>NC_046226.1:6855740-8055740 GCF_009819885.2 Catharus ustulatus
TTTCATCTGTTGTAACTCTACATAAAATACAGACTTCTCCATTAATTTTTGGAAGTATGGCTAAGAGAAACAGCAGCTATTGGCACACTCCTCAAATTCAATGCAACTATTGATCACATTAGGATAAAATGCACATAAAAACTTTGAAAATATCCTTCTAATATGAAAAGCATTCAAAAACAACACTTATTCATCTACAGAAGAATTGGATTTATTGTGGGATTTTTAAAGCTTAATCCAAACTGTTTGAGACAGAAACAGGTTGAAAGAACAAAGAACCAAGAATATCTAATGCAGAAAGTGCAAGGCAATATAAAAACCAGAACCAGCGAGACAGTGAATTGGTTTCCTGTTCTTTATGTAACAGAAAAAAGTGTCTAATGTTAATTTACTCTTAAGGCTTAGCACTCCAAAATGCTCAGAGGTCAGGGGCCTCTGAGTGGTAACTTGATGTCTTATCTTAACCTTGCTATTATCTCACATTTCTTTTTTGTGACAAGTACTCCTGCGTTGTTTTGGAGAGCAAAAGGAGGGCGAGGAGCAGATCCTAAACCAGTCTGAAATGTTCTATGTTGGTTGCAACAGGAAAGGCTTACAGAGAACAGGAACATGATGTTGAAGCCAAAATCTCTCCAACAGTGAATGGGATATAAAACTCCAAAGCTGTGTCAGTGTTTACAATATTTGCATATTATCCTATACAGCTCCCATTTCCAGTGTCTATTAGGGGACTTTTGCATATTTACAGCAGATACCTGTTGTGGCTTGGCAATGCCAGCCCGGTATTTATTGCCATTTTACTAAATAATATTGGCTCTGCCTTAAACACTCTATCAATTTAAAAGATCAGGATGTATCAGACCATTGCCTTTATGCCTACATATGCTCACCACATTTGTCTGAGAAGCATGAGACAGGGACTAATTTCAGCACAAATCTGTACTGTTCCCATGTACCCTGGCTATATTAATCCTGAAACTATTTACCATGGAACACACTGCTCCTGGTAGAAAGAATTGCCTCCAGCCTTACTTGTTAGGCTCCATCCACTGAAGCAAAACAATGTGTGTATTTTATTATTTTTTAAATTAGGATGAGCCACAAGGTTCATCTGATTTATTCCCACAAATGCTGCAGCCCAGGCCCACATGAACTCTTGGCTATCATGGAATATTCTGACTGCAGACAATTAGACCAGCCAGAGCAGCACAGCATCCTGCATTCACCCTGCCTTCACCTCAGCTTTTAAGCTGTAGATTGGCAAAAATTAAATGTCTCCTGAAGTCTTTGAATTTAACCCAAGCTCTGAACCAGTTTTGTGAAGTCAGATACAGGAATTCAAATTAATTCAGTGCAGTCAGACTTTTTTTTACTTTTTTTTTCTTTTGATTCCTGGAACATTGTAATTTGTTTTTCTTCATTCCCTGTAACTCAGAACGTGGTGTGTTAGGCACTTTACAAAAACGTGTAGTTCTTGCCCCAACCATTTAACATCTAAGCCAACAAACCAGGCATGGGTTTGGAGAGGAATAAAGCACCACAACATTTATCAAATGCCAAAGTTCACAATTCTACCAAATGTCAGGTGTGGAAACGAAACCAAAAAGTTTCACTTTCCCAGATGAAAGCCTCAACCTTTAAACATCTCTGCCCAAAAGCTCTTGTTTCTATATTAAATGCTGCCAATTAAAATCAGCCACAGCTGAGTCCTTTTCCTGTACACATGAAAACACATCAGTAAACAACCTCCATGTGCTGCCATCACACCTGACCATGCTTTGCTGCTGCAATTATAACCTGACAATAAACTTAGGAGAAAGTCTGATTAATTCTGACATTCCCATTGTAGTAGCACAAAAGCTATTAAAGATATCATGCCACTGCAGAGATGTCTGTGTCATATTGACACAGTGATCTGCCTTTATCCACAGCAGAAATTTGGTTAGAAACAGTAGAGCAGCACACAAAGGAAGAAAGGGATAAATGCCTTTTGCAGAGATAAAGAACAGAGGACTCTGTTCCCTTTGAATTTATAATATATCAGCAAACATCCTCTTTGTTGCCTTCTCAGCTGGCTGAAAATGGATTAGAAGGTGAGCATGCATAACTTCTCTATGGCCCATTATTTCTTATTATCATCCAGATGGAGCATGGCTATTAGAGCACCACTAAAAACCCTAATGAACTGCAGTGTTGTAGATTACTAATTCTTCAACAGCATGTTTGTGTATCAATAATAGCCTGTAAAAACAACAACAACCTGACTAATTAGGCTGGATCAAATCTGCTCAGCTCGGTTTCCTGTCCCTCCTGTTCTGGGTGTTCAGCACTGCTGCAGCTTCCATCAAACTCCTTTCCAAGACTCCACTCCCCCCGTGCAATATTGCACACATTTAGAAAGATTTGTTTAAATGCTTATAAGAAGCATTTCAACAAGAGCACACCCATGTTTGAACCATATGAATAATTTTCTCACTATTTTTTCTGTAATGCAGGGGAGTTTAAATCTCAGTTGTTCCTAAGACAGGAAGAAGTGGGAGGGCCCCAACATTTATCATTAACTCCTCTGTTTAGCAAAGCACTTAGGATCTCATTCATTAATACAGTCTGCTATTCCTGGGCTTGTTTGGGTTTTTAGCAGGGTAAACAGCAACTTGTTCTAAGCTTGTGCTTGCATTTGCTTTGCTCCCTTAGCAGTTGATGGAATATAAAAAAGAGATCATTTTGTGCTGGGCCCACTCAAAAGCTTGGGGAAAAAAAATGTTTTCTTCAAAAACATCCAAAGCAGACGGTGGGGTCTACAAAGTAAAATTGTGATCCTGCTCCTGAGCTCATCATCACACACACAAATAAGTTGCATCTTTGCAACCCCTGAAAAATACTAAGGAAGTTCAGCCAATAAAGATTTATTATTTTGAAACAGAGTAATGTTGCAGATAAACCTCTCCAATCCTGTCATTTTACATCCCATTTAACAGCCAGAGGAGACAGAAGGTGGAAGATGTGATAGGGCTCAGCACAGCATCACTGCCCTGGGATCACACACTGGACCTGGCACCTCCTGGGCAGGGCTCTGCTGAAACCCCTCCAAGGGCTGTGCCCCAGGTTTTGTAGGGATCTCACACACTTCTCTTCTCCTTCATCCCTCTTTAGACAAGATTTGATTACAGGATCCTTCTTGCATGACCAATCTTCACCCACACGTAATTATTTCAGACTCACAGCCATTAAATGGTTTCTGATACGGCACTGATGCCAGCAGCTTCATTCCAAACTTCTTCTTTACCTTATTGACTTGCCTTTTTTTTCCCCTTTCAAGTGCTAATGTAGAAAGACTGTGTTTGATTAAGTAGAAAGTTACATTTCCTTTAGGTAAGGTGGATTATCAGTTTCAGCAGGAAATGCTTGCATTAATGAAGCTCAGTAGTAACCTTCTTTATGCCTCAATCTCCTCAAAAATAAGGGAGGGGAAGCAGGAATCAGATTTTGTGCTTTGAAATGTTCCTGGTAGAGGAGGAGAAAAAGGACAACTGAAGTTTGTCGTTTTACCATATACAGGAATGATGGTTTGTTCCCATGCCTTTACCAGTCAGGTGTCATTCAAATATATAATGTAAAAAATAATAAATTTCCATACATGGGACCTCACTGAAATGGATGCTGAGGTTTTTTACAATACACCTACATGGATTATAGGCATGAGCCCTAGTGACCTTCAAATGGGACTTACCCTCCTAATTCCATCTTGCCTGTATTTGGAAAATCCACCAATAAACCTGAAATGTCAGAAATGGTCCCTTCATCATGGTTTGTGCCGAGAGGACACTTAAAAGTAAATTCTCATTAAATAACAATGAGGTCAGTGGGACTATTCCAGTGCTTAAAAACACACCACAAGTTTAAAGTTCCCAGTTCAATAAGTACAGAAGGACTGGGTAAAATGAATTTTTAAAATAGGAATTCATCACACCTCATTCCACCCTCCTAGCCTTTAACTTCACATCATTTGATCACATATGAGGTAAGAGATGGGACCTAAGGGATGCAGCACCATTCTGAAGGGTGACAGTGTGTGCCTGTGTGACACTGATGCTGAGTTCAGCTTGTTCAGCCTTGCCAATAAAATGTAAGAAAAATCCAGTTTAAGGGGCTTTTACCTGACACAACTCTTCCAACACGATGCCATTCCTACAGAGCTGGGCTTTTCCTGCAGGGGAATGCAGCCTCCACTGCATCTCCCATTGTCACATCACCATGCAGAAATCAGCAGCAGATATTTATAAACCCCTTTCCATCAACTTCATCCTATTTCAATTCTGAGTACACTTCACAATGGAACTTTGAAATGTGCTTTAATTTTCATGAGACACTTTAGAAGAATATTCTGCTCTATTAGATAATCCTTCATGTTGTTACACAACAAAAATGTAGACAAAGTGAGATAAAAGCTTACTAATCTTTCAACTTTTTAAAAATATTTTTTTCTATCTGCTGGTCTTCTTCTTTTTACCTGCTTGTTTTGCTTCTTCTGGAAAAAGAGAAATGGCTGAAAGCAAGAAAATTGCTCCCAAATTTCACTTTTCTCTATTTTTTTTCAATCTTTAAGGAACAATTTTGCTTCCATCCTTCTACTATTCTTCCAGTATGTTATACCAAAAGATGCAGCATTTAAAAAAATAAACTAACAAAAGAAAAACTTTAAAGAAATACAGACGGGGGGGGAAATAAAAAAAAGGAGGGGGGGAAACAATATTTCTTATATAATTTTTTTCTTTCTTTAGTGCAAATCTTTATTAATGAAAAAGTCATTACGAAAGCCCAGAGGCAAGAACCTTTAGCTCAGAACTATATTTCAGCTACAAACAATTTTAAAGCTAAGAAAGAAGTCAGAACTCCTGTTCTGAAGTTAATCACTAGATGTTTAGGGAGGTCAGCCACCTAGAGAAAGTGAGCTTTGCTAGCTTGGCCTTGCTAAGACACAACAGGGATTTGTAGCTGTACCTTACTTTCCCTCCAGCCTCAGAGATTTGTAGGCTTGGGAGGGACCTCAAGGGACTGCATTTCTGAGGGAGGAGCAAGGATAACTCTAGAAATGCTCATCAGTGAACTGGAGTCTCCCAAATCTGCTGCTGGCTCTGCCTATGATCTGCAAAGTTTTGTCCAAGCTGAAAAATTTTGGTGGACTGGTGTTGGAAATGCCTGTTTCCAACATCAGTCTTTTGTTCCCTCCTAAGTGGCCTGACTGGCCTCCAGGAAACACAGACCAGTATTTTTCCCCCTTTCAAGCACAACTCTTTCCATCATAGAAGTCAATCTTTGTGTTCCCCTTAAGCTCCCATCAGCTTAAGCCAAAGTCAGTTCTTCCAACTGTTCCCTTGAGATCCTGCCTTGTAACACATTTTTATGATCTCTCCCTCCAGCTGGTCTGCAGCTTCCTTAAAGTGCTGCATCTAAAAAAGAAAGGAAAAAGGTGACTACCCAGTCCTAGTCCCAGCAGAATAAATACCTTTCCAGCTTACTTGTAGCACTGCTTCTGATACTGTCCAGAGCAGAATTTACAGGTTTTACTGCACTGCTGTGTTGTTACAGTCAGCCTGCAGTCACCTTTCCCTTTCCTCCTCCAAAATCCTCCAAAATCCTCTCCAGCCTCGCAGCAGCAGACCCAGTTATTCCATGGACTGTGCTTATGCATTTGATTTGCCTTCTTTGCACGAGGTGCACAGCGTTTCCCTCTCTTGACATTCACCTTGCTGATTTGGGGACGCCTTTCCAATTTATTGGGATCATTATGGATTCTGATGCTGTCATCTCAGCTGCCTGCATCCCTTCCCAGAACCCTCCCAATGTGCTCTCTCTGTTCTGTCACTCATCTCTGCTAATCAAAGTGTTGAACAGAATCACACACAGGGCAAAAATCTCGCTGGCAATTCCCTCCGAGTTTGACAGCGAAGCCCTTGATTATATTTGAGAGAGATTGTTCAATCAGTTATCTCCAAATTTGTTATGACTGTGTTGAGATCATCTTTCACTCGTTTGCTGTGAGGCCACTAAGTAAAAAACTGTCAGAAGACTTCTAAAAAGTTCAGATATATTGTATCTACTCAATTCCTTTTATTCCCTACGCAGTTATCTTGTCAAAGAGAGAAATCAGATTAATTTGCCATGAACTCATCTTGACAAATCCACGCTGGCTGCTGGCCAGTGGAAGAAAACTAGTCTTAATCATTCATGACCAAAATATTCCTACTGAAACACAGCTGGGTTTGACTCAGCACTGGCAGGGGTGCACAGCAGGTACCCAGGGGAGAGATGCCAGTTTGGAAGCTCTCCTGTCCTTCCTCCAGAATGGAAGGGAAAGGGGCAAAGCTCTTTAAGGAGGAACCCACAGTTGTACTCCCACACAGAGTATGCTTCCACCAGCTGGGAAAATTTTTCCCAGCTCTCCCAAAGTTCTTGCAGAAAAAGCCACAGGAAAGATGAAGAGGATGAGAGACTCTCAGGCTGAGTCCTCAGTGCTCTCAGAACGTTCAAGAGGAACATGGCATGATGCTGCTTCAGACCTACAGAAAGGAAGCAATGAGAAACCAACAAATGGTGTCTGTCATCTTTCATCCAATTACCTGGTATCCCCAAGCAGCACTGAACGTGGTACAGCACCACAGGCAGTACTGTGATAAAGAAACCTCCCAGACAATGGGGTTTGTTATGTATTTTACAAAAACAACACAAAACCCCCAGCTCCGTCAGCGTCTCTGGATGAACAAAAATGTCGCACGGTTCTTCAGTTCTGAAAGTCAATCTCAAAAATTTAAGCATGGAAATCTCTTGCTGGACATGAAAAATAGTGTTTTAAGGCCTGATTCAGTGTTATTATTCAAATTTTCTACAGCAGGGCACTTGTTAAAGCAACTTGCCTCCTCTCTGAACTGCCCATCCTAACTTCCACTACAGCTGATAAAACACAGCAGTTATCTGCAAGCAAAACTGGGCCAGTATCAATGAGATTTAACAGAAAATACCTCTTTTTCCCACTGAAAGCAGGGCCCAGTGAGGAGCACATCTCCACTGATATCAGGCAGGAGTTACCTCTTAGTTGGCCTGACTTATTTGGGTAACTCTCCCTTTTGAATGCCAAACACACAGAGGTGTTATCTCCTGGGTACACAAAATTAACAGACTCAGATCACTCACTTGGCTCTCTGAAACTTCAGAACAGGCAAACACAAAGGATCTCCTGAGCCCCTTCCATCCAAGTGGAGTGATTCCTTGGGGGTAATCTTTTATCTCAGATTTGTTTATCCCACTAGCACAATATGCTGTAAAACTGAGCTGTGTTGTGTTCTTAGCCAGTCAGACATATTTGCTGATCTAGCTGGGCTAATTAAAACTTTCTGCTTCCTGAGAGATACAGTTGTTGTGATTAATCCAGGGCTACCTGATAATCCCTCTGGGACCATCTCAGGTGAGTGCTTGCACTCTGTGTGTGAGCATAAATGTTCATTTTCAACGTTTATGTATCATTTATTCAATAACAATTTTCACTTGCTTTAAATAATATAGCTCAGCAGCATGAAATAATGTTTCCTTCTTCATTGTTACCTCTCCCACTCACTGTCCTATCTCTCTTGATACCATAATTTCCTTTAAACACATCAAGCCAATGACAATAAAAGTAAACCTTATATAAACACATGCTAGCTATAACCTTGACAAAAAAAATCCCATAAAGCTTCCCAAGGAGGCTGTTTTATAGTTTTAAAGCTCCTTATATAAAGACACATGTTTTTGCTATAAACTAGAACCTGAATATCTAAAAATCTCCTGCTCTGACAGAATTACAGCAAAACAAGGCACATATGGCCCCAATCTGGTGGATACAAGCAGATGTGCTGGATAATGTCCTGAGAAGAGAAATGGAGCTGGGGAAGGGTCTGGAGCACAAATGTGATGAGGAGCAGCTGAGGGAGCTGGGGGTGTTTATCCTGGAGAAAAGAAGGCTGGGAGGGATCTCACTGCTCTCTACAACTCCCTGAAAGGAGGGTGCAGCCAGAGAGTGGTGCTATCCTCTCCCAGGTACCAAGTGACAGGACAAGAGGAAACAGCCTCAAGTTGCACCAGGGGAGTCTGGATTGGATATTAAGAACAATTTCTTCATGGAATGAGTGTCAAGCACCAGAACAGGCTGCCCAGAGCAGTGGTGGAGTCACCATCCCTCGAGATATTTAGAAGATGTGTAGATGTGGTACCTGAGGCCATGGTTTAGTGGTGGGCTTGGCAGTGCTGGGGTAATGGTCTGGCTCAATGATGTTACAAGGCTTTTCCAAATTAAACAATGATTTTATGATCTCACTCTTACACTTGGGTTCTATTAAAAAGTGGATGATGCTACATCCCTGAGATGTAATTTGGTTTTTTTACTGTAGGCTACTGAGATGTGATTATACCCTTAAGGCTTTTCCATGCAGCTGCTCAGAGAATATTGAGATTGCCAAGTTTGACTGCTGCACTGACACCAATAACTGGTGTGAAATACTTCACGTGCCCCAGCTGTGAGACTTAAGTAAGACTAGTAACAACTAAGAGATACCAGAGAAAGATGCTGATATCCTTTCTTAGTAGAGCTAATAGCACTTGGGCTATGGTTCAGCAATCCAAAGTGCCAAAATGCTTTTTCAATGGCACTCAAGAGGGGAAATTTTCACTACCAAGACAACTTCTTGTATCTTTCTGTGCCACTTTCCTCTTTTTTCCACTAAGGGGTAAATGTGAATGAATAGTTTTATTCTCTCTTGATTTGGATGTTGAAGAACTTACCACCTTTCTCATTGCTTGAGGATTACATTTGTTTGTAGCAGAAGAGGTTGCACAGTGAACTTGTGGATGTCACATTCCTGGAAGTGTTGAAGGCCAGGGATGGGGCCCTGAGCAACCTGGTAGAAGCTGTCCCTGCCCGTGGCAGGGGTTTGCAACCAGGTGATCTTTAAGGGCCCTTCCAACCCAAATCATCTTATAATTTTGTGATTCTAAGAAACAATTAAGGGCTTGCTAGCAGGGCCATATTATTGTGGGAAGAGACATTACCCTCACTGGCCCCCATTTTAAGAGCAGCACAAAACACAAAAACTGTCACTAGTCCTCTATTGCTGAAGAGATCAAACAAACCCTTCTGCACCTCCCTGACGCAGAGCCACGTCTCTCCCACACCCCAGACCTCTGCAGGAAAAGAAACTTCCTTCCACAGAACTGACTCTTGTAGGACACCCTTAGGGGCAGAACTGGATTTCAACCACAGCTAAACACTCCAGCCTATTAATTCCTACAGATGGAAAACCTTCTCATATTAGTATCTGTTGCTAGGAAAAATACAATTTAATCTACGGTGCTGGTGGAGATTTTTGCTGGAAGGTGCTATCTTACACACATTCACTTTGCTCAGGATCAAAAATGAAATCCCATGGGCTCTTGGGATGGCTTGTCTGGGAGCCTGCCAGACAAACGCTTCCCTGCAACGATCCTCGGTTGTGTCAGCGCGTGGGCTCAGCCCCTGCCTAACAAATCTGCTAGATAAACTTCCATGATTCATCCAAACAGCATCCAAGTGGCTAACTACCAGATATTGGCAGGGAACTGACGGATGCTGCTGGAACAATGAAAGAAGCCGCTTAAATAATGAATTAGGTTTGACAGATCAATGGAGGCTTCACTGACAGCCCCACGTCACGGCTCCCAAAGAGCTGAGCAGCACCAAGGGGGGTGCCGTGAGCAGTCAGCAGCCTCTCAGCACTGTGTGCCAAATTTAGGGCCAAAGGTGGCTCAGATGAAGGCATCTCACCGGTTTGGAAAAGGAAAGAGCAGGTCCTATCCTCTCTGTTTAATAAAATTAGGAGGAGGGCAGGACATCTATGTGTTCAGTATAGAAAACTGAGACATCAATTATATCTATACCTAGCAGACACCTTCTGGTGAAATATGACCCAGCCCATGGCAGGGGGTTGGTACTGGATGATCTTTAAGGTCCCTTCCAACCCAAAGTATTCTGTGATATCAAGAGGAGCCCACCCACACTCTCCTTCATCATCTCTCCCCTGAACAATAATAACTTGGGGTCAAAGTGACAGCAATTACATCTGTCTCCTTTTCAAAGCTGAAAATCATGAACCTGGGTATTTTAAGAGGAAAATAAGTCAGCATTTGAGCCATTAAACTAGAAACTCTTAGAAGAAGGAGTCTAGAAATTACTCCCATTTTCCAGAGAAGGTATCTTGTACAATCACTGCAACAAATTCTTCTGCTCATATGCAAAACCAGTGTGGATTGCCAGGCCTGTTTTCACCATAATTTAAAACCAGTCACTGAAAAATATCATCTATCCCACAGCCATCTCCCCATAAAACTGGAGTAAATAGAAGCCAAAGTAATTATGTGTATAGATAAAAGTATTTCCCTAAAGGAAGAACAACAAAGCACCCTCTGCTCAGCAGTTCTGGTGACCCATGGATAACCAAGAGATTCCTCTGAGCTTTTCACAGCCTGAGAAACAGTGAAATATTCAATGCTCATTGACAATCCTGCCTTCAGTATCTCATTCTGACCTTCCCTAGCTGCACAGATCATTGGAGCATTTCAGTGACCAGTGGAATATACTGGATTTCTCCAACTGCCTGGATGTACATGCCAGGTCCACTCAGCTGGACAAATAAACTGCTGTAATTGCTGTATTTATGGGGCCAGACTGATGCTGCAATCTGCTCTGTGCCATACAGAGCCATTTCACTGTCACACATGGACAGGGGCAAACCCATTACTGCAGCTCACACCAGAAGCCTGAAATGTGTCAGAGACCCTCTGAGCCCCAGGCTGGGTGTTGTGCTTTAACCTAGCAGGCAGCTAAAACTGCCCCAGCCACCTGCTCCCTCCCTCTACCCTGCTGGAAAGGGAAAAGAATCAGAAAAAAAGGCAAAAACTCACAGGTTGAGATAAGCACAGCCTCACAGGACAGAAAATAGGGTGGAAACAAAAATAATAATGATAAAAGAATACAAAAAAGAGTGATGCACAAATGTATTGCTCACTACCTGCTGACCAGCACCCTCCAGCCCCCCCAGTTTTGTTGTTCAGCACGATGCCATATGGTGTGCAATGTCCCTGTGGCCAGTTTGGGTCAGCTGTCCCAGCTGTGTCCCCTCATGGCTCCCTGTGCCCCCCAGCCTCCTCGCTGGCAGGGAACAGGGAGCTGAAAAGTGCCTGACTTCATGTGAGCACTGCTCAGAGCAGCTAAAACCTCAGAGTTTTATCAACATTATCCTCATTCTAAATCCAGCACTGTACCAGCTATTGGGAAGAAAATTAACTCTACCCTTGCCAAAACAAGGACTTTGGGAAGCTGGCTGCTGTTCCCATAGTGAAAGTACAGGGAGAAAGAAAGCACATAATTGTACCTTTGTTGTTTAAATATTCACACTTGTTCCTTCAAAAAACCCATCTCTCCTGAATTCCTCGAGCTGTTTCACCCAACCACACTGCCACTTTCCCCAAAATGCTTTTTCCTTTTTATTTTCTGCTCACTAAAGGCCTGGCTGTGCTGAGTTGCAAGATGGTGAGAGTGGTGTATGAACCAAAAGTTCATACTTTTTTTTTTTTTTTTTTTTAAAGACACAAACCCAGTCAGTTTTACATCTGCATCCTGGACTGTGCTGCAGGAGCCTTAAAGCTGCTTGTGGACAGAAGGAGAGCAACACGCAGCAGCACAGGCTGAGATTTGGTTTGGAGGCTCTGAGCTGACAGAAGATAATGGGAGGTTTACAGCAAAGGTCCTTCCTGAATTATAAACGATTCCTGCATCTGACAGACCTACCTATTTGTTCTGCTCTGCACAGAGAGGGCATGAAATGACCCAGATCAACACAAAAGGTGCTACAAAAATCAGATTTTCAATGCATATTCAGCAACTCTAGGCAGCAAACGCACAATAGGTATTTAAACAATAACCCGTGTAAAAACCTCACTGCCTTGAAAATAGGGTGCTTTGTTTGCTATTTTTAGCTTTTCAAGTGTCAAGAAGCAACATAAAAAATATTGCTGTGCAGCACTGGACACCAAGATTAAACAAGTGAGGCAAAAAGAAATCTGAAACAAGCTCCACAAGATGATGTTAAGTTATTCAAAGCTCTCATTCCTGTAAGACAGGTGATGTATTTCAGCTTAAATATCCCACTCGATCTGTCCTCAAGTGACAAGCTGCCAATCCACCTGCACAGCTCCCCATCCATCAGGGCTCCCCCTCCCCTGCCCCACACCAAGCAATGCTTCATCAGCACCTACAGAACCTGAATCTGCCTATTTTTAACAAGAACAGCAGCCTGCAATCCTGCCCACAAGGAGGATTTGCAAATCTCTCCAAATACTCCTCCCAGGTGCTGATAACTTTGCCAGCATGAATAGGAAACTTGGGGCTTTCAGAACAAGCCACAGCTCGCTGACAAAGCAGGGAAGATTTCCTTTCCTATCTGCAGTTTGCATGAGTAGGCAGCTGGGATTGTGATGAATTACTATTTCTGATTCCAGTGCTAAGTTTAAAACATTTATTTGGCATAGTCTGTTAGGGAAAAAAACCCCACTGCCAATATCAGCTATTGGTATTAGCAAACTTCTTCAGGAGAGCTACCAAAGGTATTTCACAGCCTCTCTCTGCTTTTAACAGGAGCGTGTTTGTGGGCCAGACATATTTATTGACTGAACTGTAATTGAATTTTACTGAATGTTTATCTCAAAACACTGATTCAAAAGAGGAAATAAAACATCTTGGTTTGAAAATCACTCAGTTCCTAGTTACACCTTTTCATGAGGCCAAATCCTTCTCCTGAGCTCAGTGGACGCTCTGAATGCCTGGGAAATTGTATTTTCCATCAACTATTTGTTGTGCCTTCCATTTCATTTTGGAGCTCAGACTGCTGGGCTTTCAGCAGCCAGCTCTGCAAAGCATGTCTCTGCAATCCTGAAACTCTGATTTCTCTGCACAAATATTGCAAATATTGAGTGCATGACCAGTGCCTGCTCCAAATCTGGTTTATTTTCTAACCAGTGGAAAAAGATCAATCAAGGTTAAGATTTCCATCAGGAGCACTCACCACACTGATGTGCATGGATCAGAAATCTTCAAATCTGCACTGATGTCATTGCAAAAGATTCACTGTTTGATGATAATTGAGCATTTTTACTTGTAAATTTTGCTTGTAAATAAACCAAAAAGGTTTCTCCTGTCTGTGGCCTTCCTGCCTGCCACAGTGCTCTTCTCCCCACATTTATTTTGGTGTTTTTATTTTGATGCCATAAGCAACTCAGTAGCTCTTTTGCCACATTTCTTAAATTTTAGATTCTACTTTTGACTTTGTTTAAAAGCCTATAATCCTACCCACAGTTTCTCAGCTGCTAAGGTCACAGTTGCCACTTATAAATTTGATGTGAACATTTAGTAATTTTGTAGGTAACACTTATGGAAATTATTTGCCAGTGCCACATACACAGGCTGTTGTCAGTGTCAACTTTGATCCTGCTATTTGTATTCCCCATCTTTAATATGAGTTTCAGAGATGAAAAAGCAAGGAAACAACCCACCTAGAACAGACACAAAGCAGGTTACAATCTGCCCTTCCTTTTCACCTGCTGAGGCCATGCATGTATTTTGTTGTTATTGTTATCATTATAAATAGTAATAGTGGAATTCATTATGTTTTTATGGTTCTCATCACACCCTAAGTCATTTACCACTTTGTTTTTTCTGTCAAATCACCCTCAACAGGACAACAGAAGTCACACACACACACACAAAGAAAAAAACCCCAAACAAAACAAGGAAAGCAAATATTACAATGTATAAAAAATGTTCTATATCCACTTTATTCTCCAAATCCCCAGGTTCTGTAAATACCACAAATCAGTGTAACAAATAGCACATCAGCTCCTATGGGCTTTTGATGACCTATCTGCAATAGCTCACTAATGCTCTGGCTTGAGGATTTGCTTTTTATGGAATTGGAAATGTTTTGCAATCCATCAACCCATCGTGTAAAGATGGTGCTCAGCAGAAATTTCATTGCATTTGTACCACACTGCAAGAGTCCTAAAATTGCAACCTCTCTTTTTAAAAAGCATTTTAAAATCTGAAGACAAATGTCTTTAATCTTCTAAAGATCTAGAAAGACTGTGGCAAGAAAACTTTCTTTTTTGTAGTTCAGTATTTCTCAGAGATGAGCTCGAAATCTTAGCTGAGATAATTACCAGAGAGATTATGCAGATCTTATTATCAAAAGGTTTTGTTTGCTCTCTTGTTACATAATTGGTTAGTGTTTGGATGGTGCTCAGAAAATAGAAAGCACCAGAGAAATACCAAGAGTTATTGAATTAACAGAAAAAATAATTCTCCCAAATGGTATTAACATTTTAAGTTTTCTCCCCTATATTTTGAAGATTTCTGTAATCTGTAGAGCCCCTCAGTGATGTAACCTTGGCAGCACATGAAATGAGAGTTGTGCCTTACGAGTCCTGATTTTGGACTATTTCAGCAGAGCTATGAAACAGCAGGGAAAAAAAAAAAAAAAAAAAATAAAGGTGCAACATATTGTCTCATAATTTCCTTCACTTCTAGTTTTGCTGATGACAAAGGCCACTACATTCAGAAGAAAAAAATCAGGATTTCTATCTCAAAGCAGTGCCACAAAGTAAACAATCAATTTATGGAATCACTAAATATTTCAAGAATTGGATAAAACCACATCAAACGATTCCAGGCTTGTGTAAGTTCGTAAGCAAAACTCAAACTACCTGAATTCAAGTACACTTTGTAACTTTTAACTGAATTCTAGCAAAGACCTTACAAACATGATAAAAAGTGTAAAGATGAGGCCCCAAGTATAAACTTGCCATTGGGCACACTTATGCACCCAGACCACTTAGCCTTGCAGGCATTTAAAAGGTACAGCAAGTGCATCATTTCAATACCTGTTTTCAAGGATTCCAAGTTCATTTCATGATTATTTACAGGTACCACAGGTTTTTCAGGATGTCAACAAAGCTTAAAGGAAGTGCACTATACAAGCACGGCCACAGAACTTCCCTTAAACACAAGAAAAACAGATTTTACTTACAGCCAACCATCATCATGGCCACCGAAAAAATCTTCTCCCCATCGGTGGTGGGTGCAATGTTCCCAAATCCTATGGTTGTAAGGCTTGTCATGGTAAAGTAGAGAGAGGATATGTACAAGGAGTCTTTGCTGGGCCCTCCTTCCCACTGGCCCGAGCCCGTGGTGTTGTAGCGATATGGGGTCCCGATGCTCAGGGCCAGCTGGTAGAGCCAACTGTCTGTTTTGATGGTGTTGGTCAGTTCATCTATCACTTCATAGTCCCCAATGCTGTACCAGATGCAGGCCAGCCAGTGGGCCACCAGCCCAAACACACACACCAGCAGCACCAGCACAGCAGCACCATATTCCAGGTAATGGTCCAGCTTCCGGGCCACCCGACCCAGCCGCAGCAGGCGCACCACTTTTAGGGAGCTGAAGAGGCTGCTGATTCCCTGGAAAGGAATAAAAATCATTATTTGGTCTGAAATAACCTGCTGGTTAGCACAGAAGGCTGCACAGCAATTCCTGCATCTGCTTAAAATATTTCTATGTACAGTAATTTCGCGATTATAAACCGCACCTGATCACCTGATTATAAGCTGCACATTACAATACAGAGTGTGATAAAAGGTATCTATTCTATCACCATCTGTTGAGGGTGGGGGCAGTGATCCTGATCTCCACGGGAGATATTCTGCTAATGGGCCATCCATTGAAACCAGGCAGGGCATTGTTCTTTATCTTTTCACAACCCATCCTTCCTCCAGCCAGTCATTTTCTGCTCATGGCCATTGAGTCCCACTGTGGGACTGATAAAATTACTGCATCCCATTGGGAGTTGCTCCAGCCAGGGGGAAGAGCCCAACATTTCTTACCAAGATAAAAACAGAGGTTTTGGGACACTAAGGGAGCCCCTTTCTCCACTGGACTCCAGAGGAAAACCGGATTTCTCCACATCCCCACTGGAGCTCCGGAGGGAAACTGCACCTTGTACAGGAGCACTGCTCCAACTGAGCCACATCTGTCACTGCAGGAGGATGCAGCCACCATGGGATGGGACTGCTGCCAACACCCTGCCTGACGGGTGTCAGGTTGTACTCTGACTGTGTCAGGGTTTGGGGTTTGTTCTTTGTAGTGCTGTATTTCTATTTTAATTTCCCTAGTAAAGAACTGTTATTCCTAATTCCCATATCTTTGCCTGAGATCTCCTTGATTTCAAAATTATAATAATTTGGAGGGAGGGGGTTTACATTCGCCGTTTCAAAGAGAAGCTCCTGCCTTTCTCAGCAGACACCTGTCCTCCAAACTAAAACAGCAACTTTTTGTTCTTTGTCCATATATAAGCCACACCTGATTATAAGCCGCACTTTGGGTTCGGACCAAAATTTTTGTCAAAATGGTGCAGCTTATAATAATGAAATTACTGTAATTTTTCAGGCCTCAGATAACAGAATACAAGATCAAACCCTCCTCCCCTTCCAGTGCTTTTGTCCTCATCAGGTTAGAGTTTGGCATTCACCAGGTGGATAAATTATTTTGTTCAAACTCAAGTCTTTCAAAGCAACAGAAGGGTTCTGTAGAACCCAAAGTGGAAATAGCAAGTTTATTACAAAAATGAGTGGTTCAATGCTTCACCAGTTTGAAGTAAACTGGAGACTCTGCTTTGACATCAAGAAGATCAAAGGAGGTGGAAGAGGAGTCACAGGTGGGACTACACCAGCCCTGTGGAGTCCTCCTGAAGTTTCCCAGAGAACAGCATTCTATTAAATCCAAGGAGAGGATTGTGATTCTGGCCAATATGGGGGCACACCTACTTCAACAACCCTCAACATGAAGAGATGCTTGAGAGAAACATCAGGACGTAATGGCAGTGGGAAACTCAGAGAAATCTGCCTATTGCTACTCTCATCCACCAAACAGCAGCTGAGTAACTTCCTCTAGAACAACTCTCTCCACCTCTTATTATCCTTCAAACATAACTCTGGATATTTTATTATTTACAAGAAGTTTCACTGAGTGAACATAGAATTAAACAACTGTGAGCACATCACCTTCCTGAGCAAGGGAAATACAGACCACAAGGCAGATGCCTTTGCATACAGGGTTAATTTCCTTTCCAATCAACAGACATTGCAGATATTTTCCTAAAGCAAGTGTTGGTGCAGTGTTGTTTTGTTTCCTGTCACGCAAGATAGATGACACACAAATAAATGGAAATACAAATATTTAGGGAATAAGAGCACAAGGACCATCAGAAAGTTAATAGAAACATCTGAGAGGGGATAAAAAATGTGTGTGTCCTTCTCAATGCACAAATGGTTTGGGAGTTTAGAGACTCAGAAAGCGAACAAAAATATGCTCTTGATCTACTGCAATCCCATGATATACCTAACTTGTGCATTACATTAATTAGTGGCTCAAAATAGAAGGTTTGTAAAGGAAGGTTTCTAATATAAAACATTCAGAAGCTGAAGACATTTAATTTAAAGTAGAAATTAAGACATAGAAAGCAATGAGGCAAACATTCCTAGTTACTGTGCCAAGATTAAATTGCCCTTTTCTATGCATCATTATCAAATCAGTCTAGTCAAAACACTGGCTAATTATATTATCAAACAGCAAAAGACTGGAGTTTCTGGAGTTTTCCATACCAGAAAAACATTTGTCTCTTTTGCACCTCTGTTTCTTCTTCTTTTTGTACCTTCTTTCCCTTTTCCCAACATTTGAAGGGTAACATACATCTGATATTTCTAGATGTAATCTGTTTGGCACAGTTGTTGTATGCTTTTCAAATCCTGTTGGAATGTGTTTCAGATCCCCAAATCCTTAATAAATTGAAGCTCTATATTTGCATTCAAGCTCTCATGATGACTAATGCCACAGAGGGAAGTGGAATTTTCCCATTTTGATTTCTGCATTCTGCATTTACACAAGACAGAGATCTAGTTTATCATCCTTATTTCCATCTAAATGTATATCTACTTATTTGCTTTAGGATATATGACTGGGAGACACTCTGAGCAGCCAACTTTCCAATAAACTGGGAAGTCCCTTCCAATACTCCTGATGGAATGGACTGTGGCCAATGGACTGCTGAGTGAGGGTCCCACCCCACAGAAACAATATCTACATTTTTTAAGAAATAGAGAACTTCAGAGTAGTTTATAGTTATTCTCAGTATCTTTCACTGACTTGGCCTTGTTTTGAAAGCTTACAACTTTCAAAAGAGGGAGAAAACAGCACGATGTTTTTCCTCCAACCAATCCTGTTGCGTTGGTCAGAGATGCATTATTTCTGCTTTAATTAAAGAGTCACCATTCATTACCAGGATTAATGCTAGGGATGGAGTTAGAAACCTGGATTTCAAACTTGAGGGGCCCTTTTTTACACCCAGTAGTTCAAGTTTGTCCCAGTGGCACAGCTTACCCTGCACTTTTCACTACACAAACAACCCTTGACCAGAAGAGTTTACAGTGTGACCTCCATCCCCCACCCACACTTCAGCATCTCTAAATTACATGGACAATTTAGCAGTTATACAAGTAATATAAAAATACAGCATTTATTTCAAAGTCTGGGAGAAAGTTTGTGCAGTCATCTGGCTTTTTTTACTAAGCACAGGCAACAATTATATCTCTTATCTATAAAACAAAGAGAAATACTTTGGCTGAGTTGACATTGAAATGTATTATTTCCAAAGAATAATTCATTTAAGTAAGTATCACTGTAAATCTTAAAGCCTGTTCAGTCTGACCTCTTACTTAAGGCCAAAAAATCAAGAGAGATATTGAACATTCACATTTCATGTCTAATCTGCCAAAATAGAAAGACAATCCTGGAAACTTCAAAAGCCTCTTCCATACAGGAGAGAGCAAATAAACAAATGCTAAATGAATATGTGCTATATCACATATAGAGTATATAATATATATATATGTATCAATTACAGATGCACTAACTACTGGTTGGGTCAAGCTGGTACCTTCATATTTATAAAATTGCCAACAGTTAATGCATAATTTTTAATATGAAAAGCTCTGCCTCAAAGTCAGCAACAATGTCTTTGATAGAAGTTATGTGAAAGGCTAAATGCCTTGAATTACATTTGGGCAATTAAGAAATTCAGTTTTCTAAATTCAATTGATTGCAGGCTGCCTTTAATTTCATTTTTCTTTTAACTATATTTATGCTCAGTAATGAATACTTTGGAAACCATTCTACTACAGGATGAGCATCTGATCTGACAGAAGTAACTTCAGCACTCAAGGAACAGAGAGGTGATTAGAAATTGTGAATGGGCCGTGTTTGGCACAGGCATTGTGTAAATAAAGCACATGTTGGATACTGGAGATCCAGCCTTCTGGGAGGAGCATTTGTGACTCCATTGCCATTTCAGCTGGGCCAACTGTCTGTAACAGCTGCTGGGCTCTGTTCTCTGACTGAGCAGGAGAATATCTCCTTATGTTATCAACCATCCAATCCAGCCCCTTGGGGTTTTGGCTAATGTATTTTATCACGTCCTAATCAGATGAAGACGCTCAGTGTGCTCATCATCAATCATCTCAGCGGCAGAAATCTTTCCACTGAAAAACCAACCACTCCAAAACTGCATTTTGGGTGTCAAGTTTGGAACCAAATTCCCATCTGACACACATCATCAATTTAACTAGTACCAATGTGAGTCACAGGAGTTCTTCCCAGGGACTTGTAAGGCTTGGATCAGGAGAGGACAAGAGCAGTGGCTCTGAACCAGCCTTTTTTTTTACCACCATTTCAATTTAGGAGATAGCTGAAGCCTTACAAAGGATGTAGACGCTGTCAGATCTATCCAGAAAGATATTTTTGAGGGATGGATGTTTAACTTTGGAATTAAATTAGACATTCATGATTAAACAAAGCCCAAGTTGCCTGACAAAGCACCTTGCAAAGTCTGTGTTCTCAAATTCTCTTGACACACTAGGAAGGGAAATTAAATTTGATAGTGGAGGCACCGCTGATAACAGCACTGACATGCAGAGGGACCAATCCTTCCTTTTAAAACCACCTGACTCTTGCCATTTCAGACCCTAGATGTGACCCCACTGCCAAACTGCCACATTCCAGAAAGAAAGAAATGTCTGAGCTGTGTGCCTGCACCCAGCTGAACTTTTCCAGCCACAGGACTGAGACAGATGTTTCCCAAAATTGCCATGCACACCGTGGGAACAGATCTCTGCACCTCCAGCAAGAACAGGGAGCAAAGTTCTCTTGCACTTAATGATCCCTATAAGCCAGGCAATAGGAAGGATGAAGCTGATAAAGTTGTGTTATACAGGGGTCAAGAGCCAAACATGCAAGAGGATGAAGGGAACATTGTCACCAAAGGGAGCTGAAGGTTAACAAGGGCAGGAAATCATCTGAGTCCACAATGACTCTACCTAAAACCTCCTAAACCAGGGAAGAGAGAATGGAGTCTGTTCTACACTGAAGGAGCAGCAGAATAGCAGCTGCATGTTTGTAAAATCTGAAAAAGAATAGCTGGTTACTTGCTAATCTAATTAATCTTTTCTGAAATTGCAAATTATTGCATAATTTATTTTTTAAAGTAAAATAAAAACAAAAACAGCCATTAGTTTCAACCATCTAAATGTACAAAAATTCTGCTTAAACCTTGAAATTAAATCCCAGTATGCTGAAATGGTAAATCATGCATATCTTTTTCTTTCTACTAGGGAACAATGTGTTTTTAACTCTAGGCACTTTTTCAATTAGATTTCACTCCATGATTTTTTATTTATTTGTTGTTAGCTGTGGGTACACACGCAACAGCAACAACAAAAAGAAACGAAATATGCATTTTAAATGTGTTCTAAAACTGAAATACTCTGAGCTTTGAAAATGGGGATTGGTACTGCGTCATTGAATAGAAAACTCTGTCTCAGAAAACGTCAGGGAAAAAAACAATGAAAAACTTTTCACTCAATTTTAATGTTCAGCACACTGTGGTAGGGCATGTTGGTACTGCAGTCAAAGGGTGACTGCAGCATATACAGATGTTAAACTAAATTTAAGCTAGTAGCTTTATGCTGGACACAAGCAATTACAGCAAAACTGCCATAAAAGTGATCACATCCTTGGAGGAGCTTGCAGGGCTCACCTCTGTGCAAGAGGGAAATGGTTTTGTGTGGCCACAGCATGGACTGAGCTCCAGGCACCCTCCTGGATCCCACAGAAAGCATTCCCTGATGGCCAAACACCCTGTCCCTGTGAGCACCCATCCTCCTCCCTGGAGATGAGGAGTGGGGCATGGCAGGGAGTGGTTCACCCCATCCATCCCCAACAGCCAGGGAGGGGATGAATCACCTCCCTCCCCTCCCTCTGAGCTCCCAGGAGCTGAGGGCTGTGGCTTGCACAGCTGCTGTGAGCAGAAATCAAACCCATCCTCAGAAAGCCAGGGAGCTGGATCTGCACAGCAACCCAATCTGTTCTGTTATTAGAGACACAGACACTGCTGCCTCCCAATGAGAGACTGATCCTGCTCCAGATGAGCTTGGGGAATACAGGCTATTAATAACAGGAGGCTGAGATGCTCTGAGGATGCAACAGAATGCTTATTTCTTCATTCAACAGCCAATTACTTCACATAATGTGATGCTACACTACCTTCAGTCCTTGCAGGGTTTTGCAGAAGTCCCCATTGGCTTGGAGAAGGAATTGAATCAGTTCATAAAAAAGTGAACAATCACAAAGTAAACTGGACTGGGGCTCTTGCTCTCAAAAGGGCAAGAGCTAGTAAATTATAAATATTGAACTAGAGATAGTAATAAGTGAAGAGAGGTGGACTATGAGAGGTAGAAGAGTCACACACCTGGCAGCAGAGGACACCTGGAATGCCCTTACATCAAAAAATACAAAAGGTTGTAACTTAAAGAAAGGGAAAAACTTGTAAGCTGAGTATCAGTTACAAATGAGTAAATAATCACCCAGAGGAAGGAAACAGAAACTGGCAGTATATAAGAAACAAAAAACTGATCAACAGAAAACTCTGCCTTAGAAAGGAAGTAGAGATAAAGTAAGAATTGCCAAATGCCACGTTCAATTTTTCCTTGCAAAGAATACTACAACAAATACCCAAAGATCCTTCATATTCAAAATTGGAGGGGGTGGGGGGCAAAGAGAACAACTACAGTGATTGAGATGCAATGAAGTAAAAATAATTCAGGCAATTAAATTAATCCTGAGCATTAGTTTCCAAAAATGATGTTGCTATTTCCCAGAAAATCTAATGCATCAAAAAGGAAATAAACAGATACATTACCTGAACAAATGTTAAGGGAAAGAGTAATTAGAAACTTTGAGATAAATCAAAATGCAATCAGTGGAGCAGTAGGTTAGCAAAGCTTAGGCTAGCTGGGATCTATCCAAGGTTTCCTGATGGCTTTCTCTGATAACACAGCCCATTTTCTAAATAAAACAAATGCAGTACTTCAGTAACCTAAGAAGTGAAATTATTATGAAACACAGGGAAAACAAGGACCACCACTGGGATACCAGGATGGCTGAAGAGCTTGTGGACAGGGTGGGAAAATGGAAATCATAAAAAGGGAGTCTAGCAGGGCTCACAGTAGTGAGTCTCAGTGATTTTGCTGGTTTCTTAGTGACATAAACAGAAATACTATATGGTCACAGAATTTGCTAATGAGTGACATAAACAGAAATACTGTATGGTCACAGAATCTGCTGATGGCACCTTTGGAACACACTGATACACAGGTACAGAGAATAACAGGGTGAGAATAAAGGAAAAAGTTATAAAGCCTGACAATATTGAGATCCAAGGCATCCATTGCAGTGCAAATTAACAAAAATGTCTACAGCTACAAGGATCTTTAACTGAAGATTACTGAGAAAAAGAAATATTTTGGTATATGGGTTAATCCCAGGTATCCATCCCACATGACTCAGAGCAATCAGTGAACTGCATTCACAGCAGAGGTTAACCCAGGTCCAGGACAGATCAGCTGAGTGTTTCCACCAGCAACAGGAAAAGCCAAACCCCAGCTGCAAAGAAAAGATGAATTCTCCACCTGGAGTAATCTGTAAAGCTCTGCCCTAAAGAGATGGGTTTGAACTGCACTTCCTGCAGAGGGAGGCAGTTGGATCAGCCACAAAATCTTCATAAAATTTCATAAATGAGGTGTCTAGGCAGGATCAGTTGGCTTAGACCAAGGAAAGGAAAACAGTCATGTTTATGCAGGGGAGAGATGATTCTTCCTTCTAAGCACATTGAGGAGATAAACATGAGGGAGGGAAAAGAAATATTTAACCAAGGAGGTTGGCACAGGGGGGAATGCACAGACTGCAAATTAAGATTTATTGAGACATCATGAGGAAAGGTGGATTTTGACCAGTTTATAGGATGGTTGAAACCATGAACCTGCTCACCAAAGCCCATGACTCAGAGACCCAAAAGGACTCTGTGAGTTTTACACCTAGGTTTTTTCTGCTCTTGCTTTTATCCTTTGAAAAATCCAAGTGAGGCAAATACAGTCTCAAGGGGGATATATTTCACCCCAGCCTGAACTAGACCACAGGGGAGTTTGCATCTGAGCTAGTCACACTACATTCAAGGATGAGAAACAGAAGTTTTTGGGCAGAATGACTCCTCAGACCTCTGGAGGTGCATCTTAGAACGTGGGGAGCCATGCCCCAAATGTGCCTGTACCTCCCTGTGGACAATGCCTGGCCTCATGTTCCATCAGGTGAATCCCATGCTTAGCACATTTTGAAATACAGTCCAAATACTTTATTTAAAGATGCATGGGCAAAATTTTCCTTACCTTTCTCTCACCAGAAGTAATTACAAATCAAAAACAAACAAAAAAAATCACCCAAACAAATTACATAGGTGATCCTGTGTAGTTTAGTATTGAAGCAGTGAAAGAGGCAGGATTTCTGTAAAGCTTGGGCAATCTCCACCAAACACTTGTTCCACAATGTAAGAGAAAACAAAGTGCCTGCAGATTTGGGCAGGGACTGAAATGGAGAGCCCTGCCAACACGAGCAGGGGAGCCTGCAGGCACACAACCAAAAACTCCTGTTCTGTGCAGTGCAGGGGGAGTGTCCTGGAGGAGGTAAAGGCTGTTTGAAATGCAACCAGCAAATCAGTCCTAAAAGAAATGTTCAAGCTTAGCTACTTAAATAGAGCTTAGCTCTAAAATCCCTGGTTAGCTCCTTAATGCTGCTTTGCTGGAGTTAATTTTAAATCTTCCAACATGTATCAGAAATCTTTATTTCTCAGTAAACAATTAATATCATAAAGTTGCATAGTTACAAATCAAAATGAGCGAATGACAAAAATAAAACAGTGACATTTCTGATTTATCACCACTTTAAGAGCAGAATTCAGAGTTGTATTCAATTGTGTAGATACACACAGCAGTAAAGGGCTTTGCTGCTTCTGCACCAGCTATCTACATCCAGGAGCAGATACAAGCAGAGCCCAATTAATACTTGACCCTGCATCACTGGAAGAATGGGAGTAGTGACCTCAGTGAGGAAAAACTTTACAGCAAAATGTAAGCAAGTAGGTTTCTTCATGCATTTTCTGTAAGTACCCCTAAATTTATTGCTTGGGATTTATTTTCTGTTTTGTTTTGTTTTTTTTTAATCAGGGGGATGGAGAAACTTTCCTTTTTTTTCCTTTAACACAAATATCAATAAGCTGTAACATTATAAATAAACTTCCAGTGAGCAGTTTATGGCACAACTACACAGTGCAGCACATTTCAAACTGCAAATAACTGAGGTTATAAAGAGAAGGGTGATTTCAAAATATTTCTTCTAGATGCAAGATAAGGGGGATGTGGCATTTTGCAGTATTTATTTGTTAGTGCATCAGTGTGCCCAAAAGAAGGGAAAAAAGACAGTACCAAGAAATATGATAATTTTCACTCATGTGGGGAAGGTGGGTGGAGGACAAAATGGGAATTTGTGCTACTTCCATCAGCATCACTTCAGTGAGCATCTGATCAGATTATTTCATTTCCTCATCTCCTTTGTAAGCCTTCCCTTCCTTTGTGAGCAAAAGGGATCACACAGGACTCCAAGCTTCCCTTGAAAGTGCTCCACAAACAATTTCCTCTGCTGGACACTATCAGTTTATACACCCCTGACTGAAGATTTTATTTAAATGGCTTGTACCCAACATCTGCTTCCCAGTAATACATACACCATATTAAAATATAAAATAAAATAAAATAAAATAAAATAAAATAAAACCACTGGGATATCTGATTACAGCTCAGCATGCCATAGCCCCCATCAGACAGGTGTGTGAGGCTATCAGGTCCCCCACCACCCCCTGCACTGGCTCTGGCTCAGCTCTTTCCTTTCACATCATGCAGACATTCAGGTGTCTCCACAGGGAAACCTGCACACATATCCCAGACCTTGTACAGCACTGAAGTAGCTGGTTAATTAATTAAGGAAAAAAATTTAAAAGCTGATTAATTAAACAGTGGCAGAACTTCAATAAAGCCTTAGAATAAAAGCCAAAGAGAAGAGGTAAAATTCTGCAAGTCAGTGCAATGGGGTGATAGAGGTGAATAAGTGAAAGGGGTGAAAATGGTTGAAAATCTATAAAATATATGCCTACAGTGGATACATTTATAACTTAATACCATACCCATGCCACTGTATTAATTGTGGGTTTTCACACACTACAACAGAATGACAGCATTCTTCATATTTAATTGTCTTCTCAGTGTATAACAAGGGGGAAATGCCAGGTCCCAGGGCTCCTGCCTCTATTGTTACTTCTAGGAACTTGCATGGTAGTTTAATACTTGGTTGCAGCCAGGATTTACTTCTGAGAATTATTTTCTCCATGTCAGCCACCTAGATTTTAAAAAGCTAGCTAGCCATAGACTGTACTTCAGAGCCAAAGTCCCACTCTTGAAGCACACCAATTTATCTTCACCTTGCATACTCCACCCAGCCTGGTGCCCAAAAACCCTCCTCCAAACACCTCCCACAAAGGGAATGCTTGCAGTAAAGCACTGCAGGTGTGAACATGGCTACACCAGCTTAATCAGCTTCTATTTGCTTTCAATTTACACACATTCCAATTTTAGTTTCTATTTATTGCAGTGATGCAAAGAAGTTTCTGACAGTGCTGAAATACGTCAATAATAGCAATTAAAAGCAAATTACATTACAAGGAGTCCATGGTTTAACATGCCCTGCGTCGATCACTGAATTTTAAAGGCCACTGGGTCATGTAGTCTTACATTATTAAACAGCAGGCACAGAACTTTGGTTTAGGTCATTTAAATTTCTCTGCTTTCACTTCCAGCCATTCCATTGTGAAAATTAATTTCTGCAGAAAGGATGGTATTTATACAACTCATCTGAAAACCATCTGGATACCACCCTGTCTTCGTGTCCCTTTCTTCACAGTACGTGACATGTCATTTCAGGACCATGTTTCTGGCAGAGAGGAGATCCAGCTTCTAGGTTTTATTTCATGACAAACTCAGAAATTCATGAATCTCAGTTAAAATACCAGGAAAAAAAAATTTTTTTTCAAAATAGTAAGAGGCTTTTCCAGCTGAATTTAACCCTTAATTTGCGGAAGCATTTTCCATTTGGCCAAAAGCTTGTCCATCCATCTAGTTTGGGGAATATTTATCCAAAATACTTCTTTTCAGAGGCTCAAATGCAGGTGAAGACAAGAGCCAAACACCTGCCCAGCATCCTGGGATGCCAATCAATGTATTTGGTCCCAAAGGGAGATTTTAACATGGTTTGACCATACCTGATCAGCATCCTTGGGCACCTGCAAATTTGCTGACAATTTAATCACTGTATGAGTCTGATAATTCTGACTTATATGGGAAAAATGGCTACAAACAATTTTTTAGTAGCCCAGACTGAGAGGGGTCGATATTTATCTCTCTAATAGGGAGAACACACATAAAGGCTGGGTCTCAAGGTAACATAATTCTCCAGTTTTTGATGATCTTATAAATTTTATATACTGGTACATTCAGCACTAGAAGAGTTGTTACACACAGCTCATTACTCAGGGAAAAGAAAATTGGAAGCACTAAAAGCAACATGTAACTCCAAGACAAAAATCCAATTTCCAGTCACGACACACTTCACATCCTAATACCTACAGGATTTTCATGGGACCAAAATCTTTGGATCACAGCACCAAATTCTCCATTAATCCAAAGTTTTGTGTCTTTTTTTTTTTCCTGTTTGCATAATGTTAAAGAAGAGACAGGCAGACACTTTTAGACTAAATCTGAACTTTCAGAGAGCTCTTATATTTAAAAAAAATTAAAATCAAGTTTCAGAGACTCTGAGCACACACACTCTGTTCTGGTTTTTTCCTTGAAAACTGCCTGGATTTCCCAGTATGTACTATGCTCTCCCCTGTCACATCTCTGTATAGGAAAGATTTTCTATATGGTTTTGGTTTAGCCAGAACATATTTCACTGCAGGATATGCTGTCCAATTAGAAAAGATGTCATGCATTTTTTTCTGATTTTCTGGGTCTATTATCCTAGCAAGTTTCTTAAATCAAATATCCCACTTAGGATTTCGCTTTTCTCTCCATTAGTTCATTTTTCTCCAGCCTATTTTACCTTGTTTTCCTACCCTTTCAATACCACTTAGCCACTTAATTCCTCATCCATCACATCAGCTCAGATCACTCTGTGCTGTGCAAGGTGTCCCTCATTGTCACCTCCCCCCTCCCTCTCACACATCCCAGTCCCCTGAGCAGACTCAACAGCCTGGCTCTGTAACTCCACACAACCTACACCTCTAATTCTGCCTCAAATCATCTTAATCCCCCCCAGTTCTCAATTTGTGTGTCTTAATCCTCTCCATCAAATCCTTCTGCCAAGGCTCTACATGTACTCAACAATAGGACAACTTTGATTTGCAGTCATGTTTGCCTCAGGTGGGAACTCCAGCCTTCACCTGATGTTGTCTGGGAGGGAAATGACACCACTCATACTCTGGCCAAGACTGGCTGCATTTAAAGAACTACAACCCTTGGTAAGAAAACACAGATTGCCTTTTTTCAACTTTTTTTTTTTTTTTAATATTTCAATTTATCTCCCTAATTATGACATTATAAATAGCACTCTAGTGCTTAAGGCACCTTAATTCACTTCAAGCACTTGTAGAAGTCTATGTATACAACAAAGAGACAAAATCCCAAACCTCCTTGGCCACATCCTTCTTCATGAGAGATCTGCCCATAGGGAGGAAAAGAAACCCCCTCCCATGGTACTCTCCCAGACATGGGAAAAACAAGGGAATTTTGGAAAGTCACCTTTCACTCAGCTGGTTTTTGGGGCTGGTCACTCTGGTTTGGGTCCATCCCTCACCATCACACCAAGAACTCCAAGAGCACCAGGACCTGCACCCAAGGTCTTTAGTGCCAATGTCGTTTTTTGCAACTTTATCTGAAATTCCACAATCATCAACTTTAACACTTTTCTCAAACACCCAGGGCCAAGACAGAGAGCTAAACCCTGGCAGAATCAGGGGCTAAAATAACTCTTCTCTACTTGCCTTAAGAAGAAACACCCACTTTCTAACGAGAAAAATTGCTTTTAATCGGAGTATCTCTCCCAAATTAAGATTATGGATTTATTCTTTACCTATGAACAGTGTTTGAACACCCAAAAAAGTTAAATCCCAGACAAGAAGCACCAGTTAAAATGAATGTTAAAAAACAAATGAAGATAAAGAGCATTAATAACTGCAACCACTCAGAACACACCAACCAGCTCAAAAGACTTAAATGTCACAAATGAAGACATATCACAAAAAAATAAAAAGGTCTCCCCTGAAGGACAGGGAAAAGAGAAGATGTAGACCCAGGGAGGAAAGGCTGACTGTTTACATACCTGTTTTCAAAATCACTTCAATTCTTTTCAGACACTAGGGAAAGCCAGAGTTGGAGGAGATGGAAATAAAGTAAATATAAACCAGTATCTGCTGGAGGCTCCAGAGCCACAACACAGAACTTCATGACCAGGGAATTTTACTGTTGACTCCTTTATTAAAGAGGAGTTAATGTTTCATTTGTTTGAAAGTAAATGACAGCAGCTCTAGGATCACTGGAGTTCAAGGCACCTTGCTGCTGTTATTAAATTTTGATTAAAGTTTGTCACTTTAGGTGAGTCTCAATTATAATGTGCTGTGTCAAGATTCTCTTCCCTGTCACAAATATTGCAGATGGTTTATTTCCCCTGTGTATGTCAGAGAAAGAGGTTTAACCCAATCCTTTAAATCTGTCCTGCTTGGGCATGGAAATTTTCTGTTTGTTTTACATATTAGAGCACAAAAGCTGGAGATAACACTGTATTTTTATAAAAATCAGGTTCCTCTGAGTCTGAAATTGGTTATCTTAAAAAGATATATCTTTATAACCTTGCTAATATCACCTTTTTACCAGCCTGACTGTACAAACTGGTTTCAGATGGGCAGCCCTCACAGGATCTTGAATTTAAGCTGCAAGTACTATCACTTCTGCCATATTTGCTATAAATAAAATGGAACAATGTCAAAAGATGCTACTCAGCACACAGAGGCAGGGATGGAATTTTAAAGGAGTTCTACAAAATTTGCAGTAAAGCCTGTGTTTAAAAAAAAAAAAAAAGAAGAATGTAGGTTTTATATAGTGAGAATTGAGAATTAAAAAACAAACAAACAAATAACCCCACTAAATGGTGCTCTGAGAAAAACCTGTTAAAATGATCAAAAATGAACAGAGGCTTTTCCATCTCTTTATGGCCCTGAAGATAAAAAGCTCTAGAGAAAAATTAAAACAAGTCCTAAAGCCATTACAGTTCCATTTTAATAATGAATTTCTGTACACTGACTCGTGCATGCATTATTTGTTGTAGTTATTGCTTGTTTTCTGTATTAGCTTAGGCCACAATAAATGCATAAATGTTAACACACTTAGCAGTTAAAAAGCTTTAATTCAACATCCATCTATGACATTTCTGTTTTCTCTCCTCAAACAGTTTCTCAGATTTTAGCTGTAGTTGAAGAACTGTACCAAAAAAGTGGAAACAAATCTCCCTCTCAATCAAACATTTAAGATGGGATTTTAAAAAAGAAAAAAGAAAAAAAAAAAAAAAAAAATTACAGCCTGGTTTGAAAGGTAGTCCTAGGGCAGGATTTAAAATAATGTTTATTCAAAGCCATTCCCTACTTTCATATAAGTGGCAAATTTGTCACCAGCTTCAGGCAGAGCAAATACAGAGCTGTAATCAAGGCTGCAGTGGGTTAGAAGTGCCCAAAGACTGAGCTGAAAAGGAAGGCTGTCACAGGGCACATCCCACCTGGCCCAGCCCACTTTGACAGGGACTTGCACCAATGCTCTTGGATGACATTCAAGCCATTCTAAAACGCCTGTCACTAAAATAAACATCCACACGTGGTCCTGGAGCCCTAAAACACCAACACAGGAATATCTTGGTAAATCCCAGCAGCTCAAGGCCAGCCTCCTGTATTTGCACAAGAGCATGAGCTGCCTCACTGGGAACAAGCTTCTAAATTAATCCCAAATTAAAATAATCCTTTTGAGAGAGAGACTACAGCCCCTTACCTCATCCACATTCTCAAAGGCATTGATGATGTCGTATGGTAAACAGGACAGAAGATCAATCACAAACCACGTCTTCAGGTAGTTCATCCGTATCAGCTTGGGATCAGAGATAACCTCTCCCCCAGGGCCAACAAAGGTGGTGTGAAAGTTCAAAACAATGTCAACCAGAAAAATAACGTCCACAACGCTGTCCAGCACGAGCCAGGCAATGTTGTTCTGCTTTGTCTTGAAGGACACGTTGTATGGAACCATGATTGCTGTGTAGAAGGTTAGAATTAGGATGACCCAGTCCCAGGTGGTCTTAAAAGCACAATAGTGGAGGATGATGTGTGGTGGAGTCTTTGGAGCTTCTTGCTTGTACTGAGGAAGAATATCAGATCCCAGCTGGAGAACCTGTAAGAGGCAGAGGGGCAAATGTTACTGTTTGCATGGATAGGATCCAGTGAGGGTCTTAGAGATTTCTGTGAGGAGCAGCAGAATTGGGACTGTGCTCGTTGGACATTATAAGGCAATGCACAGTTTCTAAATAATCTGATTTATGTAGGATATGTGGATGCAGCTATCACTCAGTGAATGGGAGCAGCATGGCATCTGAGGATATTCCTGCAATAAGGGAGGTCTTTGCAGATGGACTGAGGGGAAACCATGCCAACAGCAAGGGAAGAGAGGCTCCAGGAAGAGGTTTTGGGTACTGCCACACCAGCTTATGCTTTGCAGTTATGAACACAGAATCATAGAATGGTTTAGGCTGGAAGGGACCTAAAAGATGATCTATCTCCAACCCTCCTGCCATGGGCAGGGAATCTTCCTGATCAGGTTGCTCCAAGCCCTATACAACCCGGCCTTGAACACTTTCAGGGGTGGGGCAGCCACAGCTTCTCTGGCAACCTGTTCCAGTGCCTCACCACCCTCCCAGTAAGGAGTTTCTCCTTAACACATAATCTAAACATGAACACTCATTCAGATTTGTGATAAAGATTAATTCTTTGTGCCTGACCTCTTTTTCAAATCACTGCTGAGCCAGAGCAACACCCTCCCAAAGGTGAAACAGCCCCAGCCTTGCTGGCCAACCTAAAATGAGGCATCATGTGCACAACTTCTGTCTAAAATCCTGCCAATATCACACTTCCTTCATGTTTTCTTCAAAAAGTTGTTGCTCCCACAAGCTCAATATCACCAGTGGGTTCTCTTTTATTTCCTGTAATTACTTTTTTTTTTTTTTTTTAAAATAGGACTATAATCTCCTGCATGCTCACTGTTGTAAAATTGTGGAACTGGAAACACTGCAAAAACCAAGCCAAATTCACTTAAGGCATTCCCAGCTAATCTAATTACCTCTTATCTCAGTCCAACACAAGAAACAAAGGCACAAAGGAATGCACACAAGGCAATTCATTGCACTGACAACTGAAAGATCCATTTGGGGATCCATCTGGGGATCTGAAGTCTGTATGGGATAAAATAAATAATTACAGCAGCTCTAAAACTCATTTCAGCCCTACACCTGCCCATACTGGGGCTGATGCACCATATTTCCAGGGACAGTTGGATTGAAAACAGGAGCCTCAGATGTGTAAAATTCATCAGACACAGGATGGCTCCTCAATGGAGAGGAGTAAATGGCTCTGAATGAACTGTATAACAACTAAGAATACAAACTCAAGCACCACAGATAGGGATTCTCCATTAATTCTTTGCACTCCTGTCTTTTAGATGTTTTTAAGAGAAATCTGTTGCTAAGATCAGACAGTAATAGACTGGCTCTGCTGAAAATCTGTTCTCCAGGAATCACCAAGGGAGAACAACAGCAGCCTCCCTCATTCTGTGATGGGGCATGTGGCTTCCCAAGATGTCAAATCTGGGCCAAAGTCAGGCTGAAGGGATGCAAACCTGCTTCTGCCCACCTGGTCCCACCCTCCCTGAGGTCATATTTTAAAATCATGACCTGTAAGGAAAGTCAGTTGAGCTGACACTACAATTACATTAATTAGCCATTTGTTTTCTACAGAGCCAGGGTGAATTGCACAGATTTATGCCATGGCCAGAAAAGCACTGGACCCCCTAAATGGCAGCAGTGAGAGAGCAGCAGAGACCTCCAGGAGCCCGTGGCTGCTCCTTTTGCCAGCAGCCTCGTGCCACTCCAGCTCCAGTGTCACACAGAGCCCTCTGTGCAGTGGTGTGGCCCCAATGGCACTTGGCAGAGACAGCCACAGATGCCAAACTCCTGGTGAGACCTCAAAAACATCAAACTCCAGGTGTCCCTGCCCCAGTGCCCAGGACAGGCTCACTATCAGCACTTCCATACTCCTATAACCACTGGAGCACACTGAACTTGCTGGTGGATCCATGGGGGTTTCCCTGGAAATAAAGCAGTGATCAATACAATCATTTTCTCACAGCAGCCTTGTGAAAATTTATTTCAAAGCAAAAATTTTCACCTGTACTTAACACACCACTTTGGCTTTGCCTAGTAATTTGGTTGTTATCTCCAGATATGTCTTTGGATACATCAGTGTCCAACACTTCACTGATAAATCAGCACTGGGACTTCTTTCCCAGGTTTCCTCAGGCCTGTTTATTCCCTGGCTTGTTCAGTGGGGCAGGAGCTGGAAACATCCTCACTTGAGCTGGAAAAATAAGCTACTTATGGCTCAAGCAGAATGCCATTAACATATGTTTGATAGTTCCCTGTGCCTCTGGTGGTGGAGTGCCTGGGAGCTCCCACGATACTGGAAAAGCATAATTATTGCTCTTAACATAATCTCATGCTGAGTTTGACATGGTGAGGGGGTGGCAAGTGGCTGTGGAGACCACTGAACTATAATGATTATTTCTTTCATGCTGCATGGATTTTTAATTTTAAATCACCAAATACGCAATATCTTGTTAGTCAGCTGCATTTACTACAGAGTGTCTGAATTATTCCTGTGTACAGCTGATAAAAATGGCTGATAACTGTTAAGTCTGATAAGGGGAGCAGCACATTCAGCAAGGGATGAGCTATGAAGATAATGCTCCTCCTCAGGTACAGAAATACGGAAAATGGAGCCTGTATGGTGAATCTCCCCTCAGCCTGCCTTCCTCACAGCACTTTGCCTACAAAGCACTTTGCAGCTATAAACTACCTGTAAAAGAGGAGATTGCACACTCTGCAGGGAACAATTCCTGACTACAAGCTCGTCCCACTTATTCCTGAGCACACCTACTCCCTTACCTGAGGTTCTGCTGCTTCCTGATCTAAATCTCCCTTGCTGTGACCTAATGCCATTTCTTTTTCCTCTAGCTATAATAGTGAACAATTTCCTCCCCCATTCTATGCAGTTGCTTTGGACTCTTTTGAATATTGTTACCACATCTTCTCCAGTCTTCTCTTCTCCAGATGAAACCAAGAATGGATATAACTGGATTTACAGGATGTCATGAAACCTCATGAATTTGAAAAGCATGAGGTGTCAGAAATCCAGCATTTATCCAAGCTATTGGTATGGGATCACTGAAGGGAAAACACCACACTGCCAACACCTGAAAACTGCAGGTTTCCATTTCAATAATTTGCATTTTTTATTATGAAAGTTCACTAAAACCAGAAAGGTAATGAAAACAAAAAAACAAAAACCCAAACATTTAAAGCTGCTGTTAATTCTACAGGGTGAGCTCTCTGGTACAAGGGCTGTCTTTTTCAGTAGCTCATATTTTTTGGCCCTGTATTTTTGACCCAGTTATTTCTCATGACCATTGGACATGAAGATGAAAGCAGTACCTATATTCCATAAGTTAACCTGAAGGTATTCACTTGTTGCACCACTTGCACTGCTAAGGAAATATTTGCCACCTTCCAAAGAGTTCATTTCATCAGTTCTGAAGATAAAAGTGATGAGGGAAATATTGTAGGGATGACTTTGCGAGAAAGTCAAGATCAGGGTATATAGCAGACAGGGCTGCTTCCAAAGAGGTTTCTCAAACAATCCCATTTTCCTGGGAGAGGAACTCAAGGACATCAATCCTGGTTCCATGTCACTGTGAGACAGCAGAGCAGGGAAGCACACTGTGCCCCCCAAGCTAAGGAACATCCAGGAATTTGAGGATGTGTGCACAGAGGTAGGGCCATTCCAATAAAAGTGACCTAGAGAGTGCTTTTATGACCTGCCCTACAAACATGGGCTTGCCACATGGTGCAGCTCTAGGACGAGCAGAAAAAATCAGAGTGGAGAAATATTTTCCTCTAAGAAAATCCTTTACCAATGGGAATTAGAGTGGGATTTCTTCCCTCCCTGCCCTAGGAAGGGTGCCCACTCCATTTTACCTCTGCCAAGCGGGAGTGCTTGTGCACCACCTCAGCCTTGTTCATGGGCGTCAGCTGCTGCAGCACGCTCCGGCTGTTGGTCAGCGCCCGCGTCAGCCGCGCAAACTTGGTCCAGCCTGCGGGAAAAGAGGGAAAAAAGGTCAGAAATCCCGTCAGAACTGCTCAGGCCTCATCTGTGGATGATACAATTCCTCCAAAGCCATCTTCCCCTGGCCCCTGGAACTTGCTATAATAGATAAGGTATCCTAGATACCAAGGTTGAGCCAAATTCCTTAAGAATTTGGTCACTCTCCTAACACTTTGGAAGATAATTGGTTAGAAATTAGTCTGTGTATTTGGTCAGTTCACTTCTAGAACTTCTCATTTAGATTGGATGGTGTTCTTTGTATAAACTTTTATTGGTTGTGGTTTGAATCCTCCCTGAACATATAAATATGGCTGTCCCTGCTTGACCACCCTTGGCATGAAATAAAGGTTCTTGTGGAACTCGTCAAGTAAGGCCTTCGGTCTTTCTCTGCTGGCTAAATGTGAGCTTTCTGAGCGATAGCTAAATGTTAGCACTCTCTGGTCCTGGTAAATACCACCAGGGACCAAAAAGAAAAGCCACACTCATCCAGTGCTGGTAAATCTCCTTTCTGCTCAATGATATTCACCCTCAGAGCTGAATGGTTTCTCTAAATTGCCGCACAGAGCAGCTGCAGGCTCCGGGTTTGAAAACTGTGCAAAAGAGGGAAAATACTGCTCCTTCAAGGCAACACAGGTAAATGTGAAAGGAATCAAAACATTCTTTCTTCTGCCTTCTGGAGACATGGTGTTAGGGGATGACAACCTTTTTTTCAGCCTTCTGGGGACATACTCTGCTGCTGAAATCTAATTCTAAGCCACTGAAGTTCTTGCAAAGGCTTCCCAAGTCTGCAAATCCTGCTGAAGGAAAATCCTTCCCAGCTACAGAAAGGCTCCTGCTGATTCAGGACCACTGGAGAAGCCCCAAAAGTCTGATCCTTAAGACTTTACTGATTTTTACCCCAACTAAACGTCACAGACAAAAATAAACTAGAAAAAAAAAATTTTAAAGACTGCACCAGCAGCAGTGCTTCAAACTAAAGGGAAAAAAAATAAGCATTTAAAGTCAGATTAAGAGCTTGATTTTAAATGGCATTAAGAAATATATTTAGCTATTGTATTAATGATAAACAACTGCTTTAATTGTAGCCTGGGACCCACACACTGAGCTGCCCCTGAGGAATATTTTCCTGCAGCACCCTGCAAGGAGCAGTTTGTTACTGAGAGCAGCACCAGCCCAGGAACATGTCAGCAAGGCATTGCTGCTGGAAAAACATCCCAGTGTTTGTGATGGTGTGGATGCTTCAGGGGATGGGGTAGATGGGTGCAGCAAAGAAAACACCAGGATTTTCAGCAGTGTAGCACCTCAGTATTGAGCAGGAAATTGAAAAATCCAAATATCTTTAGGAAGGAAACATATTCTCAAGGACACAGAAGGAGATGCTGAACATCCAGTTTAGCCAGGTATAATGTCATTTTTTACCAGAGAGTTCTGGATAAAATATCAAACAAATTACAAACAGGAAAGGGGCTCAGGAGAGGTTTAACTTTCATTTAATTTGAATGGTGAGTAGGTGAAAATTAGGGAAAATATTCATACCTGAGAAAGGAAACATAGCATTTCTGTGTTAGAATCATCACAGAATGGTTTGGGTTGGAAGAGAGATTAAAGATCATCTCATTCCACCCCCCAGCCATGGACAGGGACACCTCCCACCAGCCCAGGCTGCTCCAAGCCTCATCCAACCTGGCCCTGAACCCTCCCAGGGATGGGGCAGCCACAGCTGCTCTGGGCAGCCTGTTCCAATGCCAGGCTTATTTTTAAATGCCTTTTTCTGATAGGAGTCAGGGACTTGGCACGTTAAAGGGAGCCCTGAGGGAGACCAAATAACGAGCAGGGAACAGAAAAGACAGTAAAACTTCAAGAAAAAAAATTATGTACAAACTTGGCTTTGCCATTTACCACACACATCTCTCATTCACACAAATGTAAATCCATTGTTCATCATTTAACACTCAGAACAGCTTAAAATATCATGGCATGCCACCAGCACTGCACAAACATTTGTGTCTGGCTATTTATACATGACCTCAAAAATGCACATAAAAAATTCACTGGGAAAAGGTAAAAAATAGAAGTATTTTATTAACTTTTCAAATGTAAACTTTGAATGTGAGCTTTGGATATGTCTCATGCTTCTGGAGCTTACAGGGATGTTCAATTAGGAATATGCACTTTATTAAACAAGGTCAAGGCACACTACAGTGATCTGTGAACTATTAATTTCTAGAAAAAAAATCCTTGTGCTTTTCCTTTTCCTAATTGTCTATAAAACTGCAGGAAATGAGACAGCTTCAAGACAGAAGTCAGAACTGGCCTTTATTTTTCTAAGCCAGCAATTTCAAAGACCAAGTGAGTCTGGTAACAGCATTGTGACAGCTCTGCCCCAGCATTTCTAGTAATTGCTGGAGGCCACATTGCACCCAGGTGATTTATTTTGGGTCACTGCAAACACACAGCAAGAACCAGAGGAAAAGAGCAGGAAGGTTTTCAGCCACTTCCAGACCTGGGCAGGTGTTCACACCCTCTGTACCCAGTCATGGTCCTCCTCCCCTGGAAAAATATTTCCCTGTGGTCCATAAGGACAAATATGGGCCAGTCCCCAGTCTTTGTCATTCTGCCCCACAGCTGATATAAGAGTGATGGAAAAGTGCTCAGCAAAAACAAAACTAGAGACAAACTGCTGGGTACAGCCCCAGTTGCTGTCACTTGTCACATCTCAGTGCTGTCCAGCTCCTGACAGACACATGAGGATGTCCAGCAGGGAGAGTGAAAAGCCCTGTACCTGAGAAGGTACAACATGCTGCAAAGTGGCTTGGCAGAAAGTGGTTTGGGGATTCCCAGAGTTGAACGTGTCCATGGTGTAATCCTTGGCTGAATGAGACACAGAACTGACAGCCAGATCCCTCCCATCTCCTCCTCACTGCTGAGGCCAGTTCCTGCAGTGCTGAGTCCAGTTACAGGAGGATTTGGAGGAGAGTCAGAGGCTGGCAATGACAGGGGATGGCTTCGTGTACTCTAGAAATCCTCATGGTCTTTGTAGGCTGAGAGATCCCACTCTTAAAAATACTGGGTATAAAACACCTCTCTCATAAAAGCAGAACTGGTAAGAAATCCCTTGTCACTGTTTTAGGTAAGGAAAGTATCTGTCCTGCTTAAACCACAAATGCAGAACTCTTGGGGAAGCTAGGGAAGATGGAGCAGTAAGCTGCATACCAGACAACAGCAACCTTTTTGCTGTAAAAATAAAAAGAAATTGAAAACTATGATTTTTTTTTTCAAATCCTTCTTTACCACCATGTAAGATCATCAATGTCATGTGAAAGAAAGAAGTCACACATTTTAGCATTCAAGGTTACCCCTCTGCTCTGACCTTTTCACAGACAGATCATTTCATTGTCTCCTTTCTCCACCAAGACCAAAGCTTTGCTTTGCACCAGGTCAGACCTACAAAACCCTTCCAGCCTTGTTTAGAGACTTCACATTTTCCCATTTCTTTCAGCCCTGTGAGGCCCATGACTCTGGACATTGAAAGCATGGAATACACTAACATGACTTTTTTTCTCCAACTCAGCACCAAGTCCAGCAATATTTTACCTGCTCCAATCCATCCATCTGCAATAGTGTGAAAAAAAAGTCCCAGGTTCTTTTGTTCCCTATTTACAACCCAAGAGAATTAAAAACACAGCAACAGCAAGATGCTGGGTTAGGAGTGGGAAGGTGAAAATGTATACAGGCTGCCTTGTGTCTGAAATAATCTGCACAGGGTACATTTCTCTCTTTCTTGACCTTGTTGTAGACAAGACAAGTTCAGAATTATATTTAAAACCAATGTGTATGTTTAAATAGACCAGGGAAAACTTGCATATCTGCCTACTGCTGTCAATATTTCTTCAAGCAATTCTCTCCTTTCTGTTCCTCTCTAGACAGACACTTGAAAAGAATGGTAATTTTATCCCAAGTATTAGTGACCGCCTGTCCCCACAGATATTTTCAGTCTGGCAGGAGTAAAGGAGATGCACAAATAGCAGGTGCAAGAGGGGCAAAATCAAAAATGTACTCGTGAGAAAATGCAGCACTTTTGATGCTCTCTTCAGCTCAGCTGGATTGCATCCTTCTTCCACAGCACTGCCTGAAAAAAAGCACCCCGAGCTTGCACCAGTGCACTCAGACTCTTGGGGAAAAAACATCATCATCTGGTCAGGCCAGCAGCTGCTTCTCCTTCCAAGGAGTTAAATTGGGTGTTCCACACAAAGACATGAGCCTCCTCAGATGGAAAATTCTGGAATAGTATATAAATGAAATTATTCTTTCCCCTGGTTCTCTTTAATTACTTTCTTAAAAGTAAAAAAGACCCTCATGATCTGCACTCATTCTCAGGATTTAAAACAATTATCTCTTAAACTGGAACCTAGCAAAATATTTGCCTGTTTCTATCAATTATCCAAAGTAAAATTCCTGCATTCTCAGTAAACTGGAGGTTTAACAGGTACCAGAACAGGACCTGAAAAAGGTAAATATGCTGACAGACATGGGCTAAACAAGTGTCTGCCTTGCCCAGCTATAATGCTGCCCTTCCAATCAGGCAACTTCCTTCTTCCTCCAGGCATTTTAGACACAAGTAAATATTTTACACCCACTATTCTCCATGTCTCTTGCCCAAAACAGGACTCCCAATTTAACAGCCCTCTGACTGTGGGTCTGACTGAGACAGAGATGACTTTGTGATGTCCTTCACACAACAGCTGAGCCAGAGGTTTCCCTGAAGAGAAATAAAACCAGGAATATCAAATTAATTTTTAAAAAGGTTTTTTTCTATGTATTTTTCTATATCTTTTTTCAATATATTATTTCTATATTTTCCTTAGATGTTTGACACAGGTTGAAGCTGCTGCTGATGTGACAGGATGCCTGGGGGAGTGCAGGAGCACGGGCAGGAGGTGGGCAATAGTCAGGATGCTCAAAAAACAGAGCACCCAAACACCTCCTCAGAGAAGGAAAAGCTTTCCAGAAGGGTCTGAGGAGCTCATTTAGCCACTCAGTGTGTGTGGATGTATAGATTCATACACCACTACACAAACTACATGGTCACTCAGAGGAAAATGGCATTTCAAGGTCAGAACTCGATCCTCTTGTCCCTCCACCACCAAAAAGTCCAAACTACCCCACTCACTGCAGCACATTCCATCAGCTACTCCTCCAACAAGAGCAGTATTTTTCCCACACACCTTCCTCCCTAAGATCCCAATTCCACCATTCTGTTTTTCACTGACTGCTGGGATGGGCACAGCTCTGTGGCTGCTGCTCTCCATGAACCTCCCCTGCACTGCTGCACTCACTGCTCTGCCTGCGTACAAAATCCTCCCCAGACCCCTTTAGGGAGTTCACATTTTCTCATTTCTGCCAGCTGCACCCTTGCAGTGCCACAGGGACCCTCTCTCTGCCCTTCTGGTCACCAGCTGCTTCCCAACACCCTGCTGCAGGTGGATCCAGCACAGCACCATCCCCATCTCCAGCACTCCTCCTCATCTCTGCTGCCTTCCCTGGGCAAGGAGAAACCCCAGCCAGCCCAAAATGTTGTTGCAGTGTATGGCAGAGAATAAAAAGAACCAGAGTAAAATCTGTCCAAAAAAAATGCAGCAAGGGAGGCTTCCCCAAGCAGAAGTGATGCTGGAATGGATGAGACAGAATCATTGAATCATTTAGGCTGGAAAAGGCATCTCAGACTCTTTCCTAGAGGTTATGTGGAGACAAAACCTTGGAATCAGAAGGATTTCCAAGTTCACAAAGCTCACAAAACAGAAAATATTTTCACACATATCTAAATGCAAGTGATAAAACCTTTAGAACTCTCGCCATAATTTAATTAGGAGTTGAGAATTTGCAGTCTCTCTGGTTGGGTTTGTGTACAGCTCCACCCAGCTAGCAGTCACACTGAAAAAAATGTATTCAATTCAGAACTATATTATGTTATTTTAAAGCTAAATTCATACATCAGTATTTATGAAGAGTTTAAAATCTCAAGGTGAAGTGTTAATGTCCTTTATGGTGCACTTGCTCTGAAAAACACAGTGATGACTAGTTCCTCCTAATAAAGCATTAGTGTAGCTCTGCTGGGTTGCAATTAACCTTTTTGTCAGGGTTTGTCTGGTCTTAAATAATGATGACTTTTAAATCAGTGTAACAGGGAACTATCCCCTACCTTAGACTGCAGGGAATACACTTGGGTTGAGAATTATATTTTGTGTGAAAAAAACAATTGCAGGGAAAAAAATCCAGCAGTGCTCGTGTTGATTCCTGCCTGCAGGAGCACAGGGAACAGATCCCAACCATGGGAAGATTGTTCTGATCTCATTGTGAAGCACAAAAGAGTTAACATGCAGAATGCCTAAATAATATATAATTTATGACTTACCCACAAGAGCAAAGAGCTAGCACTGCTCAGAGTTAGGAAGTGTGGAATTCAATTGGTAGCAGGGATCATCCTTTGGCATAAATAGTTAGCATGTATAAATCCCAACTCTTTCTAGACTTTCCAGCAGTAAAGTCATGGCAATAGCTGGCTGTTTGCTCTTTACTGCAGGCAAGGTATGTCTGAAAGAGTTCACTGTCTCTTTGAAAATCTTAATAATCCCAGTATTGAGTTTTTAGAGAGAGAGAGAGGAATAAACAGGATTCCTGAATAAACAGATTAATAGTCAAACAATGTTCAATCATTCCCATGGTGCAGTAAAATTACTTCTGGACTTAACAGTCTATTAAAATGAAATTCAAAATATTGGGATAAATTTCTGGAATTGAAACTGTCTGATAATGCACTGCACTCCTGGGATAATTTTTACATCCAACCTCCCTTCTTGCTCAGTGTTGTTTTCCCAGTTACCATCCACCCACTGCAACTGCTGGGGAGCTCAGTATGGATGAAGAACTAATGGGTAATCTTGGGTATATAATTTTACCTCTCTGAGCTTCAGCTTCTCCTCCTTAAAATGAAGATAATGCTAATTACCTAATTTGCAAGCCATTTTGAGATCTACTGATAAGAAGAGCTAGGATTTATATAACTCTAGACTACACTAGGCATACATTTTTAAATTACAACATATTTTTTAATTCTCAAGTAGCCTTAAATGTACAGTGCCCAACTTCTTACATTTCACTTTTCTGCAAATAAGGCCAAATTTTATACACAAACACAGGGCCACTGGGGAATGACTTCCCATAAGTGTATAAAAACAGGTGCAAATTTTGGCAAGAAGAAGGGGAGAAAAAGAAAATGTTAATTACTGTAAATATCAATCAGCTGGCTTTCAGGAATTGGTCATCACATCACATCACCTCATCCTGGTTCTGCATCTGAATCACCCCAGAGACAGAGTGGCCAAAGCCTCTTGCACAGCAATCTTGAGCAAACTGACCCTTGTGTGACACTCTCAATGAGACATTGAGACCACACAGTTCAGTAAATTACAGGTTAAATGGGTGAAGAACTTTTTAATTGGCAAATATCAAACAAGGAGCAGTGGAAAATAGTAAAAATTTATTACTGGGAGCCTTCTGGACAGCAGTGGCCAGGCATCCTATTCAGTGCTTGTTTCCAGGGTCTGAAAGTCTTTATAAAATGACTGATAGAAGTGTCAAAGGACAGGAGGATTAGAGGAATACTAAACAGCACTGAGGACAGTCAAACAGGATGATGTGCTTGATAACTGGGCATGTGCCATTAAAACATGTTTTAAATGGAAAACACCATCCTGAGAATGAAAATTATAACTCCAGCATGGGAGGGGAAACATCCCAAGCAAAGAACAGTTCTGAAAAGGACCCAAAGGTCTTGGTGGATGAGCAATTCAGCATGAAATTGGCTTTGGCAAAAAGTCACCTGCTCCTTGGATACATAACAGTAGGAACTGGGCTTGGAGGCAGAGCAATGGGCACTAATGAGGAATTAGCTGGAAACCCACCCAGCCACAATAATTGCTGCAGAAACTCGCTGGGGACCTGGGAGGCTGAAATCCAGGCCACAGCTCCATCCCTACTGCTGCCAATGAGCTGGATTAAAGGGCAGCTAAAACATCCTTGTATCTGCCATCACCAGACCTCCAAATTCAGTCTAGACAGAGGTTTAAGGAGCTGAACTCATTTACTTCATCAAATGAAGGCTCAGTGATGAGCTGATTATATGTGTAAATGCCTTAGTGGGACTTTCTTAATATAGTGGAAAAAAGACATAAGATGTCACTGCAAGAAGCTGAAGCCTGGCTAATTTGACACTTCTTTAATGCCAAAAGCGTAATGGAGAAGCACAAAAAATATTAAGTAATGTAGTGGATGCTCAGCCTCTTCTAAATCAATACTGGATGCCTCCCTGGAGGGGCTGATTTAGTTCCACACAAGTTCATGGGTTCAGCAGAGGAGCAGCTCAGTGAAGTGGAATGCCCTGTGTTACACAGATCAGACTTTCAAACTCCACTACACTCATACTTATTATTTTAGATTTGGCTAATGATGAGTGCTCAGTTTTCTACATACAAAGTGTATCCATCTACAAGCAGCTGCTGCTTCAAAGACCAGCTTCCAGTTTAATTCAATCTCTCACAGGGTTAGATTTGATTTCAATGGGATTTCATTTTCATTGCACATTAAACTTCCAGAAATTTGCAGACAGTTATTGTGCATTGATGGTTTGCTGATAGAGCACACAAAGAGCTCCAAAGACTGTATCAGATTCAGGAAAAAAAAGTATTTCATTGCTGTGAAAGAAATTAAAAACACTGCATATGGAAATTCCCTCTTCTTCATCATAGTGGGTCTCCAGCAGCAGTAAAGCAAAAAAGGATACAGAGGGGGAAGGGGGAGTGAAAATGAGGCCTTGGAGCATCACTCCTGAGCGTGAGGAAACAACTCTCTCTGTGACAATTCAGCCTGTGCAGTGTCTGCAGAAGGTGCCAGCAGCACATCTCTGAAGACATAACAGGGACAAATAGCAGGGATGCTTGTCCTGCAGAAACAGGGAAAAAACAACCTTGGAAGGTCTTCCAGGTTACTGGCAAACTGTGCCTATCCCAAATGGATGGTTTAAAATACCACCTAAAATAATATTTTATCTAAATATTATCTAACTACCTGAATACCAAGAGACATCTCTCAGCATCATTGCACCGAGCTGGCTGCTCTTGGTGCTGAAAACCCACCTGGGGTCCTGGCACATGTGATTTTTGTCATCCCCCCTACCCCACCAAAGTCCTTTCTCCCAGCCCAGGAGTCCCTGGATGCTGCACTCCAGACCCAGGGGAGAATGGGGAAATGGAAGTGGTTTCCCTGCTGCCTGGAAGGGAGTGAAACTGCACATCACAGCAAAGGAAGCAGCAAAAGAACAAGTGGGTCTCTATTGTGACCCTTGTTATTACAGCCACAGAAAAGTGCAATAAAAACATGTTAAGGATATCCAAATTGTAACCTATTAAATTACTGTGATGGATTACTGTCAAGATGATGTACTCAACAGGGTACACTGTGCTTCAGCTAAAGGTAGAAACATCATTTTCATGCTCTAATCCCTCCACCCACTTCTTCTATTATCACCAGGATTGATACCCCCCTCAAGGAAAAAAAGGTTCCCATGTGCAACTAGTTATATATGCTTAATAACTTGCACTTATTAAAGATAAAAAAGGATCAAAATTGTAGGCTTAGCAAGGATTAGCAAGCCATAAGCATGTATTTCTGCAACTACTACACTTTTTATAGCCCTGTCACACTCTGAGATAGAGTTGTATCATTATATAGAGTTACATAACCATAAAGAGTTATATCACTGGAAGCATTACAGCATTGTCCCAGACAGACTTGATTGTCAGAGTCTGCCTCTATAAAGTAGGGAAAAAGGGAAAAAAAAAAAAGCAACTTCAGGATCCTGCTGTGCCATTTCCTGATCCCATCTGGTAACAGCACACTGTCCTGAGTTGTAGGGGGCTCACTAACACAGCTTTGCATCCTGATTCAACATCCCATCATTATTCACTAGAACTTCCCCATCACTACAGATGTGACAAGCCTGATATTTCACTCCACAAAACTCCAGAGAACCAGTGAGAATCCTAGCCAAAAAAAAAAATTCTAAGTTTACATAGAGCCCAAGTTTTTTCTTCACTGATGATAACAAAGGGAATAAAACCATTGCCTGACTAGGTGAAACTCCACTATTGACCAAAAATGCTCATCTTTTTCTTTTTTTCTATACCCAAACTTTCTGTTCAATAGAATCTACAGCACTCCTGGCTTCAAATGGTGTTAACATTTTAAGTGGCCCATCCACCCTTCTAATAGTTAGGGTCCAGAAAAATGGCTTCATTTTTTCCCTAACAAATAAACAGAAGATTATTACCACTGTGTGTCTTTGGAGGAATTGAAGTCTTCAGATGTTTTTAAAAGGCCATTGGGTAAAGACAGAATAAAAGCTCAGCAAGCTGATAAAAGCATCCAACTGTGACCTGACAATGGTACAAACATTAAAAAAAAGATTCTTTGGGTTTTATTCGCTTAAAGAAAATAAAATATGCTTTCATATGCTTGTAATGGCCTTCCACCTCTGCTGTGCGTGGCCTGGAGCCAGGACACCTGGGGATCTGGCCCTCTGCCACCACAGGTGGGACCTGCTGCTTGCCACTGAATCCAGATCAAATATTCCTATTAGGAAAGAGGAGCAGGAGAAGGAAAGGAGAGGTCAGACAAGCACAGCTCCTTAACCAGAAAATGAGGCACTAGCCCAGTGGCCACCAAGTGCAGCCCTCGCCTCCTGACTCCTCACAAATTCTCACAGCTCTTCTTCTTCTTCCACACTCCCCCCATCCACAGCTCATCAGCCACTAGCTCAGGAGCTGGGGCACTGTAAATCAAAACCAAACCAATGGAGGGTGTTCTATCTGTCCTCCAGACCTGCACAGCTGCCAGTGGCACCTTCCCCCAGGAGGGAACACATCAAACAGGAGGCTGATCCTTCCTTCCATCATCATTTTTGCTGCTTCTGCTGGAGCTGCTGGGGGGTTTTGACACTTTTGACTGGTTGGAGACTTTTAAAAGTAATTTTCCATTTACCAGGAATGGCTTTACAGCACTTTTTGGTCACTGTTACATTGCCATACATCATAGGTCTCCCACGCATCACCCAGCAATAATAGATTGGAGCACAAGTAACGAGAAAACAAGTCAGTCCAATCTTTAGTGTCTACTGCCTGTACCCTCTCAGAAAACAAGGGTTTTGATCTCTGTCACTGTATTTTATGAGAGGAAGGTGGTTTTTAAATATCCCTTTCTCCAGTCTTGCTTACAGTCCAGTAAGTTTCAACAGCTTTCTGGTCTGCAGCAAATTCACAGCCTCCTGGGTGAGCCCAGGAAAAATTTTCATTACTTTTACTCCCTCTGGCAACCAAAGCTCCCTCCTCCTCCTCCTTCTCCTCCTTTCAGCATTAACAGAGCAAGTGGTGAGCACACAGGTGAGCAGAGACACACACCATCTGTCACAGCGTCCCAGACCTCTCTGATTCCCTCTGCTCGCACAGGGCTTGTCCCTGTGAAGTCAGCTGCGTTTTTTGCACTGAAAAAAACACATTTTTAAACCCACATCAGGGAAAAAAAAAAAAATCCCATCTCACCCTGGCAATGTGCTTTGTAGTGAGCCAACTGTTTCATTTGTCTGTCCTGTTTTCACAAACCCAACAAGCTGCTCGACACTTTTGGGCAGATCTGCATCCTCAGCACCACTCCCTGTCCCCCAACCCTGCTGTTCCCTGGCAGGGGCTCCACGAGATGCCAACCCCACTGCAATCAACCTGGCCAACCCAACCAGGCATTTCCAGGAGTGGGGACACACTGACACTCTGCAGTGTAGATACAACCAGTGCCATGATTTAAATACCTCATGTGTGATATACTGAAGCAACACACCTTTGAACAGTGCAGAACGTTTTGGTATGGAGAGATTATTGCATAATGGCATCAATATTTTATTCCTGCTGAATATTTTATCTCAAATTTACTGCTCCCATAAGTAACACACAGTAACTCATCTGCACCATAGTTACTTATGTATTATGTATTGCATGGTCCTGGAAGAATTTCTTAGGGAATTTCCTTCTCTTAAAAAGGACAAAAAAATTAGCTGTTTCAACGGTAAATCCCAGCACTCAACAGAAGTATTTTATTGAAAGCCTTTTCCACAAGACTTTCAAAATTCTCCACTAAATTTTAGCATACATGTTTACTAATCTCATAATTCAAAAAGAAAGTGTCCTGGCAGCTTCTAAGCATATTGTGATGTTATCTGCAGAGACAATGAATTATGTATCTCTCATAGCACCATGTCTGACACAAAAAATCTATGATCCCAGTGCCATGGGATCCCAGAGACCCACACAGCTGAGACACACAGGGCAGTGCAACAGTGCTGTTTTCTCACCCCTGACATAAAGTGCTGCAAATATTTGAATGTTTTCCTTACACCAAAGATGCAAAAGACAAGCTTGAATTGATACAAAAGCAGAAGAAAAATCAGGTCAGTGGTTTGTAATGATGAGGTTTGTTGGAGGCACAGATCAATGCTCTTCAATGTTCTAATCAAAGCACCTTAAACAGATTCTTAGGGCTCCAATTCTCTGTTTTAAAGGCACTTGGGAAATGTGGCTGCACTGCCTCTGCAATGCTCTATGTGAGTTTGGGGGTTTTTAGAGTGTGACTTTGACAGAATTAAGGGCTCTTTAGACACAGAGCCAAACCTGTTTGGCTGCTGAGGGCAATGTTTTGTGATGTCCATCATTAATACCTGGCATTTTAACAAATGGTGCCCCTCAGTACAGAGCAGCAGCACACAACTCATGCATTTCACTGCCTTTGCTCTTTCCCATAGGAACATACATTCCTGTTCTGGATGCCCCATGGGTTCTGCTCCTCCTCAGTCACAAGATGGGGATGGGAAGAGCTCAGCCCCTGGAGCACATCCCTACCTCCCCAGGGATTGAATCTCCCAGGCTGAGAATCCAAAGGAGGCAACATTCATCATTTCTGCATTTGAGAATCACCTTCAGTCTGTTTTCTCTGTCCTGCTGCAGCCCAACACTTCTCAATGCAACTCAGTCCTGTGGGAAGTGGGGCAGAGCTGGGAAAAAGGGGGGACTTGGGAGCTGGTTCCATGTGAGATACATCTTGGTTCCCCCAGAAAGCATCAAATAGGAAACCTTACAAGAGGATTCTTGCAAAGACTGTTTTTTTCCCTGATGAGCTCACACTATGTATTACATACACTGCAGCAAGGTGCCAGCCCCATGACTCCAGATACCTATAAAATCCTTTCAATTAACTGGAATTTACCCTAAAAAACTCAGATTATTTCCAGGCAGAAGAATTCCACATTATGGGGCTGAAAGTGAAATAAAGAACGTTTGCAGGTTGCTAGCTAAATTGTAGAGGCAATAAAGTTTATGATGGCTGAGAAGGTATTCCTATATCAGGATCTTATAATTTTATAGATAATACTCTCTAGACAAAAAAAAAGAGTCATATTTAGTGTTGGCTCAGAGGGGAGCCTTTCATTTTAAGTCTGCCTTTATAAACTGACTTTTCAGTTATCCAAACACTTGTAATAAGTGCTATCTAGATATTAAGAAATTTCTTCAAACGCTGTTTGCATTCAAATGACAGCAACTTCATCCTAGAGAAGATGGCTTAGAGCACACCAGCTCCAAGTGAGATATCAAACCTTCTTCAAGCATGAAGGGAAAAACACAGTAAAGAATTAATCATCAGGAGGTAAATTCCAAGAGATGTGGATAACATCCTTATTTCTGCAAGCATTCAGTTTCCCCCAAAGCAATACACATGTAAACCTGACACAGGACATATGTTTTGTAACTAAAGCAGAGAGTGATGCTGCCAGATCCTCTGCACCTTTCCCCACCAATTTCTCCTGCAAGGCTGCAGGCCTGGCCATGAGCTGTTCAGTGACAAGAGCATTCCAACAAAATCCTGCCCTGCAGCTGATAAGTAACAAGCACAATGCCCACTGCCATGCACTCATCACTCCTGAGCAGCAATAAATGACTCAAGCAGGCTGGTTCTTTCACATTTCACCTCCAAGAGGGAGAATGGGAAGAAATATCAGCATCTCATCACAAGGAGCTGGAATTATTTTTTGCCTGAAAAGATGACACCTGTCCTGTAACTGAAAGATCTCCCAAAATAGCACAGCATTCAAACAACTCAAAGCTGTGTAATTTTTAGAAACTGCCACCTGTAGTGATGAAGAAGTGAATTACAAAGAAAAAGGAAGGCTTGTGACTCTAGAAAAACATTGGTAGGGAATTTGTAATTTCCACTCATGGTGATTTATTCTTTTTTTTTTTAATCATTTGGGAGAGTGGCATTGAAACTCTGACAGGTCACAAAACATTTCAAGACACAGATCACAGACATGACACGTCCCTGTGACAGGTCTGAGCTCAAGCATTTACTTCCATCCTTCACAAAAAACAATAATGCATTTCATGTTTACCTTTTGTTGAATCATCTTCGATCGGTTGTTTGAATAAAGTGATATCCTTAAAAGTGCACAAGAACAAAACCACTTTTTCATGCTCATTTCTTATAGGTGCAATTTGCATGTAGAACCAAACTGGGGTTCCTGGAGCAGAGAAAAAATGACATTGGAATGTGGTGTAGCACAAACTACCCCCAGCCCATAACATTTACACATTATTAAAGCACACATGTAGTTTAGCTGTGTATCTCAATATTCTGCATCTTCCATAGTTTTTTAATTTTACTTCCTCCAAGAAAAACAATATATTCCCATTTTTACAGCTTCATTAATCTAACTACATGATAAAGAGAAACTGGAGGCTATATAAAAATTCATTTTGAAATAAAATACATTGTTCTTCCCCTCTTGTTCTCATTTTTTCCTAGCACGTCACACAAACTTAGGTCTGAAAGGTAGAAGGGCAAGGAAGAAAACAGGTGGATGGCATCTTGATTCCCAGTTTACATAACATGGAGCTATCAAACCCAAAAACGATGGACTGTATGTGAAGTGCTCCAAATTTTATATGATTACATTATTTAAGAGGACCTGAGTTGGACTCTCAACGTCCTATCAGGACAAATCAGATTTGATCTCCTTCTTTGTGTTTCAGGTCACACCTCCACCTCCTCACTGCCCTGCTCTCTCCCAGCATAGTTATTTCTATTTAACTTCTGAAATGAAACCAAATGTTTTTCAAATCCTACCACTCAACAAAAACCAGCCAAAACCAGCCCTTAGTTTTGGAGTGGTCAGCTTGGTTTTTGGTAAATCCCCCTTGTTTGCAGAGGGCTCCTGCAGGTGCCCAGGAGCTGAAGCTGGTCTCCCAGGCTGGCACACACGTGCAGGTGTGCTCCACAAGGGGTGAAATCCTAGGACACTGGAGCAATTTTCTTAGGAACACCCTGCTCCCCTGCAGGGCTGAGGATGTCAGATGTTCTCCATCCAGCAAAGCTCTGTGTCCCTCCCTCCCAAACAGCACCTACACATGCTGCACCATAAATGCCTTCACAGCCAGCTAATTACCTCTGGGATTTGATGTGTTTTCAGCCAGTTGACAGCATGGCTTTTCTCCTGAGCTGCCTGAGAGCTGGCACACTGGCACAAACCTTCATGCCCACTGTTATCCCACAGGGGCACTGCTGCCCCCCCAAATCTCCTCTGATGCACCAGGTCTGGGAGCTGTGCCAGAACTGCAGATCCCAGAGGGCAGAGAAAACCATTTGGGCTAGGACTACTGTGAGGAAGGTTAAAACCCACAAGGGTTTATTGAAATTCATCTGGGATTAAACCAGTAACTCACTACCAGTAAACTGGAGAAGTGGGAGAGATGTGGGACTGCTTTTTGTGGTAATTCCAAAGCCATTATGCTAATTATCTTAATTCCCAGTTGCTAACCCAAGACAAAAGACTTTTTATAACTACTAAAACAGAGTGCTGCAGCTTTATGGAGGAATAACTTGCACTTATACCTGGGAATCCATTGGTACCCTTTGAGATGAAAGCAAGTAGGCAAGTAGCAAGTACAAGGGTGCTGACAAAAATCAGAGAGAGAGACAAGGTGGCTGCTGCTGTAGAAGCAGCAAAATGAGGAAAAGCTGCAAGAGGTTTCCTGAGTATTACCACAGAGATACACACATAGAGAGGCATGCATAAACATATATACATACATATATGTATGTGCAAGCATGCCTGATGTGATTGGTGAATTGGGCAGGGGTAAGGACTGTAAAATAAGGGAATGCAGCAGAGCAGAAGAAAGTTGTAGCAAGCTTTCTTGAAGCTGGAGCCTGCAAGCTGGCTTAGAACACCAAGGGGAGTGTGAAGGCAGCAGTCAAACAGATGCTGCCAGAGAGCATCAGCCCTTAAAGATCATCTCTAACACAGCAGAGGAGGATGGGAAAACAACCTGAAAACTTCAAAATCTCTCTCTGCCAGAAGCAAAATGGGTAAAGGAAAAAATCCAAAAGACACACACAGTGACACATTATCAAAAATAGCCAGCACACCTGGACCTACAGTTTGAAAATGTGGGTGGGAGGGTGCTCTGAAGGCACTGCAAGCCTCATGTAGGTGATAAACACAAGCCCTTCCACAGAGTAACCACCTACACTCTGCAGGAGTGCATTCATACCAACAGATAACTAATCTTTATTTCCTTCTCTGCTCCAGTTTTCAGCCTGGAGGAGAAGCAGGCAGTGTATTGATGGACCATCTTCCACAAGGCTCAGAGAATGATGAACAGAAGCAAAGCCTGAGCACACCAGCTGCTGAGCTGGAGCCAAAGGTGAGCCTGTTAGCACCAGTGAGAGGTTGAGGTTCTGGGTTTCGGGTGATGGAGAAGAAAGCTGGCAGCAGATGTTACAGATGGGAAGTGACTCAAGCCCAGAGAGGAATACTGAGTAATTCTCCATAAAGTCCTTCTCTAATTCTGCATAATTTATGGAAAGTGTAGGCTTGGAGATCTGGGCAAAGGTGAAGATTTTATTAAGGCAAATGCAGCTCAATAAATCTCTGCAGCATCACCAAGCTCCAGCAGACACAACCCAAAGCTAAAAGTATCTGCCTTGTTACAGGAAAGTCACCAAGAGAAGACTTTTCTCTCTTTATGCATAAATAAAATAGAAAGGAATTTAATTTAGGCCCCTTCTCGAGCAAGAGCTGCTCCAGCATTTACTAAGAGAAGGCAGGATTTGGAAGAGCACAGGGGCTCTGGGATCCACTTTGGAAACCACATGGACACAGCATGGCAGTGCTGGGCACCACCAACAAAGATCCCAACACGAGACTGTCTCAGGAAATTCCCCTGATGTCAGGGGGCATCCAGGTGACCTGCACAGGAAATGGGAAGAGAAGCAGAAAATCTGTGGAACAGACACATCTGTATGCTTAGGAACCAAAGAGAGGTCATTTGGAGGGCTCCCCAAATGTGTCTGCGGGCACCTGCAGGAACAGCTGGACTTCAGAGCTGCTCTGCCTTCTCTCTTTAATGAACATGCTGGCTAAAATGCCTTGATGCAGGCAGAACTGGAGAACTCTGCAGGCAGGCTATTTTAGTGCCCACACAGGAAGATTCAATCTAAATAGGGAAAACAGAGGTAAAGCATAAGGAGAGGTGTCTGGGATGCTCCCTTCAATGTCATGGAAGGTTTAGGTGAGTTTGCAGTCAGGCACAGCAGCTCTTTCCTGAGGCACAGCATTCCCTCCCCTCAGCCCCAGCAAGCAGGGAAGAGCTCTGGTGATCCCAAGCCAGCATCAAAGCCCAGCCAGGTGATGCATGGTGACCCAGGGGGACAGATCCCCATCCCCACAGCACCTGCACAGTACAGGCACCTGTGGATGATACAATTCCTCCAAAGCCATCTTCCCCTAGCCCCTGGAACTTGCTATAATAGATAAGGTATCCAAGGTTGAGCCAAATTCCTTAAGAATTTGGTCACATTCTAACACTTTGGAAGATAATTGGTTAGAAATTAATCTGTGTAATTGGTCAGTTCACCTTTAGAACTTCTCACTTAGATTGGATGCTGTTCTTTGTATAAACTTTTATTGGTTGTAGTTTGAATCCTCCCTGAACCTATAAATAGGGCTGTCTGCCCTTTGTTCAGAGAGATCCCTGCTTGACCACCCTTCACATGAAATAAAGGTTCTTGTGGAACTCATCAAGTAAGGCCTCCGGTTTTTCTCTGCTGGCTAAATGTGAGCTTTTCTGAGAGATAGCTAAATGTTAGCACTCTCTGGTCCTGGTAAATACCACCAGGGACCAAAAAAAAGAAAAAGCTAAGGCATCGAGAGCCCAATTTAAGAGAACATCTCCAGCAGGATTGGTCTTGGACTTCTCTTGGCCACCAACCCACCCAACAGGACTAATTCTGTGCAGAGCAGAGGAACCAGCTTTTCTGGAGCATTTTAACCTGAGTTTTGGCTTTCTGTCTAGGGAGGATGGTCTGTGCTAGTGAAGGAGAACGTCCATTTCCACTGACAACAACAGGAATTGCAGCCACCAGCTCGGCAGGTTTGTCCCCCATGCACCAGCCCGGCGTGAGGCCACACACCAGCATGGGCTGTGCTCACAACACGCCCTGAGCTCCACAAGCCCAGATGTGACTGGAATGGCTCGTGGTTAAGACAAAACGAAGAAAATCTCCAGTTCTGGCGAATTCCTGCACACCCAATGCCACCACCAGGAAGGACCACAGGCCCTGAATCTCATTAAGCTGTGGAAATCCCTGTTTTTCCAACTAATCCCTGGGCCATGAGCCAGGCTCAGTGCTCTCCCCAGAGCTCGTACGTGTTGGTTTACACCCCGGAGCAGCAGGAGAACCCAGCAGGGCCTGGGTTCTCACTTGTGCAGACATGGGGGAGTTCCCTGAGGGATGTGGGGGAACCTCATTCAGCATTTCCTTTCACTTAACCCAGTCAGTTTCCCTGCAGGGAAAAAATCCTCAAAACTAAATATATTTTTGAAGGAAGGAGTCAGACTAGAGACAGCAGGGAACAACTACTATTCTTGGCAATCTGAATTGAGAGCTCTCTTCCTGAGCTGTGGCAACCAAAATACCTGTTTCTTCTCCAAATCTTGCCCCAAATTTACCCACATGTCAAAATGAAAATTTCTTTCAGTCTGTGAATTGCTTTAAATATGCTTTACCCCTCCCAGCACCACACACAAATGTATACATACTGTTTTTCTTGTAGAGGAGAATTTCGAAGCAGTTTGACTCATAGTTGTCAAAAGTCTGTCTGACTTTTTCAATGGTCTTCTTGTCTGTCAGTTCACCATACATAAAACTGAAAAAAGAAAAAAATTCTGTTTTTTTCTAGACAAGCAACAACATTGTTACAATCATCTTAAATAGCAAAAGCATTGAAGATGCTATGAACTGTCATTTAGCAAGGTTTAATTATGATTTACACTCCACTTAAATATTTAGAGTGTCACAAGGACACCTACAATGGTGAGGAACCATGACCACCTTCTTACTGTAAATGACTGCAAATAAATCCAACATAATGCTTCATTAAGTGCTTTACTGAGCATATCTTTAAGGATATATGGTTAGAAAAAGAGCTGACAGCTTATGAAACCATTATCACCACAGCTGCAGGCCATGGCAGTATTGCTGTCAAAACAGAGAAAACTGAGCAAAACCTCTAAAATACCCCAAATTTTGTTCAATCCTCCTGAAAATCCTTCTGGAGGAGGGATGTAAGCTACCATGGGTAAAGACTGTGGGCTGAACCGATGGCTGCAAATCCAATCTTGTCAAGATGCATCTGGGACAATAAGATAATTGGAATTCTTTTACTAAATACCAATACAAATAGAGGTAGGATTTAAACAGTGAGGAGCAATGACTGCAATGTCTGCACAACATAGCTATGTCTGCACTACTACCAAACAACCAAATGCATCCTCATTTTCCTTACTGTATACTGCATTTCTTTAATAGCTCAGTGGAAAATACTAAAAAGCTTTTGGAGACTCATCCGTCTCCAGGCTGAGAACATAAAAACTTAATTTAAACTCTGCTATTTCTTGCCACTTAACCATCTCATCTTTGCATTCTTTTCCAGGTCAGACCTCCAGCTGGTGTAAGCAAACCCAACCCCCTGACCTTACTTTTGACAGCCTTTGTAAGGAAACAGCCAGGCTTTTATTGTCATCCTCCCCTGGATTAAAAATAAGTGAAGGCTGCTCTGTGCAAATTCCCAATTACAGAACTGAAAGAAAATGGAGCACCAGATAAAAGCTTTCAGACACTTGGATATATATACTTTTAATTGATCAGACTTTTTTTTCCTCCCATTCTCTTAGTTCACAAACAGCTTGAGCCTCAGCTGAAACCTACAACAGACAACCCTGAGAATGTGAAAAGGAAAAGCTATCAGTGCCTCTGTGGTTTCAGTGCAGCTTCTCTTATTGATCAACAGACCTCCAAAGGTTCAATAAACATTTATTTTATGTCTGCTGCTCTGAAAGAAACAATAAAACAACATAGTGCTTAGAGGCTTGCCAAGCATTAAGGTACTCAATGAAGGCCAGCCCATGAATCTTTTTTTCCACAGCCAGCCCAGGGAGGCAGTGGAGCTGCTCCCACAACAAGGTGCTGCCTGCTCTGGGTGATGGAAGCATCAGAGGGGCTGCAACATCTGCATGTCAGCACAGCTGCAGGAAAAGCATCCCTGAAAGGGTGGTCAGGCACTGCAACAGGTTGCCCAGGAAGGCTGTGCTGCTGCCTGGAAAGGCTGTCTTGGAACAGAGACTGGACAGAGCAAAAGGGATAAAATAGGAATTTATTGAAAGGATTCACCTTGGGCAGTGCAAGAGCCTGCCCAGGGCTACACCCAAATCAAATCCAAGATGGATCCTGGTCAGGAGTTTTACACTTTTACAAGTTTTGGTTCATCTTGGGGTCAATTGTCCAACCCCAGCCCCAGGCTATGAAGTCTCAGCCCCTGCCTTGCCCCCTTTCCCTCGCTGCTGTTTCTGCTTTTTGGGTACTGGGTGTCCTTGATTCTCCAGCTGGGAAGGGATTGCTTTGTCCAACCACCCTGTGAAGAGAGCTCACTAACACCTAACATGAAGTTTCAGAGCAACACACTAAGCAGCAGAGATTCTAAAAAATAGAAAAGTTAAAACCCAGGCCATCAGTGAATGGGCAGCCCTGGAAGTGTTCACGAGGATGTGGCACTTGGGAACGTGGCTTCGTGGTGGAGGTGGCAGCGCTGGGTGGGGGCTGGTCTTGATCTCAGAGGTCTTTCCCAACCCAAATGATTCTGTGATTCCATAAAGGGCATGGCAAAACTGTCACCTTTGGGACAGCAGAGGAGATGCCACCACAGCAGCTGAGAGCAGGAAATGGTTGTACCCAGGCATGAGGCGTCATTAATGTTCTGATTCTCATGAACATGCACAGCTGTCTGCAGGACATGCAGAGCACAGCTCCTTCCAAATGACCTGCCCTTCTCTCCCCATGTCACCTGATAACCTTTTATACATTTATACATGAGATGAGTGCAAAAATTTGGATTTTTAATTTTTTTTTTTAATCTATGCCTTTTGATGCTCTGGTGCAGCTCTTTTTTTTTGTTTTCTTGAGACTTAAAAAAATATTTCTCATAGTTCTGAAGGAAAAAAATAGCAAGAATTTGTTGAAGTGCTTGATTTTACATGACTTACAATACAGAAAGTTGTCATTAATTAGTGTTAAAATGACAAATCCTACTTGATGAGAGGTGGATGATACCAGTTAGTGCTGCAGAACATGATCAATCAACTTTATGTTTTAAATTACAGGCAGCTTATTGTTGCAGTAAACCTGTAATGCTCAAATCTCATATTATATTCACACATAAAGAGACATTTTAAAGGCTTCTGGAACAATAAAAACATTTTTCAGAAGGCAATTTTTAACAGCACCAAAGGAACCTCAGAGCCTTTCACTGCACAAGTTATATAAGATTTTTGCTTATCACAACTTTAATTTAATTTAGTCTGTCCTATTTTGTACACATGGAGGGACTCCTACTTCTTTAGTCAATCACTCTGTCTTTTTCTGCCTCTTTTTTTTTGGTTTTTTTTTTGTTTTTTGGTTTTTTTGGTTTTTTGTTTTTGTTATTTAGTGCTTGTCAAATGCCTTGAGTGCAAACTATACAAGACATAAATATCAAAACCACTCTGCTACTGGGAATCTTACTACATAGAAAACACACTTATCAAAGAGAAGCAAGACTTGCTGAAATACACAGAGAGTGGCACAATCTTAGATATTTTATCCACCCTAAAACAGACCAGCTGTCATTTAGGATGCCTGGGTTCCCACCTCCCTCTTAAAGCATCTCTTGGCACAGAAAAGCCTCGTCTGAAGCTCCACATTGTGCTCCTCCATCCTTTGCCAGGATGCAGAGCAGCAGCATCAGGGCAGGTCTGGGTTTGCAGGGCAGTGTTTGAGAGGAATCATCCAGGACAGAGGAAAAATGAAGCATGGAAAGCATCCAACCCTACACCAAATTTCTAGCTCTCTTCATCCTAAAGCATCCAGGCATCAATTACAAGAGACAAACATCTGCCCAGGAGGAACAGCAAGTGCAGATGCACATCAATAACTTCAAAACTCTGCAAGGTGAAGAGCAGACACCATTTCTGAGGTGCAGCTCCGTGGGTCCCATGGGCATCCCCAGTGGGGCTTTTTGCACAGCTTTGGCACTGCAAGGACACACAAAAATCAGGGCACAGAGGGGCCATTCCAGCACCAAATCTGACACACCAGCTGATCACCAGGGCATGGCAGCATCATCTCCTAGAAACTGCCATTGTAGATCACAGAACCACAGAATCACAGAATGGTTTGGGTTGAAAGGGATCTCAAAGATCCAAACCCCTGCCATGGGCAGGGACACCTTCCACCAGACCAGGCTGCTCCAAGTTCTGTCCAGCCTGGCCTTGAGCACTTCCAGATATTCCATCCCCTGTGCCCAGTGCCTGGAATTGGATGCTCCTTGAAAGCAGAAAGGGAAAACCTATCCAAACTTGTATCTCAGCCTGCCCTTCTTGCCTCTGTCCCTCATTTGCTCTGCTCACACACATTCACACACATCAGGGAGCCAGCCCTTCCCCAAAAGCACCTCTTCCTAAAGGATGCAGCAGACACAGCTTAAATGCACATCCAGCCACAAATCACAGCTGCTAGCTCCTAAAAGACCACCAATAAAAGAAAAAAGCCATAAAGCTGCAATGCTTAGAGTAAATATATCAGCAGCCTAATCACTTTCTTGGGAATAAAGATGCATTTTGTGCATTACTGGGCTCTGTGTATGCTTAATAACAGGGGCCAGCATGGGCTACAGAAGAACCACAGTAACAGCAGAACTCAGAACAATGCAGCAAAAGTGCCTTTGAACTGTATAACCTAAAACCCCACTCTACTGGATCATTAGCTAGAGTATATTCTCACCAATAGTAGCCAGGATAAATTTCAAGGTGCTTTACCATGTTGTGTATAAGTTACCAGTTTCATTTAAAGATTGTTTTAAGACTCCAACATCTGCAAAACAATGCCTTTCTCACCTCAATCCTTTCTCCCAAAACCTCCCCAGCAGATTGGAAGTTTCCAAGTGCACCAAGTGGCAGCAAAAAGGCAATGAGCATACCTGCAAGTGCTGCTCTTCTGCATGACGTCAGCTCGGTGGTACCCAGAGAGTTTGCAAAATCCGTCATTACTGTAAACTACGGGCCAGTCCACAATCTGGGCGTTCCCCAACAAAAAACTGGATTCTGCAAGGACAAAGAGCAAAACAGAGGAAGGGCTGTTTTCAGTGGCAAAGTACTATGAAATCCTCCTTGTGTCACACAGCAGATGCAGAGTTATTTGTGACAGTAACTTCTGTCTTGACGTTTCAGAGGGAAATCCAGATGGACATCTGAAAAGAATTAGTGATAAAACAGGATAACTCCTGGTAATGCAAGTAACTTCCTACACCACAAAACACTGATTCAAGCCCCAATGCTTCAACAATTTAGAAAGCATTCATTTTTTCACAACATCTGGGCAAGATAGGATGTTTTATTTTTATTTTATACATATCTTGAAAGCAACATTAAATTAATGAGCAAACTGAGCTTTAAATGTTGAATTGTAAGTGTGCCCAAAGCTGATAATGACTCTTTTCCTTAGAGAAGTAATTTTTTTCTTCCTGGCAGATCTGAGTCTGTTTTGCAGAACACAGCCAGCATCCCTGGGATGAGGGACAGAGTGCCAGGTGATGCTGGGGAAACCAGATGTTTTAAAATTGTAGTCCATGGTAGTCTTCAGTGTTTTCTTTATTTTTCCTGTTAGTTTTCAATTTTGTTCTGGCTACAGCAATGGAACTATATGGTCCCATTCACTGGTGCTAAAAAGCTATTAAAATGTAACTATTAACAATCACTGCTGCATAAAAATTATAGAAAATGTTCCTTTCAGTAGTTCTTGTTGGGGGGGGGAATGGATATTTTTACAAATTTTCCTCATAATAGCCAAAGAATGGTTATGACAACATCAGACATTTACTCAGGTGTGCATGCTGATTTTAACATAGCACTGAGTTTGCATGAGCTACACTGGATTGTACAGTCTGCAAATATTATTCTACTGAATATGGAACATGTACTAAAAAAATAGTATTTCTATCTTTTTTCTTTATAAGCATGAATTTTGAAAAAAAATAATCTGGAGATTATTGGATTTCCTACAGAAAAGCAGATTTCAAAATATTTTAAAGCCATCCAGTGGGAGAAATAGAAGTTTAGATTTTGTGGAATCTAACACTTTATGCTCAAGGCATTTACTCGGATCCATCACAAATATTCTTTAAGCCTAAATGTCAACTTTTAAAAATTGCTTTCCTGCCCACAGGAAGATTCCCTCACTCCAAACAGCAGGAGACCCAGAGTAAAGGCTGAGCATTACATAAAATATCCCTGGATTCCACCAGCCCCTTTCTGCTGGGACTCAGCCCAGCTCAGGGGACATCCTAAACCCTGGGGACCAGAGGGTTTGCTGGAGCTCATCCCACTGCACTGCCATTCCCCCCACACCTGCATCCCCACTGATGCCTAAAGATATTTTAGCTTTTTATATATTTTCATATATTTTTAGCCTTGCAGATTTTCAATACACAGCTGTATACTTTCTAGTACTTTTCCTGCCCTTTCTCATAATAAGCAAACACTTTTCTAGCACATTCTCAAAATTCTGTTTAATCTTATACTTAAGGAGAGAATTTCTGATAAGGACATTTTGTTTTCCACCAGAACTTAACAAATATAACAACAAAATAGGGCAAAGAAGCCCTGGGACCAACTCCAAAGGGCTGACCCAAGGGTGGGTTACTGGGGTGAATAATTTCCTATTGGATGTACTGGCTAGATATACTAATTCGTTAAGTTTTTAAAAATTGTGAAAATCCTTTTTCACATGTGCACAGAGCCATATTTGTTCATCTGGAAGCTTTCATTAAAAGCTGCTTTTTATCTTACCCCTTTAACACTATTGCAATTTTTTTTCCTTTTGTCATTAGGCAGCATCTCCAGTTTGGGAAAGGGGAGACACCCCCAACCCCAAAAATCTGGGCTCTCCCCATGGCTGCCACCCCACCAGCACCAGATTCAGAAATGGAGATGCTGGGAACATCAGCAATTCTGAATTTCCCATCCCACAGGAAAACAACCCAAGGCTGAAAGTTAAATTTGGAAAGATTGTCTTTACAGAACCATCTCTGGCTGAAATTCTCCTCACACATCTCGACACAAAGGGCACAGCCTGGCAATGATGCACTCAGGGATGCCCTGCACACCCCTGAGCTCCCCAAGAGCAGATAACCCTCCTGCCCTCCTGCAAAGCTTCCCCATCCCCAGACATGGACTCCATTGTGTATTCCCACCACATCTCTGTTTCAGGACACAGAGCACACAACAGGAGATACGTGGTGCAGCCAGATAAATAGCATTTAATGGTTGTCCTCTATGGATTTTGTAGTTCTTTGCACCTGAGGGTCTCAAAATATTTGATAAGGTATTCACCAAACTGATCAAATCCACAAGAAACTTGAAAGGGGACAAAATGTAAGACCAAGCTATTGACAAATTGTTGTGGGTTTGTTTTTCTTTTAAATCCCATCAAATTTGGAGTAAAAACAGACACTAGAAACATCTTGGTATATATTAGTATTTCTGATTTTTAAGGTTAAAATCCATAATATTAGTATTAGAAGCTTGACCAGATATTAGAAGGTGTTTTCTTTTGCCCCCTTGAATTTTCCTTTACTTAACCAACTTCTTTTTTTTACCCGTGTCTCTTTCATCCATGCTCAGCACACGAATATGAATCATAGAATCTTTTCTATGATTGAGTCCAGCTGCAAACCCAGCACTGCCAGGTCCAATATCTGTGTATGTGTGTTTGTGTGTCCAATTCCAGCCCAGGGAAAACCTTGAATCAATATTTGCCTCTTGTTAGAGACCAATAAATCCAACTGCAAGCACAAAGCCACAGGAATCCACGTTTCATTAATGCTGCTACTCACCGAGCAACTTGACAAAATTGAAGGAAGAACAGGTCAGTGTCTGACCCTTTGGTTTTATTGTGTACCCAAATCTCAGAATTCACAGAACTCTCTATATTTAACCTACCTAATATTTTATCAGGAGTCGTTATTTTCTTCAACCAAGACACAATTAATTCTTCTCTATTTCTACAGTTACAAATCATAACTCCAGGCAGATTTAATTCTACAAGAGCCAGTCCACACCCACCTGTAAAAATCCAAACTGTGTACTGGATGACTTTCAGAAAACCTCTCTGGTTTTGACCATAATTTATAAAATCATGTTATCACTAACTACGCATAGAAAGTCCATTTCTGCAGTTCCCTCCAATGAGGATGGATCCACAACCAGTTCATGACTAAATCCACCTGCATGCCTGACCTTCCTATTGCTACAGTTCTGATTCACGATTTCCTGGCTAAGAAAGCTCATTACAATTGTGTCTTTGATTGTGATTTCTAGGAGTCTATGGCAAATTCCACTCTGTCCAATTTCCAGCTGGCTGTCTGAACCAGGTGTAAGAGACAAGGGCTGGAAAAATCTTCATTTTATCTCCATCTCCTGTTGCCACAGGGCAGCCAAGAATGGAGGTGTTCAGACTCCCTTCAGGGGAAAGGCAACCTCTCCTTCTCTGCTCAAGTCCTCAAAAGATGAAAGGGGTGTTTGTGCCTTCTTCAGAAGAAAAAGAAAAGGAGCCAACAGAAGGTCAGGAAATGCAGGGTGATGGGCATGGCAAGGACACCAGCACTGGTACCTCCATAGATCCTGTCAGATCCAATAAACAAGAACTATATTCTGCAAGCAAGTCTTTTGAAAGAATATGTTCTTCTGGGGGTATTCTCAAAAACAAGTGTTTCATAAGAGAGTTTAGTTACTAATAGCTGGGCATCACTGAATCCAGCTACTACACCTACACTAGAACACATGAATTTACTTCAATTGTGTCACAATTTCATAGGGATTGCCAAGGAGAGCCAAAGTTATGACTGGTAGGGCATAAATAAACACAGTTGATATCAGCTGTAAGGTGCTGTAAACTAAAACTTGTGCAATATCCATGTTGTGGTGCAGAAAGGAAAATCTCTTTCTGTGAAGCTCCCAATCTCACAAGTATTTTTCCACAGAAGATGAGGACTTCCCCACAGGTCAGTGAGACACTGGGCAGAGCTGAAAGCAACCCAGTAACCCTGACAGGCTCTGGTGTGATCCAGCACATGGTGGAACTCCAGGAAACTGGGAACCAGCTGACCATGGTGTGGTATCTCCTACTCTGAAAACACTTACAGCTGATTTCAAAACTCACACAGTGATTATCCCAAAATCTCTGCTGATGTGCTCATCCTCAGATTTCTCCAATGCACTGAAAGTACATGTCCACTTCCCATTTCCTTACAGATAAAAGGTCAATATTTATTATTTCTAAAGTTGTCTGGATGTCATTGCCTCCACCAACCATCCTCTCCACCACTGCCCTTTCTGATGCACTGTAGGGAGCCCAGATCACACCTCTGTAGGTTGTGCATGCTCCTTGCCACCTCAAACACCAGCAAGGAAAGCAGGGGCTGCCAGCAGACTCATCTGTCTCACTATTGCCAGATTCCTCTCAGGAAGGCAGCAGGCTTTTTATTAGCTAACATAACTCTCATAACATATTTAATAAGGTTTAATGCTGATGGCAAGGAAGCAGGGTATTAGAGGCATACAGTCAGCAAAACTTCAGGTTGGAAAACACCAAATTGAGGAAAACAATTTTTTTAAAAGGAGCTGCATTTGCTGTTGCCACAATTCTATTTTGTAAAAAGGCTCTTTTGTATAAAGGCAGCCTATGCTGTAGAGCAGCAAGCCTTTAATCTTACTCTATCTTGCAGTAGCTAGCACTCAACCCAGTGCTGAGCCTTGTGTTTGTTATTAAAATGAAATAAAAAGACCATAGTGTGCGAGCAATTTTTTAACTAACAAAATGCCTAAAGCAGTGTAAAATTCATGTTATGTAATGACAGGAGAGCAAGAACAGCTAAATCATTCCAGGAGATATGCTTAACCAAGTGAGAAACGTTGTCTCTAATCATTTTTTCTCAAGAATGCTTGGGTACCACTTGCAACCAAAATTGTTTAAATCACCATTTTTGAGAATTCCCTCTCTTCCCAAGGAAACTGGCAACTGACCTTTTTAGAAAGGTCACCTCTGAAAAGACGTTCTATAGAAAGTAAAGTAGTAGCAGAACACAAACAACAATAATGATTACAGCAACAAAAGGAAGCAGTGTTTCCATCTAGGAACAAATTCCTAACTCTATCAATTTGACACAGAGCTGTCCTTCAGAACCACCACCCTTCCACTGCACAGCAAAGGCAGCTCAGACCTCATGGGGGCTGGGAAATATCTGGAATTTGCCTTTTTTTGCTAATATAAAAACCCTGAACCACCTCAGCTGTTGTCAGTTGATTCTGCTCAAAACTGTACAGGGTCAGCATTATTGCTGCAGACTTGTTCAGAGCATCTTGGAAAACTGGTGGTGCTCCTCTGTGGGTGTACTCAGGAGGGGTGTACTAAAAAAGTTCTCTTTTTAAATTTTCTTAGCTTTCCTGAGCGAGTCTTGGCCCTGACAATACCCAGTGTTTTCTGTGGTGACTCCAGCCATGTGCTCATGTGTGACCCCATGAAATACAGAGGAAGATCCTGAGCCCTCTTGGAGAGCACAGCCCTCTGAAATCTGTCTCAACATCCCTCCAGCTCTGGGGCTGGCTGCAGACAAATCTCAGTTCTCGAAGCAGCAACCTCCACCAGCACTTTGTACTCCTGTCAGTAAAACCACAGTGCTGTTTTCTAACAAAGCTGTAATTTCCCCAGTGTCTTTAAAGCATGCAAAACATCAGTGTCATCCAATTTACCCAGTACATTAAGCGTTGCTTGCCTGAAAAAAATAAACTCTCAAAGGACTGACTCTTTACGTCACCTTTCTGTGCCAGTGCTGTCTTTATTTAATACTCATGCTATGGAGATGCAGCAAGGGCTAAACCCAGAGCAAGGTGTCATCACACTGACTCTGCTGAAATTATCCACTTCCTGCCCCAAAAACTGCTTCTCAAATAAAACAGAAGACAAATAATCCAGCGCTGGCTGAAATATTAAATTCACATGTAAGCCACTCAGCTGGGAACACAGCAGCTTTCAGCAATTTAGCAGGTGAGCTCATGGAGAAAAATTAGAGTCTACCTGAAATTTATCTCCTTGAAACTTAGAAAATGAACTGCAGTCATTTGGAGTGTGGAAGCCCACAAACAGCCCCTGCCTTTACTGTGGCACATCACTGACCCCAGGAAGAGCTCTGAGGCAATAAGGACATGAGAGCATCTCTATGAATTACCTGAAAAACGTCATTTCATACAATTCTGATCACAGTTTCTCCCCCACACATCCATTTATCCTAGAATTAAACTAACCCTCACCTATCCCAGTTATCATCTAAATGCCACTGCTGAATCTGCTCTCTATTAAAATTATGCAGAACACAACATAGATGTACTGAGACTAAATTTAAACTGGAGCATGCTGGAGCTCTCACTCAAGGCACACAGGCACCCTCAGGGAGAGCCAGAATCCAGACTTCCAGCTTTATACAAATGAGAGTTCTGCCTTCCCATTCCCAGAGGAGAAAATTGTGGTACCAGGAGCTCTTCAGACACAAGGCTCCTCCAGCAAACGCTGAGCTCACAGCGAGTCCTGGCTGCAGCTCCACACAGCCTGGCTGCTTCCCAAAAATACCTGTTTGGGCAGAAAATGGGCTGCACCCCCTGAGCTCTCCTCTCCGTGCCAGTGGCTGAAGCAAAGCTTTGCACAGGATCCCAGAACCCCTCCTGGCTGTGGAGTGAGGTCCTGGCCCCTTGGGATAGCCAGGGCTTAGCACTTACCATAGCCAGTGCCCTGAGTGTGCTGATTAAACAAGTATTGTCCTTTTTTTATCTGAAAAGCAGATTATTAGAGTAACGACCCCAAAATCTTCTATTATTTAATGTTATCAAATCAGAAAATCCTATTTCCTTCAGCTATCCAAGACTGATATCCAATAACTTAAAATCCCAGTCCACCATTAGACAGCACCCTGTAAAACAGGCTAATTAAATGTATTTCCACTTCCTGACATTATTCTTTGCCTGTATACTCCTTCCAACTGCAATAAGAAAACCTGAATGTTTCCTCAAAAAAAAAAAAAAAATCAATTTAATTTTTTTCCTTCTCTCAGGTTTTAACATTAACCTGGGAATGCAGCAGCTCTTGCAGTGACCTCTTGTGGCAAGTGCTCAGCAGCACTCAAATTTCCTCCAGAAGGAGAGGATGGACACCTCTCCCACCACCCCATCCCACCAACCACGGGACAAAAGGTGAGAAAGGAAAAAAAAAAAGAAGAAAATTAAATATAATAATAATAATAGAAATTAAATGAGGAAGGGAGGGAGGAAAAGGAAGGAATGAAGGGAAGGAAGGGAAGGAAGGGAAGGGAGGGAAGGAAGGAAGGGAAGGAAGGGAAGGGAGGAAGGAAGGAAGGAAGGAAGGAAGGAAGGAAGGAAGGAAGGAAGGAAGGAAGGAAGGAAGGAAGGAAGGAAGGAAGGAAGGAAGGAAGGAAGGAAGGAAGGAAGGAAGGAAGGAAGGAAGGAAGGAAGGAAGGAAGGAAGGAAGGAAGGAAGGAAGGAAGGAAGGAAGGAAGGAAGGAAGGAAGGAAGGAAGGAAGGAAGGAAGGAAGGAAGGAAGGAAGGAAGGAAGGAAGGAAGGAAGGAAGGAAGGAAGGAAGGAAGGAAGGAAGGAAGGAAGGAAGGAAGGAAGGAAGGAAGGAAGGAAGGAAGGAAGGAAGGAAGGAAGGAAGGTGCATCCTGCTTCTGTGCAGGGATTTAGGGAACTGCTGAGCTCTGCATTTTTCTCAGGGCATCCCAAGTGACAGACACATCCACTAAACTTGAGGTACTTTCCTTTAAAGAACTTTCTCTGTGTAGCATGTGTAATTTAATTGGTGCCAGATGAAAATGCAACTTGTTTTAATACAGGGGAGAGAAGCCCATGTGTATCATATCCCACACCCCTGCCTGGAAAACAGGAACCCTACATGAGCTAGTAAGAACAGAAGAGACAAGAGATGCTTTTTTTATCAGTTATACCAGTGGAATAAAAATTTAAAAGGTGTCACAGATGTGACACTTGTTCCCCCCACTCCTTTCCAGGTAACAAAATCACCTGTGAACAGGACTGATCCTTTCACCCACCAGTCACAGGGACCCAGCAGGCATAAAGGTCTGTGGGAAGGAACTGCTTTTTAGGAACAGGGCATAAAGCTGAAAAAGGCCACGATTTAAATGCTAGATTCATTAAAATTCATGCTGAAATTCCCATATTAGCCATACAGAGCTAGGATTTCATCCCAGTGTCAAAATGCATTTGTGAAAGACCCACTTTCATAAGGAAGCTTTTAAGAGTTATTGCAACAGAAACAATACCCAATAATGACTCTTATCATAAAGATAATATATTTATTATATACAGTTTTTCACTAAATTCATTCCCTCTTCCAAACTATTAGCAGTCTTTATTGTGGATTGCTGCCAAGTCCCAGAGTCACCCTTTCCACAAATTCATGCTCCACCACAAAAGTCAATTATGCCATCAACATACACTTGATTTTTTTGTTGATAGAATTTGTGAAGGCAAGACAGACTTGCATGGCTCAACTCACTGGATGACTCTGCCCATGGGACAGGTCCATAAATCCCAGTCCTGATCTAGAGACTTGCCCAGTTCTTTACCCTCTGCACTTCCACAAAGCTGAGCACAGGTCAGCATCAGTAGGAGCTCTAAATGCACTGAAGGAGTGAACAATAATATCAGTAATAACAGGCACAGCCTGCTGAGAACATCTTGGGAGAGAACATTGCCCTTAGGATGGTCCTTATTAAACATCCCAAATACTAATGGCAGTAAAAGGCAGACACCTTAATGTGGTTTAGCCCAGTGCTCTCACAAAACACCTTTCAGCTCAGCAAAACACCTGGTGCTCTTGAGATCTAGGGCACAGCCACGGCTGTAGCGAGATTGTATCAATCTTTGTGAGCCTCAGATAAGCCTCAATGTATTTTCACTGTGCTTTAGCAGAAGAAAAAAAGAAGATTGCAGAGAGTGCACTGAGGTTACCCTGAAGACAGCTCTGCCTGTCCCTTTTACCAACCACAGCAGCGCTGAGGACAGACCCTGCTGCTCCCCGTGGGCTTTGGCTCCCCGTAAGTGGAGCTCAGCTCTGGTGGGAGCAAAGCCCTGCCAAGCAGAGGCTGCCATGCACCTCCCCATGCTCTGGGAAGCACCTGCAACCTGGGATGCTACCCAAACCCCAAAGTTCAACGCTGACCTAAAGCACTTCACAAGCTCCAAGGTGGAAAGTCGTCTCCAAAAGAGATTTCCCCAGGCAAGGCGACACCGTGGGACTCTCCATGGCTTTGGCAGCTGCTCCATCCTTCCCAAACACACTGGCATGGACAGGACATCCAGCAGGGCAGCTCAGCTCTCCCACTCCCCAACACAGAGGGCAAAGAGCCACGGTCACCCCGCTTCAGAGCCATCCTGGTCACAGCCACCCCGCTCCTTTCTGCTCAGCTCCTTGGTGCTTTGCTCATGGCTGCACACTGTGAGCACTTCTCCCACAATTTTAACCTGATGAGCAGCCAAAGCTGAGGTAAAAAGGAAGGGTTCTCAACATTCCTAAAGAGAAAGTGCCCAAAGAATGCTGAAAATTCAATATATGATTGCTTTTAACACCACACCAAGCCTGCACACCGTATTCCCACTGCACCCACTCCCAGTCCTGACTTTTCACATTTTAAAATTATTACAATTTTGTCTATAAATTTTCTTATTAGGATCCATCTCTGGTAACTCTGAGTCATTTGTCTCCATCAACACTTCATTTTGAAGCCATTGCTTCTATTTCACCTGAAGAAGAGCCTATCTGCTGAAATACCTGCCTGATTTTTTCCAGCACTACCCGTAGCCTAATAGAAGTCATTACCCACATCCACAAACCTTCTCCTGACTGTTAAAAAAAGACTTATGATCAAGAAGTGCAAGGGGATTGCACAAATGTGACAAACCTCAAAGGAGAATGTTCCCAAACCAGGAATGGTGACAGAAAGGCTTTTTTGGGGGGAATGCTGAAGATGTATTTTTAAAAACAATCATCAGTCTTTCCTTCATCCCATTCCTCAAACTGTCAGTGAAAAATCCCTTGGAACTCGGTGAATCCAAGTCTAAAAACAAACCCAGCAGACAGCCAGCAGACCAAATCCTTGTTTTCTACCGAGCGCTGGCAGGAGATACTTGAACCAGATTTGCTCCACTGTATACTGTTGAGTTTGGATTAAACAGTACTGAATCCAATGAAAATTACTATTTCTATAAAGGATAAATAAGGCTATGTCCTGGATGACAAAAATAAGAACTAAATCACATTTCAGCTCACAACACTGACAACTTACATGAGTTTAATACAAATTCCCAATCTACTTTCCTCTTGGTGTCCAACAGGGAAGATTTACCTCTCTAGCTAGCACCATGCTTAGACATCATCAGTGGCACAACAAAAGCAGAATAAATGACCAGATCAGCATGATTTATGCTCCTAAATTAGACCAGGTTAAAAACTGGAGGGGATACATGCTTTTAAAGTATAATGTTCGAAAGCCTTCTGAGCTTTTCCAGTTTTTGATATCTCAAAGCTTTACTGAGCTTTCACCAGGGAGGATGTGTGATTTAATTAGAGCTGGATACAAAACCATGGCATTCCCAGACCATGCTCCCAGCCCTGCCAGTGACATGCTGCATGACCTAGGGAAATCAGCTGTGCTGCCCCAAGCCCCCATTTACACCACAATTTGATGAACAGGTTGAGAAAGTCTCTGTATGTCCTCTTCCACAAGGAGTCATACGTGTAATTAAATTCCACCCAACACTTTGAAATTGTCAGAGGCAAAGTGCTATATAAATGCCTATTAATTAAGCCTGCATTTAATATCCTGGGAAATAAATACATTACTGGGGGAAACCAGCTCTTGGAGATCGTGCAGCTACAGGGCTTGACAGGGAGTCAGCTGCCGAGCACAGGACTGACAGAGGCAACACGAGAGGGAGGAAGCCCCCCAAAAACGGCTCAATACAATGCTGGCATTTTAACACACAACATTTGGAAACAAATTCCAACTCCTCATCCGGCTCCTGCTCATGAGGAAAATCCATGAATCACCAATTCACTACCTGCCTTCAAAATCCACTCCAAGCCAGCACACCAGACAGTACTGGTGTGACTGTGAGGTACCTCCAGCGCTGTGCAAGATGGAAAGGTGGAAAGGAACATTTTTCAGCATCATTTCACAGCCCATTGGTGTCTTGATTAATACTAAATGTAGTAACTCTTCTCAGTGTTCCGCTCACCTTTCCCACTCCTGTCCCCAGATGTACGCTGGCACAGCAGTGCTTCCCCATGGGAGCATCACCCTAAACTTGGGCTGACCAAGGAGTTACCTTTTAGCAAACCCAAAGCCGAGCTCTCCTACATTTGTGCAAACACTCCTATGTCTCAGTAGTTACGTGCCAGTGCAAAAACTGCATTAAAAAATGAATGTAACTAGCACAGGACTTCCCTAAAGCAGCATCTACATCAGCACACCCAAAGAGACAGTGAGCTGCAAGCACATCGTAACTTTAATGGAGCTGTGAGCAGTGCTCTTGGTCAGTGCTTTGCACTAGAAAGAGAGAAATTAACTCCAGCAGCAAGGAATAACTGGGTGCCACACAGTCCTGAACTAGCCCTGTAAATATTCACCTAACAGAGGAGCCGTAAATGACCAACTGCAGACAGTTCTTCACCCATTTGCTCAGCCACAGCATTACCATCATCCAAACCACAGTCACTCCCTCACCGCTTTCCCGGCACCTTCGCCACAGACTTTAAAGTGTCACAGAATTGCAAAAAAAACTTTGAACCCCCTGAATGGAAACAGTTGCGAGTCCTAATTACTACAAAACTAAAGAATAAGAAAAAGGGGGGAAAAACGTATGGGGGGAGAGGATGACAATTTATTGTCTCATAGAGGAGAAAAAGGTTCAAATCGGCAGTAGCGATGTGAGAAGTGCGGGGAGGCAGGGAAAGGACCGCGAGGGGATGCTCCAGAGGGGATGCGCGGCGCGGCAACGCCGGGGCGAGAAACCGGAGGGATGGACGGGCATGACCGGGGGAATCTCTCACCGCTGGAGCGCCGGACGATGTTCTCCAGGAAGGTGTTCTGCGGTGCCACCAGCCCTCTCTTGCCCCCCGGCATCCTGCAGCGCCGGGCTCGGGGGCCGGGGGTGCGCGGCGGCAGCGGCGGCGGCGGCGGCGGCGGGGGGGGGCCGGCGGCGGCGGCGGCAGCGCCCGGTGCCCGTGAGTCGCGCAGGGGCGGCCGCGGCCGCTCATGGTAGAGGCGCCCCCGCGGCGGCTGCAGCGCGGTCTGGGGCCGCGCCGCGCTCCGCGCTCCCCGCGCCGCGCCCGCCCCCCCTGCGCCTGCGCGCCCGCCCCGCCGGCCCGCGGGATGCCAGGGCATGGGGGGGACGGGGGGGGACGGCGGGGGATGGGGAGGATGCGGGGGGACACGGTGTGCGGTCTGCCGGCATCCCTTCCGTCCCGCCGAGCGTCCCTCGCATCAGTCTGAGCATCCCCCACATCACTCCGAGCATCCCCCACATCACTACGAGCATCCCCCGCATCCCTCGACCATCCCCCGCACCCCTCCGAGCATCCTCCACATCACTCCGAGTATCCCTCGCATCCCTCGAGCATCCCCCGCATCCCTCGAGTATCCCCCGTATCCCTCCGAGCATCCCCGTATCCCTCTGAGCATCCCGCACATCCCTCTGAGCATCCCGCACATCCCTCTGAGCATCCCGCACATCCCTCTGAGCATCCCGCACACCCCTCAGCATCCCCCCTTCGCTGGTCCTCCATGAAGTTCTGCCCTGAGCGAAACTCACACAAAACCCCCTCCCCACCCCTCCTGGTTTTGCATCTATGCATCGTTAGGTTTGTGGTTGTTCTTTGGGGTTTTTTATCCCCCACGGTGGTTGGGTTTGAGGGGAAACACTCGTATGGCACACACTGGAAGGCGGCCGCGCTTCGCCCGCCAAAGATAAATGCAAAGTGCAACGAAACGTGTTAAACGCCACTAGCCCTGCCTGAAGGCATCAAATATTTCTTGGAGCATTCCCCCCTCTCTCCGTGCGAGGCAACAGGAGGTGGATTTGGGGTGGAAACCTCTTTTCTCCCCGTACTCAGGGAGCAGGCTCTGCTGCGCCGGAGCCCCAGCGGAGCAGGTGAGTCAGTGCCACACCCGAGTTTCTGGGCAAGCTTCGCCCATTCCGGCCCCGGCCACCGTCCTCCCTCCAGCCGTTTCTTGACTAGGATAGTATTTTTTAAAGCTACGGATAGTAAAATCCTGGAAGGAATTTCTCCACCTACTGCTTCTGCCAATTTTGCATGCTGCTGCAGGCAGGAAAGGATCGTAGAAGGAACTGAGACATGGAAAATCAGTGTTTGTTCAGAGCAGGAGCATTCTCTGCAGAGCACATCCCAGTGTGCCGCACACTCCTGCCCTGGTTGGCACAAGCAGCAGTGCTTTTCCCAGGGGACATCATTCCACTGTGGAAAAATCAATTTATTTATTTTTTCATCCTGCTTGAAGCACCTGCTTCCTCCTGTGCTTGAGTCTTGGTTCAGCAAGTCACACTGAGGTCACCTGCACTCCACAGCTTAAAGTTTAAAATCTCTACCACACCAGGAGCTGCTGCTGGAACAGCTCTTTCCTGGGAGCCAGTATTGCTGTTCCTGGAAAATGTCTGGTATTCCTTTCATTTAAACAAATGCAAATCAGGAGCGGCTCAATTACAATCAGCTTGGGAATGCTGACAGAAAACAATTTCGGGGTATGAACCACACCCGATTTGTCAAACATTCATTGTTTTCCATCCAGGTTCGGCATCTTCAGGGCTTTCGTTAGAGTGGTGTGGTTTAAAAGATGCTCCTGCTGAGCGCTGTCCCGAGGTACAGGGAAATTTCCCTCCCGGTAATTGAAGGGTGGAGGGCAATGCCTTGTCCTAAAGCACCTGTGCACAGCAAATACTGAGTGACTGATCTGTGCGGCCAGTGCTGCCAGGACCTCCCTCCCAACCAATCTGAATTTTTATACTCATTTCCCAACCCTCCCTAGACTTGCTACTTGCCCTCCCACTCCCCTTTTCACCAAACCCTTTCTTGTTCCCCCTTCCCACTAAACTGTTCTGTTCTGATGTGACAGCCATGCCCAAGAGTCACTCCATCCTCCCTGCTCCATTCTCCTCAGCTTCAAATCCCTCGTTTAACTTCTTTTGCTTTATTTCCAGTGGCACTAATTAAACAATAGGTTATGGAGAGGGACAAGCCCCAAAACCACATCTTTAAATGTCACAGACGTCAGATAGGAACGGCAAGACGTGGTGGGATGTTTCTATACCAAGGCTGCAAAAAACTCCAGAGGACACTTCTTTCTTTTCCTGGAATGCTGGATGAGGCTAAAGATAACCTTGAAAAGAAGAGTCTGACAAAGAAAGCAAACCGGGAACTGCAAAGAGACTCTTGTCTTCTTTTGGGAATCTTCGAACTGTGCTTGGAAACAGCATCGAGCCACCACGCAGGAAACTGTCAGAAAGGTTTGAGGTCAGTGTAAGTAGGAAAAAGACAACTTGGCAGCTTCTTTCTACATCAAAAATGCCCCAGTCTCAACCAGCTGTTATTAAGTGTGACAGAAAACCAACTGTGATTCAAAATGCTTTTTTTTCCTTTTTTTTTTTTTTTCTCCAGAATAGGTAAATGAAAACAGTTTCAATTTTAAGGAATGTATTAATTGTTAAAACATTAAGAAGAAAAAGAAGTCTAAGCTAAATGTAACAACATTGCTGATGGATGATCAGAGCAATCCTAGTTCTTCTTTCTTCCTGGCTTGCAAACTTTATTTCTTTAAGGGAAGAAACTAGTTTTCCTTTCCTAAAAGGAAAAAGGCAAAAAGGGAATAAGCACATCGCTGTACCAGGGTAAAAGTAATCACGATTCTTTCTGCTTCACCATTTCTTTTCTTCTGAAATTTGAAGCACCTGCTCAGGGTGATTTACCTCTTTTCTGGTATTTCTACAAAAGGCACAATAACCAAATCCAACCTAGCAGTGGGCAAGCACCGAGCTCCCACAGCAATTGGAGACAGCACACACGATGAAGTTCAGCTGCATGTGGTGAAGAGCTGACCCTTGGAATCCAAACCTACAGGAGAGGGTTATTTCACTTCAGGGACTATTAAACATTTCAGAACCGGTTCTTATTCACAGCACAGAGCCTTAAATGTGTCTTCTGCGAATTTATGAATTGGAGAATCATCGCTCCCAGGGCTCCTAGAGGGGAGGGAGACACAGAGCAGCATAAACAGGTCAGGCACTGATCCAATCCAATCGCCTGAGTCATTGGAACATCCGAGCTGCTGAACAGATGCACATTTCCTTTGCTCTCAGTGCTGTGTGTAACAAGGTGAGTCAGGTTCCCTGGGACCACCCTGGGGACCCAGTGAGACTCACCCGCATAAATCTAAAAATATTGTGAGCAGAACTGAGTCATGGAATACCCTTGGCAAGGCTCAGAGATGTTTTCTACCCCAGGTGCACACAGAAGACTTCCCATTGTAAAAACCAGCATCAGGATGACCGTGGGCTTTTGTTATGAACAACATGATTTGTACATATGAACTCCAAATTAGCAATATTTGACTTCCAATGACCTACAGGTATTACTGTAACAACAGCTCAAGTGGGAAACAGATGCCAGACATTTGAAGGATGTTAAATGGTGGGAAAGCAGGTAGAGTTTTCTCCTTACAACCCAAATAATCTGCACCAAAAAACATAACAGAAGAGACTTTTCAGCTAAGAGCATTAATGAATCTTTCTCATGAGTAAAGCACATCTGTTGTCAGATACTGCAGTGGGACAACAGGGAAGCTCATGCTGCAACTTTTTCTCCTCAGTAGGGAGGACTATAAGGTTAGGGGGTTTTTTACTGGGTCGAAAAACACTACCCTAGAACTGGGTGGGGGTTGTCAGAAATCTGCAGGAAGCAAAGCAGCATCTCTGAGCCCCCCATCCTGCTCGCCATAAAGATGAAATCTGAGTCTGGAAGTTGCTGAGGGGATGGCATCAGGTCTGCATTTCTGCATTGCCTTCAGACAGCAGTCTTCAGAAAGGAGGAAATATCACTGCTCATAGCAGCACCTGATAATTCCAGAAAAAAATACTTAGATGACAAAAAATAGAGAGGGGGAGGAAATAAATTGCTGTTTCTTTCCTAAAAATGAAAAATCACAGTTTCTTTCCTTCCCTGCTTTGTGGGGGGGTTTGCTTCTTACCCCATTACAAATTTGAAGAAGTACTTTGGCAGACAGGAAATCAATAAAACCTCAACAAAAGTCACTGCTTTTGGTATAAAATTGATGGAAAGTATTGATGAAACCTCAGACCTAAAGTACTCGCTGGATTCTAATTTGGCACCGATGAGAATTCTTTATTCTCTGTTGTGTTGGGCAAGTTAAGTCTGGACAAGTAGACCTGGAAGTTATGAATCTCCTGTCCCTCAGCTCCTTTAGCAGTTCAAAGCAAAGGAATGCAGAATTTCTGGGAGGCAGCAGCATTCAGCTGAGTCAAGCACACAGGAATTAGGAAGAATTAAGGCTCCCTGTGTATCCTGCACCTGGGATGCACTGAGGATGGCTCAGTGCAGGGATAATGGCTAAGCCTTTCCCTTTTACACTTCTCATTCAACATGGCCTTGTGCCACATTCCTGGGACCCCAGCCAACCTCTGCTCAAGTATGGCATGATTAATTTTTTTTCTGTGTGGTGCTCACCACTAATCTGCTGGTGCTTTGTAGGCACCATTGAATATCTTCTGCATTCTACCTTGTCATACTGGGATCAGACAGGAAACTGGGGCACAGGGAGATTAAGGTCAAAATGGTCAGGGAAATCACAGTGCCCAACTTGAGACATGCAGGATCCTTTAGCAGAGGAGTCCCAGTTCAGCAGAAGTTTATGCACTCAGTGTCTGCAGGCTTTGGTTACAGCTGGGAGAGCAAAGCACTTCTCCAGATCACAAGCTCTGCATTCCCCATGAGCTTATGAAAAGCGCAGGGAGAGTGGGCAGTGGGAGAGCCTAGGTTTGAACAACTTGCACAGCTTCATGGAAGATCCCTGTTTAACGGGAGATTTTACAATAACAGCTCTTGTTTGCTTTTCACATGACACTTTTTATAGCCCTTGCCTTATTATTTCATTGCTTTCATTTTCTCTAGTGGGCACACCAAAGATATTGCAGGCCAAAGCTGCACACAAGTCACAAGAAGGCAGTGGGGGAGGTTTATACACACACACACACATGAAATATTGTGGGGAATGTAACTGAAGACTGTTGCAATGCACAGACATAAGGGCAGAAGCAACCCAGGCATTGTACGGGTATTGCCTCCCTTTGGAGTGGCTAGAAACCCAATTTTTCTTTTCCAGTCTTTTCTTAAGCCAGAATCAGACACTGGGGAAAAGAGCCTTTAAAACATTATCATTTTATTAATGTTGTTTTTCATATTTCTTCACCTGCAAGGTCTGTGCTTCAGTTATCATGAGTCCAGCTGTGCAGTCACAGGGAGCCATTAAAGCCTCTGAAATGACCTAAAATAACACCTTGAATTGAACAGCATCAAAACTTTCCAAGTCCATTATCACAGCATCAGGCAGGTGCTGCAAGGCCCAAACCAAGACTCATGTGTACCTTCTCCCTGGAAGAAGGGAAATCTTTCATTTCCAAGGGTACAGAGCTCATAATTCCTACCCTGGAAGGAAATCCTGACACAGGCTGCAGCATGTTTGTGGGTAGGGAAGCACACAGTGATAAGAGTGAAAGTTTTAATGTCTTCTAGACCTTTCAGGAGAGAAGAGGCAGAAATCTCAAACTCCTGCTTGGAAAGAAGAGTCCTGATTTAATGTGAAACCCCAGTATGACCAGTACCACAGGATGGCAGCTTGCAGATGCCCAGGAAGCAACGTCTGGGACAAGGGAAAATCACAGAGTCAGATGTGAAAAGTAAATGGTTGGTGCTCAGTGGCCAAAAAGGTAATGTGGAATAAGTCTTCCATCATAAGGACAGCAATTATCAGCACCCATGTTAATCACTGGGGGCTCTAATGAGTCCATGGCAACTTCCTCTCCCAGGGTTTCATCCTGAGAAATAAGTTGATAGCAACCAATAATTTATTGGCAGGCTTTGCAGAGATAAATCACTTTATTAATTACAGAGGGCCAAGAAAAATGGACTCATGTCCTTTTCTTCTTGCTGTTCTTTTGGTTTATTTGAGGGGTTTTTGGTTTGGTTGGTTGGGTGATTTTTTTTTGGTTTTGTTTTTGTTTTTTAATGGGGTTTTTTTAAGTGGAAAATATTTTTACCCTGAACAGGTAGTACCTGAAATAACAATCATGTGAAGAGGGGATGACAGTGCTTCCACATTGTACTTCTCAGCTTATTTTTGCCAAGAGCTGAATCATCATAGAAAAGATTCAGAATTGGAAACAATCCACTGGTTTATCTTAGAAGAAGCATTTTGCATTTAATGTCCATCGAAGAACATGTCACAGAAGCACATTCTTCTTCTCTTGGCCTTTTTGACGAATGCTGGATTTTTACCCCAAATTCATCCTTGCAGGCATGCTCTGAGGAAATCCATGACAGAGGCAAGGACTGCACAGGCTCACAGGTCCTTCCTGGATACAGTTTAAAAACCCTGCTCTTGACTCCAGAGTCCCATATTTTGGGGAGTCTTTGGATTACTTGAAACAGCAATAAATCCTTGGCACCATAGGGACAGGAAACTCAGGACTAAATGCCATCCTAGTAGCAGAAAGGGATATTTTTACAGGCAGGAGTAGATAATAGCCTAGATTAAATCTGAAAGAAGCCCTAAACAGTGACACCCCCCCTGCACCCCAAAGGTCACAATCCCAGCACAGGGGAGGTGGGGGAGTGTGAAAGGAAGAGCAGCAGAGAATGTGGAGCCATGGTCACACATGGGAGATGAGAGGAGAGCAAGCACCCTGCTGGAGAATGGAGCCATTTTCTGCATCAGAGCTGCTTTTCAGGCTTCCTGCAGGCTCCAAGGCATGAATTGCTTCACAGGCTGTGCTCTCACTGGGTTTCCAGGCTTTCTGGGGGATTCCAAAGTGAAGACATCCTCTTTGCTGAAGAAGGGCAAGCTGAGAGTCCCTGGTGCTGTGACTCAAGGATCTGGGGCTTTAGCTCTGATCATGGGTCTTTTTTATTTTTTGGAAGATAAATATTTTGGTCCTTCCACAGGTGCTAGCACACACATGTGGGAAGCAGGCAGGAAAATGCACTGGCAGGAAGGGGGACAGACCAGTCAGTCATCACAGGTGCCTGTGGCAGAGTGAGACACTTCATTTTCCTCCCCAGAGGTGATCCAGGTTATTCCCACCTCTGACACCTCTCTGGACCCTTCTCCATGTGAGAATTGTGCCAATTTTGGAGCCTCTTCTGAAATCAGCAGGAAAAAAAACCTTCCCCAGAACTAAAAGTTCACATTTTATATTACAGGGATACCTCTGAGAGCCTGGAGATTGTGCCTCAAGTACACTAGAAAATCTCAATACTTTCTGGTGGCTGAAGGGTGGACATAAGGGGGTGACATTAAATTGTCCTGGAAGTTATGTACCTAAAAACCCAGACATCACAAACAGGTGTTGAACACAACATTTGCTTCTAAGGCAGGCAATCTAAGTTAAATGTTTCATATGTTTGGGGGAATATGTTATGATAACAGTGACGCAGTTAAGAACAAATTGTCGGGGATTTTTTCCAATTTTAAACTTATTTATATACACTTATTATAAAAATTACCTTTGAGAAGGAAATTACTTGCATCAGAGCTTATCTCAGCTGCAATTTTATTTTTTATTTTTTTTAGAAATTGTCATTAGAGCTCAGCATGAGGCTAATTTTGAGTTTAAACATGCTTGTTAGAACTTGTGTTACTGGAAAACCAGAAAGTTTAGCTGTCCAAGTTTAGGATGAGTGGTGGCTGGCTGGCTGCTTTTTCTTTTTTTAGATTAATTCTGTGTGAGTTTTCATATTGATTTTCACAGGAGCAGAAAGAAGTCCTTAAATTGGTATGTTTATAATAGTGACTCTTCAGAGAAGTTAAAAAAGACTCAGCATGGAATTGCCTCTTTAGTGCAGTTCATCTCAACCTATCACCTCACTGGCAATGTTTTCTCATATTAAGTTTTATTAGGATTTGCTGCTGGCTCTGCAGAAAAACACAACGTGGAGGCAGAATCTGCTGACACACAGACCTTTCATAACAAGTCACACAGCTGCTACTCCAGCACTTCTTTGGAAGGCAGTAACATCTTCTGTGACTAATTGATTAGCATGGAAAAGGTGTCCCTAATTTGCTGTTCTGTTGGATACACAGAGTAACACCACTCTTCACTAATAAAAACTGCCCCAGCAGATGAGACCCTGTTCAAAATGCTGCTCAGCCTGAGTTAAGAATTGCAGGGCACTAAATTCTGCTCTGTGAGAAGGAAGTTTGTGCCAGGCCATTGACCAAGCAACTTAAAAAAAAAAAAATCTTTCTAGGTTGGTTTCTTCCCTTGTGTTTACAAACATGCCAGGTAAACAGTGTAAGATAAAACACATTTTTCTGTGGATAGTGGGTGACCAGCCTGAAGCCTACAGACCTTGTACTGCCTGCAGCACATTTGGGCTGTGGAATAAATCTTAGGATGAGGTGTCCCTCAGAGTCATCCACTGATTAATTGGATCTAACCCTCCCTCCAAACAACTTCTTGCTGGATAAAAATGAACAAAGCTCATCTTGCCTTTTTAAAATTTATTTATGACAGGGGTTTAAAGAGGGCTCAGGGGACAGGAGTTACTGTGTGCCACTGAACCATTAGAATGTCTCTCTTTGACTGTGGGGGAACAAGAGTTGCTGAGAGTATCTCAGGCAAAAACTCTGCAACTGCTGGAGGTTGAGAATTTCTTATTTCAAAATCCTAACTTTTAGTTTACTTTGGAAGAAGCTATTAGGTGATGTAAAACCCATTTTAACATAAGGCAGGTAATTAAATTAACTTACTGAAACATAGAGCATCTGTACATTTGGGACAATAATTTGTTCTGACATTGCTTTATGAAAGCAGCTCACAGCAGTATTGCCCATTTGACATCTAATTCCTTAATCTATTTTCATGTTTCCAAATGCAGCTCAAGTTAACTACAGGTTGTAGAAATCCCTTCACCTAAAACAGTTTTCCAGCTGCTGAGGTTTAACAGGAGTGCAGAGCAGGCTACAGTTTCCCACTTCATGTGTGAAGAGAAAAAGGCTGTAGTCAGTGCTGTGAATACAAAATATAAAAGGAGTGTGTATATGAATAGTGCCATGTACAGGGGTATGAGTGGTTGTAGCCATAATAATTATCTCTGTAATAAATATTACTTTCATTTCCAAAGACCACAATTTGTGCTTGCACTGTAGCTCCTCACTGAAGTCCTTTGCATTCAGTAATCAAATAATTCAGGGCAAGGATTTCTCCAAACTTAAGGAATCTCATTTCCATCAGAAAGATGTAATTGCAGCCTCGTGTTAATTTCTGGTTAGAAAACTGGGAATTACCAATACAAACAAATTTGTACTAGAAACACTTGTAATTTTCAAGTGCTTTTTGAGCTGCAAATCATGCAAAAATCTTCTGATTGTTAATTACATCTGTCTCACTTATTTTTGTCTCAGAATAGATACAGGCTAGACCTAAGAAAACCAGACTTATACAGTTACTAAATCTTCTGGAAATAAAACAAAAAATAACAGAATCCTGCATCTTTTTAAGGGTACAAGATTCACGTCCTGCTGTTTTCAATCAAACTACTCAGATTTTTCCCTGCTAGGAATAGAAATACACATTTAATAAGCATAAACCTAATGCCCCCTGTTGGTTATATGCAGCTTAAACCCTCGCCTGTGCACACAGGGACTCCTCATCTACTGCTGGCTAAAGCATCCTACAAAACATTTAAGGTTTTACATGGGCACAGAGATTATGCTCTAGATTCACCTGAATTAATTTCTCTCCTCCCTCACAGGCACAGAGACACATTCTGATAGATAAGATTTTCTGTGCCTACAAAGCCAGCCCACCCCATCAGAGCACTCTGCAATATCCAATCTTCAATCACTGCACATGGAAATTGCAGAATAATGGGATCATAGAATCATTAGGGTGAAAAAACACCTCTAAGATCCAGCTGTTTACCCAGCACTGCCAAGCACCACTAAACCACGTTCCCAAGTGCCACATTTACACATCTTTCTAATCCCTCCAGGGATGGTGACTCCACCCTGCCCTGGGCAGCCTGTGCCAGTGCTTGACACCCCTTCAGCAGCAGAACTATTCCCAATATCCATTTTAAACTTCCCCTGGCACAGCTTGAGGCCATTTCCACTTGTCCTATCACTTGTTACCTGGGAGGAGAGACCAGCTCCCACCTGGCTACAGCCTCCCTTCGGGGAGTTGCAGAGAACAGCAAGGTTCCCCCTGAGTCTCCTGTTCTCCTGACTAAACAACAGCAGCCACACAGCCTGGGGCTTCTGTGTTACCTGTTAGAAAAAGGCAAAATGCTAATTGTGGGTCAGGTGTTTAAAACCAAAATTACTTGGGGTTTTTAGCTTTTCCACAACACATGTCACTGGTTTCTGATGAGACTCCCAAACTGAAAACTAACAGCATTTCCAGCTGGGTGTGTATTCTGTAGTCAACATAAATTTGGAATTGCCCTTCCTTGAAAAAGTAATAATTATTCAAAAATATATAAAATTAAGTGAAGGAGTTTTTTTACCAAAATTCCTTTGGCCAACAGCACTTTTTCTGTTGAGTGAATGTTAAGCACAGTGGTTCACTTGGCTCTGCACAGCAGAAGATGCTCAGAGACTCCTGCCAACTGTGGGCAACATCTTCAGGGGCAGGAATCACTTCTGTGAGTGTACAGAGGTGTTTGTACCCCTCTGTACCTCTGCCTTTCAGCAAGAACCACAGCCAGCCACAGCTGAACACCCCCTGTCCCTCCTACCTGGCAGACACATCCCCAGAGGAGACTCTGCACCAATCCTGCAGAGCTGGCTGAGCACCTTGTCCCTCAGTATAGAACCACAGAATCACTTCAGCTGGAAAAGACCTTTAAGGTCATGGAAGCAACAGACAGCTCAGACCTATGCACCAGAGCAAAATGCAAAGATCATCCTCCTGTCCTCACCTGGAAATAGCATCAGAATTGGAGCCACACAGCAGGAATTGCCATCCTCTCACATTTCACTGCAAATGCCACCATTTAGGTTGTTACATTTGTGAGGATTCCTGTGCCATCCCCTCTTGTTTGAGCCTGTGATGCAACAGGCTGCAGGGTGGATCAGAGAGAGGCAGGGCAGGGCTGGGTGTCTGCAATAGCAGCCTCCTCCCAGGGCACAGCTGGGGTCCTCCACAGCTGGAGAAACTGCTCAGAGCTGAATCATGTACAGAATCACAGAATGGCTTGGGTTAAAAGGGACCTTGAAGACCATCCATTCCCAATCCCCTGCCATGGCAGGGACACCTTCCACCAGACCAAGTCCTGTCCAACCTGGCCTTGAAAATTTCCAGGGATCCAGGGGCACCCACAACTGCTCTGGGCAGCCTGTGCCAGAGCCTCACCACCCTCACAATCCAGAAATTCTTCCTAATAGCTAATCTAAGCCAGCCCTCAATTTGAAACCTTTGCCTCTTAAATCCCACTTCATTTCCTTACCTTAGCTCCTGGAGTAGTTGCCTCTCCTGGTAGAATCTCTGTAACTTTTGTCTTCACATTACAAGCATGCTAGTGATATCAGGGTCAGGAGCAAGTGGGACAGACTGAACTTGCTGTGGAAAGGCAGAACATTAAAATGCAGGAGAACAGGAGGAGATATTTTGTGACTGCTGGCCAAATGAGCTTCATCTCCCTCAGCCACACCAGGCACAGCCAAAACCAGCACAGCTCCTTTGCCTTGCTTAAATCTCTGCAGAGCTACTTCTTGGTGCTTGCCTCCACCCTCCACCCCTGGCTGGGCACAGCTTTTCTCAAGCCCCTCTCCTCATTCCCTGTCAGGCTGTGTCACCAGGGATGCTGAAATCCCCAGGGACCCAGAATGGGAGCCCATGAGCCCCTCAAGTGCCACTCAGCCCCTTGGTGCCCTGCAGGGTAACAAGCACCACCAGCAAAACCAGGCTTATTTGTCCAATTTTTATTTGTGCCAGGAGGAGGGTGGGTTGGTGCTAATTCAACCACCTGAGATCAGGAGGCAGCTCCTGCAGGGTTTGATACTGCACCTTGGGAGCCAAGATTTGGGGTGCCACCCCTCCAGTCACCTCAGTTGTCTCTGGATGTGGCCAAACCTAAGCTTCATACCCAAAGTCTCTGGCACAGCTGAGCTGAGCCAGAATGTAAGTTATAAAACATCCAGGTTCCTTAATTGCAGCAGCACATGGAGAAAGCATGGCTGAAATCACAGTATAAAACACGAGCAATGGAGAACCACGCTGTAAGCATTTCTTTAATCAAATCCAGCAAAGCCTGCAACAATTTTCCAATATCCAGTTGCTCCTTCAAGAAAAGCAAATGTAATTTCCTCTCTGGCCTTAATTTGAAAACATTCTACATTAGATGATTTTTGGATATTCATTAAGGAAATATAAACGCTATAAGTAGTTAGGCAACAAAATTCCTTTGCTGCTTTTGTTATAAAATATCTTTACTGAGCCACTCTTGAACCAACATTATTTGGATGGAATTAAAATGTAATTTCAGGTCCTTTGATAGAGGTTTGGGGATATTTTTGCTCTTCCTGGCACTCCCCCCGCCTGTCTTTTTTTAAATACATTCAAGAAATCTCATCAGTGATAGGAGAGAGGGGAGACACTGCAAAGAGTATCAGGATTTATGTGTTAAAGTGTTTTTTGCAATCCAGTCTGACTTTATTCCATGCTGGGGAACCTGATGCTTATCCTCACATGTGACCTCCAAGGCCACGAAGATAAGAAGAGCAAAGCTTTTAAAATAATGCAGTGTCATATCTCTGAAAGATTCCTGTAAATCTGCCTTTGAGGCTGAAGGGAGGAAAGGAGAATCCAGCTGAACAAAACCTTGAAAAAACACATGTGATACACCACAAATCTGTGTAACCACTCAAAGAAACTGGAAGAAAAGGGGGAAAGAAACACCTGCAAAACAGCGCTGAAAATGGCATGTGCTGCAAGAATGATAAAGGAAATCTTGCAGCCATTAAGGACATCAAGTGAAATGCAAAATGCTCAAAGTTGGCTTGGCTCACTCTCTGCTTGATTTAAATTTCAAGCTCTGATGTACAAAAAGCTTTGTCTCCATGCAAGGTTTTGAAGTCCTGTAGGACTGCCTGCCTGGATGCTTTTGCTTTGAAGCTGTCTAAAGCTTCTCTTGTCATCACTGTTTCACATTAAAATATATATTCTCCATTGCAGGACTTAACAAATAGATTTTCAGCTGTTCCATCCCCTTCCTCCCCCTTGCTCCATCAGATTGTTTTCTTCAGGCTCCAAGTATATGCAGATTTAATGGGGAGATCTTTAAAATATAATGCTTTCCTTAGAGAAAACAATAAGTTAAAAGCCATTTGTTGTCTCATGCTGTCAGATTTTTGCCAACAAAACCAGAAAACATAATATAATCAGAATTATCTATGCTCTGAAGCAAAACTGCCTGCCTCTTCTAAACCATTCTTTTGTCCTGGTTACATCAATTCCTGCCACCGAAGTGTTTCCATGATTTCAGCCTCTTCCCAGGTGATGCCCAAGCCCAGTCCCGTGAGCTGAGCAGCATTGGATGCACTCAATGATTCAGATCACAGGCTCTGCAGATTCCCTGTGCCCTGCATTTCAGGCTCAGTGCTGGGTCCTCTGCCAGGCTCCAGTGGCTCCCACTCCAGTATCTGTGCCTTTCCCTCCTTTTGCAGCCTTTTCTTTCTCCCTCCACTTCATGCTTCCACTCACCACTCTCCATTTTCCTCCTTTTCATGACCCTGATCTCCCGCCTCTTAAACTCCTCTTCTTGCACCTACCTGCCTCTTGCAATGGTGGAACAGATTCAGAGCAAACAAACACAATGGATTCAGAGAACAGTAGTGATGTGGAGTGAACCAAACTTACCCAAGGATGTGATGGTTTTGCACTGGGAAAAAACACTGCCCTCTTTCCTGCTCCATATAATGAGTAATGGTGATTAGGATCTGAAGATGATCTTTAACCATCACCAATTTTAAGGTTTCAGGAAGTGCACTGTGTATTTTAGAAATGTGAATATACTGTGGTGATCTGTGAGCTGGCATCAGCAGACAGAGGAACAAGGAGCTGCTTCAGTAAGGAACACCCTTAAAAGAGATTAAAGCAATTTGATCTGCAGCATGAGCAGGTCTGTCTGCAGTTACTCTGTTGTCTTTGCCTAGGAGGCTGAAATACACCTATTAATTGGAAATTAAATAACACAATTCTGCTTTTAACGAATAAGGTTTACTAATACTATATTGTGCAGTCTGAACAGAGACTCAGTGTAGAAAATACTGCCTGAAATTCTTTTCATTCAAATCTTTTATGTTTTTTCTCGCACCATCTACTAGTTTATTTCTCAAATTCTGCAGCTTCAGGTTGCCCTCATGTTCTGAATCCTGTTTCAGCCCCATAAATCAGAGAATGGTTTGGGTTGGAAGGGATCTTAAAGTTCATCTCATTCCAACCTGCTGCCATGGGCAGGGACACCTTCCACCAGACCAGGTAACAACCAAGCTGGCCTTGAACTCTTCCAGGGATGGAGCAGCCACAGCTTCTCTGGTCAGTCTGTGCCAGGACCTCACCACCCTCACAGGGAAGAATTTAATATAAAATTTGATCTATCTCCCTTCATCTTAAAGCCATCCCCCTAGTCCATCTCCCCAGGTGTTGTAATCCCTCTCCATCCCCTCTGTGCCCTGCACACAGGAGCTGTGTCTCACACACCACCCCAGAGCATCACCCCTGGCTTCCCTCCAGTGCTGCAAACCCCACTCCCTCTCCCCAGCACTCCTGGATAACCTGAGATCCCTCCCTAAAAACAACCCAACCCCTTGCAGGGTTTACATCTCTCCAGCAGCTCTTGGTGGAAATCTTTTGAGCAGCTCTGGTTTATAGCCTAAACTGCTGCCCAGCTCTGATTAATTTGTCAAGCCCCTGGACTTTCTGTATTGCTCCCTATTCCCCTGTTAACACAACTTCCACAATGTTCTTGGCTTTCCGCAGCTGCTTTGCATTGTGGAGACATTTTCCCCATGTTCACAGGGATACCTGCAGCTGCTCTTTTCAAGAAACTCAGACCTTGTGTGCAAGGGTGACTCTGGTCTACCCTGATTTTCAATTTCCTCCAGTTTTCTTAGGTAAGAGCATCTCAAGTGGCAGATTTTGAGGAATTAATATGAATCTGGAGCAAAAGTAAATTTTGCTGGAAATTCACCAAGCTCCAAGGCACATGATGTCTTCCACATTCCTGCAGGACATCTCATATTTCTTCATGTTCTCCAGGCTCTGAGAGACCAGCATGTCAAACACAGCATGAGATTCTGCCTGGGCCATCAGAGGCAGAAGCTGAGTCCTGCTTCCTTCTGGGCAGATTTCTATAAAAGAACGCAGAAGATTTTAATAAATAATAGAAAAATTGGTAAATTTTCTTGGAGGCTGCTGGTGAAAAATAGGCATAGCCTTATGTTGCATCCTTCTGGGATTCCTCAAGCAGCTGTCTGGTTCAAATTAACTGAAGACATTTGTTAAGGCAACATGTCCTCTTAATTTGTAGTTTCCTTTTTTGAAAGGTGTTTTGATTAAATGGTTTTTCACTTATCAAACTTGAAGTCTTGAGTATAAAATCTAGAGGGGGGAAAAAACCAAAAGGGAATGATGCATGGGTTTATTTTTGACAGCTGGGATATTTTCCCGGCAGGCTACCACAAGACAGGGTACAAATACCCCCCTCCAGGTGTGACCAGAGCTAAATCCAAACGGTATCAGGGGTGGGCAAGAGGCACTCAGCACAGCTAAACCAGATTATTTGGGCATCTGCAGAGATGCCTTTTCTTCTCTAACACACAAATCAGCAATTCTTTAACCAAATTGAACCCTTTGAAGAACTCCCACTTTGTCCTGACAGTGGCTGTACGAAGGGATAGGAGAGTCACAACATCTTGGGGGTCCACTGATTATTTCTAGTATAAAGTTCTCCAGGTGACCCCATGCAATTGCTGCATTGCCCTGAGCCACTTATTAAAATTTTCCACTGCACTGCTGCTACCCTGTGTTTCTCTCACACTTCCCTGGTCCAAACACTGTGGATGCCAAAATGACTGGGACTGAGGAGAAGAATATGAGGTTATTTCTGATTCCCTGCAGCAGTGAAAAATTATAATTTGGGCAATCTTATTAAATCAGGTATATGAAACTAACTTGATGTTTTTCCTGCCTTTGAGAGCAGTTCTCATAAAGAATTTCATCAAGAGAAAGTCAAGCCACAAATGAGCTCATATGACCAGAGCAAACCACAAACAGTTTACTGCTCTGATTGTCGTTTAATGAAGTTTGTATTAAGCTTTTAAGGGATTTCCATGAAGTTTTGTCATATGTCTTTTTCATTTTTAGTGGTTACTTTCAAGATGTGCCAGTTTCCAGAGTTAGCTGGGGTGCACCTAACTGCAGCACCTTTCTGTTTCAATACACTCTATTTTTTTGTTTCACATGCAAACTTTGCAATGTAGATTACCATATCAACAAGCTGGTTCCTTTTCTGCTGTGATATGCAGCCAAAGTAGCTCCAAAAATCAGGTGTGTTGCTGCTGAGAAATGTTTTCGAAGCACCAAAATTTTTGTGGTTTCATGACACAGAATAAAAACAGGAGGACAAAACGCTGAGATACTGCTGCAGATAAAAGACCCATTGTCCTTTTTCCAGCACTGACTGAGAACCCACTGCATGGGAAGGAATACAAGCACCTGGCAGTCATGTGAAGGTGCAGTCCATGGTTACTCTCTAAAATGGATATTTTGCACTCCAGGAGTTTCCTAAGGCAGAGGTGTTTCTTTTGCATTTAACATTGACAGGCAGCTTCTTCCTCCATGAATTCATCTAGCTGCTCTTTGTACACTGAGACAAACATCTGAACCAAAAGTTCTGTGGCTTTTTGTTTGTTTGTAATATGAAATCTGAGGGCAGCAGCTGCCATCACCACTGATTCTGAGAAAAAAAAATTCTCATACAAGGAGTATAATAAACCTCACAAAGGTTTATTGTTCAACAAGGCCAAGTGCAACATCCTGCACACAGGTCAGGGTAATCTGAAAGGTAGATTTAGATTAGGAATAAATTCTTGATTGTGAGGGTGGTGAGGCCCTGGCATGGGGTGCCCAGAGCAGCTGTGGATGCTCCTGGATCCGTGGGAGTGCTCAAGGCCAGGTTGGATGGGGCTCTAAACAATCTGTTCTAGTGGAAGTTGTCCCTGCCCATGGCAGGAGATGGAACAAGATGGTCTTTAAGGTCCCTTCCAACCCAAACCATTCTGTCATTCTTTATTCATGGAAAACAAAACAAAAATGAACAGACCTGAACAAAAAGCATTTCTCCAAGAGCTGACTTTTACACGTATAAATGACAAGTTTTACAAAGCAAGACAATTTTTTGTAGCTCCTACTGGTAATTTGCAATAAACATTCTTGAGCCTACTGGGGAAAAAAAATAATTTAAAAACCCCACCCCAAATCAAAATTCTAATTGCAGAAGTATTTGCTTTTTTTAGTTTCAACAACAACAGCAACAACAAAAGCACCCTATTTCAATCATCACCACCGAGTTCTGTTTCAGAGGACAAAAATATCCCACAAAAAATGAAGGTTGTCAGAAATAATGTCATTTCAAGGGTTTTGATCTTTATTCACTGTTTGCAAAACACATTTTCCCAAAAGGAATTCATTTGGTGTGGTTCCCTAAAACCCAGGTAACCCTCATCTCCTGCCTCCTCCTGGGACAGCCCCTTGAACACTGAAATGCACTGAGAGAGCCAAGGACAGCTGAGCATCTGCCACTGCTGGGCCTACATTTCCTACATCACAAATGCTGCTCAGCCCAAACACAGCTGATTTATGCCTGAAAACTCCTCTTTCCAATTGTCTTCCCTTGCCAGAAGCCAACTGACCAAGAAATCTGCATGGGGTATGTTTTCTCTTGGTGTGTACTTAACCACAGTAGCATATTTCTGTGAGAACATCACAACGCTTTATAGACGTGCTGGTACTGCCACGAGCTTTGCTCATTATTGCTTCCAAAAGCTTCTGGTCAGAGCCAGGCACAGCTTTTCCTCTCTGAGCTGTCACATCTAGACACAGACATGGTGTGGGGCACATCCTTTGCAGTGTTTACTTGTGCAAATTGAGACTTCTGAAGGGATAAACAACTGGTTTCCCCCTCTTCCAGCTGTGTAACCCCAAGCCTTTGCACAGATGCATCCTTTACATCTTCTTTCAAATGAATTGGCAAACCTTGAAGGAAAAAAGATGCTTTTGGCTTCTCTGAATCATAAATAAATACATCTCTGATAGACATGCAGCTTTCTGGTGACTTTAAATATCGTTGTGGTTCCTTCTTTGATCACACACTCAGTGCAGACACAAGCTTGAGGTAAGAGTTTTCATATCAATTCCACATAAGGAAAGAGGCCACCCAGAAGGGCCAGATGAGCCTTGGACCCTGGTTTTGAAGAACAGGCCTTTTAAATTTTATATTATTACACTGCATCACTATATCAGGTTGTGTTACGTAATGTTATACAGCAATGGAAAGATTCATAGACTGGAAGATTTATAGACTTAAATTTTGCTCTCAGCTCCCTGAAATCTCTGTTTGTTAAAGCACGGAGCAGGTACCTAACATTTCAATGAGACTGCTTTTCTACCTATTATAATAATGCTGCTTTCTTACTCAATGCTTTCTTCAAACTCTCTATTGAGTTAGTGGGGCTGTCATTGTCTAAGAAATATCAGGTTATTGGTTCTGCTTGTGAAGGAAGACACACTGAGGGACTAATTGCTTTCATTATGTAATGAGCTGTCTGCTCCCATCCAACTGCTGCTGCCTTTGCTCCTGCAGGACTTGTACCCCTCAGTTTTGCCAAGCAGGAATTGCCACTGGGCTTCCATTGCCTTAATATTCACTCTTTTTTTTTATTATTTTTATTTTTCAACTTTTGTTAGGGTTCATCCATACAGTCTCTTGGAAAACTTTTGATCCCCTAGGGAGCTGTTTTTCACTCAAAAGTCCTTCTCTTGCCGTGCCAGCCAGAGGGCCACATGTCCCTGTGCAGCCTTTGAGCCACACCAGGAGGTGCCAGAATGACATCTGGCACTTTGCAGGTTCAGTGATAACACTTGACCTCGGTTTCCCCAGGGCTCTGGGGATTTTTCAGGCAATTTGCTGCTGTTCTCCATCTTTTTTTGTGGTTTTATTTTCTGTGGAATGTTTCTATTACAAGCCCTCACCTGAGCACCCAAATTAGAGAATAAGTTCCACACCTTGTCCAATTAATATATGTAATCCAACTGCTCACCACTGCAACTGAAGATTTTACCTATACAGTGATAATTCTATTTCAGGGTATTTGAAAACTGCCAAGGGAAAAAGATAAGGAAGCATATATCACAGGATGTGAGAAAAAAAATCACACATTCCATCCAAACTGCCTGTTGGGCAGGGTATTGTACCTCATCATCTTCCTAAGGTAATTTTTTAATTTTTTTTTTTAAGTTTTCCCACACAGCCACAATCAAGCCATCAGTGCAGTTTTACTCAGATCCCCAGTGGGTGTAAGACACTGTGATCTCCAAAAACTCTGTTTGTGTTCATGGAGGATTTGTCCTAAGGTGTTAAAATATTTACTGCAGAGAGTTTCATAGATCTATTATAATTACATTTTATCTACTGAGCCAACCTGTGACTGCTCCTAGTGCCTTAATTACTAAACTTGGATTTCTTCCAGGAAGAGATAAACACCAGTAGACAGATGGGGAAGAAAGGGAAAAAAACAGGATAATTTAATATTTCCCTGGAGAAGCAACAGAGAAGAAAACATTTAACAATAACCAAAATGAAGACTAGATTAAGATGTTCAGTAGTCGTTGTTCATGAACAAAATCAGACAGACTAGAGAGGGGCACAAGCCATGTTACAGCTTCATGTACCCAGCTGGTCCCTGGTGCCCACTCAGACACCAAGGTTCCTCTTGCCCATTAAATAACTCTTTTTCCTGGACTTTTGGCACTCCTTTTATTATTCAGAGGTACAACACACCATTGAGAATTTTTTCTTGTTTTTCCACAGGAGGTTTTACCTTCTGATCCCCACAACCTTGGCTTTAAAGGCTCTGTGACCTGCTGGCTGCAGTTCTGTGGCACCACAGGAGTTCACCAGTTTCCTTGCAATAATTTGTTCTGTTTTTCAGCTGGGGATAGAAATCAAACTAGAGGTAGCACACAGGTAACTCATATAAATCATCACAACTTCCCAGTGCTGCAGAGGGCACAACAAGCTTTCCCATGAACTGAAATCAGGAGGGCAAAAAAGCATCCAGGAATTTTGCAAGGCAGAGTTCCCACTGAGTCCTTCTTTCAGTACAAGGCTGTCTGGCATGAGCAAGAGCTCCAGGAATCTGTTCCAAGTCCTTTCCTGGATGTGTATCACACACATGCATGCTGCTGGCTGCTGGAGAAGAGTTTTCCATAAAGACCATCATGCACACACTCAAAAAAAACCCCACCTGAACAAAACACTGCTCTGCCCACACTTTTCCTAGCCAAAGAGAAGCCAAGAGCACAATGCAAACACACACAGGAGCTGGTTTATTTGCTGTGCTGTTGCAAGGTGCTCAGAGGAGGGAAGGACAAGCCAAGCTTGCAGACACTGTGTTGGCTGCTTCCAGATGTGGTATAGGATATTCTAGCTGGTGGCTTTCAGTTTGCTGCCAAAGGCCTGCAGATTCATTTTTAAGGGGTCACAAATGGTAGAAAGAGAATAAGACGAACATCAGAGCATTTAAATGCACTTCTACAGAAAATAATAGAGTACCTGTCTACAAAAATTACTGAAAATAACCTGCTCCTGAAAAATAATGTGGGAGTGTTCCCTGTCCCCATATCAAATCCCTGCTACCAAATCCCAGATTTGATATGAAGAAGGAAGATGAGGGTGTGTTGCTCTGCAATCTCATCTCTTCTGCTCACCTGCCCCACTTCCCAGGGAGGTGAGCTGTCCAAACTCAGCTGGAAGCAAGTTCAGCCTGAGTCCTACCCAGCCCCCAAACACCAGCCAGGAACACCACAGACATGTGGAAGACAGGGACTGAGAGGGAAAAGTCCCACTGTGCTGTCCTGGGTGGGCAGGCAGGGTCAGGAGTTCAGTCCATGGTGTGAGCTGGTGCCAAATCTCATGCAGGGCAGAGATTTCACTTCTTACATGGTCATTCCTTCAGTGTGAGGTAATGAACCAAATCTGGAGCCCATCCCTGCACAGCACCCAAACTTGCCTCTTCCTGACTTAATTTGGATGCTCATTTTGCTATTCCTGCTGTACAGTATACAACCAGAAATCACATTTCCTGGAAGAGTAGAGGAAAATGCATACCTTGCTCATCATACAGGACAAGACAGACATAATTTAAATACAGATGTTCTGAAGATGATGCATCTGAGGCATTTTTTCAGAAAATCAGACTTAGCTCTAAAACCATCTGGAACTTGAAAATGAGGACAGATTTCCCAGTTACATCATTGGAGTTTCAAAAATAGTCCATTACATCAGATACAAACTAATTTACCTACATTATTAGTCTTCATTAGTTGTATTACTAATCCTCTCAGGAGACTCAGCTGTGAACAGCAATCAGCATGAGCAAGGCTAAGTAAAAATAACATCAACAATTATCTCTTTACCTGTGTTTGACATTTACACAATTTGTGCCAAACACAAAAATGACACCCTGGGTCAGTTCAGTTCCCTCCCCTCAAATCTTCAGTCAATACTCATTTATTAGATGATAGTATTTCTTAGAAATACTCATTATTTCTAAGAAGAAAGATTTCCTATTTCCCCTAACTAAGCACATTCTGTCTCAGACACCACATATTAAACATTACTTAACATTTAAATATATCCTAGAATTTCATTTTAATTTTCTTCTCCATCCAACAGTCTTGCTTGGTCTTTGCAGCACCATCAGCACTTTCCAAGGGAGTAGAAATGAAGCAAAACCTTAATCCTAGCAAACATCTTGCTGCCTGCCTTCAGGAGGTATCTAATGAATTTCCATTCTCTGGCAAAGGAGAAGGCTTCAGCTTTCATGTGTTTTGTAGGTTATTGTGGAGCTGTGCATTTCTTTGTCTTCCCAAAGCCAAATAGAAATATCCCCTGTTCCCCTGTTTCCCCAGCAGATTGTCACTGCTGTGTCCTCTGTACCTTCAGAGCCAGCTGCACAGGGTCAGCAACTTGCCAGCCTGAGTTATGGATGGCCTGAGTGCTCAAACATCACTTAGCTAGGTTTTATTTAAAAAGATAACTCCATGAGATAGGGCAAGCCCGCCAATTAACCAGGAGGAAAAGGAGTGTGTACCTTTTCCTCGTGTTCCTTTCATTGACTTAGCATGTGGGCTTAGATTCTATACCATTTTGAAAAGGTTAGATATTCCAGCTCTTTCAACACCTTGTCTCTGCTCTTGCTGGGTGGTTGGTGTCAATTCATCATCTTCAAGTAACACTCCGTGGTTGATTTCTGCTATTTATTTATTTAATGTTTCATATTAACAGGGACAGATGCTCTCCTGAGTTGCTTTAGAAGTGTTGCACCACTAATTAAGTGAAGTTATTATCAAAATAGAGTGTTTGCACCAAAGGCTATTCAACACCTCCAGGGTATTCCTAAATACCAAGTCACACCAGTGCCACTGGGGTAATGTTTCACTTCCCACTTTCACCTCACTTTTATTTAGATATATTCTTAGGATGCAAGCTGTTGTTTCCTTAGTCAGGGCCATTTTATCAGCCACAAAAGAAAGGAAAAAAAGTGATTATGTTTGTCTTCTGAGATGTGTTCCCAGATTTGGTTTGTTAAAAGTTCAATCTCACTGTGACCATGGGGTCCCACAGTTCTGCATTACCAGGGAACACAGGACATGAGAACTGAAGCCAGAACCACTGATCTACTGAAAGCAAAGGATTAATTTTCCTAAGCAGCCCCTGGGTCACTTCCCCAAGAGCCAAGGTGAGTGTGCTTTGCAGTGACCTCAACCATTTATTGCACACCACTCTACAGGTTTTTCTGAAAGATTTTATACTTCTGCTGACCCTGCAGACAAATCTTCCACATTTTTAGTGCTCTTTTAGGTAGAGAAGGGGTACACCTACATAAGTGAGTTGCAGTCTGTCCTGTGAGCTTCCCATTAAACTGCCCCAATACTCTGTGAACTTGGCTGCAGTTCCTGTTCATTATGTCTGCAGACACTTGACTGAGAGCTCTCTGTAATGGAAATATTTGGCAACTGGGCTTTGTGACTATTTTTTCTGCTGACTTAATTTCTTCTGACCAAATACTGAAGGAATGAAGAAGAGATCTGTTTTAAATAATGAGGATATTTGACTTGGGAACATGATGCAGCTGCTTTAGTATTAAGAAAAAAATAATCACTTTAAAATTATTTTGTCTGTCACATGGGAAAGCACTGCAGAAAGGCACTGGGAAAAGAAAGCTCCTTGCCATCAGCAAAGATTACTGAAAACTCATGGTGTGAAGGAAAGAATACAATGGTAGAACTCCAAGAGGGACCTGATTTGGCAACCTTTATCCTGAGCCAGCCTGTGCCCAGGTGGCCAAGGAGGCACCTGGCCTGTACCAGCAATAGCAGCAGGAGCAGGGAAGTGATCCCCTGTACTGGGCATTGGTGAGGCCTCACCTCAAACCCTGGGTTCATTTGTGAGCTAAAATATTCCCTCACCTGCAGGAATTCAGTCATGCTTCCTTCAGAGTGTTGACTTGTAAGGCCATGCACAGGACTCATTTCATAGCAAGGGGCTGAGGTTGAGACACAATCCACAATCCTACACTGTAAAGAGAAAACCCCAGGAACCACTGCAGCACCATCACAACTCCTCCTTAATGTTAAATAAAAAATATTTCATGTGATGGTACACATCAAGAGTGTTTGAAACTGACATCCATTATGACAAAATGATGGGATTCCCCCAAATTTCCATTTTCTAAGCTCTGAGAAACAGAAATTACAAACACAGATCCAAGATAGCAATGGTACACTTAAATTTAAGCATTTGGATTTAAGACAGGCAAAGAGAAAATTATGAAGTTATTAACGACAAAAGTGTCTTCTGGATTGTCTGTACTTTTGCCTTGTGTTATGTTCTAACAATAAAAAGGATGCAGTTGTCAGCAGCAAGAAGATAATAGTTTTCATAAGGGATGTTTGTGTCTAGCACAGCTTATTATGAAAGTTTATATAAGCATCATGTCCCAGTACCTAATCCACCAAAATAGGTCAATCAAGCATTGCCAGAGAAAAAGAAACTTTTTTAAAAAATAAACTGTTTGGGAACTTAATTCAATTTTTATTAAACTACAGGGTTCATTTTTTTTTTTCCACACCAGGGATTAATGTGGATATGACAGAAGCTACATGTCTGACTTTGTCCTGTCAGTTCTTTCAGTCCATCACTGCATTCTGGAAAAGGCAAGTTTGGGAAATGAGATGGACAGCAGTGCATCCCTACCAAAATATCATAATACCAGCAGCCAAACACCCAAATGCTTGGATTCTGGTGATGCTGCAGCACGTGCAATTCTTGTCTGGCAGATTCTTTTCTCCCTGCAGCCCATCCTGACTGAGGCACAGCTGCCACCCACCCTCTGAAAGGTGGGATGCTGCTGCTGGCACAGCCTTTCCCTGCTGCCTTGTTATCTCTATGAACATTCAGGTCCTACCACTGCTGCTGTTCCTGTTTAATCCTTGGGATGACTCAGAATAGTCGCTACAATGCAATATTAGTTTGCTGTTTCTTTGCATAAAATGTTTTGTGTTGCACACCAGGAGAGTAAACAGAGTACCTCTCACTTTTAAAGGTGGAAAATGAGGGTCTGGGGAACCAAAAAACCATCAGTGTGGAAAAAGAATACCACAAATTATTAAACAATCTGTTTATAAACACCAGGAGAACTATAAAGTGATTTTTAAAAAGCTAGAGTGAATGTCAAGAACACGTTGTACCCAACCCAAACTCATTTTCCTCTTTGACAGGATGAGTGGGAAAGCAGGAGGTGGTAGATGCTGGATATCTTGATTTCAGTGATGAAAAATGAGGGAAGTGTGGTTTCCAGGAGCTTGCAAAAAGGTGTCCCAACAATCTGTCCTCAGACTGAGAGCACACATTGCCACTGAGCTCCTGAAGCGGTGTGTCCTGCTCAGTTGCACTCAACATTTCCATTCATCATGTTAATGACCATGTAAAGCTTCAGAAACATGCAGGTGGCCTCAGCTGAGAGGGTCCTAGCCAGCAAGGAGGGCAGGACGTGCCCACAGACAGAGCAGAACCAGGTGTGAGCAGCAGGGACAGGAGTCAGGATGCTGGCAGGGAAGGGGCTGAACGCTCCCTCTGTGCCAGACCATCAATGCAGCATCAGCCACTCACCCTACAAACACACCCTTCAGGTGTTCCAGGTGTAAATTAGGGTTAGTTGTCAACCTAACCCAATTTGAAATTTGTCAGTTAATCTACCTTTCACCCTCTCGACAGCTTCTCTGGCACCCTCTGTAAGGGAAACCTCTACTGAAAATAAAAAATGTAAAAACCCTGGGATATCTAACATTGGCTGTCAGTAATATCTTATTTAAGCAAGACAATGTGTCCACAGCCCTGTCCCATGCTGTTATATATTTCAGAACAGTTAGCAATAAATATCTGAGTGTATGTTTAGAGGAAGCAATGGCAGCTGGGAACACTGACAAGCAAGCTCCATTTCCCTGTTATTTACTGTTCAGCAGAGGTATTGATAAGAGAGCTAGAAGGAGGATGCACATTTCTCTCCATCTGCTTTATTATACCACTGTAAGACACAGCATGAAGGTCTCTGTAGAGTCAAGTGGAGAAAATAATAACTAGGTTTTAGATGAGCAGGAATTTAACTTGCACTTCTTCCATCCCAAACTCATCCCACCTTTCAGAAATGTGGTGTCACATGTGGAAACCTTCTGCCAGACCTTTTTTCTCCTCCTCACCTGAGCCACAGGATAATTTGATCCCTTCCCATGGGCTTTCAGGTTCTCTTCCTGGCTTAGGTATTTATTAAAGCCAAAGTCAGTCTGACACCTGAGACACGTGGTGGGAAGTCTGAGGGGAGATGTCTGTCTTCTCTCCAGGGAAGCTGGTCCCAATTTGCTAGAGCTGAGAGCAGTTCAAATCTCAGCTAAAAGACTTTATTAGTGTGCAGGAGGGGAAGGCTCATCAGCAAGCAGTGAATTGTGTACCCAGGGTGAGATGGGGGAGCAGCACCATGACTGAGCAACCTCTGAGTCCCTCCTCCACTCAGGGTCTGCATCCAGAGGGACAGAGCTCAGTGCAGCCTCAAGTTCCAGGGATTTTCTGCAAAATTCTTCAGGGAAGTTTGCCTGCTGATGATCCAGACCCTGCCTGGCCCTGCCTCCACATGTGGGACAGGACAGGGGTCTGGGATTTTCTAGTTGGAGGGAAGGGCACTCGAGCTGCCCTGGAAATGATAAACCTCTGTCAGCACTTTTGGCATAGCTGCAGTCTTTAATTACAGCTTTCAACTTTCATTTGCAAAGTTTTGTTCACAGCAAGAAAAATATCATTACCCTCATTTCACAGCTACAGATTAACAGAACAGCACTGAAGTTCTGGGAAGCACAGCAGGAGATGATCTAGCTCTGAGGCAGGGAGACATCCCTGGGTAACCCAGAGTCAGCACAGAGTACCACTGGGGCTGGTCTCTTGTGAGCTGCTCTAAAAGAGGGGTAGCATTAAAAAAAGCACAGCTTTCCCCAAAAGGACCACTCCCCACAGGATATGTGTGATGAGCAGGCTCAGGGAAGGTAGTGGAATGTCTTGTGTACTATGACCATGTTTTTGTCTCACCTGTATTTTCCTCACACCTTAGGGCATTGGAATGGGAAGAATTCAAACTTTGCTTTCACTCCTTCCTCTCTTGCCTCCCTTATTCATATTTAGCCAAGTCAGCATCAGCTTTGCTTAACATCCAAATTCATTTTAATTTCACCTTCCTCTCCCCTCACCCAATGCCTCGCTGTTTGCAGGAAGAATTAACCACAGCCAGGCCAAACACACTGTTGAGCAATGAAGATGTTTCTGTGCCTGCCACATTTCAAACTTGCTCTCACTCACCACAAAACCCACAGAAGGAGGATTACAGCAGAAGGAAAAATCAGTGGCCACAGCCAAACCATTGGTTCACAATCATTTCCTACCATCACTTCAGTTTCTTACCCTTGCCATATTTTAAGTGTACTGGAAAAGAAGGGAATCCTCCTGGTATCCTCCTCTCTGCTTTCATCTGAGCTAGATAACCTACAGCAAAGGGAGCAACCATCTCCTCCCTGATTTTCCTGTTTTGTGGAAAAATCAGAGAATGGATCTGCTGCTGAGCAGCCTGGTTTAGGCTGCTGTTCTGTTCAAAGGCTCTTGGTGACCACTAGGTGGGGAGAGAAACTTATTGTCCTTAAATCCCACGGAAAACACACAGTCAGCACGGTGTGCTCTCACTCCAAACCCTCAGTGTTTCACCTGACCTTTCCCTCCCCTCCCAGATGAGTAATGAGGACATGAACTCGAGGTGATTAGAAGAAAAAAAATCTCGGTATGATCTACAGGTTTCATTTATGATCTGTAGCTTTTCTGGACTCTGTTGCAATCTCTGAGATAGAGGATCTGAAATTTGTTGATGATGCAGGAGTAAGTTTAATACTATGTACAGGAAATGTTGGGCCAAAGTAATTTTTAGGGGTGAGTTCCTTACTGACAGATTTATTTGGCAGAGGGATTTGGACTATTGTGTATTTCTTTGGTTATGGAATAGAAGGTACTTTTAAAAAGACCTGGCTTTGCAACTTGTGAGTCCTAGGAGAGAATTATCAGATTCAGAGAGTTTAAGAAAGATGACTGAAGAGATGCAAGATGTGAGTTATCTCTCCAGTTATCTCAGAGATGCCAATATTCCCTCTTTCCAAAGATTCAGTCATCTAAGTTCCATTAGGTAAGCACTTACAGGGGTGCCTGGGGTCTGTGGAGGGGTGGATATCCCTGGAGAATCATCAATCCTTCTCTGATGGCAACCAGAAACCCCAAGTCTGCAACTTTTATCAGCTTCATCCAACTGGCTGGCATGAATCTGAGCCTGTGTGCCTAAATGCTGCCTTGCAGAGCACCATGCACCCTCAGTGTTAGCTCTGACAGAAATGCAGCCTTCACCATTTCCCCATGAGGACAAACAACTGATGAAGATGCTCAGCACTGCCAGGCCAGTCCCTACTCACACCCAGCTGGCTTCTTTAAACCGAGCCTGGGTCTGCAGCACAAACACGTCCTCAGAAACCCGACCTCCTGCTATTTGCTTTAGAGACAGAATCAGAAGCTCTCCTTCTCACTCACAGCCTGAGCTGAGAACTACAACAGCGCCCACAAACAACTGTGGTTGCTATAAAAATTGTCTCTTAGTCACCTTTCAGTAGCAAATACCTTGAAAGCATTTGGCTTCAGTAGCTGTGAGTTTCTCACTTCATGCCTGGTAGTAAACAACATTATCCTTCAAACAAGATGTGAAGGTTGCCATGGAGCTCCCAAATCTTTCTGGTCCAAGAGAAGTTAATGCTTCAACTACAGCATTTTGATGAGGACATTCTGTGTGGTCTTTTTCCTCCACATTCCCTGATAGAGGAATCATTACCTATGACCAAATAAGAGAAGCACTTGGCAGCTGCTGCACTCATCCACCAAGTTCAGTGTAATGTACTTCCAAGGGGAACATCTGGCTCTGTAATTTTGTTCCTTGGCAGTGCAGCTGTTGTCTGCATGGCTGGCTACCCCTCTCTGCTGGCAGCTGTGAAACTGGGCTATGCTTTGGACACAGACTGCTGCTTTATGATGTCTGGATGTTCTTTGTCCTCTCCTTCTCCCCAAAACTGCCTACACCTAGGAATGATTTTGCTTTTCAAATGAATGCAAGGTGCAGCCCCTCAAATTTCACCTCACTGCAGATGGAAGCAGCTAGGGAAAAATAATAGCATGGGCCTATTTACCTACTCAGCAGAATTAGCAGCAGGTGTTAGTGAATTTAACACCCCACCTGCAGTTAACAGGCACACATCACCACATATGCTGCCCCCACACAAAGTAAGAGAGGAAGGAATTCCTGTCTCAATCACAGGCCATCTTATGGAAGCTTTGCTGAGATCTTAAGTGAATCTGAGACAGAAAATAATGAGTTTTCCAGGGAATTTAAGCATCAGATTTATCTGTTTAGCAATAGTAAAAATTTAGGAGGTATGGGTCTCAGGCCACCACCATTAAATCTGCAGAGGGGGAATGCAGCATTAATAACTACAGAGGAGATGGCATGAACTTGAGTAGGGGGAGGTTTAGGGAAAAGTTTTTCTCCCAGAGGGTGTTTGGGCACTGGAACAGGCTCCCCAGGGAATGGTCACAGCTCCAAGGCTGACACAGCTCAAGAAGGTTTCCACAAAGCTCTCAGGCACAGGGTTTGATTCTTGGGGTGTCCTGTGCAGGGCCAGGAGTTGGGCTCCATGATCCTGATGGGTCTCTTCCAACTCAGCATATTCTGTGATTCTCAATTCTACACTGACAGCTGACTGCTCTGTCACTCAACTGTCCAGTGCATTAAATATTTTCAGAAACAATTCAGATTTTACAAGAGACTCACAGGGTAAGCATCCCAGAGCAATGCCAGACACTAAAATGCAGTAATTTCATGACCATAAGGCGCACTGGACTATAAGGCGCACTTCCAGGTTGGGGAAAAATTTTAGTCAAAAGGGTGTGCCTTATAGTCGTGAAATTACTGTAATTAGGGATGTTGGAGGAGAAAATCTAAGGCAGAAGAACCAAGGTATGGACTAAGAAAAGGTGAAAGTGGCACTGATGCAATGGATACCTTTAAAGCCACCTTCATGTTGGGAGAAATGAGCCTTGCAAGGGATACATGAAACAAATTGGTTAATATTTTATAATCACAGAATCATTAAGGTTGGAAAAGACCTCTGAGATGACTGAGTCCAGCTGATACCACAGAACCATGTCCTGAGCCAAGCAGAGAGCCCCAATGATGTTTTTGTGTTGAACACCACACTCTTCCTCACTGAAGGAGGTGTCTGCAAGATGGGCAACAGCAGGAGAAAAGACAGAATAGACTGTAAATTATTGAAGAATGATGTATCAATAAGGGGAGGACAGAGTCCTTGATTGTAGCAACCAGATCATGACTGGAATTTGGGGTGAAGTCAACACACTCCATACAAATGAAGAAGTATCTTCCAACAGAGGACTTCAAGTTAGTCAAGGAAAGGATGAAAGGAAATACCCCTGTCCAGGCAGAGCATACAGTGGGTGAACACTGCCATCAAATTTCATTAGGGTAACCAAAAGTTTGAGTCCACTGGGAAAAAACAAACAAAACAAAACTTACACATACTGTGGCCATTGTCACAGTGTCTGGCCAAAAAAAACCAGACAATTTGAGGTGTCCAAGAATCACTGTGGAACAGTGTGCTCTCACCACCAGGGCAGAGCAGGAGCAAAGTGATCACAAGAGCACTGAGAACAGTTTTTCTGTGCAAACAACAGAAAAGCCCACATCAGAAAATGAAAAAATTCTCCATCAGCTAACAAATGAAACAAAACCTTTATTTTGAATGGGTTTGGAGATGACAAGGCAGTGTCCCCTCAGGAACAATGACATCAAGGGTGTTAAAAGTCCCCTGCCTGCCTGCTCCAGAGAGAGTGGGAGTTTGGATAGACCACAATAACAGAGCTCAGCAGCTCAAGGTGACACAAACCCTGTTTTTAAACTATAATGGTCCCACTTTAGTGCTCCATGTTTTTTCCATCAAACAGTTGGAGCAGTTCCCCAGGATCCAAACCACAGTTGGCCTCTGACGCTTGGAATAACCTTTAGAGCAGATAAACCCCCCATTTTCTGTCAGGTACAGCTGAGTGTTTGTTACAGCTCCCTGGTGAGTTGCTATGAAAACCAGTGTCAAATTAATAAAAGCCTTAGGAAAAAGTGTCACAGGGTCAGCCACTGCTCCATATTTGGGGCTGTTAATTACAGAGAGGCAGGAGAGGCTGGGATTTCACCTGCTGGCACTCTGCTCACCGCTACTCATAAAACAGAAAATGCCTTCACGGCTGGACACGGAGGTCAGCTGTGGGAAGAGAGAGAGAAGGAGAAGAAAATAGCTTGTTAGGGTCTGAAAGCTTAAGTTCTCCCACTGCATCTTAACAGCAAAGCTGTGTGTATCCACAGTGGGAAACAGCAGCTGTGAGCAGCTGCCTGTTGTGAGAAGTAACCTCGTGGTTGTGGGAAGTTGCTTGTCCCACCAGCTCCATCCTGCTCAGATGTAAAAGTGGTTCCTACACTCTGGAAGGGAGAAAAGGTGGGATGTGATTGTGCACCTGAGAAGATCTCTTATCTTTGTTGTCACATATTTTTGCATTCCAAGCCCATTTTGAATCCACTCTTCTGAAACCCCAAAATTTGCCAGCTTGCTGGTCCCCAAACTGATTTGTGTTGGCTGGGAACCAAGGGACTTGCCAGCCAAAGAAATTTAGTCACAGGAAGTGTCCAGACTTGGATTTTGCCAGCCAAAGAAATTTAGTCACAGGAAGTGTCTAGACTTGGATTTTGCCTCTTGGGGCAGAATGGCAGCAGCTGGTAGGAGCTGTGTGATGCAACAAACTCAAGCACAAATTCAAGCCCAGTCAATGGGATGGTCTCAACAGGGAGAGGCAACAACAGGAGGATGAAAGAGCAGCAGTAAGGAAAGGCCCCTGTGTCATTGTTGATATCTTCACAGTCTTTGATACAGCTGGGTAGGGAGAAGGAATGTACTTCCCTAAAGGACATTTCCAGCAAACATCTCTGCTGTAACAGAGAGGAGCAGAGGAGCCCTGACCTGAGCCCTGAGAATTGTCTGCTCTGCTTGAGTGACACCTGGAGAACAGTTTAAACAGAAATCATGGAATGGTTTGGGTTGGAAGGGACCTCAAAAACCATCTAGTTCCAGCCACCACTAGACCAGGTTGGTCAAAGCCACATCCAGCCTGGCCTTGGACATTTCCAGGGATGGGGCAGGCACAGCTTCTCCTGTGCCAGGGCCTCAGCACCCTCACAGTCAACAACTCCTTCCTAGAATCTAATCCAAATCTACCCTTTCAGTTTGAAGCCATTCCTCCCTGTCCTATCACATTCTGTCCATATAAATAGTCCCTCTCCAGCTCTCCTGGAGTCCTTTTTGGTACTGCAAGGTCACAATATGGTCACTCCAGAGCCTTCTTTTCTCCAGGTTGAACAGCCCCAGCTCTCTCAGCCTTTCCTTGTAGCAGAAGAGCTCCATCCCTCTGATCATCTTCATGGCCTCCTCTGGACTCACTCCAACAGCTCTATATCCTTCAATTTTAGCACCTTACACTCAGTCCTTCCCCAGTGCTGCAGAGCAGCAGGTCCCACAGCAGGAAAATCCCATAAACAGCTACTCTGGCCCCCAGCTTGCACTGAGAGCAACCTGCTTTAGGCACAGCACATGACATTTATCTCAGCCAGAGATAACCAGTGGTCATGGCTCAAGGGCATGGGCTGCTATTTCTGGCAACTCCAGAACTTCACACATCAGCTGGACAACACTTCCCCTTCTGGCTGCCTGCTGTCACCTGCACCTTTGGCCTGCCAGAGGCTGGAGCTGCAGAGTGTCCCTGTCCCTGTGCTGGTGTGACAGCAGCCTGCTCCCACTGCTGGCTCCAGCCCTGCCAGCACAGGGCCATTGGAGCAGGGGCCACGGTGACAGGAGGGCATTTAAACCAGAATATTATGCAAACACCGAGTGAGAAGGCAAACCAGACCTTTTATAGAAATAAAAAGCACTGGTGAAGTTTTGCCTCGTTCCCACAAGCACGCACTCAGCCCAGTTCCATCAAAAGCAGGGCAGGCAGTGACATGGTTGAGTGCTGAAAGGCTGCTGCTCTGCTATTCACGGCATGACAAGTCACAGAAAGAGCTGTCACATGAACCCACTCTCAGATGATTCCCCAGTGGACTGTTTTCCAGTCCTCCTTACCTCAGCACAAATTTGGAAAAGGACTGTTAACAGGAGCTGGTCAAAAATTTGGGAAATCTCATCAGGACAGGTTTTTGAAGAGCCTGACAGCTCCTTTTCTGGGAAAACCTATAAAGTAAGTTTATTTGTGTTATTCCACTTATTGATCTTTTTCTTTTTTCTTTTCTTTTTCACCAAAAATTTAAATGTAGCCCAAAATTATCTTGGTGAAATTGAGACAGGCATTGAAATGGAAGCAATCTAAACTCTACTTCCAAACTGGTGAAGAAAAAAAAATTAACAGTATTCAAGACATCTAAGAAAGAGGAGACATGTATGTAAGCACCATGCCATCATTCAGATATTTAATGAATGGCTTTAAATGGGGATTATCATTTGTCATGGTTAACCAGTAACTCAAACAGGAAAATTGGTCCTAAACTAAGGAAAATAACCACAGGGATTCCTGCCATTCAGTGGCAGGCACTGGGAGCAAACCCAGAGAGCTCTGAGATGGTGACTAATGTTCAGCCAGGCTCACTTTACATAAATGTGCCACTGTGGGAGAAGAGGGAGCAGGGAAAGGGAGCCCTGACCCTTGAAAACCTCACAGGGCTGCCCCAGTGCAGAGCACAGCACCACAGCACAGCATTCAGCACCCACACTTCAGCACAGCTGCACTGACTGTTCTCCACCTCTCCCTCCCCTTCCATCGCATGCTCAGCTATTTGCAGGTCCTGTGGTTTAACCTAAGGCCTTAACCTTTAGCCTGATGCAATTTCTGGACATTTCAGCAGCCTAGGTAGGGTGCCCACATTCCTCACTTGTTTTACCACCACACCCAGACACCTTTAAAGCACGAGGATGATTTGGCAGTGCAAATAAAACCTCCAATTCCTACAAAAGGAGCAAAGCAGCCCTCTGCTGCCAGCACTTCTCCCATAATTCTCATCACTTGTGGAAAATCAAGCTGTCCCTATAGTGAGCTGGGGGATGTCAGCCTGCAGAAAACCAATTCAAAGAGGGGAAAAAGAGCAGAAGAATTTTCTATGCATTTTCTCCTTTAAAAAGCTCATTGTCAGGTTAGACCAAGCACTTTCTGGGGGGCAATCAGCAAGTTGGTTTAATTGTGTCATGGGCCCACACCCTCAAACAAGGCAGGAGCTGGTCCCTGCCCTGAAGATCAGCAGTATAAATAATCTATATAATAGAAAAAAAAAAAAAGCATTCCTCGTTCCTATTTCACTCATGAGGTAAGGGCTTTACTTGGATGATCCCCTCTGCCTGTGCCAGTCTGAGCAGCAGTTTTGGAAATGGAGCTCCCAGGTCTCATTGCAGTGCTCTGGCACAGGGCTCTGCTGAGAATGGGCTCAGCAAGGAGACACAGCATGAAAACTGTGACATCCCTTTGCTTGCCACCTTGGTCCTCCTCCTGTCTGCCTGCTCCTGCAATGTGGAGGCAGCAGCAGCCTTCTGCTTATTTTTGAGCAGAGGCAGAAAGATCACATGAAGCAAAAAAGCACATTCCCTTCCTGGAAGCAGCCTGCTCCCTTCTTTCCAAGAGAGTAAAAACTCTGCATGAATGTTTTATGAATCAGACGTGTGTTCATTTCAACGATAAAGCCAGCTTGGCAATTTGGGCTGGGAAGGGGGAAGCTGAAAACCTGCAGATTCCAGCTGGCATGTTTTTAGACACGAACCTCTTCCCCCATTGGAAACATTACATTTGGACCCATCTAACTTGGGGAAGTTTCTCTGCTTTTAAAGAAATTGCAGATTATGTCCCAAGCATTACTCAGAGGTGAACAAAACAGATTTGTCCCTGTAATGACTTCACTGAGTACCTGCACACACGGTGCTAATTGATCACAGTGCTGGTGTCCTCAGTGCTGCTTGATTTCCTGATTGCAGCCCTTTTACATTCCCAGCAGTCCACCATCTGCAGAGGCAAATGCCATTTCGAGATGCAGAAGAGGCATAGATGAGGTTTCTCTTTGCTTCACCTCCTGCTGTACCATTCAACCTAAAATAAATGTAATTTAGGAAAAAATCTCCATGGAAAACATCATAGGTAGGGAGAAAGAAATTGCCTGAAGTGATGGGGTTGGTTTTTTTTGCTATGTTAATCCCAGGCTGAATTCTTACCTAAGTCCACTTCTCCCCACTGTGATAGGGAGAGGTAAACAGCTTTTGTCAGAGAGAAGAGAAGAGAAGAGAAGAGAAGAGAAGGGAAGGGAAGGGAAGGGAAGGGAAGGGAAGGGAAGGGAAGGGAAGGGAAGGGAAGGGAAGGGAAGGGAAGGGAAGGGAAGGGAAGGGAAGGGAAGGGAAGGGAAGGGAAGGGAAGGGAAGGGAAGGGAAGGGAAGGGAAGGGAAGGGAAGGGAAGGGAAGGGAAGGGAAGGGAAGGGAAGGGAAGGGAAGGGAAGGGAAGGGAAGGGAAGGGAAGGGAAGGGAAGGGAAGGGAAGGGAAGGGAAGGGAAGGGAAGGGAAGAGACAACTGTGCAAGAACAAAACCAGAAAGCAGAGAAGGCAGAGGCAACAGCCAGTGATTTTCTGGAAGGGAATGAGAGAATTCTGATGCAAACAGGGAGAATATGCTCCAGGTGCAGATATTCCACTATCCAGAGGGAACTTTCACACCTCCAAGGAAAACTCATGCTCAAAGCCCCAATTCAAGTACCTGTGAACAGAAAACAGCTGGAAGTGCAGGCTCTGGATAGGTACCACCAGCTGGGGGGTGGGAGACACACACAGAGCACTGTCTGCAGTCCGTGGTGCAGAATTAGCTGTGAGGTAACAGGGAGAACCACCTGCCCTAGCTGAAAACTGCCCTTCCATTCACAAACATGTGCAATTCTCATTTTACAGTTCTGGGAAGCAAGAGGGTTCTCTACTGGACAGGACACGAAACTTCCTTTGCTTGACCTTCTCTCCCAGAAGGCTCTTGTTTTATTAGCCAAGGGCAATTCAATGGTGTTAATTATGTCCATGGCAGCAGCTTGAAGCTGGGAACCCCCCACTGGTGGCATGGACCACCACAGTGGTGGTGCTGGTGGCAGCTGCCTGGTGGGGTGGGATGGCTGGAGAGAGCCCTGCTCTCTCTCAACAAGCCTCAGAGATGGCTCTCAGCACCTGCCCATCAGCAAGATGCTTTTAAAAAGGCTTCACACAGAGCACTTCCACCCCTCCCGTGGTCACTGTTAAACTATTACCTTTTTTCTCCTGAATTTGCTGCTTCTGCTTTTCAATATACCAAATTCACTTGAGGTCTCAGGGAGCACTTCACTGGAGTGGGAGGCTGATAAATGGGGCTGACAGAAAAAGGGGAAGAGAGGATGGAGGGAATAAGATAAAATGCTCTAATTTAATTAAATCTTTGCACAATGTGGAGGGCAGCCCTAGAACAATCAGAAGCCACCCCAATATCTAAGACTGGAGGTGAGAGATATGGTGACTGTGGGGCTGTCCTAAAGTCCCAAAGATGTTTTTTTACTGCAAAAGTCTGGCTCTTACAACAATATAGTTCAGGCAAGATCCTGAATTTGATGGCCAGGTAAATTTGGTTTTGAACAGCACAGTGATAGTTAAGCTTAATGTAGTTTTGCTATGTTCAGTCCAATACCAACACAACCTCTGCCCTAAAAAAACCTCAAAATCCAAACAGATTAGACAAAGGATAAGAAAAATGTGAGAAGATTTGCCTGAAATCAATTTACAGTTCAGTAGTAGTGCCAGAAACTTCATTTCATCATCAACACTGGTAGGTGGAAGGAGAGTGGCTGAGTGTGTCTATTTCTAGCAGCAAGACATGGGGAGAAAAGCTTCACAGCAGTGTTGTCACCTTCAAAATCCCCCACCTTGGGGAGCTTCTTAAGGGTGAGAATGTAGTGACAGATCTGCTTGGTTTAGCCAGGAGAGGATTTAGATGAACAGGACCTAAGGAAGAGTAAGGCTCCCTTAAAATCAGTCAGGTCTGGTGAGAAAATGAGTTAATGCAGAACACTGCTCTGGCTGTCAAGTTCTAAACTCAGAGGATTGCACAAAGTTAGACCACTGCACTTCAGGAGGCACTGGAGAAATGTGGGGATAGCAGGCTGGCCAGGGGAAGAAAGCAGGGAGAGCACGACAGCATCGTATCACTTTTATCCTCCTGTAAGCCTGCACAGAAACAGAATAGAGTTAATTGGCCAAGATATGGCTAATTGCAGAGCTAATTAAAAATTTTGCAAGTCCTTCATGTCCTGCAGATCTTCTCAGCTAAATTTTTTGCACCAGCCTTGAACTTGCCCATCCCCTAGGAAGCAATCCCAGGCACCCCTGTCTGGCCTGGGCTGATGAAGATGAAGGTGATGCATCCCCACAGCGCAGGGGAGCTGGAGATACCTGCAGTCTCAGGAGTAGATCTCCTGCCAGTTAATTCATTAATTAACAAAAAGTCAGAGGCACTTCATCTAGAGCAGAGATTGCCTGGGAAACCTGGCTAGAAAGTGCCTCAGGTGACGTCTTCAGTCCATGGTGCTCACAGCACCTGCTCAGGTCTGTGTGTGCTGGGGAGCCCTTGGCCAGAAATTTGTAAAATCAGTGGGAAACAAGCTGGGCTGGATACCTGAGAACCACACACATTTAAACAAGATTTCCAAGCATTCTGGCTTTTTTTTTTTTTTTTTTTTTGCTTGAGACATCTTTGCAAACTGTGGCTCGTAACCACCCTGCTCTTATTGGGTTTGTGAGATGGTAATGACTGAAATCTTGTGAAAAAATCTGACCAATTCTAACCTGATTAGTGAAATAGCAAAAACAAGCCCTGGATTGAGACTAAATCATTAGACCTTCTGACATTTGCTAATGATTACCAATAACCCTGTGGCTTCCAGGCTGGGGCTTGGAGGCAGCTCCATTGTTCAGAAGAGCTCTTAGGGGAGTGAAAGCACAGAAGCACAAGTCAGATGAACCTATAGCATTGCCACTTGCCATTTGCAGGTTAACAAATCTTCTGTAAAATGCAACAGGATTGCCTCAAACTTTGCCAAACTGAGATGACAGGTCTGGCCTGTTAATTCAGCAAAGTCAGAGCCAACATGATAAGTAAAACAACAACAACCCCAGAGTAGCAAAGGGGTAAACACTCGCTCAGTCCCTGAGTAAAGTGGTGTAAAACAGGATCAAACTTTGCTGAAACTAAACCAGCTCTTAAAATGTTTTGATCCAGCTGCTCTAAATGGTGCCAAACTGAGTTAAAGTCATGAGATTAAAAAGAACATGTGCTTTTAATCTGGATACAATTCTTATTTTATAACTTTATCGTAACTCCTCTAAGCTACACATATCACCTATATAGGTAAAGCAAAGCTGTAGCACTGAGTTTGAGTTTTGCAGGTGAGATGTCAGCCTTCCTCACCTTCAAGATAAACTCCTCCTCTTGTTTTATTCCAGGCCATCCATTATTTAGGCTCTGGATTCATTGCTGCAGTTCCATCATTCACACTGAGGGATATAAAGCCTTTTATTGATGCATTTTTAACTAAAACTGGTTCCCCACAAAGTGTCCCATGCATCAGAGCTTAGAATTGGAAGGGTCTGCAAAGACCTAAGGAGTTCAGGAAAAATTTCTGCCTTGAAAGGATGCACTGGAATGGGAGGTGTTGGAGTCACCACCCATGGAAGTGTTCTAGAAATGACTGGATGAGGCACTCAGTGCTGTGATTTAGTTGCCATGTGATAATGGAGCAAAGATTGGACTGGATGATCTTGGACATTTTTTCCAGCCTTAATGATTCTGGGTTTCTCTGATTCTATGATCGTTCTGTTCAGCCCCTTGATAGCAAGAGAAAACCTTTAAATTTTGGAAGATCTTTTTTTCAAAGGGGAAGAGAGAATAAAGTCACCTTAATCCTCTAGAAAAAAACAGCAAAGAAATTTCATCATTTAACTTCTTAAAAGAAGTGGAGGTGGGCACAGTCCTGCTGAAACTTGCCGAGCTTTATGACCAGGGAGGAATGAGACACAAGGATCTTGTTGCAGGGCTAAATCTGGCCCAAGCAGGATTAAATCTTGCCTTAACTGGAGTATGTCTGATGTTGAAAAAAGATCGATTATGCCAGTGTAAAATGGGAAGCAAGACAGCTTTTGCTTTTGTCTGATAGAGGCAGTGGGGAACTGAACCATGAATTGTTGGAATGTTTTTCTTCCTCAGGCTGTGCAGTTACCTTGCAACAGCATGCACCTACATATTTGGCAAACTTTCCCCACAAGGTCACCTGGCTGGTAAACAAAGGCACAGGGGGGATCAGGGTGCTGGTACCTACTCAGCTGCACAGCCACTAAACAGAGCACAGGCTTGGAGTTTGACCTGAATTACAACTAGAAATAAGCTTACAGAATAAATCCCTGCAGCATGTGCTGCACCTCAGGATGACCCAGCCAGGCTGCTGATGGTGGAAGTGATCAGCAGAGCAAATGCTTGGAGAAGGGGGGTTCTGATGCCCAGAGCTCACAGGTTTTCTTGGATGAAGCTCAGCCTGGGGCTGCAGTTTGAAGCTAGGAGGATGCACCTGGTCTCCTAACTCTGGGAAACATTTTAGTGATGTCTCTGGCAGCAGGTGAGCCTCACACTGCCTGCCCAGATCCCTGTTATCAGCAGGGAGGGGGGCATGAATGAGGGGAAGGTCACAGCACAAATTACTGAACGGCCAGGACTCCTGGTTAGAGACAGCAAACAGAGCTCCCTGGGGCTCTCCAGGTGAACAGACAAACCTTGTTCACATGTTTTATCCATCTCCCATCTATTTAAGTGTTCAAGTCCAGCTTGGATGGGGCTGGAAGCAACCTGGTCTAGTGGAAGGTGTCCCATGGCAGGGGGATTAGACTAGATGATCTTTGATGTCCCATCTATCCCAAACTACTACAGGATTCTATAATTCTACCACTTCTTGGGGAAGATGTCCAGAGCTGATCCAGCACAGCTGGATCATTGAAGAGCTTTGACAGACTTAGCCTGTCCAGGGGAGGTTGCAGGTGGGCCTACCATGTCCCTTCACCAAAATAACTGAAGGACACACATTTTGGGACTCCAGAGTTCCATTATTATGGCTGTGTTAGTCTTTACTCATGCAGTTTGGGGCTAAAAGGCTTCCTTTCCAAGGCTGTGCTGGTCTTTGCACTTCCAGGTGTGCACTAACCCGGGCTTGTGTGTACCTTTGGCATTTATCTCTCACCAGGTGTGAGCAGGGCAGGGGAAGCATTTGTGCAGTGCCAGCAGGGGGGAGTTTCCCCCTCTCAAAGCCTTCCAGCCTCGTGGAAGGGAAGTGCAGCCAGCAGGATGCGCTGGGCTGCTGCACTGGGGTTTGTGTCAATGTCTGGCTCGTTTCTGCTGGAAATTGCAAAATCTTTCCTGTGCAAGGAGCGGGAAGTTTTGCCCTTCGTGTACATGTAGATTGTTGTGTATTTAAATGGGGAGAAGGCTTAGGAGGCACGTGAAGCACAGGAACAAACCAGAGGAGGGGGCAGGAATCTTGTAGTTCAAAGCTGGTTTTTCACAGACTGCTATGAGGGAAGGGGGGGGGATGTTGTTTGTTTGCTTAATTTTTTAATTTTTCCAACTCTTAATTCTTCTTTATTCTTTCTGTCTGTGTTTACATCTTCACATTAATCTGTCTTCTGGGGGGGGTGGATGAGGGGAAAGGCAAGAGAAACTTTCTGAGAGTGTGAACTGAAAAATCAGTTATTTATTCTTTATAGCAAACACTTCAAAGAGCTATAGGGAAAGAAAGTTGACATTATCTAGCAAATATATCTCCTCTCTGCTTCTCCACCTCCCCCTTTCCCAAATGGGAGAAAATACCTATTTGAGATGAGGGGAGGTCGTGCCTGGGGTCAGAGGAGTCCCTGGGACAGGGGCAGAGTCACAGCCTGGCCAGGATTCCGTATTCTCCCAAATCCTCCTCCAGGAGAGCAGCTGGAGCGCAGGATGGAGCAGAGAGACTAAAAAACTTCATTCTGCAGGGGGACCTCTAGTGTTTTCCTTTCTCCATGTCCTGGCAGAGTTCCTCCAAAGTACAAATACACACAGAGCTCCCATTGTTTGCAGCCCTTCACAAGCCCACTGATCCTAATATGGAATTCAGCAGGAAACCCATGATTTCCTGACACACAGCAAGCTGGAGAAAGAAAGGAAAAACTCCATTAAAAACCTCCAGACTCTCCTCCATGTAGAAATGAAATGGAAAATGGAGTGGATTTAGCAGGAATCCCTGGTTCCTGCGGCCAGGCTGGAGGAAGGGAGACGCGGATCTGCTGCTGATATTTCTGAAGTCGCAATAAAGACTGCGAACAGCCGGGCAGGATGAGGATTTCCTGACTGGGACAAACAAAAAAAGGACAGATCACTCTTTTTTTATGATATTCCTCTCCGTGTGTTTAATTTATTCACCTCGATGATCCTCTTGACTGATCTGGTAACTGTTAGAGGCGGCTGTGACAGCCTGGAAGCATTAGTATGATTTCCTGAGTTTGAGATTTGCTGCTCCCCCCGCAACCCCCTCCTTCTCCAAACTCAGGAAAAGTCAATACAATCGCACTTCATTTTTCCTTCATGTGCACTTGGAAATCCTGGGAGCAGCAAGAGCAGCAGCAGAAGCAAGAATGAACTGCAAGGAGGAAAATGACAACTGCACTGACGGGAGCAGGAACAACAGCAAGAAGATGCTGAAATGTGTGGTGGTTGGGGACGGTGCAGTGGGGAAAACCTGCCTGCTGATGAGCTATGCCAATGATGCCTTCCCAGAGGAGTATGTCCCCACTGTGTTTGACCACTATGCAGGTAAGAAAGTGCTTTAAATGAAATTTAATGGAGAGCTGCAGGACACTCAGGTGGGAGGAAGCTGGAGGAGAGGACAGTTCAAAAGGGATGCACGGGTTACTTCTTGTCCAGAAATGTCATTCAGGCCTGGATGGCTGCCAGGCAGCTTAGATGGCAGCTCGTAAAATTGGGGCAATGCAGGATTTATTTAGAAAACTTATTTGTTTGCTTCTGATTTTTTGTGTCTCTTTTTTGGCAAATAAAAAGCATTGGGGGTGCAGTGAAATCCGCTGTGTTTTGGGACAACAAATGTAATTCAGCTTCTATCAACTTGTATTCTTGGTTAGTTTTTTGAAGTTCTGAGCTTTGCAGTCTGCAGTTAGGAAGACTATACATTTGTGTGTGTGTGTGTGTGTGTGTGTGTATATAGATATATATATGTATATATATATGTGTGTGTGCGTGTATGTATGTGTGTGTATATATATATAGATAGATATATAGATGTGTGCTATCACAAGCTAGTCCCTCTTGGCAAATGATGCATAAATTACAATATTTATATCCTATTTAAGGGATAATCTTTGATAATATATCCTATTTAAGGAGTGATCTTTGAGAAAACCAGCACAGTCTCTTTCCAAGCTGTCAGTATATAACTCTCCTTTCAGAGATGTTTGTTACTTCATCTATAAATAGATTTTAATACTACAACTTGAAGGTAGTGAAAAGCAGAAGAGGTGATTGATTTGAATCCTTGATAGCAGGGGAATTTGTAGTAGAAGAAAAATCACAAACATAATCAAGATCATCAGTGATACTCACTGCATTGCTGTGCAGAACAGACCACAGATTAAGTACAATATTCACAGGCCTCTTTCTGTAGCAATTACTGATTTTACTCAGCTGTGTCCAAAGTTATCACGCAGATGTTTCATAGGCTAAAACTGGTGTTCAAACATCTGCTCAAATTTTACTATCCCAAATTCTGCTGTTTTTCTTCTCCCAGTGCTCCTTTGGCTTAAAGGGGTTTTTTTATAAGATCCCTGACACACAGATTCTAGAAGCACTGCAAAACTCATTGCTTATCTTGCAGCAGCAGTTGGAGTTTCCCTCATTCTCTCCCCACCTCCTTAAAAACTGAATTTTCATGGCGTGGCTTATCATAGATTTGGTATTCTGTAATGGGAAAAATCCCTGTTTGCATTCTGGCTCTGTGTCAGGTTTAGCAGATGAACTGGCCAAACAAGAAAGCTGTGTAATTGCAGAATCTGATCCATGGAAATGTGAAGACCTTTTCCTCCACAAGAGTGGGCAGCATCACTTCTAATGCAAGCAGCTCTCTCTTTTTCTCTGCCCTTCCTACTAGATACACTGAGTGATCACTGTAGAATAAAAACTTTTCCACAGATAAGATATACAACAGAATATTGCTTGTTGGAAATACGTGCTTCCATGAGCCAAAATCCCTTAGGGCTGCTTATATTGCAACAGCACCCACTTTCCTGTGGTAACTTCAGATCTGCTCATCCCTTACAAAATGCTGATCCCAGCACCCACTGCCCTCTCCCACCCTCCTCCAAGCCCTGCAAATGCCTCTGCCTATGGAAAAAGCCACAGCTGGTGCCAGACCATGTGGGCATCAGTTTTGGTGGTTTTGGTGTGAGCCTGGGGGCTGTGCACACCAAGGGCAGTGATGCCAGCCAGCCAGGCTGGCACTTGGGGGAACAACACTCTGAGTTTTTCCTTCCTAGCCAGCCACAGGTGACTGTCAGGGACTTGCTCTGATTCCCTTTCCTCTGTCAGGAGTGTTGGAAATTGCCAGTGACCTCAAAAGTTAGTGAGGGATGTGAGGGCTGAAAGAAGGACAGAATAATCATGATTTCCTTGGGGTAAAAGGAGTATGCAGGCACTTTTAAATCAAGCCTCACTTTCAGGGTTTGAAGATTTAGCCTCTAAAATATCTCCACTATTTTAATGTGCCTTCTTAACTACTATAGCACATAAATATAAAAGTATTTTCAATGAGAAAACTCATAAAGATGAGGGGGAAACATAGCTCTGTATATCAACATGCTGTTCTGAGGCAATCTCTGTCCAGTGGCAGTGGTCAAAACCAGCATTGATCACAAATGGAATTTCAGTTTTTTGAGGAATCCCATCATTTATTAAACCAATTTCACTACAAAACTACACACAGAGTCGAGCAGTAGGAATTACTTGTAGAGCAGAGTGCTGAAAAAAAATCCCACTCATAAAAATATTACATGGCATAAAGTATACCACAGCCTATTTAAAATACTGTGGGTATTGACTGAGCAAAGCACTCACTTGGGACAATCTTACCATTGGATTTTCCACATCCATCTGTGTGGCAGCCCATGGTGAAGGAGAGAGTGGCACAGCAGTACCTTGGGCATGGTGACAGCACGTGGGAAAGCTGCACACATGGACACATCCTGAAGGGTGTAGGAGACTGGAAAATCACATTGAAATTTTACCCCAGGGAACTGGCTTCTCTACCCCTGTCCTTGCTACTGCTGAAACCACCTGTTTCAGTTTTCCCAAACAAGCTGAAAACATCAGATTCAATGGTTCATTTCTGTGCTGGAAATGCTCAAAAGCAATTAATTGCTGCAGATTTTTGCAAAGCTTCACTTTCCATGGAAGATTTTCCACCCAGGTGTTATTACCAGCAGTGGTGTGCTAGCCAGGGCTTCCTCTTGCCTCACCAGGTCACAGCCTGGTTGTGATTCCCGGGGCATTTACCAATTTATTCTTTCCAATGGAAAATGTAGGGGGTGGGGAGGGGAAGCATTAAAACCCAAGGATTCCAGTGGTGATCTCAGAGCAGTTTCTCACTGCCACGACTCCAGCGACTCGGGGGGGAGACAGTGATGCTCTCCAGCCCAGCTTTGGGAAGAGCTCCAGCTGCACCAGTGCTGAGGCCAAGGCATTAACTGTTCATGGCCCTGGAGCACCAGCTCTGTGCACTTGCCCTGCTGCAGCTCATCTCCTCAGCTCCTGCAGCTGAAGCAGCTGGACTAGAGACAGGAGTGGTCTGAGGAAGCAACAGCAGAGTTCCAGCATTTTTAGATCTGCACGGTGCTTATTCAGTGCCTTTCACGTGAAAGAGCTCGAAACCACTTTATAAAAGTTGGGCCCCAACCTGCCTCTCAGGAAATCCAAGGCAGCAGCTGAGTGTCACCCAGGGAAGGAGCAGATATTCCTGCAGACACTCACACAGCATTTACAACTTGTATGCAGCGGTGCCTGGCACTAAAAGCTCTTGGTGGCTCAGCACGTGTGCAGCTGCACTGTACAGAATTCCAGACCAGTTATTAGCTCCACACTGGTAATATTCTGCCACAGATTTCACCCACAGTCCACAAAACCAAATTTCTTCAGGGCCTGTTGCCAGAGTTGGGATGTGGCAAGTGTGGAGTAGGATCAGAGCAATGCCAGACAGATGGGGAGGGCGAATCTGTTACTTGGATATGAAAATGGTTTCTTTCATTGGATGCATGGAATTTTATGAGTCTGGTTATTTCTCAAGACATTCTGAAGAGGTTTTGCTGGAGGCCAGAGCCCTGAGTAGGCTTCCTTGCTTTGGTGAATTCCCAAGTCCCACACTGGAAGTGTTTAGCCACAAGGCAAAGGGCTGATTCTAGGGCAGGCTCACCAAAGTGCTGTCCCAGCAACAAACAGGATATTGCTGGCAATAACTGCAACAATAGGCACTGTTTGGATAGTGAGTAGATGCTTTAACATGCTGGTTCCACTCCATCTTTTGAACATCAAATGCTGGTTTTCTGTGAGCAAAGGCCTCTCAGCCAGGGTGACTTCTATTGTGCTTGGCTATGTAAGGTTACAAATGTTTATTTAGGGCTAAGGTTGGACCAACAAAAAAAGTCAGTTCAACTACTAGCAGAATTGGCTTAACAGTACCAAAGTTAGCTGGCTTGCTCTGTGAAATACATAAGAAAAATGTGTGTTGTTACTTAGGAAGGCACTAAGCATCCCATTTTATATTCATGAAGCTTAAAAACATAGCAATTTTTAGCATGAAATTTATTCATCCTAAAATTTCTATCCAGGCTTCCTGGAGAGGCAATCAATGCCCCAGGGCTGTCAGTATTTAATAAGCATTTGTATAATGCCCTTAATGACGTACTGTGAGTTTTGGTCAGCCCTGAAATGGTCGAGCAGTTGGGCTAGATGATTCCTGTAGGCTCCATCCAACTGAAACTACTCTGTTCCACTTATTCCAAAAGTGCATTTCTTGTAAGAATAAAAAGAACTCTCCAGGCTTAAGGAGCAGTAAGGATGGCAGGCAGCTAACTTGGCCCACTGTGCAGACAAGGGTGATTGGACTCATTATAGGGCTGAAGTCTGAGGAAAAGAGGGTTTTGAGCCTTAAACTCAACTCTGTTCAGGCACAGTACAGAGATGAATACCATACAAACAGTTTTAGGAGCCAAAGTTGCATCTTTGATAAATGAGAGAGGTCAATCCCTCCAAAGGAGAACTGTGAAGCATCTGCAAAAAGTAGATGGTGTAAACATTTCCCTCCCCTCATGTGTCAGCACAAACTGGTGAACATTTATAAATAGTGAACCCATTTGAAAAAAATTAGCATTGGCATGTGATCAGCTAATTAATAGCATATAGAACAGCTCAGCCCTGACTGGGGCTCTGTAAATTAAAAGCAATATAGAAGAAGAGAGACGTTATTTACTGTTAGGAGACACATTTTTTGTGCTTCAGTGATGATTCAATGAATCTGTCTGACTTTGGACTGAAGTGGGCTGGAGCATCAGCAGTCTCACAGGGCAGTGATTCTAACCTTGCTGGCCAGACAAGCTATGCAGAAAGGGAGAGTTTTCTGCTCTGGTATTTTTAATAGCATAGAAACAGTACTACTGCTCTTGCCCAGAGCAGGCAGCTTGTACCTGTGCAAATCCACAAATCTATTATATCCTGCCTGTATGTGACAGCACTGACCCAAATCCCTGTTCCTCATGTCCTCTCATAAAGAAAGGAGTTGGGAGTGGGCTCTCAGTGATCCTGGGGCTGCCCATGGCTGGTTGCTCTCTGTCCTGGGCAGGCAGGAGCACCCAGGGGAGCACCAGGCAGCTCTGCCTTGCAGCCTCTCCCCAAGGGGCAGGAAACACCATCCAGGACATGGCAGAAACCCAATGGGAGCCCTAACATCCTAAATTTCTCAGCTACAGGCACGAGAGCACATCTGTCCACACTCTTGGTGTGCTAGCTATTTCTAATTGCACACTGGTTTCAATCCTTCCCTGCTTACCATGGTGTGTAAGTGATAACTTAACCCCAAGATCATCACTTTTTTTTTCCCTGTTAAAGCTGTGACAGGAAGAGACTGTCCAAGCAGAGCTGCAATTTCTGCACGGGTGCTACCGTGGGAGTCTTCACACTGCCACATTCTTGAGACAGTTGTCTCCTATAAACAGTCTTGGTAACACATTAGAGAAACTCTTCATACAATGTTTGGGGTCATTAAACTCAAATAGATATAAATAGCACTGAAAGAGAGCTGTGATGTTTATTTGCATGGATATTTGCAGTGGGTTTTTTTTTCCTTTTAATGTTCATCCAATTTTGATCACACAGATTTGAACTTCATCTTTGAGACAAGAAAGCATTGACTCTTTTAAGATGTGGCTCTTTAAACTGGCAGCCACTAAACAGATATGTTCATTTTGCCTCTCATGAGTTGAAAAGATTTTTCTGCCAGTCTTCATGGTATCATCCAGAATAGACCAGGGATCTCAATAAAACGTTCAAGGTATGACAACAGAAACACACCAGTGCAATTCAAATGCTTGCATTGCTGGATTTTTTGAAGATGAATTTTACAGAACCACTAATTCTCAGTCTCCCCACAGAAGGTTTAATTCTGTCCTGAGTCATACAAGTCAGAGGTGATGCAGTGATCCTCGTGCTTTTTCACATCCAGGAAGTGTGAGCAGTCCTTTTACTGAAAAGATGCCTTTTGCCTGAATCACCGTGACTGTTCCACACTCATTTGGGAGGCTCCACAAACACCCCCAGCATCTCAGGACCTTTTCCTTCTGAAGGTGTTCTCAGTATGCAAAGCCCTGAGATAACCATCGCTGCTATCTCTTCCTCACACACATCCCTGTATTGTCCTGCTGCTGCACAATCCCCTCGGAGCCCATGGAGACAGAGGTGTGTGCTTTGGGTTTCTGTTTCTCAGGGCAGATGGTTTCTGCAGCAGTGCTCTGAGCGCTGTGGTGACCAAGTCCCCACTGTCCCCTGCCCCTACAGCTGTGAATGGGGATGAGCCTGCAGCACCTGAGCTGCTTCCCACCTTGGCTCTGGCTGTGCTGTGCAGCTTCTCTTAGTGCTGCTGCCACTCCTGCACCATCCCACACCCTCCAGAGCTCCCTGGTGAGCCAGGACTCAGCTGAGAGCCCAACACACAGAACTGATTTCAGCAGCCAGTGGATGTCCTTGTACTTCAGGCACAGCAGGGGACAACACTGCACCATGAATGACATTGGCAGTCTGAAAACTGGGTGTAGAGGGTGAGCAGACTACAGCACTCATCACAAAGGGTAGTGCCAGGAATTAGAGGAGTAGATGGAGCAGCCTTGTTGCTTTATCCAGACTTATCCAGCCTAAATTCCACCTAAGCCTCACTCTCTACTCTTTTGTGTTAGATATGTGGTGCTTGAAGGGCAAGAGGAACCATAAAGAATACTAAACAAGGAGTTAGACCATTTGAGTGTGTGTTGGTGGTTTGGATGTAGAATGATGGGATTTTTCTTAAGGTCAGCCACAGGCCTGAGGGAATTGGAAAGATGGAAAAGTCAAATGGCTTAAATAGAAATATTTCTTTGCATTGTGTGTGATTAACCCAGGGAACTTATCACTTTATAAAAGTTCTTGAGGACAAAATTTTAACAAGGTTTGCAAAAAACGGGTGTTGAACAGTGTATCAGGGAGATTGAGTGCTGTCATAAGCGCATGAAAAAGACTTCTGCAAGAAATGAGCTGGCACAATCTCAGTTTAGAGTTCAGGACAAGACCTAGATTTGGTCTGGTGAATGGCAAATTATGTTAAAGCTGTTCACTGCTATGTCAGAGATGAAGACACCAGGCTGTGAGTTTGGCCCAACCTAGCACCTTGTGCCCAGAGCTTTAGAAAATCACTTTTTGGCATGATTCTTCTGATATATGGATGGGAAAACAGATTTTGCACTTTTGCTTACCCAGCAATGGACTGCTGCAATGATACATGAAGGGATTTGAAAAAATGACCCTTTTCTTCTCCACTACTCCAAGATAGCCAGGCCTAGTCTTTCCCTCCCCTTGTCACCTGTGTGGCATTGCAGGAGGTGACATCAGCTGAGAAGAACAAAACTGAAACTGTGGCCTCTGGCCCTTGAAGGAAATCTCTACAGCTTGAACTTAATTATATCAACTATCTCAAAATCAATAATTGTCTCCTCATGTGGGTGGCTTGGCCACATGTATTGAATCAAAGTCACTTTATGGGTGGTGCCAGCCCAGGCAGAATCTTCACAGCAGAAGATGCTCCACATGTAGGAAAGAAAAACAAAAACTTAGCAAAGCAGTCTAAGAAACCAAATTCCTAGACATGTAAAAACTTCATTTCTGCCAGATGTGACAGCGTTTTCACTAAGTCTCCATTGCAGTGGCTTAATTACTGATCAAGTCAGTGCTAAATACCTCCACTGAAACTTGCTTCTCGTTTTCTGCTCTCTTGATAACATTGATGCTTTGATGTCTGCACCAGTGATACACATCATGCCTCTCTGCATCACTGAGTAGATTTTGCCGTGCAGGCAGTGCCTTTCCTATGTTCTGACTTTCCAGTTGTTATGGCCAGACCTAGTGACATCATGGAAATGGCAAGGGATGAGGAAGAGCAAACATATTTCCTTCAATTGTTCTGTTCAGACAAAGTCACTGAACAGTAATGACATCTCCTGTCAAATTATTATTTATCTTTGCAATGAAAAAATACAAGTTATTATATTTCTCATCTGCTTTTAAGAGTGACCATTTGCCATTCTCCACTTGTATTGTCCTTGTACCTCGAGTATGGGTCTTCCACCTAAGTCAGGGAATGTGTTGGTAAAGAATGAAAGTTTTACAAATTGTCACCCAATGTTTTATGCCAAGAGGGAGTGAATGAATTGATTCTAAACTGGATTATTGAAGTAGTATTAATCTCCCTTTTTTCCCCAAATAATATCTGGGAAAATGAGTTTTCAAGTAATGTCTAATAATTAAAAGATTACAAAAATTTTATTTACTTTATTTAATATCTAGAGTCATTTGCATTCAAAATGAGAGGTCTCTCCCCTTCATTGATTTAATGGCAAGATCAAAACCCTCCTCTTAAATGGAAATTCATATGTGAGGCAAGATGGCTTGGCAGGCTCCTGGGGGACATTTGCTGGGAGTTGTTGTCCCCTAGCTAGTCCTCACATCCAACGTGATGTCTGGGGTCCCAGGGAAGGGGAAGGCACGTGAGACCATGCCAGGCTGTTATTTCAGCTAGAACAGCTCTCCAGATTCAGTGTGTGTCCAGTGGAGCAGCAGAGCCAGCAGTGGGGTTGCCCCAGGGTTGCCTTTTCACCTCGGGAACTGGCACAGCAATGAATCCATAAATACACCAACCAACCTCAGGGGAAGAAAGGGCTGGAAAAAAACTTTCACTGACAGGAGAAGCACTGGGGGAAAAAAAACAAAAAAAAAACTCCCAAAGGAAGGAGATGGACAGCTGTAAAAATATTCCCAGGCACAGTGAGTGGCACAGGAGGCACAGTCAGGAGGGTGATGGCATTGGAGCAAGAGGGAAAAAACAGCACAGTGCTGTACCAACATCCCAACTCCTGGTTCAGGACAGTGTACAAGTGTCTCCTGGAGACAGCAATCCCAGGGATGAGCACAGGAGCCAGCACTTAGGCACCTGAAAGGGTTAAAAGGGGCTGGACAGAAAGGTCCTGCCACAGTGCAGGAGGATGATTCACTGGAACTGCTTTCCAGCCCTGCAAACACAGGCCATGTCTCCTACCAAAGGCTCTCTGGCACTGACTCCAGCTCTAACTTTGAAGTAATGGCACTAACAGGATCTGCTCATGCTTTCTGCAGACTTTAAGGGAAAGCACAGCTTCAGCAATCAGTGGGAAAACATACATGTTCAAACATAACATTAATTTCTATCCCCTGGGAGAAGGGACCAAAAGAGCATCTATTTGCAATAATATGCTGCTTTGCTGAGAACAGACTTAAAGGAAAATCCCATAAGGTTGGAAAATGTGTTTTAAGTACACAAACTGTCTCATGCTCCTTCTTCAGAGCTGGCAGCCATCCAGGTGCTGTGTCCTCACAGGCCAGACCCTCCCCATCTAGGACACACATGGTTTCTGAGAAAACCCTCCAGCTCCATTTCAGAACTGGTTTTCTCCAAAAACTAGGTGTAAAATCAACATCTATGTCTAATTTTGGGAACCCAGTTGCTGAAGTCCCTGTCCATGAGCAGCAGAAATGCAGAGATTTGGTTTTTTACTTAAAAGTTGAGGTATTGCCACCAGGGAATCTCAGCTCTAGCACAAACTCACACTGAAAATGCCTCCTGAGACCATCTATTTTGTGCTGTCTATATCAAACAATGGCTTGTGGCAGTAATGCCCAGGACTTCATGTTGTCCATTCCAGCTGGGACAAGAGCACTGCTGGTGACAGTTTGGGCTCTGTGATCCTGCTTCCCAAATGGCTCCACATGGGCACACAAACTTCCCTGAGGCTCATGGTGTATCAGCAAATAAATCACAAAATAGCTCTAGAGAGCTGTTCTGAAACTGCATCTTTATTTTTTTTTAGTTATAGCTACACATAAACCTTTTCAGCTGTATCAAGAACACTGAGGAGACTGTAGAATTGCTTGTAGTTTCTGTCTAGTTTGAGTCCATTTTTGCCCATTGAAAACATGCCATCAAAATTTTCAGCAAAAGCACGAACAACTTCTAGCAGGTCAGTAGAATGCTATTATTTAACTCCTAGAAAGACCCTTTACCTCCACAGTACAGCTCTGCTTTTTTCTGGCTAGCCAGTAATGTAACCAGTGAATTGCAAAAATCCAGCACAGTTCCCTTCATCTCATTACTTTCTAGTTACTGCTCAGGATATTTTAAGCCTGTTCCATGAATACAAGGGAGCAACAGCTTTCATTTAAAAAAAAATATATGTGAAGTACAGCTTTAAGAAAATAATTTTCCAGGAAAATCAGCCATGAAAACAGGATCAATCTTGACATTAAAAGAGGAGTTCATACTCAAAACAAATTCAGTTAATCTGCCAGAAACCAGGCCTTATGGATGAAGTCCAAATTAGCTGAGCCAGTTCATGATATCATTAATATGGAGAACTTTCCTTGCCACGCATAGAAATAATCTCTCATGGATTGTGCCACTTGAAGATCTGCTGGGCATTTACCTAAACCATCCAGTTTGGTTCAAGTCCAGAGGGGTGAGGTTGCTGTGGTTCTTTTATTTTAATTTTTTAGAGTGTTAAGTGCATTTTCTCCCTCGAGTGTCCCTCACGGGAAACTGCTAAAATGATGAAATAATTCATTCTTCCATTATTTGAATCACATTGCCCAATTTATTTCCTTTCCTGTAAAGAGCTCCTTGTAGCAATACCATAAGTCCCTCCTAATGCTTCCAAGGAAGGAAGAAGCAACAGGGAGTGTGAATACAAAATGAGGTCCCAAATCTGAAGTAATGTTTGACAAAGGAAATCTGTGCCAAGATAATGGGGGAACAGCAATAACTTGTGTTCTCTCCATATGGTGCTCCCAACTGGGTTTCTCTCCCCCTGCCTTCTATTTAAATGCATGGACGTGAGAGATTAGGAAAAGAAAAATAATAATACAACGATTTTGCAAGGAGAACAGTATTTGGAGACTATGCCCTGCAGGGTGGAAAATCCTGGGGACACAGGGGAGTCTTGTCCCTGGCCAAATGCATTCACAGCATGTCTTGGTGAGGTGCATGAGACAATTCTTACAACAACCTCCTGACTAGAAAGCACCTTGTACTTTCCATCACAGAAAATCCTTCCAGGTCCTGATCCCCTTTCTGCTGCTCCCTCCAGCTTTCAGAATGAACAGCCACATTTCCTTTTCTTGGTATTTATTTTGCACCCTGCTTTTTTTCCTCATGAGCAGGGTCTTTCCACCTGAAATGTTAAAGAAAAAGAAAGGCAGATTGTCTTCCCAAAGCTTTCCTGGGTACAGCATGGGTCGTGGAGCTGGCCAGAACCAGATATGGATCCTGCAGAGCCACCTCTGAGCCAGCTGGGTCCAAAACCAAACCACAGACATTGCACACATAGCGACTGCCCCGCACGCCCCGGGTGATAATTATTGCTGGGTGTCTCCTCCCATTCCCTCCCATGCTGCTGAGCTGGCCAGGGCCAAGGGCATGAGAGCAGATGTTCTTCCTCCTGACAGATGTCAGCTCTGCCCCATGGAAAATGTCATCTGAGATGAGTGAGAACCAGCAAGCAGCCAGACAGGGCTTTGTGGGATGGTGGTGGGACCACCCCACGGTGACCACTATCCATTCCAGCAGCCACCTCTTTCCTGGCAAACCCCTGCCACAGCATTCCATAAAAATATTATCTCAGCATTGCCTCTTCTGTGTAAGTTAGAGAAGGTCAAACGAGCCAAGGGTCTGCATGAGAACCAAAAAAATGCCCAAGTAAATAGGAGAGAAGTGGAGAAGTGTGGGAAAGAAATGCACATCCATAGAGGATGGAGGGGAAAGGTATATTTAAGAGCAGACAGTCCAGAAGAGATCCATAAATCACAAAACAAGTGATTTGTAACAGCCATGTTTTGGGGGATGTGACTCAGAGTTTTGAACTTTTGGGGTTAGCAAAAGTTCTGGCCAGAGCATTTTTCATGAACTGTCCCACCAAGAGAAAATGCTGATTCACGAAAGCTAAAGCATTTTTTAAATACTTGAAAGGACAAATTCTTGAGGTCCAGGGCCCTCTGGTTATTTCTGACAGTGCAGCAAAAAAGGCCCAAATTGAAAACATAATATCTGAAGGTTTTGTTTTCATTCCATTGTAAAATGAAAACAAATTGTAAAACCTCAGAAGTTGTCACAGAGCTGAATTATCATCCCCCTGGCCAGTTCTAGTTGGTTGCTGTTATTATCCTTTTTACAGTTACTGTATTGCAATCATTTATTATCCAAGGGCAGGCTTCCTCTAAATTAAATATTTGTGCTGAAAAGACAAAAATTTCCAAGGAAAGGGCTTCAAATAGCATGAGATCAGGTGTGGTTTGGGGCTCTCTCAATATGAAGAGCTGGTTGCAGGTTGGCAATCCTCAAGCTTTGGCAAACCTGAGGGCAGAACAAGTGCTTAGGAGAAGGGAAAACAATCTTTGAGCTGAGTGTTGCTCATTGTGTCTTCACTCTCTATGGTACAGGCTACTGCAGAGGGGTTTTTTCCTCTTTTTTGATGACTCCTGTCATCATGAAAATGTCCAATAAATCCACATTTCTCATTTATAAGATTATATATGTTTGGTTCCCAGAAGAAGGAAGTTACCCCAACCCTCTCAGAGGTTTTCAAGGGACATCTTCCCTCTACCAGACACAATCTTGCTCCAGTGAGTGGTCCCCAAAGTCAGTGACACTGGAACAGGGTGTCTGTGATGCCCAGTGGACGTGGAGGGAGGTGTCTGTGGCCACATTCTAGAAATGCTGCTTGTAAACTATGGAGGAAATATGAAGTAAAGGACCTGACTGGGAGCTCATTCTGCATTCACTTAGGAAGAACATCATTATAGTTAGGGGAGTTGGGTTCTGTGCAATCAGTTCAGCTGAAATTCAACCCATATTCCCATTTCTGTCAGGTCACCTCCAGGATCCCTCCCATATATCTGCATTTCTGTTGTCTGACATGTGAACAAACCAAGGCACTGCTGTTTGATAGGAGGGATTCATCCCATAAGCCTGGAGCTGAAACAGCCAGGCCTTCCCAGGAGCTTCTCCAGGGAGGGCTCAAAATCCTGTCACAACTATGAATTGCATCTGACCTAAGGAAGTTCATTTGGGGTGTCTGAGGACCACTGAATTTCAGATTTCCTATATGGGCAACCCTTTTGACTGTGCTCCTGCTGTGAGCTGTCAGGCAAGAAATAAAACAGAGACAACAGAAGTAGTGAGAACTCACTACTGACAGTGCCTAATGGATTTTCTTCCTTAGAAGAGCTGGAAGCATAACCTGAAAGAGCCTGGTTTCCTTTCCCAGTCAGCATGGTGGGTGTGGGTGCCTAAAATTAGATATAGCCTTTATTAGCTGTAAATATTTATGCCTGTTGCCATAATAAATGGCTTTTAGTCTGATGGCCTTCAGTATGAAGAAATTGTGGTAAATACATTTTCAGATTGAAAAAGGAAGAAGTAATAGATTTTTAGGCAATGCTTTTCAAGGCTGGCTATGCTCACACATGAATTGGTTTCCTCTGGTTTTGGAAGGCTCACAGAGCTGGGGCCAGGCAAACCTAAGTCAGGAAACCCTTGAAGTGAAGGAATGTATGGCATATGATAAAAACACAAGTAGATTAGTAAAATAAGAAAAAGAAGCAGGTATTTTAATTAATGCAATTCTGTGCAAAATTCAAAGCTCCCAAGGAATCAGAATAAAGATATTTATGACACACAATAGGTAATTTCTCAAGAAGGGAGTACCAGTTTTCCCCTTATATATTTACAGAACATGCAGGGAAATGTTCACATATTAATAATTCTATGCTTTATTTTTTGTCAAAGAATTAGATTACAAAGAAGCCATATGTTTGGGGACTTTTCAATCTTACTTGTATTAATTTGTATAAACAATTAGACGAGTATCTACAGTTTCCATTTCAGGGAATTTTCCCCAAAATTATTTTACAGATGCCTCTTGCTAAGCAAAGACAACAGCTCTAATGTCCCTCTCTATTTCACAGGTGCAACCCCTGTTAATTACAGGGGCTCATTAATGAGCTTTATTTCTCTCCATGTTTTGTAATTATCAGAGGAATAAGAGATTGATCAGCAGGGGAATACTGGGCATTCCTCCAGTTCTGGGAAACCTCCCATGTACCTGCTCAGAGAAAAGCAACCCCACCAAAATCCTGGTAAGGGCCAGAGTTCACCAGCAACAATAGGAGAGAACAGCAACAGGAACCAGAAAGTCAGGGCAGATCAGGCAAAATAAACACCAACTTCAAAAAATGTGCAGAGCCCAGAAGGAAACTGGACTTTGGCATTCGTGCTGTACAATGGAGTCTTTCCCAGGGTAGAAAAATATGTAGTTGGCTGGAAAAGTTTTGTCTTTTGCCTGCACACCTCAGGCCATGGCCAGATGTGAGAGGATGGAAAACATATCTACCTCTTCTGGAAAATTAGGGCAGGGTTTTTAAAGCCACCTTGTAGAGCTGGGGATCCTGTTCAAATTCAGCTTGGAAACAGACATTTTGGGAAATGCTGTCCCCTCATTTTGACTTCCAAGCTGTTCAAATCCCCTCATTCCTGAGCTGCTGGAGGGTCCCAGCTCCCTCGTGGCCATGAGTCCTGTCCCAAACATCAGCACCCACTGCATTACTTTATGGAATGGTGTCTTTGGGTGGTCATTAAACCCTTGGCTGTGGAAATGCAAGTGCTCAGCAGGAGTCTCAGTATCAGAGACTTTGGTAGCTGCAGCAGAGGATGTTTGACATCACAATTTCTGAAGTCACCCAGTGGGAGGGAAGGCCACGAATTCCCTTAGCTCAGCAAAAATACAGAGTAACTGGGAGATGATCACTGACACAGGGAGTGCAGTGGATACACTCCAGATGTCTCTTTGACATCTGCTGGGATTTATGTTCACCCATTGGCAGATGGGAAACCTCAGTTCTGAAGAAAAAAAAAAAATCTATGGGCTGAGTTTACAGTAAGGTAGCCAAGACTAGAACTTCTAGTGGTTTGTTTGTCATCTAGCTATTTCTAGAAATACCTCCCTCTGCCCTCTTGGACACCAGGGTGTGTATTTCCCAGACTTGTAGCTGTCTTAAAAGAAAACAGATCTTCTACCAGGAAGAAGTGAGACTGTGGAGATCAATATGTCTGGAGGAGCAGGGGTGGGAAAATCTCCAGAGAAAAATGTTCAAGAAGGAAAGCATATTTGCTAGAAAAAACCTCTGCAGCTTGCCCTCATCCACATAGCCTTGGGTGAATAAAGAGCTTTTTTGGAGTGAGCAAACATAGGCAAACATGGCAGTAAGGCTAAAGGATGTGGTCCTGAGTTCAAAAGGGTATGGCCCTTGTTTCACCTCACAATTACAAAGTGAACAGAAGGTTATGAGGATGAAATTATTGGTAGGATTGAGTTAATTTGTTCCTAGTGTGTTCCTGTGATTACAAGAAGATGTAACTTTTCCATAACTCACCCCCAGCTTACTTTAGCCCCAGTTTGCTGGACACCAATCCATCCCTGACCAGGCAGATACAACCTGAGGGGTGTCTGACCCCTCCATCCATTTGTTAAATGTCAGGGAGCACACTCAGACACCCCAGGCTGCCTTATGAACACACCAGCAGCAATTTATCATTAAACTGAAGGGGATGGGTTTGAAGGGATGTACAGGCACACATTTCCTGGCATTTTTCTCATTCTAATTTCTCCAGAGGGTCTCAGCAGTGGTCAATCCATCTTTTATTCGAGAATCTGCTCCTAACTCAAAGTCCAAAGATCTTGTGTGTACAGAGGAATGTTGCTGTTCTGAGAGGGCAGAGATTTTTGAGAAACCCCTTTGTTTTGAAATCCTCTTAAAACCAAACCAAACCAGTTTCTTAGTGGTCCTCAGTGGAGCGGTATAAACAAGATTTAATTCTCATATCTTTGCCATTTGCTCACTGCTTTCCCCACTGAAATGGCACCAGCTGGCCATTATTATTTCACACTCTGGAGGGTTCAAATGTTCATGAGCTCTCTGATTTTGGGAGCTCTCACTACCAAGAGCAAGAAAGGTTTCTGGGCTGTTTGGTCAAAAAACACACTTCATGTATGAGCACAGCATAATAATGCATATGCTGCTTAATGTTAGGCAACTCATTGCACACTACTGAATGCTTAAAAACAAAATGAACCACTGTTATTTTAGATGATCTTGATCATTAAAGCCCTGTGGGAAGCAGCCATCACAGCAGTTAATAGTAACAGTATTTAACATCAAGGAGTAAGATATATTAAGCAAACATTAAGTTCAACCCTTAAGCAGTCTCTAGTATAAGCTCAGCAATACATAAAAGCAGGTTTGTGTCAATACTCACATTTTATTTGGAGGCAGACACTGCCTTGGGAGGGTCACACAGCTGCAGGGCAGGAACCATGGCCAAATCCATCTGTGTCATGGACCAGAGCCTTGCCCACAGCCCGCCCCGGCTGCGTGCACAAAAGCTGTGCCTTTATTTTTCCCCTGGAACAGCTCGAGGTTTAAGCCCTGTTTTGCTTTGCCAAAGCAGTTCCCAGTCAGCCATCACATCGTGATTTCTCTTCTGTTTCAGTGTCTGTTCATACACAGGGAGTGGAATCACTCAGCATTCCCGTTGGCGTGGCCAGACAGGGATGTCACCCTGTGCCCCAAAGCCTCTCCAGCTGGGCAGCCAGGCTTTCCCTTTACTGCCCTTCACACTGTCTCTCCCAGCACATGAGTGATGCTGGAGATCACTGAACTCTGCCCTGAGGGGAACAGCAGAAGTACAGAGTGAGGAATTAGGTGCCACAGCAAGTTCTTGTGCTTTCTGCCACTAAAATCTTCCCTCCATATCTTCATTCAACCCCTGTACAAGTGTAATTACATGTTTGCCTCCATGCATGGCAAGGAAAGTCCTTCCCATACGCATGTTTACACTCATCTGGGCTTAAACACTCATTAAAAATAAGCACACATTGCGTGTTCTGCTGAAAAAAGCCCAGGATGAGCAAAGTCGGAATTACGCAATATGGAAGGAATACTCTCCACTTATTAAGCATGTCTTGACAGTACATAAAAAAAACATTCTGGAGCTTTCTTCTGGGCCAAATATTTCTCCCACTTCATACCATAGGTATGCTCCAATTGTGCTGGGAGCAGAATGGCAGTGCTATGACTCACTCCATATTGCAGGCTGGAAGCGCCGTGTTTTGTTCCAGAATGAAATAGGTCGTAGGCATAAGATTTAAAAGGCAGCTTTTTGTAAACTCTACTCCAGTGTGTTCTGGAGCACGTTTTGATCAGTTGCACCATCCAGTCCCTCTCCAGCTACAGCCCTGGCTGTGCTTATTTTTAAATTTACAGCTGTGCTGGGAATATAGCATGTCCAAATTACCTTACAGTGGCGAGTGCGGGAGTTAAATGAATTTTCTGTGTTTCTTTCCAGAGCAATCCTCACGGCAGTAATTGCTGCCACACACTTTTGCCATCAATTCACTGTTGTGACTGTGCTGGAGCACTCAGGCACATATGAAGTGGTGCTGTTCTTGCATCTCATAAGGGCCTAATAAAGTGATCCAAATCTTTTTGTCTGCCAGCCTATAGGGAGTGAGAATGATCATCCTCCTGCTTTGGCTTTGCATAAACTACACAGGGCTGGCCCCCCAAGACCACCAGAGGCTGAAAGTTTAGAATTAAATTTTCTTTGGTAGGTTGGAAGCAAAAAATAATTTAATTCCTGGTGTTTAGTGGATGATGCAAAGCCTCTATGTTGTTTAGCTTCATTTGTAACAATCCAGCATTGTCCCCTCTGCGTGGGCTCAGACACCAGCCAGCATCACTGGCCCCAGCACAGCCAAACTGGAAACTTCTGAGGAGCACATGCAGTCCCTAAAAAACATCCACAGGGTTAAAAACAAACCCTGGGAAACAGTCCCCAGACCCACAGCCTTTCTCACTAGGACTGAAGCATTTTTAAACACAACTGCCTGTCTCAAAACTGCAGGGACTGTTGCTGGTGTTTACTCTGGAAGTGCCTTAAGCACCAGCCATGTTTTTCACTTCTGACAAGCAAAGCCCATGTGGCAGAGCTTTGGCAGCCACATCAGCCAGCCACGCTTTCTTGGGCTTGCCTCTGAAAAAACTCTCAGTATCCTTGTGTGGAACACACAGAAATCATGTAAAATGTTGGAGGTTCCTGTACATCCCAGCCCAGCAGGATATAGGTTCCTGTACATCCAGCAGCTGAGAAGCAGTGATTCTTTGCTGCAATTCTGAATTTATAGGTTCCTGTACATCCAGCAGCTGAGAAGCAGTGATTCCTTGCTGCAATTCTGAATTTATAGGTTCCTGTACATCCAGCAGCTGAGAAGCAGTGACTCCTTGCTGCAATTCTGATTTTATACGTGTGGTTTGTGTTTAACCAGCCAAGCCCTCCGCACACCTCCGTGACCGCTCCACGTCCAAGAGATCAGGGCAGATTGAGCAGTGCTGTAAATCTCCAGCTGCCTGGCCTTGGATTCTGGCCAGAAATCCTTCCTTCCCCCCTCCATGGCTCACTGAACCCCCTGTAAGCCCTGAGCTTTCCTGGGATCAGCTGCACCTGAAGCCTTCGGTTCAGAGCCACATTCCTGCAGGGAGCTCTGAATCCCTCCAAGGGTCTGCTCCAAGCACAGGGTTATTCCTTCCCTTAGGAAACCAACAGTGCAGGACACCAGAGACTCCCTTCAGGGGATAGACATGCAGATAAAGCCTCGAAACTGTTGGTTGTGTGGAAAGGATGGAGGACAGAGGCATTTTGCTTTTGGTGGCAGCATCCTCCAGAGACAGCATCAACACATCCACACATCCTTCCCCATCCTCACAGCAACCCCAGAGCTCTGGGAAAGCTCCACACTCCCGTGGGTGCAAAGCAGAGCTGTGCTCAGCACCTGTGGGAGCATGGGGAAGGACACTGCAGGGTTAAAAACACATCAGGGTGTAAAAACACGTCCTGTAGGAATGGGTTGGGATTATTTCTGTCTGTATCAAGACTGTCTTACAAAGAATGCTCTTGAAATGGAAAGTATCCTGAAAGGTCACAAAAATAATAGAAGGTTTTAAAAATAAGGTGTGTAAAGGAAAAAAAAATTCCAGCATTGCAGACATCGAAGCCAGGGACTGTGTGCAAAAACAATACAGAGCAGCAAGGTAAAAGTCCAGAGGGAGCAGGGAGGAAGAGAAAATATGAAACTCAGGGCAGAAGGATGCTTTTTTTTTAGTGGAGTTCATACCTACAGAATAGCCTCAATGACCTTCAACTGCCCAAAATTTAGAGTAAAAGTTTTCTACTAAAATTGAGCTGGCCAGTGAGAGTCCTGTGGCACAGTCAATGCAGAGATACAGAGTTCAGAGGAAGAGTGGGCAGGGAGTGGATGCTCATTCACACAGCCCAACATCACAACTTCACCTTCAAAAGTCACACTGTCTGTTCTTGTCCTGTTTATCTGGTCAAACAGGAATCTACAGTAATGTCCAAAAAAAGCCATTGTACTGTCAACATACTGTGATGGTTGAAGAGTGCACAGGCAAAGTAAAACAACCTTCCCAGCATCCCTCCATCCTGAATCCAGTGGAAGTCCCAAGGAGAAGGGCATGTCTGTGGTGTCCCATTTGCTGTTGATATAGCCTCTGGTTTTAAGTTTTAAACCTTCTGTGTAATAATGTGATTTCCATTTCTTTTCTGATATGTTTGAGGCCTGCAGGTTATTGAGTCTAAAAGCCAAAACATACAGACGTAGAATTTTGCTTCAGGGTTGAAAAAACATATAACCTATTGGAAGGGTGGGATCAAGTTAGCCTTTGTTCTCCCAAATTTCACATAAACAAGCACGCTCGTGTGTCATGTACAAGACAAGCAAAATCAAGAGTGCCTTTTTCAACTGGAATATCCCTAGCCCAGGGTGGGTGGCAGGAACATATGTGCAAGTTATAAGGCTTGACATTTTGGACTTTGCTCTATAGAATGCCCACAAAGATGAGATGAGAAATTGCCACTCATTGGATGAAATGCTGTGACTGTGTTAGATCCTGACAGCCTGAGCCACCTGGGACATTTGCAGGCAGTATGTGCATCAAATTTTGGTCAGAGATATTTTGGTCCTCAGCAATATTATGTGCCAGTGAATGGTTCTTGAAAAATATGCATTGACAACATTGATGCAAAAGAAAACCACAACAATATAAAACAAGTAATTTCCAAATCCTGTAGTGGATGATACTTTATGATGCATGAAATAGCTGTAACACAGAAATAGAACAGACAGAGCGCGGATTAATGATTTGGGATTTTTTTAAATTGTGATAATTATCCTTATGACTACAATATAACCATATAATTATACATACATTCTGCCTTTGTAAGACTTCTGGTGTCAATTTCTCAGCCATTTAAAGCAGTCATTAAATGATGCTGGGAAACAGTCCACATGGTCTGATGTATTGCCTGCCTCCTCCCCCTCTTCTTTTGTGTGTTCTTCCTCTCTCCTCCTCCTCCCAACCAATTTCAGAGCTACAAAATATCACTGCCTGCCTCAAACTGTGGAAACCAGGAGCAATTCCACCAAAGTCAAACCTGGGGGAGGTGGCTCTCTTCAAACAGTGAGGGAGTCTCCTGGGCAGAGAAGGGGTTGCCAAAGGATGCCAAGAAAGTGATTAAAATCTGCAAAGTCCATATGAAATTCTTTCTAAATGTAAATGTGAGTGCATGTGTGTGTGAGTAAACACGTACCTACAAAAACCCATTGATTAGAATACCAATTATTGGTGTAAAGGAGTCCCCTAAGGACATTGACTGAGTACAAGGATAACCAGATCCATAGTGGAGCCTATGGCAGATCCTGTTTTGCCATATTTAGCATATCTTCATGAGATGTTATATGTGTGCAAAATATTAGACACTACATCACCTGTCAGCACCTCTGGGAGATATCTGCCATCTGCTATTTTCCTGCTATCTGCCATTCCTATTTCCAATGCCTTGCCTTGGACTGAAAGGTAAATATGCAGTCAGGAGGTTTCCTGACTTTCTACCCTATCCCCTCTCATGGACATGCCTGTAGTATCTTCAAGCCTCACATACAGTAATTTCACGACTATAAGGCGCACCCTTTTGACTAAAATCTCCCCCCAAAACCAGAAGTGCGCCTTATAGTCCGGTGCGCCTTATCTGATCTACAAAGTTGCGACATTTGCCACCCCGGAAGTGAGAGCCCGTCGGCATCGGGGCCTCCCCCGTGCGGGGCGGGACCACCGGCATCGGGGCCTCCCCGCCGGCATCGGGGCCGCCCCCGCGTGGGGCGGACCCGCCGGCATCGGGGCCTCCCCCGCGCGGGGTGGGCCCACCGGCATCGGGGCCTCCCCGCCGGCTTCGGGGCCGCCCCTGCGCGGGGCGGACCCGCCGGCATCGGGGCCTCCCCGCCGGCTTCGGGGCCGCCCCCGTGCGGGGCCGGCCCACCGACATTGGGACGGCTCCCTTGCGGGGGGTGTGAAAGCCGCAGGAATCGGATCGGCTGCTGCACAGGGGGGGCGAAAGCCGCAGGAATCGGATCGGCTGCTGCGCGGGGGGGGCGAAAGCCGCCGGAATCACAGCGGCTGCCATGCGGAGAGGGGGAAAGCCGCCAGAATCGGAGCGGCTGCCACGCGGGGAGGGGGCAAGCAGCTGGAATCGGGGCAGCGGCGGCACGGGGCAAGCCTGCCGGCATTGGGTCACCCGGAGCGCCAGGGAACTCCCAGAACAGCGGGGCCCTGGGGATGCTGCACGGAGCGGCGGTGGGCATAGCCTGGCCCTGCCGGGTACAGGCAGGCCCGGGAGCCAATGGCTGCCGGATTGAGGCGGGGCCTCGGCCAGCAAGCGCACGGGAGGAGCTGGGGGCGGAGCCTCGCTGCAAAAAAAAACCCGGTGCGCCTTATAGACCGGTGCGCCTTATCTGATCTACAAAGTTGCAAAATGTGCCGGCTCCCTGGGGGTGCGCCTTATAGTCCGGTGCGCCTTATGGTCGTGAAATTACTGTAATTTGGAGAACTGTGTTGTGTGAGCTGAGAGCTTTTTGTTAAAGGTTACTTATCAAAGGAACAAGGTCAAAAAGCAATAATTAAATTTAAATATACAGGAAAGAGAGAGAGAAAGAGAAGGAGGACAAGAAGACTACAACAACTTTCACCCCTTTATATAAAATTATGTCCAAACATTCTCTGCTGTGAAAAGCAGTTTATATCTAAATATATATGGCCAGATGGGTATGGTAACTCAGTGCTGATGGACTCCCAGGATCATTAGGAAAAAAACTGTTATTAAAGCAGGCCCTTCCCAAGCTGTGCAAGGACTGGTTTTGGATTTTGGTAGTTGTTTTAAATTATGTTAGGTTTTGCTCAATAATAGAGAATCAAAAGCACAGCTCAGTTTCCAGACCAGTTCTGACCCCTTAGAAAAAATAATGGAAAATTTTCAGAAAACACCAGGAGTGGCTAGAGAAGTTCATCACAATGCTTTTGCTGTCATTGCTCTGCTTTCCCAGGGACAGCTGATGGAGGGCTGTTCCACTGGAGGTGGAATTTCAATTAAGGACTTAACATTTTAGTAAGTAGAGACTGTAAGAACAAACTTGTGGAAGCAGAACAGCCATATTAACCATATTTATGGATTTGCATTCGGGCTGTGCCTGGAAAGGACAATGCAGGCTCTATCATTTCCTATGGAAAGCTGTCTACAACAGAGCCATTCTCCTGAGTGCATTGCACACAGTGGAGGCATTGGCTGGTTTTCATGTTGTGCAGAGTTCAGCCTCACTACTCACAGCAGATGGAGTCCCCATTGTGTTCCAGATGCACCACACACACATCTGAGTGCAGCAAATGATCCAGAGCTGCCTCTCTTCTGAAGTGAAAATGAGCCCTCAGTTTCTGCAGAATTCAGTGCTTCTGAAAGCTCCTTCCTGAAGTATTTTGTTCTTCCTTTCTCCTACTTTCTTAGTCCAAATACGTATATATATATATGAGCAATAACTCTTGTGCCTGGGCTGAAGTCAATAGGGTATCCCAACCAACAAGCTCAGCTGCAATCATCCTTATTTCATCATTCCATGCAGCCTGTGAGCTTGCCTTCAGAGCAAGGGCAAGCTTTTCTGAGTGATCTGAGAGTCCACAGCAGTGCCCTGAACTTCAGCTGCCATTTGGTGCTGGTCACACCAGCCATGTGCTGCTTGAGAGCTGATTTCCACACAGAAGGGGCATCACACCAGGTGTGAAGCTCCTGTGATTTATTAATGGGGCAGAACTCCAAATTACCATTTTCTCCTGGTTTGCCTGGTCTTGAACACCAGCTTGGATCATCTGACAGGGCTCATGATCTTTTTTTTTCCTTATTCAAAGTGACAACTCTTAAACCTTCTGTGCCAACAATCATTACTATCCTAAAGGAGGATCTCTAAGACCAGAGCATAACAGAGGACAGAGGGGTGAACACAAGTATCTGCTTTTCATAGTGATTTCACTTAAGGGTGACAGTTAACCTTCATGCCCAGGCTATTATTACCCTTCTAAATGCATATGTTGTGAATTACAGCCAGTGTCAAGGTCAGATTAGGAAGAGGGTCTTAAAAGCCAGTTCCAGCTTTCAATACTATCAACAGAATTTTTCCATTGACTCACTGGGATTCTTCCCAAGAGAGACATCAGAAATGCTGAAACACCAAAGAACAGAAAACACAACCAAAGAGATAGGCTGGGAGCTCGGGGCATCTACACAAAAGTCACTGCAGCAGCAGAAGAGCAGCCTGAAGAACACCAAGTTTGGTAGCACAGTCAGTGGAGCTTCTTTACATTTTTAAGCTTACACAGCAATAGAAAAAGAAGAGAACTTACTCAGCCTCTGAGTGCACTTAGCAGACTGTCCCACTGATTGCTGTCATGTAAGATTTTCAAGTCTCATGGTGAAGCATGACTTTGGGAAGCCTGGAAGGGAAGATGTCTTTTAGGAACAGACGTCTCTGGAGAGCGCAGCTCCTACGTGCTCTCCAGACAGAGCTGAGACTGTCACTGACAGACAGACAAACAGCTGCCTTGCCAGGACAAACTTCTGGGGCAGCTTCTAGCAGCAGAAAGACAGAAGTGGTGTGGTTTCACTTAAAATTCACTGCCACAAACCTTACAGGAGCTCTGTTCCCTCAATTCTCATTTCAGCCACTGAAAAAAACTTGGATGAACACACAAAACCCAGGTCCTAATATCTGAAATGAAGTGACCTCAATGTCTGCTGGTTTGTCATCAAAAAGATTTGAGTAAAAAATCAAGATTCACTTAAAACATCATTTTGGATTTTTAGACAATTCAATTATTTTCCATACTCCAGGAATCACTGCATAATGCAACATGCCCCTGCAAACCTCATGGATCTCTGTGTGTTCCCATGCAAGGCTAATCTAATCTTTACCTAGCTGGTGTCTGATTGGTTGAAGATGAGGAGTTTGCATGAACAGCTGAGGGAAAATTCAGGCCCTCGTGGCTGAACAAGATAGGACTTAACAGGATAGAAAAATGTAAATGTTTGGAGCAGCAAAAAGGAAAATTTGAAAGATTTATACAATTTCTAAAGTAATAAAGCAACTTTAGTTTCAAAACATCCTGTACTTCATTTCTAATATACAGCTCCCAGTGAGAATTGGTGGCTTTGTGCTCTTCCACCTCTCAAAACTCCTTGCTAAAACCCTGTCCAGCAAAAAGCTCAGAGCAAATAGCTGACTTTAAAATGTGTGTCCTGTCCCAGCAGTCAGAGAGGGTCTGCAGGAAGGCACGCATCTGCCCACACACACCCAGCCACAAGATCACAGCCAAAGCCTTTATCAGTGGAACCTCACCAGAGATTTTTTTTAGATCTGTTTGCATAAATGTCAACATTGGCTTCTAAGCTTTTCCTCAATTTGACAGCAAGTGACGTTTGAAGGGACAAAAGATCTTTTCACACGCAGATCAACAGAGGCTGTCACGCAACTGCAAAGTCTGCAGCGTAACCACGCAGCTCCAGAGACACGAGCACCATTTCCTACTCAGATGAACGCCATCATCTCCTCAGTCTTCTGCAAGGAAAGCACATGCCTGTCAGAGGCATTTCCCTGCCTTTTAACTCTGCTGTCAGCACAACTGTCCCTTCTTTGCACTGTCCACACGTGAAGTAACCCTCCTAAGAATAGTTTTAACATTTGCACGCACAGAAGCAGTTTGATGGTGAGGTGGATGTGGACAACACAGCCTGTGATACAGCAGGAGGAAAGAGTCATACATTTTCCATCCAGGTCCAAAAGGTTTTCTTCCCTCCTTTTGAGGTATGAATAAAAGATATCATAGAACAGTGGAAGGGTTTGGGTGGAAAGGAACCTTTAAGATCATGCTGTCCCAAACTCCTTGCCCCTGGCAGTGACACCTTCCCCTAGATCAGGTTTATGAGAGCCCACTCCAGCCTGGCCTTGGACATTTCCAGGGATGAGCCATCCACATCTTCTCTGAGCTATGTTGCACTAGCCACAATTCTCAAGAGAACTGATTAAAACCAGGCTTCCTTTTCTCCCCCCTGTAATTTCATTCCATTTGATTCAATATTTTCCAAAGAAACACCTACAGCTCCCACTTAATCTGTCTTTAGAGAAAAGTAATCAGTTTCACCTTTCATAGACAGCATTTCCTTTTATAGACTTTAATTGAAAAGGAAATTTCTTAGGAAATGGCCATTCTTTTAAATGAACATATTATAAAAAGCCAGCATAAGACAGGGAAATACTCTTTTTTGGCATTCATTGCTGAGTGAGTTTTGATGCTCCATGGCGCCTTGTTGGTCCAGGGGGATTGTCTTTAAGGTCCCTTCAACCCAAATCATTTTGTGATTCCATGATTCCATGATTCTTTGACTTGAGAAGACAAGTTGTTTGAAGTTAGAGCGAGCCATAAGCACATTTAGCACCTCCCTGGCACCTCTGTGTGCACATCACAGCCCAGGGAGCCCTGCTGCTACCCAGAGCACTTCAGCCACGAGCTGCAGTGACAAACAGCAACTCTGACTCATTGTTGATGTACCTCCAGTGCAGAGTGTGTCTAATTTCCACTGAGTGTGTCTAATGAGCTGATATTTTATGGGTATTTCCTAAGCACTGTAATATGAGCCCTACAGATCCCCGTGCTGGAAGTCAGCCTGCTGTTCCCTAAACACAAGTCTTGGTGCTGCAAGCCAGCAGTGCTTGTAAAAGTCTTGGTTTCTGTGGGGTGAGCACGGATGGCAGAGAGGGCAGAGCTTCAGTCCATGCTGGTGTGAGTGGGGAGGATGCAATGCTCCGTGTCAGGGTGCAGAGGGAGGATGCAATGGGTGAGCACAGCCCATCCCTTTTTCCATCTGCTCCAGCTGCCAGACTGACTCAGAGGCAGGAAGTCTCTCCCCCAGTGGGGAAGGCTGCAGGACAGGGCAGCGTGAACCACCAGAGAAAGATCAACACCAGTGATGACCTTGTGGGGAAAGGGCAAAATGAGACACCAGCATTTGAGAGGAACATCCTCAGAAAGGTTCATCAGGCCTTTCCTGGCAATGTGTTGGACTGTGAGCAAACCCAGCAGAGGTGTGTCCCACTCCTCCTCTGTACCCACACTGCAAGGTGAGAGCAGGGTCAGCCTCTTGCCCTGGCTAAGAGAAAGATGATCTGCAAGTCACGATGCAGCAGAATTCCAGGAAGGAAAAAATGCCACCAGCTCAGGGGAACGAGCTGGAATGTCACCAGCTCTGGCCCTGGGCTGCCTTTGCACAGACACATCGTGGCTCCTCTCTGTGCAACTGCTTTGGATTCACAGCAAGCACCAGCCACGGCCAGGGGCCAGCAGCAAAGTTCAAGAATTAAATGATGATGCTTTTGACTTTTCATTGACCTGTGGAGCTGGATGATCTTCTAATAACCAGATTAGAGGTGGGTTGCCTTTTTACATTAGTCAGGGGGAAAGGCACCAAGGTGTGAGCTTCTTAAAAATAGAGTGTGTAAAACCAGGACCAGAATATCTAACCAGCCTGTCCAGACACACAGGGGAGCAGCAGGCTCCTGCTCTCCAGGCAGAATTGCTGCATAAATCTTTAGGATGGCAAGGCTGTGCTGACATTTCAGTATCTAGGGCAAGGTGCTGTTCCTTCCTGGTGGCACAGGCAGCACTTCCTTGCAGACATCTCCATACATGTGGACTAGAGACATATTTCAAAACAGCTAGAAAATTCAGAAGTACAGCAAGATGAAAGGAAATTATTCAGGAATATGCACCAAGCTGCAGTGCTTGTCATCTGAGCCTCAGCAGTGAAGCCTGCCAGCTTGCACCAGACCAGACTCATCACTGACCCTGCAGTTAAATTGCCAAAAATAGTGTTGTGCACCTCAGACAGAGAGACTCCATCCATCCTGCTCCCATGCCAGGCTTCTGCATCACATCCCTCTGTCACAGAGCTGTGGCTCCCCTGAGTTTGGGCAGAGGGATTTCCACCACAGATTCTGATTCACAATTCTTGTGCTGGTTTTAAACTGATGGTGTGTGGTGCAGTTACACCAATGAGCAGGGAGAAATCCTGCAGTGAGAGAAGGCTGCAGTCATGCACTGTGCTCTCTCTTTTCCTGGTTCTGATTTACAAAGGATCCCTAATCCTTACATATTTCAACAGTCACTAAATCAACTACTCGACATGGCTTCCACTATCTCCAATCTAAGTTGTCTCCAAGGATGAAACAAGCCAGGAAGTCACTCCCAACTTTCTGTCTCCAAATGGTCGCTGTCCAAGAGGGCCAGGAAGCCTTTCAATGTTGCCATATTTATATCCACTGAAAGAGCCTCCCATTTCCTCTAGCATCTCTCTAAGAACTGTAGCAAACTGAAATGGTGGAACTGGCTGCCCAGGCAAGAGGTGGAATCACCATTCCTAGAAGTGTTCCAAAGACATGGATGTGGTACTTGGGAACATGGCAGAATGGCAGAGATTATTTAATGGGCTTGACAATCATGCTATAACCTTAATTAATCTGTGATTCTATGAAATACAGTCCTGTCAATGTAACATGAAAGTATGTGTGTTGAACCAGAGAAAGCCCTCCATGAATATTTTCAGTCTTATTTAATAATGCAGGTACAGCCCACAGATATTGCAGCTTACTTGTCAGCTATGATGCTAAATGCTTTGAAAATAAACAATAAAGTGGTTGTTTGGCAGAGGAGAAATAGAGGAACAGCAAGTTCACTTTGTGTGGTAGGAAAGGACAGTAATTGCAGTGTCTATTTGCAGCACAGGTTTGCTACATGCTGCACATCAAATTGTTAGAAAGGGGAACTGTGAGCATGGAGGGGGAAGAAAAAAGAGCTGAAACCACAGTTGTTCAGACAAATGGGCTAATCACAGCCTGGGTTACACACACATGTGCAGGTGCAGACTGATCCCAGCCAGCATCTGTGGAAAATGTCACTTGGCAGAGGGCAATGTCACACAAAGCCAATGCTGTGTGTGCACACAGAGCCCACTGCTGGGAAAGAGTCCTCTGGGGCCTCCATTGCATCCTGGCCTCTCAGAAAGACATGTGAAATGTATTCCATCAGGGCTGGGCAGTTCAGGTGCAGCAGAGCAGTTTCCCTGACCTGCAGAGGGGCTCTGGCTGATGGGAGCCCTGGAGGGGAGCTGGCAGAGGGGCAGCAGGGCAGGGAGTGGGGCACTGTGAGGCTGGCACTGGAATAAACACACCACCCCAAGCAGCATTTTTCTCACCCTGCTGCTCCCAGTTCCACGTGGTGAAGATTGCACAGCCCTTCCCTTACCTGTGCTCCCTGCCTGGTTGTGTAACATCTTCAGCCTGCCCTTTTATACACAGATTTTGTCCTGTTTCTTCTTTGATGTAAGAACCCTGGATAACCCAGGGATCAGGGAAAAAGAAAGACAGATAAAGTACACTAGGTGAAAGCAACTGAGTTCATTCTGCCTTCTGCATTTCACTGATGTCCTGCCTCCCTCTGAGAAATGTTGGGTGGAACATGGAACGAGAACAGAAAAACACAGGCAGGAGGAAAATAGAAAAGATGTTTTGCTCAGAGCACTAGAAATATCAGAAATTTAAACAAAAGTTATTCCTTTTGTTGCACTTTAGCTGTGCCTTTGGGCTTTTGGACACAGCTCTGGTCCTCACTGGCTTTGCCTTCCCTTGCACCGTGTTTGGCCCCAAGCTGTGGCTGAGCACACAATGTGGTCACTGACTGCAGAGCAGAGTTCCCAGTGCATCAGAGCATTAGCTGGCAGCTGGGCAGACAGATTTACACATCCCAGATGTCCAGGGTGCTGCCTCCAAACCATGCAGCAGCGTCAGAGAGGGTTTAAAACCAGCAGCATCCTCCCCCTTGAATTTCTCTCCCAGTGCAGCTCGGTGGCAGCTGTCCTTATATGGATGGGTTAGAAAGCAGTCAAAGGGATATCCTTAATAATTCCAGTCTGTGGCAGCAACAAAGATCTTCAAAATGCAACCTGGGGTTGCTACATGAGAGCCCTGGCCCCTCTATAACCTGTGCAAATCTGTATTTCCACCTCTGCAGCCTTTCTAGATCTGTTCTCCACATCAGAGCTCACTCACACCACTGGCATGAGTGAGAGTGTGACAAAAAATGGCTAAATCCACCCAAGAATCACAGAATTATTTGGGTTGGAAATTACCTTAAAATCATCTAGTTCTGACCCCCCTGCCACAGACAATTTCCAGTAGATTAAATTGCTCACAGCCCCATCCAGCCTGGCCTTGAACAATTCCAGTGATAGGCCATCTGAAGCTCCTCTGGGTTTGGTTTAAAATGCCTCAGACTATTTTGTTCACTCTAATTTTGGGAAACCAAAGCAGAGAGTTGAGAGTTTCTCAGTCTTTTCTAAAGCTGTTGCTATGAGAATGCACAAAAATGCTCAAAACCCTTTTAAAATGGAAAAAAGCAAATAACTTGGCTTTTCTCTGTGCAGAGAAGCATGCTTCAGCTGAACTCAGAGGTGTCCGAGTTAATATCTGTTTTACTTAATCTGGCAGCCTGTTTTCTTTGAGGATGTACTTTCTGAATTGATTTCTGTGCACCTGTCAGACACATTGCTCTGACAAGGCAGGAACAGGGAAAAAAATGTTATCTGATGAGTTCAGCTCTGGACACAATCAGCACGAGACCCTGAGGTGCATTTGTATACAGGCAGCAGCATTGCTTCATTAAAAATCAATAGAAAATTGCAGAAACTCAGCAACATTCCAGTGACTGCAGAGAAACCAGCCCTGCCAGGCAGCTGTGGCTGAGAGGAACGTGTGCCTTGCTGATGCTCAGCATCAATTTCCAGCAGCAGCGATGCTTCGGCACTCTAATCATGTTGTCAGGGAAATCAGCTCGAATAAAATAGTGCAGGGACTTTAACTTTCCAAAATCACACGTGGACAATGCTCTCTGTTCTGTGCTGCTCCACTTTGCTCCAGAGCAAAATGTTCAAGAAACCAGCAGACATGGATCCTGACAGACTGTTCAGTGCCTGGTGGTGTGGGTGAAGGGGTGGACTGGATGATCTTGGAGATCTTTTCCAACCCTGATGGTTCTGTGATTGTGTGAGTGGGAGCATCCTGCAGGGATGAGCAGGACAGAACAGCCAGGCTCTGAGGCCACAGCTCAGAGTGTCCAGTTCCCCTCAGTTTGGGAAGGACATTGAGGTGCTGGAGCAGGTTCAAAGAAGGGCAGTGAAGCTGGTGAAGAGTCTGGAGCACGAGTCCTGTGAGGAGCAGCTGGGGGATCTGGGGGTGTTTAGCCATGAAAGAGGAGGCTCAGGGGGGATTTTATTGCTTTGCAACTCCCTGACAGGAGGCTGTAGCCAAATGAGGGGCGGGTTCTTCTCCCAGGCAGCCAGGACAAGAGGTCAAACCCTCAAACTGCACCAGGGGAGGTTTAGGTTGGACATCAGGAGGAATTTCTTCACAGAAAGGATGATCAGACAGTGGGTGGGCTGTCCAGGGAGGAGCTGGGATTGCTGTCCCTGCAGGTGTGTAAGGAAAGGCTGGGTGGATCATCCAGTGCCATGGCTTGGCTAACACAGTGCAGTTTGGCCATAGCTGGACCCACTGATCCCAGAGGGCTTTCCCAGCCCCAAGGGTTCTGTGATGCTGTGATCACTCAGCAGGATGTGCTGCCTGCAGGGGTGGCCAAACCCAATCTCAGCTGAGATGCAGCCACAGCCTGAGGCTCAGGGTTTTGTTCCCCAGCTGCCCTGAACAGCCACATCCCCTCTGCACACCTTGTTTCCCTCGCCCTGAAACAGGAAATTTCCTTTCTGCACCTTCATTGTTGGTGTGTTTGCCCTGCAGGGCCTCTCTCAGCCTGTTTGCACCAGCCTCCTACAATGGAGTCACAATCTGAGGTGTTGCCATCGCAAAAATAGAAACGGAGAACAATGTCGCTCTTCAAAACAAGACTTTTCATGTATCTCATTGTGTAAAATACACTGCTTCAAATCCATTCTCTGTGCTAAGCAGCAACTCAAATCAAAGGCAGAATTCACATCATACTTGGTAATCAATTGAGGGAAGTAGCTGTGGATTTTCTACCTTGATTCATTTCTCCTTTATTTGCAATTTTCTGTGATTTTTCTTCAAAGTCCCTTTCCTCTCAAGTCAGATGGGATCCCCATTAGTGGCACTTTCATGTAGCTGAAGAAGTGTGTCAACGTTTTCTAATGTAGATTAAAGCTGCAAAAAACAAGAGGGAATGAACTGTTGGGCTCTCAGGAGAGCAGTGGGAAATAGAAAAATTACCAGGCATGGTGTTTAAGACTCTCTCAGAATGCTTAAATGCTGTGTATTTCAGTCAGTCCTTAAGCAAATGCAGTTTTAAATAAAGCTAGGTATAAAATAAATAAATATTTTTGCCAGGTAAAAGAATAATTTGGAGACATGCCCGATTTCATATAGGCTAATATTTTGAATTTTAATTGAGCTATTTGCTGCTATCCTGTATTTTTCTGTGTTCCTTTCTCACCTAAGGCAAAAAATTAAATGCTATAAAAATAATAGTTTCCTCATAAATTTCTCCTCTGTGCACCTAGTGACCGTTGCATGCATAACATTTTAACCGCAATTCACTTTAAAATATACACTGCTTGTTTCAAAATTACTTCACTTGTTTTGCAGCTACATGATTGATGTTTCTCCCAACCAAAAGTAACTCCTCTGAGCTCAGCAGAGCTGCCTCTGATGTTCACAAGGCAGCAGAGAAGGTGAATTAAACCTAATAAATCTTTTTGAGAGTAAATACACTCCAAATGAAGTTACAGCTAAGAGGCAGTACAAGAAATTCGTGGAAACGCCACTGAATTAGAACATTTGACTCAGAAATTGTATTCAAGCATGGAATGATTAACAGAACAGTTAAATTATTTAATCCTAACATGAGAGTTAGAAGTTTAAAGAGCTTTGGTTAGAGCAGAAACCCATCACTAATTCCTGTCACTTGGAAAAGCTACACATTGCAGAATTCATTTTCATTGTACATGTGGATGAAAGGTTAAAATTATAGAATTTTCATGAGAACAAACTTCCTGCAAATAAAAAAAAAAAAAAAAAGGGTAAATAAATGGGTCTGCTGAAAAAACTCAACCGTTTCACTTCAAAACTTTTAAATCAAGGTGAGGGTTGTGCTTATCCATGCCAGCAGCATAATGCATTTCCAACAGCCTGAAAAATCTGTGCTACACTTCGTGTTCACTCCTGGCAGCTGGAGGAGCAGATGTGGCTGAGTGTGTTTGCTGTCAGCCCAGGCTGCAGTCCTGCTTGTCCCAGTTGTCCCAGGGCTGTGGTGGCTCCCTGCACCCCAGGGCTGTGCTCCCATCCAGGGTCACTGCCCCAGGTGCAGGAGTCACTGCCACTGTCAGGGAAACAGCTTTGCTTAAACTGGCTCAGGTCTTCCCAACAGAGGGAACAGTTCAGATCAGGGTCAGTTAGTTCACACCATTTCACCTCATTTCTCCCAGTGGAAATGTCTGAACTCCTCTGCTCAAAGTGAGAGCTTCTCATGGAAACTTCGGATTCTGCAGAAATCACATTTTATAGCTGAAAATTCCTCTCCAGCCCTACAGAGGAATTTGGATTTATTTTTTCTGTTCAGCTCAATGAGGCACTTCAGCACCTCCTCTGTGCACCCTGGGCTGCAGCCAACCTGCAGCCTCCTGCTCTCCCAACAGGAGCCTGCAAGACCCAGCTCTGTGCTGAAAGAGCCACCAAATCACCCTAGAAACTACCCTCCTGAGATCATGGGAGATCACACTGCTCCATGGGAGTGCAGCCATGCTGAAATAAAGGATAAGGGTATCCAGAGCTCAGGTTTGCTCCCACCTCTCCCTTTCACAGGCACATAAAAACACACTGAGGGTTAAGACCATTTCATCCATCTCCATCTGCTGCTTTTCAACATTACAATCACTTCATTGTCTGCAGTGGCTGCTACACTGGACAGGAAAGTGGAAAGATCCTCAGCAGGGCACAGAGAAAGCATTAGCAGCATTTAAAACCTTTGTGGTAGCCAAGAGAAAAAATAATAATTCCCAGCTCCAGCTTTTCTTATCAGAAAGTTTAAATATTTCCAAGACTTTTGTTTGCAGTGTTTAACATTTCTGCTTCTCAAATCATACAGGCTTAGAGCTGCTGCCCAAATGTTTGGCTAATCTCTGCAAGCTGCAGGGCAAATAGCAGCTGAGTTTTGGTCCTGCTTGGAAGGACAATGGGCCTTATTCTTTTTGTGGGAAATGCAAAGCTGAGTTTCTGTCCTGGTCCTGGTTCTCCTAAGGTTCCTCCTTAGGTGTTTTGTTTTCAAGCGTCTCAAGCAACACTTCATGGGGAAAAGTGCATGGGAAAAACCAGCATTAAGGTCAGACTTAAACAAGATGCAGACAAAGTGTCAGAGAGGCTGGTGTTAGGAATTTAATCTTCCCCCTGCCCAAAACAGGACTGATGGTAAAATATCAGCTGCAGAAGCACTGGAGTTTGGGCTGAGCTGTCACCCTGACCTCAGCACCACACTGGAGCCTGCTGGATTCAGTTCAGTGTGCCAAACGTGCCCCTGCCCCATCAGTTCACAGCTCAGAGGATCAGATGCTATTTTAAGTCCCACTGCCCAGAGCCATCAGATGCTATTTTAAGTTCTGCTGCCCTAACTCTGGAATGATGCCCGAGGCATCTCTGAGCTGAGCCAGGGAGTGGCTGTGACTGCAGAGGTCTCACTCCAGTGTTGATGTGCCCAAATCCAGCACCCAGAACACCTCAGCCTGGCTCTAGATACTTCTTGGCTTTAGGCACCACAGCCAGCTCAGGACAGGCCTGCCCAGCTCACCTGGCACGAGGGTGAGGAAGAGGAGTGCCAGGCTCTCTGCACAGACAGCAGCCAAGCTGTGGCTGCTTCCTGGTTTGTATTCCTATATTCTATTATAAATCATATTTCCCCTAATATCAGATTCTTATAAAAAACACACTCTTGCTCCCATCTTGTATATCAGGCAGATTTTTTATTCCTTTTTAGTTTTGGTATCTGTACTTTTTGTTGAAGATGCTGGTAAGCAGAAAAGCTGTTTTTTCCCCCTGAAACGCACCTGGGGGAGGTAGGATGTGCCACAGTGCTCTGCCAGAATTGGGAGGGCCTTTCTGCCAGTGTAAGTCACTGGGACAGAGTCACTCCATCACTGGAAGGTCCAGCCCACAGTGGGGACATCCCCCCACTGCAGAGCTGACTTTCTGCCTCCAGCAGCAGTACCTGCTCCCACTGTCACCTAACCCAGACCAAAGCAGGTTTTAGAAGGACACCTAGAGCAGAGCCAGCATTGTTAGGCAGCACTGCCTCTCCAGGCTGCTCCCCTCTCCTTTCCAGGGAAAAACATCCCCCAGTTCTGGCCTTTGAACAGGGCAAGAAGTGTAGGGATGAGCTGCCTTGATTCCCCCCAGGCACACACCCTGTGTATTGCCTGGATACATTTCAGTGCAATTTGTTTCATTTTACCACTCCCATTTATTCTGATGCTGTTTACCAGGTCTCATGTTCCCTTGATAATCAGATGCCTGACATAACTTTGGGGATATTCTTTTTGCCAGCACTCAGCTGAGTTAGGGGAATGATTTTTGCCTAACGTAGAAAGGAGACAGGAAAACTCTCTTTATTCCTATATTTTTCTCCCTTTATTCCTACTTTTTGTCCTTGGTGGAAAATTCCCACTGCTTTCTCTGCTTACCATGACCTCAGCATCACTGATAGGAGACTCCAAATACATCCTTCAGTGTTAGGTTTCAAGATTTTATTAAAGAATCCTGACAGACTTTATCTGTATTAAAAGAAACTGAAAATGTTGTAGTAATCTGGTTTTTTATAGGTCAGGTCAGCATAACTAGTTAAGATACTAATAAAGATACTTCAATTATTAGTTACATTTTAATAATCTCAGAAGTCTACTGTGTTTGCTATTGACTTGAGTTAAAAATCCAGCTCCAAAAAATAGGTTTTTCTAAATATTGTGCTAGAGTGATGGAAACTTCAAAAATATTTAGTAGAGCTAAAAATATTTTTAAATCTACGTGTTGCCTTTTTTTTGTCTTTTGTAATAGGTTTACACTACGGTCGCAGCCAAAATTTTGTTCTTTCATTTATCTCAATGCTACAGACAATCACATGGTCTCAGAAAAGGCCTCAGAAAAATCCATCAGGGTTAAGATAATATCCAGAATTCCTCATTGTTTAGGAACAATCACATTTCTTTAGGAACATGATCAGGTTCTATCTAGTTATATTGCCCCATGCTATAGCTGTTACTCTGTCTTGCCTTCGGTTGGATTTAATTCTGTAACTTTCAGTAAAGAGCAAAAAGACTTTCAATTAGATTGCCATTGAAATTCACACATCAGAGCCTATTTGCCTGCAAATTTACTCCATTTATTATCAATTTACTACAGTTATTATTAGTTTCTGACTCGGGAGAGGACAGCTGATGGTGCACAGGGAGCTGAAACGCTCAGGAAGCTCCTCCCAGGCTGCAGCAGTGCTCAGCCCTCTATTTAAGACTGAGCAGAATAACAAAACCCTCCCTTGGACACAATGCCAATTGCTCCTCAATTCCCCAAGCACTGTAATCATGTTTGCCTTTTCCACCAGCATGGCTTTGCACAGCCTTGAGGTCCCAAGAGCTCCCTCCACAGTGTTTTACTGGAGAAACTGGGCATGGTCTCCTTGCAAACAGAGACCCCAAGGTTCCTGCTATCAGTGGAGCTGAATTTGTTCAAGGATTGATTAGCACAGAAATAATTCATGGGGATACAGGGGAAATCCTCCAGTGCTGAATTTACAAACAATGAGGTCGATGATGCTGATAAATCAACTTCATTCATGCTGCCTATAAATAAGTAATGTCCCAGACTGGGAAGAAGCTGGCTCATGATGTAGTGTTGTGCTTGCTCTGAAAGCTTTGGGAATTTCCATTCTCTTTTATCCATTTCTGGACCAAATTCTTTCTGTTTCATTTTCCTAATCAACCTCCACTGCTTTTGTGTTCCATGTCTGTATGCTGGCCAGTGCTGAAGTCTGACTTCTCAATGTGTTTTGAAAGATTTAGAACATTTCATTTGAGCTACTTGATTAAAAATGATAGGTGGACTGGTACACCTCCTCTGTTTGCTGTCTCTGAGTGGCAAACACCCAGCTGTGGAGAGCTGCACCGTTTTTTCTCTCAGGTTCCAAAAAGACCACACAGCACAGGTTTGGAATCCTCCTCTAGGACAGCACAGTCCACATGAATCTGTTGCTGTTGCAGAGTGGGACAATAGAACTGTCATTTGGTGCCAGCCTCCTTCCCCAGTGAGGCTGCAGCACGAGTCAGGATTGGGCATTTTCCCACTAATTCCACTGGAATCTTCAAACCTGTATGGACAGGGAAGAGGGGAGGTGGAGCCCCTTGCTGTATAAGAGCCCAGGGTGAAGAGCAGTCCCTAGAGGCAGTGGAGAGATGTCTGGAAGAGAACACTGAGAAGTTTAAATATGGTTTCTCTGACCTGAAACATTCTGCTGAAAAAGCTTGTCACTGCATAGACAACCCCTGACTCCCAAAGCCTTTAATGCTGACTTCCAAAAATCCTTCACTGTTGTCTTCCATGCTCTGGGGGCATTGCAGGAGTGTGGATCTTCCCCTCCCCTTTTGTGAGATGCCTTCAGTTTGAGTTACAGTCTCCAGATTTTCCACTCAGGGAAAAAAAGAGAGTAAAAAAAGAATGTAATAAAAAAGCTTGCAGATGCAAAAGTCAAGAATGACTGGACTTTCGCCTTAAGAAAGGAATAAAGCTCTGCAAGATTCACTAAATAATGAGGATAATCAACCAATGAGAACTTTAGATGAGCCATTGGGGGATGACAGGTAGGAATAGGAAAGTCATGTTACCTCTGGCTAGATCATTAATGAAACCATTGCTAGACCACACTGTCTGGTCACAGCAACTGCTCAACAGAAAATTCGGAAAACAGCTGCAAGGATGATTCAAGAAAAAGAAAATATGCCTTGTAGGAAGGCACTAGATAAGCTATTTAGAGCAGAATAAATGATGCTATGAATCCTATCTGGCTTTAGAATCACTAAATGTCTGTGGCCTTAAGACAAAGCAGCAAATTCCTCACCACCTCATTAGACCAAGAGCTACATGGGGTGAAATCAGCTGAATCCCAGCCCTGGAGGCCTCTCTGTGCTCCCACCACAGGGAGCAGACTGGAAATGTTTTTCAGATATTGTAAATATCAGATGGGCAGAAGTATTTGCTCAGCAGAACATAGATCTCATCCATTGATGAGGTGACAGGAAATGGTGAGGTTTACTCTGAGCCCTTCTTTTGGAGAACACTGGCTCTCAGAGGTCTGTGTGTGATTGGTGGTACATGATTACAGGAGCAATTAAAAGCATTTAGAAAAAAATTTTATATAAAGTGGGGTATTTAGGCCAATTACAGGGTAAAATAGCATGCTTTTGATTTTCTTTTCAGAAGAATGTAGCTAAGCTGCAGGGTAAGTTTGGGTAGAACATTGATTTGGCAGTAATCAAATCTTGTTTGTCATGAAGGAGGGAGTGGGAAAACATTCCTTGAGCATCAAGTCACTGGAATTCCTGGAGATGACCCTTATGCATGGAAGTGAAGAAAGGCCCAGGCTTGAGGCACAGACCCTGGGTGAGCCAAGGCTCCTGTAACACCAGCTCTTACCTGCCCTGGGTGTGTTGGCCATGAAATATTGCAGGATTGCCTTCCAGCCAAAGCAAAGGGAGTGTTTCCAAGGGCAACACTGCAAGAGAACCTTCTGCTAGTGTGGCAACCACAGAGCTCAGCTGTCCTTAAGGTCTTTCTAACTCTTTTTTTTTTTTTTTTAACCATCTTCCTTTGGAGACTGCTGGATTGCAGAGTCCCCAGGGCTTTGATTTGCAGTTTCCAGAGCATTCCCAGCTTCAGTTGCAGCAGTGCAACATCTTCTGCAGGGTGCTCCACAGCAACAGAAATTAAGTTTCCCAGACAGTGACACAAACAAAATCAAACTGTGTGTGACACCTAATCCCATTTTATTTTCTGCACCTGGATTAGCCAAAGATATTCTGAAGAAAAATATTACCCAAAACAGGATTCAGAAATGCACGTGAGGCACTTAGAAGGTGCTACAAAAATGCACTGCCCACATTCACTTTGTTTTCTGATGGGATATTCAAAGCTCCTATTCCTTAAAGCATGGGATGTGTAGTTCCAGTTCAGTTACTTAGATGCCTGACCATTATGGGAACAAAACTGAATCAGAGATCTAAATATCTTTGATCTTAAATGTCTTTGAGGTGTTTTTGAGTTTCAGTGCATAGTTGGGACAGGGATCTTCAAAGTCCAGCCACAGAGACCCTTATTTAGGAACTATGGAGTACCAAAACAAGACAATTTACAAACCAGATTCAAACTCCTACCAGAACCCTCCTGTCCTGTCCTGTCCTCCAGAGAGCAGAAGATGTCTGTAGAGTGGAGGGGAATTTCCAGTTCATTACCAGAGATTTCACAAATCTCCATTCAGGAAGGAAGGAAAAATGTTGCCCAGTGAGCAAACATACAGTCAGTATCCCCAGGGACATGCTGGAGAGCAGACCACATTCACTGTATCAGTAACTTCACATCACAGAAATTACCCTGAAAAGTGCCTTAGAAGGAACTTGCTGACCAAGATCTGTCCTTTTGCCCATATTCTGATTTTATCTTTTTTTCCCTGTAGAAAAAGAAATAGACTTGGGTATTTCTAGTGCCAGCAGCTCAACCAGAGCTGCAGTTCTTACACTGGTGACCATCCCTGGGAGTGTTCAAGGTCAGGCTGGATGGGGCATTGAGCAGCCTGGTGTAGTGCAGATATCCCTGCCCATGGCAGGGGGCTGGGAACTGGAATGCCTTTAAGGTCCCTTCCATCCCATCATTTTATCATTTCATGATTAGTCTGTGTTAAGTAACCAGGTACACATAAACATTGTGAATTGTCAAATGCACAGATTAATACTCACAGCTTGCTGGCTAGGGCAGAAGATGGCCCTTGTGAAAGTTTGAGGCTTGAAGCAGACTAATTTGCCCAAAACCATGAGAAAATCTTTCCACCCAGGCAGGTGCCACCATCCCTGCTTGCTCACAGGCTCCTGGCTTCTTCCTCTGAAGCAGCTGGACCTTAATTTGTTGGCAGGAAGGTGCTAGAATAAATGGATGACTTTTCCCATCTGATGTCACATTAGACACTGCCTGGCTGCTGTGTGTATTCTGCCTGGTAGTTTCACAGTCTTTGGGTTCTGCAAGCATTTCTTCACTGGCACAGAAAAATTCCCCTGATGTGTAAATCCACTCTGCCGTGCCACAGCTTAGCGTGGCTGAGACATTACATCCTAGCTTGGTGTCATACCACAGATTTATGGGCTGCTTTGCTCCATTAATCAAACTTAAGATGTTCTGAGAGTTCAGCAGACAATTTATGTCCCATTTCTGTCAGAGCAGGCTGTGAACATTGCTGCTGTCTGGCTGAAGGGCTCTTCCACAGGTGCAGCTCAGTCCCAAAAAGTTACTGAACAAAGTACAATGGGAGAAGAATTTGGCAAAGATTGGCCATGGCAGGTGGACTTGGGGCAATCTGGGCATTAATGAAAATTGTCACATTGTCCCCAGAAACACAAACTGAGCACAGATTTAAAAACAGAGCTCCCAGCTCAGACCATTTCATGGCCCACACACCAGCTCCAATAATATATCCAACAATATCCATCTACACCTGGCCAAGCTCCGTGTTGAGGTCCCTTAGCAGAACCCCAGACACACAGACCTGCCACAAAGCCTTGGAAGTGACCCAAAATAATTATTCAAACTCTAGTAAGCAATATCCAGCTAATTTACGACCTAGCAAACATCTTTAAAGCAGTGTTTTACACATTCTTCACTTTGTTAAAACCACCTAGTGAAGCAAGGGGAACATCTGGCCTGCTGCATCATCTGGTGCAACCCAGACTGGAGAGAAATGAGGGCCAGGATTGTGCAAATATTCATCCTCATTTTACTGCAGTCCATGCTGCACTCAGTGTTAAAGGCCGTGTTGTTTCAGTGCTTAATCAATATATCAATATAGTCAGTAAATGACAAGGAGAGTTCATGTTTGTCTTGTTACCCCAAGACTGCTCGTAAATTTGAGTTCACAATCCTGTAAAGGAGCCTGCATTACCCCAGTAGCTGGGAAGGAATTTTATATTGGCTTCCCATAGGCCTGTCCACTGAGAGAGCAGGAAAAGATAACAGGGTGAGTAAGAGTAAACTGGAATAAAGCCAAAAGTAAGGCTTTAAAAAAATCCAATCCAGCAGGGCAATCTCAGCTCATAAACATGACCCACCAAGTGGATACCCTGAACAGACTGACAGAGGCAGACTGATAAACCCATGGTGTAAAAACACCATAAAGTTTTCACAGGAAAAAGCCATTTATTTTCACATCTGTTTTGCCTGCTTGAAAGTGTGGTGGAAATTTTAGCACCAATACATTAATCTGGACATCACTGCTTCAAGAGCCAGGGATCATTTGCCAGTGTGAGCCATTTGGTCCCCACTGCATTCGGAGCCAGAAATCCAAATACAATACTCGAGGTTTAGCCAACAAGGCAGTTCTGCTGGGGTGGTAGCTGAAAATTCAGAGGTGATGTGGGCAGGAAGAATATCCTCTGATGATGAGACAGGTTAGAACAATGGACAAAAAAAGAAAATATAAAGCTTGATGGGCAAAAAAAAAAAAAAAAAAGCAGGGGAGGGGGGAAAAAGAGGGGGAGAAAGTAAGAAGAAGAGAAAGAAAGAGAGAAAAATTAAAGATATAGGACGGTGCCATGCAGAAATTCACAGCAGGACCCATAAGGGACAAGATGCTAGAAGGAGAATTAAAATGTGATAGGCAAGCTGGGTAGACTCAGGATGTATTTTTCCAAGACCCCTTGCAATTCTTATCCCTTGTGTGGGGGAAGAGTAATGGTAGGACAACACCAATCTCTTTATTCCCCCTCAGCATTTCCCAGTGCTGACCAAGAGCCAAACTGAGCAGCACAAACCATCAATCACTGCTCAGTGTGTGGCTGCACAGACCTGCTGCAAAACATCCACAGTGACTTCATGGACCACAAAGCACAGATAAGAGTCTAGGAGTTACATCTTTCTGGCAAAGTGTGGCCCACTTGAGGCAGACTGATGCTCTGTCCAAACAGCTTATCTCCAAACCATATCAATTACTGGGACACAGCAGCAATTTGTATCTGCACCAGGGCTTTTTGTCAGTGCAGCTCTCAGTCAGATGCCACCAACAAAGAGATGGGCCAGCAAAGCTTTACAGCAGAGTAAATTTAAGTTTTTTAAGCACTGGAGATGTGAGCTGGTCTTTGCAAGCAGGAGCCAACCCAGTTTGCCTGTGCTCAGGGTGAGGCAGCAGAGGCAGGGCTGGATAACCCTGTCAGCACTGATGTGTGGCACATGTCTCTTCATATTCCTCAGAAACATCAGCACCTGCACCTCCATGTGCCTCACAGCTGGCCTAAGAGCATCCTGCTCTGCAGGAGCTCTGCAGGCTCCATGCAAATTCCACCAAGGACTGACAGTGCAACTGCTGTCCTAGAAACCACCTAAACACCACCTCAGCCAGCTGTGCATTGCAGCTGGAAAGCTGCCTTCAGCTGAAGGGCACATCTTCCCACAGCTGGGCCTTGAGCAGAGTAAAATCTGCAGAGCAGGTCTGGCTCCTGCATTTCTTGGCACAAGAGAGGATTGGAGGCTTGCCAAGGTTGAAACTGGGGAAAAAGCACATTTCCCACTGCCTTTGGTGAGCTGTGCTGACCACCTGTAAGCCCAGTGCTTCTGAGAAGGCAGCTAAGAAAAGCAGGAGTGGTGCCAGTAACTTACACAGTTCTGCCTCTGCTGGGACATTCTGGGATTCCCTACACCTCAACAAGTTGAAAACCACGGTGTCAGGGAGGATTATTTCAAATTATTTTAATCAAATCAGGTTGAAGGAAGAGGATGGGGTATCTGGGCTGTCTCCTGTCTGTGTTGGTGCCCATCTCCCCACTCTTGTCCTTCTTCCCCAAGCTCTTCCAGCCTTGGGCATCCATGCCCAGTGTCCATCAGTTCCCCTGGGAGCTGTGCAGTGCAGAGCTACCTCTGAGATGAGGAGAGGGAGCTCCCTCCCCTTCCCCACCTCCTGTTCCAGCCCCAGCAGAGGGTGAGTGCAGCCCATCCTGCTCTCATCAGCAAGTCTGGTCCTCACGGAGCCCTTGTACCTCCAGGATGTCAGGTTTGCTCTGTTTATGTGCTGGCAGCACTGCTGTGTCTCTTTGCAAGCAAATAAAGCTGCTGAATAGTCAGCCTGTCCAGTCACACTGGCAGAGACTTTTCAGTCCAAGACATTTCAAACAGGACATTGTTCCCCAGTGCACAAGCTATTAAATTCCATAAATTTGTGGCTGCTTTTCTACTATAAATTTTATCACAAAAAAAAAAATCAACAAGATACTCCATGATGCTTTCAAGTCCTTTTTTTTTTCCTTGCTCTATTACTCATTTACTCATTCCCAGCCCTCTTCATTAATTGCAAGTTGTGATCACCTGATGGGCACCAGTCTGAGCCTCTTTCCCCATTCCTGACAAAGCTTTATGCTCATTCCTATGTTCAGCCACTTGTCCTGATGTTTAAAAAAAAATTAATAGTCCATATGCAGCAACAATATGATTATTTTAGGCAACCTTCCTGAAAAATGTTTGAAGGCTTCCTGTTGACTAATGGGTGGAACTGGACTGCCCTCCTTTCTTTCCAGCTGAGTAGTAATGATTTAAGCAGATTAACTGGTTAACTAAATGTCATTAAGCCAGATCATGTCCTTTACACAAAATAACACTGGTTACAGGAATCAGCTAATAATGGGGTTCATGCAAAGGCAATGAGAAAACATTTTTGCCAATGTCAAAGCTTGTCAATGGGCTCAAAATGAAGTTCAGTGTGATTTCTGCTAAAGGATTAAATATGCTGGATGTGATCAACAAACTAAGCCATGCTTTCCTTAATTTCCTTCATTTGCAACAGAATGTGGTCAACATCCCTGAAAATATTCAAGCTCCCCTTCCTTCCTGTCCTTCAAATCATGCACCACATAGCCCCAGGTACAAAACTCTGCCACTTCACCTGTGAGAGCACAGGGCAGGACAGTTCCAGTGAGACCCACCAAACACCAGCCACTGCTGAATGCTTCATCATTTCACAGCCTGGAAGAAATAAAATAATAAAAAAGAAATAAAATTATAAAAAACCCCTCCAATGATGCATGACCAACCCACCCCTCTGCCCATGGTGGGGAGGCAGGAATCTTGTGTTTTCAAGTCCAGGATGTTCAGTTGGTGGCTGCAGAGACAGGCAAATGTCCCCCTGTCCCTGGGACCCTGGTGGCAGCAGTGTGTGCAGCTCAGCACCCTGGGCTCTCTGTACAGAAATAACATCTTGGCATAAAGGGTTTGCTTTTGCTGTTTGGGTTGAATAGATGTGCTTGGTTCAGGATGCCTGATGCAGTTCACATGCTAATTGGCATTTTGGGATTAAAACACATCAAAATGAGGTCACTGGCTTGTGCATAAACAACATTTCTTGTTTCTCTCTTCCAGTAACCGTGACTGTGGGAGGACAACAACACTTGCTGGGGCTTTATGACACTGCAGGGCAGGTAAAGGACTGCAAAACTTTCATCATTTTCCTTTCCCATGGTTTGTTGTTTGTAATGTTTGTGGAGTTTGTTGGGGGGTGTTCCACAAATAATAACCATCAGTTTTGAGCTGTAATGGTTGAATTACTGACCTTCTCCCTTTTGTTTTCATTCTGTTTCAGCAGTAAAATACATACAAATGCACTCACCCCTTAGACTATGTTTGGTCTAATCAAAAAGTCAAAGCCTGATGGGGCTGTGCAATCTCCATACATCCACCTCCTGCAAATACAATGTTTTGTGTAGTCAGTGTTTTCTTACCTTTACCACATGGTGGCATTGAAGATACAGGGAATAATTCCCATTTTCAAGATCAGAAAACTGGTATAATTCAGCACCAGTCTATCAGTCATCAGCTGTTGACTTTTTAAGTGTTAACCCAGCCAAATTTGCATCCATCCCAACATCCCAACATTCTTGTCCCAGGTGTCCCTTACAAGAAAGTTACCCCATGCTCACTTACATTTAGAATGCTTCTGCTGTTTCCACTGTCCACACCCTGATATGGTGAGATTGCACTCAAAGCTTGCAGAATAATTTCACCCCCTGGAGAGGAGGAGAAATTATTTCTCACTGCTTTGCTCTGCCAGCAGAAGGGCAGAAGAAAGTACAAGAGGGACAAATTTTTGTGGTGAGATTTCCCTCTCCTGACTCCAAGTGCCAGTGAGTGACAAAATAAAGAAAGGGACGTAGTCTGCACAGAAACCTTGCAAAAAATCATCTGCTGAGAGTGGAGGGAGCAGGTTCCAGGTTCCTCACAGGCTGGGAATGTTGTAACCCACATCCAGCAGCTCCTCCAGTCAGAGCTGACACTGAAGCCAGCAGGAGGAAAAGCAGATTTGGGAACTTGCTTCACTGTCTCTGGGTTCCAGCAGCCCTGGATGCAGAGCTTTGCTTTCACCAGGAGCTCTTCTTGGCTGCACCACTTTTGGCCATGACTGACTGCTATGAAAGGCACAAAGAGTGCAGAAGGAGACCCTCCTGTCTGCAAAAGGCTACTTCTTGCAGAATATACTTTGCAGCAGAGAGATCAAAAAACCCACACCAGAACAGACTGTCACTTCCAGAAAAACCTGCACTCAGCAGAGCTGGGGCTTTGATGCTTTGCGTTTCACTTTCTTTAATTTTATCCTTATCATGTTTCTGTAGGCAGCACCAGTTGTAGCTGGTTTGGTGGCCCTTGCAGACCACACATCTTTCCTCTCCACATGGTGCAGATGACCCAAAAGCCAATCCCAAAATACAACCCAAGTCCTTGCCCCATGTCCAAAGCCTGTTCAATCTTTTTTTCTGTGCTCACAAACTCAGAGCTCCGAGCCTGTGTCAGGATCCATCAGCCCTGCAAGCCTTTACAAAGCCAGACTGGAGTTATATTCAGTTCCCAGGCAGTTTTCACCCCATGCCTTAATATTCCTACTTGTTTTGTAGGGCTGACAGTTCCACCTGCCACCCATTTCTGCAGCAACACCTCCTCTCATTTGTCCTCCTGAGCCAGAAGGAGCACTCAGCTGTCTCTTTGACAAGCCTCACCCCTCCATCCATTCCTCCACATCATTTTGCCATCTCCTGCTTCAAACTAGACAGTTCTCCACCTGCCTCCAAACCCTTTCTCTAGCTCACCAAGCTCATGTCCCTTCCAGACTCCTCTGGTGGGGCCATCTAGCCAGAGCTCAGAGCCTGAATCAGCCCTTGATGACCAGATTGTGCCCATGGAGGCAGGAGGGATGATGCTTCCCACATGCTCCAGTTATAACAACAGATATCTGGGTTGTTTCCTCCCTCCTTCTCCTTGTGCTGTGTGGCTTTCCAAAGGCATGGGTGTGAAGTCATCGTCAGAAATAGCCCTTGACACTGCGATGCTATAAAACATATGCTAATGAAATAACAATTGGAAAATGTACTCCTGCTGCAGGACCCTCTGTCAGTGTGAAGGGAGAGCTGGCACAGACCCCAGACGAGGTATCTGGCTTTCTGTATCCCTGGCACAAACAGTCCTAGGAGGAAAAAACTCTGGTCTTTTTGCCAGGCTGGACTCAGGTGCAAAATGCTTTAGCAGAGTGTGCAAGAGATCAGCACAGCAACAACATCAAAACAGAACAAAAAAAACCAAACAAACAAAAGCCAGTTTTGCTGCATTTTGAGGCCCAAACGCTGCTGAGCTGATGGCCAAGATGGAGAGAAGGGAGCAGCACCAGCTGATCTTGGCAAATAACACAGCAGGGCCAGGTCTGGCACTGACATTTCCAGGCCAAAGCAGTGGCCAGGAAATCTTAACAGGGAAGCCTCAAGCTCCCTAAATAGCAGGCAGCCCAATGCAAGCACAAGCTGGGAAACTAAATAATTAAAGTTAAATTATTGATCAGCCACAGCCCAGGTCCACAAGGACTCATGTTCCTTCCCAAACATGACTGTCACTCACTGCAGATCCTCTGGATATGCCCCATACCCATGCAAATCTCCAGTCCCTTCTTTCTATTATTTATTTGCTTGACTTCAACCATCCCTGAATGAGAAGTGACCCTGCAGGGCTGTCTTTTCTAAAGATCCATTGCAAGGTTTTATAGCCTTCTCCTGGAGAGCAGGTGCAGGGAAGAGGTCCTTGTCTGGTGTGATCTGAAGGATCCTGCACATGCACAGGAGCCCAGATCGACTCTTATCCATGATATTTGTGTTTTAACCTGTCTGTGAAAAATCCCATGTGCCCTGGTGGGAGGTGAGACCTCTGCTGTGAGATGCATGGCTGTCCCTGCTTACAACTATAATGTGCTAATAGCTCAAATCAGGAATGCTCTTCCTGAAAAAGGATTTTCTAGGGGTTCAGAAGGAACAAGGAAAATCAAATTAAATGCATGTCACAGCCAGGCAGAGCTCTCATGGCTTTAATCTGTAGTTTCAATGGTACAGTGAGTCCCAGCCCCTCTAAATATGCATGTCTGGCATATTGGAGCTGGCTGTATTTAGCCAATTTCTTCCCAAAACGCCTCGATGAGGATTCCTTGAGGCTTGCTGCCACCACGTGGCTGCTTCAGGAGCCTGACCTGCAGCAGCTGAACCAAAAACACAAACAGGATCTTTGCCAAGCACCCAGTACCAACCCGTGGTGGCTGTGCCACAATCAGTCTCAGGTTTGGTGTTCTGGGTTAAATAATGTCCCATAGTCAGGCCAGGCTTTCCTAACCCACAGCATCCACATAAAATTCTCTCTACAATGCAATTTCTCCTCTGACCCATCACCTTGGCATCCACTTTGTCTCTATTAACTTCTGCTGGGAGCTGACTGACATCTCCAGAGCCTTGGATAAATCTGCTGTCACTGACTTTGCTCCTTCCTGAACTGCATCAGTACTGTACCCACAAACACCTCTGAGGAGTTTTTCCTTCTTCCTTTAATGCAGAGAATCCATTTTCTTGGGAGGTGATATATCCAAACACCTCCTCTGTAAATCCTTCTTCAGACCCACTCTTTCTATGCCACTGGAAAGACATAATTATGTCAGTTGAAAAATACTCTGGTTTTACCCCAAATGCTGTGGCTGTGAGAGCTGGAGGTGGTAAATGAGAATTTACTCTTCCTGTCAGAGTGGGCTTGGAACAATAACATCCAGTTAGACAAAACAAAACATTTTGTTTGTGTTTTAGGATGCTTGTTTAAAGTTAAATTTGGGCTCCTGCTTCCTTTCAGAATAAATAATTAAAGTTTTGGAGATTTTTTTAGAAAGAGCTGGTGCAAACAGTTTTTGAGTAATTCATTTGTATGTTTTGGAAACTGGTGTTGACACAGAAGTAGTCTGTGTCAATTTATTACTGTACAGTCAGGGGAAAAGAGACTCCAGAAAGGTGATTTACCAGTCTCTATTCACAATTAAGTCCACCCATTTGTTGACACAATCAAAGCAAGGCAGAAGTAAAACATCTAAAACATCATCTGTTCTGACACAGGTACAGTCCTGCATCACTTTCTCCTGCAGGACAGGCAGCAGCTTCCATTGCTCCTGCCCTTAATGGGTTTTCCCTGCCTAAAATAAATGTTCTCAAGTCTGAGAAACAGCACCCAGGTGTCCTTTTTTCCCCTTTTACTAGCCTTATTTCCTTTTATTAACTAGTCTGTATCTGCAGAGCAAATACATACCAGCTGAATTTTCACACAGTTCTAACCAAAGGTGACCAGACTGCAGAGATCTGAGACTTGTCCAAAATGCAAAAACTATAAACTGCAGATCTACATTGCAGTCAGGCTTGACAGCAGCATGTATTATTGCTTCCCACACTCCAACTTTGTGCTCCTTTCCCCTTTTTTAGTTCTGGACCCCCTAAAAAAGCCTTTGGAACAGATGGACCCCCTCTGAAAAGCATCTGTTTCGTTGCTCTGAAGTTTTCTAGCAGGTTTCATTGAACAGTACCCACCAGACAGCTACAAATGCTCCCACAGTCAGAAAGAGCCAGGCTATCCCTTTCACATGGCTTGCAAAACCTCTGCTTGCTCTCAGCTTCTCGAGCCTGAAAACAGACCTAAATTCTTCCTTGAAACTCAGCTACCAAAGCCAGCTCATGACATCTCACAGCTGTGATTCAAGGGTTTGAAAATTCGCCCTCTTCACCACTAGCCCATGGAGAAAACATCTCTCCTTCCACCCCCCATGCCTGTGGAAACACTGAATCCCCCACAGTGAGTGCCCAGGTCCTGCAGGCTGGGTTTGATCTGCTTTCTGCTTTCAGGAGGTGTCTCTGCTGACTGGCACAGCGCTGTGCACCATGCTCAGCACCACCTTCTGCACCAACACCTCCACACTGAACACAAACAAATTTATTCACACAATCACAGGATGACTGAGGGGGAAGAAACCTTCAAAATTATCTAATTCCACAGACACACACACACTCCCCACCAGGGATAGGGACACCTTTCACTAGACCAGGCTGCTCACAGCCCCATCCAACGTGGCTTTGAACACTTGCAGAGATGGGGCATCTTTCAGCTCTTTTTTGTGATAAACCAGCACCCTTCTCCTCTTGAAACACTAATCTTAAAGAAATTAGGATTTTAGTTAAAAGTTAGAAGAAACTGGGCTTGAGATAGTTACCTGAAACTTCTATAATTGATTGCCTGTCAATTTATGTTTGCTCAGCTGTGCTTGCAATGGGAAAGGATGAAACTAGTAGTTAGGTCCAAAGAACACAAACAATTGCAACCAGAAACTCATTCTTTGCAAAACTGGAGTTGCCCCAAAAGCCATTTGTACTGTCATTGATAGAAAAGGTCAGAGCGAGGAAGACTCGCCTTACTTCCTCATCTTATGACCCCCCCCACAAAAACGACCCCAGACTTAATTCAAGAAGCCAACCACGCTGCTTAATAGATATTCAAGCTAATTGCCATAGGAAGCAGGGGATGGGAGGGGCTGGTATCATGAATACGTATTTGTTTGAACCTTTTGTCAATAAATAGACTCTGTGACCACCTGTAATTTTGCAGTGTGTATCAGGGGGCTACCCCACGCTGCTGCCCAGCGCTGAATAAACATACCCTTTGTAACTGTTGTGGGTTGGCGAGGTTTAGAAATTTTTTCCATTATTATGTTAAGCTAGCCGGGATGGCTCTCCTATTAGCCGTTAAGAGCTGGAGATAAAGGACTGCTGAAGCAATGATGGCCCATTAGGGAAAGGTGGAGTCCTGCTTTTGTGTTCCGCAAGTAAGAGGACACTGGGGGTAGGAGAACTACACAGCTCGCCGGCCGAACTCGAGGAGAGAGGTTCCGTTTCTCCTGTTGGGATCAGGCTTCTTGGATTTGGACTGCTAAAGCTTGCTGTTTCCTCTGAACAACTGGGAACTGGGACGCTCACGGTGAGCAGAGCTCCTTCCTCACCCTTTTCTTCCACCTGGGGTGGTGAAGCTACCTCGCCCCCTCCCCTGCCCCTGCAGCAGTCGCGACTAAGAAGCCGCCCGCCCTGGTCCATCGGAGAGCCATCGGTGACTGAAAAAGGGACTGGGACTGAATTCCGTTCTGTTCTGTCACTGTTTTTTTTTCTTTCGTATAGCTGATGCTGTTTTTGTTTGTCTTATAAATATTTCAGTAAAGAACTGTTATTCCCAACCTATACCTTTTTTGTGCCTGCGAGTTCCTGAATTCCCTTTTCCTGGTAATACTGTCCCTTTAAACCGGGACAGTAACTTTAAATTGTTAGAGAGTCTTTTGTCCATCACAGTTGAGTATGGTGTTAGACCAATACTCACATTTTGGTAAATCACTGTGAGGGGTGGTTCCCCTCTCCCCAGCAGCCACCTGGAGCTCAGAAGTGTGAATTACTCTGGCCAGTGTTGACCCCCCCTCAAACCCAACTTGCATCATCCCCTCCTGTGACACTCTGCTCTCCCCTGGCAGGAGGACTACAACCAGCTGAGACCCCTGTCCTACCCCAACACAGATGTGTTCCTCATCTGCTTCTCCGTGGTGAATCCTGCCTCCTACCACAACGTGCAGGAGGAGTGGGTGCCCGAGCTGAAGGTCTGCATGCCCAACGTGCCTTATGTCCTCATAGGAACACAGGTAAAGCTTCTCCTGAGCACCTGGGAAGGTTTTCTATCTAACCCATGGGAAATTCAGTCAGATCTTCCCATTAGATGAAAACTTAGGGACTGGGAATGGAAGCCGACATGCAGGTGTCCAGACTGGCAAAGCTCATCCCATCTTTTTATTCAAATATTAATGTGGCAACGAGTCATTAATACCTATAGGAATAAAGGATTTTGTACATGTCTCTAATGAGGGGAAAAAAAATCAAAGTTTGTGGCTAGAAGCTGAAGATAAATTTCAAACTAAGTTTTAAGAATGGGAGTAATTAGCCAAATGACATGGGAAGGAAGTGGCGTCCCCTCATCCTTTTACATCAACATTACAACTGGTGACTCACCATCCTGGCTGTGTTACATACATGCTTGTCAGACTGAATGATCAAACCCCTTTATTTTGACCCTAAAATCTATTAATCTGTCAATCAAATAAATAAATATGGATTTGTAACCAAGATAGAGAGGATAGAGACTGTGAGGGTAGGGATTCAACCACCTGGAAAATGTCAGAGCACTGGACAGTAACCTAAGTCAAATTAGAGAAACAGATCAAATTCTGGTCAAAACCAAAATCTTAATGCCACAAGAAAGGCAAATAATTCAAACACTGGCTTTGTTTTCTACACTGGAATAATCTAAAACATTTAAAAATGAAAGTAGTATCCTTTGGATCACACAGTCCGAAAATGGACAGGTTTGAAATGCCAGAATACTTCACTTTGATGTTTTACATGGAAACAAAGGATTTTGTTTCAACTCAGACTGAGCTGTGTCTGTCAGGGTGGGTTTGGGTGATGCTGTGCAGGGTTGCAGCAGCTTCCCTACCAGTGGGGTTCCTTCCTTTACCACACCCCCTGAGCTGAGTCCCAGCAACCTGCAAAGGAGAACTAATTCATGGTAATTTAAAAAAAAAAAAAAAAAAAAAAAAAAAAAAAAAAAAAAAAGTAAGCAAATGTGCAATTCATTTCTGAAGTATCACCTGAGTTGAGGAGTGAAACAGATGCCCTGATGTGGGTTTGTAAAACCATGAATATCACGAATTACAGCAGAGATTTTGTGTATTTCCCACTAGATTGACCTCCGGGATGATCCCAAAACTTTGGCGCGGCTGCTTTACATGAAGGAGAAACCACTCACCTATGAGCACGGAGTGAAGCTGGCAAAGGAGGTAACAGCTTCTCCTGATGGCTCCTGAAGCTGCCTGATCACAGCTTCCCACTGGGCTTCTTTCATTCAAGGCTCCTCCAAGGTCCACTGGTCCCAGAACAGAGATTAAAGCCTCTATGCAAACAGGCTGGACCAGGCACACATTGTGACCCTGAGTTTGAATTTCTGCTGCAACATCAGCTCAAACATAGAATATCCTCAGTGGGAAGGGAACCAAAAGGGTCAATGAGTTCCAGCTCCTGGTCATGAACAAGGCAACCCCAAAAATCACACCATGTGTCAGAGAGAACTGTCCAAACACTTCTGATCTCTGGCAGGTGCTGTGACCAAGCTGTAAGAAAAGCACTGAGGAACACCAGGAAGCAGGTGGTAAATGGGCATCAAAACAGATTTTCCTGCCTGTTTTATCTAAGTCAGGTGCTTCTTGCTCAGGGTTCTGCCAGGAGATGCATTTGGCAAACCCCTCTCTGCAGTCAAACCACCTCCTGTCAAACTCCTCCCTATCCCTTACAAAAGCACAGACAGCTGGATTCCCACATCCATTGCACTTCAGGCAGCACAGAAGGTGCTCCCAAAGTTTCTGGAAAGGCAGGGGGTTAGAAGCACTCCCCAAGCCCTGGGATGCAGGATTCTGGATCCTGGCCTTGTCCCCTTATATGCTGCAGGTGCTATTATTGTCCCTGACCCTCAGAATCAGAGCATCCATGAGCAGAACAAGCTGAATAAGCCACAAGGTTGCTGAATGAGCTGAGACTGCTTTCCCAGGGCTCTGTGGGTGTTTGTGTCGTGCCAGCATACCCAGGAAACTCCTGTCTCAAAATGCTGCTTCCTATTCCCAGGTACCAGCTGGAAGCCCTCCCCAGGTAGCAGCTCCCTGGGAGTGGAGGAGGCAGGGCAGTGACATTTCAGGGGAGAAGAGCCAAGTGTGTGAAGGACTCAGCTACTGCCCAGCATTTCCCTGCAGCCTTCCCAGCTGCACAGACAGGAGGCCAATTTCCTGGTCCAGCACTCAAACATGGGTGCAGCCCCTCTCTCTGGAGGGAATTCCTGCAGCCCAGTCCCCCCATGTGGTGAGATACTCATGGTGATGCTGATACTCGTGGTGATGCTGATTCCTGCTCTCCTGCTCAGGATGACCCCATGAGCTTGTCCCTTCCTCCCACAGGCAGCCAGATACAAAACAGAGAAATAGTCTGACCCCTTTCTAAATGTGGAAAGATGCTGGAACAGCATCACTGTCTCTTCCAAGAGTGGATACTCACTCATTTTCCCTCTTCTCTTTCAGATTGGAGCCCAGTGCTATCTGGAGTGCTCAGCACTCACACAGAAGGGCCTTAAGACTGTCTTTGACGAGGCAATCATGACCATTTTCCACCCCAAGAAGAAGAAGAAGCGCTGTGCAAAGTGCCACAGATGCTGCACCCTCGTGTGACGTCCCCTGGGAATTGGAGCCAGCTGAGTTCAGTGACACCAAGCAGGTTGGAAAGGCAAAGAAGGTCACACGAAACTGAAAAGGGGAACACGAGCAGAAAAGGGTCCTTCCTACCCAAATACAGGAGCTCTCCGTTCTGTGAAACCTCCAAGCTGTATCACCCTTGGCCAACTCCTGTCTCTGTGCTTTCCTAACCCTCCAGAGCTGCTTTGCAGCCTGTTCCCACTGCTGCAGACTGCACCAACAGAAACCAGGATGCCTGCTTGGCTCCCCACCTTAGGAATAAGGTGAGGGTGGCTTGTGACAAAACAAAGAGCTAAAGATGGCAAAAGAAACAGGAGAAACTTCTTTTGTGGCCTTAAGTAAGAATCGTTTAAAATTAGGAATTTGCAGTCCTTAGGAATTGAATCTGAATTGACTGAAAGCTCATGGAGATCTGTAGAAATCTAATATGTAAGATATACACTATAGGTAGGATGTACTTAAAATTTGCTTTTCTTTTATAAGACTTGCTAGTTCAGGAGATATTTCAGTTTGTTCAAGCCACATGGAAACAAAGGTGGAGTGATTCCAGTTTGGTTTTACCTAATGGTGAAACTGCACAGCATCAGAATGTTGCTGTACCCAAGCTATCAAAATGGATCAACATTTACCTCCAGACTTCAGGAATGTTCTTACAACTAAAAAAAAAAAATGCAAATAACTGTACATTTACAGAGGAACATTCAGGCTGAGCCATGTTTCTGTAAGCTGAGAAAGGAAGTACAGAGTTGTAGCATTAATGTACTGAAACAAAGAAATTCTGCCACCAAAGAATATTGCCCTAGACATGAAATAGCAGCGTGAAACAATCCCTCTTCCAACTGAGAACAAGAACGAGACACATTGCCATGGCAACTGAGAATTTACCTTATAGATCAGCTGGATTTCTACATCTCACCCAACAGCCAAGAATAGAAAAAAAAAATATATAGCCAAAGGTCATACTGACTTTAAGTGCTTTGAGGTGATCCAATTGCCTTAAAATTATCCTTTTCTTATGAAGCATTCCTGTAAAAAACCTCATCAAAGTGGAGTTGTGAACTTGTTGGCTTATTGTAGCCTCCCTCCTCCCATTCATTTCTTCTCTCCCTGCTCCCATTTCCCATCTTCACTTCATTGCTGTTCCAGCTGCAGCCTGGCTGCTGTCCTCAGGAGTGGACTTGTCCAGGTGATGGGCTGCAGCCAACAGCATGGAGGGGGAAATCCAGCCCACAGGGAAGGGAAGCTCCTGTGGTGTCCCCTTGCTGCTGGGGAATTTGTGCCTTTTCACTGAAGCCTCTCTGGGGATCCTGCAGCTTTGCACATCACAGCAGCACAGACTCTCCCAGGTGAGCTCCAAGGGGCTCTTGTCACCTGCAGCTGCCTCTGGCAGTGTCACAAGAGTGCCTTGTCATGGATTTCATTCCCCAAGCAGGAAACCACAGCAGCAGCACACACAGACTGGAGGATGTAACTCCTTTCAAAAACCAGCGTGTCCAGAAGTGCCAGGAGGGAGCAGGTGACAGCAGAGCATCCTCCAGCCCTGGGGCACAGCCCCTGCTCCCCTCTGCCCCCCTCCCAGCAGCCCTGTCCTCTTGGGAAGCACAGTGTCCTGCCTGAGAACACCCCTGCCACCAGGCAAAGCAGGGAGCTGCAGTCCTGGAGCTGCCCAGAGAGATGGGTGCCTGCACAGCACCAAGGACCAAGCTTGGTGCAGGGCCCAGTTCTGCATCAGGACCAGGCTGGTGGAGCTGAGCTCCTCCTTCAGCACAAATTCATCTTCATACAGTTCTAGAATGGTTTGGGTTGGAAGGGGCCTCAAAGATCATCTAATTCCAAGCCCCAGTTTACCATGGACAGCTACAGAAACCAGCTCTGACACCCCAAAACATTTCTGAGTAGAAATCAACAGTTCCCTCTCAAAAGCCACCAGACTCAAGACAAATGCTTTGGGGTTTTTTTACCCAGTGCCTTCCACTCACCATCATTTTCCCCTTGCACACAAACATGGATGAAAACACAGCTGTGCCATACCTGAGACAGACAAGTTCTCCTCATTGCTGGTGATATTTTGTGCACGTTTTCTGTTTGGTTTTATTATGTCCCAGGCATTTATTCAGATGGCCTGGCTGCTAAAGCCCAGCTCAGTGAGGTGCAGGGGTCCATGCCATGCCAGAGTTTGTGTCCATCCCCAGGCAGAGCAGTGAGTGTGCACCTCAGCAGGACACTGCTATCAGCTGAACTGTGATGTGTAAAAATATACTAGAAGAATATGAAGACAACTAGGCATAGATTAAATAAATTAATATTTAGGCTTAAAACATGACTAGAGGTCCACTGAAATAACAACATTTTTAAAAAGCCTTTAACAAATTTCAGGGAAATTATATCTGCACTGTGCTGCCTTTTACATCAGTGGAAATTAATTAAGAGGAATGTTTCAGCTCATGTAGTTTGCTGGAGAGTGATGTACGAGTCTCTGGTGGAAGAAGAAAAGATCTGGTTTAGCTGAAGCACAATGCAAGTGCTCAGGTTGGAGCTGCCTGGTTTTCTTAGGGCTTCAAAAATGTGGAAATGGAGGAAATAGAAAATCCAGAGTGACAGCTGAGCTCATCCTAATGTAACAAGCACACTGGAAAAGTGAAATGGAGAGCCCTGGTATTCATCAGGGAAAGCCACAAATAATCAAATTGGTTTTTTGCATGCCACTGAGTACCAGGGGTGATTGTTAATCCTAATGAAATAGCACAGGATCAGCAGTAAAATCAAAAATCACGTGGGAAGTTGTAGCATTAATGTAACTGCAGTGGTTTGAGGGGAATTAACTCCAAAACATATGGTGATGGAGAAACTAAAATGCTGCTGTCCTAATGTGTGAAACTGCAGCATCCTGACCAAGTCCTTGCATAAAGGAAGCAGATAGAAAAATGCTAATATACATACAGAAAATGTTAAGGCTAAGCAGGGGTTTCTTTGCACTTACAAAATGGAGCATGTCAAGCTTGTGAGGCAGTAAAATTTCAAGTTTTTCAAACTAATTTTGCCCAAAATTTGAATTCTGGGAGCTGCAAGAGAGGAAGAATGGTCACAATCCACTGAGAAATGGCCTCTGCACTCCATTTATTTTAATTTTTCTTCCAGCGAAAATAAATGTATTTTGAAAAGCCATGTTTAATGCAGGTCCCATAAACATTATTCCTGTGTTAGGTTATGTACACACAGCTGCCCATGAAGTGTGGCAATTTCTCAGGGATCTGCCCTCTTACACTATTTTTTTGGGGAGGCAGGGACAGCACAGGCCAAGGGGCTTTAGAAAGGGATTGTAGGCAGATGTAAGGAGAGTCATTGACTATCTGGCAAGTCATACCTAATGCCTTTTTTAAAGGCAACAGATGGTGTGTGAACAGGCAGTAAAGCTTATTTTCAGAAAAACCACAACACCAGACATAGAGCAAATGCAGGCATAAGGCCACAGATATAAACTTGAAGTTATTTTCAAGCACCATTAGTAATAAGGAAAGAAAATCGATAGAGGACTGCCAGGTGAAGGGAGATGGGTGTACTCACTGAGAGATGAGCTGGAAATCAGATCCCAATTTCACCTTAAGAGGAGTGCTGTTAAGGAGAGCCATAAAGGTCAGAAACCATCCCTGGAACTTATTTGACAATGTCCCCTTAATGCAGCTGGTGTCAAAGCCTTTCCTGACAGACCTGCCTTTGCTAATAGTCTGCTGTCATTCCTAAAGCACTCACAACTTAGAGGAAACTTGCTGGATCCTGTACAACCCATCTCCTTTGGCCTCTTCTGGAACCTTCCCATTTCACCAAGAGTTCTTAAACTGAAGCTGCTGTTTCAGAGTTCCCAAAGTATTTTCAAGCAAACCCCTGCAAGGAGATATTAGAGGTGTTTGAGAGAGATCTCAATTCATCAGAGTTGCTGTCACATTAAAACCACCTGCAGGTGCCTCTGCCCTTCAGAGCCCTGTGAAAACACCAGGACAGTGGAACTGGGACAGCCCTGACACTTCCAGCATGACTTGAAGGAGGTCCCACAAAAATTCACAGCTTGTCCTGTGCCTCCCAGAGCTCTGAAAAGGAGGGAGAAGGCAGAAACAAGGCTCTCAACCCACTCAGGTGCATTCTTATTTGTTCAACTGGATAAACACCCTGGGTAGGCACAGAATTCACCACAAGTCCAGTATGAAAATCAAAACAATAATTTCAGCAGCTGACATGGATATTTCTCACCTTTTTTCACTCTTGAAGCACTCAAAGCATTCAAAAGAGACACAGAATTAAACACAGCACTGCATCTTAATGTGAAATAAAGTTATTCCAAATACTTTTATTAAAGGGACAGATTTTGGCCATCCTCCTCATACTGAAGAGAATCTCAGTTCACAAGGAGCTGTCTCCAAGTTGTTCATGTCTCATTCAATCCCATGGGCACTGCTCAGGTCATGAGGGAGGCTGATTGGTGATCCTTCCTTGTGGTTTAATTACCAGAAAACCTCTTCCAGCTGCTCTAGTCTTGGTGGCCTGTGTTCTTGTGAACACCTTCAGGAATGGTGACTCAATCGCTTCCCCCTGGGCAGCCTCTCTCTCCCTTTAATTCACATATGGAAGATGCCCATCTGCTTTTATACCTTGCTTAGAGCCTGTGACATTTTCCTGTGCCTTTTTTCCCCAAGTGACACAGCAAATACCTCTTGACTCGCCAAACCTCATCTGGATTAAAAACAATTTGCAGTGGCATCAATTTGTCTCAGGCCAGGATTGTCTAAAAGCACATTTGTCTTCTCCAACAAAGCAATCCATAAGCTCACCTTGGCCCAGGGACCCTTTGTTAAACAAAGAGGTAGAATGCAGGAATCTGACTGCACATGTATTTTCTTTTTCCCCGAGGAGGACCTTTAATGTTGTTTCATCCCACATTAAAAAAGGAAAATCTGGAAATAACAGAACATTTTGTTGGTTCACAACTCTATAGGACTGGGGGAGCATCTGCTGTGACAGGAGGTGAGCATGGAGTGACCTACGTCAGATAACTTCTAGACACACTGGAGCTCTGCAGAAATGGAGACAAATTTCCACTATGAATGTTTATTTTCCTCTTTGTGAATAAAGACCATCTGAGAGCAGGAAAAAGCCTCCCACTGATTTCGGTAGTGCCTTGTGATCTCAGCTGTCTTCACCTATCAAAACAAAACAGGAATAGAAATATTTTTGCATCAAAAAGTCAGGACAAAATCACCAATTAGAAGTTGTGAACGCAATAGAATCACTTCTGCTTCGGGGGAGAGCTGCAAAATCGGGACCCAGAGCCACAATTAGTCAGTTTGATCCTAAACCTTATTTTTTTCCTTTTAAAAATAAACCTTTTCATTTGAAGATGTTAATAGGACACCCATAACTAGAACAACAAAAAAAAAAATCTTCAAATTCTCTTTTTTTTTGTTTCAATTAAAACTTTCAGAAACACGAGAACAAAAAATCTTGGGCAGTTCAAGGAACCCCACTACAAAAGCAAAAACAGTCAGAAGCTCATTGTAAGAGGAAAATGAGTTCAGAAACCCAGAGCAACAAGCAAAAAATCATGTGAATGGCTGTCAGTGGTGAAAAATTTCTTTAACTTTGCGAATATGGATCCCCATCCCTTTCCAGATTGTACAGACCATAATGCAATGTTTGGCTCTTTCTGACTGTAATAGTAGTGTGGGATTTTCGAAGATGCTCTGTGTTGGCTTCATTTCAGTTCTCACAAAGGCAGTGGAAGATTCTTTATATTTCCTCCTTTTCTGACCTTTTGTTTTGGCTGACCAAGCTTTGAGCACTCATGCACTGAGCCAGGTCCAAGAATCCTTTATTCCTTCTGGCTGCTGGTTAAGGACTCCTGAAAGGAGTTGGGGCACCCAAAGACTTTGCTGAGCTCACCTTTGGAGGCTGGATCTGAAATGCCTCAGTTCAACCACTACTGAGCTGAAGATGGAAGTTACACTATATTAACAGTGTAATATTCAAGATATATGGTTATCTTTGCTTAAAGACTCATTGCTGTCACTTAATTTCATCTCATCCCATTCAGGACACCAGGTTTGACGGGGTTTTGGTGAAGATCAGTTTGAGCTCTCACTGATACCAGCTCTGGTGAAGTTTGACTTTGATTGGAGGCTAATGAATGCAGAGTAAACAGTTGTCACCAGTCTACAGCTTCCAGATCTTCCAACACAACATTTGTTTGCATTGATAACATGTAGAAAAATTTGTCTGATGTCTGTCAAAGCAGTGTGTGGGTGAATCCCATCCAGAGTGTGGCTATCCTGTCATCTCTCAGTACTTTTCCCCTAACTAGGCAGCTGCTCTAAGTGCACCACAGACCTTGCAGGCACTGAACTGCCCTGCCAGCAATGGAGCCCAAACTCTCCCCAAGCTTGGAAATATTCATTCACTAATAAGCAATAACAAAAAGTTTAGTGAGCAGGGAAAGCCTTCTACCCTCATGAGCAGAAGTGACCCAAGCCCAGGTGGGAAATGCTGCAGAGGAAGACATTCTGTAGTGGCCCTGATGCCCCCAAAAATCTGGATTGAGGCTGGTGGATGGGCTGGGAGGTGACTCTGTGGAGTCACACCTGGGTGCCTGGGACTCAGCAGCACCTCGAGACTGGGAGAGCTTCAAAGAAGGCAGCAGAGAGGAGATGGGGTGCAAGGAGAGCTGAATCCACTTTAATGAGTCATGATGTTGATGCACTTATACAAGAATTTCACTGCACAGAGATTCTCTGCTCCCCCGAGAACACAAAGACAAGAACATTTCATTCCTTTCTCTTTGTGCTTACTTAAGAGTAATATTTAAAATTATTCCTTAAGAAATGCTTAAAACTAACAGTTCAACGAGTTATTCTGATTGAATTTGTGAAGCAGATGTAATGACCTCAACACAAACCAGGACCTAACTCATCACCAGTCAGGACAAAGAGTCTTTTACTTGATGTGAGCAACTGAATTTTTCTCTCTTAAAAGTTGCTGTGTGCAATATTGCTAGATATGGGGCTGGTGAAACCAAAGGATGGGCACTAAAACAGTATGTCTGACTTTTCAGTGGTATGCCTTTTTTTCAAAGATTAACCAAATCTTCACAATTCAAAGCAAAACAATTTCAAACCAAGGAAATTCAGTTTTCAAGCAAATGCGTCCTACATAGTTTAAAAATCATGTAAACACTATTAATTTCCTATTTACAGCACATAATTCTGTACTCTTTTTAATCATCTTTTAAACATGTAATTACTGTATATTGTAATGCACATTAATATCGTTTATTGTACATAGTTTATTTTAACAAAATAAATGTATTACGAAGTATTTTGACAGCATTCTTTCAGATACATGTGCTGTTGTGTTTGTTTTCCCAGATGCTAATCACATCCACCTTGCAGGATGTTTCAAGTAAGAAAAACACCTTTTTTCAGGTAGGAAAAACACCTGCAGGCATATTAGCAAGGAACATGATGAGCTGAGCTCCCTGTGGTCCAGCAGCCAGGGCAGGTGGAGTCAGGAGGGAAAGTGAAAGGTTTACAGTGATGAAGAAGTTACATGAGGAAAGACAGCCCTGCTGGTCTGGAAACAAAAATACTACTGGCTCCAGACTTCCAGGGATTCAGTGCAGAGGTGTGGATCTTGTCTTTTAAACAATAACAAAATTAATTTTTAAAAAAGTGCCTTTGTTACCCAACTGTTCATTAAAATTTGCTTCAAGACCAGAAGCAATCTCATTGACCACCTGTCTAGAAATCCTGCCATTCCTGAACAACATCCCTGATCTTGATTGGACCAAAGCAAGTTTCACCAGAGGAAAGCTCTTTTAATGATCCTGCAGCTTGTGAGCCTCAGCAGGTTTAACTAGCCCTGCCTGGAGCACTGGCAGAGAAAAAAACAAAGCATATCAAGGTCTATTCCTGATAAAAAAGAACTGCAGCCCAAATCCCTGGCTGCTATAAATGGTTATGTCCTCAGAGGAGCAGGACAATCCAAGAGGACACAGCATATAGCCTGGAATTTATTTTATTCACCTTCCCCCAGAGGAAGCTGGCATTACTCACCAGAATTCCCATGGCCTGATTTTATCTGGGAAGAAGTGGCAGGAGCACCCACATGTCTGAGGTTAACAGCAATGTGCCAAAGGCATCCCCCAGGGCAGAAAATTCCTAAATTGCTGCCAGACAAGGCTGGGTGGATGTAGCCAAGGGAAGGATTCCTCCATGCAGCCCTGATGCTTTCACATTTCCCTGAGTACCCATGGCTGGCCACACTCCCTGGCAGGACATTGGGTGAGACAGGCTTTGCTCTGACCTAGGACACTGTTCCAATGTTTTCATGTAAATGGGTTAACTGCACCACCTAATTAGTGGCATGTCTTCATTTTCTTTTGTCTTCACTCAGAGTCAGGATTTAAAACACAAAGGAGACAAATTTCTTGTGTTTGGACTTGGTTGTTTATTAAATCTCATCTAAAGTACAGAGAGTTCTGCAACACTTCTACCTACCAGCTAAAAGTGAGCAAAATTATGGTGAATCCAGCTAGTTGCAAGATCTTTTAAAGCTAAGCAGTCCAATAAGGAACTAACACCTATATTATTTATACTTTTGACCCAATAACCAAACTCCTGTGACTGCCTGTGACAGCACTAACTGTCCAACCAGAAATTACTGCCTGAAACCATGATGAAGAAGGAAGAAGACAGAAAGAAACAACACCCAGAAACCTATTACTATATTCTAAATATCTCAAATTGAAAACCCTTCACCATGTTAAATCACACACTTCTAACTACACACCAGAGATTTTAACATTTTCATGTGAGTACAATGAGAGCAGGAGGCAGCTGCCTGCCCCATCTTCCAAAGGGAAATCCAGTCAGTGCAGGGAGCATCCTGCCCTCCCTCTCATGGCAACTCAGCTCTGTAGGTGGGGTAAAACACAGATTTCTGTCGTGGTTGTTTGGGCTGGCACAGCAGCTGAAGGGGAGCTGAACCTCCAGGGCCAGAGGACTCTTGTGGCTGTCACAGAACAGGAGGGTGTTTTGATAAATAAAGCACTGCACAGCAGTGACAATTGGTGCTCAGGTTAAATGAGCTACAATAAACCTGAGGCACTGCAGGACACAGATGTGGCAGGTCACAAGGGGCATTGCAGCCTGTACAAGAAAAAACACACTGAAGAGAGGAAAAAAATCATCTGCAGCATCATTGCCAGTGCCCAAAAGGGAAACTGAGGCACAAAGAAATCCACTGCTTTTTGTGGGAGAGAGAACACCTGAGGTGTCATGGCCTGTGTGATATCTCCTTTGGGTGGAGATCTAAATCCATGGCTTTAAAGAGCATTAAAATGTTCCCAAGGAGGGGACATTTGCCTGGGAAGAAGTTTCTCGTGCTCTGAAGCACGTGGGCTGTGTTGACTGCCTACAGGTTCTGAGCAGGATGCAGCAGCTCAGCTGCAGCATTAAGGATGTGCAAACTGAAGACCTGGTCACAAGCTGTGACAGGACAAGGAGTAATGGTTTTAAACAAAAAGGGGGTTGGTTTATACAAGAAGTTATTTATAGTGAGCTTGGTGAAACACTGGCTAGAGAGGTGGTGGATGCCCCTGGATCCCTGGAAACATTCCAGGTGAGGTTGGACAGGGCTCTGAGGAATCTGCTCCAGTAGAAGATGTTCCTGCTCTTTGCAGGCAGGCTAGACTAGAAACAACTCACACTGTTATGTGATTTTAGGTATGAAAATTGATGTGAATTTAACAGGATTAAGACCTACTAGTGTCATAATTTCTGGGGGGAAATTTATAAATTTGCAATCTGGTGTTGATTGGGCTTCTATAACTCAGGGCAGACCCAGAGCATCTCTCTTGCTCTCCTCCTTGAAAGATCATCTCAAAGTGGCCTTTTGCTGCCTTGGTTTCAGTCGCTACATCCTTCCCACCTCCCCCTGCTGCTCCCAGCCTGGCTGCATCAGTCCAAGCCCTTTTCCCACCCTGCAGTGTTTTGTTCTGATCACTCGCTGAGGTTTCTCTGTCTCACCGTGTCCGGGTACAGCCCTGATTTCCTGCTGGCTGCAAAGAAAGGAAGTTTGCCACTTTCTAACCCTGCCTCTAATCCTCAGACTGCAGCAGCACAGCCAGACTCCATCAGAGAAACTCAGTGAAGGAAATGATTTCACACCAAGGAGATGTTTTGCAGGTGTTCACAGCTCTGGCAAAGAGTTTGTAGGAGCTTATAGATGTTCTATGTGAGAAGTCTCTGCACACAGAAAAAGAGGGACACAATGCTTTAAATTGCTTTCATACTACAGTTTTGAGGTTTATTAAGAACACAAAACAATTTGCAGGTTTCCCATAATAACTGTAATGCCAATTGACAAAACCAGAGGGATCATGAGATGCAATTTGAAACAAAACATGAGGGCTTTTTAAAGGGTAGTTAAACTCTCCATCAGCAAAGAAAACTTCTGCTGCTGCTGCTGGACACAGCAGTCTCTATTCAGAATTACAGAAGGTAGGGTGATAAAATCACCTCCTTCCTACTCAGTCATAGTACAGCCTTTACAGATTAAAAAAAAAATCAGCTGATAAATTACAGGTTAAATTTAATCTGTCTCAGTGTGGGTAGGACGCCTGGGGAAGTTTCAAGCATGCATCCGTGTCAATGAAGGTGACTGCATCCAGGAGACAAGGCACTGAGTGGGGGCAAACAGGTGCAGGTATTACTCTGAGCAGCAATTCTCTCCTAATGGCTATCTGAGAAGGTGTCTTTGTTTAGTGAGCTCCTGTGGGCCTCTCCCACTTGGCAAATCTTCCTTCGTTCACTTAATTTCCCATTTTGCTCAGGGGAGAAATGAGGGATGAATGCGAGTGTGTCCTCCTGCAGGTGGGAGCCAGGGAACAAAGGCACCAGTGTGGCTGTGGACACAGGGGGCTCCTGTGGCAGCTCCCAGGTGTCCCCCTGCTTTGTAAAAGTGGGTCAGAGGAGGTGTGAAGTGTCCTGTGGAACGTCTGCTCTCTTTCCTGTGCTGGACTTGTCCCACCCACCATTACTGGACACTGCACAGCTCTCCTGCCAGCACATCTGGCTGCCCCCCAGCTCTGTGTGCACCCCTGGGGGAGCAGGTCTCCATGGAGCTGAGCAGCTCAGGGAAGTGTGGGAACACCCTTCCTTAGCCCCCTCTTTCCCACCACCTCAGCCAGGGGCTCACTGACAGCAAACCAGCATTGTTGCATTTTGGCTGTGTCCCTGTGACTCTGGAAAGTGTCAGGAGAGATGCCTTGGGCTCTGCAGAGTCTGATTCCACGTGAAGCCATTTCCCCTCCAGTCCCTGGATAAAGCAGATGGTTCTGCACATTTAATGTGTTTCTCTCTTTTTTTCTTTTTTTTCAGGGATTGTCCCTTGTGAAGGTTTTGTTTTTTTTTTTTAACACAATAGCCCAATTAAGCAAAGCACAGAAATATATGCTTAACTGTAAAAGTCCACTGATATTAAGCAAAACACTTAATCATGAGCTTAAGTCCTTGGCTGAGTCAGGGCTGAGTATGCATTCTCCTTAATTTCAAGGTACTGATCTGAATATTTACTTCCATTTCATTTGCCTTGACACCTTTTTCTTTCAATGTTATTCCTCAATGACTGCAGGGTAAGATTAACTAATGGGAGGGGGAGGTGGTGGAAGTGCTGGTAACTGCATTTATGTGACTGGGAAGAAGCTGAACCCCAGATGAATCAGGTTGTTATGGAGGAGGCAATGCCCTTGTGGGGTGTTCCCAGACATGGCTGTTCTGTCCATGGGCACCTCAAGAGGAAAGGAAACTGCAACATTTCTTTTTACCACGGGATTTGCTATTGTAAGGCTGCGAGTTTCTACAGCAATAACGCTTTGAGCAGCATGAGGAGAGGGGATTAAGCCTCATCTGCCCAGAAAAGCCAGTGATTAGGAACATGACAGGGCAAAATCAAATTCTGGGAGGTCAGTAGGTCTCACACTCGGTGGTGGCAGTGGAGCAGATGTCACAGGCACAGCGGATGGCCACCGGGTAGGTGTAGGAGGGGTCCACGCCAGGGGCACACCTGGGCAGCGTCACCGTCACCATCCTGGTCTCGTTGTAGGTGCAGATCCGGTGGTGGGACTCGATGTAGGGCGGCTCCAGGATGGGTTTCTGTGCAGGAGAAATGCAAGACAAGCACCTGGAGCCCCACTTTGCTCAAGAGGATTTTGTGTAAATGAAGGAGCTACTGGGTCAGATGGAAGGGGCCATGGAAATAAATTTTAGGTTACATCCTTCAACGCTTTCCTCTTGGAGCCCTGCCATGGAGGGGAGTGGGTGCAAGTATGTGTTTCAGTTTATTTAAAGCATAAAGCTCCAATTAAAGCCTGCTTGAAGGAAGACAAAAGATTATCCCTAAAGCTGGTTTTTAGCAGAGTATGAGTGTTTCGATCAAACGCTGCCAAAAGCAGCTGCTTTCTTCCAAAAGCATTGATTTTCCATTAAATACACTCTGCTCCATGTGCACAAGCTGCCTAAAAGCAGAGGTTCATCCAGGTGCCAGAGGCTGGCGTTTTTTCTCAGCCAGACCAGTCTTCCCTGTCAGGCTGCACTTCCCAAAAATCCCAATGGCTGCATTGGGGAAAGCTCTTGGCACAGCAGCCAGCATAGAAATCTGTAATTCCTCCTGAGAAAATCAGCTTGGCCAGAGATCTCAGCCATCAGAAGATGATGGGAACCTGAAGGCCTTGAAATCTACCTTGCCCTGTGGTATCAGAGTGGCATTGGTTTTGCTGAGAAATGATTACAGGGACACCCATTTTCCAAGGACTCCAGGAATGGGCAGCACACACAGGAATGAGAGCCCACTGCCTAAGGTAACACAGCCAGCAGACATTTTAATTTCTTTTTTTCCCTCTGTGCTGTGCAAAGAGCTCTCCCTGCGAGCCAAGAAGGACAGAGTGGGAGAGAACAGGGGGAATATTTCAGCAAGAAGACGTGCAGACACTCTCCCTCTTACAAAGCCCCCATCAAACACATCCTGGTGCCTTCTGGAAGCTGTTGAACCCACAGCTGAACTACACCCTGGGGGTACTGCAGTACAGCAAGAGAGGCTGCAAGGTCTGAGCTGCCAGATGAGCTTGGGAGCAGGGGGCTCAAGTGATCCCTCAAAGGAACCTCACTCATCCCAGTGTGAAATCTGGCCACTGGTGGCCTTTCCCCTCATCCCACCAACTCATGAAGAAAGGGAGTCAGAGCTGGCACACAGATCCTGGCTCCTCTGGTCACTTATGTGGAGTCCTTGTCTTCATGTGGACAAAACCACTCTGAGTTACTTGAGGTTTTGTGAATAAATTAAACTGGGATTGGCCCCTTGAGCTTTCCAGTTGCAGAATGGCACAGTCAGAAACTTGTTCTCTGACGTGTGTGGATATACTTGTGCTCTTTCTTTCTCCCTCTGTACACCCCTAAAATTTAAGTGTTTCATATTTATACAGGGCTGTGACTTTAAACTGGACCAAATTAGAAACAGACATTATCTTTGGGATTTACTTTTTGGAACAAAATATATTACCCATCAATTGGGAGCTCCATCTTAATCTCCAAGGAACACTTTTTTTTCAAGTGAAGTAATAAAACCCCCCCTCTCCTTAAGTGTTCAAGCTGTAAGAGGCTTTCAGACTGCGTAGTAAGAGCATTACACAAGTGCTTCATTAATATCATCACATGGCTTCCATTCCCCTTTGGGGCAGTGGGGGAGGGAGGGGACAACCAACAACAAACGCGGACAGCGGCAGGCGGGGGGTGATGGACACTGTGGGTGGGTGTCTTTAGAGGGCTTTTCCTGGGGGACAAGTACCAGCCAGGGATGGCCCTGGGTCACAGCCTCACCTCCCAGGTCTCGCAGCGTCCCCAGCAGGCGTCCGTGGTGACCCTGAGCCCACGGCAGCCGGGTTTCCTGGCCAGGAAGGTGAATTCTCTCACGGCACAGCCCACGAACGTCCGCAGGTCAATGGCCGAGGCCTTGGTGGGGGCACCACGGCCAGACAGCAGCAGGATAAGGAGGGCTCCCAGGGTCAGGCAGTGGAGCTGCATGCTGATGGCAGAGGGAGAGGAGGGTTGGATTGGATTGGATCAGATTGGGTTGGGTTGGATCAGATTGGGTTGGGTTGGATCAGATTGGGTTGGGTTGGATCAGATTGGGTTGGGTTGGATCAGATTGGGTTGGGTTGGATCAGATTGGGTTGGGTTGGATCAGATTGGGTTGGGTTGGATCAGGTTGGGTTGGGTTGGATCAGGTTGGGCTGGGTTGGATTAGATTGGGTTGGGTTGGATCAGGTTGGGTTGGGTCAGGTTGGGTTGGATTCTGTTGGGTTCTGTTGGGTTGGATCAGATTGGGTTGATCAGGTTGGGTTGGATTCTGTTGGGTTCTGTTGGGTTGGATTGGGTTGGGTTGGATTGGGCTGGGCTGGGTTGCATCAGGTTGGGCTGGGGTGGGTTGGGTCAGGTTGGGTTGGGCTGGATTGGTTTGGATCAGGTTGGTTTGGGTCGGGTTGGGAGGGCCAGCACAGCCCAACAGGCAAGAAGTACAAGTGGACAGGCTCAGCTGAAGTAGGGGTAGCCCTTCCTGCCTTCAAACACAGAGCTACCCATCCTCACTCATCCTGGGACAAGAGGGGCAGGTGGAGGAATGAGTGGCCACCTCTCCCAGAAGTGAAAACCTCAGTAGGAAGGTCTGTCACAGAATGCAGCAGTGTGAAGACTTTCCCTGCAGAGCAGTGGGAGCTGGCCTGGAAAAGTCACCAGCCCCACTGAAATCTCCACATTACAGATTTGTTTTGCAGCACCTGCCTTTCTACCATCCTATATGGATTTTCCTGAGCTCCCACAAAGCCAACAGCTGCATAGCTGGGAGCCAAGCATCCCTGAATTTGTGCTATAATCTCAGGATTTCCCAGAAGTATTACTGGAGGTGCCAGTGCCAGCACCCTGTGCATTGGACTTGAGCCATTCCTCTCCCCAGAGGGACTGGCTGCCCCTTCAGCACAGCTCAGACCCAACCAGGCCACCAAGCCAGTGATCAGAGCTGGTCAGACAGGGGGGACATGGCCAAGGTGAGCAGAGGAACCCTGAACTCCTCACACCTGAGCAGCCCAGCATCTACCAAGACACTCTGATACCTGTTGATCTGTCTCAGCAAAGAAAGCAAGCAACTTCTCTGGAAGAGCTCCTCTGCCAAAAAAACAGAGCTGGAAAGTAGCTCTAAGCCATGAGGTCCATTTTACAATTCACATACTGTCCCTGCATTTAACTACATTTACCTTGCAAATACACCTATCTCTGAAACCCCACATTTGACACCTAATTTTGAGAAAGTCAGCTACTTCTTGGGGAACAGACTGATGTGTGCTGGGACCTGTCCTCAGCTGGACAGACCAAAATTAAATGAGCTGGGACTGCCATTTGTCTGGTTGATGCTTGAGTCTCTAGGCTCCTGTTAAACAAAATGATTTAAATTTGCTACATCAGAGCTTTAGATCAGCACATGATGTTTGCATCAAGCATGTTTCCATGCATACACAGGAGTCTTACATGTGATTGAAGAGAGTATGTTCATATATAACTTTCAACAGGGTAAAAAAATGCTAAAAATCCTTATTTTTAAAAGAAAATAAGTAGAGTAAAATATAAAAACTTCAGAACAAATCAAACATTTATGCTTTGCCACTTTAGCAAATTCTACAACTTTATTCATGAGCCAGAGCCATGACAGGGAGCAAACACAGACATGCACTCACCTAACTCAGAAGTCAGAATTCCTTCTGCAGTTTTAAATTGCAGATGGTGTTTCAGGATGTCAGAGTGAGCAGCACGAGACCTGCACTGCAATCTCTGTGTTTGTGATCAGCAGATCTCCCCAGCAGCTGCTACTGGGATGGCTAATTGCTCAAATTTATAGAAAGGGTCTTGTCAATCAAGGCAGATCCTTACTTGAACTACCCAAAGCATCAAAGTCATTGACTGTAAAGCAAAGCTCCCCTTTCCAGCAGTGATTACCTTCAAGGGATTTATTGTTTTTGCAAGTTATTGTTTCATAACCTGATCAAAAAAGGAGTATCTTGGTGAGTGAAATTATGAGCATGCACTGGGGCAAAATGGATCTTCCTTTCCATAATGGAATATCAACACCTTGGTGAAGGAATTGGAAGCTGACTCTGAAATTATCATTACCCCTCTAATTAACAAGCCCTAAGTAAATATCCTCAAGGGAGACTTCTCAGATATTTGTACCAAAAAAAAAATGCCTGGATTTTTGTCTACTGCAGAAGATTTTTTTTTTAACTCAATTTCTCTGTACAAGCAAGGGCAAGGGATGGGGGGAGTAGGTGTGAGCTTGCAAGGAAAGAAAGTGTTCTGTTGGAGAACCAGGCAGCTGAAACACAGGTGAGCACCACTGGGAAAGGAAATTTGGAAATCATGTCCTCTGCCTTCACTGTGCAAACCCAATTTTCAGCTGTCCACAGGACAGGGAGCAGCTGAGGAACCTGATTCTGTGAAAAACTTGCTGGTCAGTGAGTTCATAAAAGATGAGTGGGAGAGAGAATTGCTCCCACAAGCTCACACAGTGGCCTGGAGAAAGTCACCTCCCTTCCTCTCCACCATGGATGGACAGTGACTTCCCAGCTCCAGTACCCAGAAAAATCCAGAAAAGACAGGGCAAGTGTCAGGGATTATGGACCCCTCAGGATGATGCTGTCAGAGGCAGCCACAGCAATACACCCAGCCATGAGAATGGAGCACACAGGGGAAACCTTGATTCAAATAAAATCCTACAATTAAATTCAAATAAAATTCAAATTTGGAGCAAAAAACAAAATGAGTATAGAGCAAAAAAAGAGTAGAGGAAAAAAACACAACCACCAAAGTAAAACAGCATCTGTTGATGTCCAGAACGTGAATCTTATCTAATATGAAGCAGTGATTACTATGAGCTTGTTAATTTACTTCAGAAAAATCCAACACATACTTCTGATGGATTACATTCAGCTTTCTGTAGTGTGAGCTATGGAAAATGGCAAATTGTCTTTGAGGAAATGAGGTATTGAACCATTTAAGGTACACCACAGCAGTGCTCTCCCTTTTTCAGGGTGACTGACCCATGGCTCAAGGTCCTCGTTTCACTGCCCACATTTGGTGCAGCAGCAGAGCTCACACTTGTTCTCAAACCCCTGGGAACCCCAGAGCATTTTGCTGTGTTACATTATTCAGCTTGGAGCAGCCACACAAGCTGGAATGTAAAAATTTGGTCATTCACTCTCAAGGTCTAAATTAGGAAGCTGTGATTGGAACAAGTGAAAGAGGAAAGGGGTTGTCTGAAAAGCAGAAAAGCAGCAGGCATTTAGTGCTGTTGCCATATTGCCATGATGACATGGGATACAACTGCTTCAAATAATTAATTCACTTAACAGAAACCAAAATAAAAAAAAAAAAAAAAAAAAAAAAAGAAGGAACAGAATTTTTAATAAAAAATTTGAAAACTTAGGAGGGAGGGATTGTTTAAAATCTATCCCAGTATTCTCCCTCTTCATTGTTCCCAGTGTCACTGGCAGTAAAGGACTCCAGGTTCAAGCGAAGGGTGACCAGGTGAGACTTTGGAGTAGGAATGTTGAATGGAGGGGTCTTAAATGTCTCCATCAGATCACCAGACAATATCCCAGACATCTTTTTCCCCCATTGAAACCAATAGGGAAAAGCAGGAAACTCAAAGACTAATGAGATCACAGGGAAATGAAGAGGACCAGCCAAAGTCTATTCACTGATCTAAAATGATCAGCAGCTTTCTACAAAAATAACCCTAAAACTACTTTTCTGTAATTTTCACTGACCAAAAATAAAGCTAGAATATAAATTCCTAAAGCTTTGTTCAAAAATATACAGTTTAAAATTTCCTGACTTATGGGGAAAGCATGTAAAAGTGAAAATACTGAGCTTAAGTCCCCTTTATATGATTCTGGAAATGTGCCAGCAAAAATCAGCCCAAGATTAGAGGCAGGTACAGGAAATATGTGCCAGATTGCAGATGAACCAGCTTTGACAGATCCCTCTTCTTCCAGGGATTAAAAAACCAGGTGCTGTAGTTTTTGTGTAATTCAGCTTGGTTTCAGTGACTTCAGCTAAGTAAGATCCTGTTCTCATCTCCATTTGTACTGAACAGCCTCTTAGAGTGAAACAAAAGAGAAATTGCAGACTCTCACTCACTCTGTCTCTAGAAAATCCTGTTTGTGGGACAGACACCAGTTCCTGAAGGATTTGCTTTGTGTTGTCTGAAAAGTCTGAGTCCTGGCATTTTCCCACACAGAGTTTTGCTGTCTTGCTGTTCTGTGAATTTATCTCATTCAAGTTAATCAATAAATACATCAGTAGGATTTCAAATTGGGTTGGTCATGAGAAAGGAGCTGAGATGAGCTATTTAATGAGACAGACCAAGGGAAATACCAGTGCTGAGGGGCTGCACACTGAAAGCACTGCAGAGAATCGTGGGCTGTGGCAGGCCAAAAGAACCTGGGGACCATTCAGGCAAGACAAGACAGTGACCGGACAGGAGATATTATATATATATTTATTTATATATTTATATATAAGGTACTGCACATGAGAGGAGTTTGGAAAGGTGGGTTTTAGCTCAAAATTAAGACAGAAGGAGAAATGGGTGAGGAATCAAGGTGGTGTGGGATGGCTGGCCAAGTTCACAGGACGTGGCATCCAAGAGAGGTTAGGGTTCAGTTCAGAACAGTGATAAATCTATCATGTAGGATGCATAGCTATAAATGTCAGGTGCAATTTGATGAACTCATGGAAAAAAATAGCACTGGAATCACTTTTCCCTATTCAAGTTAACACCAGACTTTTTGTTAATAGGTTGTTTACTCCTTGCTGGTACTTTTGCAAAGAAGATAACCTTTATGTCCTGAAAACAGCATTTCAAACAAGTGCACTAAGATTGTTTAATCCATCCCCACAGCTGCTGCTTTGTCTTGCTGTGTTTGTCTTGGAGTGTGACTTTCTGTCATTTTCTACATTTTGAAAGAATGCAAAGAGTTGGTTTGTAAAGACAAAGCAGGTTTAACCTTGAGAGGGCATGGCTGATGTGTAAATGAAAATCAAAGGCAGCAAGTAAAGCTCCTTGAAAGGCTCTGATAGAAACACTGCCAAGTGCAAGCACAGGGAGCACAGTGCAGGAAATGCAGGAATTAGATAAATGTGGGCTCTCCCTGCTGACAATGGGACACCAGTCCCTGCTGAAGGTCTCAGGCTCACAAAGCCACTTCTGCTTTAAAAGACTTTCTGCTCATTTTGCTTCCTGGGCTTAGCACAACACGAGCTGGCAGCAGCTGAATGAGCATTAGGGGGAGAAGAATTCAGTCAGGAAAGAGGATTTCTTGAGGCTGCTGTGGTAGTAAATCACACCACACTCAGTACTCAGGGGAATGACCCCTCTCACAGAGGAGATAAACACTTCCTGCAGCTTTGGGGCTACCTGTGCTAGGAATGGCAGAACACACCTGTAAAATCCAGCCCTGCAGATCTGATGTGCTGTGGAAAAGCTCGCTGCTGACTGCAGCAAAATCCCAGCTGTCTCAGCACAGACACTGCCTCAGCAGCACACTGTTATAAGGCATCTGTCAGACACTATTCTTCTCTTCCTTTTCCATCAGACTTGGGAAATGAAGTCCAAGGGTGAGGCTTAACAGTAACAAAAAACACTAATCCACAGTTTGCTTGAGGCACATCTATCTTGGAGAGATAACCCTCTTCTGCTCAAAAAGGCCTGCAGCTATGATGGATTCAATCCACAGAGAGCTAATGAAGGTCCTGCAGACACTAGAAGAGCTGAAGCTTCTAAAATTTGGTAGTGCCCATCTCAAACATACAGGTGTTGGACCCAAAACAAGGTAAATACAATAATAATAAATCCACAGCAGAACTGCAGGTTCAGCTCAGAACCTGATCATAATCTGATTTGATACTATATGGACAAAAACTATAATTTGAACACATTTACTAAAATTCCTTTTTTATATGTTTATACACAGAGTACCTCAGAAAAGCTAATTTCTCAAACCTTACACTTTGAGCAAAGTGCTTTGCAAGCAGAAATCAGAAGGAAAAAATATGAAGGCCAGAAAGGAAGTAAAGACTCTCCATTGTCAAGAAAATAACAGGTTCCAACAAAATTCATCCTGACCCAATGGCAGAGGATAGCAAAATTTAAAACAAAAGATGTGGTAGACCAGACCAGTTTGTCTGATATCCATCCCAGTTTGTCTGATATCCGTCCCAGTCTGACTAGTGCCAATATTGATCCCAGAGTCCTGCTCTACTGTGGCTCTAAGTTATATTTTGCAAAGATTGACACACATTTCTGAAAGACTGACTGCCAGGAAGAATTCACCTGCAACAGGGGCATTCCTGGGGTGTTCCCTGGAGGTTTAGGGGTTGTGATAAATACAATGGTAAGAGGACAAACACAAAAACACATATCCAGGATGGATGAGGAGGAGACTAAAGGTACAACACTGAGCCCAGGCTGTGGAACTCCTTTGTCATGGTCCTTAGGAAAGCAAGGCTCATTTCCTCATTGCCATATCCTTGCTTGGAAAGGTGTATTTGTCAAGCATAGCTCCTGATAGCAAGCAATCAAACACCCCTGAGTTTTCTCAGTTTTCTCAGGCACTTTGGAAGTGTGTGCACCCTCACATTGTCATCAAACACAGCCACATATTCTTCCCTATTAAACTTCATGGTGATGATGCTGCTCACATTCAGCCCAGAATCTGAATTCAAGAATTCAAATCCAGTGGAATTGGCTGAATATTGATGTGGGAGAGAACTGGGCTCTCTAATTGGACACCAGGGAATTGCCTGGAGATTTGATCTGAGTTCACTGCAGTGTGGAAAAGATTTTTCCAATAAATACAGATGCTCTGCAAACTTCATGTGGCTGACATTAACCATGTTAACTCAAGTCACTCCTGCACTCCATAGCTTTCCTCTAATAGTCTTTTTTGAAAAGGCATTTTAGTCTTTTAGGACAGACTAGTGAGCAATGACACAGCTGCTCTGGGCTCAGAATTTGAAGATGAAACTTCTTAATCAAAACTACAGAAGTTCAAAGATACATTACCTTAATTCAATAATTTCCCTGCTGTTCAAGGCCAGCGCACTGGAGAACAGATAGCTTGTCTGACTCACATCATCCCTGTGCTAATGCTCCATTTTTAACATTGCCTTCGTGATGAGTGAGGTTTGCAAATTACACAAAGCTGGAAATGAAGTCTCCTGAAACAAAGCTACTGTCTCTTCCTGTGAATCCTGTCAGAATAAACTCCTAGAACTTTGAACTAATCCAAATCCAGCCAGGAAAACAAACATGATGAGAAGTCCCAAACTCCAGAGAGGCACTTGGCCAAATCAAACCTTGGCACAGCATAGACCCAGACAGCAACAGGCAAGAAATGTCAGAAGCAGATAGAACCAAATCTTCCAGCCTGAACTCTTCTTACCCTGTGGGGAAATGTAGATCTCAGTCAACACTTTGAGTCCTCAGACTATTTCCAGTTTAAATTCTTCACCCTGTTTCTACTGATCTCAACAATTCCTTGTGGGTGCAGATCCATCCCATGTCGTGGGGCCAGCAGGACTCACAGAGGCCAGGAAGAAAAACAGGTTCCAGCAGGCCAGGAACAAACCCCACCACCAAAGAGACAGCTGAGGTACCAGAGACTGCCCAGGTTTCTGTTTGTATTGAGTCAACAACTTATCAGCAACTGAAGGATCACCAGGGGAGGAAGATAAGAGGAGTGAGAGATAGCAAAGCTCCATCTTTCACCTCTGAGCATCACTGCCACAGCCACATCACACTGTGACAGGCTCACCACCCTCCCAGGGAGGAATTTCTTCCTAATTAACATCACTCACTATAGTTTACGTCTTCTTTACAAATTCTGATTTCACTGCAGTAACAATTTCACCTGAGCTGAAAGTTCAGGTCAGAGCCTGCACTTTCCTGCATATGGATTAATCAATAGAGGTTAACTGAAAAGAGTACCAGAAATTCAATTTTATGGTGCTAATGCTGCACCTCTGCCTTGCTTCAAGCATGCTTTTTATTCTGCAGCTTTGTAAGCTATGTCTACTTTCATTAGATCAGTCAGATAAATCCTGATAAATACAAAACACTTCTGTCATTTAAAGACACTTTCAAACCAGACATTAATTTATAAAGATTGGACAGTCTAACAAGACAAGTTTCGTGTTTCACAGAGCTTCATACAGTATTTGACAATGTCAGCTATATCCTCTGAAGTTCAAAGGTCAAATATGTAAATCACAGCTGAGTATAATAATTTCTTGCTTTGCTTGCAGCTGCCATGTGGCAAATAGATGTTGAAATCCAGCTGCTTAAATCCTCGATCATCCATTTAAGATTTAACCCAGCAGTGGAATGACTAAGAGGTATGTTTGCAGAGGTGTGTGCCAAACTGTGCCCCAGGGATTCCTACTCCACTCAAAGTACTAAAAGACTCTGAACTTCTTGGACATGTGAAGAATACAACGTACAGATGTTGCTTTATAAGGAAAATGCATTGCAAATGACTCACAGGTTAAGCTGGAAAGATAATAAAGTGGTGGGTTTGACTCGAAACATAAGGCTAGAAAATTAAATTTCAGGTTTGTCTCTTTAATTAGCATCAGGGATCATTTGTCCTGCAGGCTCCAGTTTTTGAACACTTTATAAAGCATCACCCAAGAGCAACAAGCACTGTAGGTTAAATTTACCAGGGTTAGCAATTGCCAAATCTCCACTGACACTGAAAGGGGAAAACTGCTGGTCTGTACTTCCTTTAGAAAACCCTTCTTACAGAGATTGGCAACAAGATGCCAAGAAGACACAGAACAAACTCCAGAGCCACAACCCAACATTTACTGATTTTCCTGCTTTGGGTGACATTCCCTGCATGGCATGGAGAGCTGGTGGAACTGTAATGTGTCTCTAAAGAGACTGGCACCAATGACAGCTTCTGGACATCACCATTTCACAGCCTTTTTCAGCTGAGAAATCACCTTATTCTTTTTAACCCAAGGAGTCAGAGTGTTGGCAGATAGATTAAAATTATCTAATCTGCTCTCTCCCCTCTTTTAAGTTGTTTGAGTGCATGCACAGGACCGTGTCCAGGCAAAGGTTTTCCAGACCTTCAGTTAATACATAAGAAAAGACAGTGGCTGCAGGGTGGGCAACACAGATTTTGCCTGACCCAAGGGGAACTCTGGAATAAAAGGGATTCTCCATGTCACAGGAAAGTGGGAACTTCAAACCATGGTCCACGAACCCTGCTTTAAGTGTGTGCTTCTTGACATCATTGTCAAGGGGTTTTATCACCAGAACCACTGGACACTGAATTTTCATACATATTTACAAAGGTTCAGGGCACTTATCCAGACAGGGCATTATTCACAATCTCTCCTCTGCCAGACCTGTTTGGCACATGCAAATAGGAAATTACTTGGGGCACTAAATACAGCTCCCCACTCCTTCTGTTACCCCTCCTCAGCACTGAAGAGAAGGACAAGAGCCTCTCTAAACCCCACACAGAGCTCAGCCTAAAATAGTCACATACAAGGACAGGTAAAACCATGCAAACATCAAGGATGGAAAATACTTTTAATATCATTGAGTCCAGCTATTAATCCAGCACTGCCAGGCCCACCACTAAACCACATCCCCAAGTGCCACATATGCAAATCTTTTAAATACTTCTAGGAATGGTGATTTCATTTCCCTGAGCAGCCTCTGCCAGTGCTTGACCACCCTTTTGGTGAAGGAATTTTTCCTAATGCCCAATCTAAATGTCCTCTAGCACAACTTGAGTGGTTTCTCTTGTCCCACTCCTTGTTGCTTGGGAAAACAGATTGACCCTCACCTGGCTACAGCTTCCTCCAGGGACTCTAGAGGGTGAAAAGGTCCCTCCTGAGCCTCCCCCCAGCTTGTGCTCCAGACCCTTCTCCAGCTCTGTTCCCTTCTCTGGACCTGTTCCAACTCCTCAATGTCTTTTTTGTAGTGAAGGGCCCAACACTGACCCCAGGATCTGAGGCTCAGCCTCACCAGTGCCCAGCACAGGGGACAATCCCTGCCCTGCTCCTGCTGGCCACAGTGACACAGGCCAGGTGCCACTGGCCTTTTTGGCCACCTGGGCACACCTGGCTCATGTTCAGCCACTGTTGACCAGCACCCCCAGGCAGGCAGAGCAAGAGATCCAGGCTGAGCTTTTGGCTGACCTGGCTGAGACCACCCTACCCTGATGCACTGGGCAATAGGAGTAAAGTGTTTTCTTGGCCATGAACATGTGACATGTTCAAAAATGCCTTGTCTCCTTAATTCCTTGAACATCTGATCACCTTTCAAGGCAGATAAATGTCTGAATGTTTGATTTTGGCTGGTCTTTTCATCTCACTGTAGCACCTCCAGCTCTAAAACTTCATTCCAAACCCACATTTTTCCCCAGTGTCCTCTCTCCTCTCAGGTCTGGGGCAGAGCAGCACACTCCATGCAAGGACCCTTTTTCCACAGTCTCCAAAGTGCTGGTCCACTTCCATCACAGGGTGCCAAAACAGATGGTACACACCTTGCTTCTCAGCATCAGTGACATTTACTGCAGTCCATACAAAATACCTCTCCTGGATGCATTTGATATTCTCCAAATACAGCAAGTGAAGTTATACTGCTTATTTTCCTTTTTTTTTTCTCATGTCAAAGAGTAAGTGAGCAGGTTTTTTCACAAGAGAGTATGTTTTATGTAATTAATAATAATGGAGAGTCTCAGAGGAGAAAAGTTTTGGTGACACCAGTCATGAAATGACAATTGCACCAGGAAAGGGCAGTTCCCTGCTCCTGAAAGAAAAAAAAAATCCTTTCCATTTCCCCAGTAGCAGAACAACATCTTTTGAACAATGCTGCCCTGTTCATAACCAAATTCTTTTGTAGGCAGACATTGTGTCTAGACAGCCTCAGAAAAACTGCCTCACTTCACATCCCAGGGCTGGGGCTCACTGTGTGTGCTGAAGTGTTCACCTGAATGCTCAGGTACAGATCACAAAGAATGCAGCAGAGGTTTATTCTGCATTAATAAATCCAGTTTTTCCCTGGAGCTGATGGGTGTCATTGTAAAATAGAGAGGAAGCAAACTGGGATCACATATTCCCTCTGAAGCCCATCTCCATAAAAGCTTTCTAGAGGTCAGGCAGACAATGTGCACACAATAGTGGGTGACATGAATAGGATCCATTTACTGCAGGAAGAGGAAATGAGTCCACGTCACCCCTGTCAGTGCTGTCAGTGCTGACCACTTTCCCACATAGACACGGCAGATTTGTCCAATCTTCTCACAGATCTTTATTTTACTTTTGGTGACAGCAACAGGACTTCCATCATTGACTCTGGCAGGAAGAGAATTAAGTCCTGCAGTTTACAGAAGAGCTGTACTTAATCTGTCTCATCATGTTTCTGTACTTGGAAAAGGAAAAATCTCCATCATTCAAGTTTATATTAGTGCAGTCATAGTAAAAATAATAAAATATTCTTTATAAAAAACCCCAAACCTTAGCCTTGGATAGAAAACCAGTTGATTTATCTTTGAGATTTAAACAAAATCCCCTTCTGAAAGGGACAAACCCTGTTCCAGACTAACACAAACCTTTTTTCTGCATCTCCTCCCCTCCAGGCATGTGATTCTTTGGGAAGTGAAGAACTCAGGGAAGTGTGTGGTGGGATGGAACACCTAAGGACTGGGGATCCAGTGGAGAGGGGGTGAGGGTTACTCCACAGCCCTCTCACCTTCTCAGTCTTCATTTTGAGGGCAAAGAAGAGCCTCAGCTCTGGAGAGAGACACTTCCAGAAGGCGAAGCACTACTTGGAAAATGTATTAGCATGAACGGCCTGATGGGGATAATGGATGGGAATGACAGAATGTGAACACATGGAAAACAATTCAAGGTTACAGTAAAGGAAAATACATTTTAAAGATGTGTTTTAGGGAGTTCATCTGCTGCCAAGTCAGGCAGCACAGGAGAAAAATCAGTGGGGAAGTAAGGTCACAGAAGTTTAACTGACTACCAGCATTTCCATAGCAAGCTTGAAATCTCTGCTCCTAAACCTTCTCTCTATTTTGCCTACCCTGGCTACTGAAAAAGAATGTTGCAATTGAAATGCTTTTCTTTCATCTGATTTTTCTGTTTCTGGTCAATAAAGCACTGGGATATAAAACTGAACCCATTTCTCCCTTGAACTACCCTGCCACAATGAATGAAGGTTGGCCCAACAGCAATCCCATGAAATCAGGTTTATGTTGAAGCAACAACTTAAGCATTAGAAATCAAATTTTGCTGATTGCTGCAAGATCTGGATTCCATGCCCACACTCCCTGCAGCACTGATGATGCAATCAAAACAGGATATTCTACATCAGCGACTAATTGACACCCAAAATGTCACTATGATATTAAATGGCTTATTTAATGGTTTATTTATTATAGATTCTGTTTTCCTACACAATTAATTCAAGCATATAAATTTAATTATTAGATTTAAAATCCTAGTAATAGATTCAATACTATCCCATGAAATTATATACAGCATAAATATCATTGTCAATGATTTTAGAAGGGGTTGGTAAATTAGAAGAGGAACTGAGAAGTTTGATGGTGCAGCAATATAAACTATAGCAATTTTTATTGGGAGGGGAGAGGAAAAATTGTGTGTGTTTCTACAGTCTGATTTAGTTAATCTCTTTTCCAAGCTACTGAAACCAGGGTGAATTCTGGGCACACCTGATTCCTGCTGAAGTGTTCTCCTGCACCTGAATGCCAGGGCTCCTTCTTGGTTTAGTCAAGTCTGAAGAACTGGATGTAAACCAGGGGGATCTTTGTTACCAGAGTGTATTTAAACTGCAGAGAAAGTCACTAACACACACCCAGTGCAAGGAAACCAGATGAAAAGTTCAGGGGAAACAAAGAAGCTGAAAAAGTTGAAAGTTGAGGGACTAAAATTCCTTGGGACAAGCAGCCACCTCTGCTCTCCCAAATTCAGACAAAAAACTACAAGCAAGCAAGAGCTCTTGCACGTACTTGGCCTGTCTAAGCTGCATTAGGAGAAGAATCCAAGAGAAGAATCCAGAATGTGCAGCTTGTGAGTTTTGGATCTTTGCAGATATTGTTCAGAGGACTTTTTACAATCATGTGTAGTGAGAGGGGGAATGGCTTCAAACTGATGGAGGGCAGGGCTAGACAGGATATTGGGAAGAAATTCTTTACTGTGAGGGTGGTGAGCCCTGGCACAGGCTGCCCACAGAAGCTGTGGCTGCCCCAACCCTGGGAGTGTCCAAGCCAGGCTGCACGGGGCTTGGAACAACCTGATCTGGTGGAAGGACCTCTAAAGAAATCCCATTTCTTTAGCTGACCACATGGAGAGGCATTTGCTTGAAAAAGCCTGAAATGCCCCGTGGTCTGTAGTTATGTTCCCCTTGCAACAATCTCAACTAGAACAGCACATTTTGATTAAATTCAGCCCATTACAAGTCCTTACACTTGTGTTTGCAGAACCTAGGGCAGCACAGGAGAAAGAGGGGCTGGGGGCACCACATTGCAGTGAGAAATATTCTTTTCTTTGTACTCCTGAGTAATTTTTGTCTGGCCAGAGCTGATGTTTGCAATGTGCATAACCACTCACTGTGACAATTATTGTCTGATGAGTGTCATGGAGAGAAAATAGCAATAATATCCCCTTGTGCTTGTGAAATAGTCTGTGGACTAACAAACTAATTACCTCTGTCTGAATTATACTTTTCCTTTCTCTAGAAATCAAGAGTGTCCTTTGCCAAGGTGCAGTTTACTCCAAGATCTGGCACCTGCAGACTTGAGCCTGGTGCCTCCAAGATGCCTGAAATGGAAGATTATGTAATGCAGATGCCCATATTGGTTAGAGACAGTTAAATAAATATACAGTGATTTTCCACTCATGCACATCACAGACATTGACAAATATCTAAAAAAGTAGGGGAGTTGCTGCATAGCCTTTGGGATGACAGATGAGCATAAGCTGTAACCCTGCTCAGTACACTTTGCAGAATTAGTATTAAAACCTAAATCTGAGCTGGATCATTTGTCCAGTTTGCTCACACAGCTCAACCACGTGTGCTGAAGGTTGAAAAGGCAAAGATTCAAACCTGACTCGAGCCTGCTCAGCTCACAAAAGGTTTGCAGGTAACCTCTGCCCTCACTGCTGGAGGGCTGCACAAATCCTTGGGCAAACACAAGGTCTTTCCTTCCTGGCTGTCAGAGCCTTTCTGCCCCAGCTGCTGCTGCTGTGGCTGGGGCTCCAGGAATGCTCACTGCTGGGTCACTGCTTCCTCTGTCAGGGAAATGCAGAGGCTTCATACACAAGGAAAAGCTTGCAAAGTAAGAATTTTGACAAGATTCAGGTGGTGCAAAGAATATTCCTTTCTCATTCTCTATTTGGAAGCCCTTCCCAGATCCAGGGATCTGGATCCAGGTTCCCAGACACTTTCAAGCATGTATCCAAGTATGAACCACTGTATAAAAAGCAGACATTTCTTTAAATGCATCCCAAGCTTTCCATCCTTCCCGAGTGACTCTGACCTTTCACACCTTCAGTGATTTCAAGGGGGGATAATACTGAATAGACAAGATGGACAGGGGGAAAACAAAACCAACCAAACATAAATACAGTGTGAGATAAAGTTTTTGTATGATCATTTTTCATGTCACAGAAACTCCCAGAAGAGCCTGTGGTCACTGCTCACAGTGGGCTAGTACACTTGCTTTCAAGGTATTCACTAACAAATTCATATGTTTGTTTCAGCTCCAGCTCCAGTGTTTAATCTTTAAAACGACAGAACATAATTTGAGACGTTGTATCATTGTCCAGTTTAACTCCCAAGCTATTCCTTCACAGTACACTGAGGAACTAATTACTGCAGCCTTGGGAACAGCCTTTATCTGCACACAGAACTATTTTCATACACTATTGTGATCTGAAGTCTTCACTTAATGTAAGACAAACCAGGCATTCTGCTGCTGTATGAGAAACCAAAACGACCCTGAGAAGGAAAGAACAAGATGAAAAATTAGCAAAGCAATTATCATTACTGAAAGCAGAATCTAATTTAAGTTTTTAATTCCAATCCTGTAAAGGTTGATTTCTAACTTGCAAGTAAGAAGACAAATCCTACCCTGGAGGCCAACTTACTGCATGTTCTCTTTTTTTTATAACTTCTTTAGAAAATACTTGCCTTGCAACAAGAAAGTAAAAAGACATGAAGTTGTTAAGTGATCTGAATATTGTCTTACAAGTATTTAAAGAGATTTGTAATAATGAGGTCTTCTAACAAAATCAGGCAAGATCCAACTGTTTAAAATTAAAGCTGAGGGGAAAAAATTGAAAGAATTAAGGATTAGACTATTGGAACAAATAATGTAAAAAAACTTATTTAAAAATCTGATGTTTAATAAATATTTTCTCATTTTATTGAACAGCCAGCTCTCCTACACTGCTGCTGAAGCTGTTCACCTGCAGTGCCCCTATCCATGGCTCTCTCCAGAGGGTCTCCCCATGTATGTGACCATCTCCAGCCTTTCCCTTCACCTCCAAATTGCAAAGCAGAACAGCACGAGGACTCAAACACGAGAATGCTGCCATAGAGGTACAAAGTCCTTCACCAGCTGCAAAGTGTAAGGCTCAGAGGGTTCCCAAAGAACACCGTGTGGCTTTAATGCCTCTTTTCTGCACCCTGACCTCCCTCACAGGGGGTTCTTTGAGGTGCAAGGATACTCACCATCACCAGAGGACCTCTGAAAAAAATTACTGAAAAACTAGTGTTTAACTATGGCAATTCTGGCTGAAACTTAAATTACCACCTCATTGCTTCGTTTTTCGGGGTATTTTTCTCCAGACAAGAGTCCTTACATTTGATACATGCAGATGGGTACCTGATTGCTGCAAGTTCACTGCTGAAAAGGCTGATCAAGTTTAGACAGGAGGAGGGGAAAAAAAAGCCAAGCACCTGGAAAACACTTCATTGCTTCTTTATTTAGATGCGCCCACAGTACAGAGCCTCTTGAGCATGTGCAAAAGAGGAAGGTAACACATTTATAGCTGGGAGCACCATTGAGTTTGAGTTTCTTTGATACCATTTTTAAGAAAGTAAACTGTTTCCAAAGAATGACATTTGAATCCAAGAGTTTAAGACCTGCTTGTACTTTATCCAGAGGTGGAAGATATTTTTATTATTACTTGGATGTAGAGTAGAAGACATTTTCACAGTCTGGTTGGACCAGTCTATATATTTTCATATGCACCTTTTAATATATATAAAAAAGTTTCGTTTTTCCCCCCTACCCATAGATAGTTAGATGCACCTAAGTTTAAAAACAGTAATGGGACCAGAGCATTCCTATGGGGAAAAATGAACTTTTGCTGCCCTCTCCTGCTTAAACAATGAAATGCTAAAATATTAAGATCTATGAATCTAATGCTAACCTTGAAACAAAAAGCATGACAGGCCATTCGCTATACTACAATCAAAAATAGGACAACAACAAGAAATGTACTGGTACTATTTATATTTGAAAACTCCTCATGGCTCCATGAGGTTATGAATACAACATATTTACAGCAGGTGATCCAAGTAACAAAAACTCTTACTCGGAGAGGTCGTGATAAAAAGCGCACGTTTCTGTGGACGGGAAGCAACACTTGGATAAAAGTTTTCAACCAAAAGTAGTTCCATTCTGTCTCAAGATGCTGTTTCATCAAGTTCAAAATGGAAAACTGGGCTACATAAAATCTGCTGTACATACCAACTAGGAAAAATTAATTCATGGCTCACTCCAGAGCTGCTAAGGGAAGCACATGAGCCAAATTAAAAAAGCTACAAGTAAATAAAAACATTCTTCAACCTTGAGCTTCATCACCTTTGTCTTCTTTAAGGGCAGCTGCTTTGGGGTAGTGGTGTCACACAATTAAGAAACAAGGGCATCTTTGTTTTCAAAGACAGAGCTAAAAGGAAGTTAGGTTAGTTTTACTTGGAGGGAGAAGAATCTCATCTTTCCCACTCCTCACAAAACAATGAGGAGCTTTTTACAGCTCCTAATATATTTTCTTTTCTATCGAGTGAGAGAGCCTAAGGCTGCACTTACGCACACATAGTGTAAGTACAGCTGCTGCCTTTCTTACTGAAGCAATTCTTGGCTCCAACATCCTCGACTTTTCCACATATGAGAACAGATAAAAAAATAAATTAAACCCTTTTACTTACGCTAACAAAACCAAGATTAAATTTACTGTAACCCTGCTAGCGAACGCTCCAATGGCATTAGAACACTTTTATTTAAAGCATTCCAACCTTTGGAAGAAAGACAAAAAACACTCGAAAGCAACAAAAGGAAAACAGCAAGGGGGACGTGCAAGATGAAGAAAGCAACGTGTGGTCAATTCAGAGTGTATGAGAGGAACTTTACTTGTACAGTTGTTACATCCCCATGACCCAACGCCCTCGCAGCTCCTTCCTGTGAGCACAGTGCTCAACCCTTCCCAGAGACCAATGTGGCCCAGGACACGCAGGACCACCCCACGCCTGCCGGACGAGCAGTCACCAACAACATGGACACAAACAAAGGTGGCTTGTGGAACTCAAGAAGCAAAGAGAAGCAGAATTTCTGACGCACTGATCACACTCGGGCCCAGGGGCTGCCTTCCTCTTGTTCCTCCTGCAGCTCCAGCGGGAGCCCCGTGGGGCCAGATTCTGGATCCTGGCAGCAGGTGCTTCTTCAGGTGCATCACCCAGCCTTTAGAGTCAAGTGACTTCACAACAGCACATCATCTCCTTCTCCTTAAAGGAACATTCCTTCTCAGAAGTGATAAATCGTCTACAAACGTCAGACACTCCCCGCTGTCCCCGCGGCAGAGGCCACGAAATATTGCAACCCACCAGGTTCTCCTCAGTTTTGTATGATCAATAGCAGAATGACATGGCAAAACCAAAAATAGATATGAACAAACAACACTCACCTAAACTCTAAGTACAGGACAAGGTGCTTTTTCTAATTTCACATTGTTGTGTTTTACTCCACCAGGTGAAAAACATGAAGCTTTATTCCTCCATTCTTTCTCAGTTTTTCACAATGGAACACAGTCTTTGAGCATGAGTTTGAGTCCACCCTCTTGTACTGTGAGTGATCATTTCACAGAGAAATCACACCAGGAAGTTTTTTTCTTTTGGTAACAGAAATAAAAGACTGTCAAAATCAATGGGCTAAGGGACATGATTTGTTATAAATTTATTTAATCTTCAGTATTTCAGCTTGCACCTTTGCTTCAGCACTTTAAAATAAAATGTTTCAACTATGACAGTAACTGCCTAATTTACATTGCGTCCCAGTCAATGTTCTTAAAAGCTCATAATAATCCCATAAAATCATGTTGTGTTTGGTGTTGCATATGACTAGTTCCACTTTTTTTTTTTCCCCAGAATTAACAGTGTCAAGTTCTTACAAAACCTTGAGTTTACAACATTTGTGTGTGCAGACCCAGGAGTACAAACTGTGACCTGATAATCCTGAAACAGTCAGTAGTCTAGGAGGGAATTCTTTTTTTACCTTTTTTCTGTGCCTGAAAACAAGAAAACTTCAAATTCTACTGTATATTTAAATGGTAGGAAGAAAAATATACAAGCTTGTATTTATACTGTATTTCTATCAATGGCAACAGGTCATAAATTCATGTTTGCAACTATCACAAAGACTCATGAACACCAATTCATTTTTATACTGTAAATACTGCTGGATTGATGGTTTAGGATTATCAATTCACTGTTGTCATATCAATAACAGTTCAAAAGCATCCTGGAGAAAAATCCTGAAACACATACCTTCCGGTATAGAATAATGCAACTGCATTAGCTAAATATATACTGTACATAAGTCTTATCAGCATTTTACCTACCAAAGATGTAAGATTCCACTTTCAAATACAAAGCAGATAGCCAATAATGTATATTTATAATACAGCCCTCTTCTTTGTTTTTGTTTTTTTTTTTTCCTCTTTTGTTTTAAACAATTTGGTCACAATGCACCTTTGATATAAAAGCATTTTAAACTTTATTATTAATACTCAGAACATTAGGATTTCCAGAATCTTTTTTTTTTTTTTTTTCAGTAGCATTTGTAGAACCACTTTTGGTAACAAATACAGTAGTTAGGAATGAGCATCCAGATGAGAATGCAGAAGTGTATTATCCAGAATCCTTTCCAGCTAAGACCACAGGGCTGGTACTGTGATGAGTAATAGTACTAGAACCACAAAAACACTAGAGTATGTTTCTTAGAGGCTACATCCTCTTTTGCTGGAACACTTTATAAATACATATTAAAAAGTAAGGCAACAACTCCAAACTGTCCAAACTGCTATCTCGACTCAATTTCCAATTAAATCCATGACCACTGGAGATACATTTCATGTTTGTGTTGTTTAGCATGTGTCTTTGTTCTTTCTGAATGGTCCAATAAGAACATACTGCAATAATTTAGCAATTGGTGTTTCTAAACCAATTCTGGTACTTGTGTCCAATGCTGCATCACTAATACTGGTTAGGTACTGAAGTCCAGGGTGTTACCACTGCCCTTTTCTTTTTCCAAGGATTGTGGACACGAATTTGGATTTGCAATAAATAGGTGCACGAATCCAAAGCTCCCTTTCCTACAATGTTTATCACCTACTTGTTTTTTAATTCCTAATGTTCAAATTAAGGAAGCACCAGAGACAGCCTGGTACTAAAAAATGCTCACACCAGTAAACAAAACTTTTATTCAGGACCAATGTTTTTCATGGCCCTGATCTGAATGGACATTCAACTTATGAAGATATGCAAAAGGAAAAGAAAGTCAAATTACAGTAAAGTTATCCAGAGAAGGAGGATGTTACACAAACTCATAAGGAAATGACAGTCTTTTTTCTCTTTTACTATAAATACACGTAACAGTTTAGCAGAAAGACAAGCTAAATTTTAAGATTGTTCACATTTGAAAGTTGTATTATACTCTCTGCTAACGATAAATAAGGAACAGGTCCTGACAATGGAATCTGACATTGCAATTTTCATCAACAGATCTTTGAAGACTGGTTTTAAAGAAGGGTTAAAACAATGATTATGTTTGCAAAGTTCTGAGAAGTCCATCTGTTGTCCAAACTTTGGATTAAAGTCCTTATTTTTTTCCTTTACTTAGAGACAGGTATATACAGTGCTGTTGTAATAATGAAACAAATGTGAAATCTACTGTAAAGTTGCACAATACAGAAAACTGTTGCTCCATCTTCTACTACATAAATGTGTGACTCCACAGGTTAATAATGCTGTTTTGTTTTTTTGTTAAGTTGGGATTATTCCATCACGTCTAAGACCTCTCTTTAATTCCAAATCCTCCAGTTTTTTCCACAGTTCTTCACGTTCTTTCTCTTTCTTCTTCTCACTGACAGATGAAATAAAACAAAGAGTTAGCAGGAGAGAAGACTATAATATTTGTTAAAAAACATGTAGTTGACATTAAATAGCTGCACTAATTTTCTTGAACACAACTGTAATTTCCTAATATATTATTTAACTTTTTAAATATTTTTTCCTTGTTGTTGCCTACATAAATATAACTAAACAAAGCAGTATGAGAAGAGCATAAAATGTAAGCTGAGCAAAGTGACAGTGTTCATAGACACTAATTTGCAATGAGGAATTACAAAAATGCAGTGGACTTTTACTACAGATCTGTCAAAACTATAAAAAAAACAGTTTGAACTAAGTTATGTCATTATTTTTATGTTTGCTTAAGATATACATAATCTTCTAAATCACAGCAACTTTCTGGAAAGCATTCCCTGATTCTTTTAGAATCACTATTTTTACTTACATTGACTGCTGGCTTCCCTATAGCTTAGGCACCAACCAAGGCAAAGTTCAACCTACAAGATGTGCATTTTGTTCAGTGAGTTACTCTTTTTCCACACCAAATTCCTGCAAGATCTATGTAGCATTTGCTTTAACAACAGACTTCAGTGGCTGATTTGAGAAAATTAAACAGCAAACCTAACATTTACTTTACCTGCATTGTTTGCTTTCTAAATTTCCTGTCTCTGCCACAGCACACTGTGAATAAATTTCCTTGAGACTGCAAGGCACAAAATACTTTCAAATTCTATGACATCACCTTGCAGGTTTAGATGAAATGGATATCTAACAATGACAGATACACAGATTCTCTACCAGTCACTTTACAGAAGTCTTGAGAAGTTTTTCAATAGATTAGAAATATTCCTACACAGTCTGATTCAACATACCAACATCTCATTTGTTTGGAATTTTGATTTCCCAAAAGGATTTTAAACATATAAAAAAATACAAAACAACAAACAATAACAAACAATTTTCAGATAAATCCCTGCAGAACAGTAAAGCAAAAAAAGAGCCTATTGTTACTAGAAAGTATTTGAATTCAAATACACGAATAAGGGAAATAGCCTTACATTTTCAGGCTACTTACCAATATTTATCTTCTAATCATTAGGAAATACATGCCTGCTTACCTAAAGGTCTATTAGAGGATGATCACCTCATCCAACTTGCCTATTTGATCTAGCCTAGTCATTAATATTGAAGGTATTTCTCCTCAAGCCTTAAGTGGTATCAAAGCTATCCTTTTGAAATGTAGTTTTATTAAGATGCTGAAGATTTTCTGAAAACATTAAGGTAAATATCCTGGTTTATGCATTCAGATTTTAAAATTCTAAGAAGTAAATAAAAATGGTGAAATAGTTAGCACCAGCCTTGTCAGCAGGTGCAAAAGAAATTCTTTGTGCAGTTCAGCCACTAAACTTTCCCCATTATCCACACAGGGGACACACCACTGCAGTGTCTGGTCCTGTTCAGAGCAGAATTTCTCATCTTCAGGGGCAAAGGGCAACCACAAATTGATTCAGGTCACTAAGCTGCCTTAGTGAATAACTGGATTAGATGAGCAGTCCTAAAACTCTCTGCATTTTATCTAGGAAACCACACAGTTTGTCTGAGCTGCACTTTGAGATTGGCACTTACTTATCAATACATATCAAGAACATCCGAGTTCTTAGTTTAAGTGCATCTTTAAACAAGTCTCTAGAAGTAAAATACCATATTAATGAACTAGCCTGTTATGTGCAGATCTTTTGGGCTATAAAACAAAGTGGAATGAAAGGTCAGTGTAACTCCAGTCACACAAGTCAAAAAAACAACAGCCAAGAGACTTTCAAGGTTGGACTGCCCTAAAAAATCTCTGCTGACATGGAGTGCCCTCTGCATTGCTTGGGGGAATCCTGAGTTGCAGCCAGGGATGACTTAATTGATGTTGCAAACTGTTCAAAGTTTCTGAAATTTGCTTCTTTTGTTCACCTAATCTTTGCATAAGGTGAAACTTTTTTGAGAAAAGATACTGCAGTGTAATGGAGAAATAAAGATCAGGGAAAATAGAAGAAGAGACAAGAAGCCACTAGAGTTGAACTAATGCCTCTATGAATGATGTATTTAATGGATCCTGCATAGTGAAAGATATATATAAAATATTTAATAAAATATATCTGACAGATACAGCAGGATCTCTGAATAAGAAATAAAAAGCTGAGAGATGCCACTCTGCTTTAAGACCTCATCCAGCCTACAAACAGCAGTTTGGAAAATCAAATCTTAGGGGTGGTCCCTCATGTCTCTTTCCAAACCTCAATGTAACTTCTTTTTTTTTAAAAGTCTTTAAGCAAAGAGTTACCTTTAAACCCTTGTTTTCCTTTTATTATTGAAGATCTTGATACTCTTAAATGTTTTGGAATGGGCAGTCAAAAAGGAATTGCATGAGGAATGTGGATTCCCAAGCAATGCAATGGATACTGTATTTAATAAAGGCTAAAGAACAACCTGCACACAAATTCACATCCCTGCAATGAGAAGCCTAATGAGCAGCCAAGGGCAAAAATGGAGCAGTGTCTACTTTGTCTGAGATTCTGCAACTGCACCTGAGTGTAAGGGGAGAACTAAACTGCAGGCCATGTGCACAGCTGACAAAAAAAAGCTTTAAAAGTTACCGCTGACGATCTGACTTGTAAGTGGCTGTCAGCTCGTCAAACATGGTGCTGTTCATCTCCATAAATGCCTTCAACACATTGTAGACTAAAGCCACAATAGCCCTGTGAAACATGGAAGAAGAAAGAAATCCATTAGTTTCAGGTGAAATCAAATGTGAAATAAAAAGCGTCTTCTCTTCCCAGCCTTTCTGTGACCAATTCTGTTCCTGCAAGTATGGTTATGTAAATTCCTCGATTTCAGTGAAACTCCTTTTGATTAACATACCTAAAGGTGAGAATCAGCTTTCATGTCCCTACTGACTACTGAAAGGGAGCAGGCCAAAACTCCAGGGTAAAAGGCAACAACAGAAAGCTATTACACATAACTACAGTCTCTTCTCTCATGCTGTGGAGCAATTCTGAATGCAACTTCAGAGATTCAAATCATCAATGCTGGCAGAAGGAACAGAATTCAAACACAAAATGAAAGTGATTCATATTTCCTTATGACTCTTCTATGAAGCTGAATATTCAGTGCATCTATGCAAAATACAAAGCTGTATTGCAAGAGTGATTTCCTTGTGCTCATACAGTTCATATTCATTTTCCCTTTCACAGTTCCTGATTCACTACTCTGGCTGCCATATTCAGACCCAGGGCTGCTGAAGAAGCAGCTCCTCAGCCAGGAGGCAGTGAATCAACAGCACAAGTGCCAGGAACCTTTGGAGCTAATCCTTACAGCACACAAACTATGTATGTGCCATCTCCCACGCACCCCTGTCTCCCTCTACTCTTTAAATAAACTTTCTTTTTTGTTGTCTGCATGAATTTTTTTTTATAAATATAAAAATTCATTTAATATGTCCTTTATTTTAGATGTGTGTTTAAAACTGTCTCATGTAACAAAATTTCTATGGGTATGAAAACTCTGAACTGTGGCACTGGAATATTCTCATTACCAGAAGCATCCCAGTGCATAATATAAAAGTTGGAGATTGGTAATGGGAGTGCTGTGCCATGGAAAGTGTCCTTTTTGACCTGCTTTCCAGCAGCACTAGATTTGTCATGTAAGCACACAAACTTGAGAGTTTGACTAGGTACAGAACAAAAAGACCAATGTCTGAAAAGATGAAACATTTTACAGTAAGGTCTCAAAGCAACTGGGACCTGAACATAGCACAGCTCATTAGAAATACTGGGTTTACTAAATGCTAATCATCTTGACTTAGAAAAACTTTCCAACTAAAATATAGGATATATGTCATCTAACTGTGGCAAAATTTTTCATTAAAACACTTTTTATTCTGCAATTCAGTTTAAAATGAAATTGCCTAATTATCATGATATCAATATAAATTAACTGCTCAATTATTGTCATAGAGAACAGCTGTATTTAAATAAATTTGGAAAAAACAACCTAAGAATATACTGTCTGTATGTTTAATGGATGTTTAAAAAAATGCCAACACCAAAGGTCTCCCAGAGGTATCAGTTGGTGATACAGCCACAAAGCTTTATTAATGTCAAGTGATATTCTTCTAGACAATTTACAATCAGGCTTAAGAGTCAACCCATTTATAAAAAAACTGCGTAGGAGAAACACTTGATGAGCAACATTTTTCCTTCAATAACAATGTAACATTTAATTTCTTCTTTTTTTCCTACTCTTGAGAAGGCCTATTTTTATCCCACAAGGTAGTGATTTTTGTACACATACCAGTTAATTAAAAACACTGAGACAAGCTCAAGTGCAGACTAATATATACTGGCATTAACAGAGTTGCACTTGCTCAGAGCAGCTTTGAGTCTGCATCTCTCCCATTCACATGTTCTTCAGCAGACATTCCCTAATTTTATCAGTGGGATGTCAAATGCTAAAATAAAGTGTAAATGCATAAACTTACGGATTCCAGTGCTCTTTAGAAATCCTGTAAAGGCTGGAAAACATGATGGGAAGTATAACATTTGAGTTCTCCTCTATCAAACTCATGATGTATTCGTTATTCCAATAATACAGCGCTCTTTCAGCCACCTTTGAGTCAAAGAAATAAAATGTTAACAGGAATTCAGAGACTTGTAATTTTGTGATTTCCCGAAGGAAAAACAAATCACAGAGAAACTCCACAAAGAGGAGCTAATAAGAGTCATTAGTTTTGGAATTAAATTCAAATCAGTAGCATAACATACATTAATGGAATTAAGTTCCTATCCTGTAGCTCTGATCCCACAGCACCCCCTCTATTTCCTGAGCAATGTGTTATTGCTCACTGAAGACTGGATGCAGACACAGCATCAGTGCTGCAGTTGAGGAGGGGAAAGAAGAGCAAAGACTTCCCATCACCCTCTCCCTCAAAATCAGGAAGAGTGCAGCTGGAAAAAAACCCAGCATCATTGGGATAGCTGAGGAAGGAAACAGAGAAAAGCCTAGTAGCTGGGCCAAGAGAGGAGAAATCTTTACTGTGGGGAAGGTACCAAGGACAGTAATTACACTGGAGAGGAGCTGGGGGTTGGGAAGGAGGATGCTGATCTGAATTATGATTTAAAAGAAGATGTAGTCCAAGGAAGAGCTGAAAAGTCACATCTGTCTTTGTGCCAGGACAGATCACCAGGCTTAATTCGGAGACACTACAGGCCATGAACTCTATATCCTCTTCACACATCCATTTACATCCCATTCATTCCCCTTCCTCCCATTATACAATGTGATTAGAACAAGTTACAGTTTGTGTCACCTCTAACCAGACACATGGTTACATGGTTAGAAGGAAGCAAGTCAGAAAACAAGAATTGCACAACACTGCACCATAGCAAGGGAGCAAAGCCATCCTCCCTGATCTCCAGGGCCAGCACCTGTCACTCACAGTTAGAAGGGCTCAAAGTCTGCTTGGACACAGCTTAAGGATTTGTGAGGGGCTCAGAAGGACAAGTTCTGTGCTGTAACCCCAAACACCTCCAACAAGTTATTCATGGAGCTCAGACCTAACCTTCCACCCCAATGTACCCTCTTCAACAGAAGACAAGTGTTTAAAAAAATAACATAAAATAATATTTACATCTGGGGGAGTTATGTTTGAAACTAAGACTATATTTTCCTATACAAACAATAACCTCTACCACTGACCTGAAAATGAGGGCTAGAGACACACTTGGCAATTTGTTTAAACAAGGGTTCCTGGATTTTGACAAATTGTGATGGTTCAATTACATCCAAGATTTCCTCCAGCTCTCCTAGGAACATGACCTAAAGACAAAAAAGAAAGCATTGAATATAAAACCTCCAAATCCTCTTGTTCTGCAGAATGCTGGTAACCTTCAAATTCTACTGCTTCAGGAAGAAATGGAAACCTCACTAGCTCAGTGAGACCCTCTCTCAAAAAATGTAATCAGTTCTATGTTGGCAGCTTTTGGATTCAGTCCCTTAAAACAAGGACAAGTTTCTTTTTCAAGTGCTGCATTTAAAGTATTTTGAATTCAGAATTGCACCAGTACATACATCCAATGAATACCTTGTCTCATACAAAGATCTGAACAACTAAAGCTTAAACCTTAATAACTAAGGAGATTCTCCTAATTTTACTTCATTTTTGAGAGCAATATTCAAAGTAACAGTTCTGCTGTGTCACAAAACCTCATTAGAGAAACTCTGATTTGCATCTGAAACAAAAATGCTCGTGCTTAACTGCATCTTCTACATGTTTAGTAGGTAAACACCACCTAGAGTATCTTTCATCCCCACTGGAAAAATACTGCTGTCAGATATAAACAATTTCAAGTGTGACAGACTTTTCCAACCTATCCTCAACTATGTTTATTTTCTCCTTTCTAAAAAATTCTCAGCAGAAGTACCAGGACTTATTTTATGAATAGAAACCAGAGCTAGCAAACTTTTCACAGTAAAACTGTTCAAAAAAACTAGAATTACAGTATTGAAAAATCATCTACAATACATAATACCAAGATTCACCACAGCATGTGCTATCAACCACAAATTATTTCAAGATTCCCTGCTTATTATGCTTTAGAGTAAAATAACTCTTTCTTTATTTTTTTTTTAATCCTAGCATAACACTTACCTCTTTCTGACTGCAGGTTTTTGGCCAGAATTTCATTAAACCTCTAATGACCTAAATTAGAAGGAAAAGAAATTAGATTTTTTACATTTCTCTCCACAGGGTAAGTCATTCATATTTTTAAAAAAAAATTATGAAAGAAATATTTACCGGTTCTGTGAGTGAAGGGTCTTTCTCCAGAAACTGTACTATGCAATACGCCAGCTGTGAAGAGGCAAGAATTTATTAAAAAAAAAAAAAAAAAATTTAGAGCATTTCTACAAAGAAACCACAAAACCCCAACTTTTTAAAAAAGAGACATTTAAAGCAAGATGCTATTCAGCTGTCTCAAACTACATCCAAATTTAGATTGAGATGCACAGTTTGCACTGTGAAAATCCATTCAAAGTTCAGTTTATAAGAAACAAGAGGACACTTTACAAGAACAATTAGACTGACAAAGTAGCATATAAAAATCAGAACAACTTGGAATTCTAAATACAGTCATACAAGCAATGTTTTGAAGCTTCTGCTACTCTCTTAAACTGCATCTTTTTACTAATTTTATACAGCAAAGTCGTGAGAATTCTTGCAAGATGAGTCGACACAGCTAAAACCTGGAATAACATACTTAGAAAGCAGAGCTTTATCACCATAAGAAATATTGCACTAACTGAAAATCAGAAAGAAAGGTAACAGGTAGCAGTTATCAGAGGGAAAATTACATCATGTAAGCTGGAGGTATAAAAAGATGTACGAGAGCATAAATGCAGTATTAAGGAATCCATGAGGGAGAATATGAAATGAAAAAATGGGGATATTAGTATTCAGAAGGTTGCCAGGGCGAAGAAGAGCCTTGACAGCACAAGACTAAGGAAACCCAAACATCCTCTTGGGGGAGAGAATGGGAAAGGCAAACTTGTGAAAATGAGAAAAGAGCAGAGAGGAAAACCTAGAGAGAGTTTAACTACTAAATAAAATTTCCAAAATATTACAGATGTATGTTATGCTTTCAATTATCTAATCAGAACAGAAGCTAGATGTTTGTCATACAAAGGATACTGAATTAATTTTGCAAAAATCTATTGTATTTTTTCCACATATAAAATTTTTCCCCACTTTATATGTACATGTAATTAAATTTAAAAAGCAACCTTAAAAAATATGCATATAATTCTTACTCGATAGAAAATATTTTCATAATTTCTACCTGTGCATGGAAGAGTGATAAACTCCTGACAGTGTGTAAAGGGATCAGCACCTTCACCAGAAACTGTTTATGCTCTGCCTTGAGAGGTAAAGCAAAACCATTGATAATACTGGAAATTAGAGAAGAAATATTTGTTAGTGTCATCATCACAGAGAGCAATACTGAGGTCTGAACAAGCACTTTCTAGATTAAAATATATTTAGCAGTCATCACCTGTTTACAAATAGCACTTGTAAACAGGTGCTGACTTTGGTCCTGCTTTATATTAGCAGGGCACTACATATCTAGGTAGCAATCCAGCTCCCATTAGGAATAATCACAAAAACAGCTGCACAATCCTGCTGCCAAACAGATAAAGACCTTGTCTATGTGGTCTGTAAATTCATGTAAGCAAGGTGGTCTCAAGTAATTAACCTACCAAAATTAGATTCACTCAAAACATTCACTCTGCTAAGTGTGCTCAGAAGAAAATAATCCTCCAGCATGTAAGGAGTATTTAATGCACTCATACACATAAAATCAATCCAACACTTTGGCTGCAGCTTCCATGTAGTTATATATTCTTGGCAAAGATGTGACAGAGATTTGCACATGGGCTTAAAGATGAGCATGTGCACACATCTGTTTTCAGAATCAGGGATTATCATAATACTTTTTCCGAACCTGACACTATCCTGACGTGTCCACAAGGGAAGTCTGAGTTAGATAATAAATAAAGACTTATTTACCTTCCTAAAATTTCCAACAGTTCAGCTACGCCATTGAAGTGTTCAGTTTCATAAACAAATCTAAAAAAAGAAAAGTTAAATATAAGTGATATATCAGTTTCCCAAAGCATTCATCAGTGAAAAGCACCTTCTTCCACAACTTACCGTAGAAAAATATTATTAATCTGTTTTCGGATAAATGCTCTAAGACCCAGGAACTTGCCATAAATTCTGTGCAAGACTGTTTTTAGGTAGTCTCGTTCTCGAGGGTCTTCACTGTCAAACAGTTCCAACAGCTGTGTTTAAAGGAAAAAGAGAACTGAAACAGGAGACATTTGACAAGTAGGGCACACAGACTTCAGTACAAAACTGAATTCATGAGAACACATAAATGAAAGAATGTGACATCCATGGCACCCAAAGAGTAGATATCCAGTATTAATAATCTGCTGGAATCTCAGTACAACATCACAAAACTCAGAATAAATTTGTGATTAACTAGCTTCAAAATGCTGCCTTCCTTCTCCCCAAAAATAAATATGATAAGACAGTTTGACTTTTACCATCCACCATTCCCTGACTCTGCAGAACCAGAAGATCCTCATTTGATCTAGTACTTTGTTCTCACAACACTGTGTCAAGGTCACATTTTTCTAATTGCTTGTAATTTATATGATGAGCTCTTAAGCCTTCCTAGTGATTGTGTGGCCTTCACACTGTGGAAAGAGTCAACAGGGAAGTCATGCCAGCACTGGATCTGCTGTTACAGGATCTCCACCAATTGCCATAGATCAAAAGCATCAGAGAGAATTAATCCTTCACTTTGAACAAAATGGTGATTTCATTATCAATGCTGATTAAAAAAACCAAAACAAAAGAATGAACAAAGAAAGAAAAAAAAACCAACAACAGAAAACCCACATTTACTAAGTAGCTCTTAAATAAATAAACAGCAAAATGGTTATGTGAGACTCAGTCAAGAGACAAGGTATTTTGGTGTCTAGTATTGTACAAAATATATCCCAAACACTGACACCTGAAGCTACATGAAATGAGCAGCAGGAATATCAACTGCAGATCTTTGTTTTGTTCCCCTTGAATCCCCTGCCACAAAAGTATGAGCTTTCCCTTGGCCACCTTCTTCGTTTTTTTGTGACACCACAATATTGGCTGTTCTGAGGATGTGAAGAATCAATTCAGAGGTAAACTTTACCTAAAAGCAAAAAGCACAACCAACTGCCACAAATGTGCAGAAAACAGGGAATTTTAGGTAATTTGTAGTAATCATAAGCAACCAGTATCTGTCTTGCATGAAAAAAACAGCAACTGTCAAGCAGTACCTATCTTGCAAGAGAAATAAAGATAGTTTGTCAAACAGGTCTTGCAAATGGGTGAGATGCTGTCAGAAAATCATTACAGGAGTGGCAGGAAACAAAATTATCTTAGATTCACAAACAGATAAATTATAAATACCTATTACAAGTAGATATGTCAGTGTGTGCATGCTACACCTGATCTCTGTTAAACTGCCACACAACTTTGAGCAGGTGAAAAATGCTAGGAAAAATAGGATTAAAAGTTGTTAGGCTGTCTGGGATTTTGCTTTCTAACATCCAGGTCTAGGACTGATGCACACATTGTTCCTCCTTGCTTTGAACATTTCTGCAGCTTGCAATGACACCTCACTGTATTTTCCTTGCAGCAAGAATCTGTGGTGGGAATTTCATGAGGGAAGTACAAGGTTTGTCAGCTGCCCTCCAGAGGTTATAAACACATTGCTTTGTTCAATTAGTTCTGGATTTAAATAAATAGTCACCTCATCCTTCCCCAAATAGCACATTGCAGCCTAAGACAGCAAACAGCTGGAAGCACTTAGGTTTTTAGTTTTCTTACTGGATTGAAAAGTATTTATATTTGAGTTCTCTTATGCAGATCCTCTGTGGAAACACTGCTAAACTAAGACTCAGTCTCTCATTTAAAAAATAAATAAATAAGACAATTATTTTTCTATGTCCAATTTGTTATTAGGTTTCAACAATAAAATCTTATTTTTATGGATAAGCTGCAAGACTTCCATAATTTATGTTGACTATTCTAAACATACATAGAAAAGGGAAATTAATTTTCCAAAATAGCAACCCACATAACACAGAGACTTGTGGATATATTTGAATAGTATGTCTCTTAGCAACCACTGCCAACCATTTCAAACTGTACATAAGCAGGATTTAGAAATGAACAGCTACACTGGTAAATACAGTATTTTATTAAAACATACAGCTGAAAGCCAGAAACACAGCTATACTTAAAAAAAAAAAAAAATCTAAAGCAAGTAAACAAGCAAAAAGTTTGAGAAAAGTCCATTAAAAAAAAACCTGGAACTTTTTAATATACTTTTTTCATACAGGCATCCTTACTGCCAAGAAACACTTCATTAAAATTTTAAAAAAAATTAAAAACTAATTTTGAGGAAAACCTGATTCCAAATACTCCAAATGTCCCAGGTGTGTTGCCAGTGTCACAAGACACCAAAATGCTCAATATTCTTAAGTCCCAAATTGCTCTCCTGTGTAAGGGGTCTCAGTTGTAGATACTCAGGAGTTACTCCTGACACACAACAAACACAACAGGAAATGGAAGGGCACCCCAGTTCCTATAGTTCACCACGAAGGATTTATACACATGCAAATAAATCTACTTTCTTGTATATGTATATATGGCTGAATAGATTTTTTTAATAGAAAAATGTGAATTTTAAATTGACACACTGTGCACAGGAACATAAAAATGTGCATCACCAAACCACATGGCAAGAACATAGAAATCCTTAGAACTCCTTTGACCTCTTAATTGTCATGTTTTCTGATAAGAAGGTTCTGATAAGTATCTCTTACAGTAGGTACTATTCTTCCATTTGGCAGATTTAATGAAAACCACGATTTAAAAAAAAAAAAAATTAAATCTTTGGTTTACACCCATTCCCCTGTGCCAAACTGACAGTTTTGAATGTCTTAAAAGGGTGTGAGTGGGATGTTGCCAGTCATGACCAAGTTCAGCAGCACACAACAGGAGCATCTAAGAATTATTCTTACTAGATTTTGAAGGAGAACACTTGCATTCATCCTAATGCAATCCTGCTCTATCTAATCAAACTAAAACTAGCCTGGAAAAACCTGTCAGGAGTCATTTATCATGCATATTCTTTTATCTCCAGCAGGTACTGGATGAACACATTGGTGCATTTCCTTGACAAATCAGTACTGAGAGGAACAAAAAGGAAACTACCAGAGATTTGATCCAGATGAAAAATGCTCTTAATGTTTAGGAGATGGATATAATAAAAATGTAAGTATATCCTATTGCTTTTTTAGGACAAAGAAAGTCTTGTGATACTGAGAAGGAAACTGAATTCCCTTCTTTGAAGCTTTGAATGTAAGGACAGAAATTGTTCTTTTCACTAAATTTTTCAGGTATTCTTCATCCAAACAACATACATGAACAGTAAAAGCACAACTTCTATTGCCTGAGCAGTACAGGGAAAAATAAAAGCTCCATGAGTGCTGAGGGGCAAGAGAAGGGTCTTCAGAAATGCTGAGCATCTCCTGCCAGCTTTAGTTGGTTTTTCATTCAAGTGTCAGCCTGCAAGGAACTCCCTTTTCTAACTAAACAGGAATCTTTCTAAATTCCCCTGATTTCAAAAGCAAGCTACAGACAGTATCAAGCAGAAAGTTCTTTCTGACTTTGCAGTTATACAAAAACTCACCAATGGAAAAGAAAACCCAAGACAGGCCTATTCTCAAATCTGAAGACAGAAAAATGTATGAATGGAGTACCCTGGTTTATCCCAGAAAACAACTTCCTTCAACCACCTCTGTTTGTATAAACAATACTAAGACACATTCAAACTGGTGTTTAAGTAGTCTCTCTAGATAGAGAGAACAGCATTTTGAGACTACTTGGTAGCAAACTTTTCATTTCTCAACAGTTACTGTTTCAGTTCTGTCTCAAAACCAGTAAGTCAAATATTTTGATTGAGGTATTGAAACTGGATCCAAACCATCTATTTTATGTATCTATAGCAACAGAGATTGACATATAAACACACACACCTTTTTGCACTACCTCCATAGATTGAAAACTTTCATTTCAGATGCTGGTTTAGCCTTTTTCTGTTGCAAATGAAGTTACACTTCCAAATTCTAAACAAAATCCTTTAAAGGATTTTTTTTTTTCAAAAGCGACACCAAGCCTTAAAGAAAACACACCAGCTTACCTGCAATACAAATTTCTGATCTATGTACTTTTTGGCAATGCTGGGCTGAAATTCTTGGCTTTCCAAAAATCGTATGAAAAACTCATATACAAGCTGCAAAAGAAAAAATAAACAAAACACAGGTTTATTTTATGACTTCATTATGCTTTTTTAATATTTTCAGTATTTCCCTAAGTTATTTTGTTAGAAGATTAAATGCTTATTTTTCCACAGTACAAAGGGTTTAAAAAAAGGGTTAAAAACATATTTTTCTCCTTTATTGAATTGCCACCTTTTAGTTAAAATTAATTACATGATCTTATTCAGCTGCCCTTGCTTATTTAACTCCAGTCAAAGACATTTCATCACCAAGAACAGGCACTGCCATCTTGTAATGCTTGTTATCATCTTGTAAAGCTTCCCAGAGTAATTGGGAAGCACATTTCAACTGCCCTCTGAACTGCTGAAGTCACATCAAATACAGACATTACAGTTCTGAAGGGGTTGGCAAAACAGTTGGAAATATTTAAATTAAATTAGAAACTGCTTAGAGTAGTGTTCTAGTACAACTTGAAACAGGAGAAGAATACAAACCAGAATTTATTCAGAAGTTCCTCATTTACTGTAAAGATTAGCCTCAGGGCTGGAGAAAATCTGCTTATTTTCATGCAATTCCATCTCAACCTACACTCTTCAGTGGGACAGCAAGACTTTTCATTCAGTGCAGAAAAGGAAGAGTATAAAACCCAGGGAACAAGGAAATGAAGTGAAACAGAGACTGCTGTGGCCTCTTAAGACAGCAACTCTGATCTGTCACTGGTAATGAGCTACCAGCCACCCATTCTCTTTGCAGAACCTTTTCATAAAGAGCAGTCATTGAAAATTTTCTCTTTTTTTGTCTTTAGTGAGTATGAATATTGATACTGAAAGGAGAAAGGAAGCTTAAAAATTACATTTTAACATAATTTTAAACTTTTCCATGAACAGCAATATGCTGCAAAACTGCTGCTGCTACTTTATAACAGCATTCTCTGACTTCTGAAAGGAAGCAATAGGAAATCAAAAAGCAGGAGAGAGGTTTAGAAAAAAAGTGACAGCTTACATAACACCAACATTAAATCATAAGGAAATCAATTCCATCGACTTTTCACAAATGCTTTGGTGAATTTCTTCTTGACAATGGTAAGTCATCCACTGGATGAGAAATTCCATCATTTCCATGCAAGTAATGACTTTTTGAACTACAGCACCAGTGTCACTGAATGTGCTGTTTCCAGGCAGGCACAGCTCCTCAGAGCTGCCTTGACGTTTTGAAGAGTCTTATTTTTTGTGAAATTTAAATATAAATGAGGGATGAACCTACATTTCAACAGATTCTGAATTAGAGAGCACAAAAGAGTGAAGCAAACCAAGTGAAGCACAATCACAGGATTGTGCATGCAACTGTAAAATAAAACCCTCATTTCAGGCTAAGATCAATTTTGCTCCTTTGCTCACAAAAACTCTCAAACTCCACAAACTTACTCAGGCAAACTTCTTGTAAATTTACCAGTGGTGTGAGTCATTATCCTGACTAACACAGGATCTTCATCTCTATTTTCTATAAAAGAATTTACTGCATCAGCATCAATGATGTTTTGTCCAGTTCAGTTTATGTTCTTCATTCAAAATCACAGAGCAATGGAATGGTTTGGGTTGGAAAGGACCTTAAAGATCCCCTCATTTCACCCTGCCATGGTAGGAACATTTCCAAGACCAGGTTGCTCATCCAAGCAGGGCTTCATCCAATCCAGCCTTCAACACTCCCAGGGATGGGGCAGCCACAGCTTCTCTGTGCCAGGGCCTCACCATCCTCACAAGTCAAGAACTTCTTAATAAAATGTAATCTGAATCTCCCCTTGTCCTATCACTACCTGACTGTGTAAAAAGTCACTGGAAGGCTGCAATGATGTTTCCCTGGAGCATTCCCCAGGATGAAGGCTCCTATGCCCACAGGACAGGTGCTCCAGCCCTCTGATCATCTCTGCACCCTCCTTCTGATCATCTTTTCACTCTTCTCTCTGGATCCACAATTTTCTTGTGCCAGTAACTTCAGACCTGCATGCAGTGTTATTCCACATGGGGGTCTCAAATTCCTTGTTTTGACAACTGGAATTCAGAGGAAGGGATGCTACCCAGTGAGCTTGAATCCTGCTACAAATACCTGGGAGCAAACCTTGACTCCAGGAGAGGAAGGAGTACTTAGATAGGGATGCAGCTTCTCATTCATTTTTCTGATCAGCTGCCAACACTAGTGCAGTTTCATATGAATATTAACCACCCTCAATAAACAAAACTGCCAGCAGTGTCATCCTCACAATGCCCATGCTGAAGTTGTTGAAAAACACTTCTGCATCAAAGCAGTTGGGAAAGCAAAAATTTTTAAATCAGTGAAGGAAAACAGGAATATGAGGGACACCATCAATATAATTTTGAAAGAAAGCTTTAACATTTTGCAAATATCATTAAGTTTTCTCCCAGAGAACTAGTTCTGATTCATAGGTTAAAAAAAAGCTGAGAAAAAAAAAAAGCTGAGAGAGTTATTAGATACACTAAACAATGACAAGAACTTCTGAGGTAAATAATCAAAAACCTGTAAATGCGGCCACGATGCCTCCAAGGTGGGCTCATCTTCTTCTGGATCAAATTCATTGCTGTCACTAGGTGGGAGAGTTCTGAAGATATTGCAAGATACCTGAAAAGGCAAAGAAAGCAGGATGAGACCCATTCTTCCAAGAGGTAATAGATTTCAGGGTTCTGTATATCTGCACTTGCTCTATCCTCCATCACTTTTCCTGCTGTCAGACAAGGATCTTTAGCAATGGCACAGCGCTAAGGAACCTGTCACTTTACAAACCTGCCACCAGCCTTGGCTTTTCTCCTTTTCTCTGATACCCCAGCATTATCCAGTCTGGCACAATGTTCCAGAGGAGCCCACCAACATGGGATTGACAATCCTGATGGCATCAATGGGAGCCAGCACTGCTTAGGAGTTGTAGGAAATACCATCAATGTGTATTTATAAGTGTTGTCATACAGCACTTGGTTATTTTTGTCTGTACAGAGAAACATTAATGATTAAGGTCTCATCTGTCAGCACTTGTTAGGAGTTGCCAGTGCTACTCACACATTACTGGACACCTCATGCCAAGTACAAAACTTGGTAATAAATGAAAGTAAATAATAGTATTTGCTCAACACTTAGCCTACATTTTATTTCATGGCTGGCTCACTTTGCCTAATCTTATTTAGAGGCACTTTGGTGAGACTGCCTGGCTTTGTGAGGTTCATGCTATCAGCAAAGACTGAGGCAGAGAGCTTTGCTGGGTTAATTAGAGTGCTGAATGGAGCGTACAGCTTATTATGCAGCAAATCTGATAAACTGCAAACATGCTATAGGGCCTCTCTGCACTTGGAAGGTGATGATGTGCCTTCCTTGCACTCTGCTGCTACGCATTTGACCCATCCCTAAGCTGGTTAATCAAACAGCTGGGAAAAGCAGCATGTTATCCCCTAATCTATACATGACCCCTTCATAGTAGTTCAGACAAACTAAGCTATTTAAGACACAAAACTAGTATGTTCTTCAGCATCCTTGTTTGTTTTTCCAGCTTCTTTGCTCCTGTAAATGTTTTAGTCTGTAAGGCATATTTTCAGTATGTTGGCAACACAGTGAGAAAGGGCACTTTAAAGCCCACAGTTTAAATACAATCCAAATACTGATAAAACCAGATTTAAATAGGGTGAAGTTTTAGAATTTGCAGGACAAACACAACAGATTCAGGCACTGCATAAACAGAAAGATGAAAGAGGTAAGAGCAGGAAAGCACACCGGTGCACCCGAGTGAGGGATGTTCACTGAACACAGAGAGCGAGCAAGGCAAACCAGGGAGCACAGAAAACAAAAGGCCACACTGGTTTGTGCTGGGACTTGTCCCTTCCTGCCACAAGAGGGTGTGTGCCACTGCAGTTCCAGTCCTGCAGGCTCTACAGAAGCCCCAGTCTGTAAAGCTCAGCATCGCTTTCAGCCTGGAGAGACACAGACTCACTCCAGCCTGTGCTGATGGGTGCTGAACTCCTCCTGCCTGTTCCCACACCAGCCAAGTGACTGCCAGCATTCTCCAGGAGATCTTCTCCTTCCTCCTTTCAGCCTCTTCCTCAACTCATTCACTTCTCTCAAGAGCCCCTTCACAAAGAAACATTTCTAATCTCATGAGGGGTCAAATAACTATTCCAGGAATACACACACGTTACAGTTTGTCTTTCCTCAAGGATTTCTGAGCTCTTCCTTCTACTATCCCTGATACGAAAATGCAGGGAGAGGAGTGATCAGAATTAGCATGACAGAGTTTCTATGGTACAACACAAAAGAGTAGACAGCCCAAAGAATTCCCAAGTAAAAAGTGGGAAATGTACCTTGAATCCAAACATCTGGTATTCTAAAATAGTTACTCAAACATTTTTTGTTAATGCTTCCCAGTAAAAAATTCCAACTCTTTCAGGATTTGGACCAAAATAAGAAACTAAGAAAACCAAAGTCAGTTTGGTTTTTTTTTTTCCTTTTCTGCTTTAAATTTCATTTGAAACAAAAAAAAAAAAATTCTGCAAATTCAACTACACATATATTGTTAAAACTTGTACCTACAGATCATTCATCAGCTGTTTTGTTTAGAAACTGGAAAAAATACTGAATTATGACAAAAAGAAAATCCGCAAGGTGAAGTATATACTTTCAGAATGAAAAGCTAAACAAAGACAAATTCCTGTAAGACTCAAATTAAGTCAAACCAAGCCTCAAGCAGTTACTGCTAGGGCCTTACCAGCATGATAGAAATATAAGAGGTTCAGCAACAATTAGTTAAGTGCCAGCACTGACACCTGGATCTTGAGCTTGGGACAAAATTAGTATGATTTCTGGAGAGTGCCTATTAAAAAATGCCAGTCCCAAGGCAACTCAAAAGCAGGTTTTTTTGCATAAGAAAATTAACATGTAGGAGCAAATGCAATGCAAGCTAGAATATGGTCCTAGTATGCAGTTTGTTCTCTTTAATTTTCTGTTTTGCATGAGGAGTAAAGATAAGCCATGTGGAGCTAAAATGCAGCTATTCTGCTGAGAACAGACAGAACAGGTTATCTTTAAGTGATTTCCCCAGGTTATCATAACTTTAGGAGATAATGTGTGCCATTACAGTTACATTAATCACCACAACACAGCACGATAGCTCATTTACATGCAGTGTCAATTTATAGCATGCTTATCTAAATCAGTAGCCTCTGGGTGGTTAATGTTTATAAGCCTCTAAGGGAGAACTGAAGGCAACAAGTCCTTCCATGCATGAACTGCCCAGCTGTACATTGGGACCCTGACAGCCACCACACTAAGACAGGAACACACTACATCAGATCTGGAAAGACTTTTTTCTCAGAGAGGCATAAGGCAGCTATTTCCTATTTATCCCTGGGCCCAAGCAACATGCCAAAATTCCTTCAGCTGGATAGCTGAATCATTTCTCTCCTGACCTCTCTTGGATCATCAAGCCAGAGGACATCCCTGCCAGCCTGCATACACAACCCCCAGTGCTCCTCTCCCAAAGCCAACACAAATGACTGTGGATCAATCCTGACTTCCGTCTGCCACTGATTAGGAATGCCTCCAAGCCCAGATGATCTTTTTGCAAGGCAAACCAGAACTCTAATATTCTACAAAGTTGTATCAAGACAAATGTCCCCTTTCTGTTCTCAAAAACACCTGCATCCCCCTCTACTCCATGGCTGTACCTTTCAGAAGCACACATCAACTTGGGTGTACAAAGACCACCACAGCTCCACCACGCAGATTCTGAACACCCAAGTGCCAGAAACCATTTAACAAACAGTTACATCTACCCATTATTGGCTCTGAATCTAAAGCATCCAAGATCAAACTGAAAATGCTGAAATGACAGATTTCTGGAGTGGAGATGCACAGAAATCCGAGCTGTGTGTCAGTATGTCAGTCAGGCACAACTCACAGACTCACAGAGTGGTTTGGGTTGGAAGGGACCTTAAAGGTCAGCTAGTTCCAATGCCCTGCCAGAGGCAGGGATGGCACCCACTAGACCAGGCTGCTCCAAACCCCATCCAGCCTGGCTTTGAACACTTCCAGAGACAGGGCAAATTCTCTGGGCAGCCTGTACCAGTGCTTCACTTGCCCTCTTAATAAAGAATTTCTTCTTAAGACCTGATCTAACTCCAACCAGAAGCAAGACAAAAACTCTCCCAGACAATTACAAGTCAATGTCAATTCATTAAGAACAAACAGGACAGGGAAGGCTGCTCTGTACCCCCCCAGAGAGTGAGCTGCAATTTCTGAACAGATCTGATGGCTGGTACCCAGCAATGCAGAACTACAAAATTGTGAACATACAGGTAAAAGCATCAAGCTTCAAGAAAGCTTTATCACCACATTTATACTTGAAATAACTTTCAGAAAAGAAGGTAGTAAGAGGCTCAAGTCTGAAATCAAAACTCATGTTTTGAGAAGTCCTCTTTGCCCCTCACTGGAGTGCCATAAAAGTAACAATGCTGTAACAGAAACACTTCACAAATTGAATTGCAGCTGAGCACTTCTACTCTGTGTTGTTTGAAACAAAGATTTTTATCAGTAATAGTCTTCCTGAATGAAAGCTGAAATGAAAACAAGCACACACACTGCAAAGTCTAATATATTCTCTATATAAAACCAGGCTAAGTGGATACCCATTTAGCTTACAGGGAACACCTGTTCTTCAATTAAAAATATGCGGAATCATCCACATGAACCCCATGTACATATAAAATTGAAACCCAGTATCTCTGCTCACAATATTTAAACTGCTGTGCATAATAATAACACAGAGAAGCAATGAAATGTAATTAAGTCATGAAGCCATGCTATCCTGGAGACAACACTGGTCCCTGGAAAAGACACTGGAACTTGTCCTTCTGAAACATATCTGCATATGTGAAGTTTTTTAATATTGTTTACAGATTTACATATTCTAGTTCCTGAAGCAACTACTGCAGCCACTCAGCTATAATCTCTCTATAAAACCCTCTGAATTGTTCCCAGAAGTTTGACCAAAAAACATCTTAACAAAATGTAGCACCTAATTTTATCTTAACAGATTATAAACTGCTCCACCAGCTCTCCTTTCCAGTTTCACTACTAATTTTACTACAGCACTGCTTCTGATCTCAAGGTTGAATCTGTCTGATATCCTGTTGCTTCTTGTTAAACCACCAGATCTCTTTTACACCTGTACATATATTTGCATATGCAGTGTGTGTCTATCTATAGATAGGTATTTTTATATAGACATGACAACTCTCAACCTCTGTGTCGTTAAATGGAAAAACAAAGCTCCTAAACCCAGGCAGTTGTTGGTTTCTCTGTTTGTTGTTAATCCTGTGATTATTTTTGCTTCCTTCCTTTGACCTCCCACCTGTGCACAAGTGCACAGGGGTATATATAAAGAGCCAGACCATCTCCCTCTTTTTTCCTGCATGTTGTCATATTAATTTATCAACATTCACTTCTTTGAACAGTGCAGTGTACCAGAAATTCGTATTAAGATACTCATGATAAGCAATCCACAATGTTCAGGTTCTTTTCTGCATCACTGCTTGCCTGAATACAGTCTTTCAGGGTTCAATATTATGTGCTTTCTTTTGCCCAGCAGCATTACTTTTGACTTGGCTGCATCAAAATGAACTACACTGGATTGTGAACACAGTCAAAAATCCAGATCACAGGCTGGGGGGAAATAGTTCACATTTTCCCTTGACCTTTTAGTCTACTAAAAATTCAATCAATAACCTGCAAGAATTTACCTCTGGATCAGGGCTCCTAAACTTGTTAGCTTACCATCACCCACTTCAGTGGTGGCAGCAGCTTCCATCCATACAGATGAGGAGCAGCAAGCCTGAGATCCTTGGGCAATGTTTCTCTTGGCAGAACTACAACAGGAGCGAGTTTGTAGGACAAAACAGCTGGTGCTCAGGTGCAATGTCCACACCATGCATGTTTAGAGGGAGCAGTTGCTTTCTATTGATATCCTGAATAAAGCAGTAGTTATACTCCTGCAGTGGATGCTTTGCCCAAAAGAAATCAAATTTACAAACCCTGAAACTTCCCACAGAACCACAAAATGGTTTGGGTTGAAAGGGACTTTATAGGTCAACTAATTTCAACCCACTCTGCCACAGGCAGAGCAGACCAGGCTGCTACAAGCCCCATCCAACCTGGCCTTAAACAAGGGATGGGGCAGCCACAGCTTCTCTGAGCAACCTGTGCTAGTGGCTCACCAACCTAATAGTCAAGGATTCCATCCTAACACATAATCTCTCCCTGTCCCCTTCCAAATTCAAGTCATTGCTCTTTGTTCTCCCCTTCCAGTTTAAAGCCATTATCCCTTGTTCTAATCTTGTTCACTCCAACAAGAATCAAGGTGGATTACAACACTTTGGATCTGAATTAGAAGCGTTAGCCCAGACCCTGCCTAGGAACAGCCCTGGGTCCAACCAGGGCTGCTGGAAATTGGTGCTCTGCAATTCCTCTCCAGGTCACCTAGACCTGAACTGTATCTGGATACCCTATCAGTAACCTCATTCATCACTCTCTCCTTGTAAAAAAGTTTTCAGACGATTCAGTGGAGGAATTTTTCATTTAATCTGTGCCCAGGTAATTCTAAAATACAGTCTGAAAAATTACAGCAGTAGTTCAAGTATCTTCAATAAATTAATGCACGGTACCAGCAGAAAGAGCCCATCACCTCTAGAGCAGGCAGGAGACCAAGTGAAAGGTTGCCAATGCATGAACTCAAACTCTAGACAGCATTGCAAAACTCATGCTGTCCTGGACTCCAAAGTAAAGAACAAAACATACAATTCAAAACCCAGGAAAACAATCCCTCAGAAGAAGATTAACACTATACTTGTCCGTAGACAAAATGCTTTACAGGTACTTAAGAGGATGACACAGCCAAAATAAGGTGTGGGGATGTAAAGGTCTTCTAAGTAAGTAAGTAAATAAATAAATAAATAAATGTAGCTCAAGTGCTTGGAACAAGAAAGTGTTTTTCCAGTTTATTTCTTTCCTTTAGACCAGTCACTGAACTGTTCTGCAGATAAAGTCTGACAGATGCAAGGCCCACGTAACCAACTGCAGGAATAACGGATACAGGTAAATGCAATTACAGACAACTGCTGCAAGAGGAGCAGCCTCCAACTGAGTTTTTGTGAGGAGCACAGAACATCAGTTCCTCTTCTTTTAATAAGCATTGTATGTTTAATACGAGCTAGGTGTATAAAGAATGTGAATAACAAAAATATCTAACAAAAGTATTTGGAAATAATGCATAAAGAAATCAAAGATTCTTTTCTTGCTTCTACACAATTGATAACTCTCACATTAAAGAAAGAAGAACAGAATTTAAAATATGATGTGATTTTTACGGTTTTTTTTTAAATAGCATGTTTGCTCCATTGTGGCTGCACCTACATGACAATTTTTTATTTAAAAAAAAAAAAAAAAAAAAAAAAAAAACATTTGGGTGGGTGGTCAAAGGACATTGCATTTTCCTTCCAGCATTTCAGATGGCTTCAAAATCTGTTCCACTTCTGAGTCAATTTAAGTTCAAAATTAATTCCTTATCTTTTACAGAATTCCTGAACTTATATAAAATTGCCATTACAAAGGGATACGATTTTTCAATTCATGTGAGAGTATATGATTTCATTTACTTCCCTTAGACTCAAAATCACATTCACTATTATATTTTGAAATCTAATACAAGAAGCAACAGGAACATACATGCAGGGTTTTTGTTAAATCAAAAAGGTAAGACTGAATATAGGTGGACCTGCAGAAATATCTCTATCCAAGAATATTCAATACAGAAACTCAGAAGATGCCATACTTAGTCATAAGGCATGGTTAAAGGTATAGAAAATATAAAAACCATAATGCCTATGAAGTCTAACAGCTAGAACACTTCCTAAAAATAGGTTCCTCAATATGCTAAAAAAAAAAAAATAATAAATCACGGCTTAGCAAGATATTCTTTATGTTTAATGGGTCTGTCACAAACAAACTCCTGAACAGACTCTGCCCTCACATCTGTTGAGACAAACCTGCAGTAAACTCAATGCAATCTCTCTAGATTTATGTCAGTAGAAAGAAGAGAGAAAAAAAAATCCAAACCAGAATCTGACATTTAAAATGCATTTTTTTGTGTTTATTTGGGTATTGATTTAACCAAGTTTCTTTCCTTGTCTTGCTTAACACAGTTTCTACACCACATGACATCTCCTATGTTTCACTCTGGCTGTACAGAAATTACAGGCTTATTTTACTCGACTTGCCGTTACAGAAAAGATAGATGACAATGGGAAGCCAGAGGCATTTCAGCACTTAGAAAAGAGAACAAAGTATCACTATTCCATTCTAAAAGATGTATCTGAAGAGAGTTTCATTAGCCATCTCCTGTGGGCTGGCAAACACACACTGATGTTGCACAAACGTCAGGGCCCTGGTTGACAATTTCTAAAGAAGCAAGTAGGAGAGCTGAAAGGTTGCTCACCAACAAAGAGATTCATCCAGACTTCTCAGCTGAACAGCTTGTCAATTTTTTCATCCAGTTTTGAAATTAAACAGATCAGTTTCCTCAATTTGTGTTTTAACATCCATCAAACACAAACAGCTCAACCACATACACCCTTCAGGATATCACAGATAATAACAAACATTTATTTCTTGCAACTACCACTGCTTAATCTACCAGCAAAAATCAGTATCATTAGTTTAAGCCTCCACATTTTGCTCAGACAGGGATAAATTTTAGATTAAGTGTCCAATTATTGGCTCAAAGTCCTATCACTGGCATTTCCTTCTTAGCAGAATGTGGCTTAATTGGCAAGGCCATTTTTCCTAAGACTTGCCTAATTCTAAAGAATGTCATCTACCCTTTTGAACAACACATCAAACTGCAGGGGAAGCATGTTGAGCAATACCCTCCTGAATAATTCTGTTCAGCTCATGGCCATTAACACAAATCCCAATCACTCTCCCATCAACTGATATTGATGACATGGATGAGGCCCCTGCAACTTGCTTTGGTGGTCATTAGGAGATTCCGGTTTATTTTATTTTTTTTAATAACAAATAACATGCCAGGCACTGTATCAAGCTAAAGAGGGTGGTTTAAGGAAGCAGATTTGCACACAGGTTGACAAACAGCCAAGTGGTTTCACATTTAGCTATACACAACATCATATCACATGCTCAAGAGAAGAAGATGAAAACATGTGATATTACAAGCATGGGTAAAGCTTTTAATGGCATAAATTTTAGATGATTAGCATGAAAAACATCCAGAAGTTATCTGGCTACTACAAATTACTCTTTCAAACCCTTGTATTTTAGAAGCAATTAAAAAATCTCAGTTCTTCTGAAGAATTCTACTGGTAACCTTTTCCTAGCCTAGTATGTCTAGAGCCAAAAACCTTTTGGGTCATCAACAGAGATCATTAACATACACACACAATATAAAACCTTAGAACAAAAGAAATCTCTTCCACAGATACTACTTTTTTGAACATTTTAGATTATTTAGGTGAGAAAACACTTTAGCCATTAATCCTTCTCTATGAATATTAGTAACTTTAAAAACACCAGTTTTAGATGGGTGTCACTTGCTTTTTTCCCTGCTCCTAAATGATGCTAAAACTCACAAAAGAACTTTTTTCCCTTCACCTTCAAATCACAGTAGCCTAAAAGAACAAGCAAGAAATATTAATTCTTAGATTCATAAACACTAAACATAACAGGGACATAGAAAGGGACATTTCAAAGGGACATAAAACAACTGGGTCCTGTTTTGATCAGTTTTAAGATCCTGGTCTTTCAATCAAAACACTCCCATGACAATTGTGGCAGGCAGGCAGTGGGGATGCTAATTTTGTCAGGATGTAGATGCTGTTGTTTTCTTCACTACATGACAGGTCTGAGACTGTCAACGTGACAGCTCCCTTGTGAACACAGCTGGAGACCTTGGTGGAAATCCCCAAAAGCATATGAAGGTGGTAGTTGCACTCATGAAGTAAACTGTGCACATTTAAGTCTGTCTCAATGTTTGATTATGGGCACAAAACTGCCTGAAACAAGAACATGTACTTAGAGCAAAGAACAAGTTAAAAAACAGTGCTTCAGCACCAAGTGACTCATGCCATCTCTTCACCAGGCAGCATGTGCTGAAAACTTATTCTATATAATATTAGAATAACTACCTTTCCCTCTAGGGCCTGTGTAAATGTGTTCAAAGTGGTACTTTAATAGGTGAGGACCAGCACATAAAAAGAGCATTTTTACCAGACAGTCTATCTGCAAAAAACAAAATACCTGCAAGCCTCAAAAGCCCTGGTGACGTGGCTTAGCAGAAACACTGCAATAGCATTCAGGAATCATTCATGCATCTGTTATGGATTCACTCACACAAATCCTGTACCAGAGCACTGCATCCTGCTGCCATGGAATACAATCACCAAAGGGGTTTTCCAGCAGCACATACTCCAAGAACACCACTGGTTGTGACAGGTACAATCAGGGGACTCCAGCTTTCAACTGCTTACGCCTTCACCAAAGCTCAGGTGGCTGTTGCAGGCTAGAGTTCCATCCAAAATTCAAATTACAATTTACAACTACATTTACTTAACGTTTTTTCAGGAAATTCTTTAGGAAAAAATCATGTTCACTTCCTTAAATACTTAAGCATCTTTTTACTTGTAAAAATAATCAGGTTTGAGTAGTCAGGGGCCACTGAGTAGCCAGACATAGGACATGAGAATATTCACAGCTCTCCCCTGCTTCAGTATCCTGGCACTGCAGAGGAAACAGCCTGGGTTCAGCACCACAAATGCAAAGCAGAAGAAAGCAGAATGAAGAAGGGCATGATGCAACGAAAGGAAAAGATGAGAGAACAGACTTCTATCAAAAAGGAGCTAAGCTGAAACTGGAATTTCTTAAGCTCCATTAGTAAATATCTATAAAATCCACTGGAAGCATTCAGGTTTATTTTCATTTCCAATAACTTCCAACATTGTAGATACAGACTATATTTAAGGAAATTATTCAAAACCATGCTTTTCTTTAGGCAATTCATCATTTCCTAAAGTTAAAAACTGTTGTCTGAATCAATACAAGTGACTGCAGGAACAGTAGGACATGATAATAAAGGGGTTTTGCATCTCTTCTACAGTTCAAAATCAGATTGTTCCACAGATTATGATTTATGATTCAAATTGAACTTTATAAGCAGTTAAAAATCAAATTCTTCTTGTTTCTTGGGGCCCAAGCTGAGGCAACACTAACTTGTAGAGCTTTTATTCAAGAGCTGATGCTGTAGCCAACAACTGAAGTCAACACAAGAACACAACCTCAGCAACAGAAATGCTAAAAAATTACTAAATTCTCTGAGGAGATAAGTTTGGAGGCATCCTCTACAGAAAAAGTCCCCCACTTTATTGTATTTATCTGTGCATCAACATCCTTTCCATGCAAAGGGTGTGATATACTTTGTTCATCACAAGGGGTACACATTAGATTAAACTAACATTTGCAAACCATTTAGATACTACAGTACAGCACCAGCAGAAAAATTCAGGGGAAAAAAAAAGTCATTCTATATTCTGCCTGGTATTTGAATGGTGCATGAGTTCACATACTGAAAAAATAGCACAGCAAGTAGTTCATTCACAAGACTGGTCGAGTGCAGAAGGGGGCAAGAGAGGGTGAGGGAGAAGGGGAAGAATCTGATCTCATAATTAGAAGCTTTCTGACAATGCATACACACACAGAAACCATATTAAGATTTTTTCATAAACCCTTAATTCTCTTTTTTCCCTTCATGATTAACTGCTTGATGGTTCTGTCACAATTTACAGCTATTTTTAAGTATTACAGACAAGCAACACAGCATGTATCTGTGTGTTAGAAAAGAAATGAGGAGCATACACAAAGCAATCCAAAAACTATTTACATTTTTCTTCTTACAGCACATAGCTAGAGGATTCCATGATGACAGAGTATCATTAGGAAACTGACATCACCAAATCTGTATTTAATTAATTGCTTTCTCATTTAGAGAACAGGTTATAAGGGTTCTGTACAGTAGCACAGAACAAACGTTTTAAAGCAGTGATTGAGATTTTGCCAGTTGCAATGAACATTCTTCACCATACAGCATCTGGTACTGTTTCCATTTTTAAATTGAAAACACTGTTATTTAACAATTTATATATATAAGGTATGGCTTTATAGTTGAGCAATCTTGGTCACTCTAACAACAATGAGTCCACATAACCCAGCCAGGACATTTTCCCAACAATCCTATACAACAATTTTAGCATTTATTATTTTAAAATTGTTACCCATGCATACTTTAAGCTATCTCTGCCTAAAGCAGACACCAAGAGCTGAGAGAAAGTTCAAAGAAAGATAAGAAACTTGCAAAAATTATTCCATTATTTATGCTGGGGAGGAGAGGGAAGGTAGATTGGAGAAAACGTGAGGGACTCTGATTTTACGGTTGCTGGTTTTCTCCATCAGGAAACAATCCAGATTTCCTTTCATACATTTGTGACACTATAATAACTACAATCTATTTCACTTTAATGAGAAATATATAAAAATTAATATTTTTGTCTTTGGAGAATTATCCCCAAGCAATGTCTATTAGCAAATACAAGCCAAAGGCATCATTTAATCCACCTACTCCAGGGTTCAATTTTGCCCACAGTGTGTAAATAGAATTGCAAGTGGATTTAAAAAGAGACCATGAGAAAAAAAGAACTCACCATTCTAACTACTTCAGGGTAAGTCTGCTCTGTCAAACAGCCTCTGCTTATTGTAATGTAGTCCACCAGTTCATTAAGAGTGGAGCGCTTGTATTCTTTCATTTTAAGGTCTGAAAGCGTGTCCATGAAGTCAAAAATGACACAGCACTGTTGAAGTTTCTTTAGGAACAATTCAGGCTGCTCTGAAGATGGAACGTCTATGAAACAAGAAAGGAAATCTTTGTGAGTCTGGCATCTTATTATACAAAACAGGATTTCTTTTTGAAGATCAATTTCAAAGGAAAGCAGCATTCATACAATTCTTGTAAAACAGAGCTCAGATTAACAAATGAACCACTTAGAGGAACTGTATTACTATTGTGAGTTTGAGATCTTGAATGTATTGTAGAAGGAATTTAATCACCAACTGCTATTAGGAAAATAAAGTTCACCAAGAAAGTCCAGGCTGAAGTAGAGAATGGAAACACACCAGCATTCAAGACTTAATTTTGCAATAAACAACTACTTTGACTGGAGGCTGGAATTCACCATCGTTAACTTAAACTCCAAAGAAGGATGAAAGAACTGTCAAACACATCAGGCTTGATTAATTTGTATTTCTAAAAACACTGTGTCATTTATAACCCTGTATGAATATACATGAATACATATATATGAATACACAGCAAGACCATAATTCCACAAACAACTTTTGAGTTTTAATCATTACCCCCACGCTGACACTTTCCATAGGAAAATCAATTTCACTGAAATACAGTGAGGATTTTTTTTGCTGTACTATGAACACATAACATGCATCAATAGGAACATTTTCACAAAAAATAATATGTGCTTGACCAATAAAGTAACAGAACTCACTACTTTTGCTCTGTTTTCTTAATTCTCAGGAAATGAAAGGACTTAATACTATAAAAGGAATGTCAACTTCTTAGTTGCTGGTTACTTTACCAAACACATTAAAAGAATACAGAGACAGATTCATTTATCCCATATTCATGTACACAAGAAGACAGCTGTAGCAGAAACTTGTAGAAATGAAATCCACATTTTTACTCTGAAGGTCTGTCCTTTGAGCTACCTGGTTTTATTTAAGGCACCAACGCCTGCCTCAGCAGCAAAATCCATTGGCTGACCTTCCTGATCTCACTTAAAAACTGTAATAGTGAAGATTTTATGTTTATTTCTCAAAACCTGGACTTCTAAAAGGCCAATCTAAGATGGAACTTCTCATTGCTGACACAGGAGTAAGTCACAGTAAAGAACACTTAGCAAATGCTGGGAGGTGGTAGTAATTGTATGGTAGTTTTAAGTAGTTTTAAGGCTTAAGTACCACGAATCTGTTTTGCTTAAACACAGTGCTTCAATTTAATTAAAACCAGTGCTTAAACACTAAAAAGAATAAACACGGATTGCAGTACAAATAAAGATGCAACAGTTTGTTCAACCTGTTTCTGTTTACAGCACTGAAGTAGTGACAGGATTCAAGAGGGAATCCACATGGGAGAAGAATCCTCCACAAACACCTCTGGAAAAAGAAGGTCCCAAAACCAGGCACCCTAAAGCTATTCCACTGGCCAGCTTTCTCACACGTTCAAACACCTCAGAGGAGGCAGAGCTGAAACCTGAGATGAGTCAAGGAGACAGAGAAACTCATTAGCCTTCACCTGCAACAAAAAAGATCATTTCTATGCACGACCTTTCTAAGGTTACAGCCCTACAGGACATAAAGGGCCTGGGGAAGGGATTCTGGGACTGCTCTCTTGACTACCTGCCTTCAAATAATAGAGAGATGAATGGACTTCAGAATTCACTGTTATTAACAAGCAGGCAACAGCTAAATGATGAAAACTTATTCCAAAAACAGCCTTATATACAGGCTGAAAAACAAAAAAGGAAAGTGTAATTGGTTACTTTTCAAAAGCTTTATTTTTAAAACTTACACTCTTTTCTTTATTACAACTATAATCCATCACAGACCTTGAAAATATTTAAAAGATACCAACACAATCCATGTTGTTACATGACCATAATGATCATGTTCTACATGATTTTTACATATTTGCTTTGACCAACAAGAACTTACAGTTAAAGAAAAACAGGCTGAAATCAAGTGAGAATCCATTAGGATACAATTCAGCACAAATTAAAACCAGACTCATACATATGACTCAAGATTACAGTCATTTTAAGCAGGGTTCATATTAAATAAAAATTTTTAAATTACTAAAGCATTAAAACAAGTCATAAACGTTTGTTTTCTTTTTCTTTCTCCAGTTAAGTGTCTGGAGGTGTGGGAACAAAACAAAGAATATAATTACATTCTTCTCAAGAAAAACCACTCTAAAACCCTTCATGAAATCCATGCCAGCCTGACTACATCAACAGACCATATGAACCATAGGTGAAGCTAAGAAACACCAAACCACAGCCAACCAAAAAACCTACAAACAAACAACAAAAAAACCTCAAAGCCCCACAGAATAAAACCCCACAAACCAATTGTTCTGGTCATATCTGCTTTTCTTTATTAAGCAAGTTGCCACTCACACTACGGAATACAACTCTAAGATGTTTCACTCAGTAATTTTTCTCAAATGTTCCTGGGAATTTGGGGTGCCTAGGGAACAGGGTTACCTAAGGCCAGAGGTTGTTTGTACTTGGAAACAGGGGAAGTATTTGAGAGTAAACATACTTGAAATATTAGGGGGTCCTAAGGAAAAGGTGGTACAAATAAATAAAATCACTTTTTCATGTTCCCAGGCTCCCCACACAGACCATGGCATTAGCTGGTGTGATATTTTGGGGTGGGGGGTTCTTTTTCTGGTATTTGGGGCACATATCTACAGACCCCACAGCAGAACTCCTGAACTCCTCAATGCAGCAACTTGGAATGAAACCCACAGTTCCTTACAGATGTTCACAGCTGGCTGATGAAAGACAGCAAACCCTTTTCTTCTCAGCAGACACTTAGAGCTTTCAATGAATTTTACTCCCATGCTAACACACAGCCAAACATTTAGCTCCCAAAATTTAATAACCTGCAATATTACCATTACCAGTATCTACTTTCACATAAAAGAACTGAAAATTGAGCAACCACTCTAATAAATCTGTGTAAATACACATAATACTTTAATAACCTATAAAATAAAATCAAAGTGACACTATTAAGTGGCATGTGTGATTTATGGCAAATGCACAGAGGAGTATACATTAATTAAAACCAAAATTTAAAGCAAGATAAATTTCTGTCTGGATGACTGTGAGAACTCTCCTCATTTTCAGGTCTTTGCTACAATTTAATTTTCAGGCTTGTCAGTTTTCTCTTTAGCCATTCAAAACTGTACAGAGCTTTTGAAATACAGGGAGTATTCACAGATTCAAAGGAAATCGGCTTAGTGAAAGCACATACATCTGAATGCTGATTATCAGGACAGAATCAGAGCTTTAAAGTCAAGTTTTCATAAAGTTATCAGAAAAACTGACAGAAAGTGCTATATACTTTTTTTTTTTTTAGACATGGACCATCACTTTTTACTGCAAGGGTCGAAATACTAATTCTAAAATGGCTAAAGCAATTCTGTTTCTCTCTTAATAGCCTTTTCCCAAAATAATCCTAATCCAAGCAGCCCATCCCTTCTCATCAGGCTCTGCCTTCTGCACCCTTTTATGAGCTAAAGACATAAAAATCTAGCACATTTTTATTGCAAGTCTCTAACATCAATAAAAACATATTAACATTTATACTACATTCATGTTTTAATTAAAGTAATTCACAAGTAACACATTTTGGATTATAGGAAACAAACTATGCACCAGAGAAACTGCATCCAGGGAAGTGAGCCCTGGCTCTCCTCTCCCTGGCAAGTGAACAGCCAGGAAGGGGGAGGACCTGGATCAGTTCCCTGATCCACTCCTGCCTGTAGTTTTGCAATGAAGGATACAATGCTGGGAAGTGAAGAAGTGAAGATGTGGGGAAGGATTGGGTTGCTCAAAGCAGCAGATGTGAGGAAAAGCCAGGAGATTGCAGACACAGGGCAGTATAGGGCTCAAAATCAGAATAAAACAAGACAAAACATGCAGATTATGTATCAAGCATTAAGCAGAACTAGAGTCTGCTCACACATGCTACCCTTCACCCACACATGCACTATCAGAACATTCATGAAACATTAAAATCAAAATGCTCAGAATAACTATTACTTCCAGTATATACACTACTGATATTCATTAGCTAGAAGATGACATTTGCATAGAGAATTAGCATCATCTTCTCATATGATAGTAAAAGCCAACACCACATTAAACATAAAAAATACAAACACATACTAAAACCAAAATAAGTTCAAAATGGGGAAGAGAGACTAACATTATTCACATTAATTTTAAGAACTTCCTTATAATGTCCCAACATCTGAGAACTCTGCATTCACTCCACCCCTGAGATTGTTTTGTTTCCTCTTTCAATTAAGTTGTAAAATTTCAACTTTCCCTTTCCAGTCAATAGCAAAGTAATTCCTCAACTCTTCTTCAAGTTTTCTATCTTCCAGTTACTAAGTAAACCAAGCACAATTATTTTCCTAGTTAAGTAAAATCTGCTTGTGACAAAAAAAATCTTCCAAACCCCAAAACTGCTTCTGCTTTGCTGCCACTCATCAAATCACATTAAATATAACCAAGTCCTGCATCAAGAACCTACCTGCACAAAGAGGGCAGTGGTCATAAAACTCTGCTACAGCTAACCCTCACAAATCACTATGAAGATTTTATTTTGGAAGAAGTTACTTTTCTAGTTTTCATTCCAATAAAACTGGCAAATTTGAATTTGAAAGCTCTTTGGTTTTCTTTGAGAAGCTGACTTCAAAAAAAGGCCTAGTGAAATCCAGCTCAGAGCTTTCCCTAACTTTCCTGAAATACAGAAAAACCACATTTCTATAGGTCACTTTTCACAGCAGAATATTGGTCTTAACATTCCAAGAAGTACAAATGTTTGCCCTCTTTTTCTTACACAAACACTTCTTGAGAAAAATATTCACTATCCTGATTGCATAGATTTAATTTTCCTAACTGGCTGTCAATATTATGAACGCTTTAGCAAGTCAGTAATCATTCATTTATAAGAGGTGCTTTTCTCAAAGTTGTTTTCCCAACCCATTCTCTAGACTTAATAATTATACAGGCAGGGCAGCAGTTAGGCACTGTGTTCCAAATATGTAAAATCTAACCAGCAAAATTATTCACACAGCAATAAATACAGTGAGACAAACTCAAGCTGACTTTCCTGAGTGAACACACTCAGAAAGAAAAAGCACATTACCATACCATTTCCAGCACATTCAAAGAGCATTATTAGAAATGCAACACAGGACTTAATCCACTAATTTCCTGACAATCACTGCCTCTTCAGATAATCTGTCACAAAACTGATAATTATTTCCCTGGACATAAATTTGCCCCTACTCAAAGTGAGCAAATTCTCACCAAGTGGGAGTCTCCTAGGTGGTTTCACAGGGATCCTGGATCCATAAATCCCTCCACTGCTTGTAACACTCCTCAGTCATTTCACAGATATTCAACAAACATCATTTCCTGGAGTGGGTATTCTAAACTCAGTGTAGATCTAACAGATCATTTGAGTGCCTTGAGTGCAAATGGGGTAGCACTACAAACAAAACAGGGTACTCTTCAATAGATGTATACTTAATCACATAAACTGCCCAGATTTTGTAATGTACATATATTAGTTAAAATTCTGCTTTTACTCACACATGTGGTACCTCAAGTTTCAGCCCCTGAATAGAATAATACATGGATGAAGTGCTAAAAACTAACAAAAAAAATTTAATAAACCATATTTTCAAAACGGTACTTTTGCACTTTATGAAGTTTCAGTTGAACTTTTTGCCTGTTTCCACAGCAGGCATGGTGCAGGCAATAATTTAAGTCTCTTCATTTTCATACAGCTCAATCCAGAGCCACAGTAAAGTTTCAAGGAAAAAACTCTGAGCTATGGTTTGTTAACCTGTGACAAACACTTGCTCATTCTCACCAAGGATGTCTGTGCTGTGAACATCCTTCCACTTGGAAGTGAACCAAGAGCACAAGCCTGGCTGTCAAAGCTATTTATGAGCCATAACAAAACATTATTCCATTAATACTCACTGCAAAAGGTCTGTGTTTGTGCAAATTGGCATTGATGATGTGCACCCTCAAGTGAGCAGAGACACTCCAAGGGACCTTAGGTTTTACAAGTTCGGGTACTCCCATCACTCATCACATGAGGAATCTGTTATCAAACAGCTACATCAAACAGCTCAGATAATGATATGTAATCAAGGAAATACATGGTGGATAGTGAGAATTCCTGAGCAATTAATGGGAGACAAGACTGCCAGGGTATTTTGGTACACCAACTGCTGTCCCATAAAAATAGAGACTCACGAGATATTTGGCCTATACAGTGTCCCTGATGCTTGGGTTGATAATCACCACTCAGCAGAACTGTCTCTCTTCATAATCAAGCAGCAATATCTTCATTTTTAAGTAAACTCCTTCATTTTTAAGTAAACTGACATTTTCAACACTTCCCCATTAGTTCTTCAAGAACTGGGATGAGTGTAATGAAATAACCCCACGACAGTCAAAGTTTAAATATTCTACCTGTAAGTCCATTCAAGTCAAAAATGATCCAGGTCAAAGAAGGGAAAAGAGAAGGTAAAGAAAAGGATTCAAATTATTTCAGAGCAAAATTGATGGAAAAAGAGCAAGTAGATGAGTGTACCAAAAAATTCCAGCAGAGATGAAATAATGGCAAAGAGGTTGAGAATATTATAAGGAGGGAAGTTAAAGAAGGCAGGGAAATAACAAATTAATAAAAGACCAGGAGAGAGAGAGAATGAGGTAGAGCAAGAGACTTGGAAGATGGAGGAAAAAAATGTTTGCAGAATATGTACACAATGAAAGTAGAATATTTTAAAAGGAAAAAAAAAGTAGTAGCTCAAAGTGTTTAAGCAAAACAAGAATGAACGAGTGAGAGGTTAGGGGCTAGATTTGATTAAGCAGCCACATATCTGGAGGTTCTTGACACTCTGACATCTTTAATATATCCAATTACATTACTTAGGGTGAGTTTGCCTAGACATCAAATTAACACTTATATTTTAGCCCCAGGCTGATCAAAGGTTTTGTAGGTTGCTTTCGCTCTCTCCCCCCCAGTTTTTACTAATATTTCAAAAACAATTACTAGTGATTTCCTTCTTTTCCAGGGAAGCAAGAAGGCTGGCAAAAATACACATAAGTATTATTTCCATTCCCTAAGTTGAACATGTGGCATAAAGTACCAAAAGAATACAAAAACACTTTGCTGAAACACTGAGAGTTACTGTGGTCAGTTTCTTGGATTGACTCAAGTTTCTTCTGTACTGGCTCAGAAAGCTCATGCCAGTTGTTTGAAGCAGGTTTTTACTGAACTGCACTTTCAAAGTACAAGTTACCATTCACTCAGTTGAAGTCACTGAGTTTGCTGAATAGTCACCAGAGATAGCTGCTGCCTTGAAAGCTGTCTGTGCTGCCACTTGGAAACACTGACCAGAGTTAGTGAAGAAGTCACCAGGATACCTTTGCCATGCACTTTCTGCCTAGTACCATCTGGAATTACATACGAAATACTTAATTGTTACTTTTCAAAGTCTTCTCTGAGAAAATGGGGAAAAAATGGATTGAAAATGTTCTTTATTAGAAGAAAGAAAAAAAAAATCCCCACTGTTTGTTTTCTAAATTCTACATGTATACAAATATAAGCAACTTTCCATTTGTTTTTTGTTTGTTTCTTGGATGCTTTATTGCTTCTGGGTTTTTTCTGACACTAACCTTTTAATTCAGCCAGATGTATTAAAAAAACCAAACCTGGGAGACAGCACTAAAACACAGCACAACCAGTTCATGCTTTGCAACTCCCAGAGCTGTTAGAACATTCTCAGTGTAAGAATCAAAATATCCACAAACTCAGATGATCTCCCGAATGTCAGCATCGTGCTCAGTTACAAATACAAGACTGACTCTACATGGGAAATCCTTGCAGTTGGGTTTTGTGAGGCTCCAGGATTAGACCAAGTGTTACTCCTTACATTTTTGCTCAGCTCTAGCTGGTAATGCCTCCAGTGCAGAGTCCTCCACCAGCTCCTTTCAGCCCTTACCAGGAGGAGCTGCACACCAGAATTAGTCAGGTTTTTCTGTAGATATTTGAATAGCAAAAGCCACAGGTAGAGTAAATGCGAAGTAAGAAGAACTTAACTACATGCTCAGCCCCCCTACCCTAAATCACATCCCAAAGACCAGAGGCAGGAGCACCATGTAAACAAAGCCACCTCATTTTCCAAGGCACTTCTCAAACACCCAATATAGAGCAAAGCTGCAAAATGGCAGCTTAGTGCTCCATGGAAATCACCCTACTGCTGTCTCCCTTTCCTATAAAATCTCTAACAGTTCAAGGTGCTTTCCAGTGTATTTTTAACTCCCTGGCTGCTCTCTAGGACCCTGCCATCCTCCATCCATTCCCAAGCTCTCAGCAGAGCACAGGAACCCAAAACATCAAAAGAGACACCAAGTCTCAGCTCGTTATTTCAACTTGGTCGTGCTGTGCTCAAATCTCTTTTATCTCATACTTTTTTTCTCTTAATTTTAGAGAGAATGATGGATTACATTCCAACTTCAACTTTATCTTGCTACAACGTGTGCAATTTTTTTTCTCATTGTAAATTAATGGCAGTATGGTGGCAAGACCAATCATTCATAACGAACAGGATATTGTTTCCAAGTTTCTTAGATGGCAAAACAATTAAAAATGTTTACAACTTCCAGGACACTAAGAAACAAACCTTTGCAAAAACCCCATGATGGCCTCCTGACCTAAGACACAAGAATCCTTAAGAGGATTATTGTCTTTCTTTTGATAAGATTCTTACCAGATCACCATTTTTTTTTCTGCATGACATGAGAGGCCTGTGCTCTGTAATGATGATTAAATATAAGAACACAAACATGTTTGTCACAGCAATCTTACAGTTACCTTCCACCTTAAATTCAGTCACAAGGCAGTCCAGGATTTGCATTGCAATTCATTTCTTCAGCTCATTAAGTACATAATGAAATAATGATAAAATTATATATCTGTACATGCTTCCTGTAAGAATGCAAAAATTGTATCTTGCTTAGTAAGTGCTCTGAAACTGCCATCTGTCCAAATAAAATATGCAACATTCATTTTGCTTCAACTACAGAGCTGTTCTATGAAATGTATACAGAAATGCCCAGACACTTCCAAAAAAGCTTGAACCAAGAGCACAGGAAACCAAACTCATAATTCTCATCCAAGCAGACTCAGAGCAAGTGCCAAAATTGCTACTTTGCTTGATACTGACCCACTAATTTATCCCAGAAGTCACAGGAATACTTCATTCTCAAGTGAAACAAATAATTATATGAGAGCTGTTCTACATACATAACCCACTGTCTAAGAGCTCAGGCTTATATTTCAAAATATTCATATTTATTAGCTTAAATAATATACATACACATAAAATATACATTTTGTAGCCCTGTTTATACATTGAGAAGAGTTTAATTGAACCCTGAAAACATGATTTCCATTCCCTTCTCATTTGGCAGTATAAACTTAGTCAGCAACATATTCTACTTTATGCTAATTTACCACAACAGTCTCCCAGCATTTTCCAGTAGCATGCTACACAATCCAACTGTTTGCTCTCACTCCCTCCACAGAGGGGACAATGTCTATACTGGAGTAGGGATTTTATGGAACTGCACATTGCTAAGACACTATGTTTGTGTAAGGAAAAACACCAGTATTTAGTAAACATATCCCAAAGTTATGACAAAAGGTGCAGAAACAAGCTAGGAATTCACTCGGAAGTCCCCAGATGGACACAGGGAAAGCTCAGCTTCTTATGCATTCTTATTCTTATCTCCTCTTTCCTGTATAAGCTCCAGCATGACATAACAGCAAAATCATGGGGTTTGGTTTTCATTATTCATTTAGGTTTTTTTATTTTAATTTCAGCCCACTGAGATGAGAAAACACCTTGAGCTGGATTCAGTGTTATGCCAAGAGCAAGCTGGGGCTGCAGGGGATGCTCCATGTGCAGCATCAAGTCCCTCAGGGACACCAGGAACAAAATCCCTGCTCCATCCCACCCCCGAAAACACAGGAAAACCTGAAGGTACATCCTGATCTGCATGCTGGGATGACAGCTCCTGGCCAGCTCAGAAAGCCCACAGCATTACTCAGAATTTGCTAGGTGAGGACTGGGCACAGCCCACAAACAATCCATGTGGTTTCCTTGTCAGAAAGGCAGCTCCCTCCCCGCTGGACACTCCCTGCCAAAGGCATCCAGAGCTCCACAGCCATCCTCAGACACGGTCACCTGTGAGCCTCACACTCTCTTATTCAACACCCTGTGACAATAACTCCAAGCAGCTCTTAGTTAAGGGAACACCCTTTTTTATACTGCCAAGCCCAGTACATATGTCTAAATAACAGGAAATAAATATATAAATCGACTTTATTTTGCTTTTGCAGTTGCTGTAGAGCTCTCTCGCATTCCCTGGTGCACAGAAATACATTGCCATTCTATACCACTTCTACAGCAACTTTTTGATCTTCAGATTATTCAGGATCTGGAACAACTCAGCAATAGATGGGAAAAACATGACATTTATATAATACTCTTCTATAACCTGTCAAGTTAATATGTGCTATGCTGGGTATTTGATGTTATTATGTATTATCATTACATATACCTATGTAAAAATAACAGCTATTCCTTTAGAAATGGGATCTTGTCCATCACAGAATGGCTCAGCTCCATTTCAAAGCAATGTAAATGAGAAACTCATTTACTAGTAATTATCCATCTTTAGAGTCTATTGCTCTGTTATACCTAAACCAGGTATTTTTGCTAAAACTTGCAAAATTGACTGACATAGACTATTAGGGCACTTCTCTCTCTTTTGAACAGAAACTTTTAATTTTGCTTCTTGAAGCCTAAATGGGATAGGCATTTTATCTCCCTGACATGGTTCTACAGATCAAAGACCTAATTTCAGAATATTTATAATTGTCTAAAGAACAACCTTTATCATAACCTTGCACTAGCATGATGAATGTGGACTTTCTTTCAGAGACCTTTACCTCTGAGCTCTTTAAAAACACTGAAGAAAATAATGCAGAGTTTTTAGGCAGAACATTGTTTACTTGCTTGTGTGCAAATCCATCATAGGGGGTTTTGTCCCTCAGAAATGCTGTCTGCTCCTGGACAGACAAATATATCTCATGATCACAGGGCCTTGGCACCTGAATTTCTCTAGAAGCTACTCAGACCCTCTGCAACATCACTATTAGTCTACAACAGCACACTGCTGTTAAAAATAAATATTTTACCCATAACAAATCAAAAGTTCCGTATCATAACCAAAGTTATAGCTCTGCTGGGTTTTGAGTCACTTTGCAAAGCCTTCTTAGTTTAGACTGTTACAAACATTAACCAGACATAACAGTTTAGGCATTAAATATAATTAAAACATTTCCTCTGTGGTTACCAAACAATACCCTTCATCATCAACTGCTACCCTCTCTACCTCTTCCAAGCTACTCATTAGTTAAGCTGCTTCTCTGTTGAAGATGATAAACTGAAATTAGATTTCCAGCAATACTTATCCCCAGCTGTGCTGTGGTCACAAATTTCATCTTGAAGGTGGCACTCTGGCCAAACTGAATGTTACTCTGGTTCATTACAACTGTGATTACACCTTTGCTCTAATTGGCAGAAAGTTCATTGCTTACCAGTGAAGGGAAAAAAAAATCACATTGGTTATGTGTTCCACAAAAAATTAACGGAGAAAAACTCAGTGTGTTCTGCAGGTTTATGCAAATATAAGTAACTCTAAAAGTGAGGTGATCTAAATATGCTACTGGTAAATTAGCATAACACTTTTAAAGGATTTTAATAGAACCTTTGCAAGTACAGATGAGCAAACATGCTTTGTATCTGTCCAAAGGAATACACAGATCACACCTTCCCTGGCTTGCCCATACTTTTCAGAAAGCAGCCAGCTCACTACTGGACCACTAGTGAGAAGTCTTCAACTCACACACATCCTTTGTATTTAAAGATAGGAGTTCAGGTGCATCCCTCATGCCTTCTCTTTCATCTAATTCACTTATTGCTAAATACTGAGTGAAGCAAGCCATTCACAATAAAATTGAGTATTTTAAGTTATTCCCTCCACTGGACTGAGGTTTATCAAGAGAAGGCAGACAGCATCCTAGGTTCTCTTTACACTCAGGCTGTTCCAGCAGGCACATATACAGATGGTCCTTTCCCAATCCAATAGCTAACATACAGCCAAAGTAGGTCAGTGGGCAACAAAAGAGTTTTTAACTATACTAATCCAACAGCTTCAGTATCCTGTGAAAACACAGAGAAGGACCATCGAAGCTCTTGTGGTCCCAGGACTAAGTTGTGACTGTAAAGGCTAGAAAGCAAAATCCCAGCCCATCCAGTTCTCCTCCCTGTACCTCACATGGTACTTAATTATTTAGTCTCAGAGATTCCAGCAGTAGTCAGCTAACTGCCTTCAAGCAAACCAACTGCAGCATCACTGGTGTGTGACTTACTCCTGCCTCTGACAGAGGCATTAATGTATCAATCTGAACAGAGGAGCTAACAATCTAGGGAGATGCACACCCACACCTCTGGTTCCTGTCATTTTCAGAGGATGCTACAGCTTGTTTCGTTTTCATATCAATGCCAGCCTTACGCTCTTGTCAAATGAGAGTAAGAACTCAGCTCAGGAATTCCTTTGGCAGCAGAGGCCTGCTGGTTTGAGGGTCTAATTTGGTTTTGCTTTTTGCCATTCCTCTGGGCTGCTCCTACCTGTGCCTGTTCATGGCATTTCTCACAGTCCTGTGCTACTCCTGTAACACTCCTTTCTGAAGGGTGCCTCCTTCTCCTGTTTCTCTCAGTCTACAGCTGAAGACCTCCTCCAAGCCAGCCCCCAGTTTCTCCAAATGCCATCCTATTTTTACCTAGGCACTGCCTTCTCATCCGGATGCTGCTAATTGGCCCCTTAGTCACAACTGGAAAAGTAACCTGGCTGAGTAACTCTTTCTGAGCTGCTGCATTGAGGAATCTGTATGTCTCACATTCATTCACACAAGGAAGTTTCCAGTAAATTTGTTCCAGAGTTTAACATAAATTAACCAGGATTTAGCATCTAAGATTTTACAGCAGTGTCACTTACAATTTAATTTTTTTTTAAATAATAGCCTTCCTGCACAAGACATTTAAAGTTCTAAATCCTTAAGAAAGCGCCATAAAAACCAAGAGATAACTGCAGTACTAGAGATCAACTTTACCCAGCCTATTCACCAGTTGGTTTTTTTTCCCCACTTATTACCTACACCAACCTGCAAACTTGCAAGGATTACTCAAATTACAGAAAACCCATGTAAATTTAGATTTTTTGAAGACTGAAGCAAGCAAAGACAATACACACATGAAACCAACCCATTCTGAGGAGGGTGCTTTTCCATATGGACTTCTTTCTTATGTTGGCTATACAGCTACAAAGTGATGCTTCAGACATCTCAGTGAGCTCTCCTTGTTTCTCAATCACTTTGCTGATGAAAAGTTGAAACATCTTGGAATTTCCTCCCAACTATTCTGCTACTGTACAGTTATCAACCAAATTGGTACGAACAGGAAAAACAGATCATGAGAAAGACTAGTTAGGCAGTTTTTACTAGGAAAACACTGGAGAAAAACATAACTAAATTATCTGACTTCATCCTTAATTATTTGACAGCCTTTGTAATATTTCATTATTCCACTAAAAAGCCAAATTTAAATGCTTGGTATTAAAAGCCATTACTTTAGAAATGCAGTACATAATTAGAAAATTACCATTTTATTAAGAGACCTTGACTCATTTTTACTAATAAAGACCACAATCATTTAATATTAATATAATGAATCCCTTCTAGAAATTCTGAGTTTACCACAGACAAACACATCATGTGTTTTTGACAACATGAATGCAACTCTCAGATATCCTGAATATCATCTGTAGTAACTAAAAGCAGAATTCTGACAGATTAGTAATTCTGGATCCAGCTCAATACTGGCAGGATTGATACGATTTCCTAGGACAAAAGAGAACTCCTGTTCCACCTTATGAAGACAGCTCAGGCTGCCAAGAGTAAAGGGAAGGACCTTCAGCTGTGGATCATTAAGAAACAGGCATTTTTAAAAACGGATGTTTTGGAGAACACAGCATCCGGTAAAGCGATGGAGTACTTTTTCCATGCTGGACTCGAGAGAACTTATAAATCATTTATTCTGCAAATGAGAAACTGAATGCTTCTATGATGGTTTGTTTTGCTGAGAAAGGAACTTCTTTTCACTTGAAATGAAGGCTAAAAGGATCTGCTTTAAATGTGATTCTGCTGAAAAGAAAGAACACATACAACAGACTGCAAAATCCTTGCCCAGCAAGCCACCACCACCATTAGCTGGCACATCCCCACTTTCCACTCTCACATTAGTGTGGTTTGGCTGGGGTTATTTCTCTTTTTAAAGGAACAGCTCCATATGGCTGTGTACAGGCTTGGTCCTGACTGAGGACTCAAGCCACAGAGCCAGGACTTGAGTTAATTACAGAACAGTTGTGCACATCTCTGGGGTCAAACACATGTAGGCACCTCAAAACCAATGAGGAATCTCTGTTTGCCACGACATCCAGGGCCTGGAGAGAGCAACAAGTGAGCAGAGGGAGAACAAGATCCCATAGGACACACAGAGCCCATCACAGGAGCACCAGGCAACCTGGGCTCTAGGACGCAGCTCAAGAGCATCCCTCTCACTTCAACTCCCAAACCTCATGGTTGTTCATCCAAGATGATGGAAAAAATGTGTGGTAGTTTCTAGCTGTGGACAAAACTGTGATGGGACAGACATGGTCACTCCTAGTTACATACTCCAACTCTCCAATGGTTCAGGAATACACAAATAGTTTTTGCCCAAGCAAAGGCCTGATGATTTTTTCATCATTTTACAGGAGACTCCTTTCATCCAATCTCTGAGGCAGACATCCTCTCTCACTGCACACAGTCTAACCTGGCATCCAGGCTGCCCTGGTCTAATGCAAGGTTTCAATCAGGATTCAGAAAGGCAGAAGAAATTAAAAAGGTTGCTTGAATAATGAAGAGGAAAATGACAGGTTCTTCTGCTTTGGGCACTACTCTTCCCGCTCTGAGATAATCCTTCCTTGAGGCACCAGCACCACTTTAGGGCACTCATGGGGCAAGTATTTACTCTTGGCCCTCCCTTCAATAGCTCAGATATCTGAGAAAAAAATCAAATTATTCCAAAATTCAACCAGCTGGTAGACAGAAGTAAGCTCAGGCATAGGCATTTTGATTAAAGTCATTGTAAGGCAAACAAAGCTGTAATATTATACAGTAGTGTATTACTGTAGGTTCAGGAATAAAATTTTATTATCATTTCTCCACATCCACACTATCTGCAAGGAACAACACAAAGCAAGTTGAGAATTTTCTTGTTTCCAGAGTTATGAAGTGCTTGGACTTTAAGAGCAGAGGGAAAAGCGGCTGAGCTCTCATGGCAAGCTCAGACAGCGCAGTTTGCCAGCAGCACTTCCCCCTCTCTCAGCTGCAGAATAAATGGGCTGGAGCAGAGCTGCCTCTGCCCCTCTGTGCTCATCCCACCCCTCCTGGTATCAGCTCCAGCTCCCTGCCCTGCACCTGATACAGCTCCTCTTATACAACAGGTCTGGCCAGTTCCTCTCTGCTTCCTCATTCTGTGACGGAGTAACAAACTTCCCTGGCTTTTCCTCCTTCCCCCATCATCCCACCTTTTACTTGGCACCACCTCACAAGCTGCCATTAACCCTTCAATTCCAGGTAAACCCTACAATATCATTGGTCATTTTCTAGTTTTGGGCTTCCTGACCCCTTAAAGCAAACAAAAAACAACCAACTAAGCACATCAACAACAAAGAACAGGAAGTTTATTTTCTCATTGTAAGTAATGAACTCACTGAAATCTGTAGGAAGAAGTTTAGAACTATTTGAAAATGTTTAGGGGGGGACAAAAGAAAAACAAAACCACCCTGTGACCACAGTAGATGTCTGACTTACAGACATTGAAACTCCTATGTTTTCTTAATGTCCACGGGGGAAAATACACAGGAGGTGTATGAAATTCCCACTGGACTGGTATGTTGAAACTAACTTACTTTTTTATTATATTATAAGCAATGCTGATGTCCTTTCTTAAACCCAACTGAAACACATCATTTCATTCCTATGAAAAATATTTAAGAACACATTACTGGAACAAAAATTTCTGGATGTATAACTTTCACATAAAAACTTTGAAAACTCTAATTTTACTTTCTATTTTAAGTAAATTTTACCTTTATTCTGAGCATAATTCTCTACCTCCAATAGGAGAGGAACCAACTCAGGCCCTGGAATGCTCAATGACAACTTCAAAACTTGTCTTCAGCCAAAAGATGGGCAAAAGATAAACTGAAAAATCTCTTTTGGATTAGAATACTAATACAGTCCCCCTTAATATCCTTCAACACAATGAACAGCTCTTGCTTTATTAAAATGTTACCACAAAACACACCAGCCAGAGTAACACAAATATTAACACTCACCTTCCTTCACCTTTCAAATACTGAACCTGATTCAGCAATCCTTACTCAGGCAAAGTGCTTATATAATCAAATGAGAATTGTTTCTGAACATCACAAAAACTGGTCTTAATTCTGAAACACAGGAGAAACTGCTGGAATGTGGGGACTGATCCTACACTTCTTCAGATTTTGGGCCTCTCAAGCCTAGGAGAACTCTGCAGATAGGATCAGATTATATGTTGATTTGATTTCCACCCACTGTCTCAAAGCTCTAAAAACCAGAAACAAAAGTATCACTTTAAAAAAGTAAGGCTCAGCTTTCCTCTGACTCCACTGCTTTGCTACAGCAAGCATAGATGAAATATTCTTAAACGGTATCAGCTGCTAAAGTAGTCAACTTAAGCTATAAACCAAACCAAAAAGCATCCTACTTGAAACTTAGAGCCTAAAACATAAATCACTAGGAAAAGTAAATAAAACAACACCCCACCAAAAAGGAATCCCTAACACCTTATCCTTTGTTCATGCAAGAAAATTTCAGAATTAGTCACACAAAGCTGTATTTCAGAAAATACACCTTTTAACTATATAAGAAAATACAATAAAAATTTCTTATTTTTACAGACCTCTCCAAATTGAAGAGCATTACCTTCATTACATCCACAAGATGAATATTTCCACAAGATGAATATGAAATTTCCCTCAACAAAGCACTCCAAAAACCATCCCTCCTTTTAACCTGAGTGTTTACTGAAGGTATGTTTAGAAGCCTATAGCCTAATTCACTTGTCTAACGAGTGAATTATATTCATAACTGGATGGTGATTAACACCAAACAACCCAACGCTCACACAAACAGCACAGCAAATCATTCTTTTCAAACTGCCAATCGCTGAGGTCAAAACATTCATGCTTTTAAGTCAAATTACAATCAACTTCCTCCCCACCCATTCTATTATTTCTTATTCATGCATTGACAAGAGCATGGAAGCCACTTCACAAAAAATCATAAGTCTCTTGGAAGAACCTACACTATTTAAAAACCAGAAGAGGGAAAGGGCTTCTTGATTTTTAGAAGCAAAACAAAGAAAAAATAACAAAAAAAAAACCAAACAAACAAAACCCAGTCAAATTTAGTTTCCACTTTGATTTGTTTTAGACTGTTCCTTTTATCCTCTCATCATTTTATCCTCTACAGTGCCCCTCAACTAAACCACCTTCAGGATCAAGCCAAACATTTGTTTTCTATTCCACTTTTTTTTCCCAGAAGTTATCCTGACTAATAGAGCAACACTTTGAATTACAAGCAATTCACTGAGTTTAGTTCTGGTGTCTGAGGAGATGTTAGGTTTAGATTTTTAAACTGTAGTTGTTAAAAAAATTGAGGAAATATTAAAAAAATGCTGCTTTTCTCTTCTCTTGGAATTCAGGTTCATGCTAGAGCCACTCTATCTTTCCAAACTATGTTAATGTAATCAAGTATTTTCCAACAAAATATTATCAACTTCCTTGAAACACCACTTCAGACAGCAGAGGGAAGACAACACTGTGAAGGACTTGTGAGAGCTGGAGTTTTTGGTGGTGGAGCCTTGCAGCAATCCTGCTGACACAGGTTTGGTTTGTGCTTACCCAGCCTGGATCCTCAGGGCAGCCCAGCCGAGGGAGCCACGGCCATGGTCCGGCTCCGCGGCTCCTCGCTGGCTCCAACTTCAGCCCAGTTTTCCTGGATAAACACAGGTCCTTTCATCATCTGCATAGTCCCAGCCTCGCTGATTGCTGCACTGCAATACCAGTGCCTCGGTGAGTTTTCTTCCCTGAATTATGGCCACGTAGAACATGACCGGGGGTGTGCCAAACAAGATGATTAAGCAGCAAAATATGACAAGGCGTGAGTTATATTATTAATATTCCTATCTAGCACTAGCCACAGAAACGAGGGCTTTGTGCAGCCAATAGCAGCTGTGCACAAAGCAAGCTCCTCCACTCTGACTCGCTTTCAAAATAAGAGCAACTATTTCTTTTCAGCAATTTTATTCTTTGGTTGCTTCGGCACTGAGCTGTATTTCAGCAGTTTACAAATTGCTTCCTTTTTCAAACTCTACCTTGAGACAGCGTTGGAGGAAACTCTTAAAAAGGCAGTCTCGAATTGCGAGCCTTTATTTTCAGAGAACAGGAGCATAACCATTTTTCAACAAGATATATTGAACAGCAATTCACTGATATAAACATTTCATATATTTAAGAATAGATAGATATATCAAATCTCTATAAATTTCAGATTCATCAGCGCATTGTTTCATGTTTCCAAACTTATTAAGGAATAAATCAAAAAGCAAGTTTTAAGGAGTTCATGAAAAATAATAAAACATCCAGAAAACCTTATTTAACCTTTTTTTTTTTGCTTTCCTTTTTTTCTTTTTTTTGGATGTATGAATATGTAACACATGACAATAAATTACTGCATGCTGCACTACCAAATTAGTAGAATAAACACTGAAAGCCCACACATATGAATTTTTTGATGCCATAAAACATCATGTCACAGTGTAGGGATGTGATGCTCAATACTCCATAAGAAAAGGCATTTGCTACTGAACTCCTTTCAGCTGGTAATGAGGATCTACAATGCATGTGGTATCAGCCCTGTCTTCAGCAGTAAACAAAAGAAGGGAGAAAGGGCAGGCAAAGATAGCTGTGCTCAGTCAGGAAGTGAGAAAATAGAAGAGCTTAAGCAGGATCTCAGTTTAAAATTATTTTAACGCTATGGCCTTTCTTTAACCTGGTGAGGCTTCCTCAAATGTGCTAAGGAGAGGAAAAAGATCCGGTGAAGCAACAAAATGAACTATGGATTTCAGGTAAAAATTTTTGAAAACCGTAAGAGTACACTACTCTTAGGAAAAAAAATAATTTTGCATAATAAAATCAGGAATTACTGTATTATATTAAACCCCAGAATAACTAATTTCAAAATTTTATTCCTAAAAATAAAATGGAATCTGATTGAAAAGCAAAGGACTTCATGCTCAAAATGAACCAAGGAAGCAACACTGCTCCAGTCTGGATACTTGAATTTCACTAGGCACTTCATCACCTCTAATCAAGACTTTTTAAAATGCTTGTGATAGTCTCATTTTTGAAGAGAAAAACAGAAATAATTCAATCAGATTTGTTTCTATTAAAATAAAATTAGAGCAATCTTTCAGTTACTTAGCTGTAATAAAAGCAGTGAATCTGAAAGAGTTAGCATAATGTCGTGTGCAATTTTTATCTTGTTTTTCCTCAAACATGACAATAATAACTTTTTTTTAAAGACTGTCATTTTTATGCTGTATTACTCACAAGACACCAATGTAAAAGAACGCTGAGAAATAAAGAGTCAGATTAAAATCATCCATTAATTCTCCATGCCCAACTGGAGACATCCTGATATTTCTGGATGCTTATTTAGCACTGTGTGATAGTCAGGACTAGCTCCCACCAAGTTCACTTGCACTTTGAGTCATCATCCATTCTGTAAATCACCACCTCGTGTTTCAGGCTGAGCAGCAAAACCAGCAAGTGAGCAGCTCTCAACAGCTAGCAGAGATTCACCCAAGATACAAAGAGCAGAGGAAACAACAGAGCTAACTCCTCCAAGGAAACATCCCACCAGTCTAACTCAGGAAAGCCTCACTTTTCTTCCCAAACTCCTTCCCGCCTTTCCAACAACTTTTACAGCTTCAGAAGTGGGAAAAGCTGGGATCTTAGAGCTGCAGATTTAGGAAACTGCAAGCTGGAAGAGGCTACCAAGGCAGGTAGTTTAACCTAAATTAACCCAGTCCCTATGATTTCCTACAGAAGCAACCCTCCACAAATAAATCTGGTAACATGTGCTCAACTACAGCATGTAGTCATGACTTTTGGGAAACTCACAGAGAATTTATCATCCATTTAAGCAGCTCCTGCCAGCACAGATTTTCCCTCACTACTAAAACCACATGGCTCCTGCTTTAGCTGACAGCATCACTACTTCTTCTATTTAACAAGTATTTCCTCCCCATAACACACTATGCCCATATCTGCCCACGAGCCTTTTAATAAACTATTCAAAATTATTTTTTTAAATTGTATTGCATAAGGCATTTTCTCTGGGTTTTCCATTATTTAATGGGTCTACATCTCTCTCATCCTCCTACAGCTCCTGCAAGTTTGGCCATGATGCATCCTCATATTGATCTTACCAGAGCCCCAACCAGATCTAACAACGATGCCTGTCACACCTCAGAGGAAACAAATCACCCTCATCTGCTCCAGGAGGATGACACACGTACACTCTGGTTAATAACAGATGCTAAAATGCCTGCTCATCCTTAATTATGATAACCCATCTAGCTGTTACACACAGAGGAATCTCTGCTGTCTCAGAACTCAGAACACTGGGTTGGTGTTCAGAGACAAGGCAAAAAGCTGACCTAGGGCACAAACACCACGCCTGGCAAACAGCAAGGGAGCACTAGGGGAGTTCTCAAGCACCACTTCATGTGAGTAAACGTGCACTCTTTCAGAAATACATTTTTATAAACTCTGAAAAACACCCCTGAAATTTAAGAAACTGTATACAGCTATTTTAGGCACATTACTGTATAGTGTAGTAGCAAAAAAAAAAAAAAAAAAAAGTAACCAAACAACAAAGAATGTATTTAAAAATTGAAAAAACTACTTTGTCTCAAAAGTAGAACTAGCAGGCAAGACAGATCAACACAGACTCACTGAAAAATCTCCTGTAATTTCTTTGCCTCACTTTAAAAGTGAATAATATCTTTTTTTTCTTTCATGTGATTTTGATAAAGTCTCCTAGGTTTTAGTTAAATTTGCCTACAATGAAATGATCATTTCTAGAATAAGTAGGCCATGGAAAACTCCATGTTCCATTTAGATTCAAACAAGAGATTGTCAGTCATTTGAATATTATTTTGTGGCTCAACTTGAACTTTGAGTGTGACATGCTGAAAAGATAATGTTTTTCTCTGGTTTCTATAGCACCTGCTAGAAGCTTCAGGCACACAAAATCAAACCTATTCCAAAGGTACAAAACATTAATCACCTCTTTTGACATTTTGCAGGTTAAGTATTGAACGTGCTCTACTGGAAACGCTTTGTTACCCACACGTGTGCAAACCTCTGCTTCAGAAGCAAAACTATCTCCCTTGAAGTTAACTATTTAATAACCTGGCACAGAGATCCTCTCATCAACTCTTCCCATGGAACAGGTCACAAAAGGAACCCCACTCAGAAATTAATTAGAAGTTTATCCTCCCTGTTAAATCAACTACCCTGCTCCTGAGCAATGGATTCCTAAAGCCTTTTCTCCATGTTTACTCAGGCTGCACACCACCTTCACACTACTTTTATCTCCTCTCTCCATTCCTAAAAGAGAAAATAACAAAAAAAAAAAATGCTGGGATACTTCATTTCATGTCTCCCACACAGCATCTTGCAGGTCAGAAGTGAAATGGCTAAAGAGCCTTTAAACTCTGGCTCAGCAACAGGGTGAGAAACCAGGGCAGCTCCCAGGATTTTCCAACCTGCAGAGGAGGCTCGTGCAGGGATGAAGAAAACTTCCCCTCTTGGATCATCCATGAGGTTCTACACACACCCAGCAGAAAGCCAGTCCTACCACCTCAGTAATGATGCTTATGGTCTTCTTATGGTGCTCCCAAAGGCTGCAGCACAAAATAAACCTTTCAGGTAAATTTTCATTGTGCTATGGCTTAGAAAAATGTCAATAGTAACACTGAGCTTTATGAAAACTTCAGAAAACAACACTCCACATCTTTCAAATAATCATGATCAGAAACAGTATTCCTCCCTTTAAAAATGAAGTTCAAAATGTTGCATAAACTGACATAATTTTTTTAAAAATTGTAAGACAGGTGGGAAGAGAAAGTAGGGCTTGGGGTTGGATTTCTTTTGCCATCCCATCAAGATCAGCAAAATATTTGTAGTTGAACTCTTTATACAACATGAACAGCAGATCACATCCAGACAGTAAGTACCTTTTTAAACTGCAAGTCCTCTGTCATATTTGTCCCACTAATTCTTCCAGTCATTAAATGTCTCTTTTTTTAGGCAAACCTACTAAACAGCTTCTTAATATTTTCAAGTAGTTTTGGTCCAGGTAGCATCTGCCAACCTCTGAGCTACATTTAGCATCCTCCCACAGTTGAAGCCTAACAGACTTCTCTATTGAGACTTAAATCAGCAGCCTCTTTGTCTCCATGCAACTGCTCTTTTACTGAAAATGGTATGGCAGCACAGGGAGCACAATATGAATTTAAGTAGGGAAGCTGGGGGAAAACTTCTTGTCTGAAAGAGAAAAAAAAAAATGAAATCCCACTTGCTTCCTCACTACAAAAAATAAAATGCAGGCCCTCCCTCCCTGCAGCCATATGGATGCCATCAGAGTGGCACATGCAGGTGGCAAAACAGACATTTCAGTGCTCAGAATCACTCACTGTCCTGTCAGCCAGTTCCCATCCCTTCCAGGGAAAGGATCAGACAGAATCATTTTTAAGGGCCATGTTTTCTACAAGGTTGTTTTTTTTTTCTACAAAAGAAATCTCTACTCATGTAAATAAGCTTCCCTGCAATTTACATCCCCTCACAGGATTGTCCTAAATTTTGAGTACAGCATACTGAAATTCCACACTAACTTTTTTCTTCTGTTTAGTATTAGAAGCCTGTGGGTTTCTCAGTATTATGCATGTTATTATAAGAACAAACATTAGGACTGATGAGCCAGATTTACTTAACATTGCTCATCTCCTTGCTTCTTCTACAATATGAAACCAGGAATATTTGTGTTTAACACCAACTACTTAAAAAAACCAAAAAAAAAATAGAAATATTTGTGGACTTTGAAGCCAGGCCTGCTGTGCAGAGTGGCTTCATTAACAAAAGACTGTGTTGTGCAAGTAGGCCATTTGACATGGTCATTACATTTATTCCCCCAAACACCTTATAAAATCAGATTATTTATGACTAGGTGAAATGACAAATCCATCATCCCCTAACAAATGGTACCTAATACCTTTTATTAGACAAACACAGACACCTGATCTTTGGCAACTTCTTTTATTTAAGGATAAAAAATAGTTTTCAGGAGTTTTTCTCCTTCCATTACTCTAAGGAAGCAATCCCACAGAAGCCCTTTGTGCAATCCTTAGCAAAACCTGCACCCCAAAGTGTTAAAGTCACCCTAAACAATTCCAGGACATGCTCATTTCTCCCAGGCACTTCAAGGCACGTGTGTGGATGCACACACCACCTACCTCGTACCCAAGGGTAAATTTGCTCACATTAATGCATCCACTCACTCCCAAGTGGTCAGTGCTAAGAAATGTGCACTCTGCTGTCACGCCACAAAGGTAAACATTTTGAAGTTCAACTTCACACAAGAACAATAAAACAGAAAAGAAATCAATTCCTTTTGCTTAACACTGTAGGAGATGTTTAAGATTAGCCAAGTGGGAAATTTCATCTTTAATTTTATATTACTTAGAGATGATATACTACAAAACCTCTTTGTTACTTATTATTTGTTTATTCCATAGGCATGAAAATATGAGTAGTTCTTTTTTTTACTAGTCATTTCTTTTATGTTATTTGCCAAAATCTATCAATCTGACCTCAGAAGTTTAATCTTCCCAAACTTTATAACCTTAGATACCATCTATCACACTATATCCTCCCCATTTCAAAGATTTAGTTCTGTAGGAGATAAAGTGGATTAAAGACATATTGAGGATTATAGATTATGCAGTTAGAACAAACACAGGCAAGTATTTCAAATAGCTGACCCTACAGAAAGGAATCACATTCTGTTCTCAAGATGATATACCAAAATAGAAAGCACATTCCACTAGGAAAATATTTACTTAATAATTTATCATTTAAGAACTACTACTGTACAAATGAAAGTACAAAAGACAGCATATTGAAATCCACGTGAAGATACATATGTAATGATCACAACACATCTTCCATTTCAATTGAGATTGGATTTACAAAGTTTACTCCATTCCAGTGTAAATCATATTTCACTTTTCCCTCAAAGTCCAGCATTTAAAAGAGATTCCCATTTTTTTGGATAGAAGAGGCTGACATACACAGTGCTGCCAAAAAATCTAGAAATAAAAGGCTAAAAGTCTCCAAGTATCCAACTAGAAAGAAATGCCAGTGAGATGTAAGAATCAATTTAGTCCAGACATTAATAACTTCCCTAATGATCTAATGATTAAAATAGCATATAGATAACATCATCCAAGGATATTAAATAGAGAACTTTGAGTAGCTGTAAAGTCAGAAATAATACAAAGGAACATAAGCAAATTCTTTACATGGCCAGAAAATAATGTGAAATTCAGTTTGGAAAAACATCAGCTAATACATCTGGGAAAAATAATCCCAAATATAGATATTCAATAAGGACAAGAAACCTGGGAAACAACAGTGCAGAAAAACTGCATTAACCCCAATTGTAGCATGAGGAGAAAGGAAAAAAAAAAAAAAAAAAAAAGAGGGAAAAAGGCCAAATTACTTCCCTTTTACCCATTTGACAACTCTCCCAAAATGAAGCACACATGAGTGGGTGCTCTATTCCACTCCTTGTTGCAGCTCTGGACACAACATAGCTCCTGCTCCTTCAGACATTTAAAATTACATGGGCAAAAAATACTATCAAGTACTGAGTGCTTTAGCTTAAAAGACCAACTGTAATGAAAAACAGTCTGTGAATTTTTTATTGTATGTGATGTGGTGTTTTAGAGCTTTTTTTTAATATTTGATATATCAGAGCTCTTTAATCCAGAAGTATAATACCTCTCCAAAAGCAAATAAACATGAAAATATGCTCATTTGCAAACAATTTGCTTTTTATTGACCATGAAGTTTTGGCACATCTCACCACAACTGAAATCACTTTGAAGATTTTGGCTCTCAAATGAATTTTTGCCATAGTGCAATGCCTGTCATGTTGGGAACAACTGTACAAAACAAGGGAAGATAAACCAATGCTGCACTCATGTCAAATGAGGTCACCTTAGAATCTATATGAAGGGCAATCCTCCTCTTTGCAAAGTCCTTGATTAATAAAGTTTCTGCAAGAGGAATGATTGTTCCTTACCAAGCAGAAAATAAGAGAAATTTGCATAGAGGTACTCAAAACCTGCTTCTAGTCATTTTTATTTTCTAGGAATTATGACATTCTTCCATTAGAATATACCAAAAACTTCAGAAAAATACTTTTACATTCTTAATGGAAATTAGAATCTCCCCAATTCCCTTACACTCAGAATCAGCTCAGAAGCATATACAGAAATTCTAAGTAATTTCACGATTATAAGCCGCACCTGATTATAAACTGCAATTCTGAGTGTTGGTAACTTTTCCTTCTTTGTCCATACATAAGCCGCACCTGATTGTAAGCCGCAGGTTACAATATAGAGTGTGATAAAAGGTATCTGTTCTATCACCATCTGTTGAGGGTGGGGGCAGTGATCCTTATCTCCGTGGGAGATATTCTGCTAATGGGCATCCATTGAAACCAGGCAAGGCATTGTTCTTTATCTTTTCACACCCCATCCTTCCTCCAGCCAGTCATTTTCTGCTCATGGCCATTGAGTCCCACTGTGGGACTGATAAAATTATTGCATCCCATTGGGAGTTGCTCCAGCCAGGGGAAAGAGCCCAACATTTCTTACCAAGATAAAAACAGAGGTGTGGGGGACACTAAGGTTGCCCTTTCTCCACTGGACTCCAGAGGAAAACCGGATTTCTCCACATCACCACTGGACCTCCGGAAGGAAACTGCACCTTGTACAGGAGCACTGCTCCAACTGAGCCACATCTGTCACTGCAGGAGGATGCAGCCACCATGGAATGGGACTGCTGCCAACACCCTGCCTGACGGGTGTCAGGTTGTACTCTGACTGTGTCAGGGTTTGGGGTTTGTTTCTTTGTAGTACTGTATTTCTATTTTAATTTCCCTAGTAAAGAACTGTTATTCCTAATTCCCATATTTTTGCCTGAAAGCCCCTTGATTTCAAAATTATAATAATTTGGGAGGGAGGGGGTTTACATTCTCCATTTCAAAGAGAAGTTCCTGCCTTTCTCAGCAGACCCCTGTCCTCCAAACTAAAACAGCAACTTTTTGTTCTTTGTCCATATATAAGTCACACCTGATTATAAGCCGCACTTTGGGTCAGGACCAAAATTTTAGTCAAAATGGTGCGGCTTATAATCGTGAAATTACTGTATTATTTGGGTTTTGTAGATTATTTTTCTGCTCTGAGGGTGGGGATGTTCCCCTCAAGAGTGTTAATTGGAAGATTCTGTCCCACTTGAGATGATGGGATACCTGAACCAAAGCTTAAACCTGGCCCATGAAGCAAGAGCTCCAAATGCTGTTTATTGAACTTGACGGTGCACATTATGGATGTGGTAGTTTAGGGACAAACAGGACAGTAAAAGAACAGGAAGAGAAACAGACTTTTTCTGAGAAATTCAACACATCTCTCTTGCCACTGGAATTTCCTACAGTTATAGAGAGAAAATATTAAAAAATATTAAAAAAGATTCTGACAAGATCATTGGCTCTGTGGCCATCTTTTACTTAAAAGATAGAATCTTTTTTATTTATTATTTGGGACACTTGTTTGTTCTTCCTGAAATTAAAGAAGAGTGTGAAATTTCACTCTGTGACCTGGAATTTCACAGTTAATAGGAGGATGGAGTAAACATAACCTCAAGTACTTTGTTCTTCTCTCCTTCCTTGCCACGATTCCCGCTGACTCATGGCAATGAAGTGTTTAGAATTTTTCCAGAAGCCTTTTCACTGCCTGGCTTATGCCTAACCCACAGTACAGAAGTCATTTACTCATTTCTCTAATATTAGGAGACTCACAGCAGATCTTTTTACTTGTGACTACAGAGATTTAATCTGGCAGCTCAGATCATATTCTAAAGCAATTTAGAGCAACAGACACTTCTGAGATTATGGTACCCAAAACACAGGCTAACAACCACTCAGAAAAGCTGACTGCTTGAGGGTCATCTAAAAAGCCCTGCATCCCAACCCTGTCCCACATATATAATGGATCTGCTCCCACATCTTTGTCATCCAGCCATACCAACCATTTATCCAAGAGCCAAGCCTAGGTGCTAGAACTCTAGTCATGGTCTCCATTACTTAAGGTACACAATTTTGGAGCTGCTCTTGTCAGAGGGAGTAAGAACCACTTCTTTCCATCAGCCTTCCTAGCCCTAAAAGGAGAAACTGAAACAGCATCTAGTCCAGAGCAAAATACTTGTTAAAGTCTGGGTGCAGTCAAAACAGCTACAAATTTGTAACTACGATTCCCTATTAAAGACAAATCACAGCACTAGCTATTTTTCTCTCGCTCTCTCTGCCTTTCTGCATCTTTTCATTCTTTCTGCACTTTTTAAAGATGAATAAAAACTTCAAGCACTGCACTTTCTTAGGACCAGTGAAGAAGGAGGTTTTGTTTCCTAGTAAACAAGAGGGGAAAAAAAGCAAGAAATACTCACAAGAGTGCATGGGGAAGAAAGGAAAATTATTGCATTAATAACAGATATGAAAGACTGTCTTGCAGCAAGGTCTGATTACTGCAAGAGGTAGGATGGAGCTGGCATGTTCTTCCAGGGTGGATCTCCATCCTGACAGGTCTAGTCTTGCCTCCAGAAATGCACACAAACAACCACTGCAACACATGGATGGAGCTGAAGATGAGCAAACCATTTTTTTCCTGTATAAATACAGCCAATATTATTATTTTGAATTTGTTAACAACCTCTGCAATCCCCTCCACCTGGAGTGGTCATTTTACCACGTGTGAGTTTTATCACCCTCTTGTGGAAAAATACCTTCTCGTATCAGTCAGAGGGTGCAGGAAGGAAAAGAAGTGGGAGTAAGGAAAGCAGTGATAAGGAACAAGGGATGGGCTGGGTGGAATAAAGGGAAAGTGAAGGAGAACCAAGATGACACAGTACCAACTCAACTTCTTCAAAAAGCTATCCCAAAAATGTTATTTGAAAACACCAAGAGAGCGAGCTGCCAAATTTACTCTCCCTTGGTAACACTGACAATATTCAACCAGTAAGTTTTGTTCTCTACAGCAATTCAAGTATTATCTCAGCTGCAATCACCATCTTTTGCATTTTTTTTCACACATAGATGGGAAAACATATTCTCTACAAACAGTTTTGAACAGTTAACTTTATATGAAATCAGAAAACACTAACTACACTTTCTAATTTATACATACTGCACATAACATCTATGTCCTGCTGTTGGAATGTGAAAGTGGAAAGCACATGAGCAAAACCTGCCAAGAAAACTAATGCAAGTTTATGAGTTCACAGTACATCCTACTGGGTAACATAAAGGAAAAATAAGAATATTCAATTCTTCTAAAATCTGAAATCATCCTTCCCTCAATCTCTGACTATCCACAATATCAATTTGTAATAGGAGAAATTTAAGTTGCAGTAGATTTCCTGAAAGTCATAACAACATTAAACTCATGACACTGCAAAACGTAGAAATCCCGAACAACAGAAGCACACCTCAGACTAGGTAGCTATACCACAAGCATTAAGAAAAAATACATCACACACAATGTATCCTAAAACTTCTTGAAAACCTTCCAGGAATCCCACAGAAAACTACAGACCACATCCAACACAAGTTACAGTTACTTCTTCTTAATGACACCAAAATTTTTTTCTGATACTCCTTAAGCAGTCAGAAACTCACTAACAATTCTAATGACATATCTCCTTAACCTTATGATAAAAAATACCCATAGAAATGCTTCCCCCAACACCCAAACTACATTTTTGTCCAGGTAGCCTTCATAATTGATAACCATGCAATTTACATTTATTTCATAGTTTTAATCAAAATCTGACAGCAAAGAACTTCCCCAGACAACACACTTAACCTTATTCTTATTCAACTTAACCTTATTCTTTACGATGGTATCTGATTTTTCAGAATAAAAATTGCTCTGAGTAGTTGATCATATCTCCTGCTGGGGGTCAAGCTCTAAAAGTGAAACATTCAACCAGCAGGGGCACACAGGGGTCAGCATTTACTCATCACCCCTGAGATACCACAGGGTTTATTTCAACTCCTGCAAAATACCTTCAAATAAGGACAGCTCAATCTTCAACTCATGTTTTGCAGGGGATGCACCATTTCCAAGTCATAAAAATCTTCAGAAATACCCTAATTCTGCACAAACTTCTATAATCATAGCAGCAACCTGCTTGTCTCCACCCCTTCTGTAACTCAGTCAGTTCTGAAGTCCAACACTGAGGTATTAGAACAAGCTCTTCAGCTGGGGGAACACAAGAAGCTGCTGTTACAGAAGAGCTGGCACCATGTCCAACCATGTAAAACAGACTTTACAGCAACCTGATATTCCAAGTTTTCTTTTAGGAAGCTACCCAGGAATGATCCATTTCACTTTTTTTGCTGTCTGCCCATTTAACCACATACAGTAACTCTGCCACATTATTTTCCTTCTCTGCCCCAGACTCCTGCAGATGCTACAGGAAGGACCTTGTACTTCACACACAAAGAAAATATTGCAGTTAAGAATCTGTCACACATATTGAAAAGGAAGTAGAGTGGTAAAAATCAATAAAGAGAATAAATACAAAATAATGATCCTTTTTAATAAAATGTATTAAAAATGTTAAAGTTTTAAAATAAAATCTTAAATACTTTGTTTCCAAGCAAAAAATCTAACATCTAATATCAGACATACTGTGACTTGAAAAACAAATTTACTACAGGAAATTCAAAAGTAAATTGATACCGATGTGTATAATTTTGAAAATGTATATACTCTTAGATTTGTTTATTATAACATTTAGAAAAAAAATTACTGGTGAAAAACCTTCCATTACTGTGGATCATTATCAAACTGATCCACCTTTAGAGACTTCAAGACTTCACTGAAAACAAACAAAATTTTCAACCAAGTGCAACAACTAAGGGCAGAGAAGTATTTTACACTGATTCTTTGGACAGCTGCCTTATCTTTTGAAACGCTTGATAAAGATCCTCAGACTGTAGCTGCACTATTTTTTACTTTAAGCAGAAAACCACACACACAGAAACTATCAACCCTACATAAATATCCACCAGCATTTCAGATCTGCTGAATTAACTGTTGGAGAGGACACAGGATCAAGCACATCACTAAAATCAGGAGGAGGTGGAATGTTTCTAACAATCTGTTTTACACTGTGGCCCCACAGACTCTTCTCTCAGCAGATGAGAGGCCTCACTTGGCTCGAGAACTTCTCAAAGAAATTTTGCTACCAGAAAAAACCCTCTTGTCACTGCACCTGCAACCAGACTGACACAACCAGGGAGATTTCAAAGGAAGAGGAACACTGCCATATCCAGATGAAAGAAGATTCTAGAATTTTTCTAACAGATTTGCTTTAACCTCTTACGAAGCAAAGTGAGCCCATGTGCTGATACTTGTGAGTTAGACAGTTACCAAGATGACAGTAATCCATAAATACCCACCCTACCAAAACTCTCTGAACTCCCCAAGTCCTCTCCTCTGTTACTAAGGAATTTTGCCTGATTGAGCCAAAGAAACAGTAATATCTTGAATGAAAAAAAAAAAAAACAGTAGGTGAAAGGAAGTTACCCTGAACCTAAAAATAGTTGTGTGTCCTCCTCCCACTCCCCAGAAAGCATTAATGAAAGTGCTCTTTTCTCAGGGAGGCAGGAGCTTACAATGGATGAATGTGAAAGGACTGCTGCCTTACTATGAAGCTCTACCAATGCACAGAAGCAATATCCCATTTTAAAAACAGAGGAAAAAATTAAATAAACTCAAAACCTAAACTTTGTACAAGACATTAAACATATCTATAGCCTATTTATATACACAGACATATTATACACATGTAATATACACAAACACAGATTTCATAAATACACACAATTTCAGAGATATGGAAAATGTGCTCTTTCACCACAGTAAAGCTCCATAACATAATCAATTATAAAGGCAGCACTATACTTCAACAATCATGTGCTCTATATAGAAATAATAGCTTGTCTGAACCAGAACTTGTATTTGTTGAAAGTACTTCAGGAAAGGAATATAAAGGAGGTACTTATTATAGAAACAGGAGGTTTTATTACACACCCATAGGGTTACACTTGGGCACAGAAAAGAAAATGGCAATATTATTAGAGAGATAAGTAGTACTGGGAAATGTCATAAAGACATACTGTACTAGTACAGACTGAAACCAAAAGATTTTCATGATGATGGCCAGGTTGGACAGAGCTCTGAGCAACCTGGCCTGTGGAAGGTGTCTCTGTCCATGGCAGGGAGTTGGAATGAGATGATCTTTAAGATCCCTTCCAACCCAAATCATTCTGTGACTCTGTGATTCCAATATCAAGTCTGAACATCCTGCAGAAAACTATTAAGGTTGTAGACTCAATCTTGTGAAGAATACAGAAACACACCTTACATAATTACAACTTACTTCATTTTAAAAATTATTAAAAAGAAAAAAAAGAAAAGGAAAAGGTGGGAATCATCATCACTAAACACTTCCAGAAGACAGACTGGAAAAAATATGGAAGTAAAACAATTACACTGGAGGCTTCAGAAGCAAAGCAAAACAAAACAAAATCAAACCACCTTCCCCCAAAAAACAAAAAAATAACCCACCACTACTCTGGCCACAGGAAAATTGGCAGTCCTAGAGAGACTCAGAAACATACAGAGAACTGACTGGAAACATTGCAAGACCAGGGGTAAGCTGGCAGAATTCTTCACCAACTGCACTTTCACTCATACACTGTTAAGATAAGAGGGTTATTTTTTTTACTTAACCTGCCCATTCTCTACAAATTTTGCATTATGAAACTACCTTCCCAATGTGGGAGACAGTAACAAGCAACAACAACAAAAAAAAAAAAGACAATGTAATTAGTGTATTGCCCTTTCTAAACACCATCAAATACTTTCTAGAAACAACCAAAAACCTTTAAGATTATTGGAAAAAATATTCTGCAATCAAGAGATGTAAACAGACTATGAAGAAAGTTAAGTGCATACACAAAAACCAGCTGACAAGAGCACAAAGAAAGTGAAGAAATTTATTACTTATGACTAGAACATCATACATATTCATAAAAAAAATACTTAATGGGCTAAGTCCTTCATCCTTTTGAGACTGTGGCCCTGTTCCCAAATCTTACACAGAGATGGCCTATTATGTCCAGATTTATATCAACCAGAACAGGCATAAAATTCCTAGAAGCAGTTCCAGGATTCATCCCTGATTATGTACATGCAGCTCAAAACAAGTTCCAGTGTTTCTTTCATGCAATAAATTAGGAATCCTAAGATCTATTTCTAGTTGTGTAAATAAAGCTGAATTTTATTTTGGGAAATCATAACCACTATGACCCTAAATTCCTGTTTATATATGAGAAGAAAGCATTTAGCTTAGCGATTTTATTAACAGTTTACTGATATTTGTATATCTGATATCTGTAAAACATTCCAGATTTCTCAAATGAAGAGCAGCACAGACAAGATAAGCAGGCAGCTCCCATGGAAGCCAACAGAAAACAGCAGCTCTGTCTTTCTTCTACAACTCAAATCATAACTATTTCCATATGAAGAGTTTTAGGTGGCATCCATAGGTCTGCAAAGGTCAGACTTTTTTCATGATAAAGGAATATTTTAAAAATTCAAAACTAACTGTATTTGAACAAGAAGGTGCACATCTTGCAGTTCTCAGTCAAGAGTCTTTTCAAAGTGTTAGAATTTTTTACTATTAAGGAACTTCAGTATTTGACCAATAGATAGGATTCATAAGAAAAGCTTATAATAAAATCTCAGCTATAGGGAAATAATTTAATGATCAAAAGCAAATAGCAAGTGGAAAGAGATTCTTCCCTTTTTGAGTATGCAATGTTCCTTTGTTGCCACTACACCAATTCTTTAATGCCATGGAAACTATCTGATAAATGTATTAGAAGCTCAATAAATTTCATAATATTGAGGTAGCAAAGCAATTGGTATTGTTGACAGAGAACTTCTGCTCTGAGTGCTTATTTGAAGGAGGAAAAATATCTAAAAATAAAAATCACACTTTGAAACTTTTTCAACAAAAATGTACAACAGTTGCAGAGAACATGAAAGTAACCTTCACTAATTATGTTAAATCATTGGAAAATGTGGAAGGATGACAGAAAAAAAAGCCACACCTTGAATTACAAAAATGGGATACAAATGATTTAACAATTAACAGTCTCACTTTTGGATGGTTTGCTTTGCCTAATTTCTGTATTTGTAATGAGGGCAAGGGGAGTGGGAACGATGCTGTGAGCTACATCCAAGTTTGCTGTGCAATTTCTCAGGATGCTAAATGTGCATTCCTAAGACACATGATGTTTTTAATCATCTCTGTGTATGTCTTCATCCTCTGAACACTCCCCTCCCTCTACAGATACCAGGAAGAAACATAAATGAACTCCCCCTTTTGCAGGCAATACTGAAATTGCTCTGTTTTCACATGTCCAGCACTACAATATACTCTTTTTCCAGCCAAATGCTTTCTAACATTGCACTCCTGCTGTTCCACCTCTAGAGACTTCTAAGTAAAAAGAGCAGCTATACAAAATGAAAGCAAAATAGCCCTCCAATAAATAATACACCTACCCAATGCATCTACAATCCTATTTTCCTCTACAGAACAAGCACAGATTTGAGGCAAGCCACAAACCTGGTTAGTAAACCTGGGAGGGAATCTAAGGCACACAGATGGAATTACTCAATCCCAAAAAAGGGCCCTTCACCAGGACTGCTCTGCCACAAGCCAGTTACCTAAGGCACCTGTCAGCCTGGGTGATAGCAGCAGCCTCTTCAAAGGGAAGCCAAAATCCATCATGCACTGCAAGATTCACCAGGGAAAAGCATGCAACCTTCAAAAAAATGCATGTGAGAAACATACAGAAGAGCACACAGGCAAAATGCAATTGTGTCACAACTCCCATGTGCACTTCTCAGCCCATTCCTCTACACTTTAAACCCAGTGTTTTCTCCTTTGTTTAAAGTGTTATGTTGGGCAATAGTCAGATTTTAAAAGAAAACTTCAAATCAGATTTAGTCACAATGCAATAAATAAAAATATAATTAAATAATCTAAAAATTTAAGTCCTTACTCTAGGCAAACAGCAGTTTTGTGACTTGGGGCTTTTGAAAGCCTGAACTCAGCCCAGTAGAGCCTCAGAAAGAACACCTTGTTTTCCAAATGCATTAAACGTTTATTTACAAACTTATACCATACACACACTTTTTTAAAAAATATGAGAGTAACAACTTCAATTCTCTATACTTTTTTTTTTTCTGAAATGAGCAACACTGAAAATTCCAGTTGTTCTTATTCCATTTCCTAAACAGCAGCTTATCCTTCAGACTTGTACACAGCATCAAAACATAGTATCTCTTTTCTTTCCCAAAATATTTTTATTACCAAATGAACAACAACAAGGCTGGTTTATCTATCTGTTTTTGCAATATAGGCATGGATGCTCACAGAAGGCAACAGACTGCATTAAAACACTACCAAAACAAGCCATTTCACTGTATGTGACTCTGCCCCTAGGGAAAGGAAGGAGAACAGATAAGATGTGACAGATGTGTAGTCACGTCACTTAATACACTACTGGAAGGTGCTCAGATCATTATGGTGACAGGCAGAGTATAAAAACTTGCAAGGAATGGACCAAGCAGTTACCCAGTTTTCTGCATACATGATTCTTGTAATCACAGAAGATACTGAAGGCCATAAAGTGCTGTTTGAGATAAGGCAGCCTGCCAAAGTCAATAAGCAATATATCCATAAAAAAAACCCACACCAAACCAGAAGGGAGCATAGCATGTATGTTTGTGTAAGCAAAAGCCCTCCATCATGCATATGAAATACATCTGATGAATATGAATTTGAAGTCTGTCCTCTAAAAATTTCCCATACTGAAGAGGTTTAATTAAACTTGAAATTTACCCAAACCAGGAAGCTTATCAATCGTACATCTCCAAACTAAGTTCAGTTTTCTGGGACTTTAAAAGGCTGTTTTGCTGGTATAACTTCTCTACGTCAGTTTAAAAGACAAAATTTTCCAGGATAAAACTGGAAATCATATGGTTACTGGACAGAAGTAATAGGACTGATCACTTGTTGGAAGGCGAGTGTAAACCTGAGGGTTAAAAATAATCAGGACTTTCATGAAGCTGGTCAAGAAAAGTATAAAAACACAAGAGAAAATAATTTCCTTGCTTCTTGCAGACTTTACAATCCTGAATGCTACAAATATTAATGTAGGTCAAGAATATTTCCAAACAGCAGTATGATTTTTAGTTGCCAGTGTCCCTTCTGCAGGGACCAACAGCACTGCTGTTTAGAGTGATTGTTAGGCCCAAATCCCACAAATTAATTGGCACAGGTAGATCCCTGCACCTCTGGGAATCCGCATTAAGGCGAAGAGGGAAAACTAACTCCCAGGATCAGATTCTTCATTTGAAGCTGGACCACTGTAACTCATTATGACACTAATCATAAATGTCTCACCAACACTCTCTGCTCCCCATCTGTTTGTTTTATCTTATTATAGTTTTATATCTCAATCCTCAGGACTGGCTGCAGTAGTCAAATTAAGCACCTGGACACGCCTGTGTTTCTGCAAGGCGAGGTTCTCACTGTTTTACTTCTGCTTGTGCCCATGCCTGGTTTACTCCCTGAATGGGACTACAGAATAGAGTGGTATAATTTCTTCATTTGTACAAATATAAATCTCAATGTTTTCCACTAATCCCATCGTTTAAGTCAAATGATAAACTCCAGACACCTTCCAAAATGCAGCAACTGGTATGAAATCACCTGAGAAAGTATAAAACTGAGCTTCAAAATTATTTGAAAGAATATTTGCTTCTTTATCATATTGTCACAAAACAACAAAAGAGTTCAACAACAAAGAGTAAAAATTTTTAGAATCATAGAATAACCTGAGTTGAAAGAAACCCACCAGATCAATGAAGTCCAACTCCTGGCCCTGCAGAGGACCACCCAAAGAATCACAAATAACATTCACTGCAGACTACAAAGTCAAATCCAGCGGCACCAACCAACCCTAAACTGAGAAATACTGCATAAAAGTCATCACCAGGCACAGTGCAGGGGGGCTGGGGGCACCTTTCATTTAACTCAGGATATTCTATTTGTGCATTCTTACAGGAGCCACAGAAAGAAGCCCACAATATTTTAATGACAACTCCACTGGAACTAATGCTAGAATCCTATTTTATTTAAAGACACACATTAAGATGAGAGATTTTTGGGTGTTTGGAGTTTCTTTTTTTTTTTTGCAACTACTGTATCTTACAAAGTGGAGTTAAGAACTAACCCAAGTGCAGTTCCATATTTATTTTATATTTCAATGCTCTGATCAACAAATTTGTCAAACAACGTAGATGAGAGAATGTGGGGAATATACTTGCCCAAAAAGCAAGGGACATACATAGTATTAAACCTATTAAACTTCCTATTTTCCACAATTATCAGCACCAGCCATGCCTATTTTCACTACTTACAGTAGAAATTAAGAAGAGCAATGAAAAAAATACAGAGAGGTAAATAAGCCATTTGGTAAGTCACTGTTGAAGACTTCTGAAAGGTGATTTCCCCTTCCTCACCAGACAGACACTCTGAGAGGTGCTTTTGACCCCTGGATTTGTACCAAAATTCAGTGACAACTAGAATTCAGGTGCAGCACTCAGGGTATCACAGAGATATTGGCATTTTTAAGAGCAGTATGCTGGATCATGTTCTTCCTTCACAAATTAGAGGTTAAACCTGCAGCAGAAACTCAACTAGTGTTGAGATATGCAAGATCTCAGAACAGTAGGGCCTTGCCTAAGACCAGATTGGCAGCATCTTTCCCCTTGAGGGGCTGCAGCTCATGGGACCTTTCCATTTCAAAATCAGCAGAAGGCAGGACCTGGGAGTTATCCATGCACAAATGGTATGAGAGAGATCCCACCTCCTCTCTTGCTGTAGGGGCTGTAGCTGGCACCACTATCACAGGGTGCACACACCAAGGAAAGATACTAAAAACCAGTTTCCTTCCACTCACAAATCCACTCATTTGCCCTTACCAAAATTACTGCTGATTTATGTCAACTGCTGAGGATTCACAAACCAGAACACCCTTGCACAAAGCCTGAAAGCCTTGAAAATTCAAGTCATGGTATGGGTTAACATCAGTATTTAAAACTTTCAAAAGTACTGCAAACAATTACCACACCCTCAAGTCACAGATAAAATATTTTGTAGAGCTTAAACACATATATATATGGCTTGAAAGATTTCTCAATGCTGGCAAAATTTCCCTGCAATTCCTTGACAACAGAATGCTTTGATTTTAGAAGTTAGTAGTACAGCAAAATTTGTTTTATTTATTAAAAACTGTGTTTGGTCTTACCTTTTAGCAGAGGCAGGGGAGTTAACTCGATAGGCTTGCCCTGAGACCTAAACTGGGAGGAGCTTTGTGACCTCTTCTGTCTGGCTTTTCTGACGGACTTCCGAGAAAATCCGTCTACTTTATCCACTGATGGAGGAGTAGTTGGTGCTGAGGACATATCCCTACTGAAGGAAAGCACATGTTAAAAATGTGTTCCAAATGAGTGAAACAGGTAAATTTTCCAAATAACATCTTCTTGCACTGCTTTCTTATTGACCACTCACACAAATAAGCCGTTAAGAGATGTAAACGATATTATGGATGGAATAAACTTAGTGGAACTTAATTATTAGTGTAGTCATTCCTCTTGTTTACTTTTTTATCTGTGTCTCCCATTTGCCAAAAATTTCAGACCTAATGCTGACATCACTGCATTCTGAACGTCATACACCTGTAGACCTGACTGTAGCTTTAATGATCCATTCTTTGGGATGAAGTAATTCCAATTCACTGATAAAGAATGGGTACACAAAAAGGCACCGATGGTTTTTTGGCATTAAGGTCACCCATATGAACAGGACAAAAAACACAGGACAGAACAAAAATTCCATTTATTCGCCACACCTACATAAAAGATTTTACAGAAATTTAAGAAACTATAGTAAAAAGTACTGCTATGTCTCACAATTTCACTAACACTGACAAACTGTACATATAACTTCTTTATTCTCCATTTCAGAAATACTCAGTTATTTTCCTGTGAGTCCCTTTACATGTTTAATTATTCCATGTCCTGGCATTTCTGGACGACTGGCAGTGTGGTAGCTGTAACTGCTCTAAGGGCATGAGACAGACAAGGTTTGCATGGAGAGGCAGAGAGCCAAAAAAGGCTTCTGCAAGCAAAAGTTTGTTTGTTTCCCAACTCCAGCTGGCCTAAGCAATAGGCATTGCTTCTTCCAACAAAACCTGCCTTGGTGGCACTCCTGCAGCTGATTCTGTACCACTAGCCAACACTGAGTTAATGCATCCAGCTGTTTTATTTACCAGTCTGGTCGTGTCTGTTAAAAAAGCCCATCAGAGCTTGATGAAACACATGAGTAATACTCAAGGGAGAGGAGACAGGAGGAATTCAGGCCTACATGTTACAAGCAGCTGGGTGCACAGTTAACTGCAGCAGCATGGGCAGCTCCACTGAAACCAGCAGCTCATGTGCATTAATGACAGACCATTAACGAGGGCAGCTCTGCTGATTTCGGCCAGGACAGACACCCGTGCAAAGTTAAGCATCGGCGTAAGCACTCGCAGGATCAGGGTCTTAGAGTGTCCTTGGAAAGCATTACTCATCCCCAATGTCTGTTGACTTCAATTACCAAAGTGACTCGTGTGCTACAAGAAGTTGATTCCACAACATACAGAACACTTTCGAGTACTTGTTATTTTTAATGAAATAGCTGGTTACTCGTGTGCTTCCCAGATTACCAAATCCACTGAAAAGGGCATTATTTGGGTTTGTCTTTTGTAAGAAAAGCTTTCGAAAGCATGATTTGTTGCAACAGTGTAAACAAGCTCCAAAAGATAAGAACTATTTGATGTAAAATTACGTATAGGTGCACTGAATCTATCAAAAATGGAGTATAAACTCCATAGCTTCTTCAAGGAAGCATGTGCAGCACCCAGAAGCTGAACTGTGCAGCTGGCATTACAATAACAAAAAAAAGCCTTATTTCATCTTTTTGATTTCTCCTGAGGTATTCTTTTGCTACCAGCTTAGGCTTTCTAAATATAATATACTATCAGCAACATGAACCCGTACCTTAAACTGGTCTTGTTTATCATCTGGGCAAAAAAAAAAAAATATGCCACCACCACCAGGGCATTCAGGCCCCAGCCAAGATTAATAAATAAAAAAGTCAGATAAACTGGAATAGAATGGCCTGTACTTTAGTAACCCACTTCTAAGATTTCAACAGTCCGCCAAAAAAAACCACACAAAGTTACCTGTTACATAAACCAAATTCTGAAAATATCAGCAAAAATATTCCCTAAACATGAATCGGTTTGGCCCCATCTCATCTCATCAGAAAGCTTCCCCTCCTCATCACGTGCATCATTAAAGTGTAACCATCCCTGCAGAAATGTTTGCACGCTCTCCCCAAATTAAATTACAAAAAATAATAATAATAATAATAATGGACAGCGACTAAAGTAGATCACTTAAACTGCAGGATCATTGTGTCAGCAAGGAGCTTTACTGACACTTCTCTGCTGTAAATTTAGTAACAGTTTCCCTAACCTGCTTTATAAATTATTAAAATCTAATTCTAATTCAACAAGACTACATCCAGCCTAACAACCTTACAGTAAACACTGATCTTTTTTTCGTCTCCCCAAATGAACATTCGCTGCCCTGCATACACTATCACAGGGAAATACTCTGTTTCCACCAACAGTGGGGGGGAGGGGGGGCGGGGGGAATAAAGCCCGAGATTATTTATTGTGTGCGAGGGGGAAAGCTGCAAACCCGGCCACCGCTCCCTGCTCCCTCCTCTCCATTCCCCGAGTATTTTGGTAAATACGAAGCCACGCTCATCAGATCCGCCGGTCCCGGGGGTGGGGGGGGGGTGGGGGGAGAAGTGAAAATACCGACGGATATCGGCGGGGAAGGGAGCAGAGGCGCAATTATCCGCTCCCGGCTGTCATTTCCAGACGGGATCTCCGCAGCTGGAACATGTCCTCCCGCAGCCCCCCGCGCCTCCTCCCGCACCGCCGGGCCGGCGATGGAGTTACCTTGGCGCTCCTGGTAGAGAAGCCGGAGACGGAGGGAGGCGGCGGCGGCCTTGGCGGAGCGCGGCCGATGCCTGGCGGCGGCGGCGGCCCGAGTGCGGTTCTCGCCGGGCTCGGTCGCTGCCGCGGCGGCGCAGGAGCCCTGTAGGCCTCGGCCTCGGCGGCAGCGCGGCCTCCCCGGCGCAGGGCGGCGTCGGCGGCGGGTTCAGGCGCGGGCGGCTCCGCTCAGTCCCGTGCACTCCCCGCTGCCTGCGGTGCTGCTGCCTCTTCACATTCCCGGAGAAGGGCCCTGCGAGGCGGGAGGGAGCCGAGCCGAGCCGAGGGGGAGCGGCGGGCGCGGGGTGGGGGCAGTGCCGGGCAGGGCGGGGAGCGCTGCTGTTCCGCCGGCGGCTGGCGCGGGGGAGAGCGAGCTGGGGGTCCCGGTGGGCGTCGGGGTCTCGCTCCTATTGTGGCTCTCAGCGGGCTCCGGCCATGGCACTCGCTCGCACGCACTCGCTCTCGCTCACAACCGAGCGCGCTGCTGCCACCGCCCCCCGCCCGCGGACCGCCCCCGACCGCCCACCGGAGCCGCCGCCGGGACGCGCCGCCTCAGTGGCGCCCGGAGCCGCCTTGGCCGCCGGGAGCGCCGGGAAAGGGCCGCCCCCTCCCCGGCAGCCCCGCGCGTCCCTCGCCGCTCTCGCCCTCGCATCGCTCGCATCCCTCGCCCGGGCGAGCGGCGGGCCCGTCGGCCGAGCAGTCAAACCCGGCGCTGCTGAGGGGGAACCGCGCCCAGGCTGAGGTAAAAGGCCCATCGGAGCCTCTCGGGGGCACGGAGCCGCTTCCCGGGGCGGGCTGCGGGCGAGGGGCCGCGCCGGGAGCAGCCGGAGGGACCGGCCCGGCGGGTCCCTGCTTTGGGAATCGCCCCTCACTCTCTGCTGCAGCTCTGCACCCTCGGGTTTCTTAGCCCAGTGGGTGATCGCTGTCTGCATCGCTTTGGGGTTTATTTGCCCCTCGGAACCAGGGAGCAGCACAACGAGTGCTTGTAGATAGCTTGGTTAAATACCCTAAATTTTGTTTAAATTTCTCTGCCTGATGGCTTGGTGTTCGATGGTTCTGGTTGGTTTGTTTGTCTGTATGTCTGTTTTTGTTGGGAGTTTTCCCAAAATACCTCTAATGGCTACAGGGTAGCGAAGCTGGGCAAGGGTGTGCAGCACACAGGTCCTGTGAGAAGCAGCTGAGGGAGCTGGGGATGTTTAGTCTGGAAAAAAGGAGGCTCAGGGGTGATTTTAGTGCTCTGCAACTCCCTGAAAGGAGGCTGTAGCCAGTGGTTCAGTCTCTTTTCTCTCAGACTACAAAGTGACACAGTAGGGGATGTCAGCGAACATCCCTGCTGAGCCAGGGGAGGTTTAGGTTGGACGTGAAAAAGAATTTCTGTACAGGGTGATTTGACATTGGAATGGGCTGTCCAGGGAGATTGGTGGAGTTACTGTCCCTGGAGGTGTTTAAGGAAAGACTGGATGGATGTGCCATGGTCTGGTTGACAAGGTGGTGATCAATCAGTCATAGGCTGACTCAGAGGTCTCTTCCAACTGATTGTGTGATTCTGTAATGGTGTTAATACAAATGTTATGTTTTAAAACAGGCTCCACCACTTCACCTCTATTTCTGGCATCCAAGTTGATGTCTATGAGAAGCAGCTCTCCTGTGTTGATATGACCAAATCCATCTGACATACAGTCTTTTTTTTTAGGAAATTAACTCAAAGGCAGTTTGAGAGCTGGTTTCTTTGGTGGGTCAGTCACATTCCTCCTGTTTGTGCAGGTACTGAATCCTCTCAACATTACTAACCCTGCACAGGATATCTAGTTGTTGTCCTACTCAGCTTCCTGACTCAGCTTTTGGCATAACGGAGGAAGTGAGACTGTGTCAGACTTGGTTTGAAGTCGTTTAAGCTGTTGTCAAACTACTTTCAAAACTGCTAATTTTCAGCCAGTTCCCTGGTCCAGCTCCCACTGAGGAACCTGCAACACTAGTTTAAAGCTCATAGTCACTGTAACTGAAGTATGACTGTAAGGGATGTGAGCAGTTTTGCCTCTCATCTCTCAAAATGCTCTTTATATCTCAATATATATGCCTCCCCAATTTTTTTTAACCTATAGACAAAGCAATTAGCTTCCTTTCAATCCTTCCTGGTGTGGCACAGTTTTAAATCTCTTAAGATGCTTATGTCTTCTCCTTGTGTTGTCTCAAAATTATTCACATCTTTTTTTTTTAACTGTAGCACCCAAGACTGGACTTCACTAAAATTAAGGCCTCAGCAATGGCAGCATCTGCTGTCCTGCCTGTCACAGCCCCCATTCCTGTTTACACACACCAATACAAGTGCTCTTGAGTCACTGATCTATTGACAACCTTGCTGACCTGTTTTACCCTCGCATCCATTTCTGCTGACCTCCCAAGCTAGGTATTTCTCCCTCAAGTAGACAGTAATGCTGCTTGAGAAATCATTTCCTGCAACAGCCCTAATGCTATGCCTTCATTTTTATTTTATAATCAAGCAGTCAAGACATCTTTTAAAATGAAATTCCACGTGATGTTAAGTCAGAGAACTGTAGAATTTGTCATCCTCTGTAAATCGATTGCACTTCTCGGAAGAATTGTATTTTAAAAAGCAAAACTAAGATTGAACTGTGCCATAGTTACAGAAGGGTTGTGCAACTCTAAATTTACAAGAGTGATTTGTACATATTTGTAGATATTTAAAACTTTAAATTTGCCTAGACCAAACCCGCTAAAATAATCTAAATGCAAACAAGGGTGGGTAACAAGGAATGTGGGTCAGAGTTATACCGATATAAGGTAAAATATGGCAAAAACAGTAATGTGTATTAATGAGGAACAGAACCTGTATTTGTATATGTTTTGCTGTTCCATGTGCTCAGTTCTGTTAGCTCAGAATTCCTCAGTTCTGTTCACTGTCCTGTGTGCTGCTTTTGACGTGGACAGTGCAATGAGCAGCCATAAACTTACTGGCAGCGCACTCTGCAGAAGGGAGGTTCTAGCACAGCCTGATGGCTACACTGGCACTTTAGGTGCAGTTGAGCAAGTCATTTTACATGATTGCACTTCAGTTTTCGTAGTATGAGATGAATCCATCTTTGTAAAACACCAAAAATCTAAAACTGAAGCCTGTGATGTGGGTATCCATTAAAATAACTGCCATAGAAGGGATAAAAATCTACAGTGCTGTCCAAGTCCGCTGTCCAAGTCCACTGTCCAGTGCACACAGATGTTTTTTACTCTTCATTCTGACAGAATATCTACAGAATTAGTTTTTCAGCACAGCTGAACAAGCTGGCAAATAATGCATTCAGCTAATTCATTTCTTAGATGGTCATCATGTGGTCTCTCTGGTCCATTTTGGCTGTGTAAAGCATTTTTATGATGTGTTTTATATCAGGTGATGTTTGGACAGTAACAATTCAAGAAAAAATACAGGCTTTAGCAGGGAATAAACAGAAATCTTACCTTTTCTTTATCATGTGGCCATCAGATTTTACACAGTAGGCTTCCCATTTATCTCCTGGTCGCTTTCTTTTTTCTACTTTAATTTGTGAAGTCCTCATCTGTGATGAAATTTCAGAGCACAACATAAGGGATGAATGTAAAACTGCTGATGTTTCAAAGGGGTACTGTTACTTGTCCTTCTCCTATTCTCTGTTTACCTGTATTTTGTAAAAATTGCTACTTTGAAAATGATTATGTGAATCCCAAGCAGAGATGGAGAAGAACTGAGTCCTACAGGTTTTTTACATCTGTTTTACAGTAGATGTGTATCTGTACATGTTTACATATGTGTTTGTATAAATATATGTAATACCAATTTGCAAGAATAAAAATTACATTTCCTCTGATTAAAGTTCACATGACCAACATCTCCCATACAAGTGTGTGGGCATATATATGAAAATAAGTGCAGATTCAGTACATGCAGCACTGGAGATCTACAAGCAATAATAAATCCTTTTGATCCGTGTTTTTCCATTGCCATCAAAGGTACAAGACAAACATATTCTTTTTAAAACTTAAACTGCCCCACTCTCCTACAAAAGGGCTTTTTAAAAATAGCTGGAAAGGAATTTTCAGGGCCAGCTCCTCACCAGTTCAGCTCTGCTTTTTAGCACCCAGACAGTTGGAACAGCAGTCAAGAGCCCTCCAGAACAGAGATTTTTGTACCAGTGACTCAGATTTGTGCCACTTCACGTTTTTTTGTGTGACTGGAGTTCCACTATAGACCATCTGTTATGGCCACCCAGGCAGGAATACAGGAGCTTTCATCCACATTGGCATTCTGCTCTTTGCAGAGCAGCTTATCAAACAGGATTGCTGCAGAGATACCACTGTGGAAGTCCTGCTGTATTGAGTGATAAACATAAATGGATCTAGCTGGAGCTTGTTTCACCTGGCACATGTGACATCTATTTGTCTGCAGGAAGGGTCATGTAATGCTCCATAAAGGATCTCCTATATGTCAAAAGAAGCATTATCAGGGTACCATGGGATTAGTCCAGATATTCCCTGTTCCAATACTAGGAAGCAAGAAAAGACTTGATCTCCCCAGAGAACTAATTATTCAGACCATCAGGAAAAAGACCAGCCAGAGAAAGTGGTATGGAGGAAGCAGCAGAGCTGTTTGAAGAGGCAAATCAGCATGAGAACAAGGCTTTGCTGATACATCTTTTAACAAAAATGAACACTGTGGAACGCTGCATCAAAGTAACAGTCCTGATCCATCACTGTGATTGAAAGGGCACAATCTGAGACTTTTTTGTTTACTTTTGAATCCAATTCACACATAAGAAAGAAAGCCTTCTGCTTAAGTTTGTTTAACTGCAGTTGACTCCTGATTCATGTTTTTGGTTTTGGGGAGGAATGGTGTGGGTTTTAGGCAGTGTTTTCAATTGCCATACCAAGTTTCCTTAATAATAAGCAAGTGCTTGTTACTCATTCCTCCTGCTCCTCCTCTTATCAGCTGTGCCATGGCACTGTCAGGCCCTCAGGAACTGAATTCCTGGTGGGTGTGGGGTGAGCATTTTAGGGTCACAGACACAACTACTGTAATGGGAACTAATTCTTCCTCTCTGTTTATAGACACTGCATCATTTGAAATCTGTTTCTGTAGTCAACATGGCAAGATAAGCAGGAGCTAGCTCGCCTTGGCTGCTGTCTCCTCCAGCACAGCACTGCTCTCACTTATTCCCCAATTCATGGGTTTGTTCCTACTTTTTTTCCCCTCCCCCGACATCTTAACTTGCCTCCAGGCCCCGGGCACTCCTTTAAGCCAAGTTTTCTGAATTTTTTTTCCCTTTCCATCGCTGCCTGTTTACCTCTTACCTTCCTGAGGCTTTGTGCTGTACGGCTGGGGCAGCTCCCCTCCCCAACTGTCCCTGCCTGCCCCAACTGTCTCCTCCAACTGCCTCAGAAGGTTCTGGTGCTGCCCCAGGCACAGAGCAGCACCCACAGGGGCAGCCTCTGGCACCTGAAACTGCCTTCAAACTGCCAAGTGTCTTATGTGGTCCCCTGTGCCACTCAGGGGTGTCTGAGTCTCAAGTGCAACAAGCTCAGCTTATGGTCTTTGCTTTGTGATCAAGAGTCCTTCAAGTGCCTGAAGGGAGCCTACAAGAAAGATGGAGAGGGATTTTCTGAGGAGCATGTAGTGACAGGACAAGGAGGAATGGCTTCAAACTGAAAGAGAATAGGTTTAGATTATGTATTACAAGAAAGTTCTTTACTGTGAGGGTGGTGGCACAGGTTCCCCAGAGCAGCTGTGGCTGTCCCATCCCTGGGAATGTTCAAGGCCAGGTTGGATGGGGCTTGGAGCAACCTTGTCTGGTGGAAAGGGTCCCTGCCATGGCATTGGGTTGAATGAGATGATCTTTCAGGTCTCTCAACCCAAACCATTCCTTGGTTCTGTCTCCTCAGTTACCTCTGCATTTAATGTGTTACAAACCAATATATACACTGCCATAAAACCATTCTCTTCAGGTGAGCACCTTCTACTGTGGCCCAGCTTCCTACTTAAATCATCACATTGGAAAGAACAAATGAATAAAACACCTCTGTGTATGTGTGCTGAAGGTGCCCACAAAGTGTGTGAACTGTAGCACTTCCAATCTCCTCTGAGCATCACCATCTCCCTCCCAAGCTTGGTGCATCTCTTGTGATCATAGCAGCAGTTGATAAAACTCTGATTTTTTACACAAGTGCAGAGACCCTGAGGATGGAGTAGGCTGAGACAGAGATATCTTGTTCTCTTTGTTGTAAAAGAGAACAGGCAAGTATTCATGTTGTATTTTTAAAACCTGATTTATCTCTGTCTCGTGGTACAGCTTTAACCTATTGGATACTTTTTAAATTTTCAAGTCACAGCAAATGAAAGTGTTTTATGATCAGTAGCTCAGCATTGTAAAGAATGCTTTACATCAGAGGGGGTCTATCAGCACTTAAGTTTAAAATACAAGTCTTAATGGGTTCCAAATTTTGCAGTAGGGATGAATGGATATGTAGGTATACTGCCAAAATGGGAAGATAGGAAAAGAAAGGTAATAGGAATATTTTCTAGAGTCTTCTGAGACCCACTGTCAGGTAAACAATTAGGATAATTTTGCCACTGAGAAAATTACATGAATTTGGAGGTTGTAGTTCTGTCATGACCCTGTACAGGAATTTCAGATACCCTATAAATGACCAGTAAAAACAGATTTTGTGTGAGACAGGAACTGGAGTTGAAATCCAAAGCTACAAATCCTAGAAAAAGGCAGAAAATCATTAGATTGAGATGGAAAATAGCAAAGAAACACCTGAATAATCTCATGACTAAGCAGATCACACAAAAATAGATAACTGGAACAAGAACAAAACTGGTGTTCTGTGCAAGCACTGGAAGTTTAAAAACTTGAAGAGATGAGGATGTCTCACTTTAAAGGAGCACTCTGATAGGACTGATTTTTGGGAAACAATGAGAAGGAATGTCATTAAAGCCTCTCCCATACTTGGTGGCCTAAAGAGATGAGGATGCCAAGGTTAGGAAAAGAATAGCAAATAAGCAGAAAATACACCACTGTACAAATCCATCGTGCATCCTTCCTTATCTCTAACTGTGTAATTTAGAAAAAGCCAAGAAATAAGATGGCTTGGTACAATTCCCTCAGAAGGAGAGGATTCACGCACTGGTGATTTTTATCTCAGGATTAAAAAAGCTTCATGCTGAATTTGACAGAGGTTTGTCAAGATCTTCAGTGGGAGACAGGTGAATGAGTGAGTTATTTATCAGAACTGCTTTGTATTTTTTGTTCTTATGTTACCTGGCAAGGTGGAATATTGCAAGCTTCCTCATCCTGTTGGGGAGGCAAAAGGTTTGAACAGATTCAATAAAGCAAAATTTTAAAAAACAGATGCTCAAGGGCACTGAGGAGATTAAATTATCTTCATATTTTAGTAGGCTGCTTTAATTGCAACATACATGACACATACAACATAATAATAAGTGGAGAAGCCTATCTAAATACTAAATAAAAATGCACCACTATCAGCTTTAAAAGTCTGCTCTACAGAGAAGTCTAGACACCAGATTTCAGGTAAGGTAACTCAGTAAATACAGAAGAATTGGAGCCAATATAAAATCTGTGATGTGGCAATATGTGACATATTGTTATTGAGTGGCTTCTTTGACATGCTGTGCAGTCCCCATACTTGGAGAATTTTCAACATTATTCAGTGTCAGGTGGGACTTGGAAGAATTTATAGCAAGAATCAATGGCCAAGACTCGAGTGAGAGCTGATCAAAAGCAGAGTTGAGATTTTCCTTTTTAAGAAGCAAGGAGAAGTTAAAACCACAGTTTGCTGGGGCACCAAGTAGCACCAGAGGACACCTCTGGAAAATTTGTCTTAAGCTATATTTAGTACATCCAAAGAAATTGTAGCTCCCACTTGAGCCATTTCAGCTCAAATACAAATAAATAAAGAAATATTTTAGAGAGTTGTGTGCTTCTGAGTCATGTTTAGTTCTAAAATGTGCCTTTCTAGGTGAGTTCCTGCCTTGGAGCAGATTCATTTCTAACTGCAGTTCTATAGGTGTGCACATGTACTCCATGTGTTAAAGTCCATCAAAAGTACACGAGGCACTGAAATTCTGGTATTGAAAGCTTTTAGTAAAATGGCTAATGAGAGCCCTTCAGACAAGCACTTCCCAGCAAGTTTGTTTTAGAATAATTAGCTTCTTGCAATTACTGGCTTTTAATGATAGGCTATTGAGACATTTTTTTAGTTCCATAATCTTTGTAGAGTCTTTTGTTCTTGAAATTTTATCACCATCTTGATGCATGAGTGTGAGATACTCCAGGGAAATGCTGTTCAATGCCTGCTTGAGTTCAATTTTAAAATGTAATTTTTTGTCTTTTCTCTGATTTACACCTAGGTCAAATTCATATTGCAATCTTGGGTTCCATCTTGAAAATTCACTGCAGCTTCATTCAGGATCTTAAAATATTATGTAAGTCACATCCTGGAAGATGTGAAAATAGGGTTTTTCATCTTCTACTTAAAGCATCCTTTCTGAGTTACTAAACTTTCTTCCAAAGCACACTGGTTTTGATCCAGAATTTCATTCCATGACATTCAAACTATTCTGATCACATCAAATGTAATTCCACCCCCACTGAAACCCACCTCAGGCCTTCTCCCAGCATGATCCAGCAATTGCTCTTTGGGATGTTACAGGAAGTTGCACACTACCATTCTGATACACAACACTTTGGAGACTTTTTAAAGAATTCCTAGTAGCATTGCAACTCAGCAAACTGGTTTGATGCATCTGTGTAAGCAATTTAACTTGTCCCCAGTTCCCTCACTGCTTTGCTTTTGACAAATTGACAGAATTCTGACAAATATACTCACCAAAGCTTTCATACAGTGCCTATCAACCCATTTAAAGGGTTTCTAGTGTGCACTAGTGTTAGTCCTGCTGGTGATTATCTACAGGGTATTTCAACCTCAATGCCACATATGCAGATTTTTTTATTTTATTTTAGTTGCAAAAATATTTTCCACTGGTAATATTCTCCACTTATTTAAGCCATTAGACAGAAATATAAGCAAGGTTGTTTTCTTTTGACAGAGATTTGCAAAAATCCTCATTACCTCCTGGGGAAAAATGGGTAAAAGACATTTGCAGAGAAAAGTGGGGCATCCATTGTTGCTGCATGTTTAATTTTGTTTGATTTACTATACTTAACTTTTTCCCTTGTTGGCAAAAGCAACCTTAGCTGCTGCTCATGCTGTTTGCCAGCATCTCCATCTGCATTTGGTTACTCCTCGGATTCGCTCTCCTCCTGCATTTGCAGAATGCTGCTTGCATCCTCTGTACTCCCATGGGAATGGTTCCCTTTGTGGCTCACATTCACAGCAGCATGAAGTTACCCTGGTTGTGGATGACATTTTCCTGCAGCTGCAGACACCTGAGCCCAGCTCCCTCTTTCATGGCCGTGGTGATCAGTGCCAGTGATAAGGGAATGCCTCTGTCTCGCCTTCGGAAGTCTTGCATTCGCGCTGTGAATCCACACCCACGTTTCAGTTCTGTCAGTAATCCCAAATCCCCCGTGGGAGACTTCATCTGAATTAATCTCATCTCGTCATTTTGCCATGTAGGTTTATTTTGCAACTGGACCATTCCTTATCTAACCTTTTGTGGATTTTTTTTTTCTCTTGGGAGTGGTTTCCATAAAACACCTCAGAAAGCATTTAGTTCAGTCTCAAAGTTAGTGCTGCATTTGCTTGGAATTTCTGTCTGGCCTGTTTTCTGCTGACCTTTACTTAAATGATTATGTATATGCATGTGTGCATGTGTTATTTGTAGTGCTTTCTATCTTGCTCAAGTTTAATTTTACCCCATAAGGCAAGCTTTCCTCCCGAGTGTGATGTCCCACTTGTTTTATTAGGATTGTGACAAGTCTGCTCACACAAGGCACATCCACAGCACATCTGAATGAAAGCAAACATCCTGTGTTCCTCAGCCTTCCCTAAACCCCAGCAGATGGCTGCTGCTTCGGCAAACTGTGTGCAATAGGATGGATCGCATTTCCCATGCAGCAGACTTATTTCTGGAATCCAAACCCAGTATACTTCCAGGAGGTGGGAACACACATCCAGCCACAAAGCCATTTAGCCCAAATCAATCCTATATGGTGACTCTCCATAGCTCAGCTCCTCTTGATTTTTGGGATGGATGTACAGCAGGGTTGAGCCAGCCAAAGTTGCAGGTGGACTGGTAACGCATCCACGTGCAAGTTATTAAACACCAAGCCTAAAAGTTCATTGTGTGTTTGTTAGAATCTGTGTATGTTTATTTTTTTCTCTCTGTGGTTAAGTATCCTGTGGAGATAAATGGTGTTTTTTTTAAATGCCTGGGTTTCCTTGATGCTCAGAGCCAGTCCCTGCTGAGAATCCTTGCAGGATCTGCAGGAGGTGATGTGGATTTTCTCTGCCTCAGGTAACACTCAGGGGACTTGTGCCACAGACCAACGTCCTTACCCTGGTTCCCTGCAGCAGCACTACCCTGACATGTCTGTGCTTAACCCAGGTCTGGAGTCAGGGGCACTTCAGTGTCTGGGTGAATTAGCAGGAATCACAGAATTCTGGAATGGTTTGGGCTGGAAGAGACCTCAAAGATCAGCTCATTCCACCCCCTGCTGTGGACAGGGCACCTTTGAGCAGACCATGCTGCTCTGAGGATCATCCCACCTGGCCCTGACCAGGCATGGGGCATCCACAATTTCTCTGGGCAACTTTTGTCAGCTTGAAACGTGACCCTGCATGTGTGTGGTGTGTTCAGGGACACATTATCACTCATTTTTTCTCTCAGAAGGAGGCAACAAAGGGATTATTTGGGCTGCAAGTCCAGGCAAATAGCCTCTACTAGGTCTGTTGAGAATGTTGTGTCGTGAGGAAAGGGCAGTTTGGGAGGAGGCTTCATCTTTTCTTGCTTAAAATTTTTCTCCACTGTCTGTCTCAGCCATTTGTGCCCACTTCCCATCACATGTTGGAGTATTTAGCATCAAAGAAGGCTTTTGAAAAAACACCTGCATTCTTCTACAACTTGTGCACTGATTTCTTTGCATGGATGATCTTCAATGGGCTACACATCTGTTCTGTTGCATTCAGAGGCCCTAAAAATGATGCCATTTGTTCAGAATCATAGAATCATTAGGCCTGGAAAATAGAAAATACCTCCAAGATCATCAAGTCCAGGAAGTAATTCTAAAGAATTACAAAATTTCTGATGTTTCTTCTCCAAATATACTGATTATAAAAATGTCTGTGTGCAAGCTAGGCTGTCATTAACTATCCTACATCATCCAGAACCTCTCTGGTCATGCAAACCCAATGCACATTAATGTGTATCTTGGGATATCTTCCTCCATAACACCAGTGTAGAAAGCTCCCAGTGGCTCTGGAGTGCATATTTCCATTAAGGATTCAGTAGGCCAGTCACAGTCCAAAATAGTCTTCATTATTTCCTAAATCAAAGTTATTCACACTTCCAATTTCCCTTACAATTCATTGGGGTTTTTTTAACTAACTGTTAAGCCCATCACACTGGTCACAACCTCTGACTAGCTGGAGTAAGAGATGAGATTGTTGATCCTGACTTCTAACAGCTGCTTCTGTACTTGAAGAGGCACTCCCTAGATGCTTCTGACTTTTTTTTCCCACTAATGGGACTAAGTGTCATTGACTGGGGTAGGCAGCTAAAGACTTTCCTGAGATTTTTCTTTTTTACAAAAGGTTGTGCTCAGAAAAATCAATATTACAGAAAAAAAACAACCTATCAACATTTCCCTTTATATAGAGAGCAGTTTCCATTTGTTTTATTTTATTATGTATCCCAGCCACAGAAGGATGGGCACTGAAATCAGGTGGACAACCTGCAGCCATGGAGCACTGCCAATAATTTAGTACCTTTTGCAAATTGCAGTATTTCTGGTCTTTATTTGGTTCTTTAATCAAGAGGAAACATTTACAATTGGTTGTACTGACCCACTCAAAGGTGTTTGTAAATAAAGCATGAGCCACAAAGCTGTATCTATTTCTTGTCCTTTTTCTTACAGTTTTTCACCACAGCAGTGGCTCTTTTTCAAACTCAGCAAAAGCATCTGTGAACCATTTTGCCTGCTGCAGTGAGCCACGTGGTTGTGCATCTGGGAAGAGAGACAACAGTATAAACAATGCAAAATGAGACAAACTTAAAGTCATACAATCATTTTGGTTGGAAAAGCCCTCTAAGATCATTGCTTCCAACCACTAATCCAGCACTGCCAAACCCACCATTAAACCATGTCCCCAAGTGCCACATTACACATTTTTTAACACTTCCAGGCATGGTGACTCCACCACTTCCATGGGCAGCCTGTTCCAATGGCTGTCAACCCTTTCAGTGAAGAAATTTTTCTTAATACTTTTCCACCACTAAAAAAAATTATGGTTCTGGCACAAGTGAACTTCAATTAAATTGTCATGAATGGTCAAAGGAGGCATCAAAATCATTTATTCCTCAAGGAGAGAGCTGGAATCAAGTGTAAGTACCTGAAGGAAGCCTACAAGAAAGATGAAGACTCTTCACAAGAGCCTGGAGTGACAGGACAAGGGGGAATGGCTTCAAACTGAAAGAGAACAGGTTTAGATTGGATATTAATAAAAAAATCTTTTCTGTGGGGGTGGTGAGGCCCTGGCACAGAGAAGCTTCCTCATCCCTGACCATGTTTAAAGTCAGGTTGGATGTGGCTTTGAGCAGCCTGGTCTGGTGGAAGGTGTCTGCCCATGGCACTGGGTTGGAATGAGGTGATTTCAGTTACATTCCAACCCAAACCATCTTATTGATTCCATTTCTATTGATGTTTGCTATAATCAGAAGCAAAGGGCTGTGTGCACAACCTTGCAAATTTTAAGTGGGAGAGAAGCTTCCTATTAAAATCCTGATCAGAGTCACAGCCTAAAACACACCCAGCCAGAATCCTTTGATGAACACTGAGCCTCTCACCTTCCTGCTCCATACTCATACACAGATCCCACACCCTATGCATATCCCACATCCAGCTCAGGATTTTCCCCCCTGTGACTGCTGTGTGTGCCTTACACTGCCCAAAATCTCCTCTACCCAGGCAGGGGCTCCAGCACTGCCACAGAGGAGGACAGCAAGGTGCAGCTCATCAGGCCCTTGTAGAGGGCTTTGACCTCTGTGGCTATTAAAGAAGGTAACAGTAGGCTCAAGCTGTTCAGGAGAGAAATACAAATAACTCCCTACAAGCACAAATAAGGCACATTCAAATGTGTTTAATTGTGCGTGCCTGTCTGGAAATCTGGCTCATCATTCCTCTCTCCATTTCTCAGAGGGTCACCAGTGCCTGAAAACACTGATGTGCCAAGGAAGCCAATTCCTTGTGGGGGCATGACTCTGCTCCACACAGACATTTTCCCTTCTGTCACTTGGCATAATACAGTATGTGACTTGAAAATTCAAAATATAAACAAGAGAGATGAACAAGGGCCAATCATGTTGCAAGCAGAAGTCTCAAACCCTCCCAGTGAGTGAAGAATACCTCTCCTCTAGAAATGCCATTTCTCCATTCTTTTCAGCTTAACCAGATCTCTTTGCAGCTTTTAACCTATGAGAAAACTGGGGCAAAAATACCATGGTCAAACAAACAGGTATGAATTATAAAACCACTCACTACCTCACAACACACAATTTATCAGGCAAGTTTCTCCCACCTCCTAGTTCTCTTATTCCTGGGAATTGCTTATTGCTTTTCTTTCTTCCTCAAGATCATTTTCTCCTGTAACTTTGTTGTTCTTTAATAATTCTATCACAGTTAAAAACCTTCAGGATATTTAGGCATAATTCTAAGAATGACAGAACTGTCCCCTATATTGTCCTTTAGTGGCTGCTGGTCATTCCCATGTTCCAGGATGCACCAAGTTATTGCAGCTTTTTCCTGAAAATTGAAAAATGATACACCTGAGCTAAACAAATAGAAAAAAAAGCCAAGAATTTATGGGAATGTGGATGGCATGATCCTTTCAGAGAATTATTAATCTGAATTAACAAAAGGGACAATTTTTTAACTAGGAAGGAAAGCAGAGAGAAGAATTCAATGAAAGTTAATACTCCTGGCTAAAAAATTGCATTTTGTCAGGGAAATTATTTTGAGGAAGAAAAAAAAAAGAGAAAATTTTACAAGTATATTAAAATATACTCAGATATATGAAATATATGAAAGTATATATGAGTACAAAAATATTTGTGATGCTTTAGTAAATGAGGAGTTGTTATCTCTTGTGAAGGAAACCTAATCTTAATTTTAGTATTTCCTGTGCTGTGGTCTTGTATGGCGTAGGCAGGTTGCTGAATGGTTAATTTTGGCCTCTGCCATTATAATGTACCTTATTTCTAATGAGAATTATGTCCAATTTTGGCTCCCAGGCATTCATCCTGTCATATGTTGATTACTGTAATAAATATTCTCATTACTGAATTTATTCCTATATGCAAACTGAAGATCAGAGTCTGCAGTGCTCACAGGATGTTTCAAACAAAATAAGAGCATCTTAAAACCTTCTGTCTTCTCTCCTGTGGTTTCCCAGCCCAGGAGAGGGGAAGGACTCCAGGGTCAGTGGAGAAGAGGTCCTGGAGCCAGGCTTGTACTTTTGGGTGTTGCTTTTCCCCTGTACATTATGACCTCTGCAAGGAAAATACTGATTAATTTAGGCATCCCTCTCTGGTAGTCATCCCACCAAACCTGAATTCATCAGTTCTCACAGACTTGTGGCAGGATTAGATACTTATGTTCTTGGCTGTTAATTAATTTTACTACTAATTGTGATGTCTTCACAGAAGCCTCTGTTGCAAAAGAAATTTTAAACATGCAGAAGTCTGGATGTTTGTCACATGTAAATAGATCTCAGTGGCACACAAGCTGTATTAAATACTGTATTTGAGTTAAAGCACCTAGAGAAAGGACAATTCTTATAGTGGGCTGATGCCAGGTGCCCACCAAGCCACTCTGTGAGTCCTCTCCTTCAGCAAGGGGAATTAAGATGGAAAAAATCCTCATGTGTCACAACAAAGGTAGTTAAATAAAGCAAAAGCAAAGGCCATGCATGGAAGCAAAGGAAAACCAAGTATTTATTCCCTACTTCAAGTATTTATTCCCTACTTCCCACCAGCAGGCAGGGTGCAGCCACTTCCTGAAAAGTGCTTCAGCGTGGAGCAGCTGTAAGGATGGAATGCTCTCTCTCTTTCCCCAGTCTCAGCTTTTATTGATGACCAGGCATGAAATGGTTTGAAACATCCTTTGGTCAGCTGGGGTCAGCTGTCCTGGCTGTGTCCTCTCCCAAATCCTTGCCCACCTGAGCCTCCTGGTGAGGGGAGGATGCTGGAGAGGCACTTGATGCTGAGGAGTGCTGGGCAGCAGCAGCCAAAACACTGATGTGTCATTCATCAACACCTTCCCAGCTGCCAATACACAGCACAGTCCTGGGAGGGCTGCTGTGGGCATCATTAACTCCATCCCAGCCAGACCCAGCACAGCACAAAAAACATCTCCAGCCTTCCCATGGTGGAGGCTGTGAACGCTCAGCCATTCCAGACCTGTCCCTGTTTCCAAGAACAATGATTTTAAAGGGATTGTCAGTGCCCTTAGGGCAGTAAATACAACACTGCTAAAGCGCTGGTAAGCAAACAGAGCCACAGGAGAGATCATGGGTTTTTCACACTAAAGTGAAATGAAACATTTGGTTTATCATCTCTTCCTACATAATGCACAATGGCACCAAGCACAGACCAGCTCCTGCACACACTCCATGCTGTATCCCAAATGTGTGTGGTGTTTAGAGCTCCCACAATTTCTAAAACCCACACAGGAACACAGCAGGCAAGTCAAGTCACTGCAGCAGAGGACAGAAGGCAACTTCTGTGCCTCAGGGTCTCTCATCTCACACCATTTCATATCACCCTCAGAAATCTGTGCCAGAGCTGATGAGAATCAAGAACTCCTGCCTCTCTCCCATTCCTCTGCTCCACGAGGCTGCTGCTGCTGCTTTGGCCTCTTGTGGAGTTTATAATGTCATCACCAGGGGTAATTTATTTTGTTAATTCCAAGATTTGAAGCTTGGGCTCTGGAACCCCAGAGGACAGAGAGACAAGGGGCAGAGAGATGATGCACTGAGGAATAAACCACCCAAGGAAGGGAAAAGAGATGAGAACAGCAGCAAGGGAAGTCACAGCCATCAAACCAGAAATCCCATTCAGCTCTTTAAGGACAAAACATACAAAAGAAAGCACCAAAAGGTTGCTTTAGTGCCACACATACAAAAAGCCTCTATTCATCTTTATCTTGAGGCTGCAGATGATCCCAGCCTGGACTTTGCAGAGGGCAGAGCTTGGTACAAGTCCTTGCTCAGGGAGAGGAGTCAGGCCAAGCACAAACCCAGCCCCACTGCCCCAGCCCCAGCTCCTGCTGGACTGGCACAAGAGGTTCCCTGCCTGTGTTTCCCTTCCCCTCATGCTCATTAGCAAGGAAAACAGAGCTGGCAGCAATCCCAGCACTGCGTTTGCTAAATGGATCTATTAAAATGTAAACAGAGATCATGTTGCAGGGCATCATCATAAAACACCGTGGGTGACAGCTCAGCTGGTTCCCAAACGCTGCACAGAGCTCCTCTTGCACATCTCAGTCACAGCTATCCTGACTCTTCCTCCCCTCTCCGAACATTTGCCCACTGGGTTTTTGGAAGGCTCATCATTATCTGTCAGTGCCCTGCAGCCTCAACCAACAGGAGCCTCGCTGCATCTCCAGCACATTTTGGAACAACACAATCCCTCTGAGGCTTTCTGCTTTGGGAAAACAGGAGTGGCACCTCAGAGCCCTTGCCATCCCTTCAGGAGCCCTTGAGTTTGCAGTTCAGCACTGATGGAGCACAGGACAGGCCACACGGGTTGCACCTGTCTTGCTCCTGCCTGATACACATCTAGGAGGAGTTTTATCACCTCTGTGTCTGACTGCCAAATGAACGTTTTCCTGCTCTCTGCCCTGCTGCCCCTCCTCGCTCTCCCCAGGGGCTCTCAGGAAACCACCAAGGCATTGCTGTATTCTCTTTCAAGAATTCTGTAACCTCATGTGTTCATCCACCTCCCTGCCACCTAGTCTGCAAAAGCTTGACAGAAATTGGAAGGGGCTGAGGAAAGATTGGGGGTTTCTGGTTTGATGGCCGTGACTTCCCTTGCTGCTGTTCTCATCTCTTTCCCCTTCCTTGGGTGGTTTATTCCTCAGTGCATCATCTCTCTGCCCCTTGTCTCTCTGACCTCTGGGGTTCCAGAGCCCAAGCTTCAAATCTTGGAATTAACAAAATAAATTACCCCTGGTGATGACATTATAAACTCCACAAGAGGCCAAAGCAGCAGCAGCAGCCTCGTGGAGCAGAGGAATGGGAGAGAGGCAGGAGTTCTTGATTCTCATCAGCTCTGGCACAGATTTCTTATGTGCAGCTGGGGAGGTTTTTTCCTCACTTTTCCTCTCTAAAATGAAAAATACAACATCCACTCTCTGTTTGAGAGACTCAAAGGACGAGATCTCTGGCAGGACAATCCACTGTTTATCCATAAAACACCACATGCAGCATGTGCAGAGCTGTTTATCCGTGCAGGAAAACCTTGAGTCCTGCTGGTCACAATGAACACCACGAGCAGCTGGGAACATGACACAAAAAAGTTAGTGCCGCTCAGAGAAGCCTTTCCTAAGGAAGCTAAAGAGAGATGCTGTGTTGTACCATTTTCTAAAGGCTGATACAATATTTATCAGCAGGTTTCAAGACCATTCTGCTCATGAAATATATAGTAATTAAACCTTCCTGATGGAACAAAACGTATATTTTTTATATTAAAAAAATCTGTGCTTTTAGAAACCTAGATTCCATTTGGGTTCTAAAGTTTAGAGGTTTTAATTTCATTGCTTGAGAATAACTATGTAACAAACTTTAAAAATGAGCTGTTGAATTTTACTTATACTGGAGATAGTGGAGGAGGGGGAACCCAGCTTAAATCCTGTCTAAAATCTGGGAAAAATAATCCTTGAGTGACACAGGACCATTTTCTTCCAGGAAATTAGCAATAGTTTATTATTCCAAGTATATATTTACACTATTCCACTTAACATAGTTGCTTTAATATCAACCATATTAAAACTTTTCTGATAGCTGTTTGCATTCATAAGTGATTGCAAGCTCCAAAAAGTGGAGCACAGAGCCTCTCAGAGTGCAGGGGTGCTCACACCTGATCCCTCTGCACATTCCAGCAGGTAACAGGGCAGGTGGGCACAACACCCTGCACTTCCCACTCCTCTTTAATATTCTGCATGAAGCCCCATGGCCCAAAATGTCAGGAAGCAAGAGAGTGCTCTTAGTAACATTCCTGCATTTTGGGATTAAAAATATTTATTTTGAAACAGCATGTTTCCTGTTTCTTTGGTGCTGTCCCAGTGTGGTGAGACAGGGAGTTGGGATTTTCCTGGTAATTGTCAAGTTCACCTTTGCTTAAAGAACAGAAATTGTTTGAGAACAAGAAGAGCAAGGCAGGGAACAGGAGGTTCTTAGAGATCACAGAACCACACAATCATTATGGCTGGAAAAGCACTCAAAGATCATTGAGTCCAACCATCAACTCAGCACTGCCAAGCCACCACTATACCACGCTCCAAGTGCCACATTACACCTTTTAAATCCCTACAGGAATGGTGATTTCCCCCACTGGGACTGCCTGTTCTGATGCTTGACAGCCTTTTCTATGAAGAATTTTTTTACATCCAATCTAACTCTCCCCTGGTCCAGTTTGAGGCCATTTCCTCTTATCCTATTCCTTGTTCCCTGGGAGCAGAACCTGATCCCTGTCAGGGACTGTAGAGTGATGTCTCCCCTTTTCTCCAGGATAAACACCCCCAGCTCCCTCAGCTGCTCCTCATCAGACTTGTGCAAAGGGTCTGGAACCCTTCCCCAGCTCTTCCCTCCTCCAGAGTCACTCCAGTCCCTCGGTGTTTTTCTTGCAGTGAAGGGCCAGAACTGGACACAGGGTTTGAGCTGTGCCCAGCACAGGGGACAATCATTGCCCTGACAAAGACCTGGATTCTGTCTCAAGTGTCAGTTCAGTAACATTCTTTTTGTAGTAAGATGACAGCAGGTTGCACAGGAAGTTGAACCATCTTTAAAAAATACGGAAAAGAATGGGAAGATATGAACACAGCAGCAACTGCTCTCGCCTCTTGCTCCTCTGGGCCAGCCATGTGTGCAGGATTTATTCTCCTAGACCCTGGGTTGTGACCCAGCAGAATGCTCTGGTTTGCACCCACATGAGCTCCCTGTGCTCCTGACCATGGCACAGGTGGAAACCCAGGATCCACACGGAAAAGCTGCACCGTGGCTGAACTCACCCAGTGCGGTGTTAAAAACGTTAAGAACTGGAGGGGGTTTGTACTTTGCAAACAAAAGGAAGTTCATTTCCTCTATTAGCTCACCATTGCACTATGTGCAAAAACACGCCTGGAGCTCTTGAAATACCTTCACTTATTTCTGTATCTACCAAATTTATTTATAGAGCCATCTGGAAAACACTGGCTCTTCATTTACAGGATACTACGGAGCTTTTTGGAATTGTTGCATCAACAAAACTCTCTAAAAACACCCCCACCTACAGAAATTGTCAACTATAATCAAGCTTCAGGAATTTTTTGTGTGTGTTTATGTATTTAAATAGCATTGACAAGGCAGTTAAAACTGCTGTATTAATGCATAAATAGGTAATTCTCCACTGCTAATTTTGCCATGCTAGTAAATTTATTAAATGTGTCTAATAAAAAATCAGCAAATGGGTCTAATACACACCCCTGTAAGAAACCACAAATACTTCAGCTATGTCTCGTTTAAATGCAGTCCTGGGGCATTCTAACAGTTCAGAAAATAAATGGGAGCAAATTCTTCTAAGAAGTAGAATAAACCTGCTGACTTAGAACATGTGGAACAAAAGCAAGGTGAAAGCTGGGAGACAGGAGTGTCCTGGCTGGCAGGTGGGACAAGAGAGGGAAGAGCAGCTCTCACCCCCTGCACATGGCCCTGAGCTCGCTCGGAACAACTGAGTTACAGCTCACTCACTGTCTAGGCATCCTGGCAATAAACCACAACAGAAATGTTAAAATAATAACACTATTAAGAATAAATAAGGATTTGGGCTTATTTTAGCCAAAATGTTTTAACAAAGCACCACTATTCATTCCTTGGCATCTGGTGGGATGCCTGTGTGCTCCTATTACTACATTCCTGAATTGCCTTCACACTTTCTCCTGTTTGCAACAGCTAGGACTCCATAAATTCGACCCAACTAAAGGAATTAATTCCAACAATGATTTCATCTACCTGTGGCTTAATAATCCCGCATCTAGATAGCTGTACAAGATCTTTATTACTGCCATGTTGATGGGTTGCTATCTCAAGGTATCCTCCTGACCACACATTATGTGTCTTCATTTATCAAAATAAGATTGTTTTCTAAAATGCTCATTCTTTTCTAATAAACACTAGGTTGTCCAGTGCTGGCCTCAGCCAGTCTTTGGTTTTTGGGATGTGAAGCACAACCACCATCCTAACTGACCCAAGGAACATCCCCCTATTTGTCCTGATCCATCATGTATCAGTTCTAAACTGAGACAGTTCACCCAGATCATTGATAGAGTGAAGCCCTGAGCCTTCCTTCTTTAAATGATGCCCAAATTACTCTTAGGAAACACTGCACTCTGCATTCTCTAAATGTCTGAATGAAAAACTTTTAAAGGAACCTTTGAGATCTCCATGTACCAGTCAGAGTTCCCAACAGAAAAGTGTGTCAGCCTCAGTTTTCCCAAGACATATCAGTCTACCTTTCTGCCATCATTTTTCATGTATCTGCATTACTGAAATCAAAAATATAATTTAGAACAACTGTGCTTGGTCCATGGGCATTGCTCTCCAGAAGTCCCAGTAAAAGTTAAGGAAGCCAATTCCAGATGTTTGCCCTGCTATGTGTGTATTCAATATTTTTTTATTTGGACCTGAAGTAGTGAGGGCTGTGTCTTAAATTGCAATACAGGATGTGATCAAAATTATCTATTCTATCACATCTGTTTTAAACCAGGTGGGGCAGTGATCCTTATCTCTGTGGGAGATATTCTGCTAATGGGCCATCCATTGAAACCAGGCAGGGCATTGTTCTTTATCTTTTTCAAAACCCATCCTCCCTCCAGGGAGGTATCTTCTGCTAATGGCCATTGAGTCCCACTGTGGGACTGATAAAATTACTGCATCCCATTGGGAGTTGCTCCAGCCAGGGGAAGGAGCCAAGCCTTTCCTACCAAGATGAAAGCTGAGATTTAAACACCAAGGCAGCCCTTTTTTCCACTGGATTCTAGAGGAAAACCGGATTTCTCCACATCACCACTGGAGCTCCGGAGGGAAACTGCACCTTGTACAGGAGCACTGCTCCAGCTGAGCCACATCTGTCACTGCAGGAGGATGCAGCCACCATGGAATGGGACTGCTGCCAACACCCTGCCTGACGGGTGTCAGGCTGTACTCTGACTTTGTCAGCATTTTGGGTTTTTCTTTGTAATACTGTATTTGTATTTTAATTTTCCTAGTAAAGAACTGTTATCCCTATTTCCCATACCTTTTCCTGAGAGCCCCTTAATTTCAAAATTATAATAATTTGGAGGGAGGGGGTTTACATTCTCCATTTCAAAAGAGAATTCTGCCTTTCTTAGCAGACACCTGTCCTCCAAACCAGCACAGCTGGCATCCGTTGTACAAGCAGGTATTCAATTCCTTCAAAAATCAAGAATTCCTGTATTAATCAAGAATTCCAGAAAATTGGACTCTAAAACTGCTTCAGCTTTTATCTAACATACTCTCCAAATCAGTAATATCAAATACATTACCTGGGATGCAACAGTCCTTCAGTGCCCTACTGTGCATTTTGAATTATTGGACCTTTTTTTCCCCACTTTTAGGACACTTCTCCAAATTATCATTTTAAATCAGCACTGAGAGCTCTCCTGAACTCCTCCCAGCACTTCTCACTGCCAGTTCTGAGTTCCTGCAGCCCCAGGCTGCTCAAGTACCACCTTTATGGGATTGGAGCTCCATCAAATCTTTAGTCAGAGTGCAAGAGAGTAAGAGTGAAATTGCTATTGAAAATGTAATCTAGTCCCTTAAAAATACTGGTGCCAAGATTGCCGGAAGAGTATACAGAATAGTATTTTCTGACATTCTATTTCTAGAAAAGTAGGCAAATTTCAAAATTGAGATTTCAAAGTATCCAAAGACAGAAGGAGGAAGGCTGGAAGAAACACAGGTGTAGAAATCCCAGCAGGACAGAACAGAACACCCTGCCAGAAGCTGAGGCCACGCCTGCAGTGGCAGTAACTGCAGGTAACTCCTCTCTCCTCAGCCAACACACCTGTGCCAGGTCTCAAACTGGTGCAGAAGAAGGAAACAGAAACCAAGAAGTTATCAAAGATCCTCAGAATTGGCTGATAGGTTATCAGCAAGTAACTCTGATAAGGAACCAGGGAGCTGTATAATCATCCCAACAGCAGCAAGTTCACAGACTGGATTGCTGCCTTTAGCTATCATCTCCACACCACCTCCTGCCCTCCTTTTCTCATGGTATTTGGGATCCCCAAATCCATTGGTTCCTGCAGAGCAGGGAGAGCAAGAGTGGCTCAAGCAGTGCTCACAGCTTGTGTAAGTAAAAACACCCAGCCCTGGCTGTGAACACCTGCCTCTCACACTTCACTGCCAAATCACACAGACCATCTCACAGACGAACAGGAACTGGCTTTTATGCTTAAAGGGTGTTTTATGTCTTGCATAATTTATTTGAGGTCCTATCCTGCTTACATCCAGCTCAACGTCTTACATGTATTTCAGAAGGCAGAGGGCCCAGCTCCTTACCAAGGAGCTTCCCTGGAGAGATGCCCTGTTGGAGGGTCAGCTGGGGCCAACCTCCCTTTTTCTTTCCTCCCTCTGCTTCCCACCCTCCATTTGGTGTGGTGGGGGAGTGCAGAGTCCAGCAGCCCATGCACAGGGCAGCAGAGCTCCCAGAGGAAAGGAACAGGACTCGCCTCTTCAGAACAGCAGGTGCCAACACAACTTGCCACTAGCCCGTCCAAAAAGGGAGCAAGAAGCCAAACAACAGAAGAGGTGGAGAAAAACAATTCCGAATTAACTATGGCAAATGTAGACAAGCTTTAGGAGATGGGCAAGGGTGTCAGTTCCTTCAGGAATACAAAACCTTTGTTAATGAACTGACACTGCAATTAACTGTGTACCCTCCTGAAAGAAGGGAGCCTCTCCCCAAAACACAAATATTTAAGGGTGAGTGCCAAGAGGATGGGGCCAGGCTCTTTTCAGTGACAGGACAAGGGGCAATGGGCAGAAATTGATGCACAGGACGGTCTATCTGAATATGAGGAAAAACCTGTTTATTGTGAGGGTTGCAGAGCACTGCCCAGAGAGTCGTGGAGTCTCTTTCCCTGGAGATATTCAAACCCTGCCTGAACACAATCCTGTGCAACTTGCTCTAGGTGAACCTGCTGGAGCAGGGAGTTGGACCAGATCATCTCCAGAGGTCCCTTCCAACCCCAACCAGTCCAGGATCCTGTAAAACACAAGATGCAGCTCCAGGAGTGTGCAGGGGCCAAATCAGCACTTCCCATGACAAAATGCATTGCTTCACACCACACTCTGACCTACAGAGCCACAGCACAGCAGGAGCCAAGAGAAAACTGTAATTTGGAACAGCATTTCATGTCTTTGAAACATTTTACTGTATCAGCTTCTCTGCTAAGGGATATTTGAATGCAGACATACAGTTTGAATACACAGGACATGTGCCATATACAATCTGGCCACAGAACAGCTTATGGCTGGAGACTGGCTAAATAAATTCCACCTAGAAATGAATTTACAACTTTGGATTTGTCAAATAATTTCCACCTCAACTCCAAGTGTGGGTAAAATCCTACAGTCAAGTAATTGAGGAAGTTATCCACAGATTATGGGATGTCATCCTGAATGTCTTTTACTTGAAAAACTGAGCATGCAAATACTGCACTTTAATTACAGAGAAAATAAAAAGAAACAAAAAATAAATTTCAGGATGTGCCAAATGCAAGTAAGTGAATTTTCATGTGTTTACAGCAGGATAATCTCCTGCTGCTCAGATACATCGTACAACAGGTTTACTATAAACTCTGAATAAAGACAGACATTGTTTTTTGCATTTAAATAGCCTATCTGGATTTTTGATTTTCATTTACTGGAACAAACCTGATACTGCTTCCGGAATTAAAGCTTCCCCTGGGGTCAAACAATTCACACAGTGATGATTTCCAAAAGCTACTTGCACATAACTTCAATTACGTAAGTTTTATAAAGGTCAGATCTGGATTCCTGCAAGGCCTTTGACACAGTCCCCTACTGCATCCTTCTGAATTGCAGAGAGATGGATTTGATGATGGACTCATTTGAGGAATTGGTTGGATGGTCACATCCAGGGGGTAATGGTCAACAGCTCAGTGTCCAGATAGAGGTCAGGGTCCCTCAGGGGTCTGTACTGGCACCAGCACTATTGAATTAATGGCACAGACAGCAGGATCGAGTGCAGCCTCAGATCAGCAGATGGTACCAAGCCCAGTGGTGCTGCTGACACTCCTGAAGGATGAGGTGCCACCCAGAGGGACCTGTGCAAGCTCAGGGAGCAGGACCATAGGAAATTCATGAGGCTGAACAAAACCAAGTGCTGGTGCTGCACCTGGGTCAGGGCAGCCCTGGGTACCAATCCAGGCTGGGGATGAAGGGATCTAGAGCTGCCCTGCCAAGGACTCAGTGCTGCTGCTGGAGAGGCTGGCCAGGGGCTGGCAGTGTGTGCCTGCAGCCCAGAAAGCAAACCCCATCCTGGGCTGCATCCCCAGGAGCCTGGGCAGCAGGGCCAGGGAGGGCACCCTGCCCCTCTGCTGAGAGCCACCTGCAGTGCTGCATCCAGCTCTGGGATCCCAGCACAGCTGAGATGGTCCAAAGGGGGCCACAGAGATGCTCAGAGGGCTGGAGCACCTCTGCTGTGAACACAGGCTGAGAGCTGGGCTCTGGACAGACCTTGCAGTCCTTCCATACCTGAAGGGAGCCTGTGGAAAAGATGGGGACAAACATTTCAGCGGACCCTGCTGGGATGGGACAAGGGGTAAAGGTTTTGAACTCACAGGGTAGATTCAGATTATATAAAAGGAAGGTATTTTTTACAATGAGGGTGGTAAAACTGGCACAGGTTGCCCAGAGAGGTGGTGGATGCCCTATCCCTGGAATGATTCAAGGCCAGGCTGGATGGGGCACTGAACAACCTGGCTGATTCAAAGATGTCCCTTCTCCTTGCACGGGGTTTGGACTAAATGGCCTTTAAAAATCCCTTCCAACCTAAACCATTCTGTGATTCCATGATTCAGAGTTTCTCACCAATGCTGAAGCCAACTTGGAGATGTCAAAATTAACCTAAGAGATTAACTATTGTCAGACAAATTAACCTGATTTCAACTCCATTATTATTTATGTGATCACACATAGATCCTACCCATGCTCTGTGGTCTATGAAATAGTGTCTGCAGCCTACAGAAGAAAGCAGTGCTAATTACTTGTTCACATGTGGTTTCCATCTATATTTATTTTATAGGTATTAACCTGAAATTAAGTCAACACAAAAGAAAAAGAGAAACAACAAAATTTAGTATTTTCAGAAGCAAGCCTTAGTCTTGCGACAGCTGCTCTGCCTTTGTGGAATTTTAAGATACAGACACACATTTTTTCCCTTCCACTGCTATTTCTGTTATGCATGTAAAAGGGAGAAATCAGCTTCCCAGGGAAAATCATGGCTTCAGCTGTGACTGATACAGAACAAATCGATATCCATCTAATCCAGAAACAAGATAACAGGCACAGGTTGCATACTGCAAACTCCTCAGTCCCAGATCTCCCACCTCTGCTCTCTAATTCAGAGGCAGCTGACAGAGCACACTGGAATTTCACTCAGCAGACACTTAAAGCAAGTGGAGGCAACCACAAGCTCCCTCTCTGTGCATTTCTCGATGTGCACACAAACCTGTCTTCAAGGAATCAAGCACAACACAGACCCAACGACTTTACTCTGCTGAATGTGTCAATATACCAGGAAAAGAGTGGGTAAACGTCTAAAAAGCAAGTTATACACTCTACCTGCAATGAAATAGGTCTCAGAATCATCCTTCAGTCCCCCACCCCCAATCTGGCACTGAAGCAAGTCAGGCCCATGAGGGCTTTAGAATGAATTCAGAGTCTGAAGCTCTTGGTCCGCTCAGTTACACAATAGGCAAAAAAGAAAATAACTCTTGAGAGGGCACATGACCCAGGTGCATCATAGCCCTGACACTCACTGCCCACCTCATCCCAAAATAGCACAATGTAATCTGGAAAGCAACAGATAAAGATGTTGGGGGCAACGTGAATTTAACACAAGCAACAAAAAAATGTGTAAAGAGCTGTGATTTTCAAATTGATGCTGCACTTTTAAATAACCAGCAGTAACAAAAATCAAGTGAATCATCTTACTTATCACCAGCAAGCAAACCCAAACCAACAATGGATTCACAGTTGTGGCTAAAGGGTATTAACAGTTTGTGAAACATCATGTGGAAACTCGATACTTGTGGTTGAAAAGGATTCAATTCCAGAGATGATTCAGGCATCTTCAGCACAGCTGTAACCATACACTAGAGTATGTTCTGTACCTCAGAAACTGTTCCTAAACTCCAGGATAATCCTCTAAACCTGATGTTCAGGACTTGTTCTGAAAGAATTACCTAGCCATCCTCAAGGGAAAAAAAAAAAAAACAACCCAACCCCTTTTAAATCCTTTGCCAGCTAATCTGTAACAGAGCAATTCTTAAATACTCTGGTTCTGGTTTCAGTTTAGTGCACATGTGTAAGTACAGCCTAAACTCCAACACCATTGGCCTGCAGTGGTCCTGGGAAGGCTGGAGAGTGTGTGCACAGCCAGGAGCACAGGTTGGAATCTGCCAGCAAAGCAGAATAAGCATGAGGTCTCACCCATTTTACAAGTACAGGGTGGTTTAGCACACTCAATGGTATTTGGTGGAATAATAAAACAAAGCTCTCCTGGGGAGATGTCCAAGTATAAACCCCTCTGCAGAGAGAAATGTTTCTTAAAGCACCCAGGCCAACCTCTAAAGGTTTTGTTAGTCTCCTCATATCAGTCTGCTCCTCCCTAACTGCAGTCTCTGAAGGCAGTGCTCATTTTTGGGTTTCAGCATCCCCACTTGCCATGTGACACCAGTTTCTTTCAAGTCAGGGTTTGGGATTTTAAGCACCACTGGTGTAATTACACCCATCAATTTCTCCAACCCACCAAAGATCTTCCCAGTCTTCCAGGTGCACTTAGTAGGAGAGAATGAAGATGCTTGCAAAATTCTTGGGTATTTTCATGCAGGAAATAATGCCAGTTTAACAGTTCTCATACTCATACAAATTAGCTGCTGTTTGGTTGAATACATTAATATCTGCTATGAAAAAGATGGCTCTATCAGCTGCTTCTTTATGAGCTTGTTCTAAACCAGTGATGTGATAGTGCAAAACTACTTATTTTCTGTTTCATCAAGAACTAATTCCTTTGGGCATTAAGATGTGACATAAAATCTTTTACTAAATTGAGCAATTTCATTAAGTTTTCTGTGAAGAAAGCAAAATACAGCATGGAATACAAAAGCTTTCAAAATGTGCCAGGGAAGATAATTGGGAAGGTAACAAACTATGCAAGCCACACGCCTGTATTACACATTTAAAACATTGTCTGAGACATTAAATAACCACAGAAACAGTTTTATATAATATGATTTAACATCTGTTGTTCAAGAACTCAGGAGTAAGCATTTATTCTTTTCTGATTAATATTAGCAACTTTTAAAAAAATAAAAGGCATTCTTCTGACGACTGAAATACATTCCCAGGGGGAATTCAAGCACCACAGTTCTTTCCACAGAAAACCTCCAAATAAAACACAGCCAAGTATTGCCTGGGGAGATTGAACACCAGGAACGCTCTACACAGCAGAGATTCCCACTTTAGGCATTGCACTTTTTCCTGCTTTTGAGGGAGGTGTTGTGAACTCTCACTCTCTTCTGCACAGAAGAAGAGATCTTCAGAGATGCTTTCTTTGTGAGGGACCTTTCCACAGCCCCGGGTTTCCATAGCAACAGCTGAGCATCCTCTCCACCCGTCAGCAGAGACTCATCCGTGGGGCTCCAGCAGAAGGAGCGGACGGTGGCCGAGTGTCCCCCACACAGGGTCCCCACCAGGCTCAGGCCATCGGTGCCACAGCTGATCAGGTGGATGTTTCCTGTCGAGGTTCCCCCAATCAGGAAGAGTTTCTTTGCCTTTTCGTGGTACAAGCCCCCCACCAGGTAATGCAGGCCGTGGTTCTCAGTGCAGACTGACTCTCTGACATCCACAACGTGCAGCAGGGTTATTGGCTCTTCAGTGTCCAGCTGAGCCATGTCCCACCAGCAGAACCCCTCATCGTGTGTGGTGCAATAGACCTGTTTGTAATCTTCCCCAGACCAGCCAAGAGAACTCACTGAGGAATCTGAGTTGCAGGTGGATATCAAAGCATCATCTTCATTATCCTTGTTGATGTCAAACACATTCACCAAGCCATCGGTTGACCCAGACACAACCAAATTGGGTTCCATAGGATGAAAGCAGATTTTGGTGATGTCATCATTGTGACTTTCAGAATAGACTCCCAAGGGCTCTTTAGTGGCACTGGCACAGTCTGTAATGCCTCTTGCATCCCAAAACACCAGAAACGTGTCCTTGTCCACCTTTTCCGTTCCGGCACAGACGATGAGGTCAGTGCAGCTGACATCGAAGCTGATGAAGACGTTGGAAGGATAACCACTGAACACCTGCACAGGCTCCTGCGTGGCTGAGCGAGCATCCCAGCACTGCACCGTGCCCTGGCTGCAGGCTGAGAACAGCACGCTGCCAGATGTGTGAGCAAACCTGACCCCGCTGAGGGTGCCGTGCTGGGCGCGGTACTCGCGCAGGAACCGCAGCGTGTCCCTGTCGTGCAGCCTGAGGGACTGACTGGAACAGCAAACGGCCACGAAGCCGGGCTGGGCGGCTGGGGAGGTGTCCATGTCCAGCAGGTAGGCGGGCTCCTCGCTGGGCACAGAGCGCCTGGCTATGCGCAGAGCCGCCAGCTGCTCCTCCACCTTCTCCACTGCTGCCATCTCCCCAGCCTGGCCACAAACCTGCAGGAAATAAAAGCCAAGGGGAGCTTTAATTACAGCATTCTTCAGCAGTGTTAGCTTTAAAAACACGTATGAAGAAGCATCTTGTGCAGAGGTGATGCACGGAGCTAAGATTCAATTATCCCAATGTCCTCCCCGGCAGAACTTCATTCACAGGAACACAGAACAGGAAAGGGCTCCCTGATTCAAGGAGCTCAGTCTCTCCTGTCTCTAAGCACCACACCAGATAATCCCCTTAACAGATTAAACAGTCTATCTGGGAATCCTGGGAAAGTCACTTAGCTAAATTTGCTTTATTATTTTTATAAAGTAACGTGATGTTCTCCACAAGTGGAAACAAAATGAAGTCAGCCCCTCTACCTGAGGAGGAGTAAGTTCTGTTCTAGGAAGCCCAGCCCACCAACAGCTGCATCAGTACAACAGGAGACTCCTTAAGGGAACTTCTGTGCCGAGGGATGTGCACAGGAGAGGCAGAGCAACACCAAAAGTGCACAGCACTACAGCCTGAAATGGCCTGGTGAGGTCATTTTACAAGTATTTAGGTGCCCAATGATGCACAGAAACACCTGCCAGGGTATCAGGGACCACCTAAACAGGCTGTGTGACCTGTGGAATTCACTGCAATTAAGCACCTCAACGTTTTCTGAGCCTCCTGTGAAACCACAGAACACTGGCTTTTAGTGCAGCTGATAAAAATCTTCCCTTCAGAGGCAATTCCTCTCTGGTACTACTAAACCCTCCTAGAAACCCAAACTATTTCAGCAATGCACACAAATGCAAACTTTACCCAGCAAAACCAAAATTAAACAAAATTCTCTTGGATCCTCTCACAGATTCACTTCTAAAATATGCCCTAAAAAAAGGGAAAAAACATAGTTTTCCTTTCTATAACATAACAGAAAATTCTATTCTGTAATTGCAGTAAAGACTCCATCAATTCAGTCAGGAAAAACTCAGCAGCATTTACATTTTAAAGAGATATTTGCAATGGTTTTAGTGGTTCATGAACTACAACCATTTTTTAAAAGGAAGATGTAGGTATGTCATTACAGTCATCCAGTTCTGTCAAAATCACAGGTTCAGTTAGACCACTGTTCTGTTTAAAAAGAATCAAAATCCAAACATTGAGAGAATCACAGCAGGTTTTAAGTGGTAAAAACTCCAGTTTTTCTCACTGGTACTGATATTTCCTTAAGGTCTGGAGCAGCAGCCAATCCCAGATACCACATGCATGAAATGACCCTTAAAAAAAAAATCCAAAGAGAAATGGAATAAAAATCAGGCAGACACAGAAAACAAGAAAATATTCTCATGCCTTCCCAGCTGTTCTATCATCAATTTTTCTGCAAATTCTCCAGGCTGGATTTTTAGGGGTGGAATGTGCAAGTCTCCGTGCATTACTTGCTTTAGCCGTAATTATTTTAATTGTCCATGAGAGACCAAAAACAGAGGACAAGTTGCTATGACAAAGCTGCATTCTGCTTTTTTTTTCCTTCTTGGTGTTGTTTGTGGTTTCAGGGGTTTGCTTTCCCTCCTCTGGTTTGGTGTACACAAATATTCATGACACCATGTGACAAACCAGCAAATTCTTAAAAAACAACTTAAGCAGGCAGACATAAAAACTTAATTCCCAAGTCACAAATAATCTCACTAAGCGATTTGCCTCAGTAATATCCTGACAATGAGGTCCCCAGGTTAATCTCCTACATCAAAGCAACCTTTCAGAGCACATCCACCAGTCATTTTTGCCATAAAATGCAGACATCCTGTGGAAACTCCTTTTCCCTCTGAAGCAAAGAAGTTGAACGTGTTTTCTGGCATTACCCTGCGTACAACCTACCCACAGAACTTGTTCCTTACTTACTTTTCTGGGTATGTCCTCAAATGAAACAAGCTTTTACTAGAGCTATTACATAAAGCCAACTGTTCTCAAACGCTGTTTGCTACGCTGCTTAAACACAAAACTGTTAAACATCCATGCAAATTAATAATATAAAGTGGAAAAATAAAATATTTTAAACATTATTAATTAGGAAAAATGCTTAATTCAGTTTACTGAAGAATTACAATGGAAGCTTCTATTTAAATAGAGTTTCAGACACACATGCTTGAGGGTGGAGAAAGGAGTTTTTGTAAACCAGTTCTCCTGCAGTGCTATGGTTACTAAAAAAATCAGGTTATCTCTGTAAATTCTTGTAAGAAAAATGTAGTTTTCCAAGTCGACCTGAATTTTAAGCTCTAAATATTCAGACTTTGTCTACTCAAAAGGCCAAGTAAACTCAAACAGACATGTTCCTGACAAATGTCATCCATTTGGAAGGCAAGCTACAGTTGTTTAAATATTACTGACTGTGATGGAGAGTATCTTTCAATAAGCAGTTTCTATGGCACTCATGTCAGAGCTTTTACTGCTGGGGAAAGCGAGGGAACTCTACAAATACCCAGAAGTTGTAAAAAGCCAGAGTCTGCAAAAGGAGGTTCATTCAGTTTTAATAATATTTTCTGGGAAATAAAATTAGCTCAACACAACTCCTAAGCTTTTGCTCAGAATGACTTAAGCACAGCTATTCTGAAATACCAGAAAATGCTGTTCATGTTTTCAGAAAGAAGTGCAATTTCTACCATCAGGAAGGTGAAGGGTTCTGTTTCAATTCTATTTCCACTGCAACAACTAAAAAGCCTTAAAATTGTGTTCAATGGCAGCTAGGTTTTTGCTAAAAACTGAGTAAAATGTCTGCCTCAGTAAGAAAGTCTTCATACTATTATGAAATTGTGATTGAAGGTTATATAAACAATTCATGCTCAACTTCAGGGTGTAGCTGCCAGCCCTTCCTTTTCAGGAGGGGAAGTCACTGTTGTATTTTGATGGGAAAGTTTAAATGGCAGGAATAGGATCTGTGTTAAATTTATGAGACAAATAGGAAACAATGGTCTTCCAAACACAATAGAAGATAACTAAGCACTGGACTGCAGCCACCTACAAAGCACATGGTCCTCTGCACTGAAGCACTTTTAGTTCCTTAAGTTCAACAACAGAGGTATCTGTTTTCCAAAGAATCCTTTGGCAAAATCAGAGTCTTTGAAACATTTTGGACATAGCACAAGAGCCAGTTGTGATGATCAGAGAGGAGAACTGTTCATGTTTGTATGACAAACTCTCTGGCACAGAGTTGTACCAACAGCTTGCTCTTGGACTGCTCCAATCTCAGCAAAAATCACAAAGGGCACTGGCCCAAAGCTCTTCTTCCCCCATGGTTCCTCCTCTGCTCAGAATGTGAGGCAGTTCATTAAATTCAGGTTTTTCACTCTCTCCAGCAAAGTCACCCATGGTCTGGATCTATAGTCTGAACACTGACAAAATCCAGGTGATGTCAAGGTGCCAGGAAAGCACCATGGGATGACACAGCAGTACCTGGCTGAAGGTGTCTGCCCCTGGCCAGTCTCCTGTGCCTGAAACAGAGATGCCATCCCATCCTTGGGGATCACCATTCCTCATGTGGAATTGAATCTTTCAGCTGCATCCACCCTGCACCCCCTGAGCCAGGAAAAGCCACTCTTTATAAATTAAACCTGAAACTGCTATGTTATTATATCCAGACTTCTGAAACTACCCTCAGGTGATCTGTTTTATAAATTTAAGTACACAGTTACGTGCAACCCCTGCACATCTCCTGGATACCACAACTACCAGCCACAAGAAGCTTCTGGAAGGATTCTCAAAACTCACATTTTGGGAATTCAGAATAAATACTGTTCTCTGAAACAACCTAAAATATTTTGACCTCCAGGGCATCCTACAAGGCTCCTTTATAAAAAGAAATAAGCTCGATGTTTAGAATAGAAGGCATGAAGTGGAAGTGATGCCAAAGAGGCAGGACAGGATTTGCAGATGCCTTTGTTATGTGTTTTTCACTGGTGGAGTGTGGAAACAACCACACAGCAAGACTAGAAGCAAACAGTTGTGCTGAAGGCAGCCCTTTCCAATGGTGGAGAAATGAAAAGCAAGTACCTATCTGCACAAACTGAACACTTAACATTGTCCCAGCACATACTGCTGTGCTGTTTGTGCAGTGTTCTAAAAGGTGCAGCTTCAGTTCAAGCCAGCAGGCTCATCAGTCCTCTTCAATCCAGAATGTTTTTCAAAAGATAAACCAGCAAAACATAAGTTATTTCCCTTTCTCTTTGAGTGGTGTACTGAAGATGCTGCCAAGTTGCATAGTTCTCCTTTCCAAAAGGGAATGTTAGCTCAAAAATACAAAGAAATACGAATTTTCCTTTTAAAAATACTGAGGAAAATGTGGAAAAATGGCACATTCTCAAAGGTTTAATCACTAACGTAAGAGTAACGTATGAGTAGGAGGGTAGAAACACGTAACAAAAATCAAAAAGACCTGTAGTTCTGGCAGTCTTCTCTGCAGAGGTCAAATACCAAAAATAGCAAGGGATCTCAACAGCAGCAGATGAAATCTTGCACTGTTCTTTTCTACTACAAACAATACAAACAGACCCTCCCTTTATTTTCACAAATTATTAAAAGTTCCAGAGCAAGCTGAGAACAAACCCGGAGCTCTGGGCAGCGGGAAGCAGCTCGTGCATGCACAGGACATGTGGATTGCATTTGGGAGCAGGGCTGCCAAGGCAGGGAGAACACAGCAGTGCTGCACTGCCCCAGTGCAGTACAGAACACAGCAGTGCTGCACTGCCACAATGCAGGACAGAACACAGCAGTGCTGCACTGCCCCAGAGCAGGGAGAACACAGCAGTGCTGCACTGCCCCAATGCAGGACAGAACACAGCAGTGCTGCACTGCCCCAGTGCAGGGAGAACACAGCAGTGCTGCACTGCCCCAGTGCAGGACAGAACACAGCAGTGCTGCACTGCCCCAGAGCAGGGAGAACACAGCAGTGCTGCACTGCCCCAATGCAGGACAGAACACAGCAGTGCTGCACTGCCCCAATGCAGGACAGAACACAGCAGTGCTGCACTGCCCCAATGCAGGACAGAACACAGCAGTGCTGCACTGCCCCAGTGCAGGGAGAACACAGCAGTGCTGCACTGCCCCAGTGCAGGACAGAACACAGCAGTGCTGCACTGCCCCAGCGCAGGACAGAACACAGCAGTGCTGCACTGCCCCAGCGCAGGACAGAACACAGCAGTGCTGCCCTGCCCCAGTGTAAGGAGAACACAGCAGTGCTGCACTGCCCCAGTGCAGGGAGAACACAGCAGTGCTGCACTGCCCCAATGCAGGACAGAACACAGCAGTGCTGCACTGCCCCAATGCAGGACAGAACACAGCAGTGCTGCACTGCCCCAGTGCAGGGAGAACACAGCAGTGCTGCACTGCCCCAATGCAGGACAGAACACAGCAGTGCTGCACTGCCCCAGTGCAGGGTAGAACACAGCAGTGCTGCACTGCCCCAATGCAGGACAGAACACAGCAGTGCTGCACTGCCCCAATGCAGGACAGAACACAGCAGTGCTGCATTTCCCCAATGCAGGGAGAACACAGCAGTGCTGCACTGCCCCAGTGCAGGGAGAACACAGCAGTGCTGCACTGCCCCAGTGCAGGACAGAACACAGCAGTGCTGCACTGCCCCAGTGCAGGACAGAACACAGCAGTGCTGCACTGCCCCAGTGCAGGGAGAGCACAGCAGTGCTGCACTGCCCCAGTGCAGGGAGAACACAGCAGTGCTGCACTGCCCCAATGCAGGACAGAACACAGCAGTGCTGCACTGCCCCAGTGCAGGACAGAACACAGCAGTGCTGCACTGCCCCAGTGCAGGGAGAGCACAGCAGTGCTGCACTGCCCCAATGCAGGGAGAACACAGCAGTGCTGCACTGCCCCAGTGCAGGACAGAACACAGCAGTGCTGCACTGCCCCAGTGCAGGACAGAACACAGCAGTGCTGCACTGCCCCAGTGCAGCAGCCTGCAGAGACCTCTCCTCACTGGCTCCACTCCCCAGCTGAAGATGCACCAGCAAATTCTCTGAGCACAGAGGAGCACAAAACTCCCCTCAGGAATGCACAGTTTCTCCAGCACACTCTCCCATAACTGGGTTTGTCATTTCACCCAAGCAGAGGAAGGGGTTTTTCCAGCATTCCCACAAAGCCTGCTGAAGGCAAAGAGCATTTAGTCATCAGGCAGGAAGGGAATAAAATGCACAAGAGGCTACGCTAAAATGCAGAGACAAAATGTAACTGCCAAGAGAATTATTTCATCCTCTCCAATCAGCTACATCTCACTTCCAAATGTAAGGCACAGTCAGAAAGAAGCTCCATGTAATTCTTCATTTGCAGTACAAAGAAAATTGTATCAGTAGAACAGAAAGGATGAAAAAGATAAAAACACAAAGTCGATGGAAAATCAAAACATTAGGTCTACCAAGTGACTTGACTTTCATGAAATCAATTCCTGCCCTCACACCAGGACTGAGCTTTGGGTACAATCCTGTTTAGCAATGGAGAGAGAAGCTGTAGGTAGGAAAGAGAACCAAGGAAATGGCCTTAAACAGTACTGGTTGGAGGGAAAAAATAACAGTCAGAGGTAGGAGAGAATAAAGGGGAAAAGGCCCAGGTGCTCAGTGCTTCAGGGCTCAATAATTTAAAAAAAAATTCTAAAATGGAAACTACAACTGTTCTGAACTCATCTTTTGGGGGCATAAGCAAGTGTTCACATCAATACAAAAACAAACCTCTTTTGAGTATTATACTGGACATCCACAGAGAGAGAATGCAAAAACAACTTCTGAATTGGATCAAGCATTGCTTTAAATGCAGAGATCACAAAAAGCATACAGTGACTATTTTCATCAAAGAAAACTTTCAGGTTTTTTGGTTTTTGGTTTGGTTGTGGGTTTTTTGGTTTTTTTGGTGTAAAATTCTGCATTTGAACTAGAAAGACCTATCCTGATTTTTCATCCAACACTGGAAAATATGGTAGAGATCTTGAGTGATCTAGAGATCTAGAACATGTAGGCATGCCTTCAGGTCCAAACTGCAATGAATTAACATTCAAACTTGAGTAATTGAAAGCCTACTGACAGAAATTCATGAACCAAAGAGATTGCAAAGAGCTGCAAAAGATCAGATGACCACTTGAAAAAGTGTAGAATAATTCAGTGCACAATTAAAAAATTCAAATAAGCTAGAAAGCACTATACAAAGCTACAATAAATGCCAATTTACAAATTTATTTGCAAATTTATTAAAATACAATGCTCAGATTGCTAACCTACATTCTCTAGAACAATTTAGAAGGCCCTGAAACAGAGTTTCTAAATACTCTAAGAAACTGTGCAAAATAATAATTCAAATATGTTTGAGAATATCCCTTTTTCAATCGTCTCTTTTCATCCAATTCCATGCTGCTGACACAGACCTGCTAAGAGAGGAGCCACAAAGGAGGCTGTCCCCAAAATCCCACTCTGCCATGAGCAGCAGGATCCCACCAAGAACTCCCCTGTGAGGGGGAGCTTTCCTTGCAGTGACCTCACCAGGTGGAGGATGTGACTGCATCCAGGTGTGGGTGAGGTGGTCATCCAATAAAAGAGTAATAAGAGGATAAGAGATGCTCTATTTTACTCTCATGGCTATTCTCAGACCAAGCTGGCAGAAGCAATCCTGTTTCATAAAGGCAGGTCTGAAAGAGCCCCAGGCAAAGGGTAAATTACAGAAAGAGATACTGCAATTGGGCTATTTGTATTCTAAATTATTATTATTATATTGTTTTTATATTATGTCATCTTCTTTTTTTCTGGCAAAAAATACTGTATTTAAGGACACAATGAAAGCTCATCTATGCCTAACTGCACTCTCAGAAGCCTCTGAGCAGGTGAACAACAAATGCTGCATTTCTAGAAGGAAAACTGTCCCAGTGCTGGGCCTGGCTTCTGCACTGAGCAAGGCTCTGACATGGGGGCCAAAGATGGGGCTTGTGCCTGCTGGGACCACAGCTATCCTGCCAGTCTGCTGCAGACCTTGAAGAGAATCCAAGTCTCAGCCTTCTGCACTTGTGCTTATCTCATCAGACCACAGCCACCACAGAAAAGTCATTTCCTTTCTCCTGTGAGCACCTCCCACCCAACGCATCATACCAACACGACTTCTTGTAACCACAAACATAGGAAAGAAGATACAGAACTGATCAGCCTCTCAAATAACAGCCAACAGCTGCTGGAAATCAAACACAGAGGGTACAATGGCCACCTGCATGGAGCATTAGGTTTTGATCCATTCACATTTCAGCACAGCAGCCACGAGCAGCTCAGAGGTTCATGCTCACTAAGAGCATTTTCCTTTGGGAAGAGTCCAACAGCTTTGCTGTCTGACTTGGCACCAGAGCTGTGCACTGAGATGGTCATCTCAACTAAGACAGAAATAAAGTATTTATCTAAGTGGATTTGAACAAGAGCCTGGCCTACAAACACTTCCCAGTCCTGACTGTGGCAGAACAGCTTGCTGAGCAATTCCCAGGAAGGGCCAACATTCACTCCTCACTTCCCTAATCAGTGAAACAAGGACAGTATTTGCCCAACTCACCATCCTTGTGCACACAAACATTAGTAAGTACAGTCAGCAGCACACTTTCACACAAAAAGCCTTGTTCTGAATGTCTACACTACAAAATACAATGCAAAAGTCACTGTGACACCGTGGTGCACCTGCAAATTCCACAATCAGAAAGTGCTCTGATGCCCTTTCAAGTTCAGGATTACAAGAAAGGACTCCAAGAGCAACGATTTTCAGGGCCATTTTAAACTGAACAAAACACCACAGGAACGGGCAACACAAATGATCTACCCTACAGAGAAAGGTGAAAGGAAAAAATTACTTACACAGCTGCATGAATAATTTAGTGACTCTGAAACAAGACCATTTATTTCCTTCAATTTAGACACTGTCACTTACTACCAGCATCCTCATAGAGAAGAAACCTGGAAATAAGTAAGAAGTCTTCCCAAAGATTAATAAAATCTTCTGAAATTCTTCCAAAGAATTTCTTTCTATACCACAGGAAGCCTGGGAAATTTCAGCCTGAATTTAGAAGCAATCATAATAAAAGGATATAAAGAAACTTTGCTGTAATTGGAAAAAGAGCTTCTACTACCAGATACTGGTGCCAAAACACTTACAATGATATAAAGTTGATGTTTTATTTACTGGAATATTTCAGAAATTCTTTCACAACAGTAATTACATTTAAGTACACTTCATTATCAGAGCTCATTTTTCAAAACACAAAACTATTATGCTTTCAAGGCTCTTTTCTTAACAGCCCAAGCTTAAATCAGTTGCTGGTGAAAGGTAAGAAGATGTGCAGATCTGCATGTGCAGATGTAGGGGAATACCAGACAAACAACATTTGTGTGCTTGGTAATTCTTAGCCCCACTCTAACATCACTGCCCAAGCAATTTTCTGCAGCTCCACATGTATTGGACAGGCACAAACATCTGCCAAGCCTATGCAGGGAAAACAACTTCTCATTTTCCTCATCTGCTTCCCCAGAATTTGCAGACCACTAAGGTGTCTTTGCCAGTCACATCCCACAATATCCATTTTTTTAATATTTAGCTACTCCAGAACATCCCCACGTCAAGGTAAATTGTCAGACCCTCTCCAGTTTCAAAGCAACAAGAGAAACTTAAGATCCCTGTGTGCCCATGACAGTTCACAGACTATCAGTTTCCAAAACATGCTCTTTGTGCACAGTCTGACAGCTGGAAGCTCTGCTGAATCTTTATCATGCCCTAAGCTCAATTTTCAATGCTCTGTAGCAGACAAAAGGAAAATATGTCATCTAAGTGACAACAGGAGGATGGAAGAGGCTGAAATAAAGGGTCTCAGAGCTATGCTGCCTTTATCCTGATCAGGAGAATTTACTTTTGAGTCTCCACAAAAGATGCTAAGGCATCAAGGGTGTGGACGTTGAACCCATGCAAGGCACTGTTTTTAGCTCTTTGTTTGCAGGAGCCTTTAGACAGTTCTTACTCTTGAACCATACAAGGAACTCTAGCAGCAGCTTCACCAATGCCATAAAAGATTTTTTAAAATCAGCTTTTACTTTTCATGACACCCAAATGCACAGTGATTTTCCATGCTCCACTGGAAATTCACATTTGGCTGTTTTTTCACTCTTTAAGTGATTTAGGATTCAACCACAAGAAATAAAATCATGAAAGAGAAGCACAAAGGAGAAAGTGTGCAGGTATTGATACTCCAGACTTTCTAATCAAGAGATCTGCTGTATGCAGCAACACAGACAATTCCTGCTGGTAAAAACAGAACTCCATGTTTTTGTTGGGACCCACAAACCCTGTTAACCTAGGTGGGGAATTTACTTTTCTAAGATCCACAAACACGTTTCCAATGTCTTCAGCAGCCTGTTGCCCTAAAACAAGACAGGGATAAAAAGCAAACTCGAGAGCTTTTTGCATTTTAATAACCCTGCTCTCAAGCCATGTTTGCTCTCAATGCTTAAGTAAACCCATATTTCACAGGGTCATGGCAGGCTCCCAGCAGTGCCCTTTGCTGAGGCAAATGTCTTGATAAGAACGCCACAATCAAGTGCAGAGAAGGAAGGGTTAGAAGATGCAGGTAATGGAGTGTTTATTTCACAAGAAGTAGCTGGATGCTTTGCCTTGTGTAGCTTGGCAAAGACAGAGACTGAGCAGGGATACGATCACTATCTACAAGTACATCAAAGGAATAAATGCTGGGGTGGGAGGGGAGCTGCTCAAGAACAATACTGGCACAAGAGTTTAAGAGTATAAACTGACCATAAATAAAATATGAAGCAGAAATCATAAAGTTTATCTTACAAAATACTTCCCAGTTATAACAGTGGGGGTAAAAACTTTAACTGTCTTTATCTGCTTTTATAACCCAGCCAGCCTGGCACCCACCACTGTCCTTGCACAGCAAAGAACCCAAATAGGAAGGCAGACTGAGAAACAAGCAACTGTGAGATAAGCTGGCTCATTATTCCTTTCTGGAAGATACCACACTGCCAGGCAGACAACAGCTAGACACAATATTTGCTCAGCCCATATTTTCAAAAGCAGCATTAAGACCTTAGCAAGAGGGCATGTATGTGCAGATTCCAGCTTAAGGTGGTCTCCTCTTAAGGTGGTCTCCTAAGGAGCTGAGCGTGGCCCTCCACCCGCGTCTAATGCCAAGGATTTTGGGTGGAAAATCCAAAATTTGGGACACAGACCGCCAGGGGCTGTCATTCCGCTCTCGGCCACCGGGTGTCGCCAGTGACCGCCCCAGAGCAGCTCAGCCAGGGAGTCGCGATTTCCCCATCCCATCATCATTAACCCGAGAGTTAATTAAACACCAATGGTTTTTTCCTGCCTTTAAAAAGCCTCCGTTCCTCAAACCAGACCGTTAATCAAAAAATCACAGTCTTTGCTTAGAACTGCCTAGCACGAAAAACGGATGAAAAAAAAATCTCCAACCAAATTCAGCTACGCCACAACTTTTCTTTCTGAACCATCAGAGGTTAAAAAATATACAGGTTCTTTATTAAAGTCTCATTTGGTGACTTGAATCCGCAGAGTTTGATCATTCAGACTTCATAATAATGCCATAAACATGGAGGGGAATGAGTGACTTGTGTGCATTTGTATTTGCTCTTTCAGCATCCAGCAAGTGCAGAGTCCAGAAACACCCATCACCCAAACTTCCTAGGGAAGAGGGATGAACAAACCGAACCTAACAACCACAAAACTCTTCCTCTCTCAGCCTCTCACACTCAGATCTATCTCCCACAAGCATTCCCAAAGCAGGAGTGTTCAATGCAAGGTAATTGTAGCCCAACACATTAAACCACTAGAATTAACTTTTCTTTAAATCTGTTTTTCTCCCTTTCAAAACTGAGTCATTTATTTCTTTAGATATCCTGACAGACATTAAATAAACTAAAATCAATTCCTCTTACCTGAAAAAAACTCCTTCATAAACCACATAAACACTGAAGTTAGAATTGCTATTAAGAGCCGGCTGTTTCTAAACAAGAAATTTTTCTTTCACAGCTGCTTGTCCCTTCTGATTGCACAAAGGTGTAGTAACACTTAATTCCAGCTCTCCCACTCATTCCCATAGCAACAAAGATACACAAATTATTATTATGAAAAGAGCCTCAAATTATTGAAAAGTGAACAATATCTGAAGCTTCCTATTCCAGGTACTGCCAGCATACAACTCCAGTTTGCCAGTTTTATTTAAATGCTGGCTGTCTTTTCACCAGTTTAACTGCTCACCAACTGTACAGCACTTTTGTGTCTTATTTTTAATGAGAAGCTGAGCAATGGCTTTGCCTTCACATAACAGCCAGGGGAAAAAAGATCTCAGTAGTTACGGTGAGCTGCAGAGAGAGGTGCAAGTGAAAAGCTGTTAATCAGTTAAAAATACCAAAAAAATTAAGTTTCTGCTGAAGAAAAAAAAAGTGATTGCAAGAAAGGTTATAAACAATACAGCAAAACAATAATTTTATTTTAAAACTAATTTTGGATTTGCATAATTTAATTTAAGTCAGCAAAAGAACTAAAGAGTGTTTTAATGCACCCACATTTTCACAGGTAAGATTCAGTTGCCATATTAAACAAAGAACCCTTTAATTTTGAGGTTTTTATTAGGTTTTAATTTATCTGGAAAACTACAGAATTTTTTTTAAAAAGCAAGTGTCCTTTCAAGGCCACAGGGCATTTTTTATATAAAACAAGTCTCACAAAGGAAAACAATAGGAACTAGTAAGTTTTGAAATACTTGCATTCCTCTATCTGCTGCAAATTTAGTCTCAAAGTAAATATTAAAACATTTTCAGCAATACAAACAGTGCAATAAAAAACAACACAAAACCCTGATAATGTTATCAATCTGGAAGAAGTGCTTTCAGATTAATGTGAAAAAGGATTGATAAATAAATGTCAAGCCTGTAAAGGCTACAAACAACAATACAGATGGTTTATGTTGCACAGACTAGATAATGTAATAATCCTTCTGGACTTTAACACCTGACATAAACAGAATCAAAATTTATCAGACTGAAGAGCTTATAGCATTATATAGCATGATAATATATATTATAATATAAGACTTGTTAAAATGGACAGCTGCAAATATTTGCTTCCTGCCAATACTTCCAAATTATTTTGACTGCTGCAAAGACTCATCCTGTAAGATCTAGAAACAGGACAGGAAACACATCCTATGCTGGGTCCTTCAGAACAGCCTCATGGAATTACCCAGTGTTTGTGCTGCAATTTGAGTGGCATTTTTACAGTCCTGTACACTGGCTCAGCCTCTCCTTTCCTAGCTCCATTTTCTGATTTGTTCTCACTAAAGTATTTTGTTACAACTTGCATCGAAGTATCAGCTAAGGCAAAAATACATTGTAGAAACAATTCAAGCAAGGCAACATTTGGTATCCTTCACTCCCAGTCTAAAGCTTTATTTACCAAAGCACCCATCTCTATCCCATTTCCCAATCTTCCACCTTCCTAAAGAAGCTAAAAAAGCACTGTCCCAGCCATCTGCAGAAGTTACCTCCACATATATTTAACTAACCAACCCCAAATTAAATGCAGGAGGAAATGAGAGGAAAATGCACCAGCAAGAATTTAGGTGACTCTTTTGTGTTTAACTCCTCTGTTAAGGAAAGGGGAGAGCTGCAGGGATGTGAGAAGGGGAAGATCTAAGGGAGAGGTGGGAGGTGGGTCAGGCTGGAGGGCCCTGAAAAGGGCAAAGCTGTTTCAGATTGAACTTCCCAACCCCACATGGGATTGGGCAGCATGCTCCTTTTCTGCCTTTCTTACCTCCTCCACTGTCCATACTGCACCTGAACTGTTCTCAAGTGCAAAAGCACACTCCAGAACTTTGCCAAGTCCCTGATTCACAATTCTCAACGCTTCTTTTTCATGTCTGCTGTGAAAGCCACTCATGGGTTTGTCCTCACACAGGAGAAGCTGAGCCCCATAAAAAACATCTTTTCACACACCAAATAAACCCAAGTCTTAGACTGTCTGCAGAGGCAGCTTGGTATCAATACACTTGAGCAGGATGGTAGTGCTGATTTCCTTCTGTTTTGCCCATTTTTCTTTTTTTTTTTCCCAGAAAAGCTTGGAAATACCATTATCTGTATATTTCCAGTAAAAAGTACAACAGAGCTAGAAAATGTTGCCAGCAGGTAACAACTATCAGGTCTCTCAGAAGACCCGAGCAGCCAGGTACACACCAGACCCCAGGGCAGCCCTGCAAAAATAACGCAGTGAAAGAAAAAAACACATTTTTTTAAAAATCATCTTGAAAGGTTGAGAGAATTGAGATTGTTCAGGCTGGAAAAGAGAAGGCTTTGAGGTGACATAATTGCAGCCTTCAGTACCTGAAGGGAGCTTGTAAGAACGATGGAGAGAGACTATTTACAGAGCCTGGAGTGACAGGACAAGGGAAAGTGTCCTTGGGGCTTGGAGCAACCTGGTCTGGTGGAAGGTGTCCCTGACCATGGCTGGGGGTTGGAACGACATTTTAAGCTCCATTTCAACCCAAACCATTCTATGATTCTGTGCTCTTTCCAAAAATCATTTTAAAAGCCACCTGAACACCATCAATCATTCCATGCACATTTTCCTGTGCAAAATGATGTGGAAAAAAAATTAATGTATTTCTTTTCAGAAGGTCTGAGACCTCAGTGAAACAGGCAGATCCCAGTCCTGTCAATGTATGCAGAAGCTGCCCAGGAATCCTGATTATTATTAAATCTGATTATTCTCTCAAACAGGAAACACACTGAAAATATTAGGAAATAAAAGGCATTAACATAACTTAGTTCTCAGAACAGTTTTTACAGACCTAAAAACCACCATACCAAAAAAAGAGCTTGTGTTTCTGCATTCTTTCAAATATGTAACACGTCTAGGAAAAATTAATTTAGAATTATAGGATTGCAACCAATATGAGCCAGTAACATCACACAGAATTGACAAATCCACTCTCTGTATCTTCTAGGAAAAGTTAATTCTACAACACAGCATACCTGGCGATATCTGATGATGATATAAAATATAATTTAAGGATATGCATGTCACAGCTTTGGCAGTAGTTTCTATAACTACTTTTTAATTCAAAACCATAGTACATAGAAAAGTTTATTTTCCTTTTTTCCCCAAGAGAGTAAAACTACCAAACAAAAAACCCCAAACCACAACTTTTATTTCTTCTTCTGAGGTTTGTTTGGGGTTTTTTTTTTGTTGTTTTAGACTGTTATTATTAATAAAGATTCCCATCTGCACCAAACCTGGGGGAGGTCAGCTGGTGCTGGCCAGCATGACATCTCTTTTATCGAATCACAGAATCATTGGGGCTGAAAAAGATATTTATGATCAAACCATTTTTGATTTTATGATCAAGACATTAACCCAGCACTGCCAAGGCCACCACTGAACTGTGTCCCCAGGCACCACATCCACAAGATTTTGAGCGCTTCCAAGGAACGGTGACTCCAGCACTGCCCTGCAGGTGTTCTTTACCTGGATCCTGATCCCTGATCCCTGCCAGTGTTCTTTACCTGGATCCTTATTCCTTATCCTTGCCAGTGTTCTTTACCTGGATCCTTATCCTGATCCCTGCCGTTCTTCCTCACCTGGATCCTTATTCCTGATCCCTGCCGCTGTTCTTTACCTGGATCCTTATCCCTGATCCCTGCCGCTGTTCTTTACCTGGATCCTTATTCCGATCCCTGCCAGCGTTCTTTACCTGGATCCTTATTCCAATCCCTGCCAGCGTTCTTTACCTGGATCCTTATTCCAATCCCTGCCGCTGTTTTTTACCTGGATCCTTACCCCATTCCCTGCAGGTGTTTCTCACCCGGATCCTTATCCCGTTCCCTGCCAGTGTTCTTTACCTGGATCCTTATCCCGATCTCTGCCGCTGTTCGTCACCCGACCCTGATCCCCGATCCCTGTTCCTCACCCGATCCTGATCCCCGATCCCTGTTCCCTGCCGCTGTTCCTCACCCGATCCTGATCCCCGATCCCCGTTCCCTGCCGCTGTTCCTCACCCGATCCTGATCCCCGATCCCTGTTCCCTGCCGCTGCTCCGATCCCCGATCCCTGTTCCCTGCCGCTGTTCCTCACCCGATCCTGATCCCCGATCCCTGTTCCCTGCCGCTGTTCCTCACCCGATCCTGATCCCGGCCGTGTCACGGCCGCGCTCCGGTTCCCTCAGAGCCGCCCCGGCCGCGCCGCGTGCGCCCCGCGCGGCCCCGCCAGCCCCGCCCCCGCCTCCCCATTGGCTGCGGCGCCGCCATCTTCCGTCCGTGGGGGCGGGGAAGGAAACGACGCACGGGAAGGGGATTGGTCAAATGCGGAGGGGGCGGGGCCTGTCGGCAGTCGGCGCGCTGTGATTGGCTGGCGCAGGGAAGCCCCGCCCCGGGGCCGCTCGGCCGTGCCGCGGGTTCGAGGCGGCGGAGGGAGCGGGGCCCGGGAACCGGGAGCGTGTCCGGGCTGCGGGGGCGCGCACTGCGCTGGGCATAACCAACACTCGGTTCTTCTGATGGTTTATTTAGTATTGCCCCAAGTGTTGTAATTCAAAAGTCCATATATAGTCTTTTCTGATAAATGTCAATAATATTAGCAATATCATGGACAAATAAATATTTTCAAGACTTTTTTTTAAACACATAAATATTTTCATTAGCATAGTTTGCACTTCTATTTTTAAAAACTGGAATCTAAACATTTAAGCTGACTATGTATTGTTCAAGCAAGATAAAAATAAACTTTAGCTAAATCAAATAGCGTGGTCAAGTTACCTGGACAATGACCAGAGAGCAGTATAAAAAACACACGTTGTAATTCAGTTTTATGTCACCTTAAAGCAGAAAGTCAATCAGAAGACTTCAAAATGCTGACAATTTCATTTGTTTGTCACTAGCCATGTGCAAAGTTTTATTTCTACGTGCTCCAGTATAACTGTTATTTTTACTATTTCTACTTAGGTAGGTACATAAACAATGCAGGTATTTATGTTCTAGCAGTGCAATTATTTTTCTGTAAGCAGAGATTACCCTTTTCTGTTGATCACTCTGCAACATTTTGAGTAATTTATCAGAACCAGGTACTTGCATTCCTGAGGAGTCACAGAGGCACAGCTCACTGAACTCCCAACTGCCATGAAAATTGTCCCTTTTTTGTTTATTTTTGCTCCTTAACAGTTATTTGGTTGACATTTTTACAGTGGACTGAACATAGAAAAATATCTAAATGCATCAAAGCACAAAGACCCGACTGACACACTCATGTTTTTACAGTAAATACCTTTCCCTCATTGTGAAGCCTCATCCTGCCAGAGCTGTCACCCAGAACTAAAGTCTGCTCACACTGGTGAGATGAGTTCTGAAGATTCCCAAACAGGAGGCAGATGATTTCACTGAAGACACAATATGCATTATAAGGTTTTATTGCAGATGTCATTACTACAATAATATTTTCAGCTGGTAGTTTTTCATCTGAGTTGCCTGGGGCAGTTGCCACAAATTCATCAAATACCTTCTGTTCATTGTTCCTGTGGTAAAACAGCTGCAAGATCAACTGGAATGCCATGGTTTACAGCCAGGGGTTTGGTGCCCAATATTCCCAGACAAGTGCAGCTGTACGAACAGAAAATACTTTTTTTGGATAGCACACCAATGCTGCTGAGTCAGTGTACCATGAATTGAGATGCAGCTGTGCAGTTTACCTCAGGAATTGCAGGGCAGATGCTCCAGAGTTCACTTCTAACTCCTGACAGTTACTTTAGAGACATAAAAGATATTTTGAGAAAGGACTCTTTAAGATAGCCACCTTAAAAGAAACTGAAGTCTAAACAAACCTGAGTTACAGTGTTGTATACTCTAGGCCAGAGGTCAAGAACTCAAAATAGCAAATTGTCTAGAATGAGAATTTTTTTTTCTTGCTGTGTGTTTGCATCTACCTAATATGCCAAGGTTATTTTTTGTGGCAGTGTAATTTGGCTACCTTTACCAAGTTTTTCAGTGTAACTATTTGTAACTAGCTGGGATGTGCATAGAGACAAAATGTTACACACCAGGGATCAATGAACATAACTCCATCAGCAGATTCCTGCAGCTGAAGTAGTACAAGTTAAATGTGGTTTGCTGGAGAAAGGGGCTTATTTTTAACATCTTTAAAAGGTACAGCTCATTGGTTTCAATTTTCAGTTCTATTTGTTGGGGATAAGGGGGAGCAGGGAGCTCACAAACCTCTCCCCAGCATTTTTTGGCAGTTCTATCTGCAGAACTTGACAAAATGTACAAGTGAGGCAAATTTATTATGACTTATGATAATCAAGTTTTGGGATTTACTGAAGGCACTTCAATGCTTAATTGCCACTTAGTGCTGAATAAGCATTTAATAAAACAAAATCAAAAGTGATTAAATTATAGGCTCTGATTACAAGTACAATAAAAAGAAGTTTTGATTGCAAAGTCAAGTTGTTGGGTAAGGACACCATTTTCAGAGCTAGCAGTGCCTGACTTCACATAACCTAACCTAACTTCCTTCACCTGCAGTAAACAGAGCTGTGTCTTTCATCTCTTTGCTACAGCAATTCTTAATTTTAATAATGCTGCTGTTGGTAAGTAACAGTGCTCACAATTTCTTATACCTGCACAGGGTGCCAGGTTAAGGTTTTATATTGGATCCTGTTGAAAGCAAAAACCTGGGCCATACTCTGCAAGCTCCTCCTCATCCTCCTCAGTTGATTCCTGTAACTGTCCTTCAGAGCCTGAGTGGATGTTCCAGGCACATCCAGACCATAGTTCTGTTTTCCTGGCCATGCTAGGGGTGTACATATTGAAATTTGATTTTTTTTTTTTAACTGGCAATTTTGTTAATGGCAAGAATTCCAGATTCCTCCCTGACGAGGAAAGATCAAGCTGGGCACTAAAGCAGGAGCCTTTTCCTTTCACCTGAGGGGTAGCAGAGGGCACCTGCTGCACAGTTCACCTAATGCATCCTCAGGTTTTTCTGTGCTTGTGCAGAGGCAAAACAGTGGGGGCAAGCTTGAGCCATTACCCTCCTTGCTGGCTTTTCCCAAGAACCTCAGTCAACCCACCCACGTGTGAGATTGCCGAGTGCAAAAGGCATGCATTATAAAGCAGCTCAGATCTGCTGCTTACTGCCTGTGGGAGGGGCCATTTCTTGAGGAGGAAGATTGTCCACAGGCTGTACAGGTTTTTGTTGGGAGGGTGCCATCAGCATCTGATCTCTTTACTCCAACTGAGACAGGCTGACACTGAATTCAGCACTAGCCCAAATTCAGCACTAGGCCACTGTACCAGATCTGTATTTCAGAACTCTTGATCCTAGAATACGGTGCTTGCATAACTACTGAAGTGTCTTGTATACAAATTCTAGGAGTCATTTATTATATATTCAGAGGTTTAAAAAAGGTGCCCAAACAGGCCATGAAGTGTAAAGAGCCAACCTGGCCTGAAGCATTTATTATTTTTCTCTCAACTCTTCATTAGTAAGGTTAGTCAGCCTGAAGTCTAGACACAACACCATCACTGACACATGGTCAGTGCATCAGGAAAGAACTGAACTGCTGCTGCAAGGCAAGCACAGTGCAGGGCTAATTACCCTTGCTATGAAATCACTCTGGATGCCAGACCTGTTGACTCTGTGCTTTTACCACTCTCTTACAGATATCAGCAACTCTTACACATTCAAACCTTATTAAAAATGATCAGAGAAAGCATTATGTGCAAAAAACATCACCTCACACATAATATTCTCACTCTTAAAGCTGAAAGTGTCAATTTGAGTAAAAGCTTTATTCAATTTCGAGTTTCAGCAGCTGCAGCTGATGTACTGCAGTACAGCAATGCCCACTAAGCAATCAGGAGCCATTACAGCATGAATAATACTGCAAACAATAAATCACCAAAAACAAATTATTCACGTACCTGCTGCATACAGTGAAGCATGGGAAACAGCATCCCAAAAATTCCAGTTTGAAAATCTTTGCAAGTTAGTAGAAATCTGGGTCATCATGTTCTGAAATGTAACCATTCCATACGAGGCAAACATGATTACATCCCTTTGCCTAACAGCATGAGGTAAGCAATTGCAAAGGAATTCTTCATTACTGGTATTATTTTGGCAATCTTCCCAAGGCAGTAGTGGATTTGATTAGCCACCAGGACTGAACTCTCTGCAGCAGGAATTCCCACCCACAGATGGCTACTGGCATACCAGGAGAGATGAGAAAACATGCTGGGTTAAATAATTCAAGGTAGTTTTTCAACTGACACGGAAGCAGAATGTACTTTCTGCTTATGCTTGCTAAGCTACTGCATCAAATCAGCCTTACGCATTTAAGGGGGAAAGAACTTTCAGAAAACAAACTTGGGGGTTTATTTTGGGGTTTGAATCCATGCACAAACTGAAATCTTGTTCCTGAGCACTGGAAGGAATAAAGACAATAACACAACTGAATCCAACAGGAGTTTATTACCCACGCATTGCAGATGAATTTTGACACCTCAGTTACCAGTCAATATAAGCTTAAGTATTAATTGACAACTCAGAAAGTGTACACTGAGTACAAAACCATTAACAAGAGTGTAACAAAGTTCTGATGTATTAATTTTTAAAACATCAGTTATACACTATTATACAGCAACCATTATGTGATCCTCAACTAACTCGGGGCTTGCATCTCAATCGTTTTGGTTTTTTTAAAAACAAGTTTCTCCAAGAGGTTGAGACTGGGTTACAACTGCATTATTTACCAAAAGGCTTCTAACATACAGCCTCACCTTATACAGACAAAGCTGGTTTGTATTTTATCAACACTTCTTTTTATCAGGGAATTCAGTAATCAGAAAAAAAAAATATCAATACACAAAAAAATTAAACTCCAATACACAATATTATATGTATATATGTATCTATGTTGTACTACAGATTTCATATAAATCAAGTGTAGCCCAAATTTTGGCATTATTTTTAAGTGCATTAAGTTTAATACAAAATCCCCCTCAGACTCTATTCTTACTGTTCCCATTACTTGCTCCTGAACTGATCTTTTTCAGTTCTGATACTTTAGACATTTAGAATTGTCTTAAGAGCTAATTTCCATTTCAGTAATATCACTCTTATCTTTCATTGCACTTTCTAACAAAAATAAACTTGTGGGAAAACTTAGTGACTAATTTAGTCAAAGTTCAGTGACTAATAAAATTCTCCAACTTGATGGGAATTATTTACATTTACTAGTCATTATCTTTAAGGTACAATTATCCCACTAACCCTCTCTTGTCCTTTGATCCTACAGGAACAGTTATTGATCACACACTGTAAGCATACCCTGCTTTCCTTCCTGCTCTTAAAGGCCTCTTACCAACATGCAAATAATTTCTGGTGCAGAATGGAGTGCAAAGCAATTTTTCTAATGTATGGCTAAATTTGCTTCAAAACCAGCATGTGTAGATACGTGCTTTTTAGAGAATACCTGAAGTGCTATAACATCCTCTCTGCCACACAATAACACATTTTGTTTTCAAATTCAGCTTTCATTGCCTTTGTACAGTATAGAAAGAACAACGATGTTAGTGACCCAATTAATTTACCAATTTGACAAATATATCATTTGCAGTAAATTTTAAAACATGCTTATTTATTTTTTTCTGAAACAAAAAGGCCACTTAAGCTTTCCTGTAGAATAAAATCTAGCAAGAAGTCATTCAACTTCCTCCCACAAAAAAGTTAAGTTTCCTCAAAGTTGTTTGCAGAATACAGAAATAAATTACATAACTAACAAACATTCTACATTAGACCAAAGAACCACTCAAGAATCAATTACAGTAAGTTAAGTCACAACACCCCAATAAATCAATTCTCCTCTCATTTGATCTACTGACTTTATTCTGGGGTCTCTTCATTCACAGAATTACGGTACAGAGGGGGAGTGTTAGAAATGTGCAGCCAGTTCCACCTACAGAGAACAGGCTTCTAAGTAAAGCCCTTTAGCAATCTTGTAAAAACGGGGCTAAGTGTGATTGTAACAAGGAGAATCACCCAAAAGCAAGGCTGTCACATGGAGAGCTGAGTCACTTCACACACACCGAGCTGCTCACAGGTCAGCACGGACCTGCCCTTCAGGCTTCACTCTCAGTGTTGTGTGGAAGGAACCAAGTGCAAAACTCCCAGTAAAGGTAGTAGGAGTTTGACAGCAATGCCCCTTCAAATCATTGAATTATTAAATATCTTCTGTATTGTGTGTGAAAACTGGAATCTTTTATTGAGAAAGCAAATACTGAAACAGAAACAACTTTTAGCACAACAGATGTATTTACTTACAGCATGCAAGGATTTGTTTTCATATATTTTTGCAGCTAACAACCCTTAATTATTTACAAGTTCAAAATTACAATCTTCACATAAGTAGCAATTGCTTACAGAAGTTCTGGACACTCTCAGAAATAAGCAAAAAATAGAGTAAAGAATACTGAAAGCAGTAAGTTAAAAAAAAAAAAAAAAAAAAAAAGGAAAGCATATTAGCTTCTAATATCCAGACAATTTAACACTGTTCTGGTAAGAAAAAAATAACACAAAAAGCCACATATCACATTTGGAGATGCCATTTTAAAAGAAATGCATCTTTCTGTTTGGTTTTTCTTTCCAGGAGAAATGCTGCACATAACCTAAAAAAAATTCCAATAAATAAACAAAACCCAACTCCCTTTGGCTTGCCAATTTACCTTCAAGTTACTCCTGCACCTCCTGATCAGAGACCCAACAGCTTCACAGGTAATTACACAGGAGAAAGCAAAAGCAATGCTTTTTTAAAAACATGAAACTCTAAAACTCACCCAAGATGCAATGCACATGTCCGTTCTGACTGAGGGCCAGGTCAGAAAAAACCCTGCTCCTATGTTTAAGGCAGTCTCAGGCTAATTCACATCTCTTCAAACCCTTGGAAAACAGAATTCTGTGTCAAATTGCTCTCTACCTGTCTGTTGGTTTTAGGGTTTAAATTATTGTATGAAATAAAAAGGCAAATTTAGCCTGGAGCTGTGGGTAGTAAATGTGCATTGATACCTGGTTTTATAAAGTAGTATTCCTCTCTGGGACTAAGGGACTTCACTAGCAGGATGTTTTTGCACCACACCATAAAGGGTTTCAAGCATATTGTCCTTCTGGAAAGACATTTGGCTACTTCTTAAAGCTATGTTGACTTTATTTATAAAGAATTTGGTACCAGCTGGTGCTCACACTAGAAACATTTTTCACGTTCAACTCTAAGAATAGATTAGGGCAAAGAAAGTGCTCCAGTTTTACCTGCTGCTTTGTTACACCCAATTCCAAGGAATCTCAGCTTATCAGTAAACAAAATTATACTGCAATACAAATAGTTGGATTTTTAAGCATTTGTATGTGTGATTCTTTATTCTCTAAAGGTATTCATGTTGCATGGCATTTTGTGCTAACTGCCCTCTCGAGCCTAACTCATTACAAAACAGGAAAATAGAACAGTAGAACTTTTTCTCTTGTAAACTTCAGTGAAGTAATTGCTGAAGGTGCTGTATAAACATTCTGATGGACATTTCCTGGGTAGTGGTACATGGAACATGACATTTGGAACTTACTCAACGTAATGAGTAAGTAATAATGTAATGAGTAACATATAAAAAATACATTTATGACAGTAGAATAAGCTACAGTGCAATTTTCCTTAGCCTGTTGAAAGCTGTGTGATCTTTTTCACGCCTTCCAGATCCTCCATGTTCCATTAATACTACAACAGAGCAAGCATAGCTAGAAAATACAGCTTTAATTATGCTCTTTATGATGTAAACTTGAAGTTTCTAGAAGTCTAATATGTACCTTAAAAATTAGTTTTGCTCACTCACCTTTTCTGTGCTAGAATTTAAACATTTTTTGCTATAAACTGTAAAGCTAGGATATTTAAGGAGAATATGCCCTAAGTTTCAGAGAAAGTTATGCTATTATTTTTAACTATTTTCACTATTATTAGTCCTCAGACTAACTGAATATAATTGAAACTACACCACTTGCTTAGGGCTTTAAGCATAAGGCATTTTGTGTACATTCCTCCAGCTATTTATTTAATGGCTACCTTGGTGTGCAAAGCCAAATCAGCAAAAACCTCACTCTCAAAAGCCCAGAAACCAATTTACCTTTTACTGCACGTTCAGCATTGAACTGCAAAAGAGGAACAGACACAAATATCAAATCCAGAAATACACACTGAAACAAGCTTACCATTTTCTACTTGGTAAGGTCTTTTCAGCTCTGGAAGTTGTTTAACACACTGAATACCTCAGTTTGAATACATTCATAGCAGTGCATTCAGGATGCACTGGAGAAATGCACCAGAAAAAGTTAAATTTTTCACATCATCCAGTGCCAGCGTACCATAAACCTCATCTGCTTCAAAGAAAGAAGTTAATTGTGTCAATCTACATATTAACACGTTGGAGATACCTCCAACACAAAGAAAACCCCTTCTAAACCTAAATATTGTTTACAAAAGAAAAAAGAAAGTAGGTTTTGTAATCTAATCACCGTATTTCCCAAGCAAATGATGCTTTTCCTGAAAAACATGTACAATACAAAACGAAGTAACTGGTGTCTGGTCAGACACCAGGACAGCGCTTCCTGCAGTAACTGTTCCTGACATGGAAAGAACAGATCAGGCAACACATGAACAAGAGAAAATGAAACAGAAAAAAAGGCACATGAAATTACACTTGAAGGGAAGAGGATCATGGAAAGCCCAAAAGCACATAATAAAATTCTGCCAAATTTAGACAAACTGTTCTTTCTGTCCTGACTGCTCACAATCTGTCAATCAGAACGATTACAAGGTTACTTTAATTGTTACATTGTCTTACAACTATCTAAACCGGGTAAAAGTTATTATCACCTTTAAATATAGCATGTTAATGCATAAAAATACAGATTTTTCTAGAATAAGTACTATGTTTTCTAACCAAATACCTAAAAGCAGTGGTCCTCCTAGATTGATTTGGAACAATAAGTGAAGCCCATTTCTTTGCAGAATGGGGTGGTTTTATTGTTTATATGTTTAAATAATTAATTTTGAATATCCATCTACTGTATAAATCTCCAGAAAAATATATCCTCTTGCAGTAACTTACAATACACATTAAAAATACTTACAAAAGGGACTACTGTTCATTTACAATACCTTGAGTTCAAGGACACAATTCCTAGGTCATTTCCTTTACTCAATTTTTTAAACATTCTGGTTAACTTGGACCATGTCAACAACATGGACAATCTAACATTTTTTAATATCTGCCTAATTACAGAGGATTTTCAATAAAATTAGGCATTTTTGCATCACAGTATATATGGCATTCCTTAATTTAGCAACAGAAAGGCACAGTTATTAAACCATAAAATACAGTACCTGAATTATATATATTCTAGTGATATCTACCAATGCTAATCCAGACATTTTTCTTTGCAAAGGGGGCTAAATAAAAAGGCTTCTGCTTGTTTATTTAGAAAAATTCAACCTCATTACAAGTTTGGTCCGTTAGAAATACCTATTAGCTGAAATACCTTGAAGCAAGACTTCAGGAAAGAACAGAAAAAAGCAAATTTAACAGTTTATGGTCCAACAACTTGAATTATTACTGTGAAATGACAAACAGATCATGAATGGAGCCTTCTGATTAGCTGTCAGACATACCTGCTAAAGGGTCAGTGTACACAGGTACAGACTTGCAGCCATCCCAGATACAGTCACTGCATCACACACACAGACTTGTTACAGCAATAAGTCCAAAAACAGCATTTACAGAGGTCAGCACTTCTCCTGGACTGATGCTTGACTGCTGGCCCTAAACCATCCCCAGAGATGTGCAAAGCCCTTTAAATGCTTTGCCTGCTGTGTATTGCTGTTAAAAGGAAGACCCTGCTAAAGCCAAGCAGGTTGGCCTTCCCTTAGCAAACTAGTGCACCTCTTCAAAAAGCAACTAGCTCAGTTCTCCCTGCTCAGGGTGATCCAACTACATCAGGAAAGGCCAATGAAATGGAAGAGGCAAGGAACAATGAACATGAGGGAGAAGCCAACCATGCCATAGGTAATGTAGCGATAGGGCAGCTCGACCTCCATGCGCTGCCGGGCTCTGCGCACGTCGTCGTGCGGGATGCGGAATATTTTACACGCCAGGGGAATCGTGGCTTTCTTCATGGCCACTTTCGTTAACAACAGAATGATGACTCCAATCAACAAGCGCAGGATGGCTTTCCCAAACACAGTCACGCTGAGGGAGGACAGAGACAAGGGCAAGGTGTGGGGAGGAGGATCCAGCTGCAGACCCAGGATGTAGTTGACGTGGGAGCCGCAGGCCACGCCGGCACCGCAGCCCAGGATCTGAGCTGTGTCTCCCCGTGAGGTGCTCCACGTGTCCAGGGTGAAAGAGAAGATGCCCAGGGCTAAATGGAGACTGATGATAATTAAGGGTGCATATTTGTAAGTTAAGTTGAAGTTATCAATCAGGTCCACAACTGGATGGAAGACAACCAGGATAAGAATAGCATACAGAAATCCAGCAATAACATCCTGTTGAAGAGAAAGATACGGTTTCAGTGTAGTAACTATTAAAAAAAAACCAAAAAAACCTCAAGTTACTTTAGCAAGAACACAAGCCTAGCTGCTATAGTGTTAAAAGCAACTTGTGGATTCTCATCTTTACCCTTTCACAGGATTAAATCTTTCTTATGCTAAACGTAAGGTAAGGACTTGCATTTGATCACCTATTAACAAATCACCTGCATCCTGACCAGATCCTGAATGAAGTTATGATCAAAGGATCCTTCATCAAAGTTGCAGGTCTGCACTTTTTAGTTAAGGCCTGTTGCAACAGGGCAAGGGGTGATGGCTTTAAACTAAAAAAGGGGAGATTCAGGCTGCAAGTAAGGAAGACATTTTTTCCACTGAGCACAATGAGGCACTGGTACAGGGTGCCCAGAGAGTTGGTGGATGCTCTGTCTCTGGAAACATTCAAGGTCAGGTCAGACAAGGCTGTGAACAGCCTGTTCTGGTTGAAGATGTCCCTGCTTGTTGCAGGGGGCTGGGACTAGATCTTTAAAGGTCTCTTCCAACCCAAAACTATTCTGTGATTTTTCTATGATTTTTTTTCTGCTGGCAACATTGGTCCCTGTCCAGGGCCAGGGCATTCCAACCTACAGTCAGCACAAATGCAGCCCAGCTAAATATGTTCTGCCAACCTAAGTTTGCTGAAACAGCTCAACAGTGGCTCTGAGGGCCTGGGTGCCAACACACCCAACACTGGCAGCAGCAGCAGCTGGTACAGCAGTCCTTGACAGGCACTAGAGCAGCTTCAACTTTCCACTCCAGTTTCAGAATTAACAATGCTGGAAGAATGGGAACTGTTTGCAAATATTAAAGGAGAGGAAGAGATAACCTCTGTGGCTTCCTAACTGATTTTCAGTTTTACTATTGTTTTTGAAGGTCTCTTCTTACTGAAAGATTACTCAATTATTTTTTACTTCAACATTAAATTTCAGTTAACTGTTGACTGACCACTCAGTTGCATGGAATTCTGTATTACTTTTCAATTGTTAAAGAAAAATTTGTGCAATCCAAGCACTACAAAGTGGCCCACCTTCATTTTCATGTTTATCAGCTCTCCCACACGAGCCAGGAGGTGGGACTTCAATCAGCAGAGTTTGTATTGCTCCAGCTTCAATGAATCATTTTTATTTGCTTCCACTACTTGAAAGCTTGATAAAAGTTCTAGTAAAATTGACTGATATAAACATCAGACTTGTTCATTTCAGAAGCAACAAAAGCTTTCTGCTCTATTTGCCACCTACTCCTCCCAAACTTAGGCACTGTGGTTGATGCATATTGCAGGCACCACATGAACTGTAGTCCCTCAAACTCTGCAGAGGATTCAGATGTGAAACTGCAGAATTGCCCTGTCTGATTGCTCACTATTTGTTGCATGACTTTGTTCTATGACACGTTGTGTCAGCTGAACTATCACTCCATCACATCATCCTTGACAGAGTGGTTTTAGATTGAGAAGCCTCCTAACTACTGATGCAAAAATGTTATTTAGCTTTTCTGAGCTGCTTTATTTTCCCATGCTCCTTTTACACTGTGCTAATCTATCAGCTTTTCTACTCCCTACCCTTTTCTGTCAGCTTTTCTTCTCAAAAACATCTTTACCCACCTTCATTAGCAGTCTTGCATTGCAATTACCACCTTGTAGTGTTCTTGTTTTCTCACTTTTACATTACATACACTTGTGTTTCAGCTTGGGGAGTTTTAATCCTGTTTAATAAATGAGTTTGTTTTTCAAAGATAACAACTTTGTTACCTGGATTTAGAAATGCTGGTAAATCAAACTCTAGCATGAAGAGTGGCACTCTGAAATGCACATGCTTTGAGCAGCTGACGTGAACTTTAACAGCCACTTTCTCATTCTGTAAAATGATTTCTACTTTGTAGAGGAAAATATAGTCTACACTTTAGAGCAGTCATCAATTTCTGCACTATAAAATGACATTAAACACCTGTTAAGTTTCAACCATGGACTGAGTTTATAAAAGACAAGTTTAGCGTGAGAGCCCCTTTTAGCTATTTTAACAATTTCTATGCTGAAGAAATGTAATGGTAGGACATTCCAAAAAAATACATCTGTATATAGTTACTGCACTGTAAAACCTTCAATGTGATGGAAGTTTATAAAATCAGAACAGGATTAAAACAGAAGTTCAGTAGTAGATTACATTATTTTCTTACCAAAATTGAATGCATTCCCATATAAATTCGACTACAGCAAACCAAAGAACACCAGCAGAATGCCAGGATCAGTCCAAACATAAGGGGGTACTGGTAGGGAAGAAAAATGCAGAAACTGTATTAGAATTTCGAAAAAATAAATTTAAAAAATAATCACTCTATGAACATTCTATAATTAATTCCAATTAATGCCACTGATGCTCACCCTTTTCCTTTGCCCTAGTAGAACACCTTTTCATTAAGCCATTGTTAAGTCAAGCTTTCAACCTTCCCCTGTCCTCTTTGCATCCAGGATATAAGAATTTCAGTGCTTTGATCAGACTTCTTCAAAGCAATGAGGAATGTATCAATCTCTGTAGCAGCTGTCTTGCCATGCCCTGATATCCCAAACTGACAACATGGGCAGAGACAAGTGTGTTAAATGTGCAAGTTTTACATGGGACAAAGCAGCTCCATCACACCCAGGTATTGTTAGCAGACACCCAGGCAGAACCAAGTGGCTTCACATTTTTTTTCTGAAAAGGAGGAACTCATAACAAAATTACAAAGAAATTGAATTCCTTCCTCAATTCTTTGTCTTAGAGTTTGTGCAATTGTTGTCTCAACCTCTGAGCATCAGCACGAAACTCCTAGAACAGTAATCTTTTTTTGTTCTTTCTAAACCCACATAAATTTCCTCATACAAGCCACATTTGCTAAACAAAAATCATCAAATAATTGCTTCCAATTATTTTTGTCTTCTCACTTTTTTTTTAATTAATAAGGACTGTTTACCAGGAAGAAATAAATTTTTTGCTTTAATAAGCACATATAATGTAGAGAATCATTAGTTTAACGTTCTCAGGTTTTGGATACAACTCTGCTAATTTACATATTACAGCACAGTAAGAAATACTGTCCCCACTATTGCAAAATGCTGCACAAGACAGGATACAGCTTCCTTTTTGTCACTATTCTATAAAAGACACAGTCACAAGATAAAATGGCAAGTCTCCAAAATTGCTTTGCTTCCTACGATAAACATTTTCAACATAAACAGGCAGCCTCGATGTACTCAAACCTAGAAATAAAATCTAAGAATTACAGGCAGGTTTCTTGCCCTTTCCCTGGTTCCTTTTATAGGTAGAATATCCAGAACATTAGACAAAATATCTTTAAAATTACTGGAGAAAGTTGTGTCCTCTGTGAAGGCCACTTAACAGATTGTAAAGTTCCAAAATCAGTCTTTCAGCAGAAGGTTTGAGATAGAATTATCACTCCTCCGCATTTTTTCTTCTTTCCCTGGATTCTCAACTCCAGGAGCACGTTTGAATGACAAACCTAAAATAACCATTCTCAAAGTAAGAGAAAATCAGGAGGCTTATGTTTTACATAAGAAGCAGATTTCACATTAAAACAAATTCTAAACACCCAGCTCCCAGTTATGTTCCATCTAGACTAAACTCTACTTCCTGCAGCAACATTTGTCTTTGCTGCCATCACATTCATCTACAAACTGGATCTAAACAGAACTGTGTACTTGTGACTCATTTCTCATTGGAACAAACTGAGTTTCCTGCCTTTCAGAACTCTGCTAAACCCAGGCCATGCACCAGTAACTGTGTCACACTCACACGATTGCAGTTATCAGATAGCAGCATTGCTACAGCTACAAAAGCAGCCTCGGTACCTTGCAAGTGCAGCCACATCCCTGTGCCCCGTTGTGCTTCTCTCTTTGGTCTCAGGGTAGAAGGAATGCTGCCTGCACCAGCCTCAGACCCTCCCTGCACGGTGCTGCTCCACTCCCCTCCCACAGAAGTGCCCCAGCAGAAGTGCTCTGTGTGCAGGGACAGCTGTACCCTGCAGCCTCTGAAGCAAAGAGCAGCTTCGAGTTTCAAACTGTTTGGCCATCACTTGATACCCCATGTCCATCCTTGTCTCCTGACACACATCTTTTGTGCTTTCAGAGCCCAATCAGGGTCTTTAATAAATAAAGACTTGTCCTGTTTCTGCAGTACCTGGAACTTTAGCAGGAGGATGAACAAAGTGCCAGGCTCAGCAGCTGCTCATGATACTGGGGATAAGAGGCTGGCATTGGGGGAGGAAAGAAGTTGGAGCAGCTAAACAGCAAAATCCTGAGAACAAGGAGTATGAAGGAAATAGTCAGGTGAGAAGTCTTGTTTTAAGAGCCTCAGCAGGGGACTGTAAACAGCAGGGAGACTAAAATAATTCAGAAAATGAAAGAAGAAATGCTTGCTGTCAGGGAACTCACAGGGGAAGGGTGTTTGAGGAAGAAAGAAACTCCAGCTCTGAAGAATGTTTTGGAAAGATTATTTGGCTCTGTCATATTTCACTCTAATTCTGAATAAATACCCCTAAAACCATCTGAGAACATGGGCTAGTTTACTTCCTCTGTAGCAAACCACAGTAGAATAGCTTGGGTTGAAAGACACAGTTCAAGGCCATCTAGTCCAAGTTCCCTGCTAGGAGCAGGGACATCTTCAACTAGAACAGGTTGCTCAGAGTCCCATCCAACCAGGCCCTGAATGTTTCCAGAGACAGGGCATCCAAATCCTCTCTGGGCAACCTGTGCCAGTGTTTCACCACCAGAAGTAAAACACTTTTTCCCTGCATCTGATCTAAATTAACCCTTGCTCAGTTCAGAACCTTCATGCCTTGTCCTATCACAGAAGGCACAAAGGAGTTGGCTCCCTTTTTTCTTACAGGCACCTTTTAAGAACAGATCACAAATTAAGCACAAGATCCTGCATCCTCCTTGGCCTGTTTTCACTCCTACCTTTTAAAGCAGCCACTGGGTTCAAGAATTCCCAGAACACCAAACTGGTAGCACCTGCCCTGAGGTGGTAAGACAAGCATGTATTTGGTCTTCACACGAAGGGATAAGTGCACAAGGTGACTCAAGGAGTATCAGCACTCCCACACACCTCAGAGCTCAGCAGCATGCCGAGTCATACCACCAACAGGGGACATCACCTGGATCCTTGGCAAAAAAGCTGATGCCAGAAACTTACTTCCAAATTGTTTCCTGCAAGAGTGAGGTTCCAGCAAGCCTTATAATAATACTGTTTTATAATAATGTGAATATAAACTTATATCAAGTGTTCATGGAAGAAAGTCATAAGCACTTTTTCTTTTCATTATGTTGACTTAGATCTCTACCTTAAAGGTGAGATATTAAAGCAAGACAGCTGAATTCCAGCAATTTAGTCCCATGGTTCCTGGCATGCCAAATCCAACCTACAGAGGCACAAAGGACAAGAGATCACAAGTTTACATCTACCCTCTTCCATGAGTCACTGTTGGTTTTACTCATTTAGGCATCAGAAGGCATCACATGTGCTTCCAGATGAGGCTGTGGAAGATTGTCAGAGACCACAGCTGGGAGAGGTAGACACAGAAACCAGGTTTCATTCTCTCTCATTGTTCTTTGTGATAAAAGAATTGATGTACCATTGTTCTTGACCACACTTGGTGTCACTTTCAGTCAGATATTCAGGAGCAGCCCATTTTGGACACAAACATCTTAAACTCTGTCTCCATGCCCTCAATCTTATGTATAGTCTCCAAAACTCCTTATGCCTCCATTGCCAATGTGCCACCTCAACAATTATGAGTGTGGGGTTGTTGTTTTTTTTTTGAGCTGCATACTGCTTTCTTTTTTATTAAAAAACCCCACACCAACAAGCATGTTATTTAAAAAATAATTTTTAAAAGTCAATTGATTTCTTAACTTCACATATTAGGGTAAAGCTAGGGATAAAGCTGACTGAATAATCTACTCATTGTGCTTCATCAATTTTTCCCATATCCAGAACCTTGTTTTAATTGAAGAAATTGGATTAAATTCATGTTTGTAAAACAGCAATGGAACTACTCTCAGTAAGTCCTTAAGAACTTTATGCCCTGTGTTTTGAAAGCTCCCATCCTATAGAAAATTCCACTTCATCCTCCACAAGAGGCTTGCAAACTTCTGACTGGACTACACACAAAACCCTTCCCCATCCTCCTCCCTCTCCTTGATCTTTTTGCCAAGAGTCTTAATAACAAAACCATTGTTTAAAAATGCTCATAAGGAAACAATCTGTCCTAAAAGCTTTGACCTAGGTCAGAAAATTCCTTCTTTCATAAGGAATGTTATTAAAGACACTAAATGCTCATTTCTTTACCTTTTTAAAGCACATTCTACAGAGGGGAAGTTTCCAGCAGCCACAAAGGATTCCAAAGTAACTTTCCAATATTTTCAGTGTTCTACAGTATTCAATGATCTTTTTTAATCATATCATAACTCAAAAGTTCAACTTGAGTTTGAGACAATGATTTTGGGCTGAAGTTCACTGAAAGAATCCAAGCAGCACTTGCAGTAGCAGGCTTTTAATGAGGTATTTTGGCCATACATTGGCAATAGTCATATGAAAAGCTATAATCAATGTTTATGGGAATGACTCCAGCACTCTGGCTGAATAAATGAGTTCAAAAAGCACAGCATAAAAATGATTTTGTGAAGGAAGCAGAAAAAAAGGGAGAGGAGAATTGTTAGAAAACAGAGATCACCGGTCATTTTAGGAAAAATTAACAAACCTTTTCTTTCAAAATGGGTCAGGTGGTAAATACCACTGGTGAAACTACATTTATCAATTATTTTCTCCTTTCTTGAACTGACCAACATTAATATCAAGAGACATAAAAACCTCAGCGTTACGTGTCGCTACAAGAACTTCTTTCCAAAAATTCCAAGATAAACTTTTCAATGCCACTCCTGAAGAAAGTTAAAATATTTAATTTTCTGCTATACCTAATCTGAAAAGAAATTGAGTAACAATAGGAATTAGGTTATTTCTTTTCACTGCTGTCATTAAAAAAATAATCCCCCTCTGAACACAGCTAGCAAGAATCACTTATGGCTTGCTCTGTTTATGCCCCAATACCCAAAACTATATTTTTTCTGCAAAATAGCATTTTCTCAGTTTAATCACCTATTTGAAAGAACAAGGAGTGCTTCACATGTTACAATGCACCAAGAAAAAAGAAACTGTTTGAGAAGCATTTGCTTTGAATACCTCTTCATCAAAAACTCTGTATCCAACCTTAGAGCATTTGTTTTTACATGTTTTTTCCCAAGACCTTTTACATTAATTAAAGATTTGCTTAGGCAAAACTGAAAAATATATTTAACAATAATCAACACATATATAACAGACAGGCTGTTATATTCCTTGGGCAGAGATTCCTTAGTGACATTTGTCAGAACTGGCTGTGCTCTTTTCAAACCTTTAAGAACACCTGCATCAAGCAACTTTTTTCAGCTTCCTTTACAAAAATATGGCCCACAGAAGACCTTACATCTCAAAAACAAATACAAGGCCAGTGCTGACCCTCCAAATTCCCATCTCTCTCTCAAATCATTGTGTGGGTAATCCTGTGTTTTCAGATCATTCCTTCAGCTGTGCTTGCCATGTCAGAAGAGTTTTTGTTTGACTGTTTAAGAATTGTGTACAAGAAGACCAATTAGACAAGCACGCACACATCTCTTTGCCAACATTTCTGCTCAACATTTCAGTATCAGAGCCAAAGTCCATTTGGGCTTCTCTGAGAGGTGATGTGTCCTGCACACGGATTTTGTGTCTAAGAGATGGTTTTCTGTGTGTAGCTTCCAGTTTTTATCACTATATCAATCTTACTGAAAATGCAAGCCTTTCACCAAGGACAGACATTTAAAACTAGGATGTTCCCCATTTCTGCAAAATTCTCACTACAGCACTGTTGTGATTAGCTGTTAATTCATCCCCAATAACCAATTCTTCCCTATTTCCAGTGGGAATCAGAGTTTGGCCTTTTGAAATGAAACAGCAGGCAGACAGTTCTAGAGGTAATCTTCAGCAGTGGCCAATCAGAACCACAGAGTGATGCAGATCTCCCTGAAATCCCAATACAAAACTGTCAAACCCACCTCATTTAATTATATTCACCAGTCTTGGCTGATAAAAGTCACAGTGCAGATAAAAGATTTCTGGAAGGGAGTTTCACATGGTACCACGTAAGAGTCTTACACAACCAGTACCACAGAGAGTCAAAAGAGCACTGAGTAAATGAAAACAGTAAATGAAAAATACATCAGAGAGGCCATTGGAGAATAGATGCACCTACAGTGGCTTTAGCAGAGGTGTTATCCAGGTCACCATTAGCAGCAGCAGGGTGGAAAGGCAGTCACTGATGACAGGCTTTGCATATCAAACACTGCCAGACAGTACCCAGGCAGGACAATGCTGTCATACTCAGCACCACAAGCTGCTTCAGAAGGGAAATCAGCGTCGGTTAATAGAGTTAAAGGCCTGCTACTCATCAACCCAGGCTCTGGGCTCCTGCTGAGTATCAACCGAAGTTTGCTCAGTGAGAGTCAGCAGCTCCTCAGTGAGCTCACTGCTGCAGAGCTCAGGAAGGAGTGCAAACCCATCATTTCCTAATGGAGACAGCTACTGCTGGAGCCAGTCTGCATCCTGGAAGAGCTCTGGGAGAGAAGCAAATTTGCTGTATCCCCTGGCTGATTTTTGGTATTTTTCTCCTCAAAATAATCCAGCAGAGTTATGATACATTCAAGTACCACACCAGCTCAAGGACCTTTTCTAATAAAATACATCTTGATACTTATTTGAAATCAGCAGTTCAGCATAATCAAACAAAATACAAAAAAAGACTTTTTCCAGGAGTCTCAGCCTGAGCCTTTGGAGATTTTGTAAATAATTAGCAGTTCACACTATCTCTTCCTCTCCCATCTGGGACATGATATAAACAAGCCTGGATCAAACTGTCACTATTTCAAAGAAAACAAGTTTTCCCCAATTTTACCAAGGTTACTTTTTCCTACATCATATCAAGAGCTATAACCTCACTGTCTTTCAAGTGTTTCCCCTCCTCTTTCGGGGTATCAGCGCTTCAAAGACAAGAGGGGGAAAAAAAACAAAACACATTTATAACACTCCCAAATTCTCATGAGTCTGACATGAGCTTTCTATTTCAAGGTTACTGAAGTGTCTTTGAAATAAACGGTTCTCCCTGCAGAAATGTAACATATTAAATAAATAAATGAATATGGATTATGCAAGTAGAACCAAGAGTTTCAGGCAAGCTCTCATAATACAAGAAGAAACTTGGAAAAATTTGGATACAATGGACAGAACAGTTAGCTATTAAAAACTATCTTAATATGTAACTCGCTCCTGTTTGAAAGACAATTTAAATATTCCCTATGCCTGAAGTCTCTAATTGTGATAATTTGCCAAAACCATCTTTAAAGCACATTATCTCCAAAAATATTTTACTTGGACAGCTGCATTTATAGAGAGTATTTTAGTTTTACAGTCAAAAATCCTTTTGAATACTATGTGAAAAGAAATTAATGGTAACAGGATTGCTTAAAGGTATTGAAAAATTGAAAAGCATAAACTCAACAGGTTAAGAAAAAACCCTACTGCAATCCAAACATGTTTTTAAATGGATAATCTGGGCCACACCTAGAAAAACAGGAGCATGTTTTCTGTTTTCTATGTTTCTCAAGAAAAAGACTCAAATAGACTGTCTGATAGAGAACTATCACACAATAGCAGGAAGTCATAGATCACTGAAAGCAAACTGCAAATAAACTACACAAAAAAGAGATTCCATCCTCACTGGTGTAACACAGTTTAGAGGAAGAACAGCTTTCTTTGGTTTAGTAAAAACTTCAAAGTGACAAACTCGAAGCTGCCTGTATTCCAGAGTAAAAGTCCCTGCAGAGAGTTACACCTGTGTCTGCTTAAATTCATCCTCAGCCTCCTTCCACTAGGATTTGCTAAATCAACAGTCCCAAGAGATTGTCTCATGACAATCAGGCTCTGTATAAGGCTTCTTTATATTAAATATAGACAGAAAGAGTTCGCCAACAGGTATAAACTAGCACTTACTGGTAAATTTGTAGAATTTAATAAAAATCATATTAAAAACTCGTTTATCTTTAATAGCTTTCCAAGAACTTCTGAAGTCAGTCTTTTTTAACACCATTTCCAGAAAAACGCCATTTTCCATAACAGAGATGTCACCCAGGTTCTACTCCCTTCAACAGAAGTAAAACAGAGAAAACAGAAGAAGTGTCAGATGAAAGGTTAACTCTAGAGGTTAATCAAAAACTCTCGACATGCCATTGGTTAATTGCTTGGTTAAATTTTTGGAAATAATTTTAAAATCAAGGGTTTTTTTCACATGAGCATTTTGAAATAACAGAGATTTCAGAGAGGTCTTTCATTCATATTCATTTTCTAAGAAAAAGGAATTAAAATGCAGACTCAAACACTGCTTCTTCATTTCTTAAGCACAGTCCTACATGAATAACAAGGCTGAACGTTTATTATTTCTTACAATGCATTCATGGTAAGTATGTTCAGTCAATTAGCAGAGTTTCACAGACTGCAGTGGCAGCAGGGTTGGCAAACCACGGATCGAACTTGGTTCATTAGCAAAAACACCATTTCACACCCTGTTTGCTGCTACTGTGAAGGCAATCGAGACAGGTTCTCCTCTGCACACGACATCAGTCTGTGCAAAGCTGATCGACTGGTACTGCTGAATGAGCGTTCCCACATGCAAAGAAGTACAAACCCAGTTTGTTCTTCCACCTGACACCAGCCCTACACATCTAACAAGCAAACATACAGATTTTGGTCATTTCATAGAAACAACTTTGAGATTAAGCATCTCAGTGGCAAAGCTTCAAATACTTATTTCTAACACTCACAAAACATGACATTATTATATAGATATATATGTAATTATTATGTCTGTAACTCCAGCAGATAATACTTCAGCTTTTCCTTGCAAATATGAATCCCTAAGAGCTTCCTTTTGGCCACATGCATTCACCTTGCAGAAACAGATACATAATCTTTGGTTAGAGAGGCCAAATAAAATCTCTAACCCTTAATCATTCCTTTCAGTCACCCATTCCAGATGCTGAGATAGAGCCACAAAGTGTCAGGCAGCGCCAGTGACAAATGGTGATTGTTACAGGTAGCTGGGAAGACAAGGGCTAAGCCCCTGCACGAAGCTTAGAATCAGAGTTAGCTCTCTCCACCGATGTGACTTATATCCAACTTAAATCAGGCAGGTGTTACAGAAGGGGTTAATAAACATTAACAACTTCAGAGTCAAATGACTGCCTAACTTCTTAAACATTACACAGCAAAACGCCGCACTGGAGATTTATCGGGGAGAGCCTTCTCCCTCAGTTACTGCTGGAAGCGGTGCAGTGATTTAGAGAGCTGGATGTGCTTTCTCTGGAGTCGCTGCTGTTGCCATACTTCCAGCAGCCAGCGCCAAAGCACATGCCAGTGCTTGCGTAAACCAGGCGATCAACAGTGTTATTTTAACTTATCTATTGACCCCAAGTGCAACAGCCAGATTTTAGAGATTCTGCTGAATGAAGGTGCTGAAAATAACACAATTATCAGTTCCTGCTAATTATGAGCACATTGGTAGACTGTAGAACCTCCTGAAAGTACAAATACCAGAATCATTTCCAGCTTGTGGTTAATGAAAATAAAATCGTTAAAGAAAAGGCTAAAGCTACAACTCAGTGACGCTACAAAGCGACTCGAAGCAAAGAAGGATCAACAAGAAGCCCTTTAGTTACTGGCTCTCCACCAAATTCTCACTCTGTAAAACCAAATGCCTGTAAAAACACTGGATGCTCATCCAAACTTTGCGCAAATAGACAGGCTGGGAAAAAAAACCCTCACAGGAACAAAACGCAGATTGTTACCGCGAACTTTTCATGCGTGCCGAGCTAATCCCCAAAGCCAGCACAACCTCCATTCACAAGACACAATTACTAGAGCACCTCTCGTAACCTGAGCACTCGCTTAAATCACAGGAAAAAAAAATAAATAAAAGAAAGAGTGTGGCAAGGAAAAAAGGTACCAATCTCATTTTTCCCAATCAAACTCTGCCACCTCCCCCGCTGAAGAGAAACCAGGTGTGCCACATCCTTACAGCCCGGGGCTGGAGAGCGCAGGGATGAGGAGCGGAGGTGCGAGCATTACCTGCCAGCGGCCGTAGCTGAGCAGCAGCAGCGCCAGGGGGATGGCGGTGCCCGACATGGCGTGGGTGGAGGGCATGCTGTACTCGGAGTTATAGAAGACCTCCAGCTTCACCACGGGCGGCGAGGCAGGACGCGGCCAGCGGATCACATCCTTGGTGCACTGCCCCAGGTACATCACCCACACCCAGATGATGATGAGCCTCCGGCCCAGCCAGGCGTCCACATTCCAGATGCAGAAAGGGAAAAAGAGGATGTAGAAGAGCTCGTTGCCCAGCTCCGTGCCCAGGCTGAACAGATAGTAGAGGAAGCGGCTGCGAGTGGCGAACTCCTGGCTGCCGTCCTCCTCCTCCGTCAGCGAGTTTCGGCGCGGCCTCCTTCTCCAGCGCCGCGGGGTTCCCGCCGCGCCGGGCACGGCCCCGTTCCCAGAGGGATGCGCCTGCCCGCCCGCGGGGCCACCGTTCGCCACCGGCCCCCGTGGCTCCGCGCCGGCCCAGCCCGAGGGCCCCTCCACCCCGCAGAGCCGCTGGAACGCGGCCACTTTCCGCGGGTCCTGCAGGTGGGCGGCCAGCAGGGCCAGGCGCTGGCCGAGAGACATAGCGGTGGGAGCGGGGGTGAGCTGAGGGCGGCGGGGGACTTCGTCTGAGGGGCGGAGAGGAGAACGAGGGCTCCGCGGAAAAGGAAAGGCGCTCCCTAATGAGAAACCCGTTGGAAAGCGAGACGCCGCAGACACCGCGGGACAACCCTCGCCTCAGCCGGTCCCTCCCGCCGCTCGCTCCCTCACGCCCTCCCCGCTCGCTCCCTCCCTCACGCCCGCGCCGGGCCCGCCCCGCCGCGCCTGCGCGCAGCCCCCGCCCCGCGGGAAACGCTCATCGCGGCGCGGATTGGCTGCAGCTCTCCCTCGGTCCCGCCCCCGCGGGCAGCGCAGCCAATCGGAGCCCGGCCCTGCGCGAGGGGTGCGCGGCGTGAGGCGGCCTCGAGCGTGAGGGGCAGAGGCGGCGGGGGGCGGCCCGTGGGGTGGTCCGGGGTAACGCCGGGCCTCGGAGCCTCTTTCTTCTTATAGAAACACAGAATCAGTTGGGGTGGAAGAGACCTCTGAGATCATCGAGTCCAGCCTGTGGCCGATCACCACCCTGTCCACCAGACCATGGCACTGATTGATCCAGTCTTCCTTAAAGACCTCCAGGGACAGCGACTCCACCAGCTCCTTGGCAGCCCATTCCAGTAGCTAATCACCCTTTCCATGAGGAAATTCCTCCTAATGTCCCACCTGAACCTCCCAGTGGTGCTGTTTAAGATTTCTGGGAGCCTGGCTCTGGTGGTGTAGACACGAGGGGAGGGCGGAGGCTGCGAGGGGCCGCAGCCCCGGCGGTCAGGCCGGTTCCGCCGTGGGGGCAGGCCGCGGGCGCGGGGCTGCGGAGCCGCTCGGGGAGGTTCTGCAGTGCCTGGGGCAAGGATCGTGTCTTAGCCCGTCTCCATAGTGGGGAGGAGACTCCGCATCTCCTTGAGAGTGTGTGTGTGCGGGGCTGGGAGTTCAGGACAGGGATGTCTGTGAGCAGGTACTTCGCAAGTCTGAGTTGCTGCGGTGTCCGTCCTGTAAATGGTGTGAGAAATGCGATCTCTGGTCACCTCTGCTCTTTGTTACTTCTGTTTGTACTACAGATGCTGCTCCTGGGTATTTGTATCTTGCCATAAAATCAGGAGGTTAAACAAGTGATAAACAGTTGCTTTTTGCCATTTTTAAAAGGGTGAGCAATATGACCCAAGCAACTGGTTAACTTCATAGTAATCCTAACCAAAATAGAAAGTCTGATGTGGAATTCAAATAATAAAAAGTTGAAACAAAGGAGTATGATGCAGATCTACAGTGTTTTAGTTAAAATAGTGTTTTGAGGAGGTTCTTGACTTGATGCTGTGTGATACTCTCATTACACAGTGCTAACAAATCATACAAATGGAATTTACTGCCATATCTCAAGAAGAAATCTGTATGACAACTTAGTTGAAAGAGATGGTGTCTAAAAAGGTGCTGGTAGCAGGTTCTATGCTACATGGAACTGTCCTGCTACATTTTTAGCAAAGATCTGGAAGCAGATCCAAACCTGCTGCTGAAAAAATTCAGCTCCAGAATTAATGGAATTGTAAATAATTATGAGAATGGGGCACTGATCAATACATTTTGTACAAGCAGCTTGTTCAGATTTTCACTCATCAAACCAAATAGCTGTCTATCTTAAAACCCAAGTGTGGAGACCATAGCTGGAAAATAGAAGATTCTGAAGGTAATGACTTTGAGAAGGATTTAAGGGTCAGATAAGTAAGCAATCAGATAAGGGCTCTCCTGTATGCTGCTGTGGCAGAAAAGGATTAATCAATGTATAAACAAAGGAATTAAAAAATGTTTATTTTACCTCTCATGTTTGACCTCAATAATATCATCACAGGGTAGTGCATACAGTGCTGGTTTTCAGATTTTAAGAATCACATTGGAAAATAAGAGAGAACAAAAGAATGAAGCAAAATGTTCTGGTGGTTGGAAAAAAATGCCTTGCACTGGGATGTTTTAGAAGCTCAGGCTGTTAAAGGTATCTGGAAGAGAATTGGAGGTGACTTGATTGTAGTGTATAGGAACATTCCTGAGGGGAAATACAGGATATTAAAGGGTTCTTTAATCTATTGAAGAAAGGCATAATAAGAAGTAATGGCCAGAGGCAAAAGCCAGACAAATTCAAATAGGAAATAAGACACACATTTTTCCATGGTTAACCACCAGAACACGTTCCCAAGAGAAGCTGAGGATTTGCCATCATTTCATGTCTTCTGTTGAAGATTAGATGTATTTCTGAAAATTAGTTTTTAGCCAAGCAGAAGTTATGCTTTATTTTATTGGATGAATGCAGGTTGAAATCTGATGGCCCGTGATGAGCACAGCATCAAGTTGATCTGCTGGGACCATTGTGTTTCAAATTCTAATGCTAGAAGCAGACATTTAGTTTATTACCATGAGCATTAGAATCAATTCTTTTTTGCCTTGAAATATCTACACACCATAAAATAGCTGATGTGAATTAAGCTTTTGGCTGCAGAATAAATTTACTGAGAAAATAGCTAAAGGTTTTGGCCTTTTCCTTCCTAGATTTACACTCTTGGGATTACTTGGGAAAATTTCTGTGCATTTTAATTTAAATCTCTGAAGGAGTAGATCCTTACAGGAAAATTCATTTAGTGCATTCTAGTTCTCTTAGTCTTGAGGCAATTTTACATATTTGATGTTCACATTGTGAAATTCTTCTTGTGGGATTATTATGCAGAGTACTCAGTTAACTGCACCAAATGAATCCTGATAGATTTCCTATATTGTACATTATGTATATTTGTATGTAACATATGTTTTCATCATACAGCCTTAACCTCACTTGAGGCATCATAATATAAACAATTATATTACCAACAGAGGAGCTGCTGCTACTGAAAGAAGGATGAATGAAATAAAAATAAGATTTCAGATCAGGTGCTTGGCAGAGAAACATGAAAAAATCCACCCCTGAAATGGTACATGATCAATTCTTCTGTCTTGAGACTGGAAGGTGTGCTGTCATTTCTCTGCCTTCTGAGAAATGCTAATTCTGCAAGATGCATGTGCTTCCTAATTTACATGCTTCCCTGGCTCTTGGGCAGAAAATGCAAAGACAGGAGCTGAAAAACAAGCTGCTGCCTCGTTTGTGCATTTTCCCAGAGTCAAGCCACAAACAATCTCCCCTTAAACACAGAACAAACTGAAATCTGTTAATTAACCAGATGACGAATTCTGGAATGAGATCTGAATAACTGTGCAGGGGGAAAAAATCAGCGATTACAAAGCAAGACTTGTCTTTATGGTATGTGCTTGGTAACTTAAAAAAGCAGAAAATGTTTGTGTGGCTGAAACTTGTTTACTTTGACTTTGAGCTGTTAGTGTGAAAATGGCATGCCATTAATACTGAGGGAGCTTTTAAATTACCTCTGTGCATTTTAAGGCAAATAAAGATTGCAGTGGGCACTGCGAGAGGGGGGTGGGGTGGACCCTAACACTGAACTTGGACAGAAATTGTGTTTCTTTGTAGTATCTGCAGGAGATGGCCCCGAGGCTGTTCTGGATCCATTTCAGCTCAGCACACAAGGGCTGCCTGAGCTGACACCCCTAACGTGCGTTTGCAGGGATGCCTGGCAAAGCAGTGCACTCGCAGCCGTGTTCTGCAGGCTGGCAGGATTTGACAAGACAGCTGTGGGAATCGATGGCAAATGAGGTGCAGAACACATCACACTTAGAGCTGCTGCTGCCACAGCCCTGCCCGAGTGATAGGAGCAGCATCAGGAGCTCCTTTTTAAAGCAGAACATCTTTTAGGTGAGCACTGGTGTTTAACACACAGTTCTGCCTTGTGAAGCTTTTAATTGCAGACCAGTTTATCCCAGTCAGCAGAAGCCCGACATTTTATTAGGACAGTTGTTTTTCTGAAGGAGTGGGTGTCAGGATGTTCTCCAGGAATGGGGAATTGTTTTCTGCCATCACCAGAAATAGCTTGAATCCAGTCATCTTTTTGTGCCAAAGGCATGTATGATAATATTTTGTCAAGAGAATTAAGATTATTTCCCAGCATGAGGAAGATGGAAAGGAGTGCCCATAGTGGTCTGAAGGACTGCCTTCCTGTTGAAATAATTACTCTAATGATGCTTGGGTTGTGTTATATATTAATGATGCTAAATTGCCTAGAGTCAGAGGAAAGCTTCATCTTAGATGATTTTTGAATGTCAATGAATAAAATGTGCTAACCATATCAGGTTTATTATTAATTTTTAAAGAAATTGGTGAGTTGAGTGCCCAGATTTGAGAAGGCAAGAATATATTTATTATAAGGCTTATAATAAGTCTTGAAAAATACATGAGAGAATAAGGGAAAATGGATTTTATTTCTAATTAATGCTTATTGCTCTAAGCAAAAAATAAAAAAAAAGCGTGGCAGTGTTTTAATTTGTTCTTGAGTATGAGCTATTGCAATAGCTCAGTGAAGGAGCTGGACATGTGCTAATGTACCATTGTAGCAGTGGAGAAAGAGCAGACTGAAGGGTTTTCAGCTCACTTAGGTTGTACTTGGCTGTTGCTGAGTCCTGTGCAGTACTCTTCTTAGTAAGCAATTTAAGGTGTTAAAATACTGCTTATCTCTGTAAAAGTTGCTGCTCATGAATCTCAGTGATGGCTTTTTCAACGGAACTTTAAGGAATTTAGCTGTCTTTAGTGAAAATGTATGTAATCAGCCAATGTAGCACTTCTCTTAGATAAGGTGTAACAACTATGTCCTTCTGCATGGGCCAAAAAAACCCAAAATCCTCTGTGGTTTGGAAAGAATAAGGTTTGATTCTTGTTGTTTTTTGGTCTTTTTGGTTTGGTTTGGGTTTGTTTTGTTTTGTTTTTTGGTTGTGTTCTAATTGCTATGCTAAAAATTTTATATTGCAATAAAAAATTAATTCACTGACTTGCTGCAATCTCCTGATTTCAATTCATTTTAGCCTGGTTATGCATTTTTTTCTGCAGGATAATGCTCTAAGTTCTGTATGCAAGAGAACCTTTTTGTTGTTGGTGGTGTTTTATAACACTTTGCCTGTATTATTTACTTTGTTAATCTGTTAAATTGTGCACACGCAGTGCTTTGGCATTTGGGTACGGTAGGGAAAGGTCACTGGGTACCTCAGAAATCTGATCCCTTGGCAGACTGGATAAATTGAAAGATGAAGGCTCAAATAACATTACCTTAGCAATAGGACCATGAGCAGCAAAAGCAGAAAGCACAGGCTTTGTTTGAATGGTGGGTGTTTTCCTTCAGAATTACAAACTTGGATTTTGCAGGGAATGGAATCAGCTGGCTTTGATGTGTTGCTATTTTAGCCCAGGATGGCACAGCAGCACATGTCCTCATGTCACAAGATGTATTTCTCATTATACTGCTGCCTCATTTAGATGAGAGCCAAGTGTGTCCATCATTCTAGAGTCTGCCCAGCTGCTTGGGTTGGCTTTTCTTTTTTTTCTCTGCATGTCTGTAGTGGCATGTAATCTGGGAAAAGCACAGAATTTTAGTGACAGCATGGTTATATGCAGATGCCAGGTATGCAATGCTGTGATTTGTTACAGTAAACAGGAATAAAAAAGTAGAAAATAAGTAATAAAAGGGACTGAAGTGATGGAATCTCCTCTCTAAAGTTGTTCTAGGAATGCAGTTGTTATAGTCCTTTTATTCTTCTGTGAACTTAAATCCATGTGTTTAACCCTGTCACATGCCTCAAATGCAATTCAGATAAGGTGTCGTTATTTAAGGAGTGTTTCTGTTGTGTTAAAAATGGGTGTTGGAGATTATTCCATTTTCAACATTATCTTAAAACACACTTATCTCAGTGTCTTACAGTTCTTAATTGGTAACACATCAGAACAGCTCTGTGAGGGAGTAGAACTTGTGATTACCACCCCCTTCATTTTACTACTGGGGAAAAGATACGGATTTGGTAACAGTTTCATTATATTTCCATTTCTTCCATTTTCCCATGTTCCTGTAATTTGAAGTCTTTAATTCAGTGATGTGCTGACTATGTGGTGAGAAAATGGAGATTGTTTTTTTTTTCCCACGTGGTTTCTCAAGGAGACTAACAAATCCTAAAGCAACAATAAACCCTTAGACTTTTTGCCTCCTCATCCCAGGATTTGGAATTGAAAACAATTAAATTTGGGGAGCTGGGGGAGACATTGGTTTCTCTGTAGGCTGGCAGAGAACATTTGCTCTTTTTTAGAAACACACATAAAATTTAGAAAAATAGGAGCAGATTTGGGTTCCTGCTTTTTATAAAGTTTGAGCTAATAATACCTAATTATGGGTGGGTGTGAAACTCTCATTTCTGGAAGTTGCTCCTTCATTCTGGCTAGCAGGGATTAAATTGTAAAATTGCTTGTTTTCACTTGGAATAACTGACTGTGCTTTCATTCCCACACTTTGCTTTATTGTCCACAACATTTTTCTATGGAAGGGGCAAGTTCCTAACTTGTGCCTGCACATATTTGGGTGCCATCACTGTGTAATTTTATAGCTGTGTTTTATTCCTAGCAATACAGCAAAGGAGAGGTAGAATTAAAAAAAAAAAAAAAAAACAACCAAAACTTGTGCACAGCCCTTCATCAACCTGGAGCCCAGAATTGGAGGGTTCCCTCTTCCACACACCATCTGAACTCTGGTGGTTGTATCATACCTTCAGCCTTTTTATCCCTGGAATTTCTGCACATCCCTTAAAGATACTTGTGCTTTAAGAAAAAAGTGAGTTCTTTCACGCTGACTCTCATCAACTGCAATTTCTGCACATTGGGCTGAATTTTGTGTGCGGGAGTGGCAGTTACATCTGTGTCTGACAGCCAACTGTGCTGCAGGGGCAAACAGCTGTTGAGAACTCCTGGGAGCAGGGAGATTCTTGTTGGAGCACGCTGAGAGCAGCCAGGATCCCTCTCCTGGTTCCCCAGGAGCAGAACCTCACTGATGGGACAGTTCAAAGGCCTTATCCCCAGACCAAGGATGAAAACAACCCTCCTCTTAGGGCATCACAGAGTTGGGAGGGCACCTAGCAAGGTGATCGCATCCTAGGAATTACAGCTTTGTGAAAAAAAAAAACCACAGAAAAAAACTAATTTTCAAGAAACTAGAGCCTCTCTGATTCCTCTGACTCATCAAAGGGATGCACACCACACCACAAGAATGGGAAGGAATTCATGGGAATCAGCCTGAAGAGCAGGAGCAGAAAGTTCACCACGTGGCATCCTATGACATGAAAGGGAGGAGCCTGTTCAAATCTTCCCATAAGGCTCAAAAGTTCATGTGTAGGTAACTAGGCAAGGCTTAGGTGTGCCAAATAAATCCCTAGGGAAGAGGGATTTGATATGCTGAGAGAATCAGGATGCAAAGTACAAGATGTACAGCTGAGGGGAATTTGCCTTTGCATTCATAGATGTGTGTTTTAGTCAGGTCTGGACTTTTTTCTTGGAAGATCACAAATTGCCAAGATTATGAAATGGAGCAGATTCATGTTCAAGGGTGTGTCAAGTTACTCATCCCTCGAGTAGGAGGAGTGAAAGCTTCCCAAGGGTTTTTTCTGACAACATGTGTTCATTTTCTATTCAGAGGGGGAAAAGAAGCCACAGTTTGGGAAATGTGTTTGTCATTCACGGAATCGTTCACTGTAAAAGGCAGAAACCCTGACAGATAGACAGACCAGGAGATCTGTGGGCAGATAAGAGAGTTGTTTGGAGCTGGCTGATAACAAACCAAGTGTGGGGATGGCTCTGAAACTCTATCCCATAGCTCAGGGAGAACTAAAAGGGAGATACCTTGAATTCAATGCAGTACAGGATCTCTGATGGTAGTTAGTTATGACTACTTTTATAAATAATTGCATAGCTGCCACTTTTTTATGGGGTAGGATACCCACTTTTGATATAAACGCCAAGTGCTCAGAGCTCTTGCCAGGGAAGGACATTTCTAAGTCCTTTTAACAATGTGATAGCCAATATTAATTAACTCTCATTGTGGTTCTGTTTGTTGCAGGTGAATTGAGAACATCCATGACATTGCCAAGAGCCATTTTTTTTCAATCTGTTGAAACTGCCGGCAATCCACCTCCATCGGTTTTCCACCTTTTGGGTGTTATGTGCTCCCAGTCCTGGGGAGGTTCTCAGGAAAAGGCCAGGTGTGCTCAGCACACATGGTGATACTCAGAACAACTTGCCTGCCTTACTGCTGCACCCTTTTTCAGGTAATGCAACCTGTGCATCCCAGGGCGATTCAGAACCTGTAGGACAAGTATTTGGGATGGAGCCAGTGGTTCTGCCGGCTCTCGCTCTCAGGGTAACACTTGCTGCTCTTTTTAATTACACAGAAAGTGCTCAGAATTATGTGTGTGTCTGTGACATTTCACAGAATCACAGAACATCCTGAGTTGGAAGGGAACCCACAAGGATCATCAAGGTCCAACTCCTGGCCCTGCACAGGACACCCCATACTGTGTGCTCAAGAGCATTGTCCAAACACTTCTTGAACTCCAGCAGGTTTGGTGCTGTGACCATTTCCCTGAGGACCCTGAGCAATTTCCTCAAATGTAAATTAATCCTTAAAATATCATCATGAAGTAAGTAATTAGATGCTTGGAGTGGTGAGTTAAAATACATGGGGTTATGTGACTTGCCCTCAAACATCCAAGTCATTAAATAAATGCACTGTCACGATGGATAGGTTCTACAATGTTTACTTTGGGTACCAGAAATGGGACTCAGGTGGATTCATCTGGCCAAGTTCAAGAAAACTGCCTATGTTCTAGATATCTGTCAGGGAAACTGTTTTCTGCTGTGGCAGCTGTTTGAGCTGAGAGGTATGTAAAAATTCCACTGTAATCCCTGGAGAAGCCCACTCTGCTGTGCACACTCAGAGCCTTGTAGCACTGAGCCAGTGCCATTCACAGAAAAAACACAGGCTTCTGTGAAAAGGGCAAGGGAAGAGAAGCAGCAGAGCTTCCTTCCCATCATATCTCCATAAATGCAGTCAGCTAGGGAGTGGGAAATCTCAATTCAGTTTCATCCTGGCCTGATGGGATGCAGCCCATTTGTGACTCAGAAGGCTGCTGTAGGCACTAGGTTATGGCATAATCCAGGGCATTGTGTCTCCCATCCCTCTCCTGCTTTTGAGACCTCTGTCAGAGAAATGGAAAGAGATCTAGCATTGCAAGCAGTTCTGTGATTGGGATGTTGGAGATCCACATTTGATGGAGCTTCACTGCTTTGGCTGAGGAGGAGCAGAGGCTCTGATTAGGTGTTACCTCCCACAGGTACTGGGAATTGCAATTGGAGGCCCCCAAAGTCCTGTTCTTGGAGTTGAGTGAAATTGGTCATGCAAACAAGTCATGCAGTTGTAGATTTGGAATCAGGATATGTAAATGATGGAAATTGGCCATGAACACAAGACTGCTGATTCACAGAGCTGTGGAGCAACCATGCTTGAAGCATAACTTGAGGATGCAGCAGCTCTGTGTTTGTTTGCCTGTATGTCTTCTGATACCACCCTCATGATCTGCTGTGGCTCCTGAGAAGAAACCAATAAAAGATGATGTATAGTTGGAGAAGCACTTTTTAAAGAAGTTGTTAATTTTGGAGGCAGTGGGAGACTGTGTAACTCTTTGATCACAGTATTTTAGGAAAAAAAAAACAAAAAAGATGTTTATAGCATGGCTGGAGGAACTTGCAATGTGGATTCATCAGTTAAGGACCTAAGCATTCTAAGGATTGTGTAGTTATGCACCTTTATTGTGCTAGAAATGACATACTGCTGATGAAGGGGCTTTTCAAACCAGCCTAGCTAGACAACAAAGGAAGATAAAACACTGTTCCTGAAGAGGCTGGAGTAGTCACACTCACTTTGTCTTAAAATTTGCAAAGTTCTCTGGCTAGTCAGATGGCTTGGTGCTATTTCTTCTAGGCTGGAAGTGCTCATTTTCTGGAATCTGATTTTGCCTTATGACTGTGGTGCTGTCCCCCTCTGTATGATGTGTGCCCGTACAACTTTTTTATTAAGCCTTGCTCTCATTAGCTCTGTCTGCCTTCTCCTCTGCATTTGTTTAGTTGATACTTCACCCACATGTGCAGTCAGGAGACCTCTTAAATGTCCCTTTGGCTTTGTGTATATAGGGTGTCTGCCAGAGCTTCTGCAGCCGCAAGCTGTACAACCACTTCTGTCCTACTCTTTAATCCTACCAGCACCAGTGGAGTGCTCACACTTCTGCTCATGTGGTGGTACCAGGGTCATGCTACAACATTTCATATTTTGCCCCTTTAAATGCCAGCTGCAGAAAAGCACTGGCAGAGTCCTCCTGACAATGCCAACAACAAGAGTATAACTAGATTTGTTATGGAAAAAATAAACACCAGATAGAATCACTCCCTTAGTAATTTTTTTTCTTGGATATGGCTTGTAAGTTCTGCATAGGACAGGATTCTTCCTCATTTTTCCTTATGAGCTTGGACTTCATTAGGAAACTGGAGACACAGGTGACACAGTTACTGGAGAACATATCATGTGTCCTTGGATGAGTAGACAATAATTATCCAATATCATTTACAAAACCAAATCTTAAACAAAGCATAAGTAAAGTTAAAGCTTCCTAGATACAATCACAGGCTTCTGCATATTCTCCAGTGTGTAAGTAGAGCTTACCCTTCTGTCCTGGAGAAATTGCCAGCCTCTGAGTCTGCAAGATTTGGCATTCATGCCACTAGCAACATATCCAAAGAATAATGTGGAGAGCAAGGCAAACATGGTGTAGCAATGACTAACACTAGAACACCTCCTTTGCCTAACAAAATCATCACCCTCCTAGAAAACCCTCACTAAAATGGGACCAGGACTTCCGTGTCCAGAAGGAAATCACATCTAAATGATGCAAGAGATTGGTCATCATCACCATGATGCTATTGCATACCATGTCCAGTGAAATCCTGGCAAACAGGACTTCACTCAAGTGTCAGATCCTATTGTTTAACTATAAGACAACTGCCTGCAAGACTTTTAATGAAGACATGGTAAGATTTTTTTCTGCAATTTACCAAGCTGGTTTCATTTTTTAAACAAGTGCTTGGAAAAGTCACATGTCAGACTCTTTTATTATGAGCTCAGTGTTTGTTGGGACAGTCTTGCAGCATCCCAGCAAGGTGAGCAGAGCAGCCCTGGTGACACAGCCCAAGAGCAGCTGTGCAAGCCACAGCAGGGAGGAAGGGCAATGCTCAAGCCAGGAAGGCAAGTCAAGGAGGTCAGGGCAGGATCAGGCAGAAGGCAAGGCAAATCCCAGCCTGAAGGAGACTTCTCACAGCTCTTTTCCCTTCAGTCTTGTCCCAGTTTACAGAGCTTGCCCTGAACATGGGCACCAAACTCCTTGGAGCAGGATTGAAGGCAGTGTTGGTACTCAAACACCCCTGACACTGTAAAAACTAAAATGCAGTTGTATTTGTTAGGGCATGCAAAATGCTTGCAAGAAAACCTCAAACCAGCATAAATTACAAATCTGAAACTCAGATCAGATTCTGTGTAAGCCTGTCTAAGTTTTATGATCTGTCTCACTGAACCTGAGCCATGCCTTCAGCAAGTCTGGCTTGAGTTACGTATTTTGGTTTAAATGGTTTAAAACCTGAAATTGAAAAGATTTGTGTAAATAGTCATTTATAACCTTCGGGTTCCAGCAGCTTTTTTGGCCACATACAGTTACTAATATAACTGATCTTTTCACACAGAGGTGGGGGAGCCCTGCATGCAAGAACCTGGGGGGCATTTAAACAAAGCCCTTAGAAAACGCCACCTTTTACTTTAAGAGGTATTTCTTACAAGGCAGTCTGTGTAGGTTTGCAGCGTGAAGTGATCTCCAAATTAAAGACAGTCACACTATTCTCCCAAGTGTGTAATTAGAAAATAATACCTCTTTGTAATACCCCACCATGAAATGTTTAGTTTAATTTCCAGTGAAGATACTGACCAGTGCTGTGATTCTGCAAGGGATTATCTTTGTGCATTGTGCTCACATGTTCCTTTGAAGTCACAGGGAAGGCACTCAGTGCTGGAAGTTGAACATATTTGATTCTTGACAGGGTCATATAATGTTTGGAATCAGTTTTCAGAAGCCTGTGGGCTTACTGCTAATAGAATTAAGATGCAGCTTCCTTTCTTAGTGTTGAATACTCCCTGTAAAGATAATAAGTGGATTGAAAAGTAAAGAAATTATTTAGGAGAACATTGATCGTTTTTTAATAGGCCCCCAAAGCTCTCTTAACTCCAAATAAAGTCAAGAGGAGCCAGAAGTCTTTAACTCCTCTGCAAGTAATCGTGTTCTTAGGAAGAATAAACCTTATTAAGTCCTTTTTCTTCCCTGTGCTTCTGTACCAGTAACACTGAAATAAGGACACTGATTTCTTTTGTTAATCAACTGGTGAAAAATGTTGTTTTCAATGCAATGAAATCCTACTTTTGTGAATAATTTCCATATACCATTTCAGATACAGGATCTTTGGCACTCACATAGAAAAATATTATTACATTGAGTCCACTGATGTTTCCTTACCCCAAGCAATTAAAGTATAAGCTGGAAACTGCCCATATAATCCTTGAAAAAATAAAATTGATACTTTGAAGAAGCTGTTTTCACATTCTTTCCTGTGTGGTCTAACTACAGTAAAAATAATTGAGAATATTGGATTATAACAATATTTCTTTTTTGTGCTGGAAAATGAATGTCAAAATATAGCAAAACAGTAAAAGCATCACAGCACAGCATGCATGTGTCCCATGATTAGCACAGAACTAAAAACAGCTTAAAAACAAAGAAGATGATGATCCTGATGAGGACAAGAGAAAATCTTTGAGGAGGAAGACCTGACAGAAACACCAGCCCTATGGAAAGCATATCACATCTTCCCATGACTTTTGTAGTGGGTATTTCCAAGCACAAGAAGAAGGGCAGGGTCCCTGTGGGCAGGAGGTGGCCCTGGATGCTGGCACAGCTGGGACAGGTGTCCCTTTGATATCCCCATCTGGGTGCTGCCTCCTCTGGCAGGCTCTGCTCACTGAGAGCCCCCCTGCTGGAATCCCTGTGTGCATCCAGGCCTGCAGCACATCAGGAAACACCTCTGGCAGGGAGACTTCACCTCTCACTGCTTGTGCACCACAGGTGTCTGCTCCAGCTGTGGGCACAGTGAGATAAGAGGAGGTGACACAATCATGGAGGGGAGTGTTTGAAAACAACGCTGAGCTGGGATCACAGCTTGCGTCCACGAGGACTCTTCAGCCACATCAATGATCTCCATGAGGTGAAGAGGAGGAAAGAGAGTGTTTCACCTGAAAAACATTCTGTATAAAGAGCAGAGTTGCAGAGCAGAGTTGGCAGAGGAGTAAAGAGTTTGATTAGAAAAAATAAAGTCACAAGAGAAAATTTACTCACTGTTGTCACAAGGAAGGGAGGCTGCATAATGCTTACCTGGAAGAAGCTGAGGAAAAGACATGGAACTGTTTTTTAATTACTCTGTCTGGGAGAAGATTATATAGAGATTAGGGGAAGTGCATGTTTGCAGAGATAATACAGCTTGAGGGACAGCCAAGAGATCAGAGGTTGTTCAGAGGTTTACCACTCACCCTTGCCTTTCAGCAAGTGAAGCCACAAATTGAGGCACTCGCTGGCCAGGAAGCACTGCCAGCACTCACAGGCTCAAACTGTGCCAGGCCAAAGCAAAAGCACAGATTATGATGCATCTGTCTGAGTGTGAAAAATCAAAACTTAATTTGGATTAGGATAATTGTAACCAAAAGATCAGCTTAGACATGCAGCTACACTTAGATAACACAGATGGCTCTTGCCCATGCTCTATGCCCACCAAAAGCTGTGTTCCTGCATCCATGTGGTGCCAAGCTCCAGTACAAAAGCCCCTGGGAGCAGAGTATATTTACTTTGAATCATCACCAGGCTACTGTGATAACACAGCCTTTAGTTGGATTATACCATGGACATTTATGCTGTATAAAAGTGGCTCAAAAGGTGCTTGTAAGATGAAAAAAAAAAATCACGTATTCCTAATCGCCTTATTTGTTCAGTTATATTACTGCAGAATCACAGAATCATTTAGGGTGTAAAAGACCTCTAAGATCAATCATTGAGCCCAACCTTTGGCCAAACACCACCTTGCCAAATAAACCATGGCTCCAAGTGCCACATCCAGTTGTTTATTGAACAGCTCCAGGGATGGTAATTCCACCATTTCTTCAGGCCCATTCCAATGCTTAACAACCCTTTGTGTGAAGAAATTCCTCCTGATGTCCAACTCAAACCTCCCCGGTGCAGCTTTTACCGAGCATCAGTTTTCTCCAATAATTTTAACTATAATCTTCCTCTTCCCTCAGAATCCATGTCTCTGGGAAAGCTGTGCATTGAAAACCAGCTGGTGTAAAAAGCTGGCTGCTACAATCAGTGCAGAGATCTGAGTCCAAACAGCACAAGTCAGGACGTGGCAACCAAGAGCATGCAATGCTGCACCAGTGCAGAGCAGCTCCAGCTGTGTTTTTCTCAACCTCTTGCCCAGCTGTGTCCACCTCTGCTGAACATCTGGAGATAGGTACCAGGTTTACACAGCTATTCCAAATGAGACTCTGCTGTTTTCTAAAGCAGGAGCCTTCTCCAGCCTTTTCATCAACAGTTGACTTTCCTCTTTTAGACCTTACCTCCTGTATTTGCAGTGTTTAGGAGTGAGCAAAGATCTGCAATTAAAATGGTTAAGTTAAAAAAGGAGTAAAACGTCTGAGAAGACAAAGCTGGATTTACTCTTGCTGAGAAAATGGTAAGGCAACGCTTTACATTAACAATTACACATCCTGATTCTGTGTTACTAATTGTTTTATGGTAATGAACTACAAAAATGGCTATTATAAAATTCGACACATGCACTATTTTGCAAAGTTCCATAGCTACACAGAGATGTATCTGAGCAGATACCCAAAACTTGGGAATAAGCCAGCTGTAATGAAGTCAGAACAAAGCATTAGAAGGACAGATAAGGGATTGGTAAAGATTTCAGTGTGAAACAATGGGAATTTAAGCGTTCATTTGCTGAAGGATGCCTTGTCTTTGTTCTCTCTTTTCCACCAGTTTGGTCGTTGCACTTAGGAGCAGATTTCCCATTCTTGTAGTGACTCTGGGGAGAGAGGTTCAAACTGTGGGGTGGAAAAGCCACCTAGTGGTGCAGGGACATGGTGCCAGGCAGGAGCAGGTATCTGAATTCCAAGGAAAGGTTTGTTCTCATGCTGGGACACTGTGCCCTGGCATGTTATAAAAGGTATTTGTTATTATTCATTGAAGTCTGGAATGTGTATTGTGGGTGCATGAAACCCACATGCAAATTAAATAAATTTTCCAAAGGACAGCACCATGAAACTTTGTGTTGGATCATTGGCTGTTTTATATGTGCTGTGTAGACAATAACATCTCATTAAGAGCTATTTCAGAGAATTAGAAGAGGGTTAATGAGTTTGCCTCGTTTTTCTTTCCACCTGTCCAAATAAATGTAGGAGTTGCTATAAGCCCAGCTGCCCAGAGCCCAGAAAGAGAAGAAAGGCTATAAAGACAACACCCATCTGTACTTTTTATTTTAATTTTCATTGTGTCATAGCTTTGAGGCACAACAAGTCAGTGTATTTGCAGAGCTAAGGACTGGTTATCCGTATCTCTGGTCTGGATCCACTGGTGATTCTTCTGAGAATAATTTCTACATGTGCTGAAAGAGTTGGGAAAGCCATCCAATCTGGGGAAACAAAAATTCACCCTCTAGCAAAAGGCTGCTGGGTAGGGCTGATCAGGGCACTGCATCACCAACATGTGAAAGTCTCTCTCCTCAGAAAGGCTGAGAGTGCTGGGGGATGATTACAAGAGCTCCATTCCTCCAGGACCCTTCAGCTCAGCACAAGCAGCACAGAGTTATTGCAAGAATGAAAGCCTATCTCCCTTTGGCACACCAGCGATTAAACCTGAGCCCATGTAAAGAGTAATAGAACAGGCAGCATGTTGTTATCTAAAGTAGGCAAAATGTGAGCTCACAGCTCATATGCTGAGGTTTGGGGCTTATAACACCGAGGTCTTTGCAGCTTTGTGCTCAGAGTGTTCTCTCATTTGCAAACTCATCTGTGAACACACAGACCAGGGAGTTGTGCAGGCACGAGAGATTAGCTCCTGCATGGATGCAGGTACACAAATTGCACAGCCAGCCTTACAGGGCTCTTCAGCCTGTGCTGCTCCTTGAGTGGAGGGAGAGAGAGGGGCATGGCCATGCCAGGCTGGGTTAGAGAACTGCTGGAAATTGTGGGACTGTGCAAGCAAACACACCAGAACACTCCTGACTAAGATGTGCATCCAGCTGTGAGGATCAAACTGCTCTTACCCCTAACATAAGGGAAAGGGGATGTGGCAAAGCTCTATAAGGGACAGATAGGAATGAAGGGGACTGTGAAAATGAAGCCTCTTTAGGTAAACGAATTTCATCTTCAAAATGTGAGGCTTAACAAGTCAAGCTAGGCAATTAGAGTAATTACCCCTAAATGTTTAATTACATAAATGCATCTGCAAATACACGCCAGGCCTGAGGTTTCCTGCCTGTAGTAAATGCATGAATGTGCCAATCTGTGCATCAAAATAAATCACAGCATTTATGAATGTGAACTGACAGAACTGCATCTGCTGAGCTGGAGGAGGAGTGAAGACATGTAGGAAAATACCTGCAAGCACCAGCATTGTCCCAGTGGACACAGAGCTTGGCAGGGAGGTCAGGATGGGGGAGCAGGGAGCAAGGACAGCAAACCAAACAACTGCCATGTGAGATCTGCTCCAAGCTCTGGGGTGTTCTGCTGAAGACTCCAATTTCTTTTTGCAGCACTTTGCCACCATAAGTCTTTTAGGCACCCTTGAGGCAGGCACAGTGTGGGCGAAGAGAAACCTACACTGGGGTTAGAAATCTGGGGCAAAAGGTAAAAGGGATCTGGGAAGGAAATTCTGGAAATGTGCCCATGTGTAGGGTTGTGAGGAGCAGCATTCCCAGACTGTTTGCACAAACATTACACATAGCTTGGAGTAAATTAGTCAGTTTTCCTGATGAAAGTAAAGAGAAATCCACATGTGAGAAGGCACACAGGCCACCCAGCACATTCATATTGGGCTCTCCATGCTCTTTAAAGCTAACAGGAGGCTAATTTGGGTGATTGGGTGTGGGGGTTGTGCCAGAATGCCTGAAAGCACTGGAATTTATAGGTGGACTCGAGGCTGCACTGCTTTTCTCTGGTTTGGTAAAGATTTCCAGAGGTGCAGCAGCTGAAATCTCGATGGTCTCTCTCCATGAGCATTTCTGACAAGTCAGGACATCCTGCACAGCTGCAGAACCTGCATGCTGTACTGCACACAGGTGCAGCAGGTCCTCTGCTCCCCAGAAAGCCTCAGACACTGGGAGCATGTTCAGTCCAACTGCTTGATACCCTTCCCAAAATTGTGGGGTTCATCAGTCTCGCCCACATGTACACCACAGTCACACAGGAAGCCTCACCCAGTGCTGATAGCCTTAACCAGGACTGTTTCCAGGCAGGGCAGTCTCACCTGTCCCTCATTTCCAAGGCTTAATAAAGACCTTTGAAAGACTTTGGGAAGTCTCTCTGGTTTGCACTGCATTCACTTTGGTGACAGTAAAGAGAAATGTGGAAATCTCATGAGCAGATGCTCTCTGATGAATTTTCTGCAGTAGCTTTTCCTGATATGCCCAGATTCCTGAATCTCCCCTAGTGTAGATCATTCCTTTAAATGCATTTTTTTCATCTATCACCAAAAAATGCAATCAGTAGAAATCAAACAACCATTTACATAATTCAGGCTGCGGGAGAAATGACCCAAAACTTCTTACACCAAGCTGTTACAATCCCACTGTCTGGTTTTTCAAGGAAGTTTCTTTGCTGCCCTTCTACAGTCCAAGTGTTCTGTTATTTAATGAATCAGCTAATTTCAAATTTTTTTTAGAGTGTAAGTTCTGCCTATCTGCAAATTTCACCTGGTACTTCTGCATTGCATCCCTCAGCTTTTAAAAGGTCATGTAGGAGCTTGATCAAATCAATGGTATCACTAATTGTAGAGTCACCATCCCTGGAAGTGTTCAAAAAGTGTGTGGATATGGCACTTGGTGTGTGCTGGGCTTATGGTTGGATTTGATAATCCTGAAGGCCTTTTCCAACCTTGGATTCCATGATTCTAAATTAGATTATATGACTCTAATTTTGTTGTAAAGCACTGCTCAACAAGGATAGCAAGAACACAGGCATGACCTGTACTGTTATAGAGGCTGGGACCAGCTGACCCAGTATGGTCCCCTCCAACCTTAACCATTTTGTGATTCTGTGAACCCATAAGCTACAGATCCCTGATAAAATACTCCAAGCCTTGAGAATGGACAGGTTAAAGGGGTGTGGACCTTGGGAGCTGAACATCAGCCCGTCTCTGTAAAGCCCTGACCACACAGCTCAGAAATGAACCCTTCTGCTTCTGTTGCCTTCTGCTTCTTCTGCACTGAATTGTGCTTTATGGGCACACAGTGGGCACAAAAATAAGTAAAAAAAGAGCACTGCTGCCTCATCACCTCGATTGGAGACTGGAGGAGCTTTCTGAGTCTCAGCAGTGGAGCTCAGACATTGATGTGGGTGTTAACAGGAAAGAGTTGTGGAACAGGGAGGCGCTGGATCAGTAACATTCAGGGTTACTGGGAAGCTGTGGCATGAGCTGGCACAGGTAAGGTGGCAGCAGCTTTGCCACCTCCACACTCACGTTAGCCAGAGCACAGTGTTGTTGTCCACAAGCCCTCAGGTTGGTGCTGGTGTGTCTGGGTGTTTCAAAAGAGAAAGTAAATACAAGATCAAGTGTGGTGGGTCTGTAATACTGATACTGTCTGGCCAAAGAGGCACTGCTGGGAATTGATTTCCATCTCCAGATCTGGCACTGGAGCCTGGAAGAGAATCCTGCCAGGCAGCCAAGTGCAGACGTGATTGCCTGTTCAATACACATCGCTGTTTCCATGCAGTCCACTCCACTGAGCAAACACAGCTCGCTGCTGGCAGGGATCACTGTTTGCTCTCTCCAGCTGCAGCTTTGCTTTGTCTGTGAGTAGCTTTGCCGAGTTTCAATTTAGGGTCCCAATAAAGCTTTAACAAAGCTCCAAACTGCAAAGGCAAACAAAAGAGAGAGAAAAATGTAATGAAATGTAATGAGTAAAATGCTGTTGTATGACCACAATAACTTGGGATGCTGGGAACTGCTCGAGAAGTCAGCTCTTCTCTCTTTGCTTTAACAGAAGCTGCCAGGGTGGAAATTACTTCAGAAAAGCACTCCTGCTTTCCAGTGTTTCATCTGTGGTGTGTGGATGAGAGATTCAGCATCCCTCTGCATCCAAGTCCTGCTATTCCAGCCAAGTCAGGCAGGGAGCCTTGCAGGGTCTGTGAGATTTCTGCAGCAGCTGAAAGGGATACTGTGTGACACAAGACCCTTTATCTGGGGAGCAGCACTATTGCCTATTTAATACACTCGCAGGGCAGAAAATATGAGTTGAGTGTTTACCCTGGGATTTAGGCTGAGCACCAAAGTGATCCTGAACAGTAGAGAGGTGTTCCCTATTAGTGGTAGGTTTTAATGAACAAGTCTAAACTGAGGAAGGCTTTAGCTCTCTGTGTAACCAACCTCATGGTTTAAGGTCCTGATTACATTTTTTTCTTTATCAAAAACAGGTCATGTTTTGTGAATTTAGTTTGCAGCCATAAGAATCCCTTCTTTTTAAGAAATTTGTTCGAGTCAATGAAGATTAGATATTCTCTTCTACACATTGGCTGAGAATATGTCCTGTTTGATTACAGGTCTTATAATTCAAAACTGGAGAAACAAAGTTTTCACATGTTTCTCATTCATGCTCAAAACTGTGGTTTGTGCAATACTGCCTTGCTGCCCCTCTCCTGGGGAAGCCCCTGGAAGCTTCTTCTGTCTCCGTGTTTCCTGTGGGAAAGTTAGCTCTTGGAGGAATTTAACCTTTACAGTCCAAAGGATTTGTCCTGACATGCAACTGTGTTTTCCAAACAGAATGTGTATGGGTAGACCTCACCCACTTTGAGTTTAAAAAGCAAAATACACCTTAAAAGCACAGTTCCCCCAGTTGTTCAGCCTCTCCTTGCTGGCTCTTGCAGTAGCAGGATTTTCTGGTAGCCCATCATGGTTTCTCCCACCTTAATCTCACAGCTGTTTCTAAGCCGTGGGAAGCTTATCATTCCCCCGGATATCTTTGTTCTTATCAATCAGGGCTATGAAACTGGCTATTGCCTTTTCAGGTTTCTAGGGAAACATCTCCTCCTTTAACTTCTCTTCTAATCCAGCTTGTTGGCAAATTGCCTTTGGAAGCAGAGGGAAAGGCACAGACTACAGACATAAAAATTCTGATTTCTCTTGTTTTCACAGGTAATTCCAGATATTATTGTGGAGCAGCAATATCCAGCACATGCCCCTGCTCAGTGTTTATGCAAGCAGGTATATTGATTTCTGTACTGCAAAATAGGTTGCAATACAAAACAGAGTTAAGCTCCACAGCAGGATCCCTTCCTTCTGCTGCTTTAACCCTTCGATTTTAAGGCTGGTTTGGGAAGGTTTGACTTAAAACAGACTGAAAAACGACGGGGCTGATCTCAGTGCCGGGTATCAGAAACTGGGGAGGCACATAACTCATTGATACTGACTTTCAAACTGCTCATTGTTGGTGCCTTTCCAGCCACGGTGGCGATCCCTGCTCCCAAAAATCCCTGCCCAGACTCTGCCCGAGCAGCGCGGACTCCCCGCTAGGTGTCAGCGTCCCTCCTGCAAATCACCGGGGTTAATTAAAGCCTTAATGAGGCTCCCTCATTTAGCCAGGCTTCCAGCACTCCGGGGAGATGCCCCTGCCAGCCTGGACCATCGCTTTCCGGGGGAGATTTGCACCAAAACGCTTTTGGCATCACCGGGAGGATGGGGGCAGCGATGGGAGCGCACCCAGCGCCGGGCACTGCCCTGCGAGCAGTTCACTGCAGCTGTTTCATTGTGTTTATCCTGCGGAAATAGGGCTGGTTAGAATTAAATGTGACCGCAGGTGCTCTGCCAGGTCCAAGGGTGCAGGCAGAGTTCTGGTTCTGACAAGAGCCTGGTCAGCTGGGGCACAAAAATTACTTCTATTTCCAGTTTATTTGGTTATCTGGCTAAGGACAGCTCAAGAAACTCACTGAGTACTGAAAAAAAAAGAAAACTTGTTTTCTTCCTCTTGTCTGGAAAAGGAAGATAGCTGAGGATAAGACCTAGAACTTCTTGAAATTCAGAAAAAAATCCTCCAAATCTAATTACAGGAAAAGCTCCTTTATTTAATGAATCAGTTAGCTTAATTTTTTTAAATAAGTGCAAGTTATGTTTCATTTCCTCTATGCATTTTTTTTGGTAGAGTAAAATCAAATTTTAAAGCAATCGTTTACTCATTTTTAATTGCAACCCAACCTGACCTAAGAGAAAAATAATCATGTTAAAAAAGAAGCATTATTCACCATTTCTAATCGTTTTATTAAAATATAATTAGGAATCTGAATAAATGCATATAAGATACAGACTCACTTGAATAAGTAAAAGCCACAGGTGCCCTCCTGGTTAGTCACAGCTAATTAATTCCAACAGCCTCTAAACTTAATCTTCCTTTAAAAATTGAAATTACTGCAGAGAACCATGGCAAAAAGGAATTTAAAATAGCGGATAGATATTTTAAATTAAGATTTCCTGATTGTTGAACTTTGTCAAATTCATCACTTCAGTCCATCTCTGAAATGTACAGTTAATCACCTCCTCTAAACACAAAGCACAGGAGGTGATTGCCCTTCTGCAGCTACATCTCTGGATTCAGCTTTTTCATTACATTGTAATTACAATGGATCTTTAAAGTTGTCATGAAAATAAAGGATTAGTAGAAACAAAAGTGAAAATTTAATGGCACAAACTAAACATCAGCTATGAGCAACTACAGCTCTGGACACTTACCCCGATCCCATTTTGGTTTTGGACTTGTCTGAAGTGAATAAAGAGCATGGAGCAAAATTATGCAGTGAACTTTGTTATTGAAACAGCATGGAGTAATACTTTGAACTTGAGAGAGATTTACATTTTGGTTTAGTCCATGGTGGTAGTGGAATAGCAGCATTTTTGTGTCCCATAGGGATTTCTTGGGGGCCCATCAGGCACTTGGAGATGAATTGTTTCATTGCCCCACCAAGCACATGCTCTTCCACACCCAGCTTACCTCTCCTTGCACTAGCAAGAGCCGAGTTTTGTCCAGAAACTCGTGTTCTTTTATAGAAATGCAGTCTGCTCGTGCACATCTGCCTGCAGCTTGGTTTGTATCACCTGGAGAGACCTTGAGCTTGCTTTTTGTTGGGGCTGGTGAAACATCTGAAGGCCTGTGCTGGATCTTGCTGTGTAAGGCTGTGCTGGGACAGCTCACTGCACATCTGCAGTTCTGCCTCCTTGCAACTCCTGCTGCAAGGTCACACTGTGGGGGTGGCTTTGGGGAACAGCTCTGTGCCACAAACACCAGCACATCCAGTTCTCTGATCCCTCACTTCCATGCTCCTGGCACAGGCACTCAACCAGCCCAGACTGTGTGGGAACCCAGGACATCCCTCTGGCTTCCCTGGATGGTTCCAGACCCTGACAGGGGCTCAGGAACCTTGGCACAGAGCCCAGAACCCCTGTGCCTTTGATTTCTCTTCCGGGGAAAAACTACCACCCTTACATGAAGAATTACAAGTCACAAAAAATAAGTAGAGTATAAGTTAGATTATTCTAAGGTGAAAAAGTAGGTTTTTAAGATTGTTTATAATAAGGGTCTGGGGTCAAGATGGAGGAATCTGGGCATGTTCTGTCCTTCTTTCTCCTTCTTCCTAGCATCCATCTTTTGGGTGATGTTGGCATTTTTGGATTGGTTTAGAGCAGAACCAGACTGTACAATATAAGTGATAGCTATTGGAAAATAATTGTAAATAATGTTTACGTAGTTTGTAGTATGAAAAGATAATCCCACCCCAGGGGCAGGCAGTGTGCCTGGGGCTGACTAACTGAAAGGACCTGGGTTGGGCAGGGAAAGAACTTTTAGATTAGATAAATAAACACCTCTGGAAACAACAGAAGACATCTCCTGACTCTTTCTCTGGTGTTTGGGCTGGGACACAGAGACTCTCAACATACACAGGTGGCCGGCTCAGGCTCCAGAGACACCACCAACCACAAGACCAAAGCTAATTTTATGTCTTGAAATGAGCTGTTGGTTAGTTCAGGTCCATGAAGGGCAAGGTGGCTGCATGGTCAGTGGGTAGCAGTGCCAGCACCACAGTCCTGCCCAGCCAGAGTGTGATGGGGAGGAGACCAGGCACAGAGCACTCACCTCAGGGGCTGGGGACAGGTGGATGGGCTCAGCTACATCACAAAATCACACTTAAGATTACTCCCTTTGCATTGTATCTAATAGTGACATGTCCACGGGGTGAATTTGTTCAGTAAGCTGATCTAATTGATCTGAAGCATCCCAGAAAGTGCCTCCATGGAAGAGGAGAATGGAATAGAATGTCTCAGTTGGGAGGGACCTACAATGAACATCTCATCCTACTGCCTGACCAAAATTTACAGCATGTTATTAAGGGCATTGTCCAGAGGCCTCTTAGACATTGACAGGCTGAGGGCATCGACAGCCTCTCTAGGAAGCTGTTCCAGTGTTTGACCACACTCACTGTAAAGAAAGGCTTCTTAGCAGCTTTCTGTTGGATGTGCTGGCTGAGCTGACTCACTCTGCTGACCTCTCATCACTAAACCTGGAAGGAGAGGGCACAGCTGAGTCAGCTCAGGATGGGATCACCCTACTGTGACTGCCCCACTTAGATCAGTTCAAACAAAATGCTGGTTCACACTCACCCATGTGGGCAGAGCTGCCAGAGGCTGCAGCCTGTGCCCTGCCTGTTCTCTCCTTCCCTGATCCATCAACTGTGGCTCCTTGTGCTTGTCCAGCCAGCCCACTGAAATCCAACTACTAATTTCACGATTATAAGCCACACTATTTTGACTAAAATTTTGGTCCGAACCCAAAGTGCGGCTTATAATCAGGTGTGGCTTATATATGGACAAAGAATGAAAAGTTGCTGTTTTAGTTTGGAGGACAGGTGTCTGCTGAGAAAGGCAGGAGCTTCTCTTTGAAATGGAGAATGTAAACCCCCTCGCTCCAAATTATTGTAATTTTGAAATCAAGGGGCTTTCAGCAAAGATATGGGATATTTAATTTTCTAGGGAAATTAAAATAGAAATACAGTACTACAAAGAAACAAACTCCAAACCCTGACACAGTCAGAGTACAACCTGACACCCGTCAGGCAGGGTGTTGGCAGCAGTCCCATCCCATGGTGGCTGCATCCTCCTGCAGTGACAGATGTGGCTCAGCTGGAGCAGTGCTCCTGTACAAGGTGCAGTTTCCCTCCGGAGCTCCAGTGGTGATGTGGAGAAATCCGGTTTTCCTCTGGAGTCCAGTGGAGAAAGGGGCTCCCTTAGTGTCCCAAACCTCTGTTTTTATCTTGGTAAGAAATGTTGGGCTCTTCCCCCTGGCTGGAGCAACTCCCAATGGGATGCAGTAATTTTATCAGTCCCACAGTGGGACTCAATGGCCATGAGCAGAAAATGACTGGCTGGAGGAAGGATGGGTTGTGAAAAGATAAAGAACAATGCCCTGCCTGGTTTCAATGGATGGCCCATTAGCAGAATATCTGCCGTTGAGATAAGAATCACTGCCCCCACCCTCAACAGATGGTGATAGAACAGATACCTTTTATCACACTCTGTACTGTAACGTGTGGCTTATAATCAGGTGCGGTTTATAATCGTGAAATTACTGTACACACCTTTTTCCAGACTGCTCTGCAGCTCCATCAGCTCATTTAAGCTGGGATTTATGCTTCCCACAAGTGCCAGTCTGATGCAGAGGAGGTGTGAAGGCCACCTGGCTAGTGGTGGTGGGGAAAAGACAGAAATGCATCTTGAAGCAGCAGCATGGCCCTGCATCAGCCACACTTCCACCTGAGCCCTGGCCCTGACAGGACTTCATTGCTCTTCACACCCACACTTTCCCCCTCTTTGCCCTTGCGCTCATCAGCTCTGCTGGGACTCTTCAGCTCCAGTCTCCCTCCAGATGCTCATCCAGACTATTTTGCTCCCTGCCCACCAAACCCCAAGGGAGCTCAAGGATCAGTTTGACCAACTTAGATCTGAACAGCTCCAACCCCTGCCTGCCTCTGCCTGGAATGAGATCCTGCACAAAGACTCCATTACCTCTCACACCTCCTTCTCACCCTTTTTTCTCCCTTAGCCACAGGAAACTCCTGGATTTTAGGCACTGCAAACCCCAAAAGTAACAACTCCTGGAAGAATTACCATCATCAAAACATTTCTGCTGTGTCTTGGTGATCTCCTTTGACCTTGCTTTTTTAAATGCAAGCAGTACAGTGATACATGATAATGTATTACATTAGGCTATGTATTAGTAGACATTCTCCAGAAATTTAAATTTGGGAAAAGCTTTTAGTTTATTTCTGCAGAATAAAGGCCAGGGATTCACTGCATGGCAGCGGGGAGATGTCCAGGAGCTTCCTCTGGTGCCCAAAGCTGGCAGGGGCAGCTCAGCCTCCTGCTGCACCCAAAGACCCTGTCTCTAGTGCACATCTCAGTGAGATCTGGGACTTGCACAGAACAAGCCCATATCAGGAGCAATTTAGGAGTGATAATGAAAGGAGAAGCCCTGATTGGCAGAGGGAACAAGGGGCTATTTCTGCTCTCTGAGGCTGAGCCCAAAAGCAGCTGTAGAAGGTGTGACCAAGCCAGGCTCGTCTCCAGCCCTAATGCTGGGTGAGTTCACCCTAACACGGGGTGCAGCATCCCCAGGATGGGGATGGAGGATTGCAAGATTGTGGGGAGGTGTGGGGAGACCAGGAGGTTGTGGGGTCCCACCTGTAGGGCCCTGCAGAGTCTGGGGGGTGAAATGACAGCAATGCTGCACCAATCCTGGTGATTTAACCCCAGCTCTGTGCTGGCAGGGACTCTTCCTGTGGTCACTTCCTTCCCTTTCTTTGAGATGGGAGGGTGACTGCTGATATTTGGGCTACACACAAAATGACATGAGGGTTTCTTTTTCTCTCCTGCAAATTTAAGCAAGGTGTTGCTCTGTGGCCAGAGGATGAACAAGCAAACCCGTGACTCGCACTTGGCTGGTGCCTGCCTGCACCATTGGAATGGGATTGTTGGAACACGTGCTCCTGTGAAGCAGAAGATCCCCCAGCGCCTGACACCAGGGCCTTGGTGGCCAAAAATAGCTGGGTCTGTCACAGGGAGGATGATACCCCTGGGAGGGTGAGGCCACACTGCAAGGGACAGTATTCACACAGGCAGAAACTCAAGTGGCTCATTTAGCATGCATTTCCCTGGGTTTCAGGAAAACTGCTTGTAAATAAATATCAAATTGTTTGCTTAGGAGAAGAGGACTTGGCTAAAAACCTGCAGTGTCCTCACGGTGGGATAAGGGAGAGGATGTGCCCACTAACACTCTTTTAAAATAGACCAGTGTGTCAATGACAGAGCAATTTACAGACTCCAGGCAATGCAGGACTGCAAACGTCTCTCAAAATATGGGATCTGTCCCCGCACAAATTATAACAGACGACAGTTTACTAAATATATCTGCAGTGCCAAAACAAACAGCACCACATTCCAAAGCACGAGGTCACTGCAGGCTGACTTCACAGCCACTTTTCCTTCTGATCTGCAAGAGACTCTGACCAGGAGGACCGGAAGATGAAGAAAAGTTTGAGTGTGTGTGTGTGAGGGTTTGCCAGGGAGATGGATTTCCATTTTGGCAAATGCCATCACTTGTGCCTTCAAGGGTCAGTGTAGTATCTCATTATAGTCCCTTCCTATCCCCTGTGACCAAAATAGTCACAGTCACCCACAAATCCTTACACAACAGCAACTTGACACAGACAAGGACTGAATGCATGAGACTCTCCAGCTAGAGATAAATTGGATAAATGTTGAAGGTAATGAAAAATTAATTGTATCTCCTGCCCTGAAGAACATTTTAAATATCATCTGCTTTTCAGGCTTGTGCATAAACAGCATAATTCTGCATCTTTAATTGAAATATGTATTCAGCTTGGCTGTTTTCCTCCTAACAGCTCAGTGGAGTTATTCTGTTAGTGATCATTACAATTATTTAGTGGTACTGAGATCTTGCTAAGAGGTCTGAGCCATCCTCTGAGACTATAGAAACCTGAAACCAAAATATATGCCCAGCCCAAGAACTGAAATTCAATAATACATTTTGTAGTAAAGAAAACCCTTTTGAATGAAAATATCAGCCTAAGGGAGTGAGGATCCCACAACAAACCGAAATTTTTTAGAAACCATAAATATTCCCCGATTCCCTCAGTCCTCCTTGCAAATCTCAGCCAACTGAGTGAAGAAATAATAATTTTGTGGGATTCCTACATGTCCCCTGCATAAGTCTCATCCCAAGTGGGAGCAGTACATGGAGTAGGGAAAAGTTCAGGCGGGCTGGTGTTCGCCTGAGCTTTAATCCCCTTGCAAACAAAATCCTGAACTTGAATGCATGGAAAATTGCTGTTGATAATCTTATTTTGATGAAAAAAATTATGTACTTCAAAATTATGTACTTCATCTGGCAAGGTACAGGCCTTTAGCTCCTGACTTAGAAAAACTCTTATCTGCATTTGCACTTTGCTGGCTGGTAAAGTTTCTGGAATTACATTTTTTCCTTTAAAATTCTGAAGACACAATAGCAGCCTGAATTCCCCTTTCCTGTGTTATGTATCACTGCACAGTGGCAGCAGGGCTGGAGACATTTCATAGGCCATAAAACCAGAATGGGCTTAATCCTCTTCTCACAGTAGATTTACATTTGTGTGACTGTTAGTAAAGTTGGCAGTAAAGATGTTGACAGAGCTGAGGGCTGGCTGGGGCCCAAGGGCACTGATTTTTAAAGGTGGTAACTGGGATTACTAAATCCTGCTTCCAAAGAAGCCTTAGCCCCACTTCCTACCCTTGAGAGCTTTTTTGTTCTCCACTGAATCATGGTCAGAAATGGGCTGTAGCCACCCAAGATATGTCAGGCTTGCAGGGGAAGCAGAGGCAAAGCAAATTGCTGCTGCCTGAGCTTTGCCCTGACTATGGAGGGGGGAGAAGGGTGCCTCATCCAATATTTCCACGTCCTGATGTGGTTTGTGCAGTCCTCAGGTGTGTCCTAGAACTGTCAATACCTGTCAAACCACAGAGAAAGTTTTTTTCTCTTCGTTTCCTTTCCATTCCTGGAGGTGGTGAGAAAAGGAAAGGCTGTCAAGGGATTAAAGCACTGCTCAAAGTGAAACTACTGCAGGTCTTGTCTGAGCCCCAGTGAAAGTGCTTTGGGGTGAGAGGAGGCCAGCAAGAGGAAAATACCCAAGCCCTTGCTTGCCTTCTGCTGCTCAGTTTTGTTTGCAAGCACCTGAGCTTGCAGCTGCTGTTGGAGCTATTTTACAAAGAAGGGCTTGTCCAGCTGCTGTTATTTCCTCATCCATCCTCCAGGCTCTGAATCCAGACCTGGCATTTGACCACTACGCTGTGTTTCTCAAGCTTCTGCTATGGTCAGCTGAGTAGTGTTTCTTGGCTGGTTTCTCTCACACAGTTTCTGAGAAATACAGCCAAACAGAGATGCCAGGCTGCTGGGAAGATACAGAGTGTGTGGGAGGCACCAGCCAGCCTTGGAGCACGAGGGCAAAGCTGACAAGATTGGCATGGTCTTGATTGCAGGCTCATTACAGTGCTCTTGTAAACACAAGGGCTGCAGCTGTGAGACTCCAAGGATAGAAGGGGTATTATTCTTTGTTACATCGACAAATGTAAATTTAAAAAGTGGATAAACGTTTGGGTTTAAGATAAGGGGATTCTGAATCCAAAACCTCTCCTGAATTTACTGATAAGGTTGGGTCAAGGTCTTATGGGCTCCTAAAGATCTGTAAAACCTTGACCTGATCTTATCAGGAGTCCAACAGACTCCTAAAACACAGCCTGCTAAGCTCACTAAGCCAATTGGGAATGCGAGGTTTCAAGTGGGATCCACTAAGGCACTTCAGCACCTGAAGCAGGACTTAGGTCAGAGATAAATACCCTCAGTAAATATCTGTCACCCAAAAAAAACCCCACTAAGATGGAACTGAGAGTTAGGGATGACCACCCCTGAATGTTAATTTTCAGGGTGAAACCTGAAGTTACATTTCTCCGTGTAACAAATCCTCCTCACCTGTAACTGAGAAGCTGGTGCAGTTTGGGAAAAGAGAGTGGAAACCTTTACTCTCACACAATGCCTATGTTATAAATGAGCAAAATGAGCCCTGCACAGTTCAGATGGCAGGTGCCTGTCCTCAGGAGACCAGCCTGGGATGTGTCATTGTATGAGCAGAATCCTCTGAAAAGTTTTGGAGTTGACACCAGCAGTGTTTACTTTAAGACAGTAAACATCTCCCAAATGCAATCCTGTATAGAAAGATGTAAGTGCATGGTCCTGGCTCCTGGATGCTGCTACAAGGTTCAGGTACTAATCCCTAAGTGTAGGAATTTTCAGTTCATCCTGTTTTAGCCACAGGAACCATAATCCACAGGCAAAATCAAGGGGAAAAGGGAACTGAAGAAAAGGTGAGGATTTCTTCCTTGAGAAGTGTAGATTTGCTAATTATGGACCTATTCCAGATTTCCTACAGATTTGTTGCGACTTCAGTGTTATTAACCTATTTGTCTCTTTTGGAACCGTGCTCCTCTGTCCTAAAATTAGCTGGTGACCTAACAGAGCATTTAGACATGGTCACCTTTAACCACCCAAGTGTTTCCACTGACTTCAGCAGAAACACCCGGGTGTTGGAGGCGATCTGCTGGAGCCGTCTTACGTGCCAGGGACAGTGTCATACACAGAGCTTAGATTAAAGGGGAGGGGAACAGGGAGCATTTCTAACATGATTACTGTCAGATTTCCTTTTATGCTTTCCAGAGGAAAATAGTATGCAAATGTTGCACGTGCCTGCATGGATTCAACCTTCCTCTCCTCTTTTTGATCTCTCTGACAAACAAGCTGGCTGGGATTGCTGAAGGGAAACTCTCCCCAAGGTGTTGGGCCATGGGCATTTTTTGAGGAGCACAGTGGGTTTAGGCAGACCCCTGATCACCTGCTTCTGGCTACACTTTCCCCCTCCAGCACTCTTCCTCCAGTTGCACCTCAGTGGAGACGAGGTGAATTGTGTCTGGGAACTGAGCCAGGGTAAAAATAACTGAGGAGGGGAGGGTGCTGCTGTTTTAAAGCAGTTTCCTGGTCTGTTTGACAACACAACAGCACAAAGAGCTGCACCAGCACAACAGAGGAAGCATAACCTGACTGGTCCATCAAATCATTGCCGCCAAAAATGATGCCTCAAAACTGCATCCGTATTTCCTTGGTGTTGCTACACCAGCAGGGTGGAAGGTCCTTTGGGAAGTCTAAAGGTGAGTTTCTACTCTCACCCCTTCTTCCCCTTTCCCAATTCCCTCTCCTGAAGGGATGAGGTGAGCAGAGAGCAGCTGGGCACAGAGGCTGATGTTTCTGGCACAGTGCTGATCCCTTGTTTTCTTGCTTAGTGTCCTGTTCCCAACCCCAGCTTCTGCTGAGCATTCCTGTCCCTGTGCTGGATCCTGCTGCCCCCTCCGTTGTGCTGACATAACTCTCTGTGTGTCCACAGCACAATCAAACCCTGGGAGCAATCCAGATCAAAACAAAGTATTCTTCTTCAGGGCTAACTTTCATCTGGTTCCCAGCCCCAGCACACACACTGTGCCAGCACAGCACAGGAGCTGCACCCAGGGGAAAGAGGAGGGTCACTAAGCCAAAGGTTGGTCCTGGCAGACTGCAGAGCAAACATAACTCGGAGTATCCAAACAAAATTAGTTTACACAGCCATGACAATCATTTAGAGTTAACACTTTATCCAGATTGGGGCTGGGACTTGGGGACATTTGATATCCCTCCAGTGCTGGAATCTAGACATGCAAATTCTGTGTTATGGAAGGAATGTCCTACCATGAAGCTCATGCTGTTGATCCCTGTGGGACCTGTGGACCAATCTTCCAATTATGATTGGATAAGACTTCTGAGATCATCGAGTCTGACTGTTAACACAGCACCAGAACATTCACCACTAAACCATGTCCCCAGGTGCCACATCCACATGCCTTTTGAACATCTCCAGGGATGGAGATTCCACCACTTCACTGGGCATCCTGTTCCAATGTCTCACAACCCTTCAGCACAGAAATTTTCCCTAATACACGATATAAACTTCCCCTGGTGCAACTCAAAGTGGTTTCCTCTTGTCCTGTCACTCATTCCCTGGGAGCAGAGCCTGATCCCCACCTGCCTCCACCCTCCAGTCAGGGAGTTGTAGAGACTGACAAGGTGTCCTGAGTCTCCTTTTCTCCAGGCTAAATATTCCCTTAGCTGCTCCTCATCAGACTTGTGCTCCAGACCCTTCCCCAGCTCTGTTGCCCTCCTCTGGACACGCTCCAGCCCCTCACTGTCTTTCATGTAGTGAGGGGCCAAAACTGAACCCAGGATCTGAGGTGTGCCCAGCACAGGGGGACAATCACTACCTGGATGCCTTGTACAAGAAACATTCAGCTCCGTGACTTTGCCATTCTGGTTGATGTGGGAAGGTGGTGAGGTGGCAAGAATCACTGCTGAACTGATCAGACCCTCTTTCAGGAGGGAATTTCATGGGAATAGTGAGGGTTCCTCATCCCCACTGCAGTTAAATTCATCTCTGCCTGATAGTGCTTCTCTGTAGGGCTTTTCCCCAGTGCTCTGTGCATCCATCCAGGCAGCTCATTTTGGACAGCCACAGACAGCAGGCAAGAGCTCTGCTCACACAGCTTCCAGATCTCTGCTCACACAGCTTCCAGATCTTCACCTTCCACAAAGCCTGATCTGGGTCAGCCACTTGCCATCCTTGCTGGCAGCACCCATATACCTGTCAAAGCACTTACAGTCTGAGCACAGGGCCTCAGCAGCTCCTAGCTGGAAGGTTGTGTGGAAAAAGAGATGAAAGCTTATTTTCAGAGTGTCAGTCTAAGTAATCGACAGCCTGAAAATCTGGATACAAAGTAGGCATATATGACTTAATTCTACCTTTGTGTCTGGCACCTTTTTTATGGAATTACAATTTAATTGCTCATGCTAAGCCTGTCCAACAATACCATTTAGTGTTAGCAACACTTAGTGTCACATCTTCAAAGTGCTTTACAAGTGAGTTGTGAAATGTGTAATTTGAGTGAAAACAAGCACCTTGGGCTGGGAGCTGTGCTGTGTTTGACACAGCCTGGCATGCCTGCAGAGCTGTGTATGCTGGGATAAGGAGCCCTGTGATTCATGGCAGGGCAAGGTCAGTGAGAGGAACATGGAGAGATAATGTGGGATGGTGTTCTCCAAGGCACAAAAGATCAGGGCTCCATGAGATTACTTCTGGTGATTTTCACAGCACGTGCAAGAGCCTCAAGTGATCAACAAGGGACTTGAAATAAGTAACAGAGCTAGGTTTTGATATTGCATCTTTTTCTCTCCTTCCTCTAGTACAAGACTGAAAACTGGCAGTCAAAAGTCATAAATCAGTCAGAAATGTTTGTTTCACTCCGAGGATATGCATTACAGTAGCCATAACACAGGAATTAGGAAATCACAGCATAGTCCGAAGGCCTTTGCCTTCAGCTGTGTCCATGGAGCACCAGACAGCTGTGTCACTATACAAACACTAATTAATCCTCAATAAAACAAGTAAAAAAATACACAAAGAACCATCACAGGTTGGTTTGTTGCCAGGATGGCAACAAAGCATGAATTGAACCAGGTGTTTGCCAAGGCAGGGCAGTCAAGTTGTAGCCAGCTTTGATTGTTGCTTCTGCAAGTCACTGTGTTCTCAGGCTCCAGCTGAAATGACACTGAAAAAGGTGCAGGATTCACTTTTGCCTGGAAAAGAAAAATGTCCTTGCAGAAGATCAGAGCTCCAAATATTGCAGAATTTCTGTGGGTATAAAGAGAAGCTTGAGTAAGCAGGTATATTTGGTTTTGTAGCCTTCAAATATAGGTCCTCACTCGCTTCCTTCTTCTAGGTGGTTGATGTTTTACCAGCACAGATTGAGGAGAAGCCCAGTGTATTGACACTGGCAAGAAATGGCTTTTGGAAGGTTACATTTCCTTCGAACAGCTGGCTGACCTCTGGGTGTGTAAAGCAAAGCTCAATCCCAATATTTGTGTCTTCTCACTTTGTGAAGTCTACAGCCAAAAGATATCCAGTATGAAATTGGACAAATCTAAGGAATTCCTTACTTTTCCTCCTCCAAAAACCCTCCTGTGAGTTCTAAAAAAAGACCTCCAACTTATGTTTACACGACTGACCCGCATCTGCATTCCAGAGTTCTGGCTGGGCATGGCCAGATGATGCTGTCCCTAAACTTGAGCAAAGTCTGAATCTGGAAGAGAGGGGAAGATGGGAGGGGTGAGGGGAGCTCAGCCTGGGGAGGCTGTGCAGAAACCGGAGAGCTCTCCAATGATCTTCTAAATTTGATTTGGGGTTTGTGCGCTGCACATCCGTGACTAAGTATTGTACTTTTGTGTATCACCTGTAACCCCAAGCGCTCCCAGACCAGAAAGCGGTTCCTACAACACTCAGGCTCTTTTACTTCCAGCACAAGTCCTCACTCCAAAGCACATGGACACAGCCCGCCTGTGGCCCTGCCCGGCTGCTGGCGAGGGGCGGGATGAACAGCGCCGGGAGCGAAAACACCGGGAAGCCCGCACGGCAAAGCCCAGGCTGGTGAGGACGGGCGGGAGGGACCGGGAGCCGTCCCCTGCTGTGCCGGGGTGTCCCGCGGGCTGGGGGCGGCCCGGGGGGAGGCGGGGCCGGGCCGGGCTGCGGGGGCCGCGGCCGCACCGCCCTCCGGCCCGGGCGGGGAGCGCGCTCGTTCGCTGGCAGCGGCCGGGGCGGGGAGCGGCCGGTCCGTCCTTCCTCCTCCTCCTCCTCCTCCTCCTCCCTCCCTCCCTCACCACCGCCACCCGCGCCCGCCGCCGATGCCGGGACTGCGCCCGCGGTGAGTCTGCCCCGCCGGGACCCGCCCGCGGGAAGTTGCGGCGCGGCCCGCCCGCGCCTTTGTGCGGGAGCGGCGGCGCTGCCCGCCCGCCCCGGCCCCGGCCCCTGACCCTGCCCCGGCCGCCGGTGCCGCCGCCCCGCTCCGCTGCCCGCGCCCTCCGCCGCGCCGGTACCTGCCGCTCTTTGTTCCCCGCCGCCGCCGCCGCCTTTGTTCCCTCGGTGCCGGCTGCACCTTCGGCACCGCCCGCGCCCCCCGCGGGACATCGCTGCGCGGGGGGCGCGGATGGAGAGACCGCGCTGCCGGCGCGCGTCCCCCCCTCTCGCAGCGCTGCGAAAGCCGGGGAAAGGGGGAAAGCACCGCGGCAGGGCAGAGTTGGCCGGGCTGCGCGGGGGGAGCTCGGCCGGCGGCGGGAGCGGGCTGGGAGCGAGCTTGGAGCGAGCCTGGAGCAGCTCCCGCCCCCGCGCTCCTGCCCTGCCCTCCCGAGCGGGGGCCGCGCTGCCGGCGGAGCTCCGGCCGGAGCCGGCCCATCCCGGTGCGGGGCAGCGCGCAGGGGGTGCGGGCAGGTGACCGGCGCTTCCCCGGGGAGCGTGGGTACCGCTGGGAGCGTCAGTATCTCTTGGTCGGTCTGTCTGGAAACTGACGGTGCAAACTTAGTCAGGCAAAGTTCTCGGGATAAGGGACCGACTGCTTTTCTGGGAGGGCCGCAGGAGGCACCGGCATCCCCCCTACGCTGTTCTGCTGCTGCCCGGGGTGCAGCGCTGCCCGCTCCGGACTCTCGCTCTGTGCTCCCCGCTGCACATGGGCTCCTCTCTCTTTCCCGCCTCGCTGCCATCCTCCCTCCTGCCTTCCCTCCCTCCCATCGTTCCAGGGCTCCTGGCAGCCGCCTGCTTCCTCTCGGAGCAGTTGTTACGGATCTGTGTTATTCCAGCCCGTGGGATGCCTGTCTGTAACTGTGCTGACTTAGCGTCAGGTGTTGTGTGTGTGTTTGTGGATTTACGGGAAGGCTCCTTGTCCTTTCACTTCCAGAACTAAACCTGGACTCAAAAACAGAATCATTCTCTCTCCTGAGAGCTGCTGGAGGCATCAGGAAATAGAGCAGGTGCACCCTCCTCAAGTTACTCAGAATCTACAGAGAAAACTTCGAGCAAGTTTTAGAGTTCCTCGCAGCCTTTGTCATGTCTGTGACTGTGTGCTCCTCATGCCTCTGCTTTCCTCTTTCCCTGTGTCCCACCTGTCCTCTCCCCTCTTTCTGTCGTTCTGAGTTTTGCTCCCTCTCAGCTCGCAGGGTGATCGGTCCTTGCAGGACAGACAGACAGACAAAGACGTAAGTGCCACGTGCGGGTCCTGGCTCGTTATTGTCACTGTTGGCCAAGAGAGCAGAGCCGTAGCTTGGCGGGCACGTCTGTTTACATCTCTGTGTGAAATGCAATTCCTGCAGAAGGATCGTGCGTGGCTGCTGGCGCTTGGCTAGCTGTGTCATGGTCTTCAGCCACTTCTGGGGTGGCTTTGTCGCTCTGAGAAGGAGCACAGTGGCAGCTATTAACTCTGCTCACCATAACAGCATCCACACACACAGCCACCTCACTGAAATCAGGGCAGCCTAAATAATTGATTTCCGAGGCAGAAGGCAGCATGTCTCGTAGCAAGAGAGGATGGGGTGGTGTGGAGCGAGCAGGAGGTGGCAGTGGGGATGAGTGGGAGAGGATGGGTGGTGACATTGGGATTTGGAGGTGAAACACCAGCAGTGACCACAGTAATGTGTCACCCTGTACTGATGTGTGCAGTGGCAATGTTTGGGCTCCCCTCATGTGAAATGCTGTACAAACACCTATTCAGAAGTGCATAAATTAATGTTCATTCTTGCCTTCTTCCTAATGAATGGTAATGAATGATAATTACCTTTTCACCTGAATTTTCTATAGAAACATGGGTTAAAGTTCCTTTATTTAAACAATTCCTTACATGTGCTCTCAGAAAACTCTATTTTAAAGTGCTGCTGATATCATACAGTGCTAAGATTTTGGTGGTTTAAGAGGGGCAAAGGAACTGTACATTGATGTGCCTTGGAGGTTCCTTCCAACTCAGGATGTTATGATTCTGGATATCCTAAGATATCTCCTATTACATCTGACTAAAAGTTCAGTAAAGTAACTGAAAATTTTGTTGATATCAGTAGCACTTGACCAGTCCTGTAGTGTGCCAGCTATTTTTTATTTATTAGTCAGGCAAAGATTTTAAGCAGGGACACAAGGAAGTAATTCAAGGAACGGCATGCGTTGCTGGCTAATGATCTAATAGCTTAAAAATGCTTTATCTCCCTAGCTGCTAATTTTGAGTTTTATGGTGAAAGAGAAACTAAGAAAAAAAACCCAACCAGTTACTGTTTGTTCCTTTGCAGTTTTTATCTGTGTCTTTTATGTTACTCCTTGTGATATGCTTTTGGGAAAGGTTGCTCCATGCTTTGGGAGCAAATTGCATTTTCTCAGGGGAAAAATGGGCCACAGTTTAGCCCATTTATTGAGTTCATTATACATGTTGTAAAAATCCCTTTCCTAGTAATTATTCCATAAACAGTGAGTTCAGCTCTGCTCAGTTTCCTCAACATCTGAAGATAGAAAGAAACTAAAGAAAAAGTCCCAAAGCGGGTATGAAGAAGCCCAGCTTGTGAGATCAGGTATAAAGAGCCTCATTCATTTGGGTTTATCTGTAGTACAGGGATATGCCCTTACTCCATGAATCATCTCCTGACATCTGTTTGCAGCGCTGTTTTCTTAGCAACTGCAGCTCTGTTTTAGATCTGGGCTCTCAATGGCTGGGTTTGTGCCGAAAGATGCGAGGAGACAATCCAAGCTCTTCCTAGTGAAGCTGTGCCTTTCAGCCCATTTAGCCAATTTATTTTCTTCCCTGAGGCACAATAAATACCGGTTTTAAAAGTCTACCAGCTGAGATGCTTTTTCTGTGCCGGTGCAGAGATGCTTATCTGTTGCTTACCACAACTGAAGTGTTTCCCCAGCAGGACCTGGCGGCGTGGGAGAGGATGGCCATGGGCTGTGGCCTGTTGAAGGGATGAGCTGTGTGTGCACCACGCTTGCTCTGCCTTTCCTGCAGGTTTATTTTTGAGCTGTCGTGGTACTTGTAGATGTGGGAGAGGACGTGGTCTTGAAGGAATGCTCCCAGTGATGGCAAGGACCCACTCCCAGCAACGTGCCTGTTTGAACAAGTAGTTGGATTAGGCAGTGGGATTATATGCAATGTGGAGTGGAGCAGTGCATGAGTAACGCTTTGGGATGGATCCATAAGCTGTGATTAAAGGGAAGGTGACATTTCATACACCACTCACCTAATCTTTCCTTGCTTGGATTTCATCCCTGGATGGTTTGGGTGGGGGACTCCTGTAACTGAGGCAGAGGTGGCCATGTAGACACTGGCAGAGCAGATTGATCTGATTTTGCAATTTTTGCTCTCTAGAGGAGAAATCAAGACCTGGCTTGGGTCAGAGGGAGTTTTTTACTTCAGCTGGTGTGGGTGAATTGGTCAGGAATATAAATGTATGGGAGTACAAGTGGTATATCCATCTTAAGGGACAGGCAATGTTCACCCCACTCTTTGTGCCAATGTGCAGTTCCTGCAGGAGGAGCAGGAGTTTGTACCTGCACTAGGACCTATAGCTAATGGACTGTGAGTCATAAAATCATACCCCACATGATGTGAATTTGACTGCCTTACCCTTCCTGGACTGACTTGCATCCTACAGAGCATGAAGGGTGCCAGTAGCAAGTAGTCACTGTGAAGGATGGATGTATTTTTGGCTTGGGAAAATACTGAGAGGGGAGAGACCCCTCATGTTTGGAGTGTTTTCTTTGCAAAAGGATTGTAGAGTGGAGATGGGAAGACTAAATACTGGTGCTGAGTAGTGGCCAGCTTCCTGCCACCTTCATGGGTCAAACACAACTCCTGGTGTTGGTGAGGATACGAAGACACCTCTGTAGATCACTGAAATGACAGTACTCACAGCAGGAGATGGAATAATCTGCTTCTGTGGAGATGCAGAGGGACCAGGACAGGGACAGAAGGGGCTAAAACTTGTGTTCAGCCCAGCTTGTGTGCATGGCAGAAAGCTGTGTGAGGGAAAGAGCTGGTGTAGAGCAGGCTGTTATCTCCCCGCAGGCAGGGAAATGGGACAGAGCTTTGACTCCAGGCATAACTTTGGTCTCGTAGGGAGGCATGTTTGCTTTCTAACCTCCCTGCAGCCTGCTGATAACTCCCTGCACAATGCAGCTGCACAGATTGGCTCGAGAGGTTTTTAAGGAACTGCTGACCCTGGTACAAGCAATACTGTTTGTGGCCAGGGATGAGGAAGAAGAGAAAAGAATGGCATTAGTTATCTGGGCATTAAGACTTAGGCTGCAAGTTCTATCAAAGGAAATGACAAGTAAGATGGAAAACAAAGCACTTGTAATAACTTTCGTGGAAGTGTAGGGAGGAGGCAGAAATGTGGGGTTTGTGGGAAGAAGTTGTGCTTTCTGGATCTTCTGGCCTGTTGGTTGCCAGGAAAAAAAACAGGAGTTGGTGAATGGTGGAGCAAAAGAGTTAAGGAGTGAGGAGAAGGAATACACTGGACACCCTTTGGTCTGTGACACACAGCTTGTGTGCATCCATCCATGAAGTGGTTGTAGAGACACAAGAGAAATGGTTCTGCTCAATTTCCATTAGAGACCTCTGTGTTGTGTTTATGTTGTTAATCACCACCTGAGTGATGCAGGGGAAGGAGTGAAAGCTGACTCACAAGAATCATGTCCAGCTTCTTGGAGGCTCTTGAATTGTGAGCAATGTGCAGCTCCACTTGCAGGAATATTTGGTGAAATATTCAAGTTTAATAACTGAGTGAAATTCTCCTAGCAAAGCCAAGCCCAAGGGTGAAGGTGGTTGTATATCATCTAGTTACAAGATGTTTCTGGGGGAGGGAAGTACAGAGCACTTAGAGGATGTTCTCACTTCAGTAACCCAGGGGGGTGCTTTGTTTCCTTCCTTTCCCCCACCTTAAATATTTGTCAGCTCATCTTGCCAAACTATATAACATAACTATCTGCACCAGAGACAGTTCTCCAGACTCCTTTCATAGTCACTGGAGAGGAGCACACGCTTTTGAGCCGTGATTCATCCACGCTTGAGTTGGGCATCTAAAAATACATTGGACAAACTGCCCTAAAAGTGCCTGTTCCTCTCCATTGTTTCTGCTGAGCTCAAACAATGAGCACTTACAGAGGTACTGCTGCTGTGGCTGTTCAGTGTCAGGAGAGCTGAATCTCGGCCAAAGTGCCTCATGTCCCAGCAGAGCGTCTAGGAGGGCTCTGAGTGTCCTCATTTCCACCAGACCCAGTGCTGGTTGTGCAGTGTAAGGCATTTGGCTGTACCTGAGCCTGGGGAGCAGACAGCAACATCCACTTTAAATCCACCCTTCAGCCCTGGGCACTCCCTGGACTCAGACAAGCTTCAGGCTGGACAATCTGCTGTAAATAAGAGGCCGACGGGGATTTGCAGAGTGACGTTTTCAAGGTCGCACATCAGGTTAGTGGCACAGGTGGAAGCAGTGAGGACACTGTGGGCTCCCAGGGGTGTGCTCCTTGCCCTGCCCCACTCCTGGCAGCTGCCTTGCAATCTGCTGCGCTCCCAGGGTGAGGCTGGCACCGGCTCTCACTGGTGGACAGCACCCGGTAGGTACTCGCTGCATGTGGCTGGAAACCTTGGGCAAAATTGCCCAGCTCACCCTCCTTTCCCTGTCCTTTCTCTTGCAAAAATCCACAGTTCAGGCACAATGCTGAAGTGTTGTTGTGCTGTGGGTGACTGTGTGTGCTCTCAGTCACAAGCATCGAAAGCTTGGGTGGAAATGTGTTCAGTCTTGTTGTGGCCCAGGACAGCAGGTGTGGCTATTCCCTGGTGGTTGGGCGATGTGTGGAAGCTCTTTAAACAGACACATCCACAGCGTGTAATAGATCTATCTAAATGCAAACCTCAGGGAGCCGTGCCCTGGTCACCTCTGAGATGTTGCTGCCACCATTGTTATTTAGCAGTCTGGAAAATAAATCACCAGCTCTTGCAGCAAAAGCTTATCTGTGCTGGAAACCAGGTAGGTTAAGGATAAAATTCCTCCTGTGTGGAGAACTAGTTCACAGTAGAAAGACTTCTTTTGCTAAATGAGCTAAATGTCGAGGGAGAGACTTTGCTGAAGAAATTTGCTTGTGTGGCAGAGATACGAAGCACGGGCAGGTACTGAGTGTTAAATGGACCCTGTGCACGTCTGATTCTAGACAAATACCAGACTATTCAATCTTTCTTGATACATGAGCAAGAATATGATAGCCATGAAATAGAAAGAACGTGTTGTCTGAGCCAGAATTTGATTCCTAAAGTTCTTCTTAGGGGGTCTGTGGGTGAACTCCAGGAGGTGAAACAGATTGCAATTTGACCCCAGAGAGAACAACTGGGAGAGGAGGGAAAGAGCAAATTATTAAATAAGAGCTGGGAGAAAAGCCAGCCTCCAAAAATAAACTTTGAAGATCAATTCCAGGTATTTCCTGGCATTGTCATCCTGCTTCTTCAACTGCTCAGACTGTAACAAGTGGTTTCACAGTTAGCAGGCTGACAGGTTTAGGATTGTTTGGTGGTTTTGTTTTTATTTTAAAGAAAAAGAGTGTATGGTAAACTGTTTGCAGCGTTGTTTCTTACGCAAAACTGGGTGGAATGTTGGTGACGAAATACCCCTGGGATGGAGAAAGCAGAGCTTGTTATTGTAAGAGGGAATCAAGAGCAGGACTGGTTTCTTTTTGAAGAAGTGAAAAGTCTGGATTTTCTTCCTAATTACATGTCCAGGTCTCAGGAGCTCCTAAGGGGGTGGAAGTGGGTGTCTGTGCAATTTAGTGTGAACAAACAGTGTTCCTGCAGAGCAATTGTGCTTTCCTGGTGCTGTAGGTAACCTTGGGATAGCTTTACTTGGATAATGCTGGTGAGGGAAGGCATCACCTTTGCAAAGCTCAGAGGTGACTCTGAACGTGTTTCTTCTTGCAAAAATTCTGCAAGAAGCCAGTCCAGGAGTTCACTGTACTGAAAGCCAGTGTATGGATTGTGAGGAAATTGAAGCATATCCTGTTCCAAGGGCTTCTGTCGGTGATCACACTCCATCTCCCTGCTGCGGTTTCGTTCTGGATGAGGGGTGTGTCCCTAAAAACTGTACAGAGACAGCCTCGGTGGGCTGGAGTTGGCTCAGGCTGGGGCTGGCTCATGTCTTACCTCACCTGCTTGGCCCTGGCCGTGCTGTCTGGCCCGGGACAGGATGGTGCAGCAGCTCTGCTTACACAACACAGCCTCTGGTGCTTGACTGGACTTGTCTGCAAGTAGCTTTTGTGTCAGTAACGCTGGTGCCTTTCAGCGAGGGAGATGCATGGGACTCACGGGCATCTCTCCTGGTGTGTCTGCGTTGTAGGAAATCCTGATTCTCAAAGAAAGCAGCCTGGACACCCCCTGATTCAGACTTGGATGGGAAGGCTGTTGTCACTGAATGTGCAGAAGTGGCATGCATGATATAAGTAAGGCATTCTTTAATCTGGGCTTTTTCTAATTTGGAGTACTTGGCTTTGCAATTGCACCTGTATTTTATTTTTTTATTTTGTATAGCCGGAACAGTTTATTCTAATAATTTACTATGCAACACCAAGTTCTTTCTCTTGGGTTGTCTATGAGCCCTTTGGCTATTTGGTCTTCTCTGGCATCAGCCCTGGCAGGAATAACAGTGTTTGGCCAGTTTGCCATTGCACACAAAAAATTACTCTACAAGCTTGAAACAATGCTATAAATCAGATATTTAGGCTTGTGGGGTTTTTCTTTCACCTAAAGCAACTAATTCTTTGAAAGCAAAGAGAAAGATACTTGATTTGTCTTAAGGGGTAAAGGAAAGTGCTTTTCTTGGTGGAGAAGGTCCTGCACTGGGAGACACCACTGTCGAGGGCCCCTTTTGTACGTGCAGAACCAGCACAGGCATGTGAGAGTGCAGGCTGTGCTTCTAGAAAGGCTGCTCTGCCCACAGACCTTGAAGTACGTGGGACAGAAGGCATAAAACAAACAAACAAGACCCTGAACTAGCACTTTGAAGGGAATTTTCAGTTGGAAGAATTACAGGGACATGAAAAACTCATTCTTTGGAGAGGCAGCTCCTCCAAATCAGAGGAGAGGTGTGCTGGGGAGGCATAGAAACCTTGATTGGACATGCTTGAGAGAGAAGCTGATCAATTCACAGCTGCCAGGCTAGGACCTATCATTTAAATTGTAATTTGCCCTTCAAATTTGGCAAGCTCTGTTTGCCATTTGCTTGACAAATCTCTTTTGTGTTTTCCTTCTGCTCGTGTAAAACAGCGAGCACTGCCGGGAAGAGCTACTTGCTGTAGATTCCTTTTCTCTGCTATATTTAGTGGTCACAACAAGTTTGTGATCCTTGCAGGAATACTGCCAAAGCAGATAGGTTTAGCTTGAGACATGCCCTTTCTGTTTTGGCTCCCAAATCCGCGGTGCAGCTCGCTTTGCTCCCCTTTCCCAGCACTGACTTTCCCAGTCAATGGCTCTGTCTGCCAGGTCTGTTGTGCAAACACTGCTCTGCTGCTTCCAGGGATTCTGCTCAGTCAGAGCAAGTCCCTGCTTCAGTGGAAACTCCTGTGTTCAGATTGCCACTCTCTCTAGTGGCCTTCTCTTTTCCTAATTTCCTGAAACAGCAGATTACTGCTCTTCGTGAAGGTCATTCTGAACAGCATTATGATTTAATTTAGAAACTCCAGGCTTTTTATTGCTTGGGAGAGCTTTGTTCAATAGAATAATGTATTTCCTTTATTTGGGGAAAAAGGGAATTGGGAAGGCAAGGGAAAGGAAACATTTGTATTCATTCAAAGGCAGAATATTACCAAGAGCCTGTTTCTCGTTAATATCATGCCATTAATGCCAAGCAGGTGTAGTTGTTACATATTGCTATTAAATACCTTTACCATGTAAAGTGTGCCTGTGAGTCTGTATTAAAACACTGAGTTGCAACCCAAGGAAGGGAAGGAAACTCTTGTACAAGAACAGCTTGTTGCGATGCTTCTCGCTTGGTTGGCGTGGGCAGCACGGTCCGGTTTGTTCTGATAATGGAACAGGAGCTGAAACTCTCCCTGCTCTCAGGCTGTTCCTGTCCCTTGGCTGCTGCTCAGTGTGACATGGTGACCTGGGGCCAGGCTGGAGCTGTGTGAGCTCTGCACAGCCCGAGGTCAGAGGTCTGTCTGCGCCCTTTCCCCTTCCACAGCGTGGCCACTCCGTGCTGTGCCTGGCTACAGCCTGAGCCCAGCTAGCCGGGGCAGGCAGCCAGGTAGGGCTGTGTGCCCTGGGAAAGGGGAGGAAGGCTCCTAGGAGCGCAGTGACAGTGGTGGTGTTGCTGCCTGCTCTCCCAGTTAACCCAGCACGTGGGAGGAGGTCGTGTCCGTGCGCTGGATGCAATTCCCAGGTACAGCATGGATCTGGAGCCAGTGTTCCTCTTGTTGTTTTTGTGATAACCCTTCCCTGCAGCCCTGTTATCTGTGGGAAGTGGCCTTGGGGCTGCTCTGGCCGCAGGGGAGTGCGAGAACAGCCCCTGCTCTGGAAAAGCTTTTCCATGCTGGCCTCACAGCAGCTGATGACATGGCTTTTTGGGTATAACTGGAGGCTTCTGCCCATTGCACAGTGGTTTTGGGCTGGGGTGTGCTCATGGACTTTGTTCTGGAGATGGAATTGTCACCCAAGTCCTGGATGTTGGTGGAAGCATGAAGTCACCGTGGTGTTTTTCATTTTTGGCACAGCACTGGACCCTGGGGTGATTGAGGTATGTGGCATCAGCCTCCTGAGCCTCCAGGCATTCAACACCCCTCTTTTTTACTCTTAACAACTGTGATTTTAAATCCTGAGCAGTTCTTGTGTTTTTTAGCAATGTGGAAAATCTTGAAAACTGGTTGAAAATGGAATTGTTTCTGTGATTTTAGTCAGTGTGCTTTGGCACTGCCTTCCCACTTGGGAACAGATAAATGTGAGATAGGCTCTTTTTCTGAGGGCAGATAATTGTGTCGTGCACCTCCGTGGGTCAACCTTTGTGACTGTGTGAACAAGGCTTAGCTCTGTTAATAAAAGCATTTCTCTGTGTGTGTTAACATCAGCATGGAGTTAGTGCAATTTTCAAACTGTGTAATTGTACCAGGATGACTGATATATTACCAGCCCCCAAAAAGAGAAAAGGTCAAGAAAGACACTTAGCTAACAGTGTTTTAAAATTGATTAACACAATGAGAAGATCCATTGTGCTTCTGTACCAGGAAGTGTTACTGATGTGTAAATCAAAGACAAACCAGCAACATTTTCTGGCCTTAAAAATGGTGTGGCTTTTGTATACTCATATGCTTCTCCTGGCTGGTTTTCAAAAACTATAAATAGATCATTGGGAAGTCCCTGGATAACAAAAATGTACTGCTGCTGCTTTTAATAAATAAACTTATGAGAGCTGCCCTGGTCTTGTAGGTCTTTTTTGGAGGAGTCCTTACTTGTTGTTCCAGAGCATCAGGTGACATGAGACAGGATCATTTCTGTGGCAGTGGGGTGCAGCTTCGTCCAGCTCTGAATCTCCTGAAGATCTTCTGTTCTCTGGGCTTGGTGTCTTGCAGATCTATCTAATGCTCTCTTGGTTTGGTTCTACCTGAGCAGAATTGTTCAGTCTTTTCTCTTTTCTATTCCTTCATCTCCAGCTACTGATGGAATAGGAGTAGCCAAATCCAGGCTTATTTCAACTTCATCCCAGGCAGTGCAGAGTCTCTCAGGTGCCACATGCACTAATACCACTTATTAAAGGACTGGCTCATACCCATCTGACTGCTGTTGGGTATTATGTAGGATCAGGAGGCTATAGCCTCTTTTCTGTATCACCTTCAAAGGGATGGAAACCTAAATGGAAGCACTTTTCCTACAGGGAAGCAAAGAGAATATGCCATTATTGCATACGGATGATAAATAAATTTTTTTTTTCTGCCATAGAGAAGTTGCCAGTTCCTCAAGAGGGGAAGTCGAGGTAGATCTGGCAATGATGCTGGCCTGATTTTTACCTCTTGAGGATCTGGCTTTGAAGGGAAGGGGATCAACATATTTTGTGTGATCACATTCCAGCTGGGAGCGCGATGCAATCTGAGATGGCCCAGAAGAGCGATGTTGGCAAGTGCTTTAAAGGTGGAAGGGATGAACTTCAGTTTGGAGTAGAATAAAAAAAAAACAAAATGTGTTTAAATGCTGAGATGATAGAAAATGCATCCTTTAAACAGACTTTTCTCCCCACCACTGAGTGAAATCATGTGAAACCATTGTAAATGAAGTCTTGTGGAGAAAGCAGGGCCATCGGACTGAAGTGCTGTATGAACTTCTCAGGCTTAACAGAGCTGTGAGTACGGAACTGATTGGAAAAGAAAATATTACAAAAGAGTGGAAACCAAACCAACTTGGTGTGGGGTTTCCTGTGATAATTATTTAGGTCACGGGGTCATGATTTGGATGCCAACAATTTGCCTTTAGGGAGGCTCTGTCCAACTTACAGAAAGATGGCTTACCAAAAAAAGGTGGCTCAGTAGCACTTTGCAAGGCTCAGGACTCGTTGCTTCTTTCTGAAACTAAAATAAACAGAGATCTTTGTTAACAGCCAAAAAGGAAAGGATCTTCAGTTGGTCAGCATTGTGGAGCTCTACTTCCTTTGGATTGGTTCACCAAAGATAAAAATCTGCCGTTTCTGTTCATGATGTTGGCTTGGCTCGGTGCATGAGTAATAATAATCTGTTGCTAGGAACAGACTTCAGTTTACATGGAGAGGCCTCTATGGAGGGCAGGTCTTTGAGTCCCTGAGTGGGTCATAAATAATCAGTGGCACTTCAAAGGAGGAAAAGTAAAAACAAGCGGTTGGAGATGCCATGAAAAGATGTCTGCAGTTCCTATTGCAACACCAGTGGAAAGCATGTAGCCAACATAATTGGGAAAGTATGGGGCATGGATCTCCAAAGGCAAAACCAATGAAGCAGGGATTTAGTAATGTGGGTTATAATATTCAGCTACCTCTAGCTGGGCCTGTTTACAAGATATCTGCTGCTTTCAGCTTTAAGGAGTGCAGAACTGAGCTAATTTCATGGTATATGATTTTCCAAGATTGGCTCCTGGGGAGGGCCCTGGGGGTACATCTGTGCAGGGATGTGCACAAGGTAACTGTGAACTCTGGGGCTAAAAAAGTTCTTACCTGGGACAGTGTGGAAATCACAGCAAGTAACTTCATTTGCTTCCCAAATTCTGTGCAGAGCTGCTTTGTACAGGTAGCTTTAAATGGATTGATGGAATCCTGTTTTAGCTGTAGTTTTTTGAAGGTACTGTTTTTTGAAGATGGCAGTGGTTTAACCGTAAGGAGCATGCTGTGTAACTGCTGGGTTTTCCATGCCATGGAATCTTGCCATCTGCATTACTTGGAACAGCTGAAAGCCAAGGTTTGCAAACCACCCTGATCTGAACTAATTTTAAGGCTGTAAAATCCTTTCTAATGAATCCTCTAAATCCATCTGAAACTTTTTTCCACTCTTTCTTCTGAGACAAGAATGTCCTTATAAAGACCCTGCTTAAGAAGAGCATCTCTTAGGTCTCATTAGGACTTAAGCCTCACTGGAGACAAGGTATTTAAACCAGTGTTGTGTATTCTTATGATAATGGAATGCAAAGCCTGGATATGATTATTTTCAGGTTAGTTCCTTGAGATTTGCAATCTGCTACTGCTGTTAGGTTTCTTTCTTTTCAATGTGGCTATGTGTGTATGTTAATGCCCAGGATTTTCTGCAATCTGCTGGCTAATATCAGCTGAATTTGGTAGAAGAAGGGAAATTACGGTAGAATTGATGGGATACAGCTGTGCTGATATAATTTCCACCAGTGTTTTTAGGTGCCCGTTGTGGAAATAGCTGGAGAGGTGTGGGAAGAAGGGTTTGGGTCTTAGGAGTGCCCTCATCACAGGGAAAGCTTTTGGTGGTGATTTAACCATTTGAGGTGCAGATTGAGCCCAGGTGGCCAAGAATTTGCCCCTTTGGAGAACACCATGGAAAGCTTTCTTATCCAGGGGGACACTGCTAATGGCAGCTTTTTTGTATTACTTACCCTGTGTTGTAGAATAGATGAACTTGCACAACAGCTCTGGTGTGATTCACATAAATTAATCCACAGGAAATGAATCCATTGGAAGTAAGATCCCAGTGTGCCTGGAACTGCCTTTGACTCTGTGATACTTCACAGGCTATCCCAAGTTGTAAGCAGTTAATGCTTTCCTACATTAATGCTGGACTCTCCAGAGAGAGGGAAACACAAGGTCATTCCCCTCACCTTTGTTTTTATCTCCACTGACAAGGTGTGGTTTGAAAGCATTTGATTTATTTTTCAGCACTGTGGGTATATATTTCCTAGCTGTCCAGCATTTCTTGGAGGGGAAGGAATTGATTTAGCTCTGCAATTCATTGAATTGTTATGAAATAAAATATCTGACTTAAATATGAAGTAGAAAAGACGATTCTTCCTACTGCCAATGAAAACCATTGCTGGTTGGTGGTTTTAGACTCTTCAGAACTTGACTGTTTTAGCCTCTTCAGATGCTGTAATGATATAGTTACAGTTGATAATGCTGTATTTGAATGAAATTTGGGGCAGGGAGGAGGACAAAGCAGGCATATTGTCCCTGTATAATCCCTTCTTAGACAATCTATACCTTATACCTTTTAAAGAAGACTAATCCTTGCAGGTGTGTCCTCCAAGACTGTGTTTGTGTCTCCCCTTCAAAGCAGCAGTGGAGTCTTCTGTTGGGGCAGGGCAAAATGCATCTGCTGTGTTGGGTGGTGAATGGAGGGTTTGAGGGACATGAAAGCTATTGCATATATTTACCTGGTATTAGCTATGTGTCTTCATAACCTGCACTGTGGATTTGTTGAGTGGATGTCTGTGTTTAAAGAAAAAAGTTTAAAATTTCCCATCCACAAAGGAGGCCATAATTCAACTTTAAAAGAATGTAAGAGCATATGCTTTTCTTTACATATACGTGTCTGTGATCATGTGCTGTAATTTAAGTTAGTTAATTAATAAATTAAGTAACAATTAAAGTTTATTCCTGCTGTAGACCTTAATATACTTTCTGCTTTGAAATCCTTGAAGTTTTATTAGCTTTCACTACTTCAGTGGTTAGAGATCTGAACTGAGATTTGGGTTCCATCACATGAAGTGCAGTGCAAGCACATAAAAGGAGACACTATGCTGTGTTGTTGCTGTAGCTGGCATGGGTTGGGGACAGAAGAGCAACAGTCACAGAAAGGTTAAAAATAAATTTTGTGTTGTTTATGAAATGTCCATCACAGTAGTTGATGGCTCTTGCATACTTTCCTGTTATTACAATGGAATTTTAATGCCAAATCCTGCTCCCTTTCTCTGGACTGTGGTCCCAGTGACTCTAGCATCATGCAAGTTAGTTGAACACACACTGGCTGTGCCCATGTCATCGTCTCAGATGTGGATGCTTTGAACTTGAACAGATCTGGAAGTTTCCACTGTCTGGGAGTTTACTTACATACTTCCCATTGAGCCATCTGTCATCATCTTCAAGGTAGTGATCAAAAAACCAAATTCAAGTCTTAGTCATACCCGAAAAAAAAATATTAAGGCCACCTGACATTTTGTGTTTTCAGACTTTGGGTTTGTATTGCTTAATCTTGAGAGAAAAAAGAAGGGAGTGTCCCAGGAAAGACTGCCTTGCCTTGGGCACAGGCAGCATAGCTGTGAGCACTGCATTCTCACTCAGCCATTGCCCATCCTCAGGATTCCAGGTTAGAAGGGACTTCAAGGACCATCTTGTCCAATATTTTGTGCCAAAAGCATGGTCTAGACAAGATAGCACAGCATCCTGTCAGATCATAACAGTGCCAATGTTGTGGAATCCACCAGTTCCTTGAGGAGACTAATCCAATGTGTGATTGTTCTATGAAAAATTTTCCTGTTGTGTTCAATCAAAATCTCCCTAGCAGTAACTTGTACCCAATACCCCTTGTTTTTTCCACGTGACTCCTTGTAAAAAGGGAGTTTCCATCCTCTCTGTGGGCACCCTTCAAATACTGGAACATGGTAATAAAGTGTCCCCTTAGCCTTCTTTTCTCAAGGCTCAGCAAACCCAGTTTTCTCAGCAATTTCCCCACACAGCCCCCCCCAGTCACCTTTGTGCTCTTCTCTCTCCAGTCCACTTTATATTTTGTACAGCATGGTCCTAAACTGCACCCAGTGTTCCAGGTGTCCTGAAGAGTGCTGAGCAGAGTGGGGTAGTGACTTCTCCACCTCTGCTGGTGATGCCCTTGTTTGTGCTGCCCAGCATTTTGTTGGCTTTCTTGGCTAATTTAGATACCTTACGATTTCCATCCTAACCTCAAGGCTTGGCTTGTTTCTATCATTATGTACCTGAGCCAGCCAAAGATCAAATCAGTCCTTTTCCTCCTATTTTTGCTCGTTAAGCAAGCCAAACTCTTGTAAAAAATGAGGTTTTTTGGTTATTCAGGTAGGTCTGACCTTTACCTGCCCCAGGTAATAAGACTGGAACTCCCCTTGCTCAGATCTGGTTCCTTGAGCTGCAGCTCTAAGCTGTTGGTGACTTGCAGAAGTGCTGCATGGTCACTGCAATAGTTACAATCAGTGCTTCAGCCTTATGAGCTGATAACTATTTCTCTGGAAATCCAGAATCTTTTTTTGTTGCCTTGTTTCTGTCTGTCTGGCCTTTGCTTGCCATCAAGTGATGTCCCATGGCAGGGGTGTGGGACTGATGGTCTCTTCCAGCCCAGAGCATGCTGTGATTCTCAATGTGGACAATAAGCCCTGGTCTCACACAGGTGCTGTAAATGTGAATTGATTGATGTCTGTGAAGTGTTCACATGCCAGGCTGGTGAGTGCCACAGAAGATCTTGTGAGGGACTCAATAATCCTGTCATCAGAGCAGCTCTTGGATAAAGCATAGGGACACACATTGTTCAGGGTGACGAAAATAAAATACTGAAGAACTCCTTTTGGAATGCATGTTCTCCTTTCTGCTCAGTGAAGGAGACAGAGAGTGAGGAAAAATAGTATAGAGTGGAGTAAACAAAGGCTGCCTCATGATTCATGTGCACAAGGGAATGGATGTAAGAATTTCTCTGGCATTCCTGAATGTTGTATTTCCTGACTCATCCATTCACGCCCTTTATTTTGACGTATACTTGGTGGATGAGTTATTAATATATGGTGTGGAAATCCTTGTGCTTCTGGTGAAAAGGTTACAGTTGTAAACAGTGAATTACAACAGTTGTGCAGGTAACAAAGCTTGTTTAAGAGTGAGCCCTTATTTTATTTTCAGCTTAATTTATTTTTGAGCTTGTTTAACTTCTGGGTTCTTGATAAAAATAAGTCTCTCTTAAGCATCCAGTTCTTCCTACATTGGCAAATTGAACAACACTGCAGAACAAGGAACACTTACAGTTTTTTAAGGAAGATAGAGCATATAGTTTTCTAAAGTTGCATTAGAGATAGAGGAGGTATCCAGGGAGAGGAAAATGGGGGAGTTGGAAAAAGAAATTCCTTCATGGGGGTTGGGGAGTAACAAAGGTGCCAGAGACAATAGTTGTGTTGATTCTCATATGATAACTGTTGCTTTTTCAGTTCATCTTAATCTTTGCAGATTCTGCCTGAATTGTTTCCATTCTGTAACAATTATCCAGGCAGGAAGGGAGAACTGAAAGGCACAAGGATTAAAAAAACGAGGTTTGGCAGCTACCAGTCTGCAGAAGCACTGTGAGCTTTTGTCACCTTGGCTTTCTCAAAGAAAGCAACAGTGTTTGAATTTTCCTGATCCGGGTGATTTTGTTTTCATGGCAAGACCCACTGGGATCCTGGTTTGTGTTGTGGAGTGCTGCTGGCCACTGCTAGAAGAGAGTCAAAGGACCAAAGCTTGGGCTCCTGCAGTAGGGACAGTCACTTTATTCTGTATAAACTGAGGGAACAGCTGACCAAGGGGAAACAAACAAAACAAAATGTGTATCTAGGTGCCACATCATCATTGAGCATCATCAATTTTTATGTAAAACTATACTGATCTTCTTTTTTTTTTTTTTTTAATAGAATTTCAGTTTGGAAATCGATTAAAGAATCTCCATAGAATTCAATATGGCATCACAGCAGTCATCTGCATCAACAGAGGAGCAGGCTTCCTCTGAAATAGATGATCTCCATCTAACGCTGCAAGGTAAGTCACTGAAATTTTCTGTGCCTTTTTAATTTAGATTTTTGTCAAAAATCTGTGGCTGTGTGTATGAGCTGAAGGGAATTCTTAGAAACCTGTTTAAACCAGGGTTATGGTGAGTGTAGTTCATGTCTGTGCTTTGCAGATGTTTGTGTTTCATGAGAGGCTTCAGCAGGGAAAGGACAGATAAGCTCTTGTAGTGCTTTCTCGTGGTATTTTCAGATCAGTTGCCTTTTTTGGTACTGATGTGCTCACTGGTCCTTATGCTTTGTTACTGAGAATACATGTTGCTGTAAACTGCTTGGAAAGGAACCACCAGCATGAAAACAAGCCAGTTCATTAGTTTCCTTGTCTTCAGCTCGCTGACAATTGGGTGGTTGCATTGAGCTGTCTTAAGCCATTGACTACACTACTATTTTTATTTTATTTTATTTGTTTTTCTGTTTTTAACTACTATATCCCCTGCAAGTGGGGATAATTTTTGTGGCTTCTAAACAAATTTTTTATGGGTCAAATCTTTGGTTCTTACTTGTTTTATGTTATAACCTCTTAAGGAAGCACTCAGTGGTGATTTTTAATTATTTCAGTTTAATGGCATCTATCCGGGCAGTTAAATGATGATGGGTGCATCTGACCTGACCTCTCAGAATTTCTGGGTTTTCCTTACTCACATGTTGAATTTCCTTCTGTAAGAATTTTCTGTGAAGGCTGACTTTGCTGTGAACACATTCATGGAGGCTAATCCAGGCAGCAGGACTAGCCCTGCTGAGAAGCTTGGTTTTGATGTGTTTAGAGCCTGGTTATCCTAGAACGGATGGGCTAACTCCTGTTTCCACTGAGCTATTTCCTTTTAACTCCCTTGCAATGAAATTTCTATGGTGCTTGGTTGAGAGCAAATATGTTAAAAACAGATGGTTCAAAAGAATATTTTGCCAAGTCACTTCTGTGATCCATATTTGCACTAATACTCTTGTTGAAGCCATGTGTTTGGATGAGTGAGTGTTAATAGCAGTCTAAAGCCAAGTGTCTTTAATGGTGAATTTTTTTTCTGTTTTGCTTCAGTATTGCATTTTCAGGAGAATAAGCAAAAACTTGTAGCAGACAGGAGCTAGTCTGACTTTTGCACCAAGCACAGCTTGTCAGACACACATTTGTTGTGCCAGTCAAACTCAGCCTTGGGTAGAAAGGCTGAGATGGCTGTTGTTGTGAAACAGATTTGGAAAACACTCTCTATCTTGAAGGCAGATTTGTTACATGCCATTTTTAGGACAGGGTTATACTTTCAAATTCTTTCTTGCTTTCTGAAAAATCAGGTTGAATAACAATTGAGTTTTTTGGTCAATATCTCATTGAAGGAGCCCTGCTTAGTAAAATTGAAATAGCTGTATTTCTGTGCTGTAATAAATGGAGCTCTTACATTATGCTGAAGTGAACACACTACAAATCTTGTGCTCAAGCTATCTGTGCCTGGCTGTTGTAAAACATCCAGAGACATCCCTTAGAAATGACAAGAGCCATTTTTTGTAATGATTGAAGACACAACAAATGGTACTGACACATTTTGTGTATGGAGATGTGACGCTGCAGCCTCTACTCAGGGTCAGACGAGCAAATGGCAATACAGCTGTGAGGAAGCACCAAAGACACGCTCCCTGACATGACATATAGGGACCATTAGCAGCTCTGCTCACAGACCTGTGGTAGCAAAGGTCAAATAAGAAGAATAGGGTCATTCAATGAAACAGGTTTTTCCATTAATAGGAATCTTGAGGTTTGTGAAACAGCCAACAACATTGACTGCTTTAAATCTTCAGGTCCACCTGGGGAAGTGCTAGAGAAATTTCTGATTCAAGGAGCAGCTGCTTATATCGGAAAAGCAGCTCACATTTTGTGTAACTGCAGATGGATGTAAAACTTGTTATGATCTCCTTTTTCAAATTGCTGGGATAGGGCTTCAAAGAATATGTCCAGCATTGTAGAATACACAGCATAACAGGAGATGTGCATGAAGGAAAAAAGCAGGAGTGAGATCTAGTCTGGATGTAGTCTAGATATATTTTAATCTACTTCTTACTGCTTTGTGATCCAACCTTCCATTATTCCTGAAAGGCGTCCCATGGGGATAGAGCACTTGTCTAGTCTGGTTAATTAGGGCAAGATCAACTTAATATGTCAGTTGGTTTGTTCATGTCTAAAGTTTATGCCTAAAAAATGGAACAAAATCATTAACTTCATTTTTTTTCCTTCCCTACTATATGTAGGTATGTTATTTTAGCAGTGTTTGGCTTTTATTTAATTTAGTCTTCTGCGAGGACATCACTTTTGGGAAGAAAATAAGAAAAAGAGAGTGAAAGAACAATCTCCTTTAATTAGTCCTAATTATTATAGAATTGCTTTTAATTTATGGCTAGTTGGTTAATAGTGTAAAAACTTGTTAGTGGATTTTTAGGTAGAAAAGTGTTCAAAGGTGACCATTCACTTTCCTTAATAGTGTTTGGCCTAGAAGGTGCCATAAAGAAATTCACAGGAAAATTGGTAATAATGTAACTTTGTTCTCAGTGCATCTTTCTTGTTAACTAATTACTTTGAGGAGACTGAAGCTTGAAAAACATGAAGAAAATAGGTGAAGAAATGAAAGCAGTATGTTTTCTAATGCCCCCATCTCCAGGCATTTTCAAATGGTAAAGCTAGTCACAGAATCATGAGGCTGAAGAAAAAAGCTGCAAGAATATAAACTCGTATATGGATCTTTTGAGATTTATGTATCGCTCTTTGACCTTTACCAGTTTCCAAGCTAATATCCAGATGAGAGTAATAGTTACCCCTTCCCTCCCTGCCAAGAAAATGGAAATTGCTATGAAAATGCATTATGTCAGGAGCTGGCAGGCTGCTTTTATTTTCTCTTTTCCCTTCCCTCTGTCCCAGATGTTATAATAAAATTTAATCAGATTAAGGTCAACATTATCTGGGCCTTTCCCTCAGTGCCTCTTTGCTTCTTTGCAGTTTTCTGATGCAGCACAGCTTAGAGCAGCTGCAGGATTGCTTTGTTGCAATGTAGAAGTGCAGGTGCAAAGCCTGGAGCTGGACCTGTTCTGGCCATATCCAGTGGGAGATACTGAAGGGAAGAGTTTTGTGAACAGAGGATGCTTGACAGCGAGATACTTCATTGCACCATGGGCTGTGTTTGAAACCTGAAGTCACTTTTGGTGTAGGATGGGGCAGGCAGGAGCTCAGGGCTTGGCTGGCAGTGAGTATGGGAGGAATGAAGCAGGATCTCTGTCCTGTGTCCCCTCCTGCTGTGTGTCCCTCCCATCACTGCATCATGGGCTGGCCCCAGAGAGGGTCCAGCCTGCTGCTGGAATTCTGCGGATTGAAGAGGCACACTCAACATCCAAACCTGCCTTTGGCTGCTGGGGTGAGGAGGCATGTCACCTGCTTGGTAAGGGAAGGGCTTGCTGGCAGTGCTTTGGGAGCTGCTGGAGATGGAGGCAGGCTTTGCTGTGAGCAGGAGTGCGGATGGCAGCGAGGGCGATGCGCGGCTGCAGGACCAGCTCCGCAGGGCTGGCGGCACTCTGGGAAGGATTTTGTTTGGGGAATGCACATCTCTACCTTTGATCCCAGGAGGATTCAACCTCTATTTTCTGTCCCATGCCTTCCCTAGGACAGCAAACAGACCCTGTGTGTGGTGCTTCCTGTACAGAACTCTGTTTTCCCTTTTCATGCTTGCTGAGCTAATTCAAACACAAGAGAGTGTGTTTTAGCTCTTGGAGTTTGGGGCATGTACTTACTCTTTCACTGTTTAATTAACTGCAGGGATCCTGATTTTTGGCTCCACTCATTAATCTGTGTGTGTGTTACTGTTCATTACTGTAACCCAAAGCATGATAATATAGGAATGTGGTTGCTAAAGCTGAACAGAGTATTTGAAGAGAACTGTTTTTGAAGAGAGTTTAGTGATAAAAAATGCATGACACTCTTTTCATGAAGTTATGTCTAATCCTTTATGAATGATTTCTCTTCAAGTGAAATTGAAAATATGGAGATGTGTATGGATAGGTTTTGTTGTGTGGCTTTGTCCTGGTTTAGGGCACATTTTGGAGGAAACAAACATCGTTTGGGGATATGAGCATCATAAAGTCACCCCAAGACAGGCTTGTCGTAGATTGTACTCATCTCTGAGTAAAGGGGTTTTTCTTTTTGGGACCCTCTTAATTCACCCAGAGATCAGGTAAATTAATAATTCTTATCCAGTCTTTTTTGTTTGTTTGTTTCAGCTGTGTATCCCATCTGATGGGACCACTTGTTTATTGCAGCTACACTTTTTTTCCTTTACCAGAACAATTTTAAAAAGTCCATTAATTGTTTGTTCCAATTTTACCAGGGTGACTTTTACAAAATACTCCCATAGGAGCTGCACAGAAGTTTATTCCTGGTTTATGCTGCCTGGGTGGGGAGCTGCTCTGCAGCTCCCATAACTACATGGCTTTGTGGCATGGGACAGGGCTGGTGGCACTGGAGAGGCAACTGACACATGGCACTGCCTTGAAAAAAATTCAGTCGTGGATATTTTTGTCTGCTTCACACTCCTAACTTAAAAAATAGATTGCGTAGTTGCATGAAAGTGTTCCCTGCTAGGTAAATTTAAATTTGATGAAGGCATTATCTGGTGTGTAACAGGTTAAAAACTGGTATTAAAATGCCAAAGGAGTGGATGGCTCCTGCAGCACCTTTAAAGGGCACTGGAAGCCACTGCAGTTCACTGTTCATTTCCTTTAAAATGTTAGAAAAGCTGCTTGAACATTTATCTTTGAAAATGTTGATATCTAAATGATGTGATTTGGTACCTTTTAAGAATTTAACTTCAACCTGCCTGTGTCCCTGAGTACCTAACACCACTTTGTGGTGGCAGCAAAGGCAGTGATGATTCAGAGCAGGGCTGCTCCAGCATCCTGAAATGAGAGCAGCAAAAGGGTTTAAGAAAGCCAGGAGGGCAAAGCTTGGTGTGAACACACTTCCTGAGTGAGCAGCACTTTTGGTGAACTCGACAATTGGGTTTTGAAAGGAGCAGAGCAGAAAGTTTCCCCTTGCTTCACTGATGCAGTTGTAGCAATTTAGTTAATATTTATATAATATTTAGATTTGAAAAGACCCATCGCTGCCTGTAGAAGTATTTTCCTTATCTTCACTGGGTTTTGGGTAAACTTCTGAATCTTGACAAAAAATTCTATGTTTGTTTTTAATTGCTTAACACCATGTTGCTGAACATAAATGCTGGAAATAACTCTTTTCCTTGCTTTCCTGTCTGCAGAGCATGAAACTGTTGCTGGGTGGAAGGGAAGGGACTGTACAAAGGGCTTGGGGGTTAATTGCTCACTCTCTCCCTGGATTAGCAAGTACTTAATTGTTCTTCTGCTGGTCCCAATCATTTAAAGAGTGTACTAGCTTGGTGTATTAGTTCATACCAGCAGTGCTGCCTTGAAGGAGCTGTCCTGGTTATCCCTGCTTCCCATCCTTTGGTTCATCTTGCTGTGCTGTCAGGGAGTGTGGAAATGGTTATTTTGAATGAAACTGAAATAAGGAAGGTGCTGTGGCTGTCTGTGGGCATTGGGGCTGGGGCTAGCCCAGCACAACCTTTGTCCCTACACACATGGTGGATGCACTGTGCTGTGAGCAGCAGCTCTCTTGATCTGCTCCTGATGAGCTCCTGCACGCTGCTGCAGACATAGCCTCAGCTGACCTCAGATATAAAAATATCATGCACAAGAGGTAATTCCTCCTGGTGAAACAGATGAGAAGATGACAGGCTGACAGACAGGCTAGTTCTCATTAAAGTGATTGCTTAAATTTTAATTTTTTTTTAAAGAAACCGTATAGTTGTAAATTGTTCACTGGCAGTGATACACAAGTCGTTGTGATAGAAGAAATCCTCTTTGCTGTTTGGTGACAGTGTTTGATGAGTGTGGAAGGACAGGCTACATCTGTTCTGCCATGATTTGCTTCCCCCAGCTCCCTGCTGGAGGAGATGGTGCTTTCCTTGGAGCTGTCATTCCCCCACCTCAGGATGGGAGGCAGGAAAGGCAGAAGGGGAGAGCAGACTCATTTTAAATCTTGTTTTTTTTCTGCATCAGGGTTTAAGGAAGGCAGAGAGTAAAACTGGCTGGCAGTGCTGCTGCTCTGCTCTCCCTCCTGGGAGAGTGTTCCCTGCCGTGTCCCTGTGCTCCTAATGATCTGCCTGGTTTGTAGCACTTGTTGCTAGCTCATTACTGAATAAAACACTCATTGTCCAGCAGTGTGTATTGATTTTTTGGCTATCCTACGTGACACATTGCTTGTATGTGTTATTCCTCCCTAAAGAGCTGTTAACACAGGGTGAAATGGGGTAGATTTTGGGTATTTTCAGATTACCAGCTTCTTATTCTGTTCTCTCAGATACACTTTTTAGCTTAGTGAGTTTTGACCCAAAGTAAAGGGAATGATTAGGGTTTGGGGTTTTTTTTTTATAGCTTTTTTAATTCTAGGTCAGTGACATTTTGAAATCTAGGGCAAGAGAAAACCAAGGTCAGTTAGAGTCCTACAAAAAGGCCTAACAAAGAATCCATTCACTCTCATAAAAATAAAAATCTGTATTAATTAACCGCGTGGTAGACATAAGAATTGGAGAGCTTGATTAAATCATTAGCTCCTCTGAGCAGCAGCATTGGAGGGGGAGCTGGGAGGGAAAACACACTCAGCCTGAAAATTGCAATACAGCTGCTGTGGTGCCAGGAGCACATCTGTACTGAGTGTGTGGTGTGGAAACCCTGCACTACAAGCTGGGGGAATACTGGCAAGCATGGAGTTCTGTTATTAATTCCAGAGGAGATTCTATTATTAATTGTTTGAGTAGGAAAAAAAGGCACATTGCAGCAGAGGCAGCAGCTGCTTGGAAGGCAGCCCAGTGGGTTGTTAGGTAGCTTGTGGAGGGTTTAAGGTGCTCTTATGTGTTTGCAGTGGAATAAATAACCACCCTGTACTTTCACCAGGTGAGACATTTGCTGAGCTGCCCACGTGAATCAACACTTAAAGTATCTGGCTGCTATTGCATAATGAATAATTTTAATATGGATGTCAACCAAAACAAGGCCAAGTGTCTCATCCTCACCGTCTGTACCCAGCCCCAAGTGCAAATTCTTCAAATCAGCAGCAGCAGTGTGTGTTTGGCAGGAGCTGCAGCTGCAGAGTCCCTGGCGTCAGGCAGAGCAGTCAATATTTGCTCTCTATCCCTTTTCAAACGCTAGCAATGCCAGCCTTGCCTGCCTGATAAAATTGAGCGCAGCGACTCAATAATTGCTCGTTGGGTAATTGGAATGGCTCCCACGTGGTGTTCAGCTCAAGGGTGTGGTTGGCTCCTGTGCTAACATGAAGCCAGTATCTCCATGCTATTTTTGTCCTCCTGTTTGGTCTGTGTGTTGTGTGTGCACTTAATTTTCTGTTTCCCAAACAAATCCCCATTTTGTCGTGTCGTTTTTGTCCATTAATATTGCCCTTGCCTTACCTTTTGAGGGCAACCTTTGTAATGCTTAGAAAGAATCCTACAACAATCCTGCAAGCAGGGGAACCCTCCTGCCTGATGCTCAGACAGGATGGTGTTGTTGCAGGTTTAGTGGAGGGCTGTTGAAAGATGCCTTCACTGCAGGGTGCAGAGCAGTCCTCCATGCAGGTGTCATGAATGTTTTTGTTCCTGCTCACCCACCCAGTGAGGCAGAAGGCAACCTGTAGGCTGAGGAGCAGGAGCCTGGCTTATCCTCAACTGAATTTCTGTGTTTCATGAGCTGATGAAGCTCTGCAGAAACTCCTTTGGTCTGTCTTGCATTATGAAAAGACCCCACGACTGGGGTTTGTGGTTGCAAATTCCCAGAGTGTAGTAAAGTGTGGGACATTTGCCTGTGAGTGGCATTTTTCGCTTTCATGGGCAGAACAGTCAACATTTTTTTTCTTTCCCTGAGGGCTTGGTATTTTTGGTATCCTTCATCCTGCTCAGCCAATCTACCATAACATGCATATCTATTGCTGAGCAGTCTTGCACTTGCCTTACAGTGTCAAGCTTGCCTTTAATTAATCTTTTGAGCAAGAACACACTTTCAGAGGTGGAAGAGATGGTCTGTTCCCATCCTGTCTCCCAGGTTTTGTTTCTCCATGCAAGCCTTTTCTGTGAAGCCAGCCCCAATGCTTGCAGTCAAGGCTGCTATGGAAAAGGAGATAAAAAGGAGTTTGTGTTCAGGCTGGCTCTCAGCAGCCTTTGGGATGGCTGCTGGTGGCAGATGTCAGTCCATCATCTCAGCACCTGTTTGTCACTGTCTTCAGACTTCCAGCCCCCAGGGATGTGTGGGGTTTGTGGTGTGGTCAGGTACCACACTGCCCCTGACAGGGCTGGTCTGGGCAGCTGGGCTGGTCTGACTGCTGCTCACCCTCTGCTTCAGCCTCTGGGGGAACTGGACTTTTCTCCATCTCTGTGCCCACAAGCAGGTGTGAGAAATCCTCCAAATGCTCTGGTTTTTAAAACATGGCTTACCCAGCTACCTGATCCCTGCACAGCTGCTCACTGTGTGAGTGAGTGCCCTGGTGCAGAGCAGCATCTCTGTGTCACTGGCCATTCTTTGAGTCCCATGTCTCTGCTTGCTGCTGCTGCACAAGTTCAAGCACTTCCCTCTTGCTCTTGCCTGTGTTAACACTCTGTGTGCTCCTTTTTGGCTGGATTAATAATCTGTACACCCCAGGGAGGGCCCAGCAGTGGAAGGATGCTGTTAGAGGCTGTGTTTCCCCATGACATCCTCATAACTCTCTCCAGGCCTTGAGTTAGCAAAGATTTCTCATTGAGTGGCTTGACCTACAGAAGTGCATCTATCACCTAATTCCAGCCTGCATCCAGCTCAGTGCATGGCTTTTCCCACATTCCAGGATGCATCTTGTCCTGATGGTGGCCCTGAGTCCTTGAAGGAACATTTAGGGATGGACAGAACTATTGCAGACGTATTTCTCTGGAGAATTATGTGTTCGTACTGCTCTTTGTTTTTGCTGACCTTCTGAGAAAACCTTCATTAGTTCTTCTCTGCATCCTGTAGGATATGCTTGATGGTTGTAGAGGTCTTTGCAGTACCAACTCAGCAAGAAAGAAAATATTAGCTATAAAACAAGCATTGGGAAAAACTGATATTAAATACTAACTTAATATCTGGAAGAACAGACCTTAGGTTTGAGGTGGATGCCATGTGTCTTTTTGAGAAAGAGGAATAAAACCTGATCATTTTTTCCATTAACTTTGTTTTCTTTTTTGTTTTTATTTCCCAGTCCAGCGAGAGTTTACACAGAAGAAAACCTTCACTAGTTGGATAAATTCAATATTGGCAAAGGTAAATGGGGGCTCTTTACATCCTTTTTGCCTTTTTGATTCAGATATGCTGGTTAGAGATTAAATCTTTCTAGGAAGAGACAAAATTAGTGCAAGTTTTTTTAGGCACTGGATGGAGAAAGTAGCCCTGAGAAGCATTTGTTTAGTTAGTGCAGCAGCACTGTATTGGGGCACGTCCAAGGACATTTGTGTGAGGTGGTTTGTGTGTGGATGTCACTCTTCCTTACTCATGTGGTAAAACTTGTGGTGGATTGAGGCACATGTCTCAGGGTTTTACGAGTTTCTGAGTTTACAACTGGTTTTACTGGGATTAGGTAAGTGTTATTCTATTATGCAATCCAAGAACATGAGTTTAATGAGATGACCTGAGTGGCTGGTAAGTATTAAGACAAACCACATAGTAGTGGAGGTGCTCTTTAGGCTCACAGAAAACATCTCTTGCAGCATGTGCTGCTGGGGCTCTGATTTGTTCAAGTAAAAAAAAGTTATAATCCTGTTTTCCTCCTTCCTTGAGCAGAAGCTGCTGAGCTCATGATAAGTTTGTGTTGTGTAGGTGAAAAGAGGTTTAGCTGTGTAGCTCTATACTCAAATTTGTACTTGGGGTATATTGATGAAGATCTCAAAATTTCAATTAACTGCCTTGTTTTGCTTCCCCTTTCTTAATTAGTTTTTTTCCTTTGCCAGAGACCTCCTTGAAAAATGTGGGTGCTTGAAAGTGAGGCCTAAAATTTAGCCTTATAAGACACAGGGGCAGGACAAGAGGGAGGGCACAATACACACATAATAATGGGTTAGGAGAAGCAGGATGTGACTGTTTTAGATGCAGGATTTTTTATTGCAGCTTAATGAAAAAAATAAAGGATGCTAAACATTATTTAACAGCGTAGTAATCTGTGATGTTTTGTAGTGTGTTGAATTCAAAATGACAAAAGATTGAAATTTATCTTGCAGCATGCTCCTCCTTATGTTGTCTCAGACCTGTATACAGACATACAGCAAGGACATTTGCTTCTGGATCTGTTGGAAGTGCTTTCAGGTCAACATCTGGTAAGACAGAGTAATAAAAATATTACCTCAATCCTTTGTCAAGTCCAGCAAAGATTTCTGGATATGCTTAAGTGCAACCACATGAATCATCCCTCTGGAGTCACAGAGTTAGTTTCAAGTACAGTAATTTCACGAATACAAGCCGCACCAATTTGACCAAAATTTTGGTGGAAACCCGGAAGTGCGGCTAATATTCCGGGGCGGCTAATCTATTAACAAAATTCTAAAAGCTGCCAACACGGAAGTGAGAGCCCGCGGCAGCCCCAAGCCAAGCTGGAGCCCGGCCGGCCCCGGCAGAGGTGGGAAAGCCTGGCAGAGGCGGGGCCAGCAGTGTCGGGGGCGGGCGGCAGAGCCTGAGCCAGCAGGGCGGGGGAGCCCGGGAGAACTGGGGCTAGCAGTGCAGGGGAGCATGGCAGAAGCAGGAAGGCCGGCGGGTGGGGCTGCCTGGCAGCGGGGGAAGCCCAGCATAATCGGGGCCAGCAGCGTGGGGGAGCCCGGCGGTGCGGGGGCCTGCAGTGCCGGCCAGGGCGAGGAAACGCGGCGGCGGTGCAGACGGGAGGGGGCGGCCGGCGAGCGTGGTGGTGGCGGCGGCGGCAGCCCTGCCGGCGGGGCGAGCGAAAGCGGCGCTCGCGAAAGCGCCGCTTGGCGAGCGAAAGCGCCGCCGCGAGCCGCGAACCGCGAGCCGCGAGCCGCGAGCCGCGAGCCGCGAGCCGCGAGCCGCGAAAGCGCCGCCGCGAGCCGCGAACCGCGAGCCGCGAGCCGCGAGCCGCGAACCGCGAGCCGCGAACCGCGAGCCGCGAGCCGCGAGCCGCGAGCCGCGAAAGCGCCGCCGCGAGCCGCGAGCCGCGAACCGCGAGCCGCGAACCGCGAGCCGCGAGCCGCGAGCCGCGAACCGCGAGCCGCGAAAGCGCCGCCGCGAACCGCGAGCCGCGAACCGCGAGCCGCGAGCCGCGAACCGCGAGCCGCGAGCCGCGAAAGCGCCGCCGCGAGCCGCGAGCCGCGAACCGCGAAAGCGCCGCGGGGCGGGCGCGGCGCTCGCGAGGCGCGGCGCGGGGCGAGCGAAAGCGGCAGCGGGGCGGACGGCGAGCCCGGCGGCGGCAGCCCTGCCAGCCGGGCGAGCGAACGCGGCAGCGGGGCGGTGCTGACGGGAGAGGGGGGCCAGCGAGCCCGGCGGCGGCGGCAGCAGCACCACCCGGCCAGCCCCGCCGAGCCGTGGCGCTGAGCTGGGCCACCCGGCCCCGTCGGCAACCATGAGCGGGCCGAGCCTGCCTGGCCCCGCCCCGAGCCAGTAAAGCCCGCTATGCCGCGATCCTCTTACTAATTGGCCAATTTGTGAAAGCTGCGCACGGATTCTCGCGACGAACGAAAGTGCGGCTAATATTCGGGGTGCGGCTTATCTATTGACAAAGACAGCAACATTGTCGAGGCACCGGGGGTGCGGCTTATAATCCGTGCGGCTTGTATTCGTGAAACTACTGTAACTTATTTTTATACCATTGACTCTGAAACACGCTGAAGTAAATTGATCCAAAGTAATTTATGAACCTTTGCAGGACTTCTCTTATCAAAATATAGAATAAAATTAGTTTTTACAGTTGAAGATATAACCTGGGTTTTTTTGACTGCTTGTTTTCTTTTTCTTTGCAGCCACGGGAAAAAGGATTTAATACCTTCCAATGCAGAAGTAATATAGAAAATGCTTTGACATTTTTAAAGAGCAGATCAGTGAGTATTAACTTCAAAATGCACGACTAAAGCCAGTTTAGCTGGTGGAACATTTTCTTTGTTAACAATGATCCCTTTTTTTCCCTCCTTAGCTGAAGCTCATAAATATTCATGTAGCTGACATTATTGAAGGAAAACCTTCCATTGTGCTTGGCCTAATCTGGACCATTATATTTCATTTTCATGTAAGTATTTCAGCGATGTAGGAGAGTTTTAGTGAGGGGAAAAGCACAAAAATGTGTTGACTTAGGTGATTGCTGAATAAGATGGATTAGTGCTAAACAAAAGATTTTCTGACTTGTGCAAGTGACAGCTCAAGGAGGAGATGCACCAGTGCAGGGGTAGCAGTGATGAACAGCATCTAACTGCACATGGTAGGAGGGGAAGATACTGAGATTTTTTTTGGAAGTAACCAGTTAAAAAATAGGCTAAACTTTGCTTGTCTAAGGTCTGTAATGATTAAGCTCCAAAGAGAGCAGGTAGTGTGAAGTGGCTCATCCATGTTTCTCAGAGGCATCCTCAGTGCTGACTGTGCTTACAATGTACAAGTCTTGCATTATGTTTTTTCAGCACCAACACCTGAAATCACATGAAGGCTGTCCTAGTCACGTTTCTTATCAATAAGAGCGTGCATCTTGCATGACATGAGGTTATGGGGAGGTGTGAGAGCACAGGACCTTGATTTAATCATCCTGTAGGGCTGCAGAGGATGCTGGAGCTGAGCTGGCTCACTGAAATACTGTGGGTGCACTAACTGGTGTCTGGGGCTCAGCACAGCACTGAGAAGCACTGTTTTCTATTTAGCCCATTTTCTAACAGTATTTAGCCCATACTTTTCATGGTAGAGGTACTTTGATGCCAGGGACTCTTGTGCTGGTCATGTGCAATTAGCCAAATAGAGGTCTCTGAGGTCAGTCAAGTAGGTTTTCCTGCACTCTGAGTGAGCAGGAAAACTCTGACTATGTCTAGTACATGTCACTCCTGACAGCAGAAAACACAATGTCATGGGCTGCTGTCACTGGAGTAGAAATTGAGTGAGAAGATCCCTTGATGTCATTGCTGGTACCCCCAGCATAACACAGAAGTCTTTGGGTGAATAAATCCTGCCAAAAAATTGCCTGAAGATGGGAATTCAGCGTGAAATAGTTCAGATTATGCAGATTAAAAAGTGTGGTTTGATTTTTGGGGGGCAGGGAAGCTGCTGTTACAGCTGTGATTGAGTCCTGTCTAATTCTCTGTGGTGTTCTGGCTAATCTCTCACTGCAGCCTCACTAAGTCTCCCCTCTTGTCTGACAGATTGAAGAACTGGCCAGGACACTTGCCTGTACCTACAATCAGCCTTCACCTGATTGTTCAAGTGCTGCTGGCTCCTCTCCAAAGGCAAGCAGATCAGTTAAAAAAAGTGCTAAAATTAAGGAACGGTGGAAGATGTCTGCTACAAAGGCTCTTTTGTTGTGGGCTAAAGAGCAGTGTTCGCTGTAAGTTCCATCCAAAACTTATAAGTAGCATGATACACTTTGTATTGCTGCTTTCCTCTAAATGTGGTGATATTTCCCCCTGTTTTTTAAGATTACTTAGTGACAGCTTAGCAGAAAATCCTTTCACTTTCAGTTGTGGTTACCAGTACTTTTAGCATCAATCAGGCCCCAAATGTTTTGACATAAGCCCTTTAAATATAATAAAGCAAAGCTCATTTTACTAATTAAACATAACAGTGTAATCTGAGTTGTTTGGCTTTTCTTTTTTAGGGACTTCTGTGTAATAAGTCTAGTGGAATGTTTACATGGTTTACTTGTTTTAATCCTCATGGTTGGCACTGATTCACAAAGTTTCAAGGATTTAAAAATGTTTTTAAATGGAAAATATAGGATTTCTGTGATTCCCACAACTGGTGTTTTCTGTCAAAACACCACATGATCCCAAAGAAGGATACTAATCCTGGCGGTCCCTAATTCTAGCAGAATGTTTCCTTGTGCTTGATGTGCAGATAGCACTGCTGCTTTCAGGGGGGTGTCCACAGCACACAATCTAGAGCAGATACAGATATTTACATTTTCTTCAAGGGCTGCTGCTTCACTCCAGGATCTTTCAAACATGCTTTACAGTAATGTCCGCTCTTTCTCCACAGCTCTTTGGGTTGTTTTATGTTCTAATAAAATCCTACTAATATTCCATGTTATTAGTGGGAGATAAAGGCCTTCATCAGCACATCAGACACTTTCTCTGCCAGTAGAATGGCACAGGGGTTTGCCTCCTAGCTGTGTTTTATCAGAAGATTAATTGGCACATCAAAAGCAGCTCTTTGTCCATGTAATCTTCCTCTTTCTTTTGCCTATTTTTCAGCAATATTGCTGTCTGCTTTGCAGTATCATTTCTGAACTGTCATTATGTTGAAATATTTTGTTACCAGCGAATCCTGTAGTTTCTGGTAAAGAAACAAATCTTCTAAGACTTGGCCCATTGTTTTGAGACTTAATTTGATTGCCTGAAACCCCACATCTTTTCCATGCTGTAACATACAGGCTGTTTTTGGAAAGTTGTCCCAGAATTCACTGTGGCAGGCGTGGCTGGGCACCTCACAGCACTGTTTAGGCTGTGAACATTAACAAAAGATGATTTAAAGACATTGAGCTAATTAAGAGAAAAATAAATACTTTTTCCTGCACTAATACGTCGCTTTTAAGATTTGGATTTTTAAAATGCCAGGTCTTGGTGTCCCTACAGACAAATACATGTTCTGCAGTGCTTTTCTTGCTGCTTTTGCACCCCATAGAATGCATAGATGTTGAGCACAAAGGTGATTTTTGGAAAGGATTTAGATTGGCAAGGCTTTATCTTCAGAATGCAATAGAAGACAAAAAGAAATAGTCATCTTGTAAAAATAAGTAATTGTTGTCATGGGTGTGCCTGTGTTGTCTGACTTGTGCAGAAGTTCAGTGGCAAGGTGCTTTTGGATTTGGTTCATATTCCATTTCACTGAATTTATATTCTATTTCTAAATTTGTACATAAATCCTGTTTCTTCAGATGTCCTCACATTTTGTTTCCACTCGTTTTTTTTGGGATAGGCATGGCTCTGTCAGTGTCACTGATTTCAAGTCCAGCTGGAGAAGTGGACTGGCTTTTTTAGCCATCATCCAAACCTTGAGGCCAGGTCTGGTTGATCTGGAGAAGGCAAAAGCCAGAAGCAATAAAGAAAACCTCAAAGAGGCTTTCAGAATTGCAGAACTGGAGCTGAATATCCCACGGCTTCTGGAGCCTGAAGGTAAATGATCATCTTCTTAAAAATCTGTGTTGTTAGGAGTGAGATTAATGAGATCTATAAGACTGTGCTTAAGTTTGAAATGGAACATTGATGTTTGCTGTAATGCACAAACCTGAGGTTCTTTATTTTATAACATCAGCTGTACTTAGGGACTGTAGGATTTTTGAATTGGCAACAATTGCAGGAGCAATGAGCAGAAGAAAGGATATGAAACTTCCCTGTTCATGGGAGAAACTTTTTCATTACTTAATCATGTCCTATTAAAATATTCCCAAGGAAAAAAATGTTCATTACATATTAATTTCTGTCAATGGCATGTTAAGTGAGCTGTTGCAAAATAAACATATTTATGGTAATGTGTTTTAATAACTGCAGCATAGTGTGTAATTATGTGATCAGGCCTAGAAGGATGCATAATTATGTAAATGGTGTATTGGCTCTTGTAGATGTTGACATTGTGAATCCAGATGAAAAATCAATCATGACTTACGTGGCTCAGTTTTTGCAATACTCCAAGAATTTGCCTGAGTCTGAAGAAGACATGCAGGTATGTTGTGTGGGCTGTAACTGAGGTATTTACAAATGAATGTGCTTTCTTTGCTTAGTTTATATCTGAATCAGTAACACATTTAGATCCTCTGATTCTGCTGCTGACAGGACTGAATTGGCTTGAACCTTCTGATGCTCCTTGTGTGGAGAAAAATCTCCATGTTACAGATTTTTGGTTGATCATACAGGTGGAATTGCTGTGCAGGTTGTTCTGTTTTCATTTAACTGTTACAGAGGACATTTCAAACTTGGTTGGTGTGAACATGGGAGGAGAGGCAGACAGATTTGCAGATGCACAGAACAACCAGCTTTAAATTCAGTAGCTGACATGTGAAGGGGACAGAAGCTGCCTTTGCAGACAACACTGACCAGAAACCCACATTTTCTATTCTTTATTTTCTCTTTTGAGAGTTTAATTGGTTATTCACATATCCCCATACTGATAATCTCCTTCCAGTAGAACTGCAGCCAGGTCTTTTTTTGATGTCTTCATATATCCAGGTGCCAGGCTTAAAACTTTGTCTCCACAGTGTGATAGTGCCTGACTCAAAATTCATCAGGGTCCCCAGGAATTGTTATTTGTTTTTCAATAGCTTTGAATGGACTTTATCAATGCTCAATGAGTGTTGTTTTATGGCACAATGTAAATTAAAAACAATGCTTGCAAAATGGAAAAAGGGAATTTTCTGCTCTAATTACCAGGAGAAAGTAAGAGAGGCCATGGGCTGGTTGGCTGCACAGGAGAAGAAGTTAGCAAAGCTGCTGGTGGAAACAGAGAATGAAACACATTACCAGAAGTACAAAGTAAGTTGCATTTCATGTTTAGAAGCTTCTGTGAAAAGAATCTGTTTCTGTGAATGTTTTTAATATTTTTCATCTTCATTGCCCAAACGGAAGTGTTAAATAAGGTTTTAAAGAAAACCTGGAAATCTGATGATAAAATTGTTAAATGCCCTCATATGGTTGTAGAAAAGGTAGGCTAAAATTCTCTCTTATGAAAAAGAGATATGCTATTTCATTTCTGAGCACAGTTTTTTGGAAGGAGTAGTGTCTTAATTAACGTAGGTGGAGACTTGGACAAGATTCAGGCACGTAGGCCCTTGACAGAGTTACTTTTGCTATTTGTGTGCTAATTACAACAGTAGGTTTTACCCAGCTAATGTTGTAGAGGACTAGTTGAATTTCTGGCTATAGGTTGTGCTGAAGTAAAATTTCCTTTGGCTTATATTGTAGCCAGAGTTTGTAATAAAGTGGCCCATGGGGAACTGTGAGAAGAGGAATTTTCCCTTTCTCTTGCTGGGAGGGGAGAACTATGTTCTGACTGCACTGACACTATGTTAAATATAGACTTAGGGAATGACACCTATAATTTCAGACCCAAATACTGCCTGGAGACAAGAATGCCTCTTGCTATCTTGCCTTTGCATGCACCACACCCTTTGAAGTTAATGGAGCTCATACCAGTGTGTTCAAAGGCAGGACTTGGCTCCCTGAGCTTCCATCTGACATCTCCTGTGAATTACTCTTCTATTTTATCCCTAGGAAATGATGTCATTTATGGAAACATTTAACCAAGAGAAAATCCCCTTTCTGCCTGTGTTGTCATCAAAAAGAGGTGAAGCTGAGCTGAGTGGAGACCAGCAGCAGATGAGGGAAGAGTGGGATAAAGTGATCTCCCAGGTCAGAGCCATTTCTCACTCTCCTCATTACCAGCATGAGCATGTGGGATGGATGAAGAAGGCTGAGGCTTCCCCAGGAACTCACCCTGGGAAAAGTGGGGAGATGATGCTTTGTTTGGAATGGTCAGAGAGGTTTGACTCAGTCCAGACAGTCTGAGTGGCATTCAGTGCCCAAGAGGAGGCAGAAGGTGACTGTGTTACCCTTCTGCCTCCTGAGCCTCAGGACTGAAACACCCCTGGAAAATGCCCTGCATCTGGTTATCTTGGAGCACTCTTCTGATCCAAGTTTTTGGCCTATTTATGCTTAAAAGGTTATTTTGGGACATAGTTATGGCTCACAGCACAGGTACTGACCCAGTGGGGGCTGGTTGGTCAGTGCTTTGCAGTGAGGGTAGCTGTGTTGGCTCAAACTGGGATGTGCAGGACAATGCTGGGAATTGCTGGGAATGGTTTTGGAAGGGGTGTTCCCCTGTCATCCCCATGGCAGAAAGCTGTTCATCTGTTTCCCTCTCTGTTTTTGCAACGAGCTCACTAAATTTTCCTGTTGGGGGGCCTTGGGATGGTCACCAGCAAAGGACAGGAATGGCAAATTCTCTGTGGTGTGGCAGAGTTTATGGGCTGGAGCAAACCTGGGTTGAGGTGAGCTAGGCTGATTTTAACTGACTTCACCTGAAGCTCTTTGTTTTTTAGCAGTGACAGGTATGAGGGAGTGGGTTCCTGGGATGTCTCAAGCACCAGCTTATGCAGTTTATATCAGCATCTTGGAGATGGGGAAGAAAATAATAGTGAGAGATTTAATCCACTTGTTTTCCTTTAAAGATTAACGAGTGGAAAGCGAAGCTGGACCAGATGTTGCCCTCCCCTCTGGATAGAATTGAGGCTTGGCTCCAGGAGCTGGAACGGCTGCAGGCAGAAGATTTGCCTGATTTGCAGGACCCATTCAGAGCAATGTCTGTCTTCAGAGAAATAATTGTAATATTTAAGGTATGCTGATCACAAAGGAAATTGTGCTTCAGTTTGACCCAGCAAAGCACTTGTTATGGAATTACTGTTTGACATTCTGGGAAGTGGTGTGTATATGTTTGTCTTCTGGAGATGAAAAGCTCTTCTGAACATACCTTTGAAGAATTATGAGCTTAATTAAATAACTGCATGGGTCTATAAGGCAGGTTTTAGACCACTGGGGTGAGATTAAATTTGAATACTGCCTGAATGAGTAAATCATGCTGTTCTTTTTTATGTGGTTCCTGCAACTTGTTTGTTTGTTAAGTAATAACACAGGATAATTGCATCTTTATCTTTAAATCTATGCTTAATGCATACCTGTTCAGAAAAGCACTTGAGCTTAAGGTTACATTCCAGGGAGTTCAAGAAGTTTGTGTATTTAAAGTTAAATAGTTCAAGAAACTTGTGTGTTTAAAGTTAAATATTTGCTGAATCACTTTGTAGTTCCATTCAAGGCAAGGATATTTTGATACCTTCGTACCATGCAAGTTATTTATTCTGATCTTCAAATATTTGCACAGATAATAGTTTAAACATCCTTTTGAGTTAGGAATTTCTGAAAGAGTATGTGTTGATGCCTGGCTGGTGATCCTAATGCTATATTTGGTTTTTTTTATAAACAAGTTTGTTGGTTTTGTGACATTGTCCTTAAGGAGAATTAGAAAGAATGGGCAGTGGAGGTTCTTGCAGGAACTTAATAACACCACTCTTTTTGTTGTGTTTCTAGTCAGTTCCTGATGTGAGAGATGACTTTTTAACTGGTAACAGCTTTGTCAGTCTTTAGCCATTTGATCTAAGATTTTTGTAGTGCAACCTAAGTACTTAAAACATTTTTAAGAATAAGATAAAGAGACTGATGTAATTTCTTAAGGCATTTCTTTCTTCCCATTAAACATATAGATAAAATCATTGCATTCTTTCAGAAGAAACACATTAATGCTTAATTTCTGACCAATTCACTTTTCTTGATGGGAAGACATCCTGCTGAGAATTTTTTCCCCTTTTAGTATGTAGTATGTAGGAATCATATTGGCAAGGTGCAAATTTTACTTAAGATCTAAGAAATTATCCACCATTACTCATAACTGTCTAATAGAGTGTTAAGATTACAAAATTCAGTGTTAAAATCTGTGCACTGTTTTTGTGGTTGAGGTCTGTCCCAGAATTTAGCCATTTCCATTAACGTGCTTTGTGGCAGAGTTTGTAACATAGAAATGAACTTGTAGCGTTTTTGGTTTTTTGGGGTTTTTTTGTGGTTTTTTATTTTTTTTTTTAATATATATGCCACTGAGAATGTTTACTTTCTGTGCAATGCACTTTATGTTTTATTTTCAGGGAGTTTGGTGCTGACAAATTTTACGTGCCTGTAAAATATTCCCCAATAATGGGACACTGGCCACTGAATGATTAATTTGATACCTTGTCAGCCTGGTATTAGACACAAATTTATTGAGCAGTCAAATGAACTATGGAGTAGGTGACATAAACAGATTTATTCAACAGGTTTTGCTGTCAGGGAAAGCAAAGAAGGGATAAGCTAAGGGATAGCAAAGAACAACTTAATACCCTGAAGCTGTTACAATGATGCTTTTTTCTCCTAAAGATGATGGTGAAGGTGCAGAAAAACTGATAGCAGGAGTTGTGTAAGGGCTGTGGTCCTATATTAAAGTAGATGCACAGTGATAAGAGAAATCAGGTAGTATTGCACCAAATATGCACTTTAGAAGGTGATCAGGTAAATACTTCTATTGCACTTTATTGAGTGAAGACACTGGGAGGTTGTCTTGTGCTGACTGGTTCTTAACAGCTCTTTCCCTAATGGCAGGTGAGTTGGAGATTCCCAGATGAAATAATCTAAATCAAAATGAATGACTTACTATGTCTTGTTCTCCCCAGGGCTTGATGGATTGTTTTGATTCTCACTTGGACACCCTTCAGTCATTTAAGAATGAAGATGAGAAGAATATGCCACTAGTCTTGCCTGAAAAATTAGAGGAAATGAAAAGAAGGTTGTGATGCTCAAATTCCCTCTACTTCATGTTGTATTTTAGCTCTGCTATTGACTTGCTCTGCTGTTCTGAGCAAAGTATACAATTTATCCATGCCTTGCAAAAAAAGAACATTTTCGACCCAAACGCAGGCTAACTGTCAAGTGAAACAGGCAGGGATCTCTCATTGGTCCAGTGGATGTTTGATTATGTGTACAGAGTGGAGCTCATTAACAGGACCTTTTCAGATGCCCTTTGCTAGTGGGGATAGGAAAAGTGAATATTTTCAATGTAAAAATTTCCATAGTGGTGGGGATTCTCTAAACTTGTATTTTCACCATTAAAAATCACTGTGATCTATAGCTTAGTATGACCCCAAATATCTGTTAGAATATATTTTAAAAAATGACCAGTGAATCTGTATCTGTGTCTTGAGATGCTTTGACATACAGGTGGCAGATGCCCCTTTTTTGGGCATTTAAGGTTTCTCATACATTGAGCAGACAGCATTGACTGCTCAATTGTTGTTGCTTAAAAAAAATGAACTGTTGCTATATTAGAACTTAATTCCTGTCATAAAAAAAAGTTTACATATATGTAATTTTGATTTTTTAGGATAAAATCCTGGTACATTAATGTCTTGTATACCCAATGATTTTGAATAAACTTTTGGAATTCTTTTCTGTTGGCAGATTTGGCAATATTCGTTCCACAAACCCCAGCACTTTCCTTGAATACCACTATGGACTCTGCTCAGCCATTGCCAATGAGGTGAAGTTAAAGCTAAATATCTGGGACATGAAATATGGGGCAAAAGAGTCTGTGGAATCACTGCTGGAAAATTGGAATGTAAGTTTCAGATATGTGTATCACACTGTGAATCTCTTTGATTCAGTCTTACGTCTTTGTCATCTGAAGATTTTGTAGTTGGTGGGAGCATGGTGGACTGGTGAAATCTCAGATTTATTCAAAGAAGGGCAGGTAGATTTCTCTAGAAGCTTTCCTTGTCACCAACAACTTCCATTTTTGCTATGAATAAGAGTTCTTCCTTCATTTTGGAGCAGTAATGTGTTTTTCTCTCTGCCTGTTTTTATTCTTTATTGTGAAGATTTTGTTCTTTCTAGACTATTTATAGAGTGAACTGTAGCAGCCCTTACTAGCTCCAGTCCACAGAGCCCTCTCTGGGGTAGTTCAGTAGTTGCTTTCTTCAAAACCAACCATTATTCACACTGCTTCTCAGCTTCTTTGCCTCCTTATGCTTCGTGGTCCATAGGAATTGTCTTGTTCTATTACATCTTAGGCTTAGCTCAATTTCTGGACTCAGGTTATGAAACTGATGCCACATGAGGCTTTTAGGAGGGGATGGATTGCCCAACCCCAAATACTGACAGAGAATACTGCATCAGGAGTAGAGGTGAAAATGCTGATGCCTCCAGTTTTTCCCATCTCCAGTTAATGGGATTCCTTATCAATTCCATCTTAGTGGACTTTCTCAGAGGATTCTCAGACTGGCAAATCCATAGTTGAATTAGTGGGAATTTAACCAGCCTCAGTTCTGTGGAAGGAGGCAACAATAGGTTGTATAAAATAGGAGTGTCAGCCTCACCCTGTAGTGAGATGGTCGTGCAGGGTTAATTGTGCTGAGTTTGTTGGCTCAGTTGGTTTCATAAAATACTTACTATGTTGTTTCTAGAGTTGTGGTTCATGGCCTTGCTCAAGCTGATAGAATGCAGAGCTTTCCCAGGGAGTTTAGGGCTTGTTGCTGGCTCACTTTCTGGTCCCACGATGTGAAGTCCTGGCTGAGTGGTCATGTGGTGGCCCAGGTTTGTCAGAGTCACAGGGAAGGTTTTGTAGCCTGCAGGGTTGGACATTTGTAGGAGTGAGATCAGCTCAGGCAGAGAGGGGCTGAGGATTGACCCTCATTCCCTGTGCACACACAAGTCTCCTCCTCTTTCACCCTCTCCATCCCCAGTTTCTCTTGATCTGTGTCAGAAACAAGGCACATCAATATTTCTGTGCATGCAGGGAAACCCACCTTTTGCTTTCATCACTTTTTTGACTCATGGCTAAATTCTGCCTGACTTATTCTAGATGCCATTTCTCAGAATTGCCCTGGGGATGTAACTTTTGAAACAAGCAGCCCTGACTCATGCAGGGCTGTGGCATTCAGGTACTCATATTTCTATTTACTTTACTCTCTGCACAAGCAGAGTGAAAGAACAGGTTTGTTTCAGACTAAAGGCTGCAGCTGAGTTGCTGGGTGGGCTTTGCTCAGTTTACATTTAATCTGTAGGCTTGTATTTTAAAAAAAAAAAAAGCATCCCAAGCTGTATTTCTTACCCAGTTTTATGTCGTTCGGTGTTACTCATATTAATTACTTTTCACTTTGGGCAGAATTTCATAGAAGAAAAGAAACTTGAAACACAACTAGACACTGCTACTCACATCTGTGAAGACTTGAAAAACATAAGTGGTCCTGACTTGGGTAAGCTCATGCACATAAGTTGACATGAGGATCTCTGTTTTGAACTCCCTCCCAGTTTTAATTCCCTCTACTGTTCCTTTTAAACTGTGCTTATTTTCATTAATCTATTTCCAAATGTATAACAATAATCCCTATTCCATGTCCTAGCTGGAGATCCCCAAGAAATCAGCAAACTTTTGAAGTCAGTGGAGTCAAAGATCTCTTCTTGCAGAGAGTATATTTCCAATGTAAAAAACACCCTACAGAAAGTCCTGTCCTCCTGGAGTAATTACACAGAAAACATCCACTTACTAAAGACGTGGCTGGAAGAAAACAGAAATGAGGATCCAAAAGAGGTACCTGGCTGAATTTCTCTTTGTTTGACAGAAATTCTTGAAGCCTCCTGAAAGAAAAACATTCAATCTCAGAGTGGCTGCTGTTGCTTTTCTGTGTTTCATTTTGGAAGGAAATGTTTGATAGGGTCATGTTGAATCATGTTTAAATGATTTCAATGCCTCTATCTAGATCCCTGCTGAGATCCTGGCAAAGAGGAATTCAATTCATGGCTCCTTAAATGAAGCTGGAAACCATCTCATCGAAGTCAGCAAAGAGCAAGTTGGATCAAACATTGCCAAAGAGCTGAAGAAACTGAACAGGAGATGGGCAAAGTTCATCAAGAGGACACACTTTGTGAGTTGCAAGTTACTATTACTCTTTGCCATGCAGCCTTCAAAGTCATCTTTTGTGGACATACCAGCTTGCTAATCAGAGATTGATCAATATTCAAACTTTCAACTCAAGGTTGCCCATTTTAAAGCTTTGAGGAACAGAGAGTACACAGCAGCATCCCATTCTTTAGTTTTTGTGACTCAGTTAAATTCTCATTATAACAGGATGGAAAATGTTCAATTTTAAATTGAAATCTCAAAACCACTTATAAAAGGCAAATTTATTGCAGAATAAAGCTCTTAATTCAGTGCTAGGGGTGGAAGTAATCAATTTAACTTGTGCTGAATTTTACAGTCTCTGTCTTAGCTGGTAGAAAGTAATTATTGCTGCACAGGTATTTCTAAGGTTATGCAACTTTTCACCAGCTCACTTGACAGGTTTTTGGGCTTCTGTAAATCCCTATACAACCTGCCTAATGTTATACATCTTACATTTCCTAGAACGCTTTCACAAGAATGACATTTTCACTCTGCCTGGGAATATTAGAACTCTTAATCTTCTAAGTTGAGCCTTTCACTAACATTTATTAAAGGTACTGCTGTGACAGTAAACTGTGGCAAAAGATTACTACAGCATTTTTGTAGGAGATGAGTTTAGTGAGAATACAATAAAATCAAAAGAAGCAATCAAAGGGTGAGGGAAATTCAGAGTTTGCTAGAAAAACCCTTAAGAGATGCTTCAAGTAAATATATTGAGGAATCAGAAGATGCAAGAAGCCTGTCTAAGGTCTTAAGGATTTCCTGAGTTAGTTTTGTGGCATTGCTTTGGACATTATGACTGTCGTAGATAGGATATTTATTTTTATATATATTTTTTCTTTGCAATTTTTAATGTGAGACCAAATGCTTGAGCTCTGGCCTGTGACTGCCAGTACCATTAAACTGTCAGCACACTTCCTGATCTTGATTTGACCAGCACCAGCTGCTGTTGCCTTGGACAATTCCCTGGTGTGGGCTGGGCAGTGCTGCAGCCCAGGAGTTTTTCTCTATAGAAGTGTGGCTGCTTATAGGGGAGGGGACAAGGGGACAGGCCACATGGGCACAGGTTGTGCTGTCCCACCTGCCCTCAGGGCTGAGGAACTGAGCCTCACATGGTTTATTTACCAGCATTTATTTCTCCTTTGATCCCTGTTGGGTGCTAAAGCTGGGGAGTGACCCAGGTGGTGACTGTGTTGGAGGAGGGCAGTGGGAGATGATGGGAATGAACATCTTACCCTGCTCTTTGTTGGTAGCTTGGAGAAGAGAGCACAAATGCTGCTGAAAACCCCACAGAGCTTCCAGGGAGCCTGGAGAAAATTGAAGAGCTGCTTGGAGGGGTGGACAGCTGGGCAGCAGAGGTGGGACACCTGCTTAGCAAGATCAGTCACAAGGAGCCTGTGGAACCTGAGATGGAGGAACACTTGCAGGTGAAAATGCTGCTTCAAATACTTGTTCCTCAGATTCTCATTGTGCAGCATGCATTTGTAGCTGGGGTAAAATGAGGCATCATCAGTGAAGCAGAACTTAATGTGGATTTTGTGCTGTAACACTTGTAAAAAGTGCTTGTGCCTTGTTATTTCTCAGGATCTCTCCCAGATGAGCTGTGAGTAAATCTTCCATCAGTGTGTCCAGATGACAAGCAGGTGCCAATGAAATGCTGTTGGTGCCACTGATCAGCAGCTTGTTCTTGAGTGATATTAATGACTCCTGTCCAGCACAGCACTTGGAGCAGACTAGAACTCTGCAAGTTGCCAATTTGAGTAGTTTTCCTGGTCATGTAGGACTTTTTTGGGACACCTTGGCTGTATTCAAGGCTTACCCATCAAAAACTGGGACACTCAAAAGTATATTCAGCAGTCCGTGGGGTAATTTGGGAATCTCATCTTATAGGCAGTTGTTCTAAATATCCACAAAGAGCACAAATTAATTTCTAACAAGAAATTCCACTAGTCACTAATGTTTCCCATGTCTCTCTGCCTGGGATTACCCCCAGCTCCCAGCAGATGGCAGGTGAAAATCTGTATATGTAACTCAGCAGCTTCAATACAAAGTCTGATTTGTTTTCTTCACCTGCCAGTGAAGGTGAGACAGAACAAAGATGCCAAGCTTTGCACTGCAAAAGTTGAAACACTTATCTTGCCTTTACTACTTCTGCAACAGGGCCTGTGTAACCTAATGGTGTGAAGGTGACCCACCAGAAGGAGGTTTCACTGAATCTTCTTTGTGTAACTGCTGTGAATAAATAGAAATACTCTTTATTTCATTTAATCTATGTACAATAACTGTGCACCAGAATCACTGTTTGTTGCTTTGTGCCTCCTTGCACAGTGTTAAGCTGACAGATTTGGGAGTGATCTGTGCATCTTTTTGTAATCACAGGCATATGTTTATAAAACAAACCTCATTTTGCAGTGTGACTCCAGTTTGTTAAAAAAACGTGAATTAACAAAGGGCACCTGACACAGAACCTGCAAACATGTGCTGGCATTGTATCTCCATGTCTGGGGCCAGGAGAGATCAGGTCACTCCTTACCTGCAGTACAATAGGTCAAGATCCAGAATAAAGCTCTGATTATCATTAGGAGAATGCTAATTGACAACTTCAAACAGGAGAAATGTGTTGAATATTCATAGATTGAAACAGCTCTGATAATGACTTTTCATGATAAATATTCAAACATGGCACAGTGCTCCTGCATGCAAAACACCCAGCTGCTTCCTGCCTTGCAGTACTGAATGCCACAAGAAAATCAGAGCCTTGCTATGTGCTGGCTTTTGGATGACTTCAGGATCAGGTGATGCACATCCAAATGTGTGGTTTCGTTTGGGAAGCTGCTTGGATGGCAGAGCACATTTTAAAAACACATCTAATTGGCTCTGTGGCAAAGACACTGGAGGTATTGCACTGACAGAAAGTAATTGCTTCAGCAAACAGAATCCCCTGTGGATGGCAGCAAATTTCTTTTTCTCCACACACAGGTTTTACAGTGCAGTAAACTGGCCATAAGGCTTTCCTTTATCAAGTATTGACCATCCACGATCAAGGCTGGCTTTTTCACTCAGTTTGTTTAAACAAAAAGACAAATAAACACTTCTAAAAGCTTCTCATGCTTTTTTATTCAACCAGAGTTTGGCTGCAAGAGGATCCTTGTGCCAAGACCAAGTTGTGGCAGCAGAAGAGATATTGCAATCCCTGATGCAGAATGTTCCAAGTCAGGGGTTTCAGCAGCATTCTCACACCACTGGGCTGGAGGCACGAGTTAAAGAAGCCAGAGACAAAGTAGAGGTACTCACTTAAAAACACACAGATATCTCTGATTTTAGCATTATGGAATAAAGAAGGCTCTTTGTCAGTCATGTGGAATAGAAAAGGTTCTATACTATTGGAATCAATCTCCCAGATTCATGTTAGGGTGAAATCTAGAACATGTCCAAGATCTGTATCTCAACTTGAAAAACTTGAGTGATGTTATGAAGCAATGACTTTATCTAATTACTGATACTTGGGTGTGTTCTGAAAAGTCTCTTTCTCCCAAGGCTATCATGAGTGATCTGAACAACATCTTGTCCAAATCTGAGAAAAGACCCTCAGAGAAGGAGGCTTTGCTCAATTTTGAAGAATCCCAGAAAGAACTTGAGGCCTCCATTTCGAAGGCTGTGCAACTTGTCAGTCAAAAATTAAGTCCTGAGGAATGTATTTCAAGATATGAGGTGGGTTTGTGTTTTGAACCAGCTGAATTTGAGTACTTCTGAGGGCTGTGTTGTCTCTAAAAATCTGAAGTAAGAAAAATGCTGACTTTTTTTATTTTTGTAGCTATTAATGCTTTGCTCTGTTTTCTGTTTTAGCAGTTTATTAACTTGGCAGAAAACTTGCATGAAGAAGCATAAATCTATATAGCAGTTTATTCAGTGCCCTGTCCTAAATTACTCCATCAGAACTCATCATTTTCAGAGATACAGCTTTTATGGCTTTTTGGTTTTTTTTGGCCTGTTCAATAATTAAGCTTCCCATCAAGAATGACATGCCTGAGTTCTTGGGCAGGTTATTATAAATACTGAATATTCTCTTTTCCCAGAGGGTAGTTGGTAAATCAAATGTCCTGTCTCAAAATGTGGATCTCTTGAAGGGATGTTGGAAATGTAAGTGCCCAAAATCTGTGCCTGGCAGAAAGAAAGAGAGCTGGGTGACCAAGAGGGACACAGAGCCTCATTCCAGGGCATCCTGGATGATCCCATGGTGCTGATGGAGACCTTTCACCCTCCTGCTGACAGCCTGGGACGTGGCCTTGGGAAGAGGCAGAGTTCAGGGACCTTAAACTTTTGTCTTTGATACCAAGTTTTCCCCTAAAGTTGTTACAAGAGCAGCACCTGTTTTTCTCCATAAAGCATCCACTGATACTGCAACCTTTTGCAGATAAACAGGGATGGGGAATGCCCTTGCACCCATCCACACCAGAACCACACACCCCATGTGTGCAATGTGTGCACTGATTTATTCACATGTTTTACATGCTGCTGATGTGATTTTGTTAGTTAAATAACTTACATTCAGTTCTGGGTTTGTTTGTTTTTTTTTTTAGGAGGCTTTTAATGCTTTGGACAATAAAGTTCTTGACAAATTTTTGCAAGCAGCTGAGCAGCTGAAGAATATTTCATCTGACCATGAGAAGCTGGTGGTGGAAGATGATGTTCGTAGGAGATGGGAGGTGAGACTGCAGCAGTGAGAATCCCCTGTCTGGTCTCATCAGGCCTGGCATCTTTAAAACCAAATTTTTCTTGTATGTTCTGATGTCTTTACTTGCTGTGTAACAGTGTCTCACCATCTCATGGGAAAGACGTGTTTTGTATTTTACAGGCAGTTCGTCAGGAAATTGTATCCTATGTCCAGCTCATAGCGGAAAGAGAGAAAAAGAAATTTAATGCAACTTTAAAAAAAATTAACAAGCAGTTAGGCAAGGAGAAGAAACTCCTAAGTATGGATAAAACCAAAGGGCTCATCAAGGAGCATGAGGTATGTGGCACTCTCCTTTTCTGCCTCTCTCTGAATGCTTTGCTGTCCTCCTTCCTCCTGTGTTATGTAAGCACAGAGCAAAGAGGCCACCAAAATTGTTTCTTTACCTTTTTTGACTGCAGGTAGTATTCTTGCAGACTTTTTAACCCCTTGTTAAGTAGTTGGTATCCTTTTTCCATTTTTGCCCCAGATTTTTAGTATATCTTGAATTCACCTTAGTAAAAATTGACAAGGAATGTCTTAAAAATATTCTGCTTTTTCAGTAGTTGGTAGGACACGTCTGCCTGATGTTAGGGTGAAGAAGACTTGGGATCAAAATTTCAAATTATAGAACATAATGAATTTGACAGTTGAGCAAGAGTCAGCGTAGCCTTGTGAATATAGGTGGGACCATGTTTCCAGAAATCCTAATATATTTTCTGGCCCTGTTTTAGAAAGAACCAAGAGAAAAATCAGTGATTTGACAGCTTAGACTTTTAAGAGGACTCAATCAAGAAGATAATGGAAGTATAAAAAAATATATGAGAAGAATTGCTTATTATTAGCTTATTATGTTGTTTTGTCTTTGTTTAGTCCTTTTTTTCACATGAAGGCAGCATGAAGGAGCTTAACAAGACTTTGGAAGACCTTAAAACATTGGCAAGACTCTCAGAAGAAGCTGTCCCAGGGATACAGGCACTCACTGCAGACTGTGAAAAAAGACTAGAAAAGGTTCAACAAATGGTGGCAGACACTTACACAGCACTGCTGGCTCGTGTTGGAAAAGGACAGTCCCCTCAGAATGGGTGGGTGACTGAGTATGGTGTGTTGTAGCTTTATAGAAATAATTTTTACACATTAATTTGAGCATAAGCCAGTGTATTTTGCTAGTACATAACTATCTGCATCACTGTGGCCAGCTGTGCATTTAAACACTTAGTATTAAGTTTCACAAACTGGCAAGTGCAATGTTTGGCTACCCTTCATCACAGCTGCACTGTTTTAAATCTTGAACTAGGATTTCTTTTTTCCCTTTGTATTTCATATTTTGTTCTTGTAGGAACTCCATTATGGCTTCTGAGAATGGGGAAGAGTCTGGTTCTTCTCAACAACTTGACAACCTCGTGCTACAGGAGGTAAGAAGTCCAGACCTACTGCTGGAAAACAGTGCTCTGTCAAAGGGAGGTCACTGCCAAGGAAAAAGTGTTTATTTCTCTTACTGTTTTTATTGTGGTAGGACCTTGGGCCTCTGGTCAGAAATCAAAACCCCATTGTGCTTGTGAATGTAAATTAAGTAAACATTAAAAACTAACATGCAAGCAGCAGCACTGGACATCCTGAGAAATGTGAGCTTCCAACCTGGAATTCTATTTTGCAAAAAAATCACTTTGGGATGGAAGAGTCATGTGGGAAGCTGTGTTCCAGTGAAAATCCCCCATAGTGTCCCAGTAACATGAACAATTTTCAGAGGGCAGAGCAAGACTAGTGAAGAGTTGTCTGTGTCTGTGAAAAGAATGAATGAGCTGGCTACAAGTATTCCAGAATTTGCTCTGGGCTCATGGTTGGGTTTAAACACATCTTGTGTTCATGAGTGACATCTCTCATCTCCTTGATGCTCACATCAAGCAATTCCTTCCTTCAGGAGCTCACAGATCACTGCTAGGCTTTGCTGTGTATTACACAGAAGGATGTGGAGGTCACTGTCACCATTTTATTTTTACTCAGACCTCAAGACCTGCTGCAGATGCAGTTTTGGAACCAGATGTGAAACATCACAATGGAGAAAGCTGTGCAGACAAGTTTGAGGAAGACAGTGATTCATCCATACCAACTTTGTTAGAGAGGTAATTTTTAAAGGAAAAAATGCATGGTTGTTAAGATATAATGCTGTGCTAGACAAAATAACTCACAAATTAATTGAATGTACCAAATATAACGTGCACTTTTGCTATGCAGAACCCTGTTCTTTTTTCTACTACAGTTTACTGAATATTGGTTTGTAATTGATAACAAAGCACTACAGTAACTAAATGCTTCAAACATTAGGATTTTGTAGCAAGAACATTTTTAGCTATGAATGTTTTACTTCTTTTCTTGGGCTGGGAAGTTCTGCATCTGCCTAATAACTTCAAATATTGCAAAATAAAGAAATGTGTCATGGTTTTTTAGAGAACTGATATTTTTACATTCATAAAACTGAATTTAGAGAATGCAGGCTGGCATTTAGACTTGAAAATTAGCCATATGAGCAATCTCTTTAATATGTTCTCATTTATGCATTTTTCATTCATTCTGGACTTAAATAAAATGCATTTTTTTGCAATAGATTGTGCTTACTTTTTTATAGTACTCTGTTGGTCAGTGAATCCCATACTCAGAGATGTTCCATTTAATTAAAAGTAATATTCTCTCTGAAAGAGTTCCCATCTTTCCTTAGCTTTAACACACAAAGAAGTAACCTGGAGGAACTTCTACGACTCAGCAGAGACAAGGTAGCATCTGGCTTTACTGATGAAATAAAAGGCACTTCATGCCTTCTGACTAAGCTGCTTGAGCTAGAGGCAAGTATTCATCTTTTGAAAATAAACCTGGTTCCTAAATTATTTTCTCATGTAGAGCACTCACTTCTGTTACATATATTGCTAAGGGAAAGCAGCATCCTTGCAACCAGATGTGTTAGAAGAAGGGAAATCAAGGATTTAGGATTCAGCAGAACTGCATTGCTGCCTAGCAGTGTTGCTGAAAGAAATTGGTGGCTCTGGGTTTGTTGTCTGCAGGCTGAAATAGGTGTAATGGGAAAAAAAACTGCAGAAAGGAGCTTTTTTTGTCAGCAGAGATGGCCAAGGCTGCAGGAGTCCTCAGAGCTGGACCAAGTGGTGTTTGTGCACAGTGGAACTGTTCCAGGATGTGTAACTTGGTTAGGCTTGTGAGATCCTTAAGGCATCAACTAAAGGCACAGAGTTGATGTTGAGAAGTTTATTACTGCAATTTTTCATGGCCTTTCTTGAAAGGACTACAAAGCCTTATCAAGAATCTCAGAACTTTGTTCAGTTCTGCATTTGTTTTTCTTCTGAACATAGCTAGGTGGAGGTATTTTCATTCTTGTAAGAATGCCTGGCCTGTTATTTATTGACCCTTTTATAAAATGTAGCCAAGGCATGTATCTGACATGGAAATTGTCACCATAAAAAGATGCTGGAGGTTTGCATGCAGCTAAAAATTGGGTCTTGAAGGGGGGAAAAAAAGAAACAGATACTCTTAGTTTCAGATGATGTTTTCACTGTTCTGTAGAGACTCTTGTGACTGTAGTTTTCTGAACTATCCACTGAGAAATACAGGACCAAATTAATGCATTAGAACTGCTTGTCTTCTAGGGAATAATCAACAATGAGATCAGTTCTAGTTGGAGACAACTGGAAAACATCTCATCTGCCTTAGAAAATCTTGTGGCTGAAGTGCAGCAGACTGCTCTCTCTGAGGCAAGAAACAAGCTACAAGGGGAGTGGAAAGAACTTCAGGATATTATGAGTACCAGGTATAAAATAACACTGTATGATATTAGCTAAGGAATTGTAACTAATTGTGTGTGTTGTGAAAGGGATGGTGTGTGTTGCAGAAAAGAGCTGCAAAATTTAACCTTTTCTTCATTGCAAAAAATTAAGCTGTTCTTTATTTTTCTATATTCATATATGTGGGGAAGGTAGTGTGAACCTTCCCAAGAAGGACAGAGGCAGATCTTTGTTAGATAACTGTGTAATATTTCAATGTGTTGCTGTTATTTCCTTTCATCTTTTAGTTAAATTTAGTGATTCACATTGCTTTTCTCCCTAATCAGAGAAAAACTCATCTGACCTCAGGAGGGGGAGGATTAGATCTGTTAGACAGTTACATTATTTTTGTGGCTTTTTGTGCTTTAAAATATCGAGTGTCTTTTCTTGCTTGCTTTCCCAGTTCATGTTTTGTTACCTTTCTTGCAGAGTGAACTCTTTAAGGACTGTTGTGGAAATTGTTCAGCCAATAGAAAATCAATGCATCTTTCTTTGTGAATTATTAAATGAGTGGCTGAAGAAAAAGTACATCCATCAGTTCAGTCTGATGGACAGTGACCTTGCTGCTAGTGAACTGGAGGTAAGGGAAGATGCAGAGACCACACCCTAGCAAGGATAGGTTTGAATATCTAGGAAGTGGAGAACTTCATGGGATTTTCACTCAGGAGGTTGGGGATGCTGATAAGACTTCCCAAACCTTCTAAAAACTGTAACAACATTTTAGACCCTATGTTTTAAACATTATTGGTCCTGTAGAGCCAGCCAGGGACCCTCAGTAGGTTCTGCTGTAAAAGCCATTGTTGTGAACATTTCATTTTAGGTTGGGATCTCCTTTTGATGCAGATTTGTGGTGTTCCCAGCTGGCCTTGTATCACTTTGTGGAGTCATGCATGTTAATTTATGAGCTCAGCCAAGCTCCCTTGCTTACATCTGTGCAGTGTCTGAGCACAGCTCAGGGTGGGTTTGGAGGCTCAGTGTGGGTGCAGTAATTGTTCACCTGCTCTCAGTATCTGATGCCCAGGCCCTGGTCCATTGGGCAGGGTTAATTCTGTTCTATTCTTGGCTTGCCCTCTGGGCTGAGCTCACTGACAGCTACACAGAACTGAAAGTTTGCATTTGCTTCCCTTGGCTCTCCAGTGAAGTGGGGTTTAGGTCTCTCAAGCTCTAGAGCAGAGAGCATGTGGACTCTGCCAGTTTTGGTTGTAAGGATGCAGAATTTTTCCCAACTCTCTGCACAGCTGGGCTTTCACAGCCTGACATGCTGCTCTTTGAGGGCTGTAACCAGAGAGCCTGCAGGCTGCACCAGGAGATTTTTAAATGCATGGAAGTCTGTTCCAAAAGTATAGCATAAAGAACTGGAAAGATGGCAGAGTAATAAATATCTCTGTGCCTGCCTGTGCTCTGACTGATGTCCTGCTGTGAGAACCTGCTGCTTTCAGTCCCAGAGCTATCATCATCTCTCTCTCCTTCTTGTTTGATTGTTGGAAGGAGTCTTGAGCTTTCTGTAGTGCTGATCAAATTCCCTGTGTGTGGAATACCATTTGATTTGATTATTTTGTTTTTTCCTTCCCTCCACTGCCATCCAGAATAGGTTTTCTATCTTAACCACCCTTTTTAGGATACTTTTTTACTGCTGTTATAAATTGGTTTTCAGTCATAGGTTTAACTTGAATGCAGGATATTTTTTCTTTCACTTGCTAACACTTTTGGTCATTCTCTAAATTTCAGGCACTGCAGAAATCTGTATTAGAACAGATTGAAGCATGCAAGCAATTAGAGGAAGATCTAGACAGTTCACCAAGGGATGGATGTAATCCAATAGACCTGCAAGCTGCAAGCAAAATTATGGTTTACTATCAAAACCTGCTTGAAGAAATGGGCCATAAATTGCAGATCCGTGGGACAGTCCTTAAAGATGTGGAAGCTTTTATGGCCTCCCTGAGGAAGATCCAGTCTTCCATCAAATGTCTCCCAGATCCCCCAGATCAACCTGAAATACAGGGAAAAGCTTTGAGAGAGGCTGCACAAGAAGTTTCTCGTCTGGCAGAAGAGGCTAAATGTTTGGATGAACGCCTGAAGACTGTTAATATCTGTTTGGAAGATGCTGAATGTGGGAGAAAGTCTTGCTGTAAAAACCTTGTTCTGACTTTATCTAAAGAGCTAAATGCAATTTATGATCCCTCAAGTGAGCAGGTGCTTACAGAAGAAAAAGACTTATACAAGACATTTTCCAGAAAAAGCAGTGAACTCCTTAAAAACATTCAGGATCTCCGTGACAGAATTAACAAAATAGGCCTGAAGGATCCAACAATTCCAGCTATTCAAAAAAGGTGAATTATTTTTTTAAAGCTTTTTTGATTTCATAATTTCAGTGGAGTCAGCCTGGGTCCCTTCTGCAGGAGAGCACTGATAATCTGTGGAACACTGACAGAGGCTGAGTTTGTTTTATTTGTTCCATCACAACCTAGAAAAGGAAGCCTTCTCCATTATTTTTTTTTCTTTCAAACTCCTGTATATATGTGTGTTTGAAGCAGCACTGAGGAAGAAAAAATAGGAGTTTGGTTATTGTCATCTTAATTTTCAGTAACAAAACAGTCAAATAGGGAGATGGGTCCCCTTGCTGGGCACTGATGCACCTGATCTGAAATTCTGCAGTGTAAGATGGACAGACTGCACTTACCTTTTAATAGAGATTAATTTCACTGTGTTCAGACAGACCCAACTGCCCTTCAGAATTTGGATTTTCCCACAGTGCTGAGGTCAGCACAACTCATTTGTGTCAGATTACACAAATTGAAGATCAAATTAGACTTTTTATGATATCATTTAATATCATTTGTGGAGCTCAGGATGAATTTCTAGGGAACTTAATAATTACATTGTGAACCAAATCAAAGGCTTACTTTAATATAAGGCTGTATTTCATTTTTTTCTAACAAAGGATAAAATCATTAACAGAATTGGAAAAGGAATTGGATCGTGCTGCTGCTGAAATGAAACCTATGCAAGAAATTGCTAATAAGCTCCCACAGATCGATGAGGAGAAAGCAGAGGAAGCAAATGAGCAGTGCAGAGTTACAGAGAGGTTATGGGAGGATACAAAGCTCTTGCTTGCTGAATGGTAAGGAGGAAAATTGCATTCTAAAGTAGTGTTGTTCAAATAGGAAGTTTGCTTGTGAAATCAAACAGAAAAAAAGCCCCAGACCATAGCTTAAAGGTACAATAGAGACATAAACTATCATTAAACCAAGAATTGCACATGCAAATTTGCATCCAAAGCTCATGAATTTTGCATATTTTTAAAACATCACAGTCCCATCATTTAGCAGGTATGCAGTGATGTGTTGGACTTAATTGGCATCCAGAAGAAAAGCCTGGCTGCTGCTGGGAATGCTGCATCTTCTATATTTGCTGTGAATTTCCTGCCAGCACACTGAAGAATAAAAAACAAACTGAAACAAATGGAAAAGGACAGCTGGGAAAACAGTCTCTTATGCAGCAAAATAAAGGGAGCTTGGTTTGATAATTCTGTGAGAGTGGGGACTGGGCAAGGTAATGGTTGATTGCTCAGGGCATCTGTGCTTCAAATATGGTTTTTGGAGATGCCCAGAGGCTTTGCCTGGACTGGCACAGCTCTGGTTAAATCTCATGGCTGGCACAGGTGGGAGTAACCTGTTTTCATACCCCACTGAACGAGGCGCTGTCCACCACGTGCTGTATTTCAGTTTACTGGTGACTGAACTCACCTTTCTGGTGGAGGGGATCATAGGAACACAACTGCTCATCACAGTTCAGTGTGGATCAGAGACATATGATGGTGAAGGGCATTTCTGATTCCAAAAACTGTCAGGATGTCACACAGGTATCACACATTATGGCAGGATTTAAGACTGGTACAGTTCATCACTCCTTTTCTCTCGTCCAAACTTTGTTGTCAAATTCCCCCTGTGTGTGAATATAGGAGAAGGAAGCACACAGGAGATTGAGGCTGCAGGTTTATGCTTAGGCTATAAATAATACATCTCTTTTTAATAGCCAGGAGCAGTGTGCAAGGGTTCTGGAGCTCCTGAAGCAGTATCAAAGCTGCAAAACAAGTCTGACCAGCATCATCCAGAAACAGGAGATTGTGCTTTCCCAGCAAACTTCTTACATGGGGAAGGATAATCTGAGCAGACTAATAGCAAAGGTGAGTAACAAGAACTTAGTGGAAAGGAAAGAAAAGCCTTTCCTGGGAGCATTCAGATGCAGCTCAGCCTTTAGGGCAGATGTTAAGGCCTTGCTTTCACTTTGGCTTCCAAAATACATTTAGGGACTCTGTATTTTTGTTTTAAGTAGATTTCAGTCTGTTTTTTCATAGTGAAACAAAATCTTGTTATGGAGAGGGATTAAAAAAACAAAACAAAACTCCATGGAAGAGCTAAGATCTAGTATGAAGATGAGATTAGGTCCTGTCCTTTTGTTCCAAGCTGTCTCTGACAGCAGTTAAACATCTGCAGTAGCTGTTACATTATTTGATGAGCTACTCATACTGAATGAGCAGGCACTGCTGGACACCCCTTCATTTACTTTAAAGTTTTCCACCTATTCTGTCAGAAATGTGACAGCTTCTTGACTAAATGAATACAGCTACTGGGTATTGTTGTCCATGGTTAACAGTTTAGTGAACAGCAGCATGTCCATCATGACCATTTTACTGCACGTTTCCCATATCCTGGGTTATGTAACTGGTTGTTCAGATCCTATTTTTAGGCTTTCTGATGAGGCATCACCCATAGCACTCAGGAGTGTTTGCTCTCAGGCAGTGCCTGTGCTGGTTAAATTTAAGAAGGAATGTTAGTGGTGTCTTCCTCAGGCAGTGGGATGGTGTCTGCTTGTGCCAACCCTTTCAGCTGGGGTGAGATCTCTTCTTGGTCCCACCAGTGAGACTTGGGGCACCTTGTGTCACCTGGGCTCCTGCTGCAAGGGGGACATTGCATATCCCAGCCTCTGCTTGTATGGAGACCTCTCTTTGTGACCAGCCCTCCCTCCTCACCCTGAGCTGTGCAATTCCCACCTCCAGAGCTGTGGTCTGACATTGCAGTGGCACAGTACAGGCATGTCCTAGAGTGCTGATGATTTGTTATACAGAATTCTACAGAATAACAGCAGGGAGTTCTGGTTTGTGAGAGCAGCTCTGCCATCCCTCCCCTGAGCTCACATCCAGCAGGGTCGCTGTGGGAAGATGAAATTTCTCAGGATGTCTGTGGGAAATAAGGAGAGAGCTGTTAACATCAAAGTGCCTGGCACTAGAGGTCAGTGTTTCTTTTCCAGGAAGCTTCCATGTTGTTTGTAAACACCGACATTCCAATTAAACACAAAGAAGCAGCTCGGTGTTTAAATAGAAAGTAGGAGAAAGAGACGTTTCAGTTTCTGGCAGTGGAAAATTTGACAGTGTCTGTGTTTGAGTAGGGTTTCAGCTTTTTTTTGTAAATAGTTCAAAACCTGAGGATCAGAATGCAGGTTGTATTTTAGAGCTCTAATAGTATCTCAGATGATTATCCCACTGTGCATTGTTTATCTCTGTGATCTGTGTGTGGATGTACAGTCCCCTTGGATCTGGCACTTAGGACTTTAAAAGCAAACTGTGGTTTTGACTGTCTTAGAAATAAATTATCCATATTCCCACTCAGCTGTTCTGCAGCCAATAGCAGAATGATATGATTTCTAACAGGGAAATATTCCTGTCAGCATGGCTGGGATGTAACAACACAGGGTGCTTTCCTGGGTCAGACTGTATAAAATGTAATGCTGTTGTTTCTCTAAGCAAAACAACCCAGCAAAACAGTTAAAAATATTTTGCTGAATAAACAATTGTAAGCAAATATGCTCACAAATACCTATGTGGTCTTTTTCACAGATTGAAGAGGCAAAAGAGGAATTTAATGATCACGCTGAAGATGTAGACAAAATAAATCAGATCTGCAAAAACCTGCAGTTCCAGCTGAATAAAATGAGAAGCTTTGAGGAGCCTCCGTTTGAGAATGAGGCTAACATTATTGTGGACAGATGGCTGGATGTATGTAAAAAGTAAATTATCAGGGTGGTCTTATCTGTTATGCATTATAGTAATTGATTCTGACGCGGGTGTAATATTTTGAATAAATTAAGTGCAATATGGCAGAGATTCTTAAGAGATAAATCCAAATGTTTACCAGAGCAAAGCTTGCAGGGTGTCTATGGATGTAACATTTCTGATCTCTCAGGTAGTTTATATTGTCAGTACTCCTTGGCAGTAAATAATTCTGGAAAATGCAGAGAGGCAATATTTGTGCTCCCATAACAACTTGTACGGATTTTAGACTTTGGAGACAATCTGGAAAATTGCAGGGCTGGTGCTTTTGGTGAGAAATGTTCGCCGCTGTCGATGTAAGCAGTGCATCAATACCGAGATTAAATGGTATTTACTGGGAGTAGATAAACATTAATGAGCAAGGCTCCTTCCTAAACCTGCCTTAAAACTGGCAAGCTGCTGTTGTGATTGGTATGTTTGGTGACATGTGTGGCAGGGATTTAAGTATCTTCTCCATGACCAGTTTACTGTGAAGACACGAGATTTTTTTTTTCCCCTTTGCCGCTCTTGTTTTTGTGGGTGGTTTCGTCTTGCTCCTATTTTATCGTGCTGCTTTTGCTTTTATATAACTCAGTATATTTTTTTTTAAATCAGTGTGTGTTTTCTGTCTGTCAATCTAATGGCAGATCAATGAAAAGACTGAAAACTACTGTGATAATTTGGGAAGAGCTCTGGCTTTGTGGGACAAGCTCCTGAGTTTATCTGGCACAATCGACGCTTGGGCAAATGCAGAGCTCAAGAACGCAGAAGGCCGTGGCCTGACTGAGGAGGACCTCACTCAGTTGAAGGTAATTTAAATGGAAATATTTTACCTTTCCTTTATACTATAGTGATATGGCTATAAAAAATGCACATTGCACAGAAATACCAGCAGAGGAGGTTGTAAATTCGCAATTGTATCTGCCTGGGTGGTTTCTCTAAGGATGTTGCCTTTATTTGGGGATACAGGTCTTGGAAGCTAATGCACAGATAGTGTGTATGTGTAAATGGTTTTCAGTCTATGCAGCACTGTAAAAGCTGTGTGGTGCTGTACAAACATGGAGCAAAGAGAAGGCCTGTGGGGCTGTAGCCTGGAGTACAGCAGTGCACAGAGAAGAAAGAAAAGTGTGTGTATAAGCTAATGATTATTTTTCCAGCTAGGAGTGACCTGTCAGTGAAGATGGTGGAGCCTCTGGGAGAGCTGGGCAAGGCACAGCTTGGGGAGAGGTTTCAGAGGTGGTTTATTTTCCCCTGGCCCCAGTGTGTTTCTCAGTGTAACTTTTTGCAGCCTCAACAGAGAGTGGCTGCTGAGCATCTCCAGGGGCTGCCCATGGGCAGGAGCAGCAGAGCCTGGGCTGCCTGTGCCCCTTTGGCACAGGTTATAACATTAATTCTCAGTGTCAGGCTGCAGCTGGGTGTAAAAACACGTGCACAAGGTCTGTGCCATTGAAACCTTCATACATAGGGGTGAATATTTTAATTTCTAACTTTAGGGCCACAATGGACCAGCTGTGCTGTTTTGTTGTGATCATAACCAATGTCTACTGAGCAAAAATAATTTTCTGCTTGGGAGTGATTGAGACATAAATACACCGCATATCCTCTTGTTTGAAAATTTGCAGGTAGCTTTTCCTCAGTGTTTACAAGCTGCAAATGGCCTGGTTTTTATTATGGTTGTTTGCAGCTTCCTCCTACTGTTAGCACTGCTCATTTGTTTTAATTTGCAGAGCAGTAAAAAGCCAAGGTGCTCTTTGTGTATGGATCTTCACTAGGAAACAGTGGCATATCCACTGTGCAGCAGTGGGTATTTTGTCACATCATTGCTGTCTCTACCATCGTACTGTCAGAATTTTCCTGGAGTAGTTTAGGTCCCTGGAGGCTCCAGTAAAAATGTACCAGGTGGAAAATGCACCTTTAGGGCCAGGTCTGCTCAAGTCTGACATGATGTGACAGTGCCCCTGGCGTGACTCTGCTCCTCCTTAGGAAGGGCTGTGCTGGAGGTGGCTACACCAAGGTGATTCTGCTGCTTCCTCCTGAGAGAGAGCCCTCAAAGGAGGAGGGAGAAGAGGGAAAGGGACACAGAAACCATGTTCCTATGAGCAACTATTAAAAGTGGAATAGAAAGAGGGAAAACTGAGCCCAGCGCATTTGAATTTTTGTAAAACGATTCCAAGTGCAGAGGGCATCAGGTTCATTTATCACTTGATTATTTCTCTTTTTGTTGATTCTGAAATGCCTCTGCATTTATGTTAATTCCAAAAAAGACCTCCAACTGTTGCAATGTGTATCATGTTACACAGGGTTGAAACCCAGGTCCTTTGTGAGCAGAGCACTGGTGCATGTGTTTTCAGGGAGCTTGTCAGAAAAAAACAGAGCAGTGAATTATTGGACTGTGTATTTAAGGATAATTTCAGTATAAATAATGTGAGAGAAGTTCTGCTTTCCCCTGTAGCTTGTATGCAAATGCAAACTCTTTTAAGGGCTGCAGCACATGAATGAGTTTTGATGATTGCTTGTAGAAGGACTACAAAAGGAAGATTTTGTCCTCGGGGAGCCTGGAATATTGATTTGGGAATATGAGACAATGTCATTATCCTGTTCATAAGTTGAAGCTGGCATTTTACCTTCACACTACTGACTTGCTCCAAAAAGCATTCAAATGAGTGGAGATCTTTTCATATGTAAATGATTTACATTTAAAAGGTGCTTACAGCAGTGTGTTGTATTTTATCACTTCCATACCAAAGCACTTGCCACCCAGATGCCAATTCTTGACTTAGTGACACCTGAGAATATCCCTTAAGCAGCAAGACATAAATGTGAAATTAAAATTATTTTCCTGCAAATTTACTTTAAACTAAATAATTAAGATTCTTAAATATATGCTAGATTTGCATTATCAGCTGGTTTGCCTGAGAAACAGGGTGTTTCTGACTCAAATACAAAAAATGCTTAATTGCTAAACTGAAAATCAGGAAATGAACCAATTGTGACACCTCTATATGCCAAAATGCATAATCAAAATATTTTAATATAATTTTCTAACATAAACATAGAGATTTAATTTGGAGGGAAGCATAGTTACCAATGTGTTTTTCCCACCTTTAGGCATGCTTACGAGTCCAAGAGCAGAAACTCCAAAAATTCGACAACACGGTGGCTGAGATAGAAGAACTTCTGAATAGTAATGAACCTCCATTGGAGCTACAGGTACAGAGAAGCTTTTACAGCTGGTACACTAATACTCCTTACTATAGCCCTGCTTCTAGTATTGCCTTTGCCACAACCAGTTACTGGTTTTATTTATATCTGCTCAAGGAGAGTTGGAGGTATTTGTTGCCAGTGGGCAGCAGTATTTCATTTGTTGTATCTCTCTCAGGCTGTTAGAGGCTGTTAGACCCAAACCTGTCATTTTAAACACAAAGGTCTTTCTCACTTCTGTGCCTTTTTGGGCCTGCCCAAAGAGGCTGATATCAGTGATATCTGGTGTTCGGCTGTTGGTCAGCAATAATAGACCTCATCACCTCTTTGAGGATCCCAGGAGCTCAGCTTTACTGACTGTCAATTTTAAACTCTACCTTTGCCTGGACATGGCTTAGTGTAGCTTGGTAATGTGGGGTTTCTTGCACAGTGATGTTTACTGTGGTGTTTTCCTTGGGGAAACAAGGAAATTTTCTTTCTGTGTCAGCTTCACACAACCAAGAATAAATCCCTTTTCCAGACCCTGTTGTCTTTGCTTGCTCCTGTAGCAGCTCTGTAATCACCCTCTCACAGTGTCTGTCAGGTGCACCTTGAGCTTGACCCTGTGTAGCTATTTCTGTGTTTATCCTCAGCAGGCAGTGAACTAGGAGGAGTTTCACTGGGTAAAGTGATCTAAGGAGCTTAGGGAAGGACTCAGCAACCTTGTGCTGTGCATGCTGTGCTCCTGCAGACACCTTGAGTCCCTGGGCTGGTGTTCACCCTGTGATCCCACCCAGCTGCTGCCTATGCAAGTCAAGGATGGGGTTCAGGACCTGTTGCTCCTTAGTGAAGAGTCTTGAGCCAGAGCTCCCAGCCTCTCTGCTGGCCTTTTTTTGGGCCATTGTGGGGTATTTCCCCCAGTGGAATCACTGCAGGGGGGTGTGTGACAGAGAGAGCCTTTATCCAACTCAGAGTAGGCACTGGAGAGATTGACAGATGAAATAAAACAGCACCAGTAAAAATGCTAATAAAGATGAACTCGGATCACTCCTCCTCAGAACAGCAGAACTTAAATGTTTTTCAATTTCTGGAGTGGGAGGGAAACAAATCAAAACAAACTGTATTTGAAATGTCTGGGCTTCAGATCACTTGATTTCTTTTTATGTCTATCACAGATTTTTGTAATGTTCTGGGAGATCACTCCAGTATAATTGATGTATGTTCATTTCCAATTTTAAGGTCATCAGATCATCTGTTGTGCAAAAAATGGAGCTAATAAAAGAGCTCTTGTCAGCCAAGCGAGGGACCAGTGAACTCACCGTGAACACAGCAGAGCTGAAAGGAGACCTTGATCTGGCCAAGACACAGATTGGAATGACTGAATCCCTTCTCAAAGCTTTATCTCCTTCAGACACCTTAGAAATCTTTACCAAACTAGAGGTAGCATGCCACAGATTGTGTGTATTTTATGCATTTGTTCATAATTTCTTTCTTGGTCAAGTGTTCATAAGTGTTCATCCTGTGTAAATTGTAGACTGCTGGAAAAATTCAAGTGAAGAACCTGTCTTGAATATATTCCAGAAACATGGAAGAAAAGCCTCTTTTTACTGGAATTATCAGATATATTTAACCCTTGCAACTGTTGGAAGTGTTTAATCCTAGACACAACAGCAATACTGCCCAGGATATGTTCAAGCAGTAGTGTGTGTTTGAATTGTCTGTTTTCCAAGGCTGGGTAATATACAGAGGATGTCTTTGTGCCACCAGAGCCTGACTGCAAGGGGAGCTCCCAGTAGACAATTTCAGCCAAATATTTGCTGAAATTCGAGCTTGGAGGCTTAGGCTGGCAAGATTTAAACCTCCTGTGGAACAGTGAGTGAATTATGTGCATTGTGGGTGTCAGACCTCTAGTGTTTGGGGCACTGACATCACAGACACTAGGAGGAAAGGTAGTTTTTAATTAATTCTCTAGCTCCCTCTAAATTACCTTTTGGCCCACAGGGGTCTTGACACACAGAATAAGGAATTTAGGGGATGGAATAATGCCTATGGCAGCTGAGGAATTATAGTTTGTAAGTATTCTATGCTATAGAACATATAATGGCTCTGTTCACATACCTGTTCTGTGGGGTTATGTATGCACACAGGTGTATACACACTGCTCAAGGAGAGTTTAGTGCTTATACCTGCTTACTGCTGGCCTTGTTAATGCCAACATAATTTAACAAATTATTTTGACAGGCTAAACCCTTTTGCAAAACTCTAGTAAAGCAACTCTGTACAGTGAATTTCTGCTTGGCCTTCAAAACTTACTTTTAAAAACTTCTGCTTTGTTATATTTTTTTTTTTAACCTTAGGAGATACACCAGAAAATTCTGCAACAAGAACACCTTGTGGCATTACTCCAGGAGGAGACAGATTGTCCTGATGTGGCTGACTTAAATAAGCAGCTTAAATGTGTGACTGATTTATTTAATAGCAAGAAACATGTGCTTCAAGATCACTTTATGGGTGTTTTGGATCGTAAGTGAACACATTTCAGTTATTTACCTTTACAGGTTTGCATTGACCACCACAGTGACTTAAAGGTTATGCAATTAATTGGTTGGGTGTCTGAAACTGCTTTGATATGCCAAACTGCCTCAGGATAAAAGAATTTCAGAAAAATGGGGTTTGATCCCAGCCAACCCCTCAGTCTGAATCAAAGTATTTGGTTTCTTGTTTTTGCATTTAAAAAATTAGATCAAAGAAGTGTGAGGCATAATTCAGGAAAAAATGTCAGAGTATTTAATTTAAAAACACAGGAATCCAATGTTTTAATTTTTCCAGTTATTTTTTATTTAATATTAGTTACAAGAATAGGTAGTGGTATTATTCTTTGCTTTAAGCAGGCACAGGATTAAGCAGGTGGGAAATTTGGCCCAAAGATAGTCTCATGTCTTCAAATGTTTTTTAAGTAGTATTAATCTGTGTGGAAATGAGAAGTTTCCACTAAGCTATTCCAGGTCTTGTTTACCCAAACTGCTGTGTACAACAGACTTGTCTGTTTTGGGAGCAGTTGTGTTGATTGTCAGCTAATGTTAGCTGAGTAAAATAAGAGCTGCAGCGTTTTCAGTCACATGTTCTGTAGTAAAAGCAACCTTTGACAGTAGCACTGATAAATGTAATTGTAAATTGTCTGAAATCTTCATGTTAAACAGGATTTTCTTTTACAGAATGCAATTAATGAAAAAATTTGAATGTACCCTTTTTTTCAGGTCACTGCAAGAATTTTAATGACTGGTTCAGCAGCACTCAGCTGTCTCTGAAGGACTGCTTTGAGCCCTCAGAAACAAAAACCACACTGGAAGAAAGACTAGAGAGGCTAAAGGTAAAGTATTAAAATATTGTAATTCCTAAAGCTGATGGTTCTTTTTTACACAGAAGTGTTGCTCTTTTTACCCATGAGACTATTCTTGGGACTAAATTTAACTGCAGTGGTTTTAGAACTGGAGGCTGAAAGAACATGTCATATAACTTAAAGCATTAGGAAAATAAGTGCAATAAAAATAAAACTTAATTAAAATGAAGTGTCACTGTTCAGGTTCAGGCAGCTTGGGCAAGTGAGAGTCAGGACAGTGGCTAATAAAAGTCAGTGGACCTTGGCTAAGTACTTCAGTGTGCAAAGTCAAATGTGGAGAGAGTAGCATGAAATTGTGACCCCAATGGTCTCAAATGTGAAAAAATATGTATTTAATTTGTTGTAGCAAGATTTTCCCTCCAAATCAGACAGAGTGAACAGAAAACAGATGGAAAAACCAAAACATCTGCAAGAAGCAATGACAGCTAAGCAGCAGAAGGAGATAGAGTGATGTCAGTGCTAGATTTGGATGCTGCTTGCCTGTTTCTCTGTGTACCAGTACTGTAGAGAAGAGAAAACAAATCATCAATTCCACTTTCTCCATATTTTACAAACAGCAACTCTTCCATTTACATGTGCAATAGTCAGCAAACTGTGAATTAACATAAATTCTTTTTCAGGAACTGAAATTGCTGGAAGAAAATACTGGTGGAGATAAAAGGAGCTGAAAAGCACTTGTAACATAAATATCTCTCACACTACAGCAAATTTGACAAATGGATCTTGTGCTTGTGTTCTTTTTCAGCACTTCCTAACATCTGAAGGCAGAGATAGAGACATCCAAGAGGTGAAAGCTTTGTTGAATAAAGTGAAGCCTTACTTGCCCAAAGCAAGCATTAACCACCTCAACAGTCGTGTGAGAGATCAAGAGGCAGAACTGCAAAGGTTGATCTCCAAATGTCAGAAAAGGGAAAAGGAGCTTGGTGCCTCTCTCCAGCAGCTCAGTAGGTAGGGAACTCATCTGGTGTCTGACATTTTAATTACAAGTGCTATCAAATGATTCATTACTAAACAACCACAGGGAATGGCAAGCAATCCTTCTTTTTACAAAATATGGTGTTGTAATCAAATGTTTTGTTGTTTGTTCAATGTGGGTTGTTTTTTCAATTTCATAGCAGACCTGTATGGAAACTTCAGAGCCATGAACAGAGAGAGTTAAAATTAGGCTTATGTTTAAAATTTTGCTTGATCAGACACTGTGGTTTTTTATTTTTTTCAGCAAAACACTGCTGCCAGTAGGTTTTAGCCATGTGGTGCCTCTTATTTTGACCTTAGTCTCTATTTATACCTCCTTTAGCCTTGAAGAAAGCATCATGGCCTTGGAAGAATGGCTCTCTGCTCAGGAGAAGAAAGTAAAAGAGATCAGTAAAGATGCTACAGAACTTGAAGATGTCTATAAAACACTATTAATGCAGAGGTATTGGGTTTTTTGGTCTCTTTCTAAGAACTGTCTTTTAAACAAGATTGTTCCATGTTGTTACAACAAATAGATGTTGGTTAATTTTTTTTTTTTTTCAGGAAACCATTTGACTCCCTGGCTCAGCTATCAAATTCCTTGAGGGAGGCTGGGCTGACAGAATATGAAACCCTTTCAGAAGCCAGTAATCTTCTTAGTAGGTACCATGCACTGATAACACGTGCCAGTGAAATGGCAGGGAGCACTGACAGACTTCCAGGGGAAGGACAGAATTTTGAAGACCTTGCCCAGGATGTTTCTTGCTGGATCAAAAAGCTTGAGGAGGCTCTTAGTAAAATGAGTTCACAAGGAAGTGAGTTGCCATCAGACAAAAGGATTAATCAGATAAAGGTATTGTGTTCAATATATTCCTTTTTCACCTTCCACCACAAGCTAATGCTTGATGAGTCAGAACCTCCTGATGGATACTGTCACTGCTCATGGTAGTTTTGTCATTTGAGCATTTTTTTGGTATTTATCAGCATAATATGGGTCTTCTTCATAAAAAATAATTAATGAATCAGCTTAACTGTTGCAGACTTGGAAAATGAGATCATCTATCTGTTTATGTGTCAGCTATGTGATATGTCAGAAGACTTCTGTTGTCTTGAAGAGCAGTGTGAAAAGTATGAAGAAAATAATGGTAATACCTTTTATTTTGTAACCAAAAATAACTGTATATGCACTGCTTCTGTTCATTGTTTAATACAGGAAATCACAAGTCTCAGAGATGAAGGCGAGGTCAAGATGCAGAGCATGGTGGCTCTAGGAGAAACTCTATTGAGAAATGAGAAAAATAAGAAGCCAGAGGTTCAACAGACTATCTCTGAGCTCCAGAAAAAGTGGGAAAATCTCTGTCAGCTGGCTATTGAATATAGCAGGTAATGTGTAATCTGCCAAGAGGCAGTGGAGATCACTTACTGCTATATTGACTTTTTTCTCTTCCTGCATCTTCCATTAATTTTCTGTTCTTTGGGAGCAGAATGATATCCACAACAAATAGTTGTAATTCTGCATAGTTGTGGAAGGGCAGGTCCCAGTTTGGCCTGAATGGTCAGGTGGGGAATAGCCAGAGATGCTTTCTGGTGTGGCCATGAATAGCCAGAGAACCTTCTGCTTCCTCCTGTTGTTATTGAGCTCTCAGTAAAAACAGCACAAGAGGTGCTCGGGAAGAGCCTTGGCTGTGCTGGATCCAGCACAGCAGAATGCAAAGCATCCTCTTCACATTGTTAAAGACAAAGTGGAGTGCTCTGCATGTCTGAAGAGATGCTCAGGACCTTGCAGCATCAGGCTGGTGAACAGCAGATGCACCACAGGAACAACAGCAGTGGGAAGCTGGAACAGGGAACTTGATGCAAGAGCACTTCATGTATGTGAGGTTGTGCTTTTTTTATTTGCCAAAAAATATTAATCTTGAGGGGCAGAGCCCAAAACAATGAAGCTTTGCTTCTGTCCTTGATTATCCTGCTGTACTTTACAGAATTATGTCCAGACTATTTATCTGGATTTGTTTGTGTGGGATCATATTTTCAAATGTTGGCATTTAAGTCCCATCTGGAAGGTATCTGAGCACCATCACTAAATGTGAACATACAAATGTTACTTCTGTCTCATTGCATACTGCCTGTGGACAAATGCAACCTGTTCACCTGCTGCAGATCAGCATGCATGCTTATAAAGCACACAAAGAGAAATCCAATGTAAAGGTCAGAAAGTAATCACTGGATTTTGCTAACATACCCCATATTGTAAATGCTGGTTTTGTTGTCTGTATCTCTAAAACACTCCCCCACCCAAATAAATGATGTGTGTCTTCTACAGAACATTTCCTTTCAGGAGGCTGTCATGGGAAGTCAAGAGAAGCAGATTCATAACCATATTGTAGTTTTTTGAAGAGAATTTCTGCTGCAGTGAAAAGCAGAAGAATACAGACCATGAGCATCACATCTCAGATGCTAGAAACTGTGGGTTTGTAGGTTAAGGTTTAAGAGGGTTAGTAATTTGTCCTGCATTTAAGTCCTGTTCATCTACAATGACTTCAGTGTTTTTAATCATCTAGAAAATTCCACTCTGATCAGTAATTTAAAATCTAGAGAAAAAAGTATTCAGTACACTCAGGTTTATTTTAATGGTTGACTTGTTCATGCTCTGACATTTTCTAGGTAATCAATACATTTGGGATTTTTTTTTTTACACTATTAAGCACAGTATTTTTTTTCTTAGCTCTCAAGAACAACTTCAGTGCAACAGGGAGCAATATGAGCAAAGCAAAGAAGATCTGAAACAGGCTCTAATGGAACTGGAGAAACAGCAACAAGAGATTTTTGCCCTTCAGCCTGGTTTGGAGGAGAGGCAAGCTCAGCTGGCAAACTATGCTGACCTCCTGCAGAAAACAGAAGCCTTGACTTCCCAGTTTAGCAAATTGAAAAGCCAGAAAGAGCATCTACAGGGACACACTGCTGATCCCTGCTTCACAGAGGCAGAATGGTCAGAATTGAAGCACCAGCATGAAAATCTGCTCAGCCAGCTCCAGGTTAGGATCTCTCTCCTTTCCTGTTGGGTGCAGTTTCCACTGTTGTGGTGTCATTCGGGTGGGAAGGTTATGGGTAAAGCTGGGAGTGGAGGAAGTTCCTCTGAAAAAGGGCAGGGAAATATCTACCTCTCTGAAAGATAAATTCTGAAACAAATGAGACCAAAGTAAATGTGAAGAGCATTTTGTACCTGCATAAACAGATTTGGATAGCTATAAAATGAGGCATTTGCTGTTACATTCTTCAAGCCATGGTAGGTTTTCTTCCTTTTGGAAGGATGAATTTGGGAAACATCTGAAAGATTCTTTTCCAGGATCTTGCTTCTCAGTTTCACCCAATGTAGTGCAGAATGCTTTGTACCCTGTGTGGCATTCTGTCTCTAATGTTTCATCCATTTTAAGAGAAAAACATACTTTTTACAAGTACATTTCCATGAAATGCCAACCCTTCTGCTTCCTGCTATTCATTAAAATTTTGTTCATAATGGAGTCCATGATGTACTGGAAAGAGAGCAAGATGGTTTTGTGTTTAACTGTGGTTAGCCAGGTATTTTATGGGAAACAAGCAAGTTTGTTGTGCTGGTGAGGTCCTGGGAAATCTGTAACAGTCTGTGGATGATTTTTTGAGATAATGGTGGACTAATCCTAGAAACCCCTTGATTTCTAGGCCATCATGCAGACATTGGACAGCCCTGTTCAAGAGCACCAGCAGGTTCAGGATGTGGTTACAGACCTGAGCTCTGAGCTGCAAACTGTCTCTGAGCAGCTTGCTGAGTGTGATGGCCCAACAATGGAACAACCATCAGCTGAGCTAAATCAGTTGAAATCACAGGTACGTTGCAGTTTCTGCATCCTGGACACCATCACATTTGTAAGAGAGAACTGACAGTGTCAGACTGAAAATATAAAACCTTTCTAAAATAAAAAATACATAATGTTCCTTTATCAAGATAACTGTAGGACTCAAACCACTCTTAATGAACTGGGGGGACCTTTACTACTGGCTGAACTGAAGGTTCAGGAGGAATTGTCCTGGCTCAAGCATGCAGGATTATTCAGTTTGGTTAGGATTTTTGTTTTTTTTCCTCTCGGGGCATAATGAGGAAAGATTATTAAATTTGGTATTAGTGTCTTTAATTTAGCCAGTGTGAAGAATTTTTTTAAAAAGTCAGTGAGCCAAGTTCATTTTTTAAGAAGTGTCCTTTATGCATAAGTAGACATTCTTTTGCTCTTTGGCAGAATGGAAATCAGTCTTGTAGCTGTGAATGTAGAGAACTGATGTAAGCTGAAATCATAGCTCAGATATGGATCACTGCAATTAATTCCCTGTCCTTCAGAACTTGCTATACCTCTAAGAAGGAAAAAGGAATAGGAGAGGAGGTGGAGGGGGGAATTACCTGTTCAGAACTTGGAAAGATCACCATGTACCACCCATAGTGTGCAATGGAATTATTTTATCACAGTAATGATTTTAGCTTCAGGTGTTATCTGTGAATAAAAATGGCTGATGAAGTTATTGGTTTGGTAATTGACTTTCTGCAGCAAATAGGTCTGCATGTACCTTTCAACACAGTTTGTTGTTCAAAACAAGTATTTATTTTAAAGGTTGACTTTAGATCTTAACGTTGTATATTGAGTCAGGATACTTCTCAAATAAAATGTTTTCTTCATGTTTAAAGGAACAACAGGGACCTCTTAGCCAATGTGAAGACACTGTAAATAAAAGTTTGGTTTTAGCAGAAACTGCTAAACAAAACACCTCTTCACCAGAACAGTTTATTAAGGATGAGATTGAAACACTTCAGAGTGAACATGAAAGTCTGGAAGAAAGACTTGAAAATGTCAAGCAAAAGAAGGAAAACATTTTCAGTGAAGCCTTTGAGTTAAAAGATGAGTTTGGTAATGGAGTACAGAAGGAAGATAAGGCAGAGACAATGCTGAAGAGAGAGACACAGATCACTTGTGATACTCAAATCTCTGCAGAGGAGACCCCCACAGCAGTGGAGCTGAAGGAGCCTTTGGACATGAGTGGGGTGAGTTTATTTGTTGACAGTAACAACAATGGAAAGCTGGCTAAAGAGACATCTCAAATGTCTTCTGTGTATTGCATCCTTAATTTCACTGAAATTAAGCCTCCTGTAAATACAAGTGTATAAATCAAAGAAGTGGAAAGAATTCTCATAACTTGTTATAGCAAGTCTGTAACAAGGAAATAACATATTTAAAACAGCAGTTTTCCATTGAAATACAATTCCATTTAAATGCATGTAACTTTCTCTTGCCACTTACTAGAGCAAGTATCCCTGGTCAGGACACAGGGGAAATTTGTAGAGATTGGAAAATTGCAGAAGCCTCTGCCTGAGAGCTTCTCTTAAGCCAGTGAGACCTGTTTAGAACTGCATCACAGTGTTTGTCCTGTTTTTTTCAGAGAGAATAATTTTCATCATTTAGAGATTCAATGTTAAAATAGAATGTTTATGGTAACACAAGCAGATTTTTTGTCATTTCTCTTAGGGTCAAGATGTAAATGGAAATGTGTCTGAGAAAGAGAGGCAGAATGCTCCAGTTTTGGAGGAAAGCAGTGTGCTGTCAGACAGCCCATTACAGGATATCCATCACAGCAAGGACAGATTGGGGCAGGCTGTTCAGGTACCTGACAAATGGGTTTTAATATAAGTCAGTGTATGTGTGCATGTGTCTGTGTTCGTTAAAATCCATGTGTAATTCCTTAAAATGTGTTGTCTTATGGAAGCATGTTTTCTTTATCTGATGAAAGGAATGATAAATTACATTTTCTCCAAATCATCCCCCAACCTTGCTCATGTGAAGAATGCAAGAGATCAAAGTGATGTTTTCTGCAACCCCCAGGGCTTGTACCCACTTTGTCCACGGTGCAAAATCCACCACCTGCTGTGATTTTATAAAATCCATCACAAGATGGTTTGGGTTGGAAAGGATGTTAAAGTTCATCCAGTTCCAACCCTCTGCCATGGGCAGGGACACTTTCCACTAGACCAGGTTGCTCAAAGCCCCATCCAGCCTGGCTTTGAACACTCCCAGGATGGGGAATTTGAGAGGTTTCATCACTGCAGGTAATGAGAGGTCACTAACCTGGAACTGCTGATTTTTATGGGACCTCAGGACAGTGATGCTGTAAATGATCTTGTAAAAATTTAAATGTGTGCAAGGCTGAGGGAATGATCTGGAGTACTCATTGACCTGACTATGGAGTAATAAGAGTTCCTGGGAGAGATGACCATCAAAATATCACAGTGGAAACTTCCATACTGGGATTTCTGGAGAAGGTGCAAGATCAATAGTTACTAAATGTGTCTAATCAGAAACTTCTATAACTGTATTAAAAATCATGTGAGCACTTAATTCTGTTTACCCTGTCCTGAAACTGTTTCAGAGTGGGTAAGATCCCAGTATGGCAAACTGGGTTTGGGTTACCCTTTTCCTTCATTCATTTAGCTAAACTGAAGATAGAGTAGACAGATTGTGGAGTGGGAAGTTTCTTAGCAAGTTTTGTACTGTGACTTTTGCTGATTGTAAACATTTTGCATTTTTTAAATCAGGAGGAGGCTGATAAGGAGAGCCCAGATATGGACAGACCTGACAGGTTCCAAGAGGATGTTCTGGACAGTGCAGTTCTGCGTGGTGAAGCAGAACTGGAAAAACTTCAGGATGGTGTTGGTATTGAAGGTGATAAATCTGGGGAAAAAGCCCATCCAGCACAGGTAACTGGACATGAGATTGCTCCAGAGTGGTTGAATTTGGGAGTGTTTGTATCCAGTGCAGTTGCAGTGGGGATGATACTACTAAGAAATGAGAAAGAAAAGCCTCAAGTTTACACTGAGCTGCTTTTGTCTGATATTATACTTAGTTTGTGGTAACTTGCTTAATTCTTTCTGGACACTTAATATAGAGGGAGGTTTTGGTCTTTAGTGGTTAGCTGAAGATCATTCCAAGGGATTTTGCATTCCAAGTCATCTGGATGTGTTGTGAAATCTCCTGACCATTTTGCCTGAATACTGTTGTTGTGCTTGACTGGCTTTCATTTATATAGATTTCTTATTTACATATTTACTTTGCATGAGTGAGGCTGCATTTGAGATGCTGTGCCCTGTGTGGTGCACCCTGGTACAAGGGGAATATTGATACCCAGAGCAGTGTTTAGGAGCTGGAGGCATAATGACTGGGAAGAGACCAAGTTCCTGTTGGAGATGAAAAGGCTGACAGAGGTCTTGTGGCTGCCCTCCCCTCCCTGAAGAGGAGAGGTGTTATAGAGCCAGCCTCTTACAGAATTTCAGTTTTAGCAAACTCTGTGAGATAATGAGATCTACATCCAGCAAATCTCCAGCTTACCCATGGGACTATCCTGCCTGGGTGTCTAACCAGACACTCTCTGTCTGCAGTACAAGTCCAGATCATTAGGAAAAAGCTAAACCTTTAAATGCATTCAAGACTGTGTCCAGGAGCACACAATTCATAGTTCCTGCTTAGAATAATGAAATATGAACAACGTGCGTCAGAACACTTGCAATTTATTCTAAAAATTTATAACAAAATTATAGCACTGCTTCTTGTAAGTGGTTTCCTTTGCTGTAACCTTGCTCACAGTAAATTGTGAGGTGTAATTATGGTTTTCCTCATCTACCTATAATTATGGGCTTCATAACTTTCTCATCTCAAGCACTGTAATTATTACCCAGCAGGTTTGATTAAAGCTTTTTGATTACTGGTTTCTTTTGTTTTTCTTACACCAGAAGGAGGAACCTAGTGATGTTGAGAATCAATCCTATAGAGAAGATGGGGAGCAGGTTCAACAGAAGCTGTGCCAAAAAGGTCAAGTCCTGGAATCTGTAGCAGCTGAGAAAGATGCTCTGGGATTGAATCCCCCAGTTCCTGCATGTGAGGTAACCCACAGTCTGTTGTTTTATGTGAAATATGCCAGCTGTTCAATTTTTGTTTCCACAGGGGCCTCAGCTGAAGCTGTTTTAAAAGAAGAGACAATTACTCACATCAAAATCAAGACTATTGTGTGTAGTTCTTATTTATGTCTATAATAGTTTTGAACTTCATCCAAAGTTCTTACCACATCATAATTTTCAGTGGATCTGTTCAAAAGAGAGTTCACCCTAGTTTTTAGAGCCATCATAATCAGTCTTTATGACATTCAGGCTTCCTCTTTAAACTGCTAATCAATACAAACTTATTTCCATGTTATTACAGTTAGTTATGATAGTTTTGCCATCATAAGGAAGGCAGATCAGAAAACTGAAATCCAAAGGTAATCCAGCATAAGAAAAGAAATGAAATAGAGAAAGGAGAAGGGATTCAAGCTGAACTAGTTCAAACTGACAAGTTACAGTACTAAATGACTTTACTAAGTCTGCTCTTCTTTGAGAGTAAAGGAGTTACATCACAAGTGCCCTGTGACTGCTGATCTTGGGCACCACATTCTTAAATTGAAGGTGGGGCTGTATCTGATCTTCATGGTGGATCTATAGGCAGGTCCCCAGCTGGCCTGTCCATGGCAGGTCTTATCTGGGACTTCACATCTGCTCTCAGTGGAAACCCAGCAAAATCTTCCAAGGGCCTTGGGACTTTGAAGAGGTCTCTGCTGACTGGAAGCAGAGATTTACAAGGGTGTGAGGGAAGATCCAGTAAACTCCAGATTTGTTAGATTAACCTCAGTTGCTGGAAATATTATGGAGGTTGTGCTGGGTACTACTGAAAAGCATTTAAGGAACAATGCAATCATCACAGAATCATTTAGGTAGAAAAAGATTTCTAAGACCATCAAATCCAACCATTAACACAGCACTACCAGGCTAAACCATGTCACCAAGGTGTCTTTTGAATCCCTCTGGGGGTGGTGACCCATCACTGCCCTGGGCATCCTGTTCCAGAGCCTGAGCACCTTTCAGTGAGGAATTTTCCTAAAATCCAGTCTAAATCTCCACTGGCAGAGCTTGAGGCCATTTCATCCTCACTTGTTACTTGGAAAGAGAGACCACACCCTCCTGTCAGGGAGTTGTACAGAGTAATAAGGTCTCCTCAGAGCTTCCTTTTCTCCAGGCTAAACAACCCCAGACTCCAGACCCTTCCCCAGCTCCACTGCCCTTCTCTGGACACACTCTAGAGAAGTCTTTTATGTAGTGAGGGGCCTGAAACTGGACACAGAATTCGAGGTGCAGCCTCCCCTGTCTGTATCCATGGAGGCAGTGCCACAATGTGCAATGAGAACATCACACAAACAAGCAAAACAAGTACACAGCAAGGTTTTCTCAAAGTCAGGACACTTCTCTGTGTCTTTTGATGTGTTGATATTTCAATCTGCTAAAGTGGATTTCCTCCTTTCTGTGTGATAGCTTAGCTGAGTTTTAATGCTTACCTCAGTTCTATGGCACTCCAATGTCTCTTGAGATTAAATCTTATGTCTGAATTGGTACAACTGTTATGGACATGTACACAGAGCAATTGAAAAGTTCTCCAACTGACTACTTCATGAGTGGCCTCTTCAGTTTTGACTGAAAATAACCTGGAGATCAAATAAAGAGAACTATTCTTCTCTGATGTGTGCTATGGGCTGTATGTCTCCCACACTTGAAAGCAGGTAGATTTTGTGTAGCTCATGACCCACTAAGGGACACAGGACAGTGACAGCTTACAGTGATAGTTGGCTGCTTCTAGTGAAACAGTGTCTAAAGTAGCCATACATGACATTTATCACACAAGAATTTTTTTACTGTTGCTGATTTTTGATGTTAGTACCATGAAGCTCACACTGCAGTAATACCTGTGCATTTGTATGCATTCACTCACAGAAAATTTATATGTGGGATAGATCATCAGATATAGACAGGCAGAGGGAAATGCAGAAAGATTTTTAATTGTTCATGTGATCCAACTAGCCTGTGACATTTCATTTATGATGCTGCCTGAAGGTGATGTTAAACCTGGCCCCAGCCCAAGTCACTTGTCCTCCTGTCGTGGGAATCAGAGGCAGTGCCAGGGACTGGCTTTGGAGCCTCTTAATCCCTCCCCACCCTGATTGAGACATGACTCCCCACTGCTCTCATCTTCCCCCAGATTTTGGCTGGCACTTGTGACAGTGGCAGCCATGGCTTTGTGTCACAGCTGCTTCATGCATGAGCTGCAGAGGTGTCCTGGTGAAGGGCACAGCAGCATTGTCAGGGCAGTTCTGAGCAGAAGGAGTGTGGCTGTAAGGAGAGGATAAAGGTCCATGAATATGTAAGGAAAAGAGTGAGAAGACACAACAGACCTGTGAATTTATCAGAAGAAGAGCTGGGTGCAGGGAGGATGTTATTTGAAGGTGATGTCAGAGTTTCATTTGAAATGCTGGTCACAGATTTCAAAGCTATCTGAGCAGTGCTGACAGGAGGGGTTGACTGCAGGGGTTGGGGACAGCGATGGAGATTCCAGTTTCTGAGTCCTGGTTGACTCACAGAGGCAATGGGGGAAACCACAGCAGGATTTAACAACCCCAGCATGGTTTAAACACGTGAAGCAAAGTGCTGCAGTCAGAAAACTTACTGCTTTAGACCCTTCAGAAATAAGAATCTTGTTTTGTGTTGTAGGACACAGGCACAGAAGTGGTTGTCCAGAAGGAACTATTTCCCAGAGTGGAAGTAAACAGTGAATATTTTGAAGAGGAACAAAAGTTCAATGAACTGAAAAATCAAGTGGCTGAACTGGATATGGTACTTATAAATGAACAACTAAAAGAGCTGGAGGTATGGAAACTGCAAAACCACTCCTCATTTTTAATGTAGTGAATTTCAGAATTGTGATTCACTTGGGCAAACCAAAATTGTTCCCCACAGCCTTATCTGAGTTTTAAGTGCACAATTATTCAGTTTGTCTGCAAACACCATGCCTTGATGCATGTCCATGTAAATCCCATAGTTTGTACTGCTCTTCCCGAGTGCAGTGGTAGTTACACCTAGGATTGCTTCCATGATTGCTCCTTTGCTTGTGGATGAGCAGGAGAACATTTGTAGGTGAATCAGTATTCAGCCATATTTTGTATTGAAAGCTGAGAGTCTTCCAAGATCATCCTTTAATCCCTCTCTCTTTCTCTGTGGTGGGCTTGATTGTAGAATTTAAAAACTGAGCTGGAAACGTGGAAAGCAAAGTCTCTGTGCCAAAGTGAAGAAGCAATTCCCAATGGAACAGGATCAAACAGAGCAGAGCTGCAAACCACAGATCCTGTGGTGCCCTGCTGGGACAGGCTGCTCCAGGAACTGGAAGCTGTTAAGGCAGTGAAGCAACAACAGTGCTGTTTAATTAATGAATACCAGAAAAGTCTTTCTGCTGCACAGTCCTCCATGGAAAATTTGTCAACAGAAAAAGATAACATAAAAATGTAAGTATAGAGTAGGGGTTTGGTTAAGAAGTTGCAGAGCAAATATGGTTCTACACTGAATTACTGACATGCTTCAGTAATGCTCAGACAAGAAAATGGAGTTCTATCCACTTCAAGAGAAGTCTTAGAGGTTTGTAAGTCTGTGAACAGAGTTAAGCAGAAGAATTTCTGGTGACTCTCTGCTATCCTTAAAAAACATCTACTCTATTCTTTAGGCAAAACAAGGAAGTAGTTGCTGGGCTAATACCTATAAAAAATCCATCTTAATATAATTTTATTAAAATGTGGCAGATGTGAAAAGCTCATTTTTCTTTAAGGACTTGTTAATTCTGATTTTTTTCTGAATTAAATCTCTCTTTATTCTCAAAACTAACCTTACTTGATAGGAAAAATTCTATGGCAGTAACTAAGTCTGCATTACCAATTCAGAGGTAACCAATGCACAAAAACCATTTACTGTGTTTTGTGTATTAGTCTTTAAAAAAATCAGAGCTAGTAATAATAATTTGAAAATATTTAAAATCTATTAAATTTTTAATTTGCAACAAAGAGATTAAAAAATGTGATAAAAATCTATCTGCTAGATATATTTTAGATGAACATTTTAAAAATCTCCTGGAAATAAAAGATGAGTATATTAATTTGGAAGAGTTTACCTTGCATGAATGGAAATTTCACAATTTTCTTATAACCAAGTTTTATCTTCATTGTCAACCAGAAATTGCTATAAAATGTTGTTAATTCACTTAGAGATGACAAAACACTATTGCAGATTTTTTAAATGAGGACTACATTCTGTATTAGAGAATATACAGTAGAACATATCTTTTTTGCACAGATATCTGTGAATAGTGAGTGCTTTACAGATGAGCAAGAAATAACAATACTGCAAGGGTGGTTAGGGAATTCCTAAGAGAACACTGAGAGATGCATGTGATTAAGGGAATAAAGTTAGTGAATTGTGCTCTAAACAGTGAAATTGGTTTTTAAAAAGTCTATGTATAAGGAGAATGAATTATTTTTAAACGCCACTCATGTTTTTGGCAGGGGTCCTATGAACAACACAGTTCTCCTGGAGAAAATTAAGGCATGCATAGAGTCCTTACGAAAAGAAAGAGATGTCTTAAACCAGTTGCAAAGTCAGCAAGAAGTTTTATCTCAGCATTTGACATGCATGGATAAGGTGTTGACAGAGAGCCAGATGAGGCAGATGGAGCACTGGTGGCAGCACATGGAACAAGCAGTGCAGAAGAAACATGATCAGGTTGTGGCAGAAATTGATGAATTTAACCTGCTGATGAATAAAGCACAGGATATTCAGAGGCTGATACAAGAACAGTATTTGCAAGCAGAGTTACATTCCTCAGCTGCAGGAAAAGCCAAAGACCCTCTGATTTGGACCACAGAGCTACAGGACATTAAACATGGTCTTTCTCTATTAAAACGAAAGATTGAGCTGCAGATGAAAAGAATTTGGAGTGATCAAGAGAAGGTCACTTTGGAGAACTCCATTCATGATTTGCAGAGCAAATTGGAAGCATTATCAGCACAACAAACTCCTCAAGAGGATATTCAGACCACTGGTCCTGCTCTCATGAAGCATGAAATGATGAAGAGGCTGAAAGAAAATATTTCCTGGGTGAAAGATTCACTGTCCCACCTTGATGAGAAAGCAGCACTTTTCCCCAGTGATGTCAAATCTCAGATCAGAAATTGTCAGCTTATGAACACAGACATCCTAAACAGAGAGCCTGTGATTGTATCCCTGGATTATGGGCTCCAGCACATCCTTCCCAGCTTGGAGCCAGAGGAGGGCTCTGATATCACCTTCCTTTTACAAACATTGAAGAATTCATACAAGGCTCTTGTTTTAAAATCTGCTCAAAGACTGCAGCACTTGGAGCTCCAGCTGGAGGAGAGGCAAAGGCTCACTGCAGAAATAGATAAAGTTCACTCTCAGCTTTGCAAAGCCGAGCTGATGGCCAGGCCTGACCCAAACCAAGCCAGCACATGCTCAGAGCTGGTCAGCCAACAAACCATTCTGAAGGAGATGCTAAAGGACATACAGGAAATAGAAGGGCTTATCTCATCCCACTGTAGAGAGAGTCAGGTCACAGCTGGGCAGCTGAGCCTGTCTGAACAGCTGTTCTTGATTGATCAGTTAAGAAGTCTGAAGAATAGAGCAAGGAAGACACAGAGGCAAATTCAGAGTAAACTTCATGAAGTAGAACAAAAGGCAGCTGTCTCCAGTGAGTTTGCTGAAGGAATAGCTTCATTGCAGCAGGATCTTGATGACCTGCAGGATGGTGAAGTGAACCTGAAAGATGATGAATTAGCATGTGCCAAGCAGGGACTGAAGGATGAATGCAAAGCACTGAAAGAGAAAGTGTTGGCTTTTCAGTCAAGTTTGTCACGAGTAATGCAGTACAAGGAAATATTTGAATGTGTAGGTCTGAAATGGGACTCACTGCAGCTGGATGAATTGCAAACTAAATTTTCTAAAATTAAAAATAAAATCAAAGGAAAAATAATGCACTTGGAAAATATTGTTAGGGAATGGGATAAGATTCAAGGATTGCTAAATGAAATCCAGACTGTGACATCCACTGTGAGAAAAGAAGCTAATATCCTAAATGATAGCTCCAGCTCTTCTCCTGCTGAGAATGTCATATCTGCACAGATTCTATTGCAGGCAATTCAACAAATCTTGTATTTAACCCAGAAGGCAGCAAATCAAATAAACAAAAATGAGGTCTTTGATACATCATTCAAAGAATCTAAGATGAATGAAATAAAGAGCCTGGAGAAAAATGTTGAGGAATTGAAGCAGTTTCTTCAAAACTTGATCTCTGGGCTACAGAGTGTAAACAAGGAAGGTAGCCAGAATGAAGTAGAAAATATATTCCAAATCATAAAGCATATTCAATCAGAGCTCCAGCAGCCACTTGTGATAGACATAAATACAATGCAGGATGAAAAGCTGCGATGGGAGGCAATTCAGAATATGATGGAAGGAAAGTTTTCTGCTCTTAAATGTATTATGGAAAAAGGGAGGGAAGAACAAGAAGAAAAATCTCCTACTGCTGCTATAGAAGTAGAGACCCTGCAAGGCCATGAAGCACAACTGAAGGCAGACATTGCTGCCCGTGTTGTAAGTATATTTAATGAAAGTGAAGTATTGACATATGTCTTTCTCCAGTAATTAGATGTCTGTGACTGTGGCATTTTTATTTTTATTACTCACTCATTTATTCTAACAGCTGAATTGGCCTGTGATCACCTCTGCATTGTTGGATAGGGTGGGAATCATGACAGAAACTAAGGAGGCAAAGAAAGTTGTGTTCAGTTTGATTATAATAAATCAGTGGGGATTAGCACAAGAAAAAAAAATGGTAAAGATGAGGAAGGAAAAGGGTGTGTTGAAATGCTCATCTGAAAAGAGACTGGGTGCAGTCATCTTGTGATCCAAAAAATCCAAGCACCTTGTTTCTACTATAAAGAGCTTTACCAGTTGGGAATGATCAAGATTAAAGCCCAGGTCAAAGCAATGTGATCAGGAATGGTGAACATAATTCCTGTCCTGAGGACAGCAAATACATGGGTTACAGCACTGCCCTGTGACTACATAAACAGCAAATGTGTTTGCCACATGTCCTCCCTCACCTCCCCAGGCCAGTTCCTAGAGCATTGGTCTCCAAGACAGCCAAGTGTGGAATTCTCAGGCCATGTGGTGATCTAGAGGAGCACAGCAGCCTTATTTTATTGTTCCTTTCTCTCTTTAATGCTCTCAGAATGCCCTGGAAGAGGCATGTAGGGCTGGTGAGCTTTACACCAGGGCCCTTCAGAGGACTGCCAGGCTCCTGGAGGACTGTGGAGCTCCAGCCCAGGCTGCAGCAGAGCTCTGTGGCTCAGTGGAGATCTGTCAGACTCCACACTGGAAAGAGGAGGAGTTCAACTCTGCAAAGGCTGACTTAGAAAACCTGCACTCCAAGCTAAAAACCTTAGTGAAGCCAGAAGACCAAGAATATTTGGAAAATGCTTTAAGAGAACTGATGGAAAAGAGTTTGGCATTAAGGAAGAAGGCTCAAAGAAAGGAAGCTGATGAACAGAGGTGGGTTTAAGAGATCTTCATAGATCTTGTTCCTTGTTGTGAGAAACTTGACTGAAAAGAAATCCAGTGTAGTTTCTGCTCTGATAAAATCTCAGGTTTTCAGAAATTCCAGCAGAAAGAAAGATATAAGCATCCCTGTTGTCCTCAGGTGTGATTATTAAGGATGGAAAATTGCCATATATTGGCAGTTGACATAAATTGTCAGTAACCATATTGTTACTAATTTACAGTGCAGTCATTTCTTGTATATTCCAAATGTGGGGCTTGAATGAGGGTCATAGGGTGCCAGAATCTGGTGGAGGTGAGAAGAGTTTTCAGAGGGTCCCCAGCTCATGTCTTCCATTGGCTGTTCTGATGGCTTGGGAAAGTAAAGCCCAAACAAGGCACAGGCTGTAGTTTCCTTCCTTCAGGTACAGAAGAAATCTGGAGGGCCTTTAGAAACATATATAAAAAATATTTGGGAGAGAAAGTGTAGGATTTTTAAACTACTTGATCGTGATCCAGTGATCAGTACCTCAGGTATGAAACCTGAGGTTTTTACCAAATGCTAATTGGCAATAACTTGCAAAGCAGTCAGGACTTAGCAGTTCAAGAGATTTTTTTGAAACTTTTATTCTGTTGGGCATTATGGTTGGAGAGAGGAACAACCACCACAAATTTTAATTGATCTGTTCATTGTTTTGTGCAGGTATTTTGAAAAACACAAAAGCTACACAGAAACCAAAGATAAAGTGTGTGATAATCTTAAGAAACTGGAAAAGATGCTTAGACAGTCTTTGTCTAAGATTCCAGTGTCTTATAAAGAAGCTTTGGAGCATTTGGAAGAAAGCAAGGTAAGAAAGACTCTGAAGAACTTGAAAATGCAAAACTAATGCAGCTGTGCATACCATGTGAAACATAGTAGAAAGAAGTGAAATTCTTTATCCTATATTTATCTATATATAAAATCACAGAATATATTTATGTACTTGTTAAATACCAGGTATAATAGACCATGTGAAATGAGTATATCTTAGTGTTGTAGAAATAAGACACTTTATTTACCCCATCTTTACAATCTTAACCAACAGAACTCCCTCATTATGACCATATTTTACCACCTCAGTGGGGTGATTGCCATTTTCCTAGAGGATCCTATTCATGTTACTGAATATTTCATTAATACTCCTGACTGTAGCATTTTATTTATTGATGTGTTTGTTTTTCCTGTAAGATTTTAGTCTCCAGCATCACCTCTGCTGAAGAGGATCTGGTGAAGCTGAGGCAGATCTCTGGAGAGATGATGAGGTTATGCAGGGGAAGTGACAGGACCCTGGGCAGGATTGTAACAGTGCTGTGGGAAAACTGGCTGGGTTTGCTTGAGGCAGCCAAAGGGCTGGAAATTACCTGTGAAGAACTAAAGCAGGAATGGAAATTCATCAATGAAGAGGTGAGTTGCTCAAAATCAGTAGGTTTGGGGGGTGGAGATGGGACTGTGAGTAAAATGACCTGCAGAGGGCTGAGATCAGGGCAGAGCATCATTTCCCACCTGCTGCTCAGTTACCCCCACCCATTCTTGAACCCAGAGTCAGAAATAATGAGGATATTTATTCAGTCCTATGAACCCAGAGCGCCTCTACACAGGGTTATGTGCTTTGTTAAAGCAAACTCAGAGGTTTTGTCACATTTCCAAGGTTCAGGTTCTGACTGTGTAATTCCCAGTACTTAGTCACCCATGTGAGTAAATGAATAATGTAACTTCAGATGGTGGAATAAAAAAGCACTTTTATCTCATGCTTTGCCTTGGTGTTTACTTAGCTGGAACGAGAAACAATAATTCTTGATAAGCTCCAGGAAGAGCAGCCAGAAAGCCTCAAAGAAAAGGAAAAGGCCACCAGAGAGGAACTAGTGGAATTACTTGATTTTGTGAACTCATTTGAAGAAAACATCAACCAGCAACAGCTCCTCTTACTCTTGCTTCTTCACCGGCTAAGAAACATCCTGAATACACCTGAAAATGCCGAGGGAGAAGCTTCCCTTCCTGCCTTGTGTGAGATAAAGGCAATGCAAGAGCGCTGTAAAAAGTAAGTGGTGTGAAATTTCTGTTCAAGACATGAGCTAGGGCTATTCACAAACACAGGGTTTCACTGGATGTCAAATAATATATAAAAGCTGGAATGCAGTAGAAAAGACAATAAATGCTCTCCTGGGTCAGACCAATGCCCCATCTGCTGCCTCCAGTATGGGAATTGGGGAATATTATTTAGGGAGAAGAGCTGAGCCTGGCCATTTCATTTCTGGGCTGCAATTTGTGTTCAAATGCAGTAAGAATCAAGGAACAATAGTCAGTTTAGAGGCTCCAAGTGCTTGTGAATTCTAAGATTTTTCAGACCTTGTGCTTTTTGCAACAATGCAACTTTCATCTTACTGAGTGCCACTGTCTAAAATTCTCCCCAAATATTTTTTTACAAATCTGATGATTGTATTCACCCTTCTCTGGGTTTCTTTTGGATGTGGTAATCTTTGTGAACAACATTTGCTCTACCAGCATCTTCAGGCCTAGACTCTGGCTTCTGGTTTGGTTTACCAAATAGCACTGAGATAATAAGTGACATTAAAACTCACAGATTTAATAACAGAAAGAAACCCTAAATTACAGACAACCATGGTTCTAGATATATACCTACATAATATCTGTATTAAGCATGCTTTTTGCTCTTACTCAGTGTACAGTCTAAATGTATTCTTTCTGGTAATCTTGCATAGGTTGTACAAAAAAGCTCAAGACCATAAAGATTCTGTGAAAGCTGAGATTCAAGAGAGGAACAAGGTCACTGAAGAAATAAGTGCTGTGACAAATGCATTACAGAATGCTGCATCTGTGTTACTGCAGGATGCTGATGGAAAGGCAGAACAGCTGGAGGTTGGTAACAGCTCTGTTATTGTTCATATATTCACAATATCTCCTGGTTTATGCTGGTGCTGCACTGGCTCCAGATAAAATTAATGGCAAGGTCTGTTGAGACTATGAATCTGGCTCAGAGTATGACTGGCCCTGCCATGGCCTTGGTTTGTGTTCCTTTCCCTCTGTGGGCTCCTATAAGCACAGGAGGATTTTCAGATTGCAGAGAAGTTCACAGCCAGCTGCATTCCTTCTAGGAAGAGCTGCTTAGTCACACCCTGCGTGCCTTCCCCTCTGCATACCTACCCAGGGCAGCTCCAGATGCTCTGGATTTGATGTCCCAAATTGGGAGTTAACCTGATAAATGATTTTGAAAAATCAAAACCTCAGTGTCCACCAGCAGTCATCAGCAGTCTGTAAATTTCTGCATTTCTTGATTTTATGATATATTATTCCTAACACTTTCTGAATGTGTTTATTCACTTATATTTGAATTATTTGTTTCGAGTTACTCTTACTGTGTTTATATTGCTATCATAACTTTAAAATCCTGATCAAATATTGTTTTTAATAATATTTAATCCAAATATCTTTTAACTATAGAACTTTATAATTTATTTATTTTAGTCCACTGAAGTGTAGTATGAATTTGGGCTCTCTTTACTGAGTCTTGTATAAACACTGGTTGGTTATCTCAAACCTTAGCAAAGGGCTAGGAAAAATAGAGAAGCCAAAGAACATGGTGGCAGATAGGAGGGTTAGCATGAGAGAGAAATGTTTATTACATGTTTAGGAAATTCTGAAAACCCACGAGCCAGCATTGCTGTAGTGGGACCTTGGATTTGTCTAAAAGGGCTGGTTTTCTATTTAAAATTATTTAGAATTAGAATTTAGAGTTGTGTCTGTTTTCTTACTGAGTTCTTTGTATCCAGAAGGAAATTTTACTGCTGCAGGTGCTTTATGTCTGCTCTTTTCCCTCACATCCAAACTTTGCTAGTCCAAGCATCTAAAACTCACCCAAAAGTGAGTTTAGACCTTATTCCTGTTTCTGACAGCAATGGCACAAGTAAATGCCAGCAGCAATCCCATCAAATGATCTCTTTAGCAGTATGTCACAGCAGGCCTGTTCCTTTTGAGAAGATTGAGCTGAAAGGGTTGAAGAATTCTTTGGTTTTACGTGGTCCAAACACCAGTGAGCTAAAACCTGCAGAGCAATTTCATCTCTTACTTCCAAAGAAAATCTAATTCCTGTGAAATCTATAGCATTAGTCAGGACTCCACTGCACTTATTGAGTAGAAATATCTATTTCATTTTGAGATGACAAACCTGATTTAGCTGGGTGGCAAAAGTTTTAAATTCACCCACACACATGAAAAGGGAAAGTGTTATTATCTTATCCCTTAGAGAAAAAATTGGGACAGTTTTGATAGGTACCTGCTTTCCAGCTAAATAATCTGTGAAATGTGAAATGCAGTAATCCACAGAAGCCAGTTTGCAGAGACATGCTTTGTTTTGGAGACCAGAGTTGTAACTGATTCTTTCCAGTTCAGGTCAGGGGATCTGGGAACTGCCATAAATACTGGGACAGTCTGAACTGGGCCATTTGACATCAGCAGCCTTGAGCTCTGAGAGAATGGGGCACACAGCTGTTTCGTGGTTTTGAGGGTTTGGGTTTTTTTAGTATCAGACCCAGTTGTTGTGGGATGGCAGGAAATAAATCAATCTTAGTGTCTTACATGCATCTTTTGTGTGTTGCATTTGTGTGAAGGACAAGATTCCCAAGTGGAAGGCTGTGAATTAGTGGATTACCATTGCTCCTGATGGAAAAAGCAAAGCTAGTTAATTTTAGTGTCTTTCATTGCCTGGTAGGAGGTTTGGATAATCTTTCCCAATAACTTGAGTCAACATTTGAGTTTCTCAAACAGCTGAGCACTGGGGAAAGGAACCATAAAGCCAGCAAACAGAACCTTCCAACTTGAAACTCTAGAAAACCTTCCAAACAAATGAATTTCTTCATCCTTTCTGCAGGAGGACTTGACTCGGATTTTATTTCTAGGCCACAGGCTGTAGACAGTTGTTCAAGTTTCTTTTATCTCATAAAACCTACATTCTTCCTGCAGAACTGGAAACTACTGTTGTGAGAGGAGCCTGCTGTGCCGCTCTGCGTAATTGCCTGAAAGCAGACACTTCAAACTGAAACCTGTCGCTTTTTGTGGCCTTTGTGTTGTTTATAATAATGAAGGGATGGACGTTGGCTATTTAACTCTGTGAAAGGGAAAAATGCACTTTTGGCAAAAGGGAGAGCACAAAGGTTAACATTTAATCACAGGAGCTCTTCACACGGTCCCTTTGCTGTGGCTGCCAGTGAACATCAGTGCGTCACTTCCCCAACATGGAGCAGTATCAGGTTTAATTAATTCTTACAGATTGAAAAGCATCATTTGATTAAATGAGTCAGTATTGCTTAGAGTTTATCTGCTTGCAGAGGTAATCAAATCAGGTTTGATATCCCAAACCCAATTTTTCCAAACCCATAATCATGGTAGGAAATACAAAACACATTGCACATATGTATGTACATATACACACGTGCACTCAGTAAAAACTGGGTAAAGCTGAAGTTATTCTTAATTTTGTAGGAGCTTCAGAGTGTGATTGCCAGAGAGAGTCAAGCTCTGGAGGATATCATGGAGAAACTTCGGATCAAGTATTCTGAAATGTACTCAATAGTCCCTGCAGAGATTGAAACGCAGCTGGAGGACTGCAAGAAAGTGTTGCAAGACCTAGAAGAGAAGGTAACTGCTGGTGTGGTTTTCATATTTATCTGTTTGCAATATAGAAAGCATTCCTCATGCCTAGGTCTCTTTTTAGAATAATGTTATGGTAAGCAGTGTGAATATAACGTTTTTATTTTTTATTAGAAATGGACATGGCAGAATCTTTAGCAATAATTTTTCTTATGGATGCTGTCTTCTGTCCAATCTGATTCTTAAACTGGGAGCTAGTAGTCAAAGTTGATTGCAAAATTCACATAGCTTAAATGAGAAAATATTTTCAGAACTAGGTTAAAAAAGAACAAGAAACAAGATTTTTTTTTTTAATGTAATTTGGACACATGGTAGGGTATCATGATATGGTTCTTCTTACCACCTATGAGAACTTGGTCTCCTTCCTTTAAATTTAGGGAATTTAAATAACTGAATCTCATTGCATCAGTTTTTTTGCAATATGTTGTATCTACAAGGGATATAAGCAATTAGCTGAAAGCAAAATTAAGGGAAAATGGAGCAATACTCTCAGTTTGGGGTCAAATTTTTAGCCTGATGCAATTATCATCATTGCTTACTCATTTGTGTTATTTTAAAAAGAAAAAAAAAACCTTTCAGTTTTTATATTTCAGAAATAATAATATTCAATGCTCATTTTTAAGGTTAAATCTCAGTTAATTTGATCAAATTTGGAAGTTTAATAAAACAGCTTTGAAATCCAGTTGCTTTTTAGTGTCTATCAAATTACTAATATTATCTTACATAAGATATTTAGCAGCATATTAACTAAAGTTTATGAGTTTTAATTTGGTTAACTTTATAGTTTCTGTTTCAAAATGGAACTAGTCTTTTCAGAACCAGCAACTGGGAGGAGAGAAGAGAGGACAAGGGAAGCAAAACACTATTTATGCTTTGTGGTTTTTTTGTTGTTTACTGTTTCATTTACCAAGATATAAAAGGTTATCCCAAAGCACACATTACCTGCTGGAGTGAAAAACTGGTCCTAGAAGCTAAATAATGTTTGCTTTTCACATATAGGTATTGGAAAACAGTACAAACTACCTTGGAATTTTTTGAAATGCAATTAGGAAACAAAAAAATCACGGTGGAACTGGAAAGTCAGTTCAGTTACTTGTTAGGAGATACCAGCCTGTGTTACATTGAGTTGTAGTATTTTAATATCATTCTGCTTTCTTCTAAATCTGGAAACCAAAAAATGAGAATAAATTGTACATTTGATGCCATAAATAATAATTTTAATAAATTTTATCCCAGTAAGAAGTACTGAAATTAAAATCCTGCTTTGCTGATGGCCAGGACATTGACAGATGCAGTGTTTTTATCCTGAAGAAACAGATGAAGTCAGATTTCCAGCTGTCACATCACTCATACATGATCCTCTTTTATTTTGGAAGCTGTCACTACAATTATCAGCAATTTTCCATGTTTGGTATATTCCAGGATAATGGTAATGTTTGAGTGTTCAGTGATTACAGCTTGAATTCCTTTTTCCAAGAAGTCTTAGGCACTAAGTACAGACTGACTTCACAGGTTTTGTGGTATAAGCAGGAGTATTTCAGAGGAACCCTCTGGTTCTTTCTGTATATATTTATTTTGATTAATGACATTTTAGCAATACAATGTTGTACTGTGGGTACATTTTAGAGAGGTTGTGTTGGAATCTATAAATCATCTTAATAAAATTAAGAAATTAGTAGATAATTTATTAGCTAAAAATAGTTTTAATTCCTTGCAGCAATTTCTCATCCTACAACAAGGATGGAGAATTTCAGTATTAGGAGCTTCACACTAAAATAACTATTAAATTAAAAATTTTTGGCATCAAGGCAGCATGAAACTATTCAGTGTCCATTTGCCCCCTAAATCCTAGGGCTGCAGCACCCAAAGGATTTACCACAATTTAATGATTTCCAGGTGCTTGGCTGAGCTTGGCAGCCAGCAGGGCTTAGTAAGAAAAGATGTCACTTTTGGGCAAGATGAAGGACTTTCCTCACTCCCTGCACTTCATCTAGCCCATAGTAACCTGGTACCTTATGCTGTGTTGCTCAGTCCTGTGCTCAGGCAATTACTCAACTTCAGCTTTGAGAGTTTTTCTCTTTACACAGAAAATCAGGCCCTCCAGTGCACCAATTTTTCATTTCTGTGGAGTCCTGCAGAGTGAAATTAAGTTCCTCAGTAGTTTTTATTTTAGTGCTAAATCTCCAAGTTTGTATTGAGAAATTGGCTGTGCATTGATGCACTTTGATATTCCCTTATTTGTTATGTGGAAAGCAAGGCTGCCAGCTGAGACATAAAGGTGTCACTCTGGGTCTCTTACAGAATAAATCCAAATGTGTCCCTTCCCACCATGCAGCATGAAAACTGAAGCACAGCACCCAGGGAGCTGCAGTGCCTCAGTGCTCGTTTCCTCAGGGATTGCTTTTCTGAGCCTGGCATTTTTTAATGAGAACAAATTAGTGAACAACACGCACATGTTGAATCTGCTCACGTTAATGCTTCTCCCTGCAAAAGCAGCTGCATTCCGGTGTTTTTAACTGACTTGTCAAGAGAAACAAAGAATTTTAATATTTTTGGTAAAGTGGTTCACAGAAACAAGCAGATCTTTGTATTCTCCCCTGTTGTTTTCTCTTTGCTCCGGCAGGTTAGCTCTGAAATCTTGCAGAACTCTCCTCAGTATGTGCTGAGAAGAAAAGCAGAAACTATTAACAATGGCCTCCAAGCTATTGAAAAGATGCTACAACAGAAGAGTGAAAACATTGCAAAAGCCAAAGAAGTTCAGAAGGTAATCTTGCCGAAAAATAATCAGTGTCTGTTAAAAGATTTTTGGTTGTTTTTACAGAGCCTGCTTTAGCACAAAGTGGTCATCCATTCATTTTATGTTTGTAAAAGGAGAAGTGTTAGCAAGCATTTAGCTGGTGTGTATTTATCAATTCTCTCTCACAGGAAAATCCATGCTTTTTTCAACTGTGAATCACACCAGTAGATGCAAGGTGTTCTGTTCTCATCATATCAGTTCTGAAACCTTTGCAGTTCATGTCCCACACAAAGAACAAATAACACTGCTCTTATCTTTGAGCCTGACCTATTTCATTTCCCTTCTCTCCACATGCAGCAAATTTGGGACATGCTGGACCTTTGGCATTACAAACTCAACGAGTTGGATGCAGAGGTGCAGGATATAGTGGAGCAGAATTCCTGCCAGGCCCAGGAGCTGATGGATATGCTGGAGGCTCCCCTGAGGCAGTACCAGCAGGTCTCACAGCGTGCTGAGCGCAGAACTGCCATTCTCAACAAGGTAGCTGCAAATGGAGCAGATTTTTAAAAATCCAATCCTATTAAAAAAATCCTTATTAAAAAAAAAAACAGAGTGAAGGCTTTGCATGAAGCATCATCAGAGGCTGTCAGATGAGTAGAGTCAGCAGCCTGCTGTGGCAAGGCTTGCTGTAGCTGGGGTTTCTGGAGTTGCTGCCCCAAAGGACTGGCTCAAGCCATGGCTGAGGGGTTGGTGTGCAGAGTTCTTGCCCTGGGTGGGTGTTGATGTGGTTCTCTCAGGCTCTGCCAGGGGGCTGTCTGTTCATGTGGCATTGCCATGTAAATTGGGACAATGCCCCTGTGAAATGTAAACATGCAAGCACCAAAAGTACTTTGGTGAGAAGGGATAGCCTGAAATCTTGAAACTCTTTCAGAAAAATGGTTTGTATTTCACCGTGCTAATTTAACTGACCACGATGCAAATGCATCCTATTTTCTCTTAACCTTGTTCATAGATGCATTTATCTTATACAATGAAGCAATTCACTTGGAACTTTCTGTAAAACTCTCATTTCCTAGGCCACCAGCAAGATGGAAGAATATGAGGAGCACCTGAAGAATGTGAAAGATTGGATAGAAAGCACCAACAGTTTGCTAAGAGCTGATGCTCAGCACGACTCTGCAAAAAGCTTACACAAGCATACTGATGAGCTCCAGGTAAGAGCTAATGCAAATAAATGCTGTGTTTTAGCACTTGTTGCTCTGTACAGATGCAGTTGTCCATTCTTAATTGTTACTGACATAAGTAAGTTACCATTTTCAGTAAATCCTTTAAGTGAAAAATAGTTAACACTGATGAGATTCAGATTTTTTTTGTGCAAGTGCTGAACTGTTGTACAGCTTGCAGAAATGGGTGATGTAACCCTGCTGAGTGGCTGTGGTCAGTTTTTACTGCCTACATATAGAGGAGTCTTTAGGTATTGTATGTGAGCCAAAAAGGCAGAGTGATGGTTTTTTGATGTCTGTGTTAGATGGAAGCTTTGAAACTTTGAAGTGAGTTGTGGTTTGGAAGGCTGTGCTCAGTGTTTCTTGAAAGTAATTCTGATTGGTAATTTCAAAAATCTAATGTTTGTAATATTACAGAGAAGATCAGGGCTGGTGCCAAAAAAAAATTCTGGCAATTTTGTACTTTAAATTCAAGTTTTCTGTGTATTTACTCCTTGGCTTAGACCAAGTGAGAAAGTTGGTGTTCTAAACATAGATTTTTTTTTTTTGTGGTAAGACTAGTAAGAGTTCTTAACAGGAAGTAGCTGCCCATTCTGGGCTGATATGTTGCAACAGCATGTAGCCACAGTGGGGAGAATGTGATTTCCAAAACCCATGAATGTGTTTTGTGGCAAAAGCTTATTGTCTCCTGTGGCTGTGCAATGGAATGTTTTGTTTGTCCTGGGCTGTGAAACTAGTGAATTTGGAAATGCACTCTGGGCTTGCATTAGAGTGGAAACATGCACTCAGTCCTTTCCTTCATCCACCACCAGACAATGGATCATGTGCATTTCTTGCAGCCCTCACTGCTCTTCATGACAGTGTTCACTGCACTTGATCCAAAAGCTCACCCAGTTCCTTGCAGGGGAAGAGACTTCACCTCACACACAACTGGCCTGATACATTTTGGAGCATTTTGCTCCTTCTAATCCTTAACCTCTATAACTTTAATGTTCAGCAGTGATGTATCAAACTAAGCTCCCATTTTGTCTCCAGATGGCTTTGGAAGACTCAGAGCAAAAGCAAAGTCTTCTGCACGGGATCTTCATGGAGCTGGAGGAGCTGTCACCCATCTTTGAAACCACCAGTGTAATGCAGCAGCTGAATGAAATAGATGTCCAAGTAACAACTTTACAGCATGAGATAGCAGAGATTCTGCCACAAATCCTGCATGTGGCTGATGTAAGTCTGGCTGGCCCATAACACAGCTTCATCATATGTTAGGAAATGCAGGTTATATCACCTGCATGGAAAACAGGGTGTAGTGCTGGTTTTTGTAAGTGTGCCAGGTGAGGAAATTAATTGTTTGGAAACAAACCATCAGAAGGTATTTGGTAACTTATTAAGCTGTAAATTTCAGGATTAGCACAGGATGTAGGAGGAAAGGCTGGGTCGGTTCAGCCCAGAGAAGCTTGGGGGTGAGAAGTTGAGATTGCAGACAGGATTGGGCCAGGCTCTTCCTGGGGTGCTCAGCAAAAAGATGAGCAGTAGCAGACCTCAGGTGTAGGAAGGATTTTCTTTTTTTTTTGTTTGTTTTTTTCTTTTGCAGTGAAATTGGTCAAACACTAGATCAGGGGCTCCAAGCAGGGGTGATATTTTCACCTCAAGAGATACTCAAATCTGTGACTCTCTGTGAGAGTTCAGAATCAGCTGAACTCTCAGAATCAGTCTGTGGATTCCTCTTCCATCTGACATAAGTCTCTTCCTACTGGAAGCTGAAGCAGTGTAGTTAGAGCATTTTCCTATTCTGATAGCTATCACTACTGGAAAGCTGTCTTCTCACTACTGGTAATTTATAATGTGAATTTTTAAGGATATTTCAGTTCTATATTCAGGGTTTAAAACAGACCAGATGATCTTGAATACTTAATTCCTTTAGAAGTTATGACTGAAAGTAATTTATAAAAACTAGCCTTTTGACCAATAGCATCCATTAACATATCCTGCATATGCTGCACTCATTTTTCAGTATTTCTTTATAAATTTAAGTGAAAGTCAGAAATGCAAGTTGGCTTTGGTGTTTGGGCTATCTACAAATACTCTTTTCCCAAAATCTAGGAGTTGGATGCCATTGAATCTCATGTGAAAGTGTTTGAGAAGGATGTTGCAGAAATGAAGACAATCCTGTCATCAGAAGATCTGTTGGAATTTTCTCCTAAAGACCAACTTAAACATGGACAGGTCTGTGAAAACTCCTATACAGGCTTTTTTTCCTGATCAGTGTAAACCCTGTTGAGAGACCTTTTCAAGAAGCACGGTCATGGTTTGAACACAAAACACTTGAAATTAAAACACTGTTGAGAATATGCCCACAGAGAACTCGAGTGTTTTCTAACTCAGTATCACGTGCATCATCTCTGTTCTATCCTGGCAGGTCATACTTGAGCATGTTGGTCCCATGCAGAAAACTATTGTTCATATTCAGTCCTATGAAGATGCTCTTCAGCTGCCAGGGCTGAAAATGCAACCTTTCTCAGTCTTCCAAAGAGCAAGACAACTCTTGAGAGAATTGAAGAAATTAGAAAAAATTACTAAGGAGCAAAATGAGCTACTGGAGGTAATTGATTTTTTTTTTCCCAGTCACCTTAACCACCTTTTTTTTAAGTAATTTTGATCTTTCAACAGTATTGCTTTTGCAGCCATGTAGTTACACCTACTGTGTCTTCTGTGTAATGGTTTGGGGATTTTTTTGTTCTGGTTTCTTTGGTTTTTTTTCCTATTAAAGTTGATCTGCAACAAAGCACACTGAATAGTCTTGATGTACATTTCAGTTTTCCAATTCAGTCACAGCTGACAGGATGCTGTAGAAGGAATCAAGGCTCAGTGTTTCATGCCCCAGGTTTGCACTGGTGATTAAGTCCATTGTTAGATGCAGGTGCTCACATCTGCAACGTTCAACTCCTGAAACTCACCTTGACCATGGAAATTCTTGTTGACAGCCATTAGACAGCAATTGCTAACAGCAGATCTTTTACTAATCCAAATCAGTGAGCCAGGAAAGTGGCCATTCCCTACAGCTGTGTCATGGTTAATTCACTGTTTGAGACAGCCCAGTGTGTGACAGGGGTCTTGGAGGTGCTGTGGAAGCAGAAGGGAAGCAATGACAGGAGGAGGCAAGGCCGGTGGGTCAGTGAGTGTTGAATTGGGCAGGGAGAGTTATGGAACAGCTCCAAACCTGAAGGAGTCTCTGCAGCACTTCACTGAGCAGTGTGGTTGTACCAGCTCAGGGAAGGTTTAATTCAGGACCTGGTCATGCTCCATTGTCCAGGCTGGAGGAAATCTGGAGTTTGGTAACGCAGGTTCCCACGGCAGCAGAGGAATTAAATTTCTCGTGTGACCCATCCGTTTCTTGGCAGGATGCTGACAGCACCTAGGAAAATGTTACATTGCCTTTGCTGATTTGGTTTTCCTGTGGTATTAGGGTGAAGCAGAATGCTTTGAAACATCTAACTGGGCATTTCAGAGGCCAGGCAGACAGCTAAAACAGCAATGTCCATTTTTGATTTTTACTTCATGAAATTAGGAGTGGAACACAAAGAGAAACTCAAACATGGTACATGACTAGTGAATGCTTGGAGTCAGAAAAAAGCAGGGACTGTACTAGATCTGTATAATCCCTACAGTCTCTTTATTTTTTTCAGTCTGTACAATTTCTAATGTCCAAAAAATGGATGTGGTAAAATGTACCTTTTTCAAAGTTAGCAGTTCAAATAATGGAGAATTTGCAAAACACTTTAAAAGCATCAGAAACAGGGTGCTTTCCAGTTATCAGTTGTTGTAATGACACTTGTAACTGGTTTTTTTGCAGTATTAGGTCAAATTTTAGGCTTTTCTCCTTTTTGTTAAGCTGTGACCTTTTTTTGCTCAGCATTTGCCTTTATCTTGTAGACACCCAACAATCTGCAGCTGAATGAAATTTCTTTGTGAGAGAACAGATTGGAAAAATTGCAATTCTTGGCAGCTAGTGTGTCAAACTGTGCAGAAGTTTTTCCAGTGCAGTTGAATGGGTTGAAAGCAGCAGTACCACAATACAAGTGTAGCACCAGCTAAGGTGTAACAAAGGATAAAGCCATTAAACCGTGGCATTTTGAGTGCTGCATTAAAAAGGTGGTAAGAATCCTGCTGGAGAGGAAAGCAAATGGGAAACAGGCTTCCTGTACAAATATGTAATTTTTTTTCTGCTGGGGATTAGTGTTTGGATGAGTTAGTCCATATTTTGCTGTGGATGAGGCAATGGAATATTGCACCAGTAACTTTTGAAAAATTAAGTTGCATTATAACACCTGAAACAGTAAGACAGGGACAAAACCTGTAATGAGTAATGAAAATGCTCTGGGCAGTTCAAGTGACTTAGTTCTCTGTTGAATGTTGCCCTCTGGTTTTTTGTTATGGACTGTTAAGTTCCACACCTAAATAACGTCATCAGGAAGAAGATTTGCTTCTACTGGTTTTCAGGGCAAGAGAGTGGTATTATTTGCATATCTGATTATTTACTGACCACATTTCCACTAAGCTTTTCCAAAACAAATGCACTGTGGGTAGGTAGGCTTTTCCATGGGTAGAGTTACCACACAGTGAAAAGTAAAGAGCAACTGTTAACCAGGAAATAACTCAGAAGAAGGGCAGCACTTGTAGGAAGAAATTGAGTCCCACTTATATGGCATAACTTGTTACATTGGATAAAGTTTAGAATCAGGGTTTTTTTTCCTTGAGTAGAAGGCAGAAACAAATTAATTCTCCTCAGGTAAGTGATTATATTCACATATTGGTCCATGACAGAGGACATTGGAGTCTGTATATGAAATACTCAGACTCTTTAGTTAGTCAAGGAAATTTGAGGTAGGACTCAATTTATTACTAAACAGTCTTATTCATCTGGAATTGAAGATATGAGTAAGAGAATTTTCCTTTTAGATCTTCTTTTACTTTCTCATTAAAGCTGAGCCGAATACTGATTCCTGTTTCTTTCCTCTCTGATTCTTTGCCTGGGCACTAAGATTATAGCCCACAAATCTCTTCCCCTTCAAATTGGCTTTCTTTTTTTAACTGAGAAAAATAATTTCTCACTTTTAAGACCTGTAAAACAATCATGGTTATTTAGAACCTTATTAGCCTGCCTTTTCTTGAGTGGGAGTGCTGCTGCTATGAAGTGACTGAAGCAGTGCTGTGTTGCTGCTCATAGCAGGAGAGACTCTTTGCTCTGAAAAGCAGAGTCTGTGAACACTCTGCAGTGAGATCTTTGACCTGTTGGGTCATTCAGGTGCTGCTGTCAGCACAGTAGGATCAAGCCTGTTGACTTCATTGTTTCTTCATTACCTTTTGCAGGCTCCTGAGGAGCAGTCCTTTGATATTCTTTGGCTGTCTGCCCCTGGGTCCCGAAGCACAGAGCCACCAAGGGCTGTGCATAGTCAGTGTTTTGACAACATATTCTGACTTGTAGATGTGACAATTTCCTAATGACCTGAGACATCATGACAGGCTGTGACTGACAAATATGTGTGGGGAGTTTGCCCATTTCTGCATGAACAGCAAAGCCTGGGAGGGCAATGGGACTTTGCTGTCACTGTCAAATGAGTAAAAGGGAATTTGGCTGTTTATGACATCTGTCTTCCTATAAGCCACGTAAAAAGAGGTTGTTCACATGGTGGGAATGCTTATCATTTTTATTGGAAGTATTCAAATAGGCAGTGTGGTTGGGTTATCCTCTGAGCTGCAGTGTTTCCGTGGTGTACAGCACAGTTCATTTTTGGTCAGTGCAGAACTAGCTGGCAGTAAAGACTTGAGCACCAGTAAAAAACAGGCTTTCTACTTTATATGAAACCCTTTAATTTCTCTCTTTTTTACAACCTTTTCTAAATTAAAATGCATGTGGTGAAATCTCCTCTGTTTCCATTTAATAGCCAAATTCATAGTTTTGCTGTGGAGCTCCTGGACAGAATACTCCACCAAACTTCAACTTGTTTGTCTTCAGTAAGTGAGCAATAAACTTAGTGAAGGATGTGCTTGTGCAAAGTTAGCAGAGCAAACACAGATTCTGTTACACATAACTGCAGGTACAAAGGAGGCTTCAGTGCTCTTCAGTTCAAGTACTCTTTGTTTCTTTACTGACTTGTTTGTTTATGTAGTCCTTATTTCAAAATCATTTATGGAGATTGCTATTTCACAGGAAACTGTGAAGAAAACAGAAGAATGTGAGCAAGAAATTGAAAAGTTGAAACAACTGCTGAAGGACAATTTGGTTGAAACATCACATGAGGATCAGGCTCAGAAGACTCCTTGTCCAGAGGTGGGTTTCATTCTTTTCTCTCTCATGTGTCTTCCTTATCCTGACTAACACTGATCGTGATAATGCAGAGCACTGAGAAATAGTGCTGTGCTTCCTTTCACCACGCTCAAGCAAGCAATTGAATTCCATAGTGTGACCATTCAATTAATTACAATTAATATTAATTTGTAAATTTGGTATATGTTTCATAGTATACCCCTTACTGATTTTCATGTGACATTTGTGCCTGTATCAACTTGGAAGAAAAATTGGGTGCTGTTTTCATGACAGCTGTTTTGGTGAAACAACATGCAGCACTGAGAGCTTACCTGTGCTAATTTTCCTGATGTGGCAGCTTGGGATAGTGCCTGAGGAGAGAACTGAGTCCATTTCTGATGATTGGTCATACAGTGTTACCTTTGGGGATTCTGGTTGGGGTTAGATTCATTAGACTCCTTTCTTTGTCCTCACTGCCACACTGTTTTCATCACTGGTGAACATGTGTTGCTTTTTTCTCTACAGTCAGCTGCTTTCTGTAATGGATGAATTGATTTTTTTAATGCAAAAATAAGATGTGTGTTAAGGATAGCACTGCAGAAGTCAGGAAATTACTAATTAAATGTAATAACTATTTATAAAGTGCCTCTGAAATGCTCAGTTTTTTTCCAGTCAGTCACAGTAAAGTTAATACACTTAGATTGTACTTCCCTAATAACTATAATCACTCAGTAGGCTCCTAAGTACATAGCTGCTTTGCTGTCAGCTGGTTGGATGTTGGAGGCTTGATGTAGTGCTCAGCATGACTCATTTCCTGATTCTTCCTTGTTTTTGTCCCTGAATGCAGGATTTTATGTTTAATAGTTCTTGTTTTAGCAGAAAACTTGGCAGATACAGCATTGCATGAATAGAAGTGGGCAGTGGAATCCCCCATCTTGCTGGAGGGGTTCAGATAAAGAAGTAATTTTAAGAAAGATTTGGTTTCTGAGGAGGTTATGCCTAATTAAGTTTGCAAAAGAGTAGTTGGCAAATCTGTGCTGGCAAGTCTCCTGCAGGGAAATAAATAGATATACTGTTCCTAGTGGACATTTATAAAAACATTCATGTCAAATTGTCATGGATGTCTGTGTCTTCATTTCAATGACATTTTCTTTCCTTTACCTTTGGATGATTTTATCTTGTGGCTTTGAGTGTGCCAAAGGAAGAAAGCATTGTCAGAGCAGAGTTCCCACATCCTTTCAAAATTTGCTGGAGTTCCTCCCTCCTCCTTTCCTGTCACACTGCCACCCTAGAGCTATTAACAGAAGCTGCAATGGAGACAGGACCAGCAGCGTCACTGCTTTCATCTGCCACAGATTATTACTTGCACAACATCTCTAATGACAGAGCGTGGTGTGGAGCCAGTGCTGTTCTCAATTCAAGCCTGGCATCAAAGCTTGCTGTGATCAGCTGAGCCCAATGTGCAAAGGGATATTTAGCCAGGTTTCAGTCTTGTGAGCAAATAACAAAGCTTCAAAGAGCTTTAGCACTTTCAGTAATGAAGGGAGTAGGGCAATTCATTCTATGCTCTGTTTTACTCTGTTACTTGCTGGGATTTCTTGGTTTACCCGAAGGCTGGGTGGTGAGGAAAGCCCTAGGAAAAAACTCTTAAGGGCAGAACACTGGTTGGAGCAATAGTCATGGCCAGGAAGGAGACCAAGACAGATTTATTTCCACCTTTGTTAGTGCAGTTACTTGGGTTATTGCTTAGTCTCTGCAGAACTAACGTCCCTCTTGGTTTAGCAGCATTAAATATTTTCTTTAAACTTTGTTGGGGTCCATTTATTTCTCCCAGTATCACATTCAAAGACATAGGATAATTTTGGCCCTAGCCATATTCCCAACACCCACCAAATGGTTTGTTTCCCTTTGGGGCAGCTTCACCAAAGAGTGAGCCCTGAGCTACCCTCATTTTGCAGTCTTTGCCCTGCTCAGGGCTTTCCCAAGTGCCAGGCTGCCAGGGGAGTCCCTTGGAAGTAGCATCACCTGCTCTGACACACAGAGTAATGTAACCCATCTGCATTCCCTTTGTCCTGGAGGAAGCTGGTGTTCTCATGGATATTCAGCACTAGTTAGAATTAGCTCCAGCCTGCCACATTTCCTTCCACACCACCAACTTCTGCATCACAAGTGGCAAGTGCTGTCCTGAGCTGGATCTGTTGCTGTTGGTTTGCATGTACCTGGACATCTCCTGCAGGGACAATGGGGAACTGTCCCAAAGGCCAGAAAAAGGAAAAGGGGGAAATAGCCCCAGTCCCAGTAAGATGCATCACTGGTGTCATCTGTTACGTTGCTGTTTGGTTAAAAAGGAGAAATGGATGCTCACAGATGTTGTTGCTCCTTAGGGAGAAATGGAAGCTGTAAAAGAAGAGATCATAAAGCTGTGCCAAAGAAAGGAAGATTTCCTTACCGGGATGAAGAATTCCATGTCTGAGCTTCACCAGCTCCTGCAGCAAGAAGTGCCTGAAGCAGCAGATGAACCTCCAGCCTCTGTATTAGCACAGAGTGACCTGATTGGAACTGATCTTTCTGGTCAGCAGGTAAGTGATCACTCACCTGAGGGCCCAAGAGGGGTGGTAAGTAACCCTTCCTGCTCCTGGAGGAGTGGCATGTGAGAGAGGAGCACCCCTGTCCCTGTGAATCAATGCTGTCCCTCCTCCCCTTGGTGTTGAGAAGGACTGAGTGTGAGCATGTCTAGCAGAAGGTAGGAGAGGTGTGCCTCTGCTTATTTCTTAGCATTTTTCACTTGCAACTCAACAGCAAAATGCTCCATGTGTAGTTTTGTTGATGTTCAGTTGTTCTGAGATTTTCAATAAATTATTTTCATGGGGCAGAACAAAATTTGTCCCTTTTGTAGCTGTGCTGTTGAAACCTAACAGCGTCAAATCCCAGTTTTCAGAGGTGCTGCAGCTTTCAGTTACTTTAGTGCAGGTTGCCAGATGTTAAATGCTTCTCCAAAAGTGGATCTCAAGTGGTAAATTTGTTTTGGTTTACAGGCAGAGGTGAAGAGGCTTTTGCTGTTCTTGTCATGATTAATTGGATTATCTCTCTGTGTATTTTTGTAGTTGAAAAAAAGAGGAGTGGTATCTCTTCTGCCTTCCTTAGATGAAGAATCAGAAGACTGTTCTTTACACAGCAAGGTGAGTCCAGTTTATTTTTTTTTTTTTATACATACAGCTGTGTATGTAAGATAGAAGATCTTGGAGAAGAAGAAATTATGAAAAATGTGAAAATCTTTTAGAACAACTTAAAATATCTGTTATCACTCCGGGATACAAAGGAATTGCACTCAAGCCAGTGTACCAATATTCCACTGCCAGTATTACACAACACCTTGTTCTGTGAGGTGTGATCCTGCTTTTTGGAGGGATTGCCTATTTAGTAATGCCCCCTTTATGGAAGTGTTAATGGCAAAATATGGCCTTAAATACCAATGTTTCCACGAAAGCATTACAGTCTGAAATGCCAAAACATAAAAGAAACAACTGAATTTATTTGTAAAATAAAAAAAGATGTGATTAGACTATTGGGAGTGAAGTTAAAATAGAAGAGATTTTTGGGAGAAACTGGGGAACACTGCCCTACAGGTTACTCTGAATCTGAGGGGTCTGAAGGCCCAGGTGAACTGCACAGGAGCAAAGCTAATTGCTTTTGGAAAAAAAACGCCATGGCAAGACAGTGCAAAGAAGTCCAAACAGCTTGGAGAGCTGTTGATCCAAGCACTTCAGTTTCAGGGTTTCTCACTCTGCACCTTCACTGACACAATTTTCTTTGCATGTAGGACTTTCTAGGGGACGGAACTGGAGATAAATAGTATCTTTTTGTTGGTTTGGTGATAGTTGGTTTGTTTGGGGTTTTTTCAAGTTGTTTTTTTTTTAATATTGTAAAAAATGAGAGTATTCTGCAGTCTCTAGAGAACATTATCAGTGTCATCCAGCTGCCATTCATCTTGCAGCAGAGCTATAGAGCCAGAAGAGAGGTGGGATTTGGGAAACACAGATAGAGATGGATAAACAAGGCAGAAATAGAGCAGAGTGTTATTAGGAGTTTGCAGTGTTTTACATTGCCTGGAGGAATATCTGAGCTTTCTGCTCACAAGCTAAAGCTGAGCTGTTCCTGCTTTCAAAGGGAAGTACAGCCACAGAGAAAGATGCAAGCTTTTGGCCCTCAGAAAGAGATGATGAAAGGCTCAAGGAAGACAGTGCAGCCTCCTGGTCTTCTGGTACCTTGTCAGATGGCATTGTTCAGGTAATGCACTCAGGTTTATCTCTGTGGGGATGGGAATTCCTCTTTGTGGAAAAGATCTGTACAAGTACTAAGTTTTGCTGAAGCCTGCAATGCAGAGCTGTAGGAATGCAGGACAAGGTGGCCTTATTCATACCTTCCATCTCACACTAAATCTTGCCATTTAGAATCTCTTTTTCTGGTGTATGTATTGGTTGGAATCAGTGACCTTAAGGGTATTTTCCAATCTAAATGATTCAATGATTCTAATTCCTTTCAGCTTCATGAAACCCCCAAAGGTAGAAATGCAGCTTGTTTCACTGAATTTAGTAGCAGCAGCTTGTTTCACTGAATCCTGGAAAAGCTTTAAAAATGAAGGGGATGATTTGTGAAAGAAATTCTCTTTGTACATGAGAAAATGAGTGTCTAGGACACTCAATCAGCTACAGTTTTGGTGCCATTCTGTTCTTCATGGTGCCTCAGTAATGTTGTGACAGCTGTAATTGTTTGTTTCTGTACATCCGTGCCACAGGCGTAACAAAACTGCTCTCTGTGAATATTCTTGGGCCAGGACCACCAGAGGTTGAGTGGTTACTGCTTTTTCAGGCTTCTCTAGCACAACAAGGCAATGGAACATAGAATCAGAAAGTCATTTAGGTTGGAAAAGACCTTTAAGACCCAGTCCAGCCATAAACCAAACACTGCCAGGTCCACCCCTAAACCATGTCCCAAAGTGCCACATCCCCACTACTGCACATCTGTATGGAAGATAAGAAATATCTCCACTGTTGCCTGTCTCTCTCCAGGATGAGGATGTTATAACTGAACCACACAGTAAACATGATAAAGAAACATCTCTGCAAACTTTGGGGGGCACTGAAGGCCCTGGCACAGGTGATGGCAGTCTGGCTATGGTGAGTTTGAAGGCCTGGACAAGGTGACCTCCTGAGTGAGTTGTGTGACCTACCAAGTGGGCAGAGGCTCTGATCCATTGTGGTTTTGCTGCTGGAATTTGCTGCAGTATGATGTGGTAGGATACCTGCAAGCCTTTGTTGTCCTCTTCATATTGGTTCTCTGGATGATAAATTTTCAATTACTCCCTAAAAATGCAGTTTTCTAGGGAACAAAATGGAGTATTTTCAGCAAGAAAGCTGCTATCATTCATACAGGCATGAATGGAGCCATGGAATTTTAAGTGGCAGTCACAGGAGGAATTAAGGAGCTTGACAGGTATTGCTGCTTTGTGGAGAACGTGCAAAGGCCAAGAGAAGAGTGGGCAGCAGCCTCTAGGTTAAATACAAAAGAGTGTATGGAGACATGAGTGCTCCAGGAAGATCAGGAGCAGCAGTCTGGTGACAGAGCAGCTTCAGCTTTTAGGATCACAGAATCCTGGGTTTGTTAAGGTTGGAAGAGACCTCCAGGATCAGAGTCCAACCATTAACCCAGCACACCATGTTCAGCACTAAACCGTATCTCTCAGTTTGACATCTACACATTTTTTGAACACTTCCAGGGATGCTGATTCCATCACTTCCCTGGGCAGCCTGTCCTAATGCCTGACAACCCTTTCAGTGAAGAATTTTTTTCCCAATATCCTGTGGCAGGTGGATTGGAACTAGATGACCATTAAAGGCTCCTTCCTAGCCAAACTCTTCTGTCATTATGTGATGAGACTGATAGCTGGAACAATGCATTTTGGCTCTCTTTTTTTTTCTGCTAAATTTAATTTTAATATGAGGCTTGTGCACTAGCACTGGCCATCTCAGTTTGAATATTTGCTCTGGAGCCATGGAAGCATTCACAGGAGCTGTGGTTGTGGAGTTCTGCTTCATTTATTTACTAAGTACCAGTGTGTTTGCATGTCTGAAGGCTTATACAGACCTGTGCAGCCTTCCAAATCACTGCTCTTTATCTCCCAGGTACTTTGGACTTCTTGTAATGGACATGAGCAATGCAATATTGCTTCTTCAAGGAGTGTATTTAAGAAGAATTGCACAAGATGTCCTTAAAAATACACCATTTTTTAATTGTGTGAACTAGAGCTCGAGTAAAGCATATTTAACTGTTGGAACTGAACACAAGTAGCTTGTAAGTGTTGTCCAACAGGTTGTTTTGCAGCTTCCAACTGCATTGCTTTTGTGTGTAACTCGGAGAGAAAAACATCTCTCCTCAGGGGAGAGCAGGTTAATGGTGAGTCATCACTTCCTGTGTGCTCAGGTATAGCTGCTGTGCTCAGGTAGATCCCTGCAGATGCAAATCACTGCCTGGAACCTGTTACACCAGATCTGGGATCGCCTGCCTGCTGAGTTTCCCTTTCTTTCCTTTTTTCCTTCTTGGTTTGTGGGTTTTCCTCCCCCCACAAGTCTGGGAACGCAGAGACAGGGCTGTTGTGGGGCTCTGTGAGTGTGGAAGTTAATCATCTCTCACTGGAAAGGGAGGGGAGGCAGTGACACAGCCAGGTGGCTCACCAGGCTGCTTTGATGTGCTTTGCTGCAGAGCCACCCGCCTGCCGTGCCCAGCGCCGCCCTGGATGGAGGGAGACCCGAGCCAGAATCCATCCTCCTGCTGTGCCAGGCCCAGGTGGCTGAGCTGGAGCAATGGCTAGACAGAACTAAAATGTCCCTGAGGTCAGACCCTCAGACCCCACAAAGGCAGCAGATGGTGGAGCCACAGCTTGCTGATTGCCAGGTAAGGTGGTGGCATTGGTGCTGCCATCCCCCAGTCCCCTTCCTGGGGTGTGTCTGCAGAACAGCTCTGCCTGTGCCCCTCAGCAGCTCCCTCCCTGCACACAGCAGTGACTGCTTGGCTTCAGCTTGGCCAGGGTTTGGTTAAAATACCTGGTTTTAGAGCTGGGATCTGTGTGCATCCAGGGGATTTAGGTAAAGCTTTGGCTTGATTTTGATTATTTTCAAAACCATAGCATAGCTTGTATCCTCTATTAAAATTTTTCATTGGTTTTGATCATGATAAATCAGCTAGAAACAAAGGAGTATTTTTATTTTGACATTTTTCACTTTCTGCTTGTCAGAGCCCTGGCATGCAGCATGTGCAGATTAAAACAGGGCTGAGGCCCCCTGTGGTGCCAGTCTGGTGTACCAGTTTGCTTCAAGCACTGAGCATACCTAGAGCAACAAATTTCACTCACAATAAAGGAGCCAATACCAAAATGTCCCCATTTTAAATTGCTGAGAGACATTACCTGCTGTTTTGTTGTTGTTTTGGGTGGTTGTTTTTAATTGGAGTGCCTCTGGGTTTAGGCTGTGATTCAGCCAAGTGCTCAGGTGCTGGGAATTTGTGGGAATTAGGATCCTGAATGCACCCTGGCTGTGTCTGGATCCTCTTCAGGGTTCCTGTCAGCATAGGCTTCACCAAGGCAGCTCCAGCTGGTGGAAACAAACAGGCTGAATTCCTGTCTGCTTCAAACAATCTGGCTCAATGTTAAAACGTTAATTTGGGCAGGGGAAGAGGGTTCTGTAACCTAGTCAAGATCTACACAGAAAAATACACACAGAACGGAAGAGGAACAGTCTCTAGATATGGGCGTATGACATAAAGCAATCAATTTATTGCAGCTGAGTCATGGTATGTTTCTCCATGCTCACCTTAAAAACATGGGTTTAAAGTATGCAGGGATGCACTTTGGTTCACAGCAGCTTGGGTCAAAAATCAGTTCCCAGCAGTTTACCATGGCCTGGCTGACACAAGGAAGCATTCCTTATGTGCTGGTAGTCCAGCATCATTCCCCCCAAAGAGTGATGTGAGCTGTGTGTGCTTTGTCTCTTTCTCCCCCACTGAGGTGTGTTGTCTTCTTGGTTGCATTCACATGGAGTCTGTCATTTCTGCTCTCCTCTTTTATTACTTGATATCTGAGTTAAGATAACCTCCTGCAGATGCTCTTGTTTGAAACTATTTTAAAGACTAACTCTATAAAATTCATTTAATTGTCCAGAATAAAGAGACTACATTGGAGAAAACCTAAGAGGATTGCAGCTATTTCTCTTTTTTCCTGCATGTTTCTCTTCTTTTCAGACAGGGGAGGTGTGAGCATTGACTTCAGAGTGTTGTCAGAGAAGGAGTGTTGCACTTCTGACAATGTGTAATTATCTGCTGTCCCTTCTAGGTGAGGTTATCAGAGATTGAACAAAAGGTCCTTTCTTTACTGGAGGATTGTGGAGATAGTGCAGACTACCAACAAAAGACAGAGGCTCTTTCCCTGAAGCTGAAGGAGGTGAAGCACAATTTGGAAAATGTCCAGATGATGCTTCAGGACAAGTACAATGAAGAGCAGGTAAAGCATATGAATGTTGTGCAGGGCAAGAATTGAGAGTCCTGGTGCTTTAATGGTCTGTAGTTGCAGAAGAGCAATTAGAGCTCAGCATGTGAAGCAAGGAAGGGAGAAATGTCAGAGTTGCCATTATTCTGCTTTACAGTTCTGTATAATTACTTGTAGTTTGCAACAAGTGGGGGATTTTTAATGGGTCTCTGAACAGCATCTTATCTGCTGTAAGTGCTCAGTGACAGAGGTCAGCATTTTGCTAAGAGCACAGGAAAAGGACTTAGGGTTTGATTTGTTTTTAAATGCCTCAAAAAGGCCATGATGTTTGTCTGCCACAGTATCACAGCACAGAGGCCTTTTAGTAATTTTCTCTTTGAAGAATACTTAAATTCAATGAATTCTGTCAGCTCTCCTGTGCCACAGTCTTTGCTGTGTTTAAGAGCAGCCACAGTCCCTCTGGTGTGAATTAGCACTGGTAAAGGCTTGTGTTGAAAAACTTCTGTGAGCACAGACAGATTAAAAGTCCAGGTGTGTGACCAAATTTATAAGCATAGATTGCACGTCCCTGTATTTTGGCCAAACAAAAAGAAGGGAGGGTTTGTATCACCTAATCTGCCAGCAGGAAAAGCAAAGAAAGGGAAGTAACTACTGGGGGAGACAATGTGAGGACTTTGGCAGAAGTTTAGGTTGTTAAGGATGGTAAAACTTTCAGTAAATTCAACTGGACAAAAATCTTTGTGAAAGTAGCAGTTGTATTTTGTGCTGCTGATTCTGTGTGTGGTAAGTCCAAGGCTGCTCTGCTTTTGCCCTTTCCCCAAGCTGCACCTGAGGGGTTCTGCTCTCTTGTCAAGCCCGGGAGCCTTCCCACAATGGGTCTCTCTTTACAGGTTCCCACCAGGGAGAGGATTGAGCCAGAGCCCCTGGAGATCCTGCACTCTGATGGTTTCAGCACATCCCAGCTGCCCCTTGCCCAACAGCCTTGGCACAACGGGCTCCAGCAGCCACAGGTAATTAATTAATAATTAATTCTCCTCCCATCCAGGGCCAGGCTGCTCCACATCCCCTGAGGGCTGGGGGAGAGCTGCAGTGGCATAAACTCTGTCAGGGTAGGTTTCAGCTGCCCATCTCCTCCAGGATCTGGGGAGTTTGTCAGGATGGAGAAAGGCCTCACCCCTAAAATCCCTTGTCCAAAAGTTTTATTAATATCATAAAGCTAGGAGATTGGACAGGTGAGTGATGCCATCTGAATAATTATGAAACAAGGCAAGAGTCCTAGCTCTAAAATACTGATGTATTATGAAATCTGAATCTGTACGCTGATACTGTTTTTGAAAGTAAATTTGAAACTAAAGTTTTGTGAACATATTCTTGTGGCTAACTCACTATGACTTTTAAGGTTGTTGTTAACACAGTATAAAAATCCTGTAATGTTCTGTGCTCTGCAAATTACTTCTATTTTGCTAACTGTAAATTAACTTTTGCCTTTTTCACACTAGTGGAAAAGAGCTGGAGAAAATGGTCCAGCTTGAGCTGCTGAAATTGCTCATTTTTCACTCGACACTCTCCCTTTAAGTAATGGAACCCAGACTCACATTTGAGCAAATCTCCATTTTCCCTTGCCTGTTTCTTTATCTAAGAATTGCAGTTGTTGGTGTTTAAATTTCTATATGTAATTTGTTCCTGGTTAGGCTTTGCTTTTAAAACTTCAGCTCAGGTAGAAATATATTCCATAAAAATGCATGTTTGCAGAAAATGGTTTGTTCTGTAAATTCATGTTCATGCATTTTATCCTTACAGATGTGGTCTCATTTTCTTAGCTAAATGATTTTTTCAGTGCTAAATGATTTCACATAAAATATGATTGGAAAAGCATAATCATAATTTCAGATTATTACACTTCACATAACTGTTCATGCTATTCTCTATGCACAGGACTTGAAATTAAAAGCAGCTGAGCAGAAAAGCCTCATTGACTTTATTGAATCGTGTGTGGAAAAAATGCAGCCACAGCTTGAGGACAGTGTGACTCCGAAATCAGAATCCAGGTACAGAAAAACATTTTTAGTTACCAGATTCAGGGATGTAAAACTACCTAAACCTGCTGAAGCCTTGCAGTGGCACCCCTGGTTGTGTTCTTTGGTTCTATGTGCCTTTAGAAGAAAAAAGGCAGAACACTGGGGATTTCTGCCATCAGCAGAAATGGAGGCTCATTTATGTCACAGCCTCTTTGATACTGGGCTGACCCCAGAGTTTAGGATCCTGCTACCAGGCAGGACTGACACCTGCCATGAGCTAAATCAGGCCTATTGTAGGCAAGTTGGGTACTTGTGTTCACAGCCATGGCTGTACAAATGCACAGACACACCCAGCCAGGGTAAAGGCAGCAGCTTTGAAAAAGGGGACATTGGGATCAGGCACCTTCCAGCACCAGCACTTCCTACAGGACTGTGCTCCCCATGTTGTCATTTCAGAGGTGGAGGCTGCCAGCAGGCCCCTGGCATATTCCATGGGAAGGGGAAAGTCCAAACAAGTTTATCAAAGTTGGTTTTACTTTGCTTTTGAGGCAGGAGCAAGAGAAACTAATCTTATACAAGAAACCTAGTTTTACTTACTCTGCTTCAGTAATTGTCATTCTAACAATGTTTTCTCAATACAGCAATGGAGAATCTGACTCAAAGAGCAAGCAGGCTGATGCCACCTTAGCTCCAAAGGATCAAATGGGTAATAAATGGCAATATTTACAACAGGAGCTGTCATCAAAGATGAAATCTCCTCTCTGCCAGCTTGTGGAACCTCAGGTTTGTTTAAGTTCCATAAAACACTCTGATAAGTGTAGATAGCAATTAGTGTATCTTTCTGTGCAATAGTAGCATGGCTGTCTATCAGATAACAGAAATCTGTGCAAGGGCTCTCCAGAGGAAATTGTTACTGCACAGTGTTTTCATAATTGTCTTTTAATTTTACTTGGAGGTAAGTCATGTCTCTGAAGTAGTGACTGCTAAGCAGAGTGTGGGAGCACTTAGTGAATGCCTGTGGTTAATATTCAGAGTAGATGTTATCTGCTTACTTCTTTCAAGAGAGCTAAGGGAGTTATCCAGCAAGCTCACAGCTGATTCCTGTGGATGTGGGTGAAATCTCAGTTCCCACAAGTGAGAACATTTTGGTCAAAGCAAATCTCTGGCTTAAATTTTATTCTGCCAGTCACCATTGTGTTCTCTCATTCTCACACATCAAAATCAGAGTTTGAGCTGTCTGTATGTTCTGAACAGACTGCAGACTTTTACTACTTAGATAAAACCATAATTCCTGTTATTAACAGTTTGTTCATACTAAATTAGAATTATTAGATTTTTCTGTCCTCTGAAATTACTGCAGTACATGGAAAAATATCTGACATGTAAAAGATGAATGTCAGCTCTTCTTCAGGCAAGACTTACCCTGCAGTGAGCAGTGAGGTTGCCTTAACCCAAACTACAGCTGTAGCCCATAAATCTGGGAATCAGAGGCTCCTTTTTCAGTCAAGCTCCCATCAGGGCATAGCCTGCCCAACTTCTGCCAGTGAAAATGGAGCCCTGCTATCCAGGTGCTTTATATCTGTGCCTTGAATCTTTTAATGCTTTTTGACAGGGGTGTTATTTTGTTGCCCATAGCCTGTCTTCATTTGAGCTGTCCTTCTAATTGCAATGTTCTTTTTCCCAATGTTAGATCACAACAAAGATGAACATGCTGCCTCGGGGCACATTCTCAGGTGCAGGAACCCCAACTGTGGAAGAGCTGAAAACTTACACTGTCCAGCTGGGAGACCTAAGCCAGGAAGCAAATGTGGTGCATGCACAGGTAAAAATGGCACGTCCTAAGCACTGCAAATAACCCCAGGGATTCTGGACACAAGATACTTCCCAGTGTTTGGACACTGGGAAACAGCCAGTAGTGACTTTATTGCAAGTGGCATTCACTGTAGTGAGCTTTTGTGTTGAGTATGGACTGTAGAAATAGGCTGAGGACTTTGAGAGGAAACATTCCAAGTTTCCACTATGATACTTCTACCTGAGTCCAAAAGTTTGCTAGTGTGGGTAAAAATCCTCAAACTGTGTAAAGCAAGGGGTCTGTGAATGATTTCAGTAAATCTGCAGGACTGGAGCTGAAAAGACAAATGTCTTAGGCTCATGCTTGAAATTAGAGATGTATAAGAGCACAGCCATTGTCCAGTACATAAAGGGTCATTGTCTCAGCTTTGGCCTCAACAGCTCTGAGTGTTACATGCATATATCCAAATCTGTCCCTCAGTATTTCATTAATTCCATTTCAGTATTAGCTGAGCAAACATCTAACCTTACATGAGTGAATGTATCTTAGCCATGCCTTGGGTAAAAGTACTGACAACTGGCTTGCATCTACCCAGGATAATGTGGCAGAGGAAGTCTCTTCCAATTTGGACAGAAAATTGTTTGAGTTGCTTCTGGCAATCAGCCGGTGTTTGAATAACATGGAGGAGATGCTGAACACCTCCGTGCTCTCCACTGAAGAGGCAGCTGTGCAGCAGGCTCTCTATGAGGTAACTGCCCCAAACCCTTCAGGGAAGGAGAAACCCCGGTGGATTTCTGTTACAGAATATATATGGCCTGGTATTTCCTCTCTGAGATAATGCCACCAAACTATTTTGTATTGCACAGATTTGAGCCTGTTGCTTTTAACAATTACCAGCTCAAGTCCTGCTGCTTCTTGTAGGCAAGAGTGCTTGCACAGACCATGTTCACTCATGTTGTTTTTCTTTCAACCCTTTAGACTCTGTCTGTGGAGCTGCAAAAACTTCATGCTGATCTGAGTGATAAAAAGGATGATCTTCTGAAGTCCATCAGCTGCGCTGGTGGGAGCACAGATGTGTTCTGCGAGTGCTTTAACAACTTGCAGGCGCGGCTGGAGCAAACTCAAGCTGCCACTGCTTCAAGGAGCAGCTCCATGAAAGCTGGGCTGGATCATAATAGCAATTACCTGGTACTCCACTGCCAAATGCACATCTTGTTTCACAGCATCTGTTAGGCTTGTCAGTGTTAATGCATTTGAATTACAGATGAGCTCTAATGGGCTTTCTTTTTTCGCTGCTTCAAAAACTTCTATTGGCCTCTCAAGAAGCAGATTAATTTTGCTGGTTACAGTGCTGTTTGCAATGCTGACTGCCACAGAGAACTGGCTCACAGTAGAAAATTTGCATGCAGAAAGTATGGAAGTAACCTGGGATGCCATGCAGGCTGAGCTGCAGGCTAAAGCAAGTTTCTATGTGCAGGGACTAGACCAAGGAGGGTTTCGTATATTCTTTCAGCTGCTGTGTCCTCAGGAGAGGCAGACTTCCTCCCTTATTTTTAGCAATGTATTGGAGGTTGATTTGACTCCATTGCATGTACTCTTCCTTTAGATTTTGTGCTGCAGAAGCCATAGTTTCACAAATTTTCCTTCTTTTGTTCATTGTTGGAAAAGCAGATCGTGAGGAGCTTTTCTTTAGATTCTTGTGATGGGCTAAATCTAGTATTGCTGGAAAATATTCAGATTAGATCTTTAGTCTGAACTAAGGAATGAAGAGTCTGGTCTTTGAAATAAGTTTTCAATATCCAGCAAAACTCATCATCTCAGTTTGCTCATCATCTGCAAGTCATCCTGGCCTTTTACTGCTGAATAATAATGCAACTCCTTTGAAGAACGCTGGGATGCTGTCTCCAAACAGCCACAGAACAAGTCTTGCAATATTTATTTATGCAGAATCCATAGAGCTCCATCAGTCCCCAGTAATGGGCTCATTTTCCCATTTTCAGAAGAGAATAATTTGATTCTCTTACCAGTTTCCCAGATTTATAGGGTCACAGAGGATCACTGAGTAATCTGCTTCTTCTATACTACACTGACTCAGAATTTCCCTTGTCCATTTACTGCTTTAAGCCCATAATGCATATGCTTTATTTTGGTGTTGATTTTTTTTCTTTTCCTTTCTTTTTTTGTTTAAGAGGAAAAAAAATGCATTTACTTAAAGAGGTAATAATTTTGTTTGCTGTGTAATTTTGTCTGGTCATTACTATACTCCTGTTACATTATGTATTTCTGATGTTTGTTTCTTTTGCAGAATCAAACCAGACTACTCTATGATCAGTTAACTGAGAAAAAAGCTGCTCTGCAACAATGCTTGAATGAACTACATGGACATAATGTTTCTGAACAGCTTCAGGTAATTTTATTTGAAGGAAATGAGAGTTTTTACAAAATTAGCTATTTCCAGTTTTCTGCAATTTGTGAAGTTTCGTATTTTCTGAAGTTTGAGTCTGACTTAGGTTTTTATAATGGGAAAAGGAGAGAGTTCAGTATTTGCTGTATTCACCATCACCCCTTTTCCTTTTTTTTTTAAAACTACACCCCAATCCATAGTCAGACCTAATTCCAGACATTTTAGTGGTTGGGGTGGAGGAACCAGTCTCTCCACAACCTCCCAGAGCAAATTCACCCCATACTATGGCAGGGAAGAAAAAGAGCTACACGTTTTGCCTTTTCTTATGCCAAACTACCTTTTCTTTGTGGGTATAGGACTCATGTTTCTAGCTTCTCATGCAGCTTTTATGAGCACTTTATCATATGGAATTTGACCAGTTAAGCTATTTTCTTTGACCTTTATTTGGATTATCAGAAAATTAAAAATTAACAGACTGCGTATCCTCCCCAAAATGGTCATTGGCCATTTACCTACTTATTACCAAAGCAGGGAGGGTATTCTGAAGCTTTTTTGCTACAGGCTCATAACCTTGCTTAGAGGCATAATTTTCTGCCAGACTGAGAGCTGTGTTCCCTGCTGAATTCCCTAGCAAGGACTGGCTATATTGTTAGGTAACCAGTCTTGGAAAAGGAATGCCACAAGTACATAGCTTTCCTTCCCTCAGAGAGATCCTGCCTCAATCCCTGGGTACTTCTGATTCATAAGAAAAAACTGTTTTCTGAGTCCATGATTCCTCTTAATGTCTGCTCCTGAACTAGTAAATGGAAAGGCATGTTGAATGTTGTCCTGAGACACAAGACCTGAATTCCCTTCTTGGTTGTGCTGTGTGAACACAGTAAGTTATGTTATGTTTTGTCCATTTAGTTTATAAACTCACTGGATTTTCTAAAGTGCTAGCACAGGAGAGATCCAGCCACTGAATTCACTACATTCCCAGTGTGGAATAGAACTTTTCCTAACAGTTAATTTTGTCCTACATCCAGAAAATTGGTGCCTGTACTGTGGAGCTGCAAAACTTTGAAAACCAAGTAGCAAAATTGAGAGGCCATGGAGAAAGATTGCAGTTACCTATCACCTTAATCCAGGAAGCTTATAAATTAGAGGTAAGAGCACAGTACAGTTTCCACCCAGCAAGGTTTGATTCTTCTAAGCAATGCATCAAAAGGCTGATGGCTACACTGTATTGTAGGATGTTCTGGATGACATGTGGGGGATTCTGAAAGCAAAGTATGTGGAGCTGAACTCCCCTTCCATCAGTGAAAGCCAGTATGAGGACTTGCTTCGTGGGTTTGCAGAGCTGGTAGCTATTGGAAGAGAGAAGATGGCACAAGATCCAAAGCACCTGACAAAAAGCAGAGCAGCTCTGCAGTCTCACCTGAAAAATCACAAGGTATGAGCTGCTGATCACAGCAGTGCTCAGGTCAGCATAGCAAGGAACACTGTTTTCTGTGACTGGTTTCTCTCCAGTGTAGGGAGGAGAGTGACTGGATCATAGCAAAGGGGGGGACTGGTGTATGGGCAGAGAACAAAGACAGGTTTTTCAGTAGACCAAAATAGTACTGGTTTTGGTGATAAATTGCTATTTCTGCTTACCTCAAAACACATTGCTGTGTAAGGAAAACACATCTTTCTTATACTTATCCCAAGGGATTATTGGGTCCTGCCTACTACTTAAGCTTTAGAACTCCTGCTGTGGGAGTGTGATCTCAAAGAGCAAGCTGGAAGTTGGTTTGTTTTCCAGGATTTTTTCCACAACCTCATGACGCGCATGGCTTACATGGAAGGGTTTTCCAAGAGAGTGAGTCCTGCTGTCCTGCAGAAGAGAGAGGAGTTCTGGAGAGAGCTGGTGAATGAAGTCAAATTGCTGGAGCAGAAGGCCTGCCAGTATGGTATACACTTAGAGAGCCTGTTAAAGGTAATGAGTCAGAAAACACCCAAGAGTAAAACCTGGAGGGAAGGAGAAAAGCAGCATCTGGGGCAGCTCTTGTCCTGCCAGTGGCTCCTTGGCTAGTACTTGTCCTTTCCTGTTTCCACTGGACAGCAGCAGTCTATTTATTACTTATTCTTCCTTCTTGAAAATCTCTGGAAGCTGACATTTCAACACATCACACTTGATGACTTCTTGCTGTAACTTCTGAGTGTCTGAACTGACAGAAGAGCCCTTTAAGGCAGAAGAATACCAGGACCACTTTAAAATAAAACTTTAAAAATTTAACAAATAATCTCAGAACATCCCTAGAGAGAAAAAAAATGCATCCACCACTTTAAAATAAGAATCCTCAAAGATTTTGGGGAATGTATAATTAATTCATCTGTGGTGAAATCATGTCTCACTTTGATATTTACATATTATTCACTTATTTTTGTGTTATGTTCCATTAAAGTAAGAGTTGCTGATGTTAGAGAATGCCTGAGTCTTGTGTATTAAAATGCAAATGGATGTGAGCTATGTTAAGATTTCCATGTATTTTTTTAGGATTGGATGGTATTTGATGAGGAATGCCTGGTTTTCAATAAGGAGTTAGAAGCACTTGCCTCTACATTGCCTTCTGTCAGTTTGGTTGAAGAAACTGAAGAAAGATTAATGGAAAGGATTGCACTTCTAGAGGTATTTATTTGTCACTGCTTTTCTTTATGGATCAGTAGAACTGGCAAAAAATAGTAGATGAGGAGATGATTTGTGGGGCACTGCTTCCTTTGTCTCCTCATCTGTGTGTGGATGCAAGCTCAGAATTGATTTTTAAAAGTAGCAGAAGATTGGGCTGGTAATTTCAGCCATGGGCTACAAGTCCATGTTAGTGGGACTAATGACTATAACTACTTTATAACTCAATCTTTAATGGAAAGTATTTGGGATAAGATAGATGTTGTGCAGGCTCCGTCGATCCCAAGGACAACAAGGGCCTTGGAGTGAGCATAGTGCCACTTTATAATTCAGAAAATATTTCATGCCACAGTGTAAAACCTATGGAAAAGGAGAATCAGCCTAGTGCTTTCAAATATCTGAAAATACCAAATATTTGAACTCTTATTGCAACACTGGTTGCAACTGCATCTCTGATGACAGAGCTGCATCTTTTTTTACAGCCTCAGCCCCAGCTGGAAATATTTTATCCACATTTTAAACATATTTAAATATAAGGATATGAAAACAGCATTTGTGGTTGCTTTATAAAATTAAGAAGAAAGGTTTTTAGTAATCTTAGGGATGTATTTTCAGAGAGTGCTCTGCATTCCTCACAGGTTTGACCTTTCTCAGTCTTCAGAGGACACGCTCTGTTAGAATTTTTTAAATTAATAAGTATTCAATAAATGATTAATGAATATTTAATAAAGGAAATATACTATAATGATTTCATCTGGCTGACTGCAGGAAAAGCATCACTGGACATTCTCAAGAAAATCTGAACTACAGTAAAACCTTTGTGAGATGTTTACAGTCATTGTGGCCCTCTGGTGCTTTTGATACCTCTTGCACTGAGACAAGAGATGTGCAAAATTTGCACAGCCATTGCTGTGAAATTGCCTGGTTTTCCTTGGGTTTTTAAGTTCTTCTCTAGCTCTTCACTCTTAAGTCTTTATTTTTCTAAAGACTTCAGAAACAAAGTCATAAAGCTTTAAAAGATGTTTGGTGAAGGGTGGTACTGTGGAACTTCACAGTCTCAAAAACAGAGCAGAATAAAATTTTCTAAGGTTTAATTCCTGCAAGAGAAATACCCCCAGACCTCTGTTTTTTACTTAATGGCTTCACTGCCCACTCTTCATTCTCCCTACCACCATTATTCAATAATTATCCCAGCAGTTTCCTTCAAAACAGTGGTAACTGTTTTTCAAGCTAGGATAGAGCCTGAAGGAGGAACAATAACTTTCAGGAGCATGGAAAGACAATGATTTTATGATGAGAGCAGTCATATGTTTGACAGTACAGCCAGATCTGGCTGGAGATGTGTCTCTCTGATGGAGAGTGTTTGTCCATTGCCTGAGGTCTTCAGGTGTCAGAAAAGCCCATCAAATCATAACACAGTCATTCTGATAATGTATAAAAGTATGTTGAGACTTGTCTTGACCTACCCAGAGGAAACAAACAAACAAAAAAAGCCCAAACAAACCCACAAAAACCTGTATCCCTTTTGCATGTAAGGAATTGCAGATTCCTTTCATTTGGAAAATAAAATACATTACAGAGGAAAAGTGAGATCAAGGATTTAGAAGAAGTGATATGTGTTTTTTTACTTGTGTTTTCTGTCTTTAAAATGCTACTGTTTTGCAAACTTCCCATATTCTGACAGAAAATCAAAAGCAGTGTTGATGAAAAGCATGCCAGGCTGTACCAGATGGTGAAAGAAGGGAAGAAATTGCTGAATGCTGTGAGCTGCCCAGAAATAAGAAGCCAGATTGGGAAGCTGGAAGAACAGTGGTTGTCTTTGACCAAAAGAGTTGGCCATGAGCTACACCGACTTCAGACATTACTGAAACTCCTAGTCAGGTGGGTCTAACAAAGAGAAACAATTTCAAGTATCAGCTAGACATTAATTGGTGATTATTTTATAGATGACAGCTGAAGGGTTGTGCAGCAGCAGAGGTGCCAGAATAGCATGTGTCTTCTCACAGGGAAGACAACTTGGAGAGTGAGAAATGTATCCCAGCCTCAGCTAGATACGTGTTTGTGTTTTGTTTCCTCCTGTAGCTACAACAGAGACTCAGAAGAATTGATTAAATGGTTGGATTCTGCTCAGCAGAGAATGAATTTTTGGAAGGAACAGTCTCTCAATGTGTCTCAAGATCTTGCCACCATCAGGGACAACATCAGCAGCTTGTTTGTGAGTCATTGCTGCCAGGCTTAGATAAGACATTGTAAATTCTGGTGAAAATGGCCCTTTTGAGAGGTTTTTTGTGTTTGCCATGACCTTGAGTCACCCACATAATACAGCAATGAATGGCTGTGTGCCCAAAGCCACAGAACAGCTGAACCTGGAGTGTGGGTACAGGGGTGAAGGTGGTCTGCCAAAGCCAGGAAAGAGAAACATGCTGAATTGCATTTCATGTCTTTGCCTCCTCCCCTTGGAGGTTCAACCCTGGTGTGAGGCCAGGCAGAAGGAGCAGTGCCCAGGGGGAAAGCAAAGCATCATCATGAAGGTTTGGCTGATAGATGTGGGCTGGGGTTGCTCCTGTGTGAAGTGGGGATCAGGATATTCCCATCTCTGTGGGAGCAAAAGGTGGCATTCAGAACTGTATATTAAAGTGGGCAAAAAAAATGCTTTATCTGCCAGAATATCCTGAGGTCAAGTTTTCTGAACTTTGCCATCTTGGTAAAACCTGTTTGTTGAGGCATTTTGTCCTGTGAAAATATGGCTTGTTTTCATTTCAATAGACATATAAATATTTACCCTCTCTTAAATCCCATGCACCTCAGACATTTTCTAAGGAAGTTGATGAAAAATCTTCCCTGAAGTCATCAGTGGTGAGCACTGCCAGCCAGCTCCTCCACGTGAAGCAAGCTGATACTGCAGCACTTAGGTCATCTTTGGCAAAGTTTGAGCAAAAATGGGGAGAACTGATTACACAGCTCCCAACCATCCAAGAAAAGCTTCACCAGGTGAGTGAGAAGCTCTGCTGCCATCTCTGTTCAAGCTAAATAATGATATTAAAATGCTGCTGCTGGGATTCAGTTGCCTTTTTCTGAATCAGCTGTTCCATGCTTTCAGAATAACCCAAATATTGTATTGCAGTTTAAATATTGCTGTGTTCTTCCTGGGCTGTTTTATATATGTTTATTATCTTTACAGTTTTGCATGAAAGTCTGTTACTTAAAATTAGAAGGAATTTCTCAAAATTAGAGAGAATTTTATTTCTGATTCATGAATTCTAAAACTGAAATCATTTGCCTCTCTGGAGCACAGGACTCACTTTCAAGTTCATGCCCCAATAATGCGATTATAGTGCCTGAGCCCTTCTAAAAATAGAAATGTCATTTTCCTTGGTATTTCTAACAAGTGGAGTGTAGAGGATTCATTATATGCTTAACCTCAGCTTCAGATGGAAAAGCTTTCATCACGGGAAGCTATTGCTGAACTAATGGCCTGGCTGGACCATGTGGAACAACAGCAGGAATGTGAGGAGCCAATAAATTCGCAACGTGGTGCTGCCCAAGTCAAGACCCTCCTTCAGAAGTACAAGGTAAATGGGAAACTCTGAGTCCAGGCTGCTGTAAAAAGGATGGAAGCAGCCTACAGGCACTGTCATATCCTTCTCCTTGCTCTCAAGAGGATTCTTCAGTCTGAAACATGTTGTAACATCCTCCTTTGTAAAACTGCATGCTTCCATGACACACAAACCACTGCCTGTTCTGCACTACAGCTACTGCCTGCTGGGCTGTAATCTCCTTTTCTCGTGCTGTCCCATCTGTCTCATCTGTTTTCTCTCTTGCATTTAGATTATAAAATGTGGCAAGCTTTCCTTCCTTGAGAAGACAGACTCTGTGTTTGTGCTGTGTTCTAGTCTGTCTTTTTAACAAGGAATACATCCTAATGGAGCTCTATAGCCTGAATCTATTTAACTAGAGAACATGGGGGTTGAATATTGTGTCATCAAAAGAAACCTGCTAGGAGAGAGGGACAAGATTAACATCCCTGCAGAGAGAGAGAGGCTGCAGCAGACTCTTGGCGCTGTTCAGATGTCAGAGCACGAGTGGCAGAGGCTGTTTGCTCCAGCCACAGGAAGGATTCAAGCTGTGTATTCCAGAGATGCCAGGGAGCCCAGCCCCAGGGCATGAATCCTCACAGAGCCATGTTTTGCTCTGCCCCTGCTCAGGGCTCAGGCAGGCTGACAGTTCTCAGTCTGCAGCTCACAGGCACTTTGGTGCTGCACATGAGGCGAGTGCCCATGCAAACATTTCTACCAAGTGCCTTGGTGCAGCACATATATAACATTTTGGTCTGTGTCAGCTGGATTTGTCAGTTGGGACTTGTAGGTGAGGTGCTGTTTTTAACACTTTGGATATTTAGAGGTGGGTTTGTAGGTGTATATTTTGCATTTGTCAGGAAGGTGGGGTTGTGTGTGCTGTGAAGAAAGCAGGGATGAGGGTCACAAATTCCTGGAGGGAAGCAGCTCTGGATTCAGTACCTCTGCTGTGGTATTCCCCAGTGACTTTTCTGGACATACTAGATAAAAATGGAGCCCTTTCCTACTCTTTCTAATACCCTCTGAAATAGAAAGACATTCCCTTATGTTTTCACTTTGCATGTAGTTTCTCATCTCTCTGTGTAAGAGATGCTGGTGCTAGAAGACACTTTTTCCTCCCGGTATTCTGATACTCTATTCTGACACCAGATATTTTGTTAAAAGGAGTAGAAGCTCTTGCTGCATTTGCCTGTGAGTTGCAGGAGTGTGGGAAAGCCTTGGCTTTAGCCTAATCTGGGTTTATTGCAGTGTGATGGTTTTGTCCCATGGATTAAGTACAGGGTCTGGTATCCCTGGTTTTTATTCCCTCATCCATCACTAGCCTGTTCTTACCTTGAACTACCCATGTGATGATATTTTTCTGCAGAAATTTCAGTGGATGGAAACATCTACACAAATACAGAATGGTAAAATTAGAGAATTGTTCCTACAGAGAGGTCTCTTTCAGGGAAAATATTTTAGGTCATGATTCAAACAAAGCTATCAACATCCCATTGCCACACCTTGGAGCATCATTGGGACCGATCAGATTAAAACTACGTTTTTGTTCTTTTTTTCCCCCTGCAGGAATACATGATGGAAATGAACTTTAAGCAGTGGATGGTAGATTTTGTGAACCAGTCCCTGCTGCAGATGAGCACCTGTGATGTGGAGAGCAAGCGCTACGAGAGGACAGAGTTTGCTGAGTGCCTGGGCGAGATGAACCTGCGGTGGCACCGGCTGCAGGCATCCCTCAACAGAAAGGTGGGAGGGAGCTCCCATGGCCTCCTCTCCTACAGCTCTGATTTTGCCTGTGCCACTGCTCTGTGTTAGGGATATATTAAGCTACCAGCAGTTTTCCTGCTGTAGCAGTTGGGTTTGTGAAAACAGCGATTGTTAAGTTGTGTTGACAGCCACGTTCAGATGGGGACATCTGAGCCTTCTGGACAAGCACAGCAGGGATCAGTTCCCAGCCCTCCTGGGTCACTGGAAATGGTTCTCTCTGTCTCAGTGTCCTCCTCCTGCAGTAGTTAAATATGCTTTTTAATGGAGTGCTTTGAAGGTCAGCAGCTGATAAAGTCAGTCTACATGCAGAATTTTCCTATCAGCACATAATCTTGTTTCTATAAAGAAAATCTGTTTCAGGCAATGCCTCAGAATTATTCTATTCTAGTGAGGCTGGAAATAATCCATGCATCCAGAATTAGATACTGCTGCTTATGTGCCCCAATGAACAGAAAAGATGGTGTAACTCATGATATGGAGAGGACATGGGGTAGCTGAGAATCCCAAAATGCAGCTACGAGGCTACTAGAATGAATCCCTCTACCAACACATTTCTCTTTCATCTCTGTCTCTTAATTTATACAACTCTAGGAGAAGCTGCCCTTTCTGAATTCAGATACAAAGACTTCTGGTCAGATGGAAAAATGCCAATATTTTTTAGTTCAGAAAATCTTCTGGAAAATTTTTAAGAAGTTTCATTTCCCATACAATTGAAAATTTCCGTGATGAAATTTTGATTTTGTTGGGGAAAAGGTTATCTTCTCTAACTATTTTCATGAAATTCCATTCTAGGATTTAATGGATCCTCAAGGCCAACACTGAAGATAGGAAACTTGAGAACCCTTTCTTTTTAGTAACCTTGTTGGTGGATTTTAGTGATAATGAGTTTTTCAGACTCTGTATGAAGGTGTCCACATAGCCCAGGGTCCCCCAACTTGTCAGCTCTCCCAGCTCCAGAACACACACTGCCTTGTTTCTTCCAAAGGAAAAGGTTGGATCCTGAAGAACCTGCAAAACTATTTAGGTTTTGCTTTCAAAATATTTTTTTCTAAAGAGTATTTTCATTATAGGTTTTGTAATCTCAAATTTTGTCATGAAAGGCAAAGCCTTGTGTCTGCCCACCTGTAGGTTCAAGTAAGTTAAAACAGTTATGTAACTTTCAGATCCAAGACCTGGAACACATTTTGGAGGATATTACTGAGAATGAGAACAAAGCCCAGACTCTGCACAACTGGCTGGAAGCTCAGAGTGATCGACTGAGATCCTTACGGACCCCAGCAAGTCTGATCTCTGCACAGAACACCTTAGATGATTGCAAGGTAAGGCATGACATGAGTGATGTTACTGTAAAAGTCTTATTTAGCACACTGCTGAATCCACACTAAGGAATTTTACAGATTTTAACAGAAAGAAATGTAAAGGAAGTTGCCATTTCCCAGAAGAATTCTCCAATATCGTTTTCATTAAAGCATGTTGCATTCAGTTGATAAAGAGCCAGAGCCACTTTTAATGTGAGTGACTATTCTGTGGTTTTTTTCCACCAATTGAAGATGCATCTGCTATCTGCTGTTGCTTCATGATATTTGGAGTATTGTGCAGCAATATTGTGTTCTGAGATATTTCCAATAGAAGTAGTTCTCAGTTCAGCACAGCCATGGCAGAAGTTATCAATTCCATTAGTTTGAAGAGCTCTGTGATGGAAGTGTCATGGAAACTACTCAGTTCCATTTGGAGAAATAGCAACCCTCTCTACTTCTGCCCTAGATTGTAGTGTAGTCTCTGCAGCAGCCTCAAGGATCTGGGTGTCATTTGATATGTTTTTCTAGGCACCAGATCCCTCAAAATTAATCCAGGTGGCAGCCAGCTAATAATTGGTTCCTGTTACTCTGATAGTCTGCTGTTTTCATTCAGTGCAGTGTTCCCTCTTTGTTTTTTAACATGGAATATTTGTTCTTTCATTGCCATGGTTACATCTCTCTCCTGTAGTAGGCTGCTTGTATTGTTTGGAGTGCTCTGTTACACACTGAGTTACTTGCATCTCTGAAATGTGTGGAGGGGTCAGAATGGAAGAAAGGCTCAAGGGTAGCTTGGATTAAACACTCACCAGCTCAGAGCAACACACAGTGCTAGGATACAGGTGGCTAAAATGTTTTATTAAAATTCAATTGGTCAATAAAAATGAAACCCAAATTTAAAAATGTTTTGGGGCTGGTCAGTGAAAGGTGAAAAAAGTCATGGCTTTAAGTGTAGCATTGTAGGAAAATGTTGTGGCCCATTGTGTGTATGGTTAGTTTTCCTCACATTGTAAAGAACTCCCTGCTGAGCCTTCCCCAGAATGTCAAGACTCTCAATCTTCCTGGTTGTGCTGGGGAGGGAGTTATTCTCCCAGGTATCTCCATGCATTGGAGATTCTTCTCACTTGATTTCACTGGAGTTGATTTCACTGGAATTTCTGCCATGGGAGTCCCTCTGAGTAAAGGGACAAACTGAAAATCACTTTCTAGAAGTTAGGATGTCAGGGACTCTGCCTTACTTTAGCATGACTGAAGAATTGCACAAAATTAGTTTTAAAGAAGGAATGTTTATCTAAGCTCCTCACACAGAAGTTTTTTTCTCTGGTCTCATTAAAAGATCTTTATTTATCTTTTTTCCCCCTATTATTTAGGAGCTAGAAAATCAACTCACAGCTAAATCCAAAATTCTTGATGAGCTCAAACAGAGTTTGGCTTCTAATGGTACTGCAGAACAAACCCCAGAAGCTCAGTCTCTCAGGATAGCTGAGCTGTGTGAAATGAAGGACAGCATTGTAAACCAGGTAAAAGCTTTGCTTGTGTTCAGGCTTTTTCCACTGCATGTTCTGACCACCAGTGTTATTAATCCTCTTCATGGGATGGCAGGAGCTGGTACAAAAAAGGTGCAAAGTATTCCTTACTCTTTACCTTCCTAAGAATTTAATTTTAAGTCTTTACTGTAAAGTAAATTAATGTATTTGTGAGATGAGAGAGAAAAATCTGATCTTGAAGCAGTTTGAGTACAAAGGGAGGAGGAGCAGATCCCCATCTGCAGTTTAAGAAAATATAAAGAGAGCACTGCTCTTTTTCTGTCAAGCTGGAAATAGAAACCTTAAAATCTCTTACTTGATCTCCTTCTCTTTCAAACCCTGCTCTTTCTCCCCTGTAGTGCAGTTCTGGCCCTGTTCTCACTGCAGCTTTTCCACCTCCCAGTTACTCTTCCATCCACATACCAGGGTGGCTTTTGCCATCCTCATATCCTGTGTAGTTTCCAGTTGCTTCAAGGAGCGTCTGGCAGATTGGTTTCCCATGCAAACTGACTCCCCAGCAGTTTGTATTTATAGTCATAATATCTTTATAATTGGAGCTGATATTTTTTTAATGTGGGTGTAATTGATAGGTACAGGAGAGATAATAATGAATACATTTATAGATTTAAATTTGTGATAATAAATAACCACGTACTACAGAGTATTATACATGATGGAGTGGTTGTGTTTCTAGTTAAGATTGCTTTATACTTTTTATTACAGATTTCTTGCTTTTTTTCCTCAGAACTTTGTGAACCATTTTGCTTGAACTTTTCAACAGGAGATGTCGATCCAGTATTGATCTGCTACTTCTTGCTTTAGGTTTCAGCAGAAAGGATGTGATTGTTTCTTAGCAAGAAAGCAGGAAAATTTATGTCTGTGTACATGATGAAAGTTCTTCCTTCTGATGTATAGCTGGGGATAGAAATCAGCAGGGTTGACAGCCTGGTGCTTTTTTTCTTATTACAGTCACCATGGGTCATGTTAATTTTAGGAATTTTATGACTAAACTACCGAACTTGCAAACTGCAGGCTGTTCTTGGAGCTGAGCTGTGTGTGCACTGAAACAGCAAGTGCAGGTTCCTTCCCACGGGTGACTGCTCACATCAGAGCCAGGCAGAGATTTCTAATACAGGGCTAAGGAGATGTAATACCTTGATTAAATTGTTTGTAGGTTGAGCTCAAGCCTGTGAGTCTGTGGCCCAGAGACATTTCCTGAGAACGACATCTTTCCATTTTCCTTGTGTGGGCAGTAATTAGCTACAGGCTACAAAAAGCAATTAGAGATTCCTCCCACCTGTACCATGATTCAAAAGAGAATAGGGATGATTAATCTACCAGCCTGTGTGTTCCTGAAACTAGGATACTAGGATAAAATCTGTGCAGTCTATTTAGGGTGAGCTGTGGTATGGACATTTTTTCATCTTCCATTGAGTGGCTGCATAGTCAGAACTGAAATCTGACTTCTGGCTTTTGTCAGGTCTTGTGGAGACATGTTTTTTTGTCTGCATGGTTTTCATGCTTTTCTCCAAGCATGACTGAGCATGGGTATTGAACTAGATGAATGTTTTGTCTAACCCAGGACATGCCTTACCTCCTTCCCTGAAACAGAAGGATAAAAATGGCTGAAGGAGAACTGTGATTTTGTATTTGCAGTGTCTAGGAGCCTGTCCCAAATGGAAACCATGCTTGCCCCTTATAGATTAGACAACTGTAATAATGAAAGGGACAGAAAATAAAGGGGATAATAATTTAATTTTGTATGAAGATCCTGAGATTGCTAGCCTGGGATCCAGGTGGGCCTGAATTATTAGAGCACAATGGCATAAGAGGGATGGCAGCTCTCAGGGTATTGCAGTAGTGGCTTCTTCCATGCAAACCAATTTCTGTTCAAATTGTCCTTGAAAGGAAGCTTGATCTCTGGATCAAACTATCTGCTTCTTAAGAAGATTAAGGCTTTCAACATCCTCCTACTTCAGGTTGATTTTGTCAGGAAGGAAGAAGCAGTTCATTATTTCAGAACTTCCTGGGGTGTTCTGGCAGAATAGTGTTACCTTGAACCCCAGTGATATTTTAATTCCCAAGAAAGTCTTATACTTCACTCTAGATATGGTTTACTGCTTTTTTTGAAGCTTGCACAATTTCTTACCAAGTAGTAAAACACTCCAACTTGGCAAGTTCTTGTGGATTGTCATGAGTTGAACATTTAAGGGTGATTTATATGTCAGGACTACTCAAGAAATATTAACAGAAATAGTTTGTCTGCAGGTTGCACAGCTAAAGGCCTCAATGGAATCAATACTGGAGCAGTGGAGAGCATATGATGATATTTATGCAGAAGTCAGCTTGATGACAACAAGATATTTATACTGCATAGATCAGTGCAAACCTTCTGGGGAAGAAGCTTCATTGGAAGCTTTGAAAAAACAGGTCAAAACTCTCCAGGTAAAGTCTTATTTCTGTACTTCCTTCTGTGCCTTTAGGCAAACAAACTCCACTGGAAAAAAATTATTCTGAGCAACTTTTTCTTTATTATAATGACACTGAAGTTAGTGTAATATTATTTTTTTTTAATCTCCAGAGGCACTTAGACTTCTTATTTTATGTACTGCATAAGTTCAACTTGAGTGCAATTTGGGTACCAAGGTTCAAGAAGAAAGCCCACGGAGTCCTCATGCTCCCTTGTACCTTATATTGATGCTGAGCCTGGAATTTCTGCTTGCTCCAGCACCAGTCCAACTATTCTGTCACCCTCCAGAGAGATGGAGTCTCCTGCACAGTCTTTGAATGTTTTAGAATGCCAGACATAAATGCTCTGGATGCTCCTGCTGCTCTGCTTGGCTGTTAGAGACTCCAAGTGGAACATCTGGAGTAGGCAGTTAGGCTGGCCCTGGGTCTGGGCATTTCACAGCTCTGGCTGAAATCCCCTTTCCTGGCTATATATGAGTGTTGAAAGACTGTGCAAGCACTGCCTGTTTTCCTGTAAATAAGGCCTGGTTTGGGTTTTTTTAAGCTGAATCAGAAGTGGTGCAGGACAGACTGAGGCTGTGAATGCTGGTTATGGGATTCCTGGCAGTAAACCCTGCACAAGTGCTTTCCACCCTCACCTGGGCTCAAGTTATAAATAAAAGGGACTGGGCACCTTTCTCACCTCCTTCCTTCAATCTCCAGGTTTATTTTAACTTGGAGCAGTTCATAGATGTGCTGTAATTGCCTCTATCAGGAGGGGGAACTTGTAGCTGAGGACAGGAGGTGTCAAGCCAACTTTACTGCCAGTAGAAACAGTGGCTTAAAAGCATTTTTGATTTCTAGCAAATTCATTTTTCAATTCAGAGGCGTGGGTTTGCTAAATGAGCTTTTTCTTTAACAGCCAATAAATTATCTCAGTTTAAAATAGGTCTCTTGGATGATTTTATATTTTTTTTAACTTGGACCATTTTACTTCTCTTAACTTCCTAATTTTTAGGAACAGGTGTTACATTTTCTGCAAACATTTTAATCTGTGATGCAAATGTCTGGCATTACTGCTGCCCATCCTACCAGTCTATGGGGGAAGTTACCCTTAGGTCGTTTAACCCCCACAATTAATTGCAATAATCCATTCTGCAGGCTCTTCAAGATGAATCAGAGAACAGTGAAGAAAGCTGGGCCAAGCTCCAGGCTGCTGCCAGTACCCTGAAGAAGAACTGCTCCCCCTCCTTTGCAGAGATTATTGACCAGAAGTGCACAGAGGCGCACACCAGGTAAACCTGCAAAATCAGACCCCAGTTATTAGTATTTAAAAAACCCAAGTTACTGAGGCAGGACTTGAACATCTGTCAGATTTTCAAATCTATACTAATGCATCTCATCTATCTAAGGGCATCTGTGTGAGGAGCAGAATCACAGAATCATGGAATGGTTTGGGTTGGAAGGGACTTTAAAGATCATCCAGTTTCAATCCCCCTGCCATGAAAAGTGACACCTTCAACCAGACCAGGTTTCTTCAAGCCCCATCCATCCTTGAACACTTTCAGGGATGGGGAACTTGTACATTTTACCTACGTACTTTTTGTCTGATGGCTCCCACAGCACAAACTATGGCTTTCAGGAACATGGGCAGGATACAAAGCAACTCATAAAGGAATCCAAAACATATTCTGTAGGAGAACCTAGCAGGAAATGCTCTTAATCTTTTGATATTTTGGCAGGTGGAACTCAGTAAATGAAGACATCACAGATCAGCTGCAGGCAGCACAGGCAGCTCTGCAGCTCTGGGAGCCCTTTGATGCTTTGTGCACTGAGACAGCAGCCAAGTTACAGCAGTACAGCCAGCAATGTGCTCAGCTCTTGGATGCTCACGTGCCTGAGGAGAACACAATACAAACCCTGGAGCAGAGGATACAGGAGATGAAGGTGTGTGAATAAGTTTTGCTGCCTGGTACAAACCAAGATTTATTTTTGAGAAACAAGGAAAAAAATATCAACAGTCCAGTCAGTGGAAAAGATAAAATATGTGGGTTTCTTCCCTGAATAGACACCTTTGTATTTCCCTTGAGCACTTTGACCAAAGACCAAACCAGAGCTAGTGTATGGTGAGAAGAGAGCAGAAGGAGTCATGTTCCATCTCTGCCCCTTTCTGCTCTATGCAAAACTCAGGCCTGTGTTGGAAGGAATCACTGAAAGAAAAATTATTTTTCTTAAGGGGCATTGCTTGGGAGGAGGGATAATATCTACTAGAACAATAGTGGAGGGAAAAAAGGGCAGGGTTCCCAAACACTGGATAATCCTGAGCTCTTCCACAGCCTTCAAATTGTTTTCAATTGGATTTGGTACTGTGTTTTGGTGTGGTGTGATGAGTTCACAGGTTCCTGAGCTCATTAGATTGTTCTAAATGCTTTTGACTTTAGGCAAATGAGATCTCATGCTGGAACCACGTGGTACATTGGACTCTCAGGCAGCAAAACTGTCATTAGGTTCTGACATTTATGATTTCTTCAGACTGCAATAAAGCAATATAATAATCCTTATGTCAGGACAGAGCAGTGATTCATTATGCTTTGTGAATCTCTAGTCACGAATTGGAAGAAGTCCAGAGTATTCCATTTTGCATGTAGCCTTAAATAAGAAACTTTACACGGAAGAGAACTCATGTATGTCTTTGTCAGAAAAAAAACTAACAGCAGCAAAGCCTAGACCAAAGTATTTTTACTCTTTTCTGATCAGACCAAATTATTTTTATTCTTTTCTGATCTACTAATGGCTGTGACAGAAATGTACCAATATGTCAGCAGAAAAGGAATTGCCTTTTCTGGAAATTTTTGGGAAGAGTGTTGCACCTACTAAGCAAGGCATGGCCACCTGAAGGCCATTAGAGCTGTACATCCTGTCCTGGTGTGTGTGGGTAGAAGAAATGGAATTTATTGTGGGTTTTTTAAGTGGTAAGCTAAAATAATAGGAATCAGTGAAATGGCATATGAGTTGAGTATTTGAATATACATGTGCATAAAAGATTTGTATTTTAATCCTTCTAATCTTTTCCTTTGTATAGATTAGGAAAGATTATGGTTTTATGGATTTTTGTCACCACAAAAAACAAAAATAAATTCCTATATAGAGAATATGATCCTATCAAACAAAGGAGTCAGGAAGCAAGGAGCACTTTGCCTTTTAGGGAAATGTGTGTGTTCTTTGCTATTGATCGAAGATTTTGCTCATTATTCTCAGAAAACACAGTACATAGTGGCAGATTTCAGGGGATTTCATGGCTAAAAGTAAATTTCACTTGTCAAAAAAAGGAAAAAAATCAAGTACATTGAATGAGTCTAAAATCACTCTCTTTGTTCTTGTACTGCCTTTAGAGTATAATTTTAAAGCATCTTTCTTAGTAAAGGGGAACAAATAAAACCAAACCCATAGTCCTCTGAGGGATCCAAAGTCCTGCTGTGGTTGTAACTAAAGAGGATTCTTCACTTGCAGCATGGGCCAGTTCCTCCATCTTCTAGTGCACACCCATCTTGGAGAAAGGGATATTCCAATTTCCCTCCCTGATTTCCTGTGGAGCAGCAGTATCCTGCTGCCTGAAGTCACTGGTGTTCCATTGAACTTTGACCTGTGCCTTTCCCAGCTCTGCACTCGATGGATGCAATTCCCATTATCCCCCAAGTAAAAGACTGAAGCTTTCACCATAGCTGAGCTTGGCTCCCAGATGGGATCAACAAAAAGAGTTTAGTTACAGCAACAAAAGATACCAAATGAAAGTGGCACATGAATGATGATCTTATTCATGTACTGACTTTTTTTTCCCTTTCCTTTTCTCATCAGAATTTACAGCACGGCCTTCAGAACATCGCAGGATGCCGAACAGAGATTTATTTGCAGGCTGACAGGATAAAACAGCAGGCTGGGACAGCTGCTGAAGCCATTCTGATGGAGAAGCTGCAGCCATTCCAGAGAGCAACCTATTTGGAAAAGATGTTGCAGAGGAAGTTGGATGAGCTACAGGTTTGGGGGTTTTTTTAGTATTAAATTAGCTGTCAGTGTGGGGTAACTTCTTTACTAGAGTCCTGTTTTAGCCACATTCCTCATTAGAGCACTATAGTTCTTGAATTGAAATTTCAGTTAAATAAAACTCAGCAGGATGATGAACTATATAAAGAAATATATATGAAGCCAGAGGGACAGGTGAAGGATTTCACCCTTTCCTGCTTGTGTTGCTCTAACAACCTTTGTCAGTATTATCCCCAGAACCCTCAGATAATTAAAGATTAGGAAATGCATTTTTATTTTTTTGAATATTGAAGTAAGTTGTTAACTTTCTCAGCTCTGCCTTGAAAAAAATCTATGGGCTTCAGTTTTCCTTGGGAAGAGTTCAGGTAGTGAACCTAAAACAAAACAGAAAACTGTGGCCATTTAATGTAATTCTGAGGACCAGATTCACATTCCTGTTCAGGCCAGATGGGGAGACCTGGATCCAGAAGCTCTGCTCAGAGTAGTGGAGGATTGACTTCTCTGCACAGGTATTCCTGAGAAAGCTTCCAAGCAAATGTCCTGCTGGACATTTACTGATGTAGAATTAGTCTGCTCCTGTTGAAAAAGTCTGGTTTCAGTTAATTGTTCTGTTCTAAAGTAAACCCAAATTCATCAAAACGTTTGAAGCCAGCTCTATTTATGGTCCATCTACCAGCACAGTTAATGGCTGGAAGCCAGAAACCTTTGTGAAGATAACAGGTTTCTCATATTCCCTGTGAACTTCTTGCTGCATGAAAAAATGCATTTCTGGATAGTCTCTAGTGTGACCCTGTAGTATTACTACAGCAATTTCTCTCTCCACACATCAGTTTTTGCCATTTATCCTTTATAAAACTGTTGTTGTGTAAGTGCTCTCAGGGTTGTGGACTTCAATTCTGGAAAGAAAGTAAAAGCTTTCCCAGTGATGTTCTGCTAAAGGAAAGCTGAATTCCAGCCCTACTGATTTCTCCACAGAGCTCATGTAAGCTGCACAGCTTTGGTTGTGCAGGGACATGGCAGCAGGCTTTGTGTGTACCTCAAAGGAAGCTCATTTTCACAAGTCTCCCCCCTCTGATAAGCTGAGTTTTCACTTTCCAATTTCACAATGAGTTAAATAGCACAGAGCTACAAAAGGTATCACAGAAATCCCTGTTCCTTTCACATAGTTACAGCTGTCTCAGTATTTAGAGATTCTGTTTCTTGCTCTCTGCATTGGGTTAAATTTTCCCCTTGTCCAGTTGAAGAATGGAAAAAATCAATAGAGAGTTATAACTACATTAGAATTTAGGTTTATTAACTGTCTATTTTCCTGATAATATTGCTTATTGTTCCTTTGTGTATACTTAGTAAGTATAATAAATAGTCACTAATGTAAATTTTCAATATTCACCCCAGTTCAATCTTTTACAACTGGAGGATTTCAACAACTGCCTGGAAACACTGGAGGGTCGTGTCAAGAATTGCACAGACACCTTTGATAGCCTCTGTCTAGAGGAAGGAGACAACTCAGAATTGCTCATGGTATGTTTGCATTTCCAAATACAAAGAGATACTACTCAGTTTTTGCCCTCTTCAAGATGCTGTGTCCTAAATGTCACAGTTGCAGCACTTCCATCAGAGTAGCTATAATTCAGCCAAAGCACATAAAAGCAATGATTAAAGTTTAGAAACTCTAGATCTGCATTTCAGGCCAAATGCCTGCATGGAAGGGAGGAAAATCACCAGATTTGGGGTTGATGAGGGATAATTTTCCCCATTTCCATTGCTCTGGAAGTATCCTGTTTTCCTCAATGTAGGGTGTAAAGTAAATGTGCCGGTACCAAGTTTTGAGTTCAGTACTGCTGGAAAAATGAACCCTATGTAAAAGTTTTTTTTTTCTCTGTATTTTCTGAAGTTAACACAGAAATGTTGGATGTTTTCAAGTTTTACTTCTTTGACATGAAAGGCAGTACTTTTTTTTCAATAATTTTTTTTTCTTTACTTCCAGAATCAGACACTGGAGCTTGCTGCACTTTCTCCAAGCATAGAGAGTTTGAATGAAGCAAGCATAAAACTGCCACTCAGTGACTTCACCCTGAAGAAAATGCAGAGCCTGACTCGGCAGTGGAGTCAGAAAACAGCAGCTGCTCTGGAATGTTGCAGGTCTGAAATGCAAACAAAAAAAATCACGTAACAATTCCCTTTTCTGTGATTAAAATGAAATCCAAGTTAAAGCATGGGACATATTGCAGTCTGTTCTCAGCTTTCTCAGGGGCTTGCCAGGTGGAATTTTGCCCTTTCAGTTTGCTTGATTTTTCAATGGCTATTTGTATCCTAAGTCTCTTGAAGAAACACCTGGATGCTTGTTGGGGGAGAAGGAAGCTAAGTGCCAAGTGAAATCCCCACTATGTTAATTTTATTAACCACCACATTAGAGCACCTGTAAACAAAGCCAGAAAAGCATCCACCAACAGAAGTTTCTGGTTATTTGTTTTGTTTTACAGTATGCTGGAGGGGACCCAAAATGATGAGAAGAAATTCTTTCAGAAATGTGAAAAGTGGATGAAATTCTTAGAAAAAATGAAAGAAGCCTTAAAAACAGATATTCCAGGACAATTTGAAGAACTACAAGAGCAACAGAGAGTATATGAGGTAAAGCTAATTCTAAAAATGGAAGCAGCATCTTGAATGATGAAGGCAGGGGGAAATCACTAGAAAATGCTGTGCCTTTTGAAATTGGATCTGGGCAGGATTCTACAGAGCATTTCACTCTTGAAGTGCCTATTAAGGTAAAAACTCTGAAACATGAAAATCCTTTTCCAAAGGGACAGATCCCTTTTTGCAAGGATCAGAATTTCTCCAGCCCTGAGGTGTACTTGTCTGCCTGTCCCAGGACACTGGAGCCTGTGGCAACTAACTGGATAGTTTGCTGGAGACCTGGCAGCAATCTTAATAGTTTCTGGAAGAAATGAATTTAAAATTGTATTTTCACAGCATATTTCTGGTTTGACCAGTTGTTAAATTTTAGTGGAAATCTGTTTTCACTGGCTTTTTCCCAAACAGTTGCTATTTGTTACAGAGAAACAGTAAAAAAATTTTAGGTTTCAGATTTGTATCATCCAGCTCTTGGTGGGTCTGCTATCACATACCTGCCAATTCCTCCTGGTATGCAAAAACTGTGGACTCTTAGGGTGCATTTGACACTAGCAATTGAAAATAATAAGAGTTTTCAGCATTTGCAATTAAATAAATGCTGTCACTCTAGAGGAGCAGAAGCAGCTTTCACAGCAAAGGTTGTTCACTGAATAGTTAAAACTTGTTCTCTTGGTATTTTCAGATGCTGCAGACTGAGATTTCCATAAACCAGCAGACATTTAATTCTATCGTAGAAAAAGTTCTATTCTCCTTGGAATCCGGAGAAGCAGAGAAAAGGTACTTTATTTGGTTTTCTCCTTAAGATCTTGGTCATTTAGTGGATATGCTGTCTTCCTTGGAATGGGTGTTGAATCTTTGCTCTTTTGAGGACATAAACCCAACTTCTTAGCTGGGTTCACTCCTGTCACATTTCAGAAAAGCATGAGGAGGTGCAGTGAGAAACAAATACAGGTGCCCTGGCCAGACTGCATTTGGGATAGTAACAGGCTAGGCTGAAAACAAAAATAATTGCTTCTGAACAGGAGTTTTGTTGTGTACCTGTGGTTGAGAAGCTGCCTGCCCACGGAGCATAATGAGGATGCTGCATATGAAGGATCCTCTCCCTCTTCCTGGACCTCTCTGCTTCTCAGAGTGCAGAGGTGGGGACTATCCACATTGCTCCTGGCACACGTGGCAGGACATTGAGTCACTGGCCATGAAACCTCAAACATATGGTACCTAAACCTGTTTTTTATCAGTATGATCTTACTCCTTTCTCTTAATCCATGTAGCGTGAGAAACAGCCAGTAATGTTTGTGAGCAGAGGTTCAGCTGCCTCAGGTGTTTGAGGTGAACACATTTCCCTCCCTGATGGATCTTGCTGCTTCCAGACACTTGGCAGGACAGTGTGTGTGCTCCCCTCTGTCACACCAGTATGAAATCAATAGGTGGGCTTAAAACTGCCAGGGAAAGTAGAGCTAAACAAGGCTGAGTTGCTGGATTTTCTGGTTGGAACTACCTGTACAAAGGCAGGGTTTGTATCTGAGCAAATCAGGGATGATGGCCTCCTGCAGAGAAGCAGAATTGATAGATGGGGCTACCTTAACCAACTAACCAGATCTGCTGGATCATCTGACCATGTTGAGGAAGAGGACAAAATAAGTGCTTGCATGGGTTCAATAACTACACAATTTTCCATTGTGCAGATCAATTCTGCAGCGTAATCAGCGACCTTATCTCACTTGGATTGACCTTTTTGTTCTTCAGAGAAGTGTTTAGTGCATATTGTGTCTGATTGCTGAACTATGTATGTTGCTATACCACATTTGCAAGATTGACTTGCCTTATCCTTTTTTGTATCATGTAAAAGGTTGTTTGGATTGCTGGAATACAGACAACAGGACTGAACTTAGGGCTGCAAAGAGCTTTCTTGCATAGTTGGAAAACAACCTTGCAAATGGAGATCCATCACAATTACTGTAATATGCAGCCTTGAGATCAAAATAAGTTAACACTCAGCCCTTGTAATTTTCAGGACAGAGTTCATTTCCAAGCTCACATTGCTGAAAGAGCAGTGGCAGAATGTTATCCGGATGGTTCAGCAGAGGAAGAAAGATATCGATGGACTCGTGAGCCAGTGGCAGCTCTTCAGGAGTTCCCTGCAGAGCCTCAACAGATTCCTTGATGACACAAACAGCTTCCTTGCAGCTGTGAAGAGCCAGGACTGTTACAGCCTTTACCAGCTTAGGAATGTAATTCACGATTTCAAGGTACTGTGTTTATTTTTCATAAATCTAAAATATGTGGGCTTCTTCCCTCAGACTGAAACAACTTCAGTCCAGTAGGGTAAAATGCTTTAAAATCACACAATTGTGGAAGAAATTATTTTTCTTTAAAGCTCAGCACAGATAAGAAAGCAGTGACATTGCAAAAGCTCATTGTACTCAGAAACTTCTTCATCAGCATGGCCATTTAGTAGCCTTGCATGCTTTAAAAATCTTGTAGATGAAAATAGAAATTCATGCTAGTGCCAGACATGCTAGTCAGCAGGTAACCTCTAGGTGTGTGTGCATCTTACTGACATGACTGCTGAATTCAGGTCTTTTATTTTGCCTGGAGGAAGGTACTTAATTGGCAAGACATGCCTTATAGGTCCTGTGTGTTCAGGGATGGGCAGGAGATGCCAGAAACAAAGGGAAAAAACACTTGCAAGGGAGTGTGTTCACTCCAAGATACACAAACCTGGTGAGCAGTTTTTCAGAACAGTGAATTCTGCATTTTACATGCAGTGGAAAAAATATTTTCCTTTGTTAGTTCTGGATATTTTGGGTTTCCATTTAACTATGCACCTCTTTGTTTTAGAGGAAGGTAGAAAACAAGCAGTGAACTTTGATGGTTGCATAAGGCAATCTGAAACCTTTTTAAATCATACTATTGAATGCTGTTTGCACAGTCCAAGATTTTTATTGTGTGCCCACAAACCTAGTGTTGATGGATTAACACATTACCAGTATTCCATTTGGTGTTTGCCCTATTTATTTCATCTTTATTTCTACCTGCTGTGTAAAGGTGATTTTCAGTAGATTTTACAGCTTAGTGCTCATGCTTTTTTTCTTAGTGAGAAAAGCCAGAAAGTCTTCTCCCTCCTACTCCAAATTGCCCTTTTACTGCTGCTGCTCTTTTACAGAAAGAAATTCTAACTCTATCTCCTTGTGTTAGAGATCAATTTGTTGTGGGCAAATTACTATTGATGGCTTACTTCACTTGGAGTACATCATGATTAACAGAGCTGTTATCTCTGAAGAAATTAGCCTAAGCTGTTGATGTTAGAGGTGGTTGCAGAACTTAGATTGTATTTTTTGTTCTGAGTAACTCATACAACTGAATTTCCATCTTTTTTTGACTGCTGCCCTATCATCCTATAGATTCAGTTTGGGGAAAGCTATTGTAGTGTTTTATAAATCAAAATATCAGAGAAAACATGGTATTTCTGAAATTAAAGAACCAGATAGGAGATCTATTGATTACTCTTTCATGACTATGAATAAAGTTGTACCTTGTGAGTCATCTTCCCGAGTGAAATACCGGGAAAGCACTTCTGTAACTTTATAAGAACAGTTTAAAAAGTTGGTTTTTTTTTCCTTTTTAAGAGTAAGGCAGTGATCCTTCAGAGGTGGCAAGCCATGTACACCTTGGTCATCGATGTCGGGGAGAAGCTGCGCACTGTCTGTGATCCCGAGACCAGCTCTGCTCTCCAGGAGGAGCTCAGCCAGTTACAGCAGCGTTGGGGGCAAACCCAGGCCCTGCTGGAGAAGAAGAAGATGCAGTTCAGTGGCACCCTACAGGTAGATGATTCCCTCCACACCTTCTGCTCATTGAGTCTCAAGAGGTTCCCTGTCCCACCATCTCCAGGGCTGAGCTGCTGCTCGCTGCAGGGGCACTCTGAGGGAAGTGCCTGTCATGTGTCATCAGGGCTTGAGGGAAGTTAAAACTGTGGTATCCTGATTCTCCAAAGGAAATGGAGTTGGAATTCATTTGTTGGGACAATGGATGTTCCTGCTCTGATTGTTGTCATGCTCCCCATGGCCCAGAACTCATTCCTGCTTTGACCTGTGAAACTAAAATTTAGCTTAAAATTAACCTGACTTGTTCCTCCTCATGTTGTTGAATGTCTAAATAGAAGGGCTGGTCATGTTTATTTCCTTAGAGCAATGAATTTGCTTTCATGGGTAAGTAGCACATTAGGTGTGTCTTAAAATTGAATGCTGTCACTGATACAGTCCAAAAACCATGCTTAAATTTGCATCTTGGGTTGAACAAAGCAAAATGAGCAGAAATTATATCTAAGGCAAGCCTTAAATAGGGGAGGCTTGGAATTCTGTAAATCCACCACCAAATCCTTATGGGTTGCACTATGTATCAAAAAAGAAAATTCAAGAAGCCAGAGCACATGATAGGTTATTTCAATGGGTTGAATATGCTATTTTGTAACATATCCATGTAGTTTGTATGTCATGATAAAGTATATTCACCTGTTATACATCCTTGGGTCTCCCTGAGCAGACTTGTGACCGCTTTGAAAAGCAAACCAAAGAACTGGAAAGCAGACTGCAGGAGCTAAAGGAGAAAGTAAAAGATCCACTCCCTGTTGAACATGAAGAGCTCCACAAAGCCAAGGAACCTATTAAGGTATGAACAGCAGTATTATATTTAAATCTATGTAGTCTTTGCACAACACCTCATCCCTGTAAAGTCAGTTTTCCCTCGTACCTGCTCTTCTGTGGCCCTGAATTTCTCTCCTTTACACCCATCTCCAAAGTGCACCTGACCAAGAAGATTGAGTAGTAATAGTGTGATTTTTTTTTTCCTGCTTCTGCTCCCTTTACAATCTGCATTTATAAAATAAGTAGTTTCTCAAACAGAAGGGACAAAGTTCCCTTCTCTCAGCTCATTTGGCTGCTATCCCCATGACTGAGTCTCCCTTTCTGTTTCCCAATCCATTTTGCACATGGAGCTCCTCAGGCAAGAGACCTTGTAATTCTGCAAAGCACCATATATACCTGCAGGATCTGGGAATAATTAAAGAGAAGGAAAATTAAGAGTAAGGGAGTGGCAAAATTCCTTGCAGCCCATAGTGCACCATGAAAATTAAATGGCAAGAAAAGCATTTCCAAGGGATAGGAGACATTTTGTCTGGAGTGGTCAGTCTTTCATCATCCTTTTATGAAGTGAATTGTTGATCTATGTAGTGGGAACAAATAAGCTTATTAATGAGCCAAGGCTTTGAACTCATTATCAGCTGTCTGAAATCTTCTTTGTGAGTGCTGGCTGCCTTTCCCACGGCAGCAGCCTTGCTGTAGCCCTGAATTATCTTTGAGAGGGAAGCACACAGCTTCTGCCTCTTATCCCAGCAAGAGAAATTCAGCTGCAGAGGCATCAGGGTCAGACAGTGCAGTGCAAGTGCTGCTAGTAGGTGTACAAGGACTAAAATGGCATGGCATGCTCTTCCTGCTTTTCACTTCTACATGGAATAAAACTATTGTTCTTTCAGCCCTGACCTTACATGAGGCTAGCAAAATGCCATGAAATTCCATAGTTAGCTCTTTAATTGCTCTGGATTTGCCCCTTGTTAGGAGATGTAAATGCATGTGTGCACATCTATGGGAGTACTGTGATCTCAGGTAAATTTTAGAGTCAGGTTTGTTTTGGTGTTTTCCTGTAGTGTGAAGCTAGATTGAAGCAACATGTGAAAATCCTCACAGGGTTTATTTAGACCCAGGGCATTTCTGACACAAACACTCACAGGGTTTTTTTTTCCCTTTAAAATGAGACAAACTGGATTTTCTCTAAGGGCTTTTTTTGTTAGATGATCAAGTGACCCTTTCCAGCAGCTTTTTTGCAAAATGAGTCCTAGTACCTAGTGTGTAGAGTGTCGTATTCCTTCCCCAGCTGCACACTGTGGTACCTCTGCCCTTTAGGTGACAATTTTAACAGTGTTAAAGAAAATGTGTAACTTCTAATAAAGAGGGGAGTTGGGAAAGCAAAGCAGAAAAGAGCCTGTTTTCTGTGAACAAGCAGTTTAAAAGCTCCACATTCCTCACAAATCTGAGGAAGTGCCTATGAAATCATTCATTAGAGAAGGTAACTGATTTAATTCTTTTGTGGGTTTAGAATAATAACCTGAAACTGGAGCAAATGCAGGTGGAAAGCAACTTGTCCAAAACAATTACAGCAGGAATAAAGGAAACCCCAAAGAAGCGGGCATGTGCCAGCCTGGGTGTGAGAGCCCAAATGCTGCCCTGGAGCATGGGGAGCTGCTGGGCCAGGCTGCGCTCCAACACTTGGGGATGCAGCAATGGTTCCAGTGGGTCAGCTGGGGCTCTGCCATGGGTTCCAGTGGGGTTCCAGTGATCTCCTGGGATCCTGGATCTCTCTCCCCACTGGAGAGCGTGGCTCAGGCGGCTGCACGTTCCCTGCTCTCCTCCCCCACAGGCCAGGCAGGGGATTAGCGAGCAGGTTTTGGAAAGCTGAGGAGCTTAGTGCCAAGGCTTGTGCGGGTGCTTTTCCATGCAGGAGCTGGAGCAGTCGCTGGCAGACTGGGCCCACGACATGAAGGAGCTGCAGGCCATGAAGGCGGAGCTGGCACACCTCATCCTCACCGAGGACATGATGGTGCTCAAGGAGCAAGTGGAGCATTTGCACAGGCAGTGGGAAGAGCTCTGCTTGCGGGTGAGTCTGAACTTCCTTGGGGGTATTTGTAGTGGGGTGATGTCCGTGGGGCCTGGCAAGGATGGGGGAGTGGGCCAGCACATGGCTGTGGTCCCTCAGGGCTGTATGTGTGTCAGTCACAGACAGGGCTCTGTGTGTGTGTGTCAGCCACAGACAGGGCTCTGTGGGCTCTGTGTGTGTGTGTGTCAGCCACAGACAGGGCTGTGTGTGTGTGTTGTCAGTGAGCCACAGACAGGGCTGTGTGTGTCAGTCAGCCACAGACAGGACTGTGTGTATGTATCCTCCCTCAGGGCTGTGTTTGTATCCCCCCATGGTGCTGTGTGTGTCTCCCCGCTCAGGGCTGTGTGTGTGTGTGTGTCCCTTCTCAGAGCTGTGCGTGTGTGTCTCCCCCCTCATGGCTGTGTGTGTCCCCACAGGACTCTCTGTTCCCCCTCAGGGCTCTGTGTGTGTGTGTCCTCCCTCAGGGCTGTGTTTGTGTCCCCTCAGGGCTGTGTGTGTCCCTCCACAGTGCTCTGTGTGTGTCCCCTCTCATGGCCGTGTGTGTCCCCCCACAGTGCTGTGTGTGTCCCCCCTCATGGCTGTGTGTGTCCCCACAGAGCTCTGTGTCTCCCCTCAGGGCTGTGTGTGTGTGTGTGTGTCCCCACAGTGCTCTGTGTGTGTGTCCCCACAGTGCTCTGTGTGTGTGTCCCCACAGGGCTCTGTGTCCCCCAGGGGTGGCTCCTGGGCTTTGCTCCTTGGGCAGCTCCGGGTGTGAATGCGGCTGCTCCTGGCCCGGAGTTTTTTTGTGTCCTGGACAGGCTGCCGAGGGATTTGTTGCGAACTCTTTGTAAGAAGTTGGTGTGGAACTGCACAGAGCCCCGATGCAGCTGTTCACTGGAATCGGTGCCTTTGTTCAGGGCTGCCAGAGGGAGGGAGGGATGAGCACAGGAATTGCCTGAGGGCATGGAGCAGGGAAAGGAAGAGGGAAGTTGAAACAAAATTCCAGTAGAAAGGAAACTTTAATGTGTTTAAACACTGACTCCTTGGGATTGAACAAGCTGAGAACAGACTTGTCTTTTTTGTAGCAGGAAAATGCTGTGAAATATTTGCATTCTTTGTGGCTTGTTTCTATATTACACTGAATTTAGTGTTGCATGTAAAATCGCTGGGGAACACTTACAGCAAAGTCACATGGACTTGATTCATTAGGTTATTATGCAGTTTGAATGTGTGTTTACTTTGCCCTGTTAACAGGATTGGAAGAGGCAAAATACTTCAGGGTCTTAAGTTACTTAAGAGCCCCCCAGCTCTACACACCAGCAAGCCAAACTCTTGCATCTCTTTACTGACAAGTAAATCGCTTTTATTTTGCAGTTTGTTTAGAAGTACTAAAGCCAGTTACTATTTGTTTCTAACACTTACAAAGGCAAAGGTAAAGCAATCTTGGTGGGGATGTTGCCAGAGTAATGTACAGCTGTGCTTATTTCACAAACTGTGTTGTGATGAAATAGTTATTTGGTTTGATTGAAAGTTAATTTTTTTTTTTGCATTGCAATGAGAAAGGAGAATTTAATTTCTTTTCCTTAAACTGGACAGCTGTGCTACAACCAGTGTTTTCTGTTATTTTTTCTGAACTCTGAAAATAATTCCAGAGACATCCTCTCTCCTCCGGAGAAATACAAGCCATTATCTTTTAAATCAAAATGCCTGAACCATTTTCCTAATGGAAATTTGTAGTTAAGCCTATAAATGAGAGAACTTTGTTGTTGTTCTTTTTTTTTCGTGAGCTACTGAAGCCTGCTGTCCCCACTGTGTTGAATAGCCCTGAAAATTAAAGTTTTTGACATGTGCTCCACTACAGTCTATCCAAGTAGTAATTTCCTGTAGTAATTTAAGTTCAGATTTTACTCAAAATTTCCATTTTAATTTCCTGAGGGAACACTGTTGAGTTCAGTCTGTCTTGCAGGGAGGGAAGAGGTGACAGTAATGTAACTGTGTTAGGCACACAAAATCTGTAGTGGGAGGAACCTCTTGAGTGCTGTAATGAAGGGAGGTTCTGAATGTTTGCACAGCCCTAATGAGCCTCAGGAGAGCCCACAGTGATGCTCTGTGCTGGACACCAGGGTAGGAGTGCAGACTCCATTAGCTGTGCTGTTGGCAGGACTGCTTTGTTTTGGATAACAAATTAGAGTCAAGATGTATTGTGCGGAGGAAGGTCTGCAGAATAAATGCAGGGAGGTGAAAGAGCTGCAGCTGTCACAGCCCTGGGGCAGCCAGATGCCTGTGCTCAACTGGGCAGGGGCAGGCAGGCTGAGGGAGCAGATGCACTCAAGGGATTAGCATTTACAGAGCTGCCCTTGCAAGGTGCATGTAGGTCACAGATTTAACCGTTCATCCCAGCCAGCATCCTGTGGGGATGTTATTCCAGCCTCCCTCTGGAATGCACACGATGCTCACACAGTGGGTGCAAAATGGGGGTGGCACCAGGGCAACTGGGCAGAGGAGAAAGTGCTCGAAGCAGTGGCTTGAAGGGCTCATGTTCCTAGAAGCTTGTCCAGGATTTTTTGGGTTATTCCTGTTTTTTGCTCTCAGCCTGTTGTGCTTAGCCAGCTAAAAGGTGCTGCTTGCTATTAAAATCCTGCCTTGCCCTGTTCTGAGCAGGCAAACATGGAGTCAGAATCACATCAGCATTTAGAGCTTGTTTTGCTGACAAGCATAGTCTGTTCTTCCACTGACCAAATAAACTCCTCTCCATACATGGGAAATGCTGCAAGTGGTAAGGAGGGATGAAGGGTTCACCCTCCAAACCATGGGAGCATCCCAGAGCAGAGACACTCTTAGAAACTTTCTGAGGTCCCTGGCATCTCCAGGCTTATTCCTATGGAGAACTTGGGAGACTCTTTCCTTGTCTCCCAAGGCAGTGCTTTCATCCTCATCTCTTTGCTTAGATTGTCATGAAGGATTCAGAAATCTCTTTCACCTCTCCATCCTCTCCTTGAAAACAAGTCAGAATTTAAGGGACAAAAGCAGTGGGGTGTGAGATGGCTTCTGTTCTGACCTTGGTTTTACATGGAGTTGGCCTTGCTTCCACACTGCACATTTCAACTTCACTCTGGGTTACAAAATAGTGTTTGAGATTATTCTAGAAAAATCAATAATAGCAATTTGAGGAGTCCTATGCTGTATAAAGTGCATGTGAGATGTGAAGAGGGAGTATTTCCTGCCATGGGGAGATATTTAGAGTGGCCATTTGCAGCCAAGACAAGCAAAATGTTATGCACAGTCTTTAGACAAAACTTATTGGTGAGACTGAGGGGTTACTTGTTTCTCTTGCTTCAATAGACCTTGAACCATTTTGCACTTCCTTTGTCCCATATATCTTAGTACAGGAATCCATCAAGGTAAATATATAAATACATATTTAAGAGCCCTAGGCTAGAGACAGGTGCTATTAGCTAGTTAGACTGTGACCCTGCTTGTTTCTGAGATATTGGAGTAATGATAACTCTGCTTTCTCAGGCAATATCAGACCTTAATTTCTCTGTCTAGACAATTTGTTTATTCGTCCTGGAAAATGTATTTTTGATGGGGGGGAAAAATCCATAGTTTTCAATGAAAATGGTAGATTCTTACTGGTGGGCAAATGGACAGAAAAGAGGGAAGCTTTTTAGAGATAGAATAATTGCAGTCAGTAACTGCAAAGTTTCTCTTAGAGTGGCAGATAAAGAAGAACTTACCTAGGTATTATTTCTCTTGTTTATATATAGGGCCATACTAAACAGTATGTAGTAATTATGTATTTTATATTCCTTCTGTGTTTGACAGTCTCAGGTTTTCACTGAGTAACATTTAAATTATTATATAAGCACATTATTTATAAAATTGTCACTCAGTTTCATTTTTCTGAGGGAGAGAATCTGGTATTTACTAGTCAACTTTTTGCCCTGCTATCCAAAATAAGATGTAATAACAATCTGCTTGCTGGCTTTGGAAAAGAAAGTAGAATACTTGATAACTATTTCTGCAAAATGGAATAAGATCAAATGCAGACTAGAAATTAGAAGGCTCATAATTGCTGGTTTCCTTCTGAAAAAGCTGTTGCTAGAATTTATTGTGTGTGCTCTTCCACAGGTGTCCCTGCGGAAGCAGGAGATCGAGGATAGGCTCAATGCCTGGATCGTGTTCAACGAGAAGAATAAGGAGCTGTGCTCCTGGCTGGTACAGATGGAAAGCAAAGTGTTGCAGACTGCAGATGTTAGCATTGAAGACATGATAGACAAATTGCAGAAGGTAAGTAGTAATGCCACTTTTCTTCATTTGCAGTCAGATAACTCATTGTAGAGGCACCGTTCCTCGTGTATTCCTTGCTTCTTGGAAGTGATACATGATGTAAAACCAACACACAGAGGCTTTTGTGAGATGAGCTTTTCTATCATTAGCTCTTCTGGATCTTCAGGCTTGGAGCTTAAAGCAGACCAGAAATGCCACTGGACTGCATTTAGTCATGGAGTGTGATCTGTGTGAGCTGTGGTGGTGGGGTCTGGGTTGTGGGGGTTTTGGGGCACACATGCATACCCAGCACTGCTCAGAGCAGAGTCCTGGGAGTAGCAGCTCACTGCTCTCACCACCTCCATCATCCACACAACTGGTAGGCAGAGGGGAAAGAAAAGATTGAAGGATGGGGTAGGTCTTATGCTAGGCAAACAAGAAGTTACCACAGCCAAAAATAAAACCTAATTCTGCCCCTTTTCCCATGGTAGCTGGTGCTTTCTAATACTTTTGTATTAGCTTGATTTTTAAGAAGACCATTATTGTTCTGCTGTTCTTGCCCATGGCTAAAAAGTTTCATTATCTAATCCCAGATCTCCTCTGGATAAGAATGCCAGCAAAATAAAGCCATCCTAGACTTGAATTTGGGTTCTTTTGAGGTAGCGTCATTGAAAAATGATGCTAAATCAGATAAACAACAGATAAAATTAGAACATTCAATTGCTATTTTTAGGAATACTTACTCCTGGCACTTGCAAGTGTTTAAGCTGCCTTTTTTTTTCATAGATTGTGAGAGGGTTCTTCATTGAGGTTGTCTTGTTGTTTTCACTGAGAATTCTACATGCAAATGTAGAAACCTCAGCCAAACCTGACTTTGCATCACGCATGCGGGAAAAGAAACCCATATTTTTGTTTTGGTATTATTGTTTTGTTTTGCCCTGTAATTAAAGCAATGTTTGTGTGTGTTTATCAGGACTGCATGGAAGAAATAAACCTGTTCAGTGAAAATAAGCTTCACTTGAAACAAATGGGTGATCAGCTAATCAAGGCTAGCAACAAGAGCCGAGTTGCAGAAATAGATGATAAACTCAACAAAATCAATGATCGCTGGCAGCACCTCTTTGATGTCATTGGAGCACGGTAAGAAAATGATTTTCAATGTTTTGTGTGAGAAGCAGAGGCTTGTGTCCTTGGCCATCAGAAACAGAGTGACATGACTTTCCAGTTAAGTTGGAATTTGTTACTGAGTCAAGCTGAAGGGAATGCTTTTTTTTTGTAACTTAATGCTGTATTATGGCACCAAATGTCTTAATTTATCCAGTGGTGGAAGGCAGGGCGTAAGAATTCATTTAAAATAAAATTTTAATGATGGGAGCTTTGTAAAAGGAAGAGTCAAAGTGATCATTCCATGTGTTGAATTGCAACCTAATTTTAAGGCAGCATGGTAGGAGTTGATTTGGGCTTTTTAGGAGAACCTATTTTAACACAAGCCTCTCTTTCACTTTATGTCTGAATACACACAATTTAGAAATAGATTTTATTCTGTCTGTGTAGACAGATTTATATGATAATGTTTCTTTTCTACATTCAAAAATGTTTGACATTTCATTTAGTACTAGTGCCATTTGGTTACTCAGTCTCCCTCCTAAAAACAACTGAAAGACCATATGAGTTTCTTTTAAATTTAGGATTTTCTGTATGATGGTGATGTGGAAAATACCATCAGTTGAAATTAAAACAAAAACTTGCACAGTCTAGGCAACAACCTCTTCTTAACAGATTAAACATCGTTATTGTACTTGACAGAGTTAAGAACATCATGATCATTTCAGTATTAGCCTTACTGAGAAGATCCCATTTCATTATTATCTGAGTTTCTCCCACAGCTTGGGAGGAGGATGCTGGGCTGGTCTCACCTCCTGCTGAGTTTATTGGTAATCCAGAAGGTAGCAAGGCTAACACCAAATTAGTATTGGTCTCAACTTGTCTCCCAAGGTTTTCTTCTGTCTGTGACCCCTCACTCCAGGCTCTCAGCAGCTCTGTTGCTCACTTAAATTTGGGACAAATAATGGAGGTGGTTGTGCTGTGACAATGTAGTGCTAAGTGTGCTGGGCCTTAATCAGGAATGAGATCTGAATTAATGGTGACACACGAGCTGTGAATGATTAAGCAGAAGCTGCCTTGTTAAGATCTGACATTGCAGATAGACTTGCAATGGTTGTCTCAAGGTGTCTTTGTTTTTGACCTGGTGTAGGAAAGCAAGCTTCACTTTAGTAATAGCACTTTTTCTGTTCTCATCCCATAGTAATGTGTCACTTTTAAACCTCTTTTATAATCATCTTTTGTTCTGCTGTGTGATGGTTTTGAATTGTAACAATTTTAAAATGCAGATTAAAATGCACTGTTTAAAAAGTGAGGTAAGCATGGCACATTTCTGGTAATCTTTAGGAAAACATGCTAAAGAACTGATAGGGCTTTTAGAGAGACATCTGGCAACCATATTCCAGTACTCTGTAACAAGCACTTACCTATCTGGTATGTCTTAAATATTTACCTTCAGGGAAGTGTGCAGTGCTGCTTTGAGGTACATTATTGTGGATTTGTCTAGAGCATCGACAAGGCTCCTACTATTTGGTGTCTAAGTGGATATTGCAGCTACTGGGGAGTTGGTGTGATGCTTTATGATTGTTCTTGTGTTAATTCCAAAATGTCTGTAATGTGCCAGCTTCTGCTTGTGATTTCCACCAACTTGGTGCTTATGACCAGGGTAATGAACCTGGCTAAATGTGATTTAAGCTGCTCCCTTGGTGGCCCAAGATTATCAGGCAGCCCTGTGGGCTCTGCTGGTCCCCTTTGACTTAATACTAGCAGAGGTTCAGCATATGGCAGTGTTTTGCAGCCTCTCCTCCCTCACCTAATCCACCTTGCTGGGGCTTGGCTCTCAGCTGCTCAGTCATAAGTAACCACCAGGGCAGACAGTCACAACAGATTCTGAGCACACTCCTAAGAGTTAATTTTGCCCTGCAATAACCTTCCAACTTTCTGCTTTGAGTTTGCTGCTATGGTGCTGCCACTGAGATTTGACGTCTGAAGGAATTGAATTGGACATCAGTTGACTGAAATATCCACTTCATCAGAGGTGCTTTGGGGCACTCGGGGTTCCTCCTGGGCTTTTGTTGTGTAGCTTCTCTCAAGCTCAGGTGATGGTGGGGAGGCAGCAGCTCAACCCATCACGCATGTGACACAAATTGGGCATCTTGGAGGGAGAGCAGAGAGCAGCAAAGAGCCTTGGGCTGGAGGCGAGGTGACCTGTGAGTGTGGGTTGTGATGCCCTGTGCTGATAGATTGTGTCCTTCCTTCTCAGTCTGCTTTTGCAGAAACTGAGATCCTCTCACAGTGTGTGGAGGCTGGAGGGAATGGTAAAGGGGCTGTGCATCCACTGCAGCCCTGCAGAAGAGACTGGAGCACTGCACAAGTGCTGCCACGTCTGCAGACCTGTGCAAAGTCCTTTTTATTGGGCAATGCTTCAATGCTTGGGGAAAATAAGAGGAATGGAGGAGATACTTCTGGGAAAGAGTGCCAGAGCGCTTGGAGGGTTTGAGGATACGGGAATGCTCCTGGACGTGAGTGACAAATTTTGACTGTGATGCAGAGAAAACCTTTTTCTCCTGAACAAAAGTTACTTGTAGGAACTTATTTTCACAGCACATCCATGAAATGAAGAGGTTGTTTTGCTCCTGTCTTTTCAGATGAGTAGCTTGGCAAGTAAAATTGAAGTGAAAATTTTCTGAGGTTTTGGATGCCAAGTCTGTGACCACTTGAAGATTTTTTTTTTTTTTTTGCAAATATTACAACTCCAGAAATTTCTGTTTTACACAGAATGAGCTGCTGCCTTTATTTGTACTTGCACCTGGCTTCCAGTGGCCTGCCCACTAACACAGGGCAAGTACCAAATTTCAGTGTATCTTCATGGCAGGTCAAGATTTGGGAAAGAGGTGAACTACAGAAATAGGCACTGAGTAGGAGGAGAAAATGTGTGTGAGAGAATGTGTTCAAAGCAAATTCTTCATTTTTGGGCAGTGAAATCTTTCTTGTAGATGGGCACTTTTAGATCCTGTGGTTCAAGAGTGAAAAATAAGCTGTATGTACAGAGGAATCTAATTGAGATACATTGCCAGCTTCAGTTCTGTGGTTGCTGATGTCCCCATGGCTGTCCCTGCAACCTGTGTAAGATTTTATCTTCTCTGCAGTGCAGTGTGTGGCTGTGTGATACCAACATGAAACCAAACCAGCCTGGAAGCCAATGTATCAATGCAGAAAATTCCTCCTGATAGCTTATTTCACCTTTTTAAACCAATAAACATCCTGGGACAGATGGGCAAATTAGGTGAGCTCCCCATTTAGTCCTTGAAGTGATTCTCTTAGTTCATGGTGACAAGCTCAGATTTGCCATATGGCTGCACTTGCAGGACTTAACACTTTCATTATCTGCCTGTGCTCAGCCTGTGTGGTGACAAAAGCTTTGCCTCATGTGTTGCACCAAGCCACCGTCTGGCTGCAAACTTGGAAGAGTCTCAAATGTTAATTTTCATGGGATAAAGTAACCATCAAGGCATTAGCATGCCAGGAAAGGAGAACAAATGAATTCTGTTCAGCTCAGAAGATACTCTTACCTCGGGAGCTTTGTGTCTTTGTTGAGGGATGGGCAATACAAACACACTAACAGGCAGGAGGGAGCATTGTGCTGACTCTAAAGATGGACACAGAAAATCTCTTGCTTTTGTTGAAGCAGTATGAGGAGGAGTGCACAGGCTGCCATGAGAGTGGTAGACAACCAAAAACCCATGGAGTGGGATTTACATTCTCAGTATGCTCTGGAGCAGCACTCCTGGGCCATGCATTAACAGGCAAGGTTTAGCAAGGAACTGTGTTCTCTTTCCTGGGCCATCCACCACTGATTCCAACTCCACACTGGGCTTCCCAGACCGGTGAAAAGGAATGCTTTCCTTCTGCATTGCTGTTTGCTTAGTGCCTGCAGTCAGGTTGGAGGAGCACCCCTGTGTCACTGGAGGGTGTCTGCACTGGCTGGGGCTCTGCAAAGCCTTTGGATGCTACTTGAACCTTCATAAAAGCCACCAGCGTCATCAGGGGCTGCCTCCTGCAGTTCTGGGTCTGCAGACCAGTCTCTGCAGTAACTGATGTTGCGTTTCTGTACCTCTGGGCATCCTGCAGCTCTTGCCACTTGCCAAGATGTGGAAAGGGGATGCCATCTCTCAGCTCCCCTGGCTACAGGCACGCTGATGTGTTTCCTTACTTGGTGGGTTTAGTCCATGTTTTCAGCCTTGTTGAGAAAGGCAAAGTTTTTCTGTATGTAGCAGGAATGAGTTCAAATGACTTCAACCTTTAAAGCAAGCATGAAAATTCAGGGAATCTAGCAAGGTCAAATGTGCGTCTTTTCATTGTTTGAAATGCAGATATCCTTGGCAATTGGGTTTTTTCCCTATGTTTGTAAGCTGCCAGTTAATTTGCGTTGTCCAGAATCTTAAACTGCCACACTCCAGTCAGCCTTTTCCTTCCTTCGTTGAGCTTGGGAGATTCAAGGTGTTTTCAGCTCATTTCCTGCATACCCTGGGGGAGGGGGGCTGAAATTCCCAAACAGACTGAAACTTCTCAGATTACAAAAAAAAATGGGAAGGAGTTGAAGCTCTCCAGTGACACCACATTGTGCTGTGCCGGGGATCCAAGGAGGCTTTATGGGGAGTGCCATGAGCTGCCAATTCCCTCTCCTCACCTGCACCCTCACTGTGGCTGGGTTGCCCCAAAAGTCACAGCAGGCCTGGATTATGGGTTTGGGGAATGAGTGAGTTCACAGCCCAGCTTTCAGCTGGTCTCTATTTATTTTCCACCACATTGTTACCCTTTGGCAGGGCAGACAGTCAGGCACCACCTGTTGGTGTGCTGTCCTACCCTGTGGCAGCCCACAATCAGTGTGGCTGCACTCTGGGCTCAAAGGTCTTTTTAAATTGCTGCAGATCAATCTGACATGGCAAGGGAAGCAAAATACGCTGCAGGGAGGCCTCCCCAGGTAAACAACACAGCAATGTCCAGCAGAATTGTGCTGGTTTGTGGCAGTACCACTGTAAAATCTCATTCTTGGGTCTGGGTTTTTTTGGTATACGTAATATGTGGATGGCTGAAATCTCACTCACAAAGTGCCTGCTTTCTTTCCATGTTCTCTCTGTCCTTTGAGGATTACGCTTCTCTTCAGTGTAAAAGCTGTGACAGAATTCATTATTGTCTCAGGCATGATGGTTGGGCTTATTTTGGTTATGCAATGTGTGCAGGGAGAAGGGGGAGCTGGCAGGGCAAGGGGAGTCCTTGTCTTCTGTACACCATCGTCCTTCCCAGTGTCTGCCTGAAAAGCTGGGGGTTATTTCCCCATTTACTCAGGTCAACCATTTTGGTTTTGAACCACTCTGGACAAAATAAACTGTGGAGGTGACTGAGCATGATTTACCTGTGAGATATCCAAAGCCCTCTCACAGTGTGCCATGTCCTCGCAGGCACTGTGTTCTGCCATGGGAGCCATCAGCAAGTCAGTACAGGTCTGTGGAAAATTACTGGAAAACCTTTGATTTCAAAATCATTCTTTGCATTTTTGGTGGGATTATCACAACTTTTTTTTTTCCTGATTTTAGCTGGGTGGGGATTGACTTGTAACCCAAGGTTCTCAGACTTCCGCCTTTTTTTTTCTCACCCCGTGATCTCTGGCAGTCATAACACACAGAAATCATGACAGTGTGTTTTTCCACCAACGAATGATATCATAAATGAAGATTAGGGGTTATTTTGTCCTCTGGCATAACAGGCTATTTGCAGTGGAGGCCTTCTGCCTGCTCTGGAAGGTTAAAGAGAGGACAGGTTAGTGTGTGGGAGATGTAATTCGTACTTAAATACCTGGGATATAATGGCAAAGGCGAGAAAGCAGAATGCAGGGGAAGTGAGGCTACATCTTTGTGCGTGTGCCTGTGCGTGGATGTACGTGTGCTCGTTTTTTTGGGCTCGCTTCAGACTGACTCTGCTGCAAATCATCCGGGTCTGAGGCTCCAATCCCTCTTTCTCCCAAGAAATGAGCACCGCATCCACCTTTCTCGGTGCCGGAGGCTCCAGCCCGCAGCCTTTTTGTCGCCAGCCGCGGGCAGCCGCCCGGCGTGCGCTTCCTCACGTGCTAATAATTCTCTTGTGTCAGAATAAAGCTCCCGTGGTTTTGTTCTGAGGAGGGATGCGGCCGTTCGCCAGGTAAAAATCCCAACGCAAAACGTAAGGGTTAAAATAGGGGGGAAAGAGCGAGCTCCGGTGTCTCCCCAGCTCGGGGAGGGGGAGGACGGGCGAGCCTCCCCCCCGCCCCACACCCGGGATGCTAAAGCGGCGAATAAATAGGGCATCTGTGGAGGAGGGGTTTCCTCTGCCATGCCTGCCTGCTCGCACAGACGGTTCCCCCGTGCGGCTTGGGATTTGCAGGCTGAGGGATGGTTTTCTCGTGCGGACCGTAAGTGCCGTGTGGGTGCGCGGCCGGGGCGCGGTGCCGGTGGGTCCTGGCGGAGCCGCGGGGGGAGCGGAGCGAGGGATGCGCTGCGCCAGCGCCCCGCCGCAGCTCGCCCTGCACGGGCGGAGGAGTGGGAAGTGCGGCACGTTAGCAGCAGGGACAGCGCCCAGGGGCCTCTGGCTTGCGATCAGCTGTGTTTGGGGCTCCGCCGAGGCGGTGCGGAGCCTTGACAACAGCCTTGGGGCTCGCCTCCCCCACAGCCGCCCCCGGCGCGCCGAGCGCACGGCCCAGGGACACGGGCACAGCTCCGGCACGGACCGAGACACGGCCTCGCCTTCCGTGAGAAAGGCCTGAGATTGCCTTCGGCATCACCTCTCCAAACCGCCTCCTTTGTCCCTCGCACGGTTAAGCTCCCCGTGCCACTCGCTGAACAAAGGTTTCCTGGGCTGTGCATCCCATTTGCTTCGCTGCTGGTAAACAATCCTGTCAGCTGGCAGGGCCGTTCAGCCCCTCCTCCTCCTCCAAAAGACATGGACAGAACCCCTTTTTCTGATTACATTTGCTCTTGTGAAGGAGAGTTTGGAATATATCAGCCTGCTTTTTGTTTTTCAGACACTAAAATTTCAGTGCGGCTGTCTGTCTTATTTGAGCTTTCCCCGTACTTTTCCTGCAGCATTTTGCCAGCTAAAGCAATGCAATAGGGTATGCATTCTGTAATTCTTTTTTGTTTGTGTGAATACATTTCAGTCAACCTGGAAGCTCCTCCTACTGCTAGGTAATTCCTGAGTAGTTACTACAAATACACTGTGTATTTCTGGGGCCATGCAATGATTCAGCCTGAGACAGCTTAATGCTTTTCTCTTGTAACCCAATGCTGGTAACTTCATTGAAGGTATTAAGACCCAAATCCAATCTCGAGTCAGGTCAGTCCTTCTGCTCACTTTTGCAGCCAGCTTTTAGTTATAATCTCCTACTTCTTGTTCTTTTTCTGCCACTTCTATTGTGGTACAAAGATCAAATTATTTAAAAACTGGCTTTGTTTGGTTTATTCTAGGCAACTTTTGCATGTGTCTAAGTGCTGATCAGGGTGGAATTTTTAGCTTGACCCAGTGCAAAGGAGAAGACAAGTCTGAATTTGTTGGGTTTTTTTTAGATTAGTGGTGATATTTTAATTGAATTTTTTAAATATTATTACCTTTTCTTTTTCTTTGTGGAAGCATGCTGAATTGTGACACCTGAGTTCTCAGTGGGAAGTGAACAATGGATAAGTAGGCCTTTTTTCTGTAAACAGTAGGTTTTTCCTGTTTGACCAATCTCCACTTAAGAATCACACTTCATAGGAGAAGAATTCAATCAACAGTGGTGGCACCTTCCACCCTCTGGAAGAAGCTGGTTTTCTTTGCCACACTTGAACTGTTGGTGCTGTTAATTCACTGTGTTTTGGGTGTTTGATCACCTGGATCTGGCAGGAAGCTTTTGCCCCCAGGCTTGGAGGCTTGCACCCCCACCCAGCTTCCAGAAGGACTGTCTTTCCCCAGAAATGCTCGGGATGCATCTCAAAAGAGTTAATGAGGTTTCTTTCATGCAAAGATCAGGTGAATTGTAAGAATATTTTCAGGGTGAAGATACACATCTTCATGGTGGTTGCAAACTAGGACTTTGTGGATGCAATTCATCTGTTTAATTTTTTTCTTTGACCTATAGCCAAGCAAATGGCAGTTGCCTGTGACCTCTGTGCAAGCTGAGGATGCTTGTGTTTTTCATCAGTTTTCTCTTGTTTCAGTGTAGAACCCTGCCCTTTTCCTTGGGCGCTGTGTCTGCTGACAGAGCAGATCAGCCAATGTGAATGTCTGGGCAAGGCTGCCTTCCCATTTATGCACTGCTCTAGTGTGAACTTCTCTTAGGTTTTTGTTCTTCTTTGGCTGCTTAGCTCAAGTTTGAGATAAATGGCTTAGTGCAATTAAGGGTGTTTAAATGACTGGCAAATGCCAAATTGTATCCAGAATAAATAACAGATTAACTTAATTACAATGGTGTTTCTAATGGCAGTAGCTAGAAAGTAAATACAAGGTCTCAGTTCCACAATGGTGCTGTCTTTGAGACTGTTGCTTCTGGTAACACTAGAAGATAAAGATCCTTACAGTGAGATTCATAACTTGAAAATCAGAATGATTTCTAAGCCTAAATAATATTTGAGTGGTGGTGCAAAAAGCTACGCTTGGATTTAAAACTGTTACTTTTTAAAATTTTCTTAATGTGCTTTCAGTCATAAATACATTTATAGTCTAATATCCTTTGGTTTTGCTTTGGACTTCCTTGGCTGTGTTCATCTATCCACTATGCTGACTGAAGAAAGATGTTTAGCAACCTGTGACTTTTTCTGTAATGCAGCTTAGGGTTGGGAAGCAGGTGGATAGAGGCAGAGAAGGGAGCACAGGGAGGCAGAGATGATCTGAGCAGCACAGTAAGCTGTGGTCTCAGCAGGTCAGCTGTGCCATCAGGTGGTCCCAACATGTGCCTGTATCCAGAGCAGTTGTGGGAAGCATCATGGAATATGCAGGAAATAAATTGCCACAGAATAGAGTCAGGGACAGGGCAGAGATCAAGCCTTGCTTTCCTCCTGACTGGCCTGAAGTCATGCAGAGTTAATAATGCAGCAGTGTAGATGTTTAGCTCAGACTCTTCTATTCCGTGCTCAACATGGAGCCTGTACTGTCCTTCTTCCCAGGGAAGAGGGTTCCTGAGTCACATGCCTTGGGAGTCACTTGCCCTGCTGAGCATCATAAGCAGCCAGTTCCAAACTAGCTGATGGGAATAGGGCAGAGGAAGAATTGGTTCTCCTGGGTAAATAACTGGCAGCACAAGGAGATAATGCAGGCACATGTTCATTGAGTACCACTTAACACAAGCAAAACCAAGAGCAGCAAGATTTATACAGCAGCTGTTTGTTTGGGAGCCAGATGCTGTCTGCATACAGGGTTGAACTTGGGACTAGAGTTCTGAAAAAAAGCTTGTTAAGAAAAGCAGGAGCAGCTAAATGCTTTTGTCATCCACTGGTTTCCTCTCAATCAACTGCAACAGTGGAAGACACAGGCTGTGTAAAGGGGCAGAGGCAGGTGCTTTGCACCAGTGTCAGCAGCTTTGTGGGTGCAAGGCAGGAACAAGGTGGACCATGGACTTGGGCCAAATCCTTCAGACTGGCTTGCAGGCTTACATCGGTCAGAAAGTACTAATTTTACTTTTGATGAGTGCAGAGTTGCTAATACCTGCCAGGAGCTTCAGTGTAAGACTGTTCTTCTCACCCTCCTTGTAAAACAACTGAAAGTACTGCCTGGTGCTTTTGGGACAAGAGGTCGGGGAAGCTTTCCATGCTGCTGATCCATATGAGACCCTAAGTATTCTGGCCTTACTCTGTACACAGTAGGACTGAGAAAATCCAGCAGGATCATTCTCATATCTCCTCCATAAGTTCTTTACCTTAAATCAAGTGTCTAGCTGACGTGCGTATCCTCTTTGGTTACCTTAAGATTGTTAATAAGATCAGTTGCTGCTTACAGGGTGGCATATTCATTATGGGTTGGGTGTCCTGCATATCTCCTGTCATTGTATCATCAGGCAGTTACAAAAGCTATTCATTACAGTTTGGACCACTGTCCTCTAAGACTTGCCAGGATAGTTTGGCAGCAGGCAGGGCAGTGGGCCAGGAAGATGTCCAGGTACCCTGTGTGGGCACTTTTGCCTTGGAGCAATCTGTCCCTGCCTGCATGACATGAGATTACAGCTCTCATCCTTCCCCAGTCCCAGCTTGCACAAGACCTGTGTTGCAAGTACATTAGGCCTTTTCACAATAGAGACTTCAACTTTTTGTGCTGTACTTGACTTAAATAATTGAGGCTCATCTTGATAGTTGTTGGTCCAGGTGGCAGCTAAAGGTTTTATTTGTTAAGTTTGCATTTTAGAAATCACGTGCAAGGTTCAAAAATTCGTCCTAAAGCACAAGAAGAAAACTAGAGATCAGGAGACCAGTACGGGGAAGCAATGCTGGCTAGGACATGGGTGGAATGACTTCATTTGACTTTAGAGTCTGCAGTGTTGATATTTATAGCACTGTAGGGTAGATTATTGCAGTTCATGGGGAGAAATGCATGCTTTTTGGTACAGTTCATCTCATCTTGTGATCTGGATGTTTAAGACAGGTCTGATACAAATCATGATTTTTTTTTTTTCCCATTAATTACCATGGTCTAGATGACAAGCTCTGAAATAAGTCTGAAGAGATAAGTTTCACCCTGGTGTTGCCTTTTTAGTAATTTTTGTTGGGAATTGCAATAAATGAGAATTTCAAGAAAAAATTGAGACCAGTAAGGTTGTTCACCAGATATTCCTCCAACATATGAAGACAAATTTGCCATAATATAAAAGCATGCTACTTGGGTAATTAGAGGGGCTGATATGGGGTTTGATATGACAATATACTGCGAAGGCTGGAAGTAAAAAAAAGTTTGTGTGCTGTTTGAGAGCTGTGCTGCAAACAGCTGTAAGAAAAGGAAATGGTCTCAGTGGTTCATTTGCTTGTTCACTGCACAAGTCTCCTATGCCATTTGATATTCTCCCCCATCAGGATTGGTTTGTTGTTGTTTTTTTTTTAATTTTTCACCTGTCAGGAAAGTCTGGCATATCTCTGCATGTTTGTGTGGTGTTTAGATGAGCTTTAATGCTGTGGTGCTACAAGTTCTATAGTAGCTGTTGTTCAGGCCTTCTCCTCTCCTGCCAGCATCCAGAGGTTGGTGAGGCCCTGGCACAGGTTGCCCAGAGAAGCTGTGGATGCCTCATCCCTGGAAATGTTCAAGGCTGGGTTGGATGGGGCTTGGAGCAACCTGGAGTAGTGGAAGGTGTCCCTGCCCATGGCAGGTTGGAGCAAGGTGATCTTTCAGGCCTTCCAACCCAAACCATTCTGTCTGTGATTGTGATTTTCCCAGGGTGCTGGACTGGTGGTTTGTGCAGATTCTGCCTCTCTTGCCAGTGGTACCTTGTTGATTAGTGTGAATCAGCTGTTGGTTGGTAAAGAAAACATTGAGCAAAATTCACAGAAGGAAAATCCGACCATAGGTACCTATTGTAGTTTAACTGGCAAATTATGGTACAAATTTCCACTTAGGTGAATGTTCAGTGCTCCCTAGCAGATGAAAATTTACCTTATACAGTTTCCTTAAAGCCTTCACCCAAGACCTGCTTGCAGCTGTAGGGCAGGGACCTGCAGTTTTGACTAAAACACAACTCTGATTTACAGGCAGTAGCTTGATGCAGCATGGCTTCATAAAGCCATGCCTGTCATCACCTCCTGCTAACATCCTTTCCACTGATTGACCATCTTTGTAACAAAATGTTCTTCCTGGTTTGCTTAGGGTGAAGAAACTGAAGGAAACATTTGCTTTTATACAACTATTGGACAAAAACATGAGTAACCTTCGCACGTGGTTGGCCCGGATTGAGTCTGAGCTTTCCAAGCCTGTTGTTTATGACATCTGTGATGACCAAGAAATCCAGAAGAGACTGGCAGAACAGCAGGTGGGAAATAGCAGCAGCCAGAATAAATGAGCTAAAATGCTGCTGATTGGTCCTGGTATAAAATCACCTGTTTCTTTTCTTTAGCAAGCCCTTCTGACTGTTTGCTTTGCATGGCATGTTCCTGCCAAGATGCGTTACATGGAAAATCTTCATTTGCTTGCAGTAATTTCAGTATTGTGTTGAATTACCCCCCACATCTCCCTGCTCCCCTTCACCCAAGGAAAACATGCAAAACACAAACAAAAGCAAATTTGCTCAGTTCAGTACAGCAGACTTCCTGAGGACTAGGCAGGGCACAGACAGTGGGCAAAGTACATGAGGATGACTTAGACTGACAAGGCGTGAATGCTGCTCTCTGCAAAGAGGCTGTGACAGATCCAAGTGCTGGGATTTCATGCATTGCCCTGATTGGCTCCAGTTCTTGTCCCTTCCTTGCAGACATCAGAGCAAGCTTGGCAGAGCAGGATGCTTGAGCTGTGGAAGGTGCATTTGTGCAGTCACACCTTTGGATGAGGTTCAGGGCTGGGGGAGCTGGTGTGTGAATCTTGCTGAAACAACAAGTGTGAGCCAGCCTCACACTGCTGGGTGTTGGAGGGCATTTATCCAAGGCAGTGGCTTACCAGAGGGATCTTAGGAGAGGAGTTGGATAGTCCTGGTGTAAATTTCTCTAGCCAGCACCAGGCAAGGCAAAGGGACTTCTCCAAAGCACAGACTTGCTGGTGGAACAGTCTTTTGTTCAGGGCTGTGCTGTAAGTCTGACCAGGTTCTAAGTGCTTGGCTGTCATCTGGCCTTTGTATTAAACAACAATACTTGCCCAAAAACTAAAGATCAAGAGTGTGTCAAGTTTGGAAGTGTGGAAGCTTTATGGCATCTGCCTTTGGGAACACTTATGGTATCCTTCCCCATCCTTTCCGTCTTTTCTCCCTGACTTCTGCTTTTGTGTCTAAGGATCTCTGAGAGACCCAGACCTGGGTTCTCTGTTCTCTGCTGGTTGGTGTGACTGTCCATGTACTCATGTCCCAAATGTCACACGAAGGGCCAGCTCCTCTGTGACAGGATTGGAGGTGGCTCCCACTGACTGCGCTGCAGGAGCTGGTCAAACACCAGAGACCTTGGCCCAGCACCTCTCATGGTTTCATCTGCATTGTGAATGATCATGTAAACAAAAAAGAAGTATTTTCTTCTCATTCAAACCTTTTGCGCTATCAAAGACCGTGATAAATTGCCAGACAGAGCAGAGCATGGAGCACAAACTAATTGTATCCAAACTAATTTATTTTTATTATGAGTGTCAAGCTTCAGCTGGCTGTAAGAGCCATCATTTCCTGCTCAGAGCTACTTACTGCTTCATTTTTTGGATGCTCTAGGCACCTCTAGACTCCTGCAGTAGCTTTTTAGCAGGCTGAGTATGAGGAGATTGTGCTGACTAAAAAGACCACAGTAAAAAGAAAAGCTACTTTTGCTCTGCATTAGTGACACATGTATCTGAATGTGACAAGTAAAAAGATCTTTCCTGGTTTTATCTTAACCATTATTTCAGCAAGAGCAGAGCAATGGTGAGAAACATGCCCTGCAGGCTTTTATTATTTGACATCCATGACTGGAAAAGCTTTACCTGTGCAGTCTTGAATAATGAAATTTAAAAGCCTTGTGTATCCACAGAGGTGTTTTATGGCATGTTTGTTCAATTAAAGGATGATGATTACAACATGAATAATATTTATTTTAAGATTGCAAAGGTGTTTCACTAATGCAAAAATCTAGCAGTCTGTAGTCTGTTAAATCTCTCTGGGCAATGCTATGCAAAGTTGAAGGAATGGTGCCTTTTGGGGCTCCATGTATATTCCTCACCCTGTCCCTTGGTTTGTTGTGTTTGTCTCACTTATTGCAATCAGGTCGTTTGGAAAACAGCAAGGATTCTGTCTAGGCTATTCCATGAACCCAGACATGGCCTGAAGTAATGAGATCATGTCAGCCACGTTACCATAGTGCAAATTAGAATTAATTTGTAGTCTGTGGTCAAAATTCTCATTTTCACTAATATACCTGAAAATCCAGTGGAATTTAATGAATTCTGAAGACACTCTCCAGGTACCAGTAGTGAGGCAAGGCCTGCTCCCAGCTGTAGAGCCTGTGTTGAAGAGACACTGATGCATCTTACTCAGTAAATAGCTGTGAATGCTTAGTAACCTTTAAAAATTTTTGTTGGGTCTTCCTCTGTCAATCTCATCCATGTAAAGAATTTCACTTCTACATTCCTTAAGACTGTTCATTACTACAAATCCCACAAGCCATATTTTTGACCATTTATGGCTCAGCCCTTAATTCAGGTACCCATGTAACCACTGAGCTCTGCCTCTGAGTGATTCTCAACTCCTTACAGTTTGTTGACTTCTGCTAAAAATCTTCCTTCAACTCATTTTGTGTTTACTACAAGCTATGTCTGTTTCAGAGATGTTTATTTGTTTTAGTTTGTTTGGGGTTTTTTTAAGTCTAGAGCAAAACCAATTCTGCTTCCTCTGTTGACTGAAATCAGTAAATACCATTTAATGGGAACTCTAGTTCACTTTTTTCAGGAAAATACTCGTTTGTGTTTGTTGCTCTAGTGTTATTCAAGCAAAAGGCTCTGTATCCTTCATTAGAAAAGCCAGAAATGGGTTGAAAAAAATTGAATTGTAGTGGCTATTGGAATTTTATTAATATTTAAAGTCGGTAGTATAGTACAGATCTACCTTTTCAATAAGAATTATTTAGATAAGGCTTTTTTTCTGTCTTTCAATTACACTGACTTTAAGAGTAGTGATGGGTACAGGATGAAACACCAGACTATCGTGGAGGTGCAGGCTCTGGAAAAGAAACCTGTAGTGTAGATTAGACAAAAGGTCTTTGCCAAACCCTTTAAAACAGTCTGTCAGAACAGGAGCCTTTCAAAAGGGAGTAAGAAAAGTAGTGTAGCACCAGGTACTTGTGTACTGTGCTTGTGTTTCATGCTGCAGCCTGTGATCAGTCACTGAAATGCATGGACTGCACTAGTTCTTTGATGAGCCTTTCAGTGTAGTAACCCGATAGGAGACAGTCATCTTGTGCTGTCAAAATTAATAAGAATTATATATGGTATAGGTAAGGTTTGGATTTTGAATGCACATTAAAATTGTCCAGACTGTTAATGAGAAGGTTGAGTTTAGACTGAGACTCCTTTTTTTTTTGCATGGCGTTTCTCTCCTGACCTGTGTCATCTGCTCAGCTCATCCTGCAGCTATTTTCTAAAGCTGAATAAGCTTTTCCTGACACGGGAGTTGTTCTTTCCCCACCCTCTGCTGCATTTTGAAGGGCATGGCTGAGATGTAACCAGGCACGTTTCCTTCCACTGACGCTGTTCTTTTGCTGATGGCAGGACCTGCAGAGAGACATAGAACAGCACACGGCGGGCGTGGAGTCCGTGTTTAACATCTGTGAAGTCCTGCTACACGACTCAGATGCGTGTGCTAATGAGACAGAGTGTGACTCCATCCAGCAAACCACCAGGAGCTTGGACAGACGGTGGAGAAACATCTGTGCCATGTCCATGGAAAGGCGAATGAAGTACGTCTCCTATTCTTACCCTACAGAAACCTGTGGCAGCATTTTGAGGAAATGCTGTAGCTTTTGCCACAAGCTGAATTTTGAATCCAGAGTTGATAGCTTGTGATAAAACCTCTCTGGTTTTGCTCTCTCAGAATCGAGGAAACTTGGCGTCTGTGGCAGAGGTTTTTGGATGACTATTCTCGCTTTGAAGATTGGCTAAAAGCGTCTGAAAATATAGCAGCTAGGCCTAATTCTTCAGAGGTCTTGTACACACATGCAAAAGAGGAGCTGAAGAAATTTGAGGTGAATTTTTAAACTGCCTTTTCTATGCTCAGTATCAGGCTGCTGAATACTTGTTGTCTGTGCAAAATGCCCGAGTCTCTGGAAAACACTGGTTTGGCATTGGTAGTATAGAGATCATAAATAATTTGGTGAGTGTGCAGCTGCTAGATGTCTGTTTGTCTCCACAATTTTTTTTAATGTGGAGAGTACAATGCTCTGAACAAACACAAGTTTAAAGCCTTGCCTTTTATAGGCGAGAGACTTTTGTAGCATGGTATTTATTCTTTGCTTTCTTTTCCTAGTGAGCTAAATTTGAGCAGATGGTATAAAATATGGGTCTCAAAATCTGGATTTAGTTTTGTTGTTGGGGAGGGCATCATCTCTCTTGATGGGAATACCCACATCCTGGCTGTTAGCAGGGAACGAGCTCTGCCTTGCCTTGCAGGCGTTCCAGCGGCAGATCCACGAGCGCCTGACGCAGCTGGAGCTGATCAATAAGCAGTACCGGCGCCTGGCCCGCGAGAACCGCACCGACTCGGCCAGCAAGCTCAAACAGATGGTGCACGAGGGCAACCAGCGCTGGGATAACCTCCAGAAACGAGTCGCTTCCATTCTCAGGAGGCTCAAGGTAGTGCCACAGTGGGGTGAGGGAGTGAGGAGCACTCGCAGGGTTCTGCAGGAATTACCCACTAAAGCTTACATCCGAGCAACTCTCTGTCCTGAGCTACCAGCATAGCAGAGGAGCTCTGGAAGGGTCACTGAGTACATGGCATAAACCTGACCTTGGTAGATTGGTTCTTGGTAGGTGAAGAAAAGCTTAAAGGAAGAAGGAGTGCAGATTTTGAGAGGTCAGTTGCAGTACTCACTGCTCCCATCACAATTTCCTCTTACTCACTAGTGCTGGGTGGATGTGTTGATGCCCTTGCACCTTTCCACAGATAAGAGGCAGAGAGACAAAAGGCCCCCAAGTGCAGATATGGCTTGGAGTTTCCAACTCAGCTCTACTTGGTGCCAAGTCGTGATTCACCAGCAAGGCATTAAAGATGGTGATGTGATAGAAAGCAGCTTCTGCTGTGCTGCCTGCCTGATGAGGAATGTTGTTGAAAAATGTGTTTGTGACACTTCAAAGAAGTATGCTGCTCATCAATTAAACTGATCTCTGGGCAGATACTCTGTGCTGTGCCCTGGAGGAAAGTTGTCACTGCCAGATTTTTAAATATAACAGTGCTGCAAGCAACTGACAGGGAAAACTGTTAGCTCCCAAAAGTCAGTGGATGAGGCAGTGAGAGCAGTGATGGGATTTGATCTGTGCAGCTATGAATTGTTATATTTGGGATGTTACATGATTCCCTTCCTGAAAAGCAAATCCACCCACAGAACAGGCAAGCTGCATGTCTGTTAGCAGCTTCTGTGGGGCATGCCATGCCAAACAGTGCATTAATTACACTGCTGTGGTCATCCATGATCCAGCCTCTCCACTGTAAAATCAGAAAAAATGGATTTTAATCTCATAGTTTTGATTAATTAGAGATGGAGGTTGCTTCCTTGGTTTATCTCTGTTTTAAGCTTAGAACAAATTAGATGTTCAAATTGGATGTTAAGCCACAGTCCAAATAACTGTTGCTGGTATAATGATGTGGGAGAAGGAATGTGTGGAATCAAGAATGTAATTTTATAGAAACATCTTGAACTGCTAAAATTTTACTCCCTCTTTTGTACAAATAGTGTACAGGGCTAGCACAGGGCACTGTTCTAGCATGCCTACAGGAGGAGGACAGGTTTTATATATGGCATGCTGCTGTTTGTGTCTGATGACCTTTAAGGTGAAGAGAAGTTTTGAATTAGAACACTGACTTCAGAGAGCTCCTGTGACCTGTCTCATTTAGTAGTTGAAGTCATGTAACACTGGCTCCTTTTTTCCATCCAGCACTTCACCAATCGGAGAGATGAGTTTGAGGGGACGAGGGAAAGCATCCTTGTCTGGCTCACAGAAATGGACCTACAGCTGACAAATGTGGAGCACTTCTCAAAAAGTAACTTTGATGACAAAATGCGCCAGTTAAATGTACGTATCCTTATGAAACAGTTGTTTACTATAACCCAGTGATCCTGTTGGGCTGCCCTTGCCTGACAGAATCATCCATTTTCTATAACTTCACAACAGCCACCAGGCCTCTGTAGAACTATATTTGTTTGAAAACAGCAATAAATTGTTAAGACACATGGTCTGAATCAAGATTAAGCTGTGCATTATTTAATTCAGATTCAGTGTTCAGGCTCAGTTCTGTCCTGCCATTTCCTCCTGACAATATGTGTCAGTGACTATGGTATCTGGCCTAGAAAGCAGCAGATGCTGCTTAACAGTAGGAGCTACATTCCTGAATTCAGGCATTATTTTCTGGTGCAAATCTTTTTTTAATTGGCATTATAGTACAGTCTCTCCTTGGAGCTCGTGTTTGTAGCTGGGAATTTTAACAGAAATTAGACGTCAGTGATTCTAAGGAATATACTAGTTCTTTTCTACATTATATGCTCATTTCTCCTTTCTCCCTGCACTGTTATTGTTTTGGGATGTGGACTTACTGTTGTGTAGGCTGTAGGCCCAAGCACTCAAACAAACATCTTGGCTACTGAGAAAAAGATTGTGTGTACCCAATAGAAAAATAAACTGATTAGCTGAACTCTTGTACCATGGTCCCCTGTAGGCTCAGGACACTGCAGCCATACTGATGTACACATGGGTGGAAAATGCCACTTCATTTGGAACTGCTGATAAAACAAACCTATGGACCTCTTGAATAAAAAGATATTTGCCAAATTAAATTAGACAACAGTGTCAATTGCTGCTTGTCTTTCACTGCAGTGAGCTAGAAAACGGGGACAAACTTCAGGCTAGAAAGGGCCAATGGAGAAGTAATTTATTTTTCTTGTTCCAAATAGGGTTTCCAACAGGAAATAACCTTAAACACCAATAAGATTGATCAGCTAATCGTTTTTGGAGAGCAGTTGATTCAGAAGAGCGAACCTCTGGATGCCATCCTGATTGAAGATGAATTGGAAGAACTTCATCGATACTGTCAGGAGGTGTTTGGGCGGGTTGCCCGGTTCCATCAAAGACTGACTTCAAGGGATCCTGTAAGAAGCAACAGTTGTTTCAATGCTTTGACAAGATTTTGGTGTTTGAATTGCAATGCTTATTTTGGTTTTTGAATTGCAATTGCTCATTCCTAGCAGCTTGACTGAGTTGTTTGAGCTCCAAGGGCTCAAGAGCTCTGCAGTAGATGTGCCAACCTTGCTAAATCTTTGTTGCCAATTCTTTCATGCCTCTCCATCTGCAGAATCTGGATAATAGCATTGAGGTTGTTCATAGGATTCAGAATTTTATCGTTTGTGGCTTGGAGGCTTCAAAACATTTTTGGTGTCTTTAATATCACTTTGTTTTCCTTACCATCAATAATGTGCTTAGAATATCTGTTTATGTATTTGTTTGTTGGTTGTCCATCTGTCCACTTTGTTGTGAGAACCTTGAATGGGGAACAGATTCACTTTGCCTTTCCCTGGGAATTTTCAGATGATTTTCAGTTTGCTTGACCTCAAAAAGAAAGAAATCTGTTACAAAGCCAGGTAAAGGAAGTAATATGAGCAAGCAGCTGTTCACTCCTGCCTGAGCATCATTTCCTTACTGGAACTGGGTGGTACTCCTGCAAACTGGAGAGATGTTGTGGTGGTGATTGAGTGCCTTGAAAGAGGAGAGGTAGTTGCTGATGTGAGGACTGGTTTTGGCAAAAGAGGAAGAAGGCAGAAATTATGTCTCCCTTTAATTTTAGGCACATGGTTGCTGCAGCTAATGACAAAACTGTCTTCAGCAGTACTGAAGTAGTACTTCAGAAGTGCCACTTCAGTGTGGTTCAATCATAAGTTCATTAAGATCTCCTGTAAATCGTATTAATATGCACTAATTACTTATTTGTAGGGATTGGACGATGAAAAAGAGAACTCTGAAAATGAGACAGATCAAGAAGACTCCAGAGAAATCCAGAATGATCCCTGGCATAAGAAAACCATCACTGAGGGGCCCTCATCACCACAGTCCCTTTGCCACCTTATGCCCCCAACTCAGGGCCATGAGAGATCAGGCTGTGAGACCCCTGTCAGCGTTGACTCCATCCCACTTGAGTGGGATCACACAGGTGATGTGGGAGGTTCTTCCTCTCATGAAGATGATGAAGAAGCACAATACTACAGTGCTCTGTCAGGTGAGAACCAATGTCCAGCAGTTTGGTTTGAAATGGACAGCTGGAGCATGGGAAGGGAGGGGGTTTGAAGTCTTGCTCCCACATTGCTGGTTTTCAAGTTTTTCACATTAATAGATGTGAGCAGCCTCATCTCTTAGATGAAGGAAATGGTACTGTCTAAACCAAGCTTCTATTTTTAGAAACATAAGGTGGTTTCAGAAACCTTAATGTTTAAGAATGTTTGAAAATGGTACCAACCACTTACTTTGTTCTTTGTCTTTGCTGTCCCTCATTGTTTCAGTTGTTTTTAATAGTTGGAAGATATTGAATAGTGAGGAAAATGACATTATTCTTTTTTCAGATGTAGAAATCACTGAAAACCCTGAGGCATATCTTAAAATGACCACAAAAACTTTGAAAGCATCTTCTGGTAGGCACCTGCTAATGCATGTGTCTGAACATGGCAATCTCCCTGTGCTGCACGCTATATTCCTCAACCTCTCTCATACGTAATGTCTGACTTCCTGCCCTGTGTGGACACCATGTCTCATCCTGTCATGGTGTTCTTACGCTGCAGTATCCACATGGACATTAAAAGCAGTCAAGAACACACCATTTAGATTTTGCCTGGTAAATGCCAAGGTGGTTAACATGCATTTCATTGTACTGATCCAAAGTCTTTTGGTTCTTTCTCGGTGGTTTGCTCTGGGTAGTATCAATTTTTGGTTGTTTCTAATTTTGGTTGCATAACTACTGAAGGCAGTAGCTTCAACTCTACGAGTATTTTTTTGTGGTTTGTGCATGACAGAACTATGTGTGTCCTGTCTGTTAAATCCAGAACAAACATTCTCCAAACCAGGACATGTCTAACTTGTTCCCTCTGACATGTTGCAGATGTGTGATAGTTATTGTTGGGATGCAAACTTTAGAAAACCATGGTGCAGCCTTGTCTTTTGGGTTTTTTTTTGAATACTCTAACCTGTATTCAAACATTTTCCAGAAGAAAACAGAATGTCCCATAACTGCATGGCTCTCATCTCATTACCTTTGAAACACTGTTGATGTTTTGCAAACGTGCATGCTTTGCAAGGAAAGCTGCAAAACTGTCATTTTTATGCCATAACTTGATGCCATTTTATTCAAAGCGCTTTCTAACAATACAAAGCAACAGCTTTCTTGTGGAGGTGGGATCTTGCATTCATGGTGTGTGGTTTTGGTTTTGTTTGTTTCAGGAAAGTCTGTTTCAGAAGCTCATCCTTGGCATTCTCCAGGTAGCCCAGTCTGCAGGAAACACAGATACAACCAGGCAGAGATGGTTGGAAATGTGTTATCTGGACCAGAGACAAGTACTCCCTATAAACCAGACTATGTGAGTTGGGCACTGAACCTGTACTACACAGTCTGTTTGTTGTTCTGTGTAACTCCACCCTCTTTCCTTCTCCAAATAAAAGAATAGTTGAGGTGGGGAATTTTCACTTCATGCAAACTTAGACATTATTTCTGGTTGGACTCCTAGTCAGTCAGGTCTCAAGGAACTTCCTTTTTCTGTTGTCATAGGACAAGTCTAGGAGAATTGAACCTCCACAAAGGAACATGGTGTGAATCTCTTGATACTTACTGACATGTTTCCCTTTTCTAAGGAAATTTGAAGGGTCTTAATATGCACACCATTTAATCTGGTTCTAGACATGAAAAATGGGCCAAAATGGCTTATTGTCCATTGGTCCCTCAGCCTTGGTGGGCATTTGCCAGACATGGCTTCACCATTGTCAGTACCCTTCCAAACTGGTGGTACTGGTATCTGGCTGCTTTTGTCATCATTTATCCAGTCTCAGAGCCTTAGAGTCAATATTGCCAAGACCCACAATCCAACAAAGAACATCAACAGTTGTACATTGTCTGGTACATGCAGTGCAAAAGCAATTAATTTGCCATGTCCACTCTTGGAGCAATTGGCATCACCATGGTGTGTGTTTGTTTACTGGAAAGGCACAGAGAGCCAATGTAAAGTGTTAGCAAAGCTGCAGAAGCTCAGTGCTGAATCTGATAGGCAAGAGCTCAGCAGCAGCCCAACCACCCCAGATTAGGTTGGACCTTTGACATCCTGTTAACCTGCAGGGCTCACCCACCAAAATGTCATTCCAGGTGAAACAGCTCAGCTCTGCAAGCAGCACCAGCAGCAAGGAGAAAATTCCATCTGCCAACATGAGTGACGAAGAGCCCCAGGATGACCAAGAACTTGTGAATATAGCAGCAGCAGAGAAGCAGTCAGGTACAGAGCATTAGAGTGGCTTTGGGGCTGTGGTGTTTGTCCTGTGACTCTGGGGACAAAGCAGAGATGGCATGAAGACAGCATATTTGGGAACAAAAGAAAAAATTAACATATTTTACCAAATTTCCGAGTTTCACTGAGCTCCTTCTCATCTGGTTCTGTCCATCCCATGTGTGCTGTTCAAAGCTTTCACATTTTCTGCCAGAATGGAGATTTTTCTTTCATAAAATACTTGTCTCTTTGCTGCTTGTAGTACATGGAAACAATTTCACTTTTGTCTGATACTGAACACTTCAGAGACTTCTAATCAGATTTCAAACCAAAGATTCTGTCTAAAATAAGATTGCTATGTAGACTTACTGGTATTCCATATAACAAGATGCTACAGCTCCCATTTGCAGAAATGTTTTTTTCAAAACTGGTAATGAATTCTGTTCTTCAGTATCTTTACAGTGGTCCTTTCATGCAAACTGGTTCTCTTGACCTTTTAGGACCTCATTCCTGGTTTCATGTGCTTGAGATTGTACTGCAGTCACAAAAGCAAATCATGTGATAAAAAGAAGGCTGCAGCTACATGCAGCAGCTTGCTTAGTCTGTTTCTCTGGCTTCACAAATGATCCAGGGTTGTGTCCCATATGTGGGATGAATTGGAATAGCCTGAGAATGAATGGTTTGGATGTGCTTTCAGAAAGTGTCAGTGATCACAGAGGTGGTATCTCCATGTTTTTGACACTGAATTGATAAAACGAAGAATCGTTAGAATGGTTTGGGTTGGAAGAGACCTTAAAGTTGTCTAGATCCAACCCCCCTGCCATGGGCAGGGTCACTTTCCACCAGCCCAGGCTGCTCAGAGCCCCATCCAGCCCGGCCTTGAACACTTCCAGGGATGGGACAGCCACAGCTTATCTGGGCAACCTGGGCTGGTGCCTCATCACCCTCACAGTAAGGAATTTCTTCATAATATCTAATCTAAACCTGCTCTCCATCAGTTTAAAGCTATTCTCCCTTGTCCTACCCCTCCATGCCCTTGTCAAAAGTCCCTCTCCAGCTCTCTTGGAGCCCCTATAGGTACTGGACGGGGCTCTAAGGTCTCCCTGGAGCCTTCCCTTCTCCAGGCTGAGCAACCCCAGCTCTCTCAGCCTGTCTTCACAGGAGAGGTGCTCTAGCCCTTTTACCATCTTTGTGGCTTCCTCTGGGCTCTCTCCAGCAGCTCCACATGGACATAAAACACAAACCCAAGTCCTAACTGCTGGATCATATTTGGTCTGTTCTTCCAAATGAATTAAAACATTTCCAATTAATGTCATTAAAATTCAGTGTAGCATTGGTATGTGGATAACTTTACCAACAATATGAAATTTAGACACTGCAGAATCTCAAGAAAAGATGTGGCTGAATGACAGTAATACATTACAGCAGTTACTTAGTCTCAAGTAGAATGGAGAATAATTTTCTTACAAAACTTCTTGCACACTCCTTCCTTTAGTGAAGATTTAAATATTTTTTCCCTATGATTTGCAGGCATTATTGATAGGTGGGAGCTCATCCAAGCTCAAGACCTCAGAAATAAACTTAGGATGAAACAGAAATTGCAGCAGTGGCAGCAGCTAGACTCAGACCTCAGTGACATCTCTGCTTGGCTTGACAAAACTGAGCAAGAGCTGGAAGAGCTGCAAAAGGTGAAGCTTCCAACCAGCATGCAGGCATTGGAACAAAAGGTCAAGAAATTGAAAGTAAGTTATGGCCTACTGACAAGAGGCATTTCAAGATGCTGATGTTTTTTAATCACTCTGTTCTCCTGGGATCAGTTGGCAGCATGGATGCCAATAGCAGTGTTCCTGTGACACACAAACTGCTCTCAGCTAAGAGGACTAGAGAGGGTCTTAGGCAAGGTGCTTCTGTCTTCATATGCAGAGATTGACAGGCAGAAGTAAAAACCTTTCCACTTCTCCCTTTCTGTTTTCTTGCACAGTGATATCGACATCTTTTCCTTGTGCCATTCCCTTCTGTGCAAACCAGAAACAGATTGCAAATTAGCCAGATCAACAGGCTGCAAAGTCTGGGCTGGTTTTTTTTTTTAATTGAATTGAGGGCAGGGTGTAATTCCAGCAGGAGACTGTCAAAGATCTGCTCTAAAGCTGTGGTTTCTGCAAGCTGATCCAGCAGGCTACCAGGGCTCATGTAAATGCTGGGGCCCTGGGACTCAGGCAGTGAAATACCTCAGGTTGAAGTCTGAGAGAGCAAGTGTTCCTAAAATCTGTGAAAGTGAAAAATCCCTGTGTGCTCACCCCTCACCAGCTGCCCCATGTGGAGTCACCCTGAGGCTACTGGTCAGTCTGCTGTCACCCTCAGGGTGATGCTCACAAACAGGACTCTGCAGGACAGAGGAGGGATTTCTTAGGCATATTGAGAGTAGGTTTAAGCCTACATGTCCTGGAGTAGTTATTAGGCCAGGGACAATGACTCTGCACTCCAGTAAGATCAACTCTGACTCCTTCAGCCAATCTGCATTAGGTACCAAGCCCTAGGAAAGGTTTGGTGTTGCCTCCTGAGTGGAGGGAGGTGTTTCCCTTCAGCCTGGAGTTGGGTGTCTGACCTCCTCAAGGAGCAGAGCTTCAGTTCTCTCTTCTGCATCTGCTTAAGAGGAGTCCAGCTGGCTGTAAATCCCATTTTCAGACAGTTTGGCTTTAGAGGGATGTTAAAAGAACCAGTGTGCTTTAAGAAGTGAATTTCATGAGGTGTCAGGACATCCCAATTGCCTGGGATAAGGCTAAAGTCAGTCTGCCTACAGACTGGCTTACTGGTGTTCAGAAGTCTGTTTGCTTTGTCTGATACTAAAAGAAACTTTATTGTCTGAAGGAGAGAGGGACAGGATCTTTTGATGGGTGAAAAGTAATTTACACCAGCAGTTTTCTACAAGTGGAACTCAGATCTTGAGAATATAAAGATTGGCACTCTTGGATAGAAAGGCTGCTGAGAAAACCAATCTGAGCTTTGTGCCTTGTGGGATTCATCCTGCAGCTCTTACTTCCCTACTGTAAGAGCAGCTTGAAAAAGATTGAGTACCCTTGATTCAAACTGTCAACTGGAGGGTACAGGGAAGGTATTGTTTGGCATTCTTTTTTTTAAAAAATAACCTTTGTAAATACAGGCTCAGCCTTAACATAAGGGTGGTTAGATGATATGACCATGACTGCAAATTCCATATTATTCTTCCTGCAATTCTAAGGGAGAGGAGGAAAGCAGGCAGGATTGCCTTCTGGGGGACCCTTGAGAAGTCAGAGAAATGGGCTGACAGAAACTCAGACCAGAGAGAAGAAAAATAATTTCTCACAATGGGGTGGTCTGGTGTGGAACCAGGGACCCAGAGGGGGTGGGGAATCTCCATTCTGCAGGATACTGAAAATTCAAATGGATGAGGCCCTGAACATCTTCCTTGGAGTTTGAAGTTGGTCCTTTGTAAAACAAGAGAATAGAGTACAGACCTCCAGATGTCTCTGTCAGCATTATTCTAGGATTCTGGGGTGGCAAAGCCTTAACTGATTAGGAGAAAATACCATGTGATGATCAATGGCAGTATTTGTCCAAATGTCAGGGAAAGAGGCAGCTCAGAGGAACTGAAAGGCAGATGTGGATTAAGCCATACTGCCTGTGACTTAGGGAGAAGCAGAAGCTGAATCACACTTATTTTCTTCAAAGTGAAGGTTTTGGCTTAAAATAAAAAAAAAATAACATAAACCTACCTCGATATGTTTCTTAGCAGTATTGAAAAACCACCAGATTCAAAAATCCTTCCCCATTACCTGTGATACTTTTGAGTGTGAGGTTTTATTGTAAATAAACATGTTTTTCATCATTCATAAAAGCTCCTAATCCTCTTTTTCTACCAGGACATGCTCAAAGCATTTGACAGCTACAAAGCAGTGTTACTTTCTGCTAACCTGAGCAGCAAAGAATTCCAGAAAGCAGACAGCACAGAGTTCAAGGAGCTGCAGAACAGGCTTCGGAAGGTCAACTTGCACTGGGAGAAGGCAACTCGTGCCCTGGACAGCTGGAGGAAAGGTTTACAACAAGCCTTGCTGCACTGCCAGGTGCATACCATATGCCAGCTTGTGAGGGAAAACCTTTGGGATTCTGTTGAGGAGAGGGCAGAGGGGTGATTCCTGCACATCAAGGGAATGGTCACTCACAATCCAAGACACTTTTTTTCCTGATAAAGTTGCCTCTGATGGATTGTAATGGTTTGGTAAAAATACCTTTTAAGTGGATAATACCCTTTTACTGCATAGGTGAAATGCTTTAACAAGGTTTCTGTACCCTCACTAATTGTGAATTTGTGGTGGCTCTGTCTAATCTGGGCTGGGCGTTTTGTTTGTAGGTGAAGGCACTGCCAAGGTGTTTTTCCTCTTATGTGCCAATCTTCTTATTTCTCTAGGATTTCCATGACCAGAGCCAAAAGCTAATCCTGTGGTTAGCAAGTGCTGAAAGTCGGAGGAATGAGGCACAAATCACAGATCCCAATGCTGATCTCAATACAATACTGGAATGCCAGAAGGAGCTCATGGTAAGTGTAGTCTTAACTGCAGCACCTCAGCTCTCACCACACAGTGAAGAGCAGGATGTTTGTCTCACAGTGTCTGCAGCCTGTACTCATGTCAAAAATTCAGGGTGATTTTTGAAATGGACCAAGATATTGCCTCTATGAGGCACTTTTCCATAATTACACATCATAATAAAGTTGCTTATGAGAAGTCTTTATGCTGGAGTAAGACTTCCAATTTCCAAAATGTAATGTCTTCTCTGTATGAATTACCTGCTGGTAGAACTATTTTTAAATGTTAGCTCAAGCCAGTACAACCAGTCTCTTCAAGAGAACTTCATCTCCTATGTAGCTGTAATAACCATTCCTGTGCCTTGTGGATTCCCAGGCAGGTTGTGTTGTTCTTCAAAGCCTTCCAGAGTTTGTCCTGTTGGGAGAACATCCATGAAGTTGAGGGTAACAGTTTGTTGTACTGTTTTTTGTTTGTTTATTCTCAGCAACTGGAGAAAGAGCTGCTGGAGCAACAGCTTAATGTGAACTCCCTCCAAGAACTCACTGCTTACCTGCTGCTGAAACCAGATGGTGATTACATCGAAGAGGAAGAGAAGGTTCATGTAATTGGAACGAAACTGAAGCAGCTGATTGAACAAGTCTCTCATGACTTAAAAACAATACAAGGGAATCTGGTGAGTTGGAATTTCAATACTTGTTCTTGGGTCTTCCTTACTGAAAAGAAATAGCATATTAAGAGTGAAGGTATTTATTAAAAAACTGACTTAAAGCTTAAGTAATTCCACCTTGATAAGCTGAAAAAAGAACAGTTCTGACTGTAGGAACGACTTCAGCACCCCAAGGCTAGTACAATATTGTAACAGAGGGGTTGTGCTGCCTCTGTCCTTGAGGGGTTTGAAGAGCAGAGGATAAAGCTTTGAGTAAGGCTTTTGGTCAGGTCTTTGGGCAGGAGGTTAGACTAGATGAACTTCCTGAAGTCCCTTCCAACCTGAATTTGTGTGATCCAAATCAGGTATCATGCTAGGAGTGTGTAATGAATGCATAGAAGTTGAAGTTATCTTGAGGCTGCTTGGGTTGCTTCTCTTGAGGCCTGTCAGAGATATTTTCAAGTTAATATGTGTATGCACCCATTCCATTGTAATTCCTTCAGGCTGGGCAGTGTAAAGCATTTCTTTATTCTGGACACCTGGGTATGCCCATGTGAAGAGGCAGTGGGCTGTGCACCTACAGAGGCAGTGAAAGGTAGTTCTGTGCACTTAATTGATTGTCAGTTTTGAATGTGCATTTTAAAGAGGAAGGTGTTATTATCTTTTAGGATACCAAAACATTCCTACTAGATCCAGATGACTTGGACTCGGGAGTCTATAATACAGAAGAAGAGAAACCCAGCCCTGCTGTGAAGAAGGCAAGTATTTTTTTTTCTAATGTTTTGCTATCAGCATATAGTGTATTTTGACATACTTAGTGTAGAAGTTCCTCAAATGTAATCATTTTACCTTTTAGGTCCATGTACCTTATTACAGCATTTACAATCAGACCTTAAAGTCTACACCTGTCTTTTCAGATAAATTCCTTGTAGTTTCTGAAACCTGGATACTAAAAGCTATTTCTCTCAACAGATGGCCCTCAGAAGACCTGCAGATGGCAGAAATGGCAGCAGCACTAGGTAATATTTTATATATACCTGATCTCTTGAAAAATAGTGAATATGGCAGAGATGAGCTGTGTGCCAGCAGAAACCTGAGCAGCTGTTCCTTGTAGGTTGACACATGGGTGGAGGTAATTTCTGCCTGCCTGTAGAGTCCCCTCTCCCTACCAGCTCTGGGCTGCTCCTTTAGGGAATGGTTTCCTTTAGCACTCCTGCTCCAGGACCTCCACAGTGATGTGCAGCCCTGGCTTGAGAAAATATTTTTTGTGCAAATGGGGGATATTTTAGGTTTAAATCCTCTTTTAATTCCACCAGCATGCTTGTAAAAAGAGATTTGCCTCTGAGAGCCACTTGGTACAAACAGACCATGAAGGACAAAGGGAGAACTTAACCTCCAGTCCTTTGGAGTCTGTTTAAAGGGTAGATCTCAGTAATGCCAGAGCAGAGAATAACCTTGTCAGTGTGAATGATGCCTTTCCTTTGTGCTTCAGCACCTATTTGGAGAATGGTCTGTTTGCCTCCTGGGAAAAATGAAGTTTTCATCTGAGAATAGGGTAAAACCAATTTGTTTAACTCAAACCCTGAAGTGCCTGTTGTTGTTTGTTTCTCTTTTCCAGGAGTGAAAGCCATCCACAACCTGTACAGGCAAACTCTCAGTCTCCCTCCTTCTTCTACCGAGTGTTACGAGCAGCTTTACCTCTCCAGTTGTTCTTCCTGCTGCTTTTGCTCCTGGCTTGCATGATCCCCTCCTCTGAGGAAGACTACAGCTGCACCCAGGCCAACAACTTCGCCCGCTCCTTCTACCCCATGCTGCGCTACACCAACGGGCCCCCCCCGACCTAGGACAGCCTGCAGTCACACCAGAACACTCTTGGGTGGTGCTTTTTTCTCCCATGCTGCTCTAGAATCAATCAGGCGGCGAGTTTCACATCTCAAAATGTATATCTTGACAAAATTTCAGCGTTTTTGTACGGAAAACAGAACTTTTTCTATAGATTTTTTTTTTTTTAACTGTAAGCAACACACTTTATACTTTGATGCAATAGATACACTATTTTATAGGGGCAGTGCTCTTAAGCTTGCAAGGTGTTTGGATACTGAGTTCTTAGATGCAGAAATGACATCACAGTAATCTTAAACATAGCAGTCTGTCTTGGGTTAGCACAACACAAGCAGGTGAAGAGGGACTTCATTTAACATGATTTTTTGCACACACTTCACATTACTTGTATCTTTTGGTACTGTAGTTATTTGGTGGAAACAAAAGAAAGGCATATTTTTGAATCTTTGTTACTGTACTTTATTCATCTAACACGTTCAATATCATGATGCACATTTGTTTTGTTTGACATAAAGTGTTCTAGTGGTTAGGACTGCTGTGTTGTCTTTTTATACCACCTTTGAAATAAGGAATTGCTGCATTGCATGGAAATGGTTTATAATGCACATATTTTCTAGATGAACATGATTATGTAGACTATCCCTGATGTATACAAATAGTGCAATGACTTTTTTAATGAAAGGTTTTTTTTTTTCAGTTTTTAACCTGCTGAATAGTGTACAGTACCTTGGGAGAGAATTGTGCATTTTTATAAGCTTTGTTTTTAAAATGAAACTGGCGTGTGGACAGTGGCTGGAGAAACACTGTGTACAGTCAGCATTGCCACTGCCCCTCAGTTGTACAGTTTGAGTACTGTCATTAAAATTTTGCCAATGTTTGCAGGACTGTGGATGTGTCTGGTGGGGGGAGCCAGCTTCATGTTCCTGCAGTGTTGCCCCTTCTACTCCTGGAAGAGTCAAATTCTTTGCCTGCTAACAAGAGTGGTGCTGGAAGAGGCACAGCCACTTCCTTGCTTGTCAGAGCAAAAGGTCACAGATCCAGCAGTGGCACACTGGAACAGATCTTTACTGTGCAGCTGATTTCCTGGAGGGAGAATACAGAACCAATTAATGCTTATTACTAGTTTGAAATGCTGAACTATTTGCCACTCTGGAACTGAATTTCTGTGGTGGAAATACTGGAGTGAGGAAATGCATGTGGAGGAAAGCTCAATGCAGTAGTAAGGGCTTTGGTCAAAAGCTTTTTCTGTGTTACAGTGGCAATGACCCAGGAATTAGCCACTTTGTGCAGTGCTTACCCATGGAACATAAGGTCTCTGATCAGCCTGTGAGAGTTCTCACACTCTTTCTACACTTGTCACCACTGGTGGTTGCTGATTCCCCATCTTCCCCCAGGAGGAGTTTATGAAGCAAACTGCTTTGTCCTGATGTTCACAGACTGACCAAACCAACAGCTTTTTCCCAGCCATGGTGGCAAACCCACTGTGGTTTGTTTCCAGGATATTAAACCAAACTCATAAGCTGTGTTGAGGTGCCAGACTTGTGCTCCAGCACCAACAGCTCTCACACTGGGGCTGTATTCAGAGATGGATCCCCCTCACCCCTTGCTGCACACAGCCACACACACTGTCCTCTCTCCCTCTGCAATCATTATTTGATACTTTCAAAGCAATTACTTTAAGATGGAGCTCATTTAAGTTTCTTCCTCTGTAGAAGTGAGCCAACTTTAACCATTATTTCATTGCCAGGTTGTCACAAATGCCCATGCAGACCTTTCTGCCAAGAAGTAATAGGCAGTTACTGATGTGATATTCAGTTCTTCTTCCATTAAAGAACCTGTGCAGGGGGAAAAATTGAGCAATGTTAAAAGGTCTGAGGAAAATTTCTTAGCCTACAATTTCCTTTCATTATGAACAGTTATATCAAATTGTTGAGCTGATGTAATATATAAAAAGCAGAGCTTTCCAGAAATTACCTCAAAATGTCACAAAAAAAAAAAAGTCTGGGAAGTAGCTTATATCTTTTTTCTTCCACACCTATTTTAAATAGTTTTATTTCCAATTGATTATAATCACTGCACTGTAGGCTGACACTGAAGTCTGCTTTAAACAAGTCATTTTATATCCCCAACAATTTCTTTGTGTCATCATCTCTTTCAGGACTGGGGTGTTAGTGGCCCGGAAAGGAAAAAAAAAATTTAAAGAGAGGGCAGATGCAGTAGTGAGAGCAAGCTCAACCCCATTGTGGTTGTTACATGCATTGAGAAATCAAACCAAGCTAAAATTAGTTTTGAATTGAAGTCTTTATTTTTTGGCAGTGAGATGAGTCTGTGAGTCTGTGTTCAGCTGTACCTACCCCTCTCCAGCATAGGCAACAGCAAAGAGAAGGCTCCAGGGAGAGTTCAGAGCAACTTCTGGTACCCAAAGGGGACCTGCTAGAGAGCTGGAGATGGGCTTTCTACAAGGGGATGGAGTGGTAGGACAAAGGGTGAGGGCTCTAAACTGACACAGGGCAGCTTTAGATAAGGGGTAGGGAGGGAATTCATTGCTGTGAGGGTAGTTGGGTCCTGGAATAAGTTGTGCAGAGAAGCTGTGGCTGCCCCATCCCTGGAAGTGTTCAAGGGCAGGTTGGATGGGGCTTGGAGTGACTTGGTGTGGTGGAAGGTGGCCCTCAGTCGTTGAGCACACACATGATGTGCTCGTGAAACCAGGCTGAGCTCAGCTGGGGGAGGGAAATGAACACAAAGCCATGTATTTACATTTCATGGTGCCTGTTTAGTCAGCTGCAGCAATCCATAACTGAATGAAACACAGCAGCAGACAAACACCATCAGAACTAAAGCCAGCTGGGGGAAAGGGAGGGGCTGGGGTGTTGTGGAGTTGTTTTCATATTACCATAACATACATAAAGTGCTTTAAAAGGCACCACTTTGAGTTGGGAACCCCTTTCCATTACAAACTCACAGAGAGTGGAATGTTGAAACTAAAATGACAGGATTCAGAACAAAACATTTTGTGCAAAACAAATGGAGATGTGCAGTAAGCACAGGTAATGGCTATGCCAGCTCCTGTGTGACACTCTGATGAGTTAAGAAGGTTTTGTCTGTTGAGGCAGTAGCAGCAGATGTTGGCATTTTTATAGCAAAGCAGCCTCATTTTCTTTGTGCACTTAAATCGAAATTGCTAACACAGCAATGCACAAGGAGCGTAGGTGACTCTTAAATGTAAAGATGGAGTTAAATAATACACAGACCATAAATAAAACGAAGTCTTAGCTATGAAAGTGCCATTTAACACCCCACACTTCACTTTGGTAGTGGAATACTGTGAAAAATTAATGTAAATAATACTTACATCCCATATTGTAGCAATCCACTTGCTTTTCATGTTCCCGTTTGTGGCATCTCTTTAGAATTGGTTTGGGCACTGGGTCAGCACAGCAGATGACCACATCTTAACTGCTTTGCTGACCCATTACCTCACAGGACCTAAGTAATGCCAAACCATTTTTTCTGAGATGGATGGTGGTGATAGCAAAGGTGTTTCTATGCCTGAAATGGAAGTGTGAAAAGATGGCCTGGGGTAAACTTTGAGAAGTTATGTTCACATCCCAACAGTGCAGAAATTAGAGGGTAAAATGCAGCGGCTACTCCCTGGCTGGAGCATGGTTGGCATGTTCAAAACTATTGCACAGTGAGTCCCACACCCACAATCTGAAGCCAGAACCCCCTAACGGGGATGGAATGGAGGCTGGGGTGGGTTGGAGACACCTTGCAGGGAGGGGAGCTCTGCAGGGAGACTTGGAGCAGCTTCCAGGGCCTACAACAGAGCTGGATTGGGACTTCTAACAAGCGCATGGTGTGACCGGACACTGAAGTTGTGGGTGTTCCTTTCCTGGAATTGTTCCAGGCCAGGTTGGATGGAGCTCTGAGCACCTGGGTCTGCTGGAAGGTGTCCCTGCCCATGGCTGGGGAGATGGTCCCTTCCAATCCAAACCCTTCCATGATTCTATGGTAAAAGTCCAAGCAAGACAAAGTTTCTTACCTCAGAATAAGATGATTTCTCAAACAGGATCAACAGGCAACTTTCTGGGCCTCACTGCATTTTTAGGCTCTGCTAAACCACTGTAATGATGCGAATACAACAAATATCTTTCATACTCCTTAGCTTATCAAGAGTAAAATTTAAAATTCCAGCACTTAAAAGGATGCTCTCCTTTCACCATAATGATCCCTGTGTAGATCTATCATTCAGTTAGCAAGGAATTAACATAATATGACTATGGAAATACACATATTTATTTTTAAAAAAATCATCAAGTGCTTAGTTTGCTAACTGTCTTAGTTTGCTATTTTATAGGAGCATTTACCCTGTTGGGCACTATCTCAAGGGAGAGTGTTTCAACATATTTACATATCTTTCCCCCGCCCTCTTTTCTGTGACTGGAAACATGAGAGCGCTAAAAATGGATAATTTGAAGGAAGACAGAGGTGTGGAAAAGGTCTCACATTCCTGAAGACAAAGCATTTCACCTGTCTGAAACCACATTTCTTTATAAAAAAGAGAAAAAAAAGAAAACCACCCAAGGTTGTTTTACCATCTTGATCCAGTTCCAGACTTGAGAGGGGAAGCTCAGCATATTTTCCTTATGTGTGCTGTTAAAAAGTTTGGCCTTCCCTTCTTTCCTTTTTCCTTCCTTTTTTTTTTTTTTTTTTTTTTTTTTAAACTCATGACAATTGACCCTCCTGCCTGAGCCAGGTTTGCTCACCTCTGTGAACATGCCAGAACTGCAGCACAATTTCCCCAAGCAGCAGCAGCTGTGTTCCAGCCAAGCAGGGAAGGAGAGCAATAAAACTTCCCCTCCTCAGAGCCCCTGCAGGTCCTGAGGACTCCTCTCATCCACACTGAGACTGGAACAGCCCCCAAATCCAAATGGAAGCACAGAGGGACAGCTCTGCTCAAGGCTGGCAGGGACAGGGATGTCCACACCAGGAATGCAGCATATGGGGGATCCAGACCCAGAACAAACTCAACATCTCTCTCAGGAGACCCAGGCACCCCCTGCCACACATCTCCCTGTGCTCTTGGAGATGAGCATCTCCTCATCCCAGTGTGAACACAGCTACATTAATGCAGACTCCACAGCTGTTCACTTTCACCCATTTTAAAACACTGTTAGCAACTTTTAATAAAATTATGTTCAACAAGACAAAAAGTAGGTTAAAATCACATCATTTTCCTATTTGCACTGTACTAATAGCAACATATATGAACAGCACATAGCACAAAACTGCAGCATATCCCTTTTACAGAGTCAATCCACAGCAAAATTCCATTTAGAAGGTAATTTCATTATTTATACCCAGTCTTTCTCATTTTCTCTTCAAAAGGTTTGTTCCAAGATTTATATAAATTCAACATTTTTGAAGCAAAACAAACAAACAAATCACTTAAACATTTCTTGGAAAAACTGTATTAAACCAAAAGATTACACAGGATAAGGAAAATCAGAGGAAGAGCAACACAACAGGCAATGAGGCCAGAACTCAATCAAGCCTAAGAAATACTGAGACAGGTTTGTTTCACAGCAAAACATCTCTCAAAATGAAAGTACCAATAAATTCCAGACTGTACTCACATTTTTTTTCCTTTTTTCATTTTAAATATTACACATCTTTAGAAGGACACTGCTATATTACATTTTCTTAAAAACAATAAAAAGGCAAAGAGTAAAAATTTAGATCAGCAGCAGCATCTGGTATAGTACAAGATCAAAACAGACAATAGATATGTAACTCACTGAAAACCTCCTATAAAAAATACTGTCCTTGGCTTTAAAAAACCACCAAGATTAATGGTTTGGCTAATATTCAAAATATGCAAATGGCATACTAATCAAAGTCCCTAATGCAAAAGACTTATTGGCTCAAAATAGACTTTTGGTGTGATCCCAATTTATTTCACCATAATGCCCAGAACATGCATGTGCTATATTTAAATGTTTCCATGTAGAGACAGATACCAGAATGAGTGATGCCACCCTGCTGATCTCTGAGCTCATCAGCCAGGCTATTTAATCAATATTTTTTTTTACTCAGTGCAGCTTAAACACATGCAGAAATCAGCACAAAAAGGAATAATCCACTACATCTTCAGCGTAATTCAAACAAGTCATCACACTTGCAAAGCACAGCAGTGCTTTACATTATCCCCATCTTTACATTATCTTCACATTTACCATTATCCCCATCCTCGCTCTTTGAGGGCTCCTATAAAGATATGAAGACCACAGCACAAGGTGCCATGCATGCTGAGAACAAGCAAGCAGCAAACCTCAGGGCAGCAGACAAAAACAGATCCCCATCCATGTTCCCATCCAGTGCCCCACCCCCTGCAAGAGGTTTTGGGTGGGCAGGACGTAATTCCACACGCCAGTCAAAGGGGTGGGAAGATTTTTTTCTAGCTGGTATCACAAGGCCTGATCAACAGATCATATACAAATACAAACAGTTAATATTCACAGAGCAACTTCTTGTACCTAATTATTAGAATAGATTTAACATCATTAATAAATATATAAAACAACATGATAATCTCACAGACGAAACACGTTTCAAAGGTCAGTATTGACTGAAATATTCAGACAATTTGGTTGTTGCTTAAAGCACTGAAGAATTATAAGCAGATAATAATGTGAGTGTTAAGAATAGGCTCACAAAATACAAACTTAAGATCAATTTAAACTTTCTGCAGAGGCTCTGAACTGACCCTAGAAGCTATTCCAAATGACCTTCAAATGAAGGCCATTGCATATTTGAGAATAAGCTCCTTCACACTGTCTGTATCTCGGCACTTTATCCAGATCAGCTGCAGAGCAGGCATTCCCCAGGGACCAGCATACACAGTAAACATCTGTCCAAAATGATGCTGTTCTACATTTCACACCATCTTGTGATGAAAGAGGACTTTGTTCAGTCAGTGCTTTAAAGTCTTGCTCTGGGAGACAGAGACCAAGGTGCTCTCTCCAAGCTCCTTCTGCCATCTCAAAGCTGTCCCTTTACCTCTCCCTCTCAGTTCTGCCTCTGAGAAGGAGAGGCAGCAATCCCCAGTCCCACAGTGCTGTTCTGAGGCTTGATTTCATAAGGTGCTTTTGCAGAGTCTCAGAAAAGGCACTACAGCAGTGCAGCTGTTGCAATGTCAGAATTACAGAGTGAGCTCCCCATGGCCTCTCCTGAGACACCAGTGTGCAAATCCAGGAGGGATGAGAACTCTCCCCAGGTCACACTTCTGCAGCCCCATCACAGCAGCTCTGTTTGCTCCCATAGCTCAGAAAAAGCCTCACATTTCCAGGTCTTGACACAATTACTGGGGTGCTCCCTTCCTCAGGCTGTCTCCAGGCTCCATTTGCTCCAGTGTGCCAAACTCAGGGTGTGTGGCCAGGGGCTTCCTTTGCCCTCGGAGGGTGTGAGCATTCAACATCTCCAGCAGCAAGTCATACACTGGCACCACATTTTTACACTTCATGCTCAGGAGATGCTCCATTCCCTTGTTACTGTGCAGGAGAACAGAAAATAACTCAGCACTCTGGTTCCAACAGTGCAGAGAAGAAAAACACAATCATGGTTTCAAGAGAGCCCCTGTTTTTTAAATTTGGATTTATGCTGTGGTCCCTGAGATCACTTAGCATTGTGAACAGTACAACATCCCAATACATTAAGGCTAAATGTTCTACTATTTTCTACTATTTAGAGAAGCAAGTTTTGTTTTGCACCATACAAACTCTTTCAGGAAATAATTTGGATGTACCAGCCCTATTGAAATGAAAGGAAAAACCTCTTGGATGCTGTAAATGTGGAAGGCCCCATACTGAAGCTTTATGCAAAAAGGGGATTTACTACATGCAGTTTACTAATGACTACCTACCTCTCCTACCTGGCTGAGTAGGAAGACCTAATTACCCAGCTAATTTCAAACACTTTGTTTACTTTCTGCATGTCCAGTGAGAGGATCTTGCAGGTGGTTACAGAATTTAAAATATTATTTCTGCTATGCAGTAAGATACAATGACACCTTGTGAGCTTCAACACTCAGTGCTGTGTAATGGTTTGGACTAATTGCCATTGCAGTCACACTTATTTATACTCCAGATGCACTCAGGGGTTTGGGGTTGAGATCCAAGGCTTGCTCAACACCAGCTCCATCCCAGTGGAACCAGCAGCAGACAGCACACAGCTGAGCTGGTGGGTTGGGCTGGGAGGGGTCAGTGCTTCCAGAGAAACCAGGTTCTGCTACAGTTCAAGAGTTAGGAATATGTTAATGGGCAAGAAAAAATTGCAGCCCTTCTCCCACACCCAGCTCTCAATTATTTCCAGAGCAAAGTTTAATTGACTGACCAGCACCAAGCAAGATAAAGGAGACAGGACACAACAAGCACATAGCAAGCAGCCTCCAGACTTTGGCTGAGGAAGACACAGCACAGAAAATCTTGGCTTAGTGAGAAAATATAAAAAATTCACAAAGATTAATGATGTTTGTTCACAGAATGCCAGATCAGCTTCTGCAAAGCTGTGATGTGGAGTCACATCACAGAGCACAATCCAGGTGACGGCAGAGATCAGAGCCATGAGACAGGTGCAGCTCTGGCTGGTGCTGGAGCTTTTGCAAGGCCAGCTCTCAAACTCTTCCCCAAACTGGCCGTTAAAAGCTGTCTTTCAGCACCATCAGGTCCCTGATGCTGCCCTTTGCTCTCCCAGGAAGCTCATTGCAAAAGTGGCCATCCCCTTTTCAGTGTCCCTACAGATGTGCCCGGCTCTCTTTGTGTGCTCCAGCCCATGTGCCCATCCCAGCTTTGTGTGTCCATCCCAGGACATCTTCCCTGGACACACAGTCCACAGTCAAGCCATGAGACAGCTTAGTCAATAGCTGGCCTCTGGGTAATAATTTAATAATGACAGACTGAAAATTAAAACCTCTCTTTGTAGGATCTGCATTTCATCCTGCTGGACCACAAGCATAGATAGACCTCTCTAGGAAGTGCAGGAACTGGAGCCACTTCCCATGGAACCAACAGGAGCCTGACATTGCTGTAGCATGAGTCATTTAGTAAAAACTCTGTGCCTCCACATAAAAGACAGCAAATTTATCTGGGAAAAACATGCCCCCCAAAATCCAATTTTCTCTACCAAAGGCCACACTGCAGATCAGTTTTGGAACAGATTTCCATTTTGATGGCTGGGTGGGATGTTTTTCTGAAAGGCTCAATTTGTGTTATTGTAAAACATTTCAGACAGAGACATAATGACCAATTTAATGCAATAAGGTTAAGATAGCCTTTTAATATCATCACACCATTGAGTGCCAGCAGGCACTTGAGTGTGCTGCCTGTTTTGCTGTGCTAGGAAGGAAAGCCTCAGAGTGACAGAGGTGACAGGGTTCCCTCAGGGGTGCTCTGGAGTTCCAGCCACCTCTCTTTTGCTGTAATAAACACAACACAAGTGTTGCACACACTCTGTAAACCGTACCTGGCGTGCCTGACGTGAGAGAGGAGCATCAGCAAATTGGCCAGGCGAGTTGTCTGCTGCTGTGAGGGGATCCCACTCTTGGCAATCACCCACACCAAAGCCTCTGTGACCACGTTGAGCAGGTGGTGCAGTTTCCTGTTGCTTTCAGGTTCCTCTGCTGACAAGGGGAACATGCCTAACCAGAGAAGGGGAAGAAATATTTGCTGCTAATGAGGAAGAACAAAATGCTACAACTGTAGATTTTTTAAATTCATAATACTTCAACACAATTGGAGAAGATCCATTCCCTGACACTCCCCTCAAGACTGTACAAACAATGCTGCATATGCCACATCAAGCTTGAATTTGATGGCCCCATCATTTGCAAAGTGAGCAGTTCTCCCAAATCCTCCCAGGACATGTTGCACACAGACCCTTCAGTCAGGATGTGATGTGCTCTCCATTCTCCAGGGTTTTTTCCTCCATACCTTGTTTTTTGAACTATTATGCACTATAATATTATGCTTGTTCAATCCCTTCTTGTTGAAAAAAACCTTTTCCCTGAGTATATAGTAGGGAGGGAGGAGAACATGTCAGTGACACTGCTCAGAGTGACCCAGCTGGGTTTCCTTACAGATCACTAAGGGTGTCATAATACAGCACATGTCTGCAGTGAGAAACCTTGAAAGTAAAAAAACCCCTCAAAACCAACCAAAGAAAAACAAACAAATAAACAAACAAACAAAACCCAAAACAAAAAACCCAACAAACAAATTAAAACCCCCAAAACTAAAACAAAAAACCCACAAAATTCTTTTTAACAAAAGGAAAAAAAGAAGAGGTTTGAGGGTAGGGACAAGGAAAAAAAAATCATCCCTAGGATTGTCTGGAAACTCACAATAACATTATTGATAAAGCAGAAGTGAGCTGGGACCAGGGAAAGAAAAATATCTCAACACTCCCTCCAGAGATACCTGTGGAAGGACAGAGCTCCAAACACCTTGAAAATTAGGGAAAAATTATTACAGTAATTTCACGACTATAAGGCGCACCCTTTTGACTAAAATTTTCCCTCGAACCCGGAAGTGCGCCTTATAGTCCGGTGCGCCTTATCTGATGTACAAAGCAGCGAAATTTGCCAAACCGGAAGTGTGAGCTGAGAGCCATGGGGGGAGCCGGAAGTGCCACTGCAGCCGGCTGGGGGCGGGCCCGGAGGCCCGCGACAATGCCCCTGCCGGGTGGAGGCGGGCCAGGGGGACCAAGGCACCACCCCTCTCCGGTCCAGGCAGTCCTGGGGCCTCATGGCTGCCGGGTGAATGTGGGCTAGGGAGGCCGCGGCACCCGCCTTCCCGGGTCCAGGCAGTCTCGGGAGCCCATGGCTGCCAGGTGAATGTGGGCAAGGGGGGCCGCGGCACCCCCATTCCCGGGTGGAAGCAGTCCCAGGAGCCCACGGCTGCCGGGTGAATGAGGGCAAGGGGGGCCGCGGCACCCGCCTTCCCGGGTCCAGGCAGTCCCGGGAGCCCACGGCTGCCGGGTGAATGTGGGCAAGGGGGGCCGTGGCACCCGCCTTCCCGGGTCCAGGCAGTCTCGGGAGCCCATGGCTGCCAGGTGAATGTGGGCAAGGGGGGCCGCGGCACCCCCATTCCCGGGTGGAAGCAGTCCCAGGAGCCCACGGCTGCCGGGTGAATGTGGGCAAGGGGGGCCGCGGCACCCCCCTTCCCAGGTGGAAGTAGTCCCGGGAGCCCACGGCTGCCAGATGAAGGTGGGCTAGGGGCCCCGTGGCACCCCTGCTCCTGGGTCCAGGCAGTCCTGGGGAGCCATGGCTGCCGCGTGAATGTGGGCTAGGAGGGCCACGGCAACCCCGCTCCTGGCTCCAGGCAGCCGCGGGAGCCCATGGCTGCCGGACGAAGGCAGGCTAGGGGGCCGGCAGCAGCCCCGTTCCTGGGTCCAGGCAGTCCTGGGGAGCCATGGCTGCCGCGTGAATGTGGGCTAGGAGGGCCACGGCAACCCCGCTCCTGGCTCCAGGCAGCCGCGGGAGCCCATGGCTGCCGGATGAAGGCAGGCTAGGGGGCCGGCAGCAGCCCCGTTCCTGGGTCCAGGCAGTCCTGGGGAGCCATGGCTGCCGCGTGAATGTGGGCTAGGAGGGCCACGGCAACCCCGCTCCTGGCTCCAGGCAGCCGCGGGAGCCCATGGCTGCCGGATGAAGGCAGGCTAGGGGGCCGGCAGCAACCCCGCTCCTGGGTCCAGGCAGTCCTGGGGAGCCATGGCTGCCGCGTGAATGTGGGCTAGGAGGGCCACGGCAACCCCCTTCTCAGGTGGAAGCAGTCCCGGGGGCCCATGGCTGCCGGGTCCAGGGTGGCTCGGTGGCTCGCGGCACCGCCCCTACCGGGTGGAGGCGGGCCCGGGGGCCAATGGCTGCCGGGTGGAGGCGGGGCCTCGGCCAGCAACCCCACGGGGTGAGCTGGGGGCGGGGCCTCACTGCAAAAAAAAAGTGCGCCTTATAGACCGGTGCGCCTTATCTGATCTACAAAGTTGCAAATTTTGCCGAATCCGGGGGGGTGCGCCTTATAGTCCGGTGCGCCTTATAGTTGTGAAATTACTGTAATTTTGTCAAGAAAGGAGAGTAGAAGAAGAGAAAGGACAGATCTTTTGAGACTTGAACTCTGAAGAAAATATGGTTGATGAATGTGGATTTTGGTTGGGGTGTTTTGGCTGGGTTTTTTTTTTTTTTTGTGAGTATTTTAGGAAAAGAAATAACAGCTTTTGTTTTCTGTCAAAATAGTGATATCCACAGAATTATAGAATCATCTAGATTGGAAAATCCTTTAAGGTCATCAAGTCCAACCTTTGAGCCAGCACTACCAAGGCCATCACTAAACCACATCCCCAGGTGCCACATCTCCACACCTTTTAAATCCCTCCACGAATGGTGACTCCACCACTTGCCTGGGCAACCTCTTCCAATGTCTGACCACCCTTTTGGTGAAGAAATTGTTCCTAATATCCAACCTAAACCACTCCTGGTGCAGCTTGAGGCCATTTCCTCTCATCATCATCATGAAATCGCATTTTCTCTCATCATCATCCTCATGGCTTTCCAGCCCCTGATCCCCCAGCCTGTGTCACTGCAGGTTTTTGTGGCCAAAGTGCAGGACCCAGCACTTGGTCCTGTTGAACCTCATGCTGTTGGTTTTGACCCATCAATCCAGCCTATCCAGATCCTTCTGCAGATCCTTCCTACCCTCCAGCAGATCAACACTCCAACCCAAACAAGTGGGCAGCCAGGTGGGATTGCAGCTGGACTGCTCCCCTTCAGTACAGAACTAAGAATTATGCAGCAGCTTCTTGCTGAAAGCAGTAGATGTAAATAGTTCAGCTGCTATTTTGTTGTGGGATTTTTTTTTTGTCAATATTGACTACAAAATGTTCTGGGGAAAGATATACTTTTTACTGCAGGCTACCCTAAACTAGCAAACACTCACCTTGTGTGAGAGGCTGCAAAGCAAAGCTCCTGTCCTGAAACTCATCTTGTAGAACTGTTGATTGCTTCCAGTCATTTCTAACCAGCTCATTACCATTAAATAGGAACATTTAGGCCCCATTAATCATCACTCAGTTGAGTAACTAGTATTACTAGAATTAGGAATTAAGGACAGGTTTGTAGGGCTGTACAGCAACTTTGCATGTGACTGGGATCCAGAGATAGGAGCAAAATTTCCCATTCAAAAGGACAAATCCACAGCCTGAGCCATGAGCCCCACCCTGTGAGAAGTTATCAGAACTTGGGGTCTTTCATGCAGTTCTTAGAACAGGACACAGCCCCAAAATACAGCCCCAAATGATACAGCTTAGAAGTTTCCTGAGCAAAAATCTTTACAATCTACCAGACAACTCCAACATTATTCTCTTCCAACAGTTTTTTATTATTTAATATTTTGGGTTTTTGAGGCTGATTTCCCAGCCACCCTCAAAAGAAAAGGTGCAGTATTAGAGCCAAGCACATACTCACTGGAATTGAGGAGGATCATTGCCTTGACACACAGATACTCCTTGTGCTGCAGTTTCAGCTCTCGGAACCTCGAGGTCATGGCCAGGAGCATATCAAAGATCTCCAAAATCCCCTCTACACATTTCCCCTCATCCCTATGGAAACACAATCAACATGTTACCAAAAAAGTAGAATTAGGGAACTGACTCAGATGAAAGTCAAAGCATGAAAGAGGCTGCAAAAGGCCTGTCTTATCTCATCTTTGGGAGAATTTAAAAGGCTCTATCATGGAATCTAAATTGAAAACTACACTGGTATGAAAGGTCAGCATTTATAAGAAACTGTTTTTCTCTGTTTAACAGAAGCTGTTAAAGTGCAAACAGGATTGCCATAAGTGTGATCACATTTCTGTATCCTCTCAGCCTGTATAATTCTGGATAATCAGTTTGAAATCCTGTAGTGCAGGGCACAGAACCACCTTGAATAATTCCCCAGATTTGTTCCACAAGGAGTTACCCAAAACCAATAACAAAATATTTGTACCTAATGGAGGCCTCAGGACTTGGTAAAAAAGAAAGACTTCCTGAAATAAGTTGCTCGGAATAACAAGACATTTTTAAAGAATAAAACAACTCTTGTTCCTATCTCCTGGCATTTCTTCTGTGTAGGTATTGAAAGGTATTTGGGGTTTTGGTGGTTTTGTGGTTTGGTTATTTTTATATTTGCAAGTGTTTGCAGAATTCAACTTTCTCCATCTTGGATATGAGAAGTGTTCCTATTCTGAGATCTGAAAAACACCCCAAACAAGTCATACCTATTTGTTTAAAATTCAGCTGTGGCAAATTTCAAATTACTGAAGTTCTGTTCCACTTTTTTTTTTTTTTTGTTAGTTTTGTTTATACAAACTGGACTAAAAGGGTGATTAAGCTCTACAACAACATCATTCAAAGGGAGGTTTCTAATATTCTTTGTAACAGGAGATTTTTTTTCTCTGTAATGTTTTTAAGGTGAGACAGATTTAAGCACAGCAGTGCAGGAGAATAAAAGAAACATACTGGATCCCAAGAGAAAGGTGCAGAGCCTTCAGGCTGGAGGCAGGAACATGCAGGTGCCACCACCTAGGGGCAGCAGGTTCTGCCTGCCTGCAAAAAGTATTTTTTATTGCCCAGTTTCCTGTGCTCCTCATAGCAAAGAAGAATATTAAGCTTTAGAGAAGGACAGGCAGCTGCCAGATTCGAAACATGGACAGGGTCCAGAGAAATATTGTCTGCAAAGATTATGAATGAAATGAAGGCTCCAAGGAGACCTCAGAGTCCCTTCCAGTGCCTGAGATGGGTCCAGGAGAGCTGGAGAGGGGATTTGGGAGAGAGTCTGGAGGGACAGGACAAGAGGGAATGGCTTCAAATGGAAAGGGAGTAGGTTTAGATTAAAGATCAGGAAGAAATTCTTTGCTGTGAGGCCCTGGCATAGGTTGCCCAGAGCAGCTGTGGCTGCCCCATCCCTGGGAGTGCTCAAGGCCAGGCTGGATGGGGCTGGGAGCTCCCTGGGCTGGTGGGAGGTGTCCCTGGCTATGGCTGGGGGGTGGAATGAGATGATCTTTAAGGTCTCTTCTAACCCAAACCATTCTAGGATTCTAAGTTCAACTAAGACAAAAACAATCATGTTATAGACCAGGTTCATATAATGATGTCCTGAATAAAATTACAGCATGCCCAGACACTTGTAAGCTCCCACTCTTGAGGAAATGAAGAAATGCTCTATCCAGCACATATTAACTCTTGAGCAATTAAATGTATTGTACATTTTCATCAATTTCTGATCATTGCACTCTACAGTGCAGCATGTCCTTGTATTGAATTTTATATCAGCAAATAATATTTATTTCCTCTGTTTTAAAAATTAAATTTTTTTTTGTTATTAGCCAATTTTGCCTGTCTGTATCTACAATGATAATTATTGATTGCAAATCGCAGAACTGGTTTAAATCTGAATTTTTCCAGGCTGAAAAAGCTAAAAGACATTTTAAGACTACCCTGACTTTTTACCAATGTGAAGCTCAGGTCAAATCCTTCTAAGGTTCTGTAGAAAAACATCCTTACTAATCCATATTCTGCTATGGAAAAATAATCTTTAAACTTGCAAACACCCTGCTGTACTATTGAAAAAATATTCTTAGTATCCAACAGCAGGCTAGGGGTCTTTAAATCCCTCTCAGCTGGTGCTCCAATGTCCACTATTATAGCTAACTATGAAGTCTGCTGTAGTGGCAGGAACAAAAACAGGCAGGTAGGCTATTTAAAATAATTAAAATAATGCCTGACACTCTATCTTCTGTTTAATGAGGGATGTAGGCACAAATGGACAATGTGGTGCCTTGTGTTGCTGTATCGACAGTTTCAGCATCTAGAGATCTGGAAAAAAGGGAACAAAACCACCAAAAGATGTGGGAAAAAAGGCAGAGAAACTTCACACTCTACAGGAGTTCAGGAATTTGCAAGTTCAACAATGATTTTAAAGCTTGGCATTCCTTAAGCCCCTGTAAGGATGTGGAACCTTGGGACATTATTGTTACAAGCACAAGTAAATTAAAAAGTTAGATGAAATATTAATAACATCTGCCATGCTTAATCCTCTTCCTCTTACAATTCAGCTCACCTTCAGACAGCAAATATCAAGTGTTGTCAAGAAATTTATTCCTCTTACCTGTCTAATACAAGGTCTGGTGCAAAAATCAGTTTCCCAGGATGGTCGATGGATCTCCACATCAAACCAATCATTAGAACTTCCATCCAGCAGCTCTCCAAGAGCCTGACTTGGTCATAGAGGCTGAGATCAATGAAGCCTAAAGTGATACAAACAGCATAAAAGAAATCAGTTTGTCAAATGCTCAGTTTTGATAAAGAAAAATGAGTATATGAGAATAAAAAAAAAAACAAGAGAGAACTAAAGGTTGTGAAGATAAGGGAGCACCAACATCCAAAGTGCCAGGCTGCCAGTTCAAATTGGAACAAAAACATTTGCTATTATCTCCTTCCACAAGATATTTGGAATAAAGCAAAGTGGTGTTTTAGTGCAATTAGTCCCATACAGCTGGTGAAACTCAAATGACTGCAGAGTCACCTGCTTTATGTTCTTGTTCTAAAAGAGGAGAGATGTTAGAAAAAATATTGAGAGGGTGAGGCACTGGCACAGGGTGCACAGAGCAGCTGTGGATGCTCCATCCCTGGGAGTGTTCAAGGCCAGGTTGGATGGGGCTCTGAGCAACCTGGGATAAAGAGAAGTGTCCCTGCCCATGGCAGGGGGTTGGAACAAAGGGATCTTTAAGGTCCCTTCCACCCCAACTCATTCTATGATTCTATGGTTCTGATTCTATGATTTATTTCTCTCCAGAATTTATACCAAGATAACACTTAGATAACACTGCAGCACAGCCAGAAGTCAGAGACAGTCACAGCCTACCTTTTTCCTTCCCCTGAAGAAAAAAAAAGATGACTGTGGAAAAAATAATGTCTAGAAGTCAAAAAAAAAAAAAAAAAAACCAAAAATATTACACACTCCAAACCAAAAGATCAGAAATGTAAATTATCAAAACATGAGTGGGAAAACAGACTGCTCAGTCAATGAGGAAAACACAGATATGATGAAGAGCTGCTCAGTGATCAAAACCAAGATCAGGTCACAGTTTTCAAAGCTGAGCTTCTTCAGATCTCTGACACTGCATGGTGACAAATCCACACAGCCTGGCCAGGGTAGACAGGTTTCCTGAAGTTCTTCCCAGTTGTCTGAGGTCTTAAAACACACACAGGACATTTGGGCTGCCAAATAATCTCTCTGGCAGGAATTTATACAAATGCTTCATGTATTTTTGATCTTATTACACTACTCAGCTGGAAGACAGTCAGTGACACATGAACTGGGCAATGCTCACTGTTATCACTGCTGAACGTGCTGCTTTCCAAAGCTGTGCAACCTTTCCTTTGATTTTGTAAGAGGGGTAAACAGGAGCCTGGGAGTGCTACCTTCCCTCCTGGATTCCACTGTCACAGAATTTACTACAGAATGCACAGCCAGCAACAGATTATCTGCCACACACACTCATCATTTAAAACTGCTTTTAGGAAAATAATCAGAGAAGTGTAAATAGTACCAAAACTGATAGTGTCAGTTTCCTGGGAAACAACAGCCCAAAGACATTTCAGAGTATATTTAAATAAACATTTACACTGGCATGCACTGGTTTCTCTAGCATAAACAAGGAATAATCAGGTTTAGAAACTCTCTCGGTTGAGTGAGATGTCAGACCAAGTCCCAGGGTTCAATCTAGAGGTTCTCAAAATGCAGATTTATCACGGATGTCATCTGCTAAACTCACATTATCAGCAGCACTAAGCACAGCTGTCTTCTCTTCTCTTTTTCGTAACAATCTCATGCTCCAAAGGTCCAGGACAGCAAACCACCAGCACAGCTTTCACTGCAGGGTCAGGAGCCCCATTTAATTTCCTCCAGATGACATTAAACTAATAATTTTTCTCTGACTGTATCACATGTCCTTTGGACTGTGGGCTCTATTCCTTATAATTTAATTATAAATTGCTAAGACAGGCAAGGAAAAAAACTTGTACTGGATGTGTGAAAACTAGAAAAAAAGACACTGCTCTGGTCAGCAACACCCTAGGCTGCATAATGACTCCAAATTTCGATATTGTGACAACACCTCATCGATTTGCAATACAGCTTCAGCAGTGAACCATGTCAAACTATTTTAGACTAGGTCACCAAAGCAAGAGGCAATTATAGAAGCTGTGTTCTGCTGCCTGACAACCGAGAATTAAAATACTTTGAATTCAGAAGGAAAAAAATCCAGATGTCAGCTTCTATTTTACTGAGCAACAAAAAAATATACTCCATTAGGCTGAAACTCCAGAACAAAAATACAGCCACTGAATAAAGTTCATAATAAAAGACTGTTATTAAATATTAAATATGAAAACCCCACAAAATAAAAACAGGCATTTTTCCTATTTATGCAAAAACTTACCGTGAATACAATAAGGAAAAATAATTTTTTTTTTCACCTCGAGTGGTGAAAAATCCAATACTAACTTAGAGAAGAAAATGGGCTTCTAACCCAGGTAAACAAAAGCCAATATTCAGCTTTTCAGAAAGTAAAATTACTATTCACTGGGTCATTAGTCAAAAACTCTCTATTTTTTCCTACGACATTTCCTCCAGGAACCAGTCAGGGATGGACATGATTACCTTCAGGCAAGAGTTTTTGAAAAGTAAAATTCCATGTCTGAGCTTTAGTCATCGCAGCTTTTTAATGAAAAAGTAAAAAAGTCAATGCACATTGAAGTTAATGGTCTAACTGCCATATAATATGGCAGTGTCACCTATAATTGGGTGCATATGAAACATCACACCTATTTTTGGCATTGCTCTAAAATGCTGTTTATTTCTGTTCTCTGCAACAGGATGATCACAAAAAAACCCCAAAGACAATAAAGTGTCAGCATTCCCAGGAACTGTTTTGAAGGGGTTTGATTGTTTCAATGGGTTTTCTTCATAGTTATCTTACTACCAAACAAAGGTTTTATATCTGACACATGTTGGAAATAAACTAAAAGTGACTGATCCCAAAATTGAGGTTGGTTTAGAAACTGATCTTGTAAAAAATAAAAATAATTAATCTTAACTGGCTGAGGGTTTGGATTTGTGGGTTTGTTTTTCCAAAAAAAAAAAAAAAAGTCTCAGAGTTAAAAACCAGAAATTAATAAATTAATAATAATCAGAAAATGGAAATGGTTGGGTTGGGGGTTTTTTCTGCTGAAATATTGGTTCAAATGAGGTCATTTTCTAAGACTGATTTTCCTTTATAATTCACTTCCTACCAGATAAACACAACTAAGTGGAGTCCTCTGAAATGGCACCCTCTGATCACATTTTTATGATTAGACAAGAAATTTTAACTATAGATATCATTTAACCCCTTATGGTTAGTTCACAGTTATTTTCAGTTTCTTAAGTCACAAAAATAAGTCTAAAGGATTTTAAAACATCCCAGATTAAGAGCACCACTATCACCACTTTGCAGATGTGCAGCATGGTTTGAGATGCTCTGGGGTGCAAACATCTCCTCCCCAGCAGCTCAGCAGCTGGCCTGGAATCTGCACACCCCAAAACCATCTCACCTGGACCCTCCCACACAGAGTCTTAGGCTGCTCTGTCCCTGGGAGATGTGTTCAGCAGTGGGAGCTGCAAGCACATCAACCACTCCACCTAGACACGAAATAGGATGTGCTTTCCTGGCCGCTAAATTCCTAATTTGAGGATTGAATGAAAGGTTCTCCTCCAAGTTTGCTTCCTGCACTGTGCATACACTGTGTTTCTGGAGGGAAGGGCTCCTGTCACGTTTTCCATGTGTGTTCTCCAGCAGCAGGGCAGGGCACACACCAGCATGCTCTGAATCCTTCAGCAGGAGAGAATCCATGGAGTGCTGGCTCCCACCAGTGCACTCTATCTGAAACTCAGGATTTAGCCCCATGCTGCTGTGAGTTCACCAATTATTCCATGATTTTAGCTCACTTCTAGTTTTTATTCTGCCTGTTTCAGTCATGGGTATTTCATGTAGAAGGAGCTGCAATGCTCACTGTTTCTGGTTTGTGAGACGTGAAATGGTTCATTGCCATGATGCCATGGGTATGTTTGAGATATTTCAGGCAGTTGTACTGCAGTGCATGCTCTGGATGCTGCCAACAACCAAAAGAAGCTTTACTGATTTTTGTTTTGAAGGAGTGCACATGATCAATCTGAAATCAATCCTGAGCTCCACTGATGTTTTTCTGTAGCAGCTCTGTTAAATGAAATGATTGCAGACACCCAGGACTTGGACACCCTTCAATTATCACCACCTGGAAGAAATGGATTTGTAAAGGATTCTCAAAGCCTGACTAAAAGCTCACAGTCTTGGACACCTGTATGCAAAGATAAGGTGTGTTGACTTAGAAAGGCCATGGAGTAGAGAAGACATTGTTGAGAGAGAGATGGAACTAGAAACAAGTTTCAAGCTATGGCCCTGCAGAAAGACCAGATATTTTAGAGAATTTGAACTGTGAAAGATGCATTGTAGCCAGACCATGTGGGATAAAATAATAGGTGATTGGTGTTCAAACTATTAGCACCATTGTGTGGCAAAAGCTGATAGGCTGAAAAATATTTATAAGGTATTGAACCAAGAAATAAGTTGGCTTCTGATAGAATGGTATAGAGTTTTCCATTTCTTATGTTTCACCATTCAATGAGACTGATAATGGAACAAATTCTTTTAAAGTGCCTCTCAGTTGTCCCATCTCTATAGAGCTGGGATTTTCCAACAACCAACTACTAGAAACCTCTATCAGTACTCAAAGTAAGAATCTGATGTTAAATGAACCTTCTAAATCAGCTTAATCAGGTACTTACAGCTGAGGTAGAAATTACATACAACAATTACATACAACTGCTTTGTAACAAAATGAACAGTTTTTGAGTAAGGACAGACAGTAGACTATGGGTTATATTGTGTCTAAATCAAAAACCGTCGAGGTTAATTACTGAGAGCAATAAACTCCCCATTACACAGGACAGAAGGCTTGACTTTCACACCATGCACGTACAGAGGGGGACACATTGACGGTAAAACCATTGACCGAAACAAACAAAAACCAAGGCTGAATTTCTCACCAGGAATCTTCTTGGCCCAGCCGATCATGTGCACCAGCTCCTTGTCCGCCAGCTTGGTCAGGGACATCATCATGGAGGCCTCGGTGAAGGGTTTGCTGGGCCGGCTGACCAGCACGTGGGGCGGCTCGGCCTCCAGCAGCGTCAGCACGAACTGCTCGGGGCTGACGGTGCTCAGCAGGATCTCCTTCACCCGCGTGGCCGCCTCGCTGTACTTCCTGGCTCTGCCCAGGCAGTGCACCCGCTCCTCCGCACCGCGGTGGCTCCGCAGGATCCGGTACCCGCAGCGTTCTCTCCTTGAGCCTGGTGACAGGTGTGGGGTCGAATTGGAGGGGTTTGCTGACAGGATTTTCCTCCCTGTCTTAGGTTGCACTACAGGATGTGACCAAAGGTATCTATTCTATCACCATCTGTTTAAACCAGGTGGGGCAGTGATCCTTATCTCCACAGGAGATATTCTGCTAATGGGCCATCCATTGAAACCAGGCAGGGCATTGTTCTTTATCTTTTCACAACCCATGCTTCCTCCAGCGAGTCATTTTCTGCCCATTGAGTCCCACTGTGTTACTGATAAAATTACTGCATCCCATTGGGAGATGCTCCACCCAGGGGGAAGAGGCAAGCCTTTCCTACCTAGATAAAAACTGATATTAAGAATACCAGGGCACCCTTTTTCCACTGGATCTCAGAGGAAAACTGGACCTTTCCACATCATCATTGGACCTTTGGAGGAAAACTGCACCCTTCTACAGGACCACTGTTTTAACTTCACTGCAGTAGGATGCAGTCGCCATTTAATGGGACTGCTACCAACACCCTGGCTGACAGGGTGTCAGGTTGTACTCTGGCTCTGTCAGCATTTTGGGTTTGTTTTTTGTAATACTGTATTTCTACTTTAATTTTCCTAGTAAAGAACTCTTATTCCTAATTCCCATATCTTTGCCTGAGAGCCCCTTAATTTCAAAATTATAATATTTTGGAAGGAGGGGGTTTACATTCTCCATTTCAAAGAGAGGGTCCCACCTTTCTTAGCAGACACCTGTCCTCCAAACCAGGACACTCCCTTAAACCCAAATATCTGGGGAGAACACCCTTTAATATTGGATGTTCTAACATTAAGTTTCTAGGACATTCAACACTTTGTCCCCACTGACTTTAGCTGAAGGGTTTTGTTTATTCTACTAAACAAAAGTAAAAGTTTAAAAATGTTTGGTTTTGAACCTTGGTTTAAAAGTCCAGTCCAATGGAAAACTCCCATTGACATCAAAAAGACATAAACCAGATCTTTAAAGGCAAATAAGACAGCTGATTGTAAATTTTGTTTTATAGGTAAACTGGGGAACAGAAGACTTGAAAGTCTGGGCCATGTTACAGACTAAATGCCTCAGGAACAAGCACAGCTGGGCCTCAGACTTGGATGAGTCTTGGATGAAACCCTCAGCCAGGGTTTCACAAGATTCAAACCATTGTCTCCCCATGCCCCAAAAAGCCAGCAGGAGTTTCTCCAAAGGGAATTCAGATATCTACAACTAAGAGCAAACACCCAGAGTTCTGTCTGCAGAAGGCTATTTCTGTTGCAAAGAACAGATCTTTACATTCACAGGTTTAATTAATTGTTCATTCTGACAAATGTAAACATTGTCCAATTCTTGGTCAGTGTCATTGGTAGCATCACTGTTACCTGTTTTTGCATAGCTTCCAAGGAAAGAGTCCTAAAGCTTCTCCAAAACCATAATATTCATAAAATACTCAGCTATAGTTCTACTTCACCTAGCAAAGAGGTCCAATCATAAACCAAATTAAAAATAAGGGCAGTGAGGGCACAAGAAGTTGATTTCAGATACTGTTGACAAGGCTTTGTCTTGCTGAATAAAATGCTGGGTGAATGCATACTGGGGATCATGTGCAGAGGAACCTCAGGTGGAGGTGGCTGCTCAGGTCACAGTCCTGTCACACCTTCAGCAGCTGCCAAACAGCATTTGGGTCATTCTGTGGGAGGGCTGAATGCCAAGGCCAGTCAGGAGCAACCTGACTGAATAAGGACCAGCACAGACTTCTAGGATTTTTAGGATGTGGACATTTCAGTTTCATATGGCTCTCACTCCCTCACTTGCTGCCTGTTCAATAAATCATGTTGGATGCAGGAGAAAGTTAAAGAAGTTCTCAATATTGAAGAAGATGCTTTCCCTGGAAATCCAAGAGGTTGGAGGAGAGCAATAGGCAAAGCTGGTTTGATGAACAGACCCCAGGCACAGAGCTATCCAAGTGGGACAAGCCATTTGGAGCTGGAAGTATTTTTCAGCTGCAAGTCCAGCTGAAGACCTGCAGCATTTGGAGAAAGGAACTTTTTTTTTTTTTTGCAACTTTGAAAGGGATGTGGGTATGATGAAATGGGCTGAGTGCAGACAAGAAATTTGCACAAATAATGAAGGAAATAAATAATTTGTAGAACCAAATGTTTAGTCAAATGACAACTAGGTAGAAGTTGCCATAACAGATGAACAGCAACTAAGGGAAGATAACATACCAGCAGAGACAGTCAGAGTTTGAGACATTATCTTCTGTAGATTCATGGAATGTGACTCGATGAAAATTCCCAAAGAAAGGTTCCCTGCAGAACCACAGAAGTAACAAAGCAATTTCTTCCCTCATCAGTCTCAGCAAATCCTTTCTGAAGAGAGTCAAAGGCCACCAAGGTATAGACTATTTTCTACAAAGGCACCTGGATTATGTAGTGAACTCTGTGCTAAGCCTCATTTCTTGACTAATGCACAAAGGTCAAGAGGAAAATCTTGAAGTGTTTTGTGAGCTTCCCAAAAACTAAAATGGCACAGTGGGCTGCAGACTGCTCTGAAATCATGTAATGCACAGAAAGTAAAGACAAAAAGTAAAGACTGAGAGTGAAGTAGGCAATTGAAATGAGAGTGCAGCTGGAGACATATGAGGAGATGCCAGGGTATCAGGGTGCTCTGCCTACAGAGATGCATGGCCCTGATCTCCACAGCACGGGAGAGACCATAATCACAAAGCAAGCACATTGCTTTCACTATTTAGAAAGCTGAAGCACATTTCCCAAGGGCACCTTGAAATACAGAACAAGAAAAATAGCAGAAGGAATAAAAGTGAAGTCTGTGACATGCATTATCTGAGTTATCCTTTCAAAGTCACTGTCGTAAAGATCTTTAAATAACATTTTGTAGCCTATAAATTTGAGCTTATATAAATGTGCAGAAAATACACACAGGTAATTGCACAGATATGTTAATGAATATCAAAGAAATCAAATTCTAAAGCAATTTTAAAAGTACTTCAGCATTCTGTTCTAATTGACAAAATCTTGAACAATTTCCTTCTGCACAGCTGCACTCAGTGCTCCATCTAAAGATAATTCAATCAGGTTATGATTTTGAGAGGTCTCAAGACTTGTGGAGGATTCTTACTGGGAACTAGCAAACCACTTTAAATTAGTTTAGGTTATTTAACTGAATCAGGTTTCTTATATAACCAGTTCTTATTATATAAAATATGCCCTATTTAAAACATAAACCAAATTTCTATAATCACAATTACCAGTGGAGAAAACCGGACTAGGAGTATTACATTTCTGCATAAAAAAACTTGCCCTAAAGAAAATACAACTGATGACAAAAACAAGGTGGGAAAAAACCCAATCAAAGCAGATTCTGAGTTATTTGTGGTATTTTTTATTCACCACATATTGCCAAAGCAGAAGTAGGCTGAATCACCAAGCAGTGTGCATAAAAGATACTTAAAAGAGATATCATTTATTAACACTTGATATGTTTTTCTGCTTGCATTTAAAGAAAAAGAAAGCTACATTTAAACTTTCTAGTCAACTGACACAGCAGAAAACACCAGTATTTCCAATTAAAACAACTTTCAACAATATAAAGGAGCTTCTTTTCTTTCTATTCAAACCCAAAGTTTAGGCAGGACCAAGAAATTTTATCTATACATATTTTAGCATACAACAGATATGTATAACTGTTTGTAAAACTGTATATTACAAATAATTATAATATTTAAAACCTAACGTTTTGATAAGTAGATACAGAGATGTGGATCAATGTGAGTAAAGGCAGAGCAATAAAATACAGCTTCCCAAATTTGGGGCTATCTTCGACTTCCAAGCTCCCTAACTGTACTTCATATCTAATATTCATTTCTATAAAGGTAATTCAGGCAATTGCAGAAGTGCAAAATGATCAAATCCCTCATTCTTCCTACCACGCTCTCCTTATTTAGAGCTATTTTGTGCAAGAAAATTGCTGTATTCAGCTGAGAATGCTGGACCAAGGGCAAGACCTTGAGCTACATCACCATAGACCGTGGGTAAATGACCCCAAGATATAAGAAATAAGACACGTTGAGAAAATGGTCATTAAAATGAGCCTGTTGTTCACTCAGCCATGGACAAACCACAGCAGGTATTACTGGCAGGGAAACACACTATTTTTCAAGCTTTGCAGATTCTCTGAGAATCAAAAAGCAGTCTGATATGATGGGCAGTTACATGGCATGCTTCCCTTCATACTGATTTTGGTCCCTGGCAATGGCTCATCTAACTAACCAGTTCTGTAGCAACGGCAGATTCTACCATTTAATATTTTATAATCAGTTTTTGAAAGTGTGTGAGCTTAAAACTGGTTCCAGCACGCATTGATACATCATTATCACGCCAGTCACCTTTGAAAGCAAATGTAAGTGTTCTGGTGAGTACATATTCCAGAGCAGAATCTCAAATTGAATTCTCAAGAACAGAGCCACTGACAAAGGAGCTGCCATCTGCCTGTGTGCACATGAGAACATGAGCTGAAATTATAGTGGCTGCTATGAAAGCTGAAATACAATTAATACATCTGATGTCCAGAGAATGTCTTGAAACATTTTGTCCCCACTTCTTTTCCGTGTGAAAAGTACTTCACAGTATTTCAACTGCACACAGCAGCAACAGACAGGAGAAAGAGCCAAATCCTGAAGCAGCCCACAGAGAAATCTGTTTTCCTTCCTGCAGACTTGTCAAATGGTGCCAGGATTCAAGAGCAGCATCTCTCCATCACTTTTGAGTGTGGCCTCTCAGCCTCCTCACTCAGGGCTGAAAGGAGCTTTATCTTTGGAACAATTTCAACATGTTGAGAAGTGACACATGGGGAAAAAGATACAGGAGCAGAGCAGAGGAGGGAAATAGGAGTCAGGGAAAATGAAAAGTCCTTGTGAAAGAAGGTCTATTTGAGCCTCAGGAAGGAAACCAAAAGGAAAGCAGGGCATAGCTGCTCCAAGAGTGCAACTCCCCTCTTCTTCACTGCCTTTGACAATCAGTCCAAGTCCATTTCAGCACCACTGGTAAACACCAGAAAGTTCCAAGGGAAGATCAGTTTTATCCTGATCTGTTTTATTCAAATTTTCTGGGCAGAGTTTACTGCAGTCTTTCTGTTTTGTTTGTTCCTGATGACAGTGTAATTTTTTTTGTAATTATTTTTCTACCACTGTTTAGGAGTCCTACTGCCAAACTTTAGCAGTAGCTTCCTTGTTTGGAACAGCAGGGAACATGGATTTCCTGCAGAGGAATTGGCAGATGCAATGTGTATGATCCTTGAGCTTTGGCAATGATGGTATATTTCATAAGAAAATCCAATATCACCTTAATACAAGGCACCACAAGCTGGCCTCCACCAAAACACCTGTGGCATGTTGGGCTGACTTCTTAACATTTCTGAAGGTGACTACACCCAAGAGAATTTCAGACCAAGGAGCTGCAGAGCAATACTTCTCTGCCATCTCCTACTTTTGGAAGATGTCCTGTACTGCTTAATCACATTTAGGCACAGAAATGTATTTAAACACTCGAGTACCTATGGGTGGGTTTTTTTCTCAAGTTGTCTATTGATAATATGCAAAGTGAGGATTTAAAGATATGGGAATGGTGCTGAAATTGTATGAAGAGCTCTCATAAACTACAAAGTGGCAATTGAACTTCTTTTATCACTTCTGCTTGACACAAGTCTCCACTGAGCAAAAATGCACTCACAAATCATTCTGTCCCATCCAGGGCTTTGGCAGATGTGAACCAATCCTTTCTTTAAGTGACCTCAGAAATGAGCAGAGATGCAGAAAAGCCTTCATTAAAAACAAAGTGTTCTCTTTTATGGCTTTCTACAATAAAAAGTTTTTATTAAATCACAGTTCTTGGGAGAAAATGTCTGAGAGATAACCACTCTGGTCTGCAGGAAATGGCATTTACATTTCATGCAAGAAATCCAGTCTTAAAATCTCCCTGGTTTAAATGTTAAATGTCTGTCACCATGTGTCCATACATCAGCATTACTCACAGGTGCCACTTAAATCATCAGGTGACTCAGACAGTTCTGGGTAATTTTTATGTTTTTTTCTGAAAATAAATTGTTCAGACTCTCAAATTCTCGAGAGTTTCAAGCTAGTGCTACTATTTTAAAAAGCTAATTATTTCATTAATTCAATCTGGGGTTTTTGTTGTTGCTGTTGTTGTTTTGGTTTTGTTTTTGTTTTTTGGTCTGGCATAGTCATCAATGTCCTGCAGACATTCATTATTGTAATAAAACATTTATTAATATGTGACAAGATTGAAGGGAAGACAGGCTAGGACATAAGTCTAGGACATAAGTGCATACTGTAATTTATTACTTGTAATATCACAGTGCCTATGAAGTCTAATCACACACCAAGACTTTCAGGACAGGTAGAATAAAAGGATTAATTTAAGGCAAGCATCGTGGAAGTCTACCTTATAATATCATTCTGGAATCAATATTTATCAAACCTTTCCAATTCCAGAACTGGGGCTTTATAGAAACCTCCCTTGGAAAAACTTTGACCAAAATTCTGAGTCATAAAAATGACCAAAAGACAGTGGCACCAGTCAGAAGTAAGATTTTGAAAGGAGTATTTGCAGGCATAAGGCTTTCCTTCCTGGAGGTAAGACCCAACACCTAAGAAGTTGAGGTGTATCATCACTGCAGGAAAAGACAAGAGCTTCACATAGAAAGAAACATCTGACTTGAGCAGAAGAAACTAAATGTACTTCAGGAGAAAAAAACAGTACAAGGAACAGTTGAAATTTCAGTTCTACCCTGGGAATTATCAGCTAGAAATGAACAGGGAGGCTGCAGTCATAACAGATCACAGTGTGATTATGAACTGCCAGCATGATGTTACCTTCAAAAAGGCAAATAGGGTCCTGAGCTGTGAGCAGAGGAAAGCTCCTGCAGCAACAGAAGAGTATCAGTGCCACTGCAGTGAGGAGAGTCACCAGAGTGCTGTCCATGATTCTGGGCATGCAGGTGCAAATTGGGTTCTCTCTGCCTGGTGCAGGTGGAGGGACAAGCTACCCTAATGATTTCCAGATTCATCTACTTTCCTATTTTGCCAGATGAGAATTTTTCTTGGTTTATTTAGCCAACTAAAACAAATGTTGTGAGGGGATATGATGCAGTCCTTAAAAAAAACCAGGCCATTAACAACAAAGAGAAGAGGAGCCTCTAAGCTAAAAGAAAACATCACAAGAAAAAATGGACATTAATTGTTCAGCAATAAACGCAGGCTGAAATTCTAAAGAATGTTCCTAATGAAAGAAGTAATCTTTTGCAAACAGTCTTCAGATCAAATTTGTGGGAGGATGAAAACAGTGTCTAGTTTTGAAACAGAAATAGGTATCTACATTAAATTGGATGAAACAAGATGCATGCCTGCAAAACGTGGAGAGCCAAGAAGAGGGAGCTTCTGTCCACTCCAGTGTTCTTATGGATTATTTTCCCAGCCTTTTCTATTTACATACATTGGGGAATCTATTAGAAACAGCAACCTTGACTGTAAAGATACATTAGATTGAAACATTTCTCAAATAATTTTTTTATTAAAAGTAACCTGTAAAATATCGTCTATAAATGATCAAGTGCACTGAAGTCACATTGCTGTAAGTACAAAACAGGGATAAAAGGAAAGGCTGGATAATTCTGAATGACAAAGAGTGGTTGTTCACTGTTTCTTTTGGTGGAAGAGCTGTGGGGCATCATCTGAAGACAGATTGTTCAAAAAAAGGAGCTGTCCTCCCACTGCCTTCCCCTCGCTGCCACACCAAAGCCCCCCACAAAATCCTGGCAAGGAAGGAGCTGGTTCTTCCCAGGATGGGTGGCCAAGCTGCTGAGGAATGTTGCAGAAGCTAAGTCTTTATAGGATTAAAATGGAAAACTTGCCATTCTACTAATGTCCCCAAACCACTGATTTTTGGAAGCTGAGAGCTTTCAGCAGTAGTTCCATGTAGGTGCTGGTCTCATTCCTACACTCCTCCTGAGGCACCACTCTTGCCACTGTCAGAATGGAGTGCTGGGGTAATTAGTGACTGCTTTGATGTGGCACTGCTGCTCCTGCAGTGCATCCAGCCAGGCTCCTTTACCTCACAGGAGCAGAGACTGGCTCTGGAAGGCTCTGGAAGAAGCAGCAGCTCTTGATTTCCCATTCTGCATGGCATGGAAGTAACTTGCCTGCTCAAAGCTCTGCAGAGGTTATATGGTTTTCACAGGCTTAACCTGCACCTTGCATCTTCTCACGGGTTTTCTTCTGAAAATGACAGATCTTCTTCAGCTTCAAGAATCAGTTAATTCCTTCCTATAAAACCTGATAAACCTTGCTTTAGTTGTTGTGCCTTCTTGGGATCTCAAGGGAAAAAAAGACACAGAATTGGCTGCAGGGAAGAAAAAGACAAAACCAGCAAAACCTCAGCTAAGAACGCAGACATTTCATAATTTGCCAGCCCGAACTCACCACATTTCATCATCCCCACTTCGTAGCATTTCCGCAGCCGGCACGCCTGGCAGCTCTTGCGCCGGTTTTTGTCGATTGTGCATTGATTGGTGGCTGGGCAGATGTAATCATTGTGTCCTGCAGAGGGGCAAGAAGGGAAAATTTAACATTTCCAACCATCTTGATCTTCTCCCGAATCAGGAATGTTCTTGACTTTGAATGACTCAATTTTTTGTATGGATATATCTAAACTCCATTAATTTATCTGATGCAAAAATGCATATTTATCCTATATTTTAACCATCAGCCTGTGGCCTCAAAATTATCCAGATAGCATTGCTCAACTTTATAGTGGTGACTGTCAAAAAACCAAGCTCCTTCTAAAACCAAGTAATTTTCTGAAAACAGAACATACACTCTTCTGGAAATTTGCTCCCACCAATTTCTTACTGTATATTGGGAGTGTATAGCTGGCAGACACCAGATTTTAAGGGGGTTTTTTTGCCTCAGTAGAATTAAAAAGAGCAGCTTCAGTCCTGCAAAGATTTAGGTAAACTACAGCTCTATTTACTGAGCTATGACGTGGTGAGTTCCAGGAATGAAGAAGCCTTTGGAAGATTGACCCTGGACCAAAGTTAACACAAAAAAAAAAAAAGCCAAGATGAAAGCAGACTGGTATGAAATAATGCACCCTGTACAAAGAAAAGCACAAGTAGAGGGTAAGTTTTAGATATTCTGAACATGTGTTTATCTTATTTTCATAGTTTTCACTGCAGCCTCTTTTGCTCTCTTCTCACTCTTTCCCATATCACCTCATTCCCAGCCAAACCCTTTTACGTTACTGTATTTCATTAATCAATGATCTGGTCCAAAGGTTTATTACTGTAAATTGGACTTAGGTACAATCCTGGTGTAAATACAGTTGAATCATTCCTGCCAAATAGTGGAACTGTCTTTTGCAGCAATTACCAAAGGGTGCAAAAACATTCACTCATTTACTTTTCTTAATATCTTTTCTCCCAGGCTGCTTTTTAAGTTGGTTTGGGGTTTCTTTTCCCCAGCCAAGAATATGATCAGGCAAAAATACAGCTACTAGGGTGATTTTTTTCTTTCACTTGGTGCAAATCCAAGAGTTCATGTCCCCAAGAGTAATTATTTAACTGAACCATTGTAACTATTTCCATGCAAAATTAGAATTATTTTAACCTTGAATTTTTGAACTGACAATTTTTAAAAGAAGAGATCACGTTACAATTTGTCCCATTTCCTACTGGCAGATAAGACTGAAAAACAAATTACTGTTTATCACTCTTCACACAGCATGGAGGGAGAGGAGGAGGAAGCTCTCTGTTGCACACAGGAGTATAAAGTGATTTAAAACTCTCGTGGCCTTGGGATAATTTAACTTGCAGGCAGATGTTCAGGGATGTGGGACAAACAGATTACACTACAAACTCAGACAAGCCAAGGAGACCACACACAGTTGCTCAGTCATACATCTAATTTTAATTTAATTAATGAGCCTGGTATTTTTGTATGTGGCAGGCCCAGAAGACTTTTATTTTAATACACAATATCCTGCATAACAACAATTGCAGCTGAGTGCTTGATAGTGTTTTATGCCAAGAGCTGGCTTTCTTTTATTTGTCATTTTTATTCTTTCATGTGAATTACAAGCACCATTACCTGACAGGGTACACTGAGGTGTACAAAAGACCACAGTGGGTAACTTGCTGGTGGCCCAAGTGCATGTGAGCAACACAGAGCAGACAAAGCATTTACTTGACAGAAAACACCTTGAGATCAAATTCTGTCTCCATTTGTGACAAACTGGACACAAAGGTCTCTTCAATTATTTTAGAAATCAAAAGTACTTGCACCAGCTTGTTGAAATTGCTATTCACCTGTGCAGAATTTGCACAATGAATTGAAAAGGCAAAACAAGTTCTGAATTAAATTTCATTCTCCTAGTCGCACCATCTCTGCCATATTGAGTGAAAAGAAAATATCTGAAGATTGCTAAAGGCGCTGCAGGCAGAAGAGGAAGAGGAACATTAAAGATCAAACAGTAACAGGATTTTCTGCACTGGTATCCATGTGTAGCAGCCAATGTCAATAGAAATGATTTTCTACCAAAAGATCCCAGGGGAGGCCAAAGATCAGGATAACTAGGCCAAGGTTAAAGAAATAAAGTGCCCCAAAGCTGCACAGTGGTGTTTAAGTGACTTCCACTGGTTGTGACAGCAAATGTGACATTAACTTCACACTGCAGCCACACAGCAAGCTCCAACTAAATAGTAAATATTTAGGAATTTAAACATGGAAGTGGAAGTCTTGGATAGAATCTGGCAGAGTAAGAGATACTGCAGTGCAGGCTCTGAGGGGTGGAGGGCTGAGCATTAACAATAATCAGTTCAGTACCTGATTTATGTTACACATTTTTCCATCCTCCATAGTGTGTAGATATTATACACTATGACTCAACAGTTCCAGGCAATACACTCTGGTCAAGAAGAGCTCCAAGCAAGCAAAGCCTCCAGATAATTGCTTACTCTTATTGAGTCTATGACGTCTAATTCTCAATTGCTACAACTAAGCTGGGCACAAACTCCCATCAGGTTCACAGGTCTGCAGTGCCATCCCTCCCAGGCCTGAGCTGCAGGGCCTCCCTGTGCTGTGCATTCCACCTCTTCTCTAAAGAAATCATTTGCTCACTCTGTAGTGTTTCCAGATCTTGATAACATCAGAGCCAAGAGATAAAACAGTCAAATGATGTGTTGCTCTATTTTCAGCATGGAGCACCAGACACCAGGATTTCAGAGCAGCTCATTAACAGGTCAACTGCTGCAGCCCCTGGTCACATGAAACTATTTATTTAAGCAAAATAATCAAAACCTGTTTGTCCTACCTTGAATGCTTCTTTTAAAAAACGCTTTGCAGCCTTCACAGGACCAGACCCCATAGTGGTATCCTGAAGCATAGTCACTGCAGACTGCACAGAAGTGGGCATCCTTTTTTGAGCCAGGATTATTTGCAATTGGGCTTGTACAGTCGTTGCCATTAGTTTTTCTTTTTAATGTTTCTCTGATAGAAAAGAAAACATCTATTATAAAAGTGGAAAAATTTAAACTGAATTGCAAAGGGTTTCATAATTTTCCTTTGTCTTCTCTTCTCTCTAGAGTCTTTGTGTTCCTGAAGACAGGATAGTGTGAAACACTGCTAAGCCTCTTCTGACAAGACAATTTAAAGCATGTAGTCAGATCCCAGAGATGACATGCTAGAAAGATGTAGGCATAAAACTGGACTACTGCTGTAGCAATCACATGAACCCTGGGAAAATTATATGGAATGCTGATGGGTCTTGAAGAACTACAGGAAATCCAGGAATTTGTAAACCTAGTGGATTTTGCCTCTTGGAAGCTTCATATGGAAAAGGAGAACTCAGAGAGCTCAGACTGACATTATAAATGCTACAATAAACAGAGTGTAGTTGCTTTGTCCAGTTAGTAAGGCAAAATTACAACACACATTCATTCTCAATGGTTTTTCTCATTCAATGACATTCTGGAGACAAAAAACTGAGGTGGGAATCAGCCTACAAGATCAGCTCATGATGTCAGACAAAGTTTTCTATTCAAAGTGAAAGCCCATCTTGATCACCCTAATGCTAAACAAAAAAAAGCAGCACAATTAATGAAATACTTCCATATGTTAGAAAAATTGTTGCTTTATATAAATTGGTAAGATACAGACATCCCTGAAGTGTTGCAAATAACCCCAAACATACAGGAACTTTTCTTCGTGACTGGATTAAAATTTAAACAGGAAAAACCATGAAAAAGCAGCCAATTCCTGACACCAAGATCCTGTAAACAAGCACAAGAGGAAAGGAACTTAAATTATCAGTAATGTTGGGTTTAGGTATAGGAAGTACATCCATTGTATCCTTTTTATCTGGACCTCATTTTCTTGGTGGGTTTTGTACATTGTGCTTTCAGGGCCAATACAATTTCTAGACAGAGAGAAAATAGTGTCATATACAAACTCTGAGCAGCTCAGAGTTTGAGAAAAGGAATGGTGTATAGTCAACTTATAGGATAAACTTAAGCAGAGAGGCAGAATTTAGGAACTCTCCTCATCTCACCTTCCAGAAGGATTAGGGAGAAGAAAAATCAGTTGGGATAAGACAGAAGGTAGCATGGTTTATGACTGCTACCGAACAAGGGCAAGTTTAAATAGAACGTGGAAACGTGCTTTAAAGTGCTGTCAAAGAGGCTTTAACTGATTTATTAAAAGTAGATTTTGTGCTGGTTTCATGACAGGAGGTAAGGACAAACACACCCACATGGCAACTGAAAATCATCAAGTCCATAAGTTTTTGAGGAGAACGTGCTCCAACTTCCTGGTAAAAAATTTGGAAAGGAGGAAAAGGTGCTTCTCGGAGCAAATTTCAAAACAGAAAAATTCAGATACTTGCTGTACAATTAAGTTACTGAGAGTCTTTTTTAAAATGTTAATTCATTCAGATACAGCACGGCAGAGGAGTGTTTAGGTATTTAACAAGCTCAGTCTTTGATTACACACACACCTTGTTAATGGGTTGGTGAATCACTGAGTTATTTCCCTCTCTGCCATGCTGGGAAGATCAGTGAGGGAGAACTCTCCCCAAGAGCAAAGGGGCTGTATCAGACATGCCTAAAATGCTGCTAATGCAAGGAGGGAAAAGCATTCCTATTCCTTCCTGTTCCCCCGTACTTGGAAGCAAAAGTAATTTGGTGTAATTTCACAATAGTAAAAATATATTTTTAAGCTTTACTTGGGAATCATTATCCAATTGTGAGGGTCAGAAGAGGCTCAAAATCAACTGGAGAGCCTCTCTGTGACTGATTGATATGCTGTGGAGAGCAGTGTTTATTGCCCTTGACAAAGCAGCGTGGGTATGGATGAAAATAAAGAAAAAAGCACCCACTGTAACATCTCGGTGAGGTCTGTTGGTTTTTACCTCTCAGCCATGACAAATGTTTTTAAAAAGCACTTTTTTCTTTCCTTGCTTACAAGTGTAACTACAGCCACCCTGCACACACACAAGCTGCAATGCATCCTCAGACTTGTGGCAAACAGCTTGGAACCATCTGGAACAGATCCCTTCTGCGGCCAGGCAGCTTGTCTGTGACAGCTGCAGCCTCACTCCAGGAGGCTCAAACCCCACCAGTTTGTCACTGCTGTCTGTGAGGACAGCAGACCCTGCAAGCAGTTTCAGGTAAACATCCCAAACCCTGGGACTCGGCTGCTCCGAGCGTCCCACACACGGGGCAGTGCAGAGAGGGCAGCCCCATGTTGGGTAGAGACAGCATCCCAGCTGGATGGACTGGGGTACCACAGGAGGCTCAGCAGAGGAATGAGCTGCCAGGTCCTGCAGGTGAGCTGGAAGTGGTTGGATGGATGCCCATAATGATCCTGCACCAAATGATGCAGGAAAATAGGGGATGTACCCTGGCAGCTACTGAGGAACCACATGGTGGAAGATTTATTGCTTTACACCTCCTGGTGCTCCTCTCTGTTTTATGATTGTGGTTTTTATATAGAGATACTACCTTTCTAAAAAAAAAATTAAGACTTCTCTTAAAGGAATAAGTCACTGATTTTCTCCTGGTCATCCTTCTACTCTGAGCAACCTGGTCTAGGGGAAGGTTTCCCTATTCATGGCAGAGGGGTTGGAACTAGATGGTCTTTATGGTCTTTAAGACATCTTTCAATTCAAACTATTCTGTGAAAAAGACATTATACGCCAGATTGTCTTGATTTCTGTTTAAGTTAGGTCATCATCAGCTGCATGAGCAGTAGTACTTACATATCTACATGAATAGCTGACAACATTTTTATTTAAACTCCAGTGAGACAGATTCAGCTTCCCTTCTCTTTGCTGTAGAGAGGGCACTGCAGAGCATCACACAGGGTGCTCTTGCTCCTGGGTTATTCCAGCTGCTGTCCCAACATATGGACAGCTTCAAACACTAACCTTCCCAGAGCTGGCAAAGTTTTGGAACATTAACCAAAGTGGAAGGAGTTTGGGTGTTATCCCTGTGCTCATCAAAGCTGCTTGGGGAATTCTCTACGTAAGTGCTACCCAAATGGTCTTTCCCAATCCACACACCTACACTGAAAGCGTATTTGCACTCCAGAACTGTATAAAGCCCACCCATTGCAGAAGGAGTGTGGGTAGTCTCAAAAATAGCACAAATCCTTTATTAACCATTGAATTAAAACTGTTGCCAGGACACACTATTTTTCATATTCCAAATGACTGCTGAAGTTAAATAAGGAGCCTATGAATAAACATACAGCTGCTGGAGCAGGAACAGCACCTGCACACCCTCAGCTTTTATCCATCCAACAAGTTGTGCCCATCAATGGAGCAATTTCATCAGCTGATGATCCAGATGCTGATTAGAGTTTGCAAATGAGTAAATGTGCAGAGCAAGAACCTGTTTTCGCAAACAGTTTCATGTCAGCTGAAAATTTAGCCTGTGGCTCTGCTCTTCACAACAACTTTTCAAAGTCAGTTGGGAACAGCAGCAAGAAACAGAGGCTTTTTCAGCAGCAGCCCCCTTTTAATGTGATGCATGCTGCTGTGTGACTGCCTATGCTAAAACAAAAAAGCAAAGAAAACATTTCCCTTGAATTTCAAGTTAACAAAAAGCCTTCATATCTATTAGAAGCAGTGAAGAAAATAAATAATCTGGGTAAAAATGAATTCAAACAGTATTGTATGAAAAGGCAAAAACAATGAAACTTTACCTCTTTCACTCAAAGGACTTAATCTGTCAGAGCATAATTAATTTTACTACACAAAATAGTACCTAGTAGTCTTGAACTTTTATTTTTACAATGTAAATTGTTCACAGACTGAAGGTATTTGTAATGCTCTGTGTTGGTGTATAGTACTATAAGGAGGTATTGAAAAAAAATAATTTCAGAAGTTACAGTAAAAACAAACAAACAAATAAATAAACAACACACACACACACCCAGATTGATTTGGTGTCAGTGAAGGTTTTTTTAGCATAGTGTTGTTTTTCAGAGGGAACAACACATAGAATTCAAATGTAAAAAGAAGAGGGAGCTGTAAGCAGCATTCAGCCAAGTTTGAAAGCAGCAGCAGCACTGACCTGCTCCCGGGCAGCACGGGCTCCATCGGTCGTGCCTCGCACCACAGGCTCTTGGGCTGCTCTGCATACAGCAGGGAGGACTGGCAGTGCAGGGTCAGGGGGGACAGGTGGCCAGGAGCAGACCACAGAGCACTGGGGCTGGAGGTTTGCCTCGCAGCCACGGCCTCTGGGTCCCCAAAATTGCTGGCAAGGTTGTAATTCACCATAGCAGGGCTGCAGAATGCCATCGCAGAGTATTCGTGTCTGTTCTCCATGTAAGATGAGGGGATGTAGACTGGACTGTGTTCTGCTGGCAGCGTGGACTGATTGCAGCTGTAAGGAGCTGGAGAGATGACACCAGCAGGTGAATTTTTAATTTCTGTTTTATTGCATCCAATATCCTGAAGTGGCAGCAACTGAGAGAAGTCCTTGTGAGAAGATGTGCACAGGGACATTTTGAAGCAAGATTGAAGAGTGTTGTTTAAATATTCATCCTAAGATGATAAAGAATAAAAAAAAAACAATCAAAAAGTAAGAAAGCTCTGCATTAAGTCTTCTCTATAAAAGAAAAAAGGAACCAGTAAAACAGAAAACATAAAAATGTCTCGTTAAAACAGATTATATACCAAATGCACTTAAATAGTCAATGTACAAATGTGCAATGTACAAATTTACTACCTTTAAGAAAGCTTTCTAGAACATCCTTAAAAATAAAGGTTAAAACATGCATTGAGTCCAGATTCCCTTAAAAAATAATAATAATAATTTTAAGAAAAAAACTATTTGAGGCCTGCCTGAAACAAAGATGAAGGTGACAACTTGGGTCTAAACAGGAGTTACAACCAGGGTAAATCTGCTCTCTATCAGAGATAAAATTACCCCAAGGCCCACAGCTATGGAGGAGAAATCAATTCCCTTTATAACAACTCACCACCTCCTGCAGTTAACTGCACTACAGTCTTCAGCCTGGTGCTTCAGGGTGCTTCCCTTTTCCATCACAAACATGTAACAGCAGGCATTTTGAGAACAAACACACACACATGCAAATCCCCTATACCTTCCAAAAGCAGAACTCCACTGCACATCCCTCTACAGAGGGGAGGAAGACAGGTAGTGGATGTCAGCAAGCAGAGCAACTTCATCACTGAGAGGTCCCTGGACACGGCACCTCTGAACAGAGCCATTAGAAAAGCACAAGTCATAAAACCCAGATATTTCCAAAGCTGACAATAAAACTCGAGTGATTTCGTAAGGTACAGAGATTTTATAATTCCCTGCAACTCTCCATCCCCATCCCAGCTACCCACTGTCCTTTCTTCCATCTGACTCAGCTGTCAAAACAAAGACATTAAATTTCCCACAGTGAATACTCTTTGCCAGATTTAGGCACATACAAATTATTTAAGAGAGAAAATAATTTTGAAAATGAAAAAAAGCCCACCAAAATTATCCTCCTGAGACAGATGTCTGTCCTAGAAGCATTATTTTACTGTAGCATTTAAAGCCATTTTTTCCTTTATTATTCACTAAGAGTTTCATTTACAATTCATTCCAGCTCTGAAGACAGACCTAGTTTGCAATTCAAAACAATTCTGTATCCAAAAAAGCAAGTTTCAGCCCCCTGAACTGAAATTGCAATGTACAGTAAATTCACGAATACAAGCCGCACTGACTATAAGCCGCATCTCTGGGTGTTGGCAAATATTTTGGTTTTTGTCCATAGATAAGCCGCACACGAATATAAGCCGCTCTGTCGTTCGCAGCAAGGACCCGCGTGCAATTATTAACAGAACCGTGGGAGGGCGGGGTTTACTGGCTGAGCTAAGGCTGTGCAGGCTCGGCCCGCTAGGGGCCGCTGACGGGGCCAGGTGGGCCAGCACGGTGCTGCAGCTCGGGGCCGGCCGGCGCTGCCACTGGACTCGGTCACCCCGGGTCGGCGCTGCCCTGCGGTGGCAGGCAGGGACGGAGCTTCCCCTGCTCCTATGGCAGCGGCGGCGGGCGGGGACGGAGCTTTCCCGCGCCCGTGGCGCCGGCGGCGGGCAGGGACGGAGTTTCCCCGCTCCTGCCGGGGCGGCGGCAGGCGGGGACAAAGCACCCCGTCGGCTCCCCGAGCCGCGGCAATGGCTGCGCGGGGCTCCTGTCGGCTCCCCGGGCCGCAGCAATGGCGGCGCCGGCTTCCCCCCCCCTCCCTGGGCCGCAGCAATGGCGGCGCCGGCTTCCCCCCCCCCCCCTCCCCGGGCCTCAGCAATGGCGGCGCCGGCTTCCCCCCCCTCCCCGGGCCCCGGTAGGGGCGGCCCGGGTCCCCCCTCTCCTCCCCGAGCTGCAGCAATGGCGGCGCCGGGCCCCCCCCCGTCTCTCCCCTGGGCTGTGGCAGAGGAGGAAAGAGAGCTCTCCCGCCTCTCTCCCCGCCCCCCGTGCTGCCTGCAGGGAGCCAGGCTCCACCCGCGGTGCAACAAAGTAGCGATTTGTAACAATCGCAAAATGCCGACTTTGCAGCTGCTCGGCTCAGCACTCTGGCAGGCACTTCTGAGGTTGTATTAGCCGCTCCTGATTATTAGCCGCATTTCCGGTTTAGGAGCAAAATCTTAGTCAAATTGGTGCGGCTTGTATTCGTGAAATTACTGTACTTTTACATATGGTAATAAGATCCTAACGTGAGAAACCACAGGACAACTAAACATTCACCCACAGCTTTGCTATTCCACAAGTGGCCAAGGTACAGACGCTAAATGTTCTTACCTTTTTTTTTGCCTCACATGACCATAAAGCAAGATGAGGAAGATTCAAGAATGGGTTTGTAGAAGTACCAGCAACCTCCCTGTCCCCAAAGTTCTCAGCCCAATGGCATTTCTAATGTGCCACCTTGGGGCATTGATATGTTTTTCTCCTCTAGGGTGAGGACTGAGAGTAGAAGCATTAACAGAAAATGTAAGAAAAAGTCTTTTTGACTAAAATGGACAGTTGTGAATCCTTCCTTCTCCTCCTCTGGCAATGAAACTGAAGATACATGCAGAAATAACCAGAAACTCATTTAAATTAGCTCAGGCTCTTTAGACCCAGCTGCTGGATTTTTTCCTTTGTGGGAAACAGGAAAATGAGATATCTCAGCAGCTGTTTGTGTCCAGCAGTTCTTGGATTGGAACTCCAGAGCAAAGCAGGGGATTCTGACCTCACTCCTGCCCCCAGCAGATGCTTCAGAGCCTCCTCCAGGAAAAAAAAAGCAGGCATTGTGCAAACTTCACTGCAAAAAAACCACTGGTAAACCCAAAGGTGCTTTCACTCCCGGATTGTGGGGTGGGTAATTTTTAGAAGCAAATGATGGAACAAAAAATTTAGGATTTTCAAGGGTTACTACAAGTGGGCCCATTGAGTACACTGCATTCAACACATTTAAAGATTCAGTATCAGCAAAGCTGTATTCCCCTTGCTGTCTCAGAGGCTGCAGGTATCCAGGATGAGCATGGGCACTCTGCCAGAGGATCTGGAATGCCCAGCAAAAGCTCTCAGTGCTTACTTTGTGCCTCTGCCTCCTTTGGAAGGGCACCCAGCACAGGAGAACCCCAAACCCTTGGAGAGAAGGACCTGAGCAGCATCACAGCAACATCTCTGCCACAGCCAGCAGAGACATTCTGCTGTCACAGCTCTTGCAGCAGGTTGTGTAGTTTCCCTCAGCATTTAGCAAATAAATGCCTGCACACTGTGGAAGCAGAGAGAACACAGAGCTGCCAGTACGATATTTTATGAACAGAAAGCAGCTGAGATTTGAGGTTTTCTGCAGAGGAAATCCACTAATGTGTGTGTGCAGGGTACCTGCCTGCTCAGCAGAAGGAGATATTGCTTCCAAAGGGCAACACACAATATTTAGAAACATCCACAGAAGCTACCAGAAGCAAGAGTGAAGCTTGTTTTAGGGGTAGGAGTTCATACAAGCATAAGAAGTCAGTACAGCCTTCCTGAAATCACACTGCTCATAACTTATTTACAAGAGAAGGAGACTCTGGGGTCCTGCAGGTTAAAGAAAACTGCACTCATGGTCTTCAGCAGCCTGTAATGTAGTGAAAAAATAACAGTATTGACCTGAGATTATTAACTTGGGTAGCAGAAATAGTCTAGCCACAGAAGATCTACATGAGATCACACTGATCACATTTCTTTACACCCAGAGAATTGAAAATGGAAAGCCCAGAGCTTCACAAATAAAGTGAAACTGCTGAAATTATGTATTGTTGCTCAGAAGGTCCTAAAAATTGGCTGCTGGACTGTGAATTTGTGTGTCTTAAGGAAGAACTGAAGACTGAGGGAAACAGATCACAAGATCTGAAACTCGAGAAAAACTCCACAAACACCTCAGAAGGAATCACAACCACACTTAATACAAGGATTGCAATAAGTAGTGCAATAGGCTAATAAATTTGTTCCATCCTGGTATAATGTCCTCATATCTCAAACACCACTCATTAAATAAAAACTAACTGCTTCCTAAAGTGACCTCCTGTCCCAACTCTTCCTCTGAAAAAAGATTTTAAAAGCAAGATTCAATGATAAAATACATTGTTTAGGTGCAGTCTATCAGCCCTGCACTAGATCTGTACAGATACAGATAAAACAGGTGTCTATTATTTTTATACTCCAGTCTCCTGGGAGCCTGCAAATGTTTCAATCCACTGAAGTCAGTTTAGCTTAGCAAGATACTCAACAACTGAAATGCATTATTAAGTAAACAACAGCCATTCTGGCCAGTTGCTCAAGTAACACTTACCATTCACAGATCTAAGACACTACAGGCAGGATTCACTTCTGACATAAAGCAGCTTCATTAGCTCCAGTACCCAGAGGATGGCATCACTATCCATGAGAATGTGGGGAAAAAACTGAATGTTATTAATGTTCTCCACAAAAAAAAAAGGAAAAAAATTAAGTTTCTTGTCTTTGAATAACTCCACAACAGCTGAATGTATCTTGAGAGTTACCATGCAAGACACACCACATGAGGCACAAGAAGGTTTAGATGTCATAGTCAAACAGACACATGGGTGAATAATTAAGCCATCTGACGTATTTCAACAAAATCAAAAGCCACTTATTGCACATTACCTATACCAAGTACCTCTTTAAAAGCCTTGTGGGAAAAAAAACTGATTAATTTTTTTTTTTCAGTTTTATGTTGGTTTGGTTGTTTGGGGCTTTTTTTCACTTTGGAAAGGGGAAAAATAGGTAGAGAGGGCAGAGTGCCTGCTTGGGAACATAATAAATTGCTTTTCCTAGAAAAGTACAACACTCCAAAAAGCAAGAGAGTGATGGATGTTCTCAGGCACCTTTCCATCAACACACACTGCAACATGCTTAGGATTTTATATATATTTTCAGTAAAGATTTTTTGCACTAGAGAAGCAAGACGACCTTTTTCTCTGCTAGGCTTAAACTGAAGTGCAATCATTCTGCCTTTGGGTTTAACAGAGGTGATTCAGGAAGCGTGCATTCCACCACAGTCATCTCACAGAGCATTCTATTAATATTCTGTTAAGTTATATTTTACACAACTCACTGCAACAAACACTGAATCATCTTCTGGAGAAGTGATTATCAAAGGAAAGTCATTCCTGACGTGTAAGATGATACTTGTGCTTCAGGGTTTGTGACAAATTTATTACTCATTAAACACAGCAGTGCCAGATATTGCCAACAGAAGGCAGGCAAGTAAACAAGTTTGTTATTACCTGAGAAGGACTGGATGCAAAAAGTAGGGGAGAGATAGGGGAGCAAAATGCAAACACAGCTATCTGTCCAAATGTCAGATACTGTATTCATTCCTCCAAAATTAATAACCTGTGCTTAATGACATCAAGACCTATTCTAAATAAAATACTGCAGCTCAAAATCACAAAGGAAAGAATACTTTGAAACAAGTAAAATAAGCACTCTTTAGCCTGTGTTAGCCTTTGAGACAATCAAGACACTGACAACTCTGAGATTATTCTAAACATTCACGAATGAATTTCAGAGCTCAATGGACATGACATGAGGGCACCAGAGGAACTGAATTTGTTCCACTAGAGGAATACACAACTTCAGTCTTCTGCCCCCTGAAGTGGAGTTACAAAGGCAAGCAATCCAGATTCTTTTCACAGAAAGTGCACAAGTCAGGAGATCACAGTCACATGCCAGGGAAATTCCAGCAGAACACGGGAAAAATTCTCCCCGGTGAGAAGTGCAGGAACAGGATACCCAGAAAAGCTGTGAAATCCTCATCTTTGGAGAGATTAAAAAACACCTCCTTTGAGCAGGGTGCTGGATTAGCTACTCTCTTGATTTCCCTTCCCACCTTCCCATTACTGGAAAATATATTCAGATCTCAATTCAAACTAGAGTTAAGATTGACTTTACTAGTTTTTAACCTTTAAATTTGTAGACCATTAAAATGTTACCAGATCTGAGAGTGGATTTAATCTTCCTATGATTTGCACCTCTTAAGTATGTTTCATAAGCTTAGGGTTTCAGACACCAGAAATGAAGAGTCACTGTCCTGCTTGAGAATACCAATGCAAACTGAGACACTTCATTCAAAGTAGTGTGGACTTTTTGATCACAAAGCATATTTGCATTTCAGCATGAAAATTTTAGTGTGTTCCATTAGAAAAAAAAATCTATTAAAACCATTACACTAGTTATAATTACAAGGATCTATCTGAGGATTTTGTAATCATGCTTCAATCAGCAACAGTACCATGGCAGAAGCCAGTACAAAGATTAGGAGCCTTGTTGAGTAAGAACTTAATTATTCAAAAAAAAAAGGGTATCTCCTCTGATACAAGAAAGGGCAGGGAAGAGCAGCAGAGGGATTTAGATTTCTATGGAGCTGGGATGTCCATCCGTATCCAGCATCTCTGAAGCACACTTGGGTCTCTCAGCACATACGAATTAAGGAAGCTAATTTAAAAAAAAAAAAAAATCTTGTTTAGATTGCCACACTATAGCTCTCTTCCAACAGCATGGAATACACCTGTTCCTTGGATCCAGGAGGAATTAATTTCTCCAATCAACACTTCTCTCTTAATGACAGTGTCCTAGAACAAATACACATGTGCCTTTCTCCACTCCATTTCTTTCTAGTCATTTGCAAAATGCGTACTCATAGAATTATAACTGAATCTATGAATGGTTTGGGGTGGAAGGAACCTTAAATACCACTTAGTTCCAACCTCCCCTAGCCATGGGCATGGACACATTCCATGAGATCAGCCTGCTCAGGGCTCAATCCAACCTGGCTTTGAACACTCCTGGGGATGGGACATTCACAACTTCTCTGGGCACTCTGTGCCAGTGGCTCACCACTCTCACAGTAAAGATTTTCTTCCTAATATCCAATTTAAACCTGCTCTCTTTCAGTTTGAAGCCATTCTGTCTTGTTCTATCACTACACATCTTTGTAAAAGGTCCCTCTCCATGCTGAACAACCCCAGCTCTCTCAGCCTGTGCTCATATGAGATGTGCTCCAGCCCTCTGATGAGTTCCATGGCTTCCTCTGGTCTCACTGAATCTTATGTTCTCTGTCCTTCTGATGCTGAGGGTCCCAGAGATGGGTGCAGCACTGCAGGAGGGCTTTCACAAGGGCAGGGCAGAGACTGCACCACAGAGCTTGGGGTCAGCAAAATTGCTGAGGGGGCCCCAGACCCCTCTGCCCATGTTGTCACCAAAGATGTCATGTAATTCTAGTCTGTTGAGAAGCAGAGTGCCATGCTCAATCCTCTGCCCTCAACAAGAGAAAAAGCATATGGATAAAATGCTTCACTTTGCCCACAAGGACTTTCACACAGCTTGGAAGGTTTCTGAATAACTGGCTCTGTTATTGGCAGGGCACAGACATGAGCTGGCACAGATGGAGATTTTTCAATTCAGATCAAGTTCCTTCTCTTTACTCTTACAACAGATCAACAGCTTTTGTATTGTAAATAAATTGGGGACTGAAAAATCCCCCTAGTTTATTCTCTTTTCCCAGAGCAGTTTCCCCACTCGGGTCTGTAAGGATATACAGCAGCACAAAGAGAGCAGAGCCTGCAGCAATGCACTCATGCCAGGCAGAAATGTGAGAGGAAAGAGATGGTGGCTAAAAAAGTCAATATGTGAAGAAAAACAAGTAAATCAGGCAATGGGGAGATACTATCCAGAATTCAGGGTGGGAATTTGTGTTTGGCATGTGTCAGGAAATGCAGAATTCATTGCTCCTGGCTAAGCAGACATTGGCTTTCCCTTGAGCATGCCATGCCTCAGGCTCCTCAAATAACCTCTTGTTTTGCGAGGCTGAGAAGCAATGGTGATGACCAGAGCAGGTTTTGGCAAAAAAAAACCTTCCTTGCAGAAATGTTGTCAGGAAATAATTTTTTTGCAGATCTCGGTGACCTAAAGAGTGAAGAAAAAGCAGTGGGCTTTTTCCTGCCAGACCAATTTGCAATATGCCTTATTCTACTTTCTCCTCCTCCAAATAAAATGGTGTTATTACAGTGTTGTTTTCTTTTTTTCTTTTTTCCAGACAGTCTTTTTGCCATGCAAATGACTCATGCTATAGGATTAATTTAGGTAGCCAAAGAGTAAATAGAAGGTGTAAAACTTTTCTCTTTTCAGTCATAAAACTTGAATAAGCAATCTTTTCTACAATGGTATAGAAATGAAATCTATGTATGAATATGTATAAAATGCAGGACTCCTTTGGCTGCTTATCTGGTTTTATCTACAGTAAATTGATTTCCTTACAGGAATTTCTGTAAAAGACTAGTCCAATTGTATTAGTATTTTGTGCATCTTTGCATTAACAGCGAATTCAAGACTACATCTCTTTATCTCTGCAATTGCATTCTAACTTCTTTAAAAAGATTTTTCAATGCAGTTTTCTAATACCTGATTTTTGATGACTTAAAAGACTTACAAGCACCTAATAAATGAGTTGTTATGCCTTTATTTTTTCTCCATCAACACTAATTCACTGAAAGAGCACAGAAACCAAGGCATTGCTTATTCCTGCCTTTCAAGCTGTGAAACACTCTTACAATACTGCAAGAAATCCCAGGTCTGATATGCTTAACACTATCCACAGGCAACACAAGTTTGTGTACGTGTTTTAGTCCCTGAAAGACAGCTGTTCTGGATTTGTCTCACCATTAACCCAGACCTTTTATTGTGAGTAAAATCCTGTGAAAATCTGCCTCTTATTGTGAGTAAAATCCTGTCTCATCTGAGTCAGAATTTTGTTGATGAATCTCACAGATGGACATTTGTCTAATACACTAATTAAGGCAAAATTGTAATGCCGTCCTACTCTTATTAACATGAAATCTGAGAAATTATTCTGAGATTTCTGCTTGCTGAGCTTCTTATGTTCTGTCTGTCAAGGAATGGACCAGCAAACTCTTATGTGAATACTTCTTGTTGATAGCAAAAGCATGCTGCAAATAGCTGAAGAAGAGGAGAGTAAAATAGTGGATATAAAATCTGAATCATGCTCTTTGCTACTTTTACCTTTAAGCCAATATTCAAGAACCAGAACTAAAAGTATTTAAAGAGATCATATACTAAGTGGATTTATAGTTGTTTTAATTAATATATTTTAATCCATTCTTGATCAGAACATCATTATAGACACTCACACTGGCTGACTTCTTGAAGACAATTCTGCAGTTGCAACATTTTAAGAACACCTCTAAAACTATGAGCATTTTCTTCCTGTGATATTTTAAGTTTTTCAGGTTATCAGCCAAAAATTTCTCAAGCATATAAAATAATTTGTGTATTTCCACTTTCTACAGCAATACTTGAAGCTCCATTTACTGGTTCTCACTTGCAGCACTGAAGAGCTGAAGTGCAAAGAAGCATCAGATTTGCTCCATCCCTTCAGGTCGAAAATTTTTATTGTTATTTTTCCTTTGAAAACCTGAATAAGCTGAGCTGTTCACTCTCACACAGAGGTACCAGCCTGACAAAGACACTTCAGCTGTCTTCCACTAACCCTGTCTTACAGTCACTGTGTCTGCAAAATGCAAGTTACATCTTATTTTAAAAGGTTCAGGAAAGTTCAGAAAGGAAAGCAAAAAGGAGGACAGCCACAGAGGAGTGCTTGAACTTTGTTCACAAGCAGAAGAATTTTAATAAAGTTCTCAAATACCAAATAAAATTTCTAAAGCTTTTAATCAGAAATACAGCATGCATTTGTTGCTTCAGTAAAAGCACCAGTCTTAGAATTCTCCCCCTCTCGTGGGCACAACAGATGAGCAAGGAATTTCAAGGATATGGATGAGGAAACACATTGCTGTAACACCAAGCACATCAGAAACAAATGGTAAATGACTTCATGTTCAAAAGCAGTTTCTCATGGCTCCCATAATCATATCAAAACTTTCTCAATACACAAAGGTAATTGTGCATCATTCTCTGTATGACAAGGCTGAACCCTTTCCCAGAAAGAAATAGCACATTTACCAACCATTCCAAGGTATAAACTGCACAATTTGCTCTTTATCCCATCCTCTCTCCAGGCTGAAATTTATTTCTCTAATAAAACTTTGATGATAAAGCATCCAAGATTAAAGACCAGATCATTCTTGCCACTGCTAGCCAAAAGTCTTTTACGAGCATTCAGGCAAAGATTCTGATGGGTTTGATGAAGATTTACACATGTGCTGTCCAATCTTTACTTATTGTTAAATAAACCTTTTAGCAGTGCCAAAAGAAAACTTTAAAAAGAGGCTTGGATCTCATTGTCTAATTAGGAAGATCCTTCTTAAAGCTGAAGATCTTATTAAAGGAGTGTAAATCTGTATCACCAACTTCAATGGGAAAACTACTTCAGAACTGTAAAAACAAAACCTGAGACATTTATCAGTGAGAGATTTGGAATTTCAAAAGTCAAGAGACCTCCAGTAATCCAAATTTGGTTTGGATCAGGTTATACCAATTGCTTAGAAGAGGCATTTACCTTTTATTAGTATATTTATCTGTGTAATTTCCCAAAAACCTTTAAACACCAATTTCCTAATGTCTGTTTCAAAATACTCCTTCTGCTCTCAGTGCAGCAATCCTATTCTAATGAGATTCTTAAGCCAAAGACCTAAAATATAGCAAACTTCCATCATTTTCTCTGTATCCACAAATATTCTAAAACCCCAAGCCTACTGGAAGATCACTTAATCTGCATAAACTGAGAGACTTTAGGAACAAATTTACACTGGAACCAAAATTAATACTCTCGATAATTTAATTATCTCATTTCTCTCACAGAAGCTATTGTTCATAAATCAAAGACTATCAATTGCAGACCTTTGGCAACATTTACAATAATAAATATTTCATTCAATATAGCACGTACCTGATTGACACTGAATAGGGTTTCTGCTCTTTATAAATGCTCTGACAGCATTACATGTCAGCAAGATTTTCTCATAGCAATTCTGGATTTGTTTTCCTTCTTTCCTTTATCTCTGATTCTAAAGCAGCTGTGCCCACCACCACTTAGTCATCAGATCTCAAATATTAATCTTTCCAAAGCAATGTGGTGCCTGCTCATCAGTGCAAGGTTACAGGGATACTATCAGTGTTTCCTTTCCCTCTGAAGGCAAGACCTAAACAGAAGTTCCTCCTCCTCCTTTCTGACATAACAAGCCTCTGAATTTGTTGTTCACTGCAGTTAAGGCTCTTACATGATGGATTCATTTTACCAGCCAAGCATTCTCATATGTAGCACAGAAATCTGAAGTTTAATTAACCAGCAATTTCTGGCACCAAACACTGAGGTTTTTAAAAGGCTAAATCAAACTTTTTATATCTTTGTCACAGGAAAACATGAAACATAATTAACATTTGCTCTGAAGCAGAAATGTACTCATCTTAGACATTTTGGGCAGCACAATAAATAAATTCCTTTGGCATTGTTTTTTAAATACCAGATGCACAAACACAGACAAGGGGAGTTATTTTTCTTTAATGTAACTATGTTCATTTCCAAGAAAAGCAAATAAATTAGAACCCATTTGGGATAATATCTTTGTTTTACTGTATGTTATGGTTTAACCCCAGCCTGCAACTAAACACCACACAGCCACTCACACACTTCCCCTCGGTGAGACGGGGGAGAGAATTGGAAGAGTAAAGTGAGAAAACTTGTGGGTTGAAATAAAAACAGTTGAATAGGTAAGGCAAAAGTCTCCCACACGAGCAAAGCAAAACAAGGAATTCATTCATCACTTCCCATGGGCAGGCAGGAAAGGAGGGCTACATCACATCTAACAGTGACTGGAGAAGGCAAATGCCATCACTCCAAATGTCCCTGTGCTTCCTTCTTCTTCCCCCAATTTTACATGCTGAGCATGACACCCTGTGGTCTGGAATATAACTCTGGCCAGCTGAGATCAGCTGTCCTGGCTGTGTCCCTTCCTGGCTTCCTGTGCAGCCCCACTTTCCTCACTGGTGAGGTGTTGAGTGCATGGACTCTGTGTAAGCACTGTGCAGTGGTAATAAAATAATCCCTCTGTTTTCAACACTCTTTCCAGCACAAATCCAAAACACAGCCCCATACTAGCTACTATGGAGAAAATTAACTCCACCCCAGCCCAAACCAGCACAATCTCCACGTCTTATTGCGTATCATTTACATCTTGCTCAGGTCCTACACATCATCATTACCCACCATCCTCTCTTGCACTCTGTATATTTCATAGATAACATTCCCTTTATGGACCATCCCTGTGAAATGTCTGTAAACTGTCCATGAAAGACTACAAGCATCCACAAAATGCCCAATAAATTCATTCAGCCCATGATTTTGTGCTCCATCTGGTATGGTGCTCACTCAAGACACGAGAGGTGCTGTGTTGTGGGTGTTACCAGACACCAAAGGCAGCTCAGGTTTGGTGTCTGCTGCACTTGTAAGGATTGCCCTCAGCTGCTTCTGGTGGCTCCTGCTGTAGCAACTCCCTTAACATCCAACTCAAGTCATGGATTACAACAATTTAAAGGTGTTTCCACCATCATCTGCAGTCCTGATCCCTCTGGGTGAGGTTTTATGGTTTAACACTGTGACAGACTCCTCCCTCTGTTCCTGCTCCAGCTTGCACTTACCCACAAACTGCAACCACTTAGGCTGGACCTGTTCCAAGTGGAAGTGCTCCAGCATGGTCTCATGCACTGATGCTTCAAGATGTACCTTCTCCAGCACAAATTCAAAGCATAGCCCATGCTAGCTGCTATGAAAAAAAAAATAGCTCTACCCTACCAAAACCAGCATACAGAGTTAGCATTTACCAAAAAAATCACACAAACCCAAGCCAAACAAACATAAAACCAAAACAACAGAAAAACTCATAAGATTTGAACACAGTCAGCAAGGTCAATTTCTCAGTTATACATTGCAGTGTCTTTCAAAATCCTTGATTAATTGCTAAGCATTAATTTAATTTACTCAAGAGAAATTAATATGCTTATAAATTTGCTTGGATAAAGCCTCATGTTATTATTTATCCTTGCATTTTGGACACCAAAACAGCTTCAAGTCTACCCAACTTTACAGAACTTCTTGTCAGAATTAGGAGCTGAAACAGCTCTGTCCCCTTTGCTATCAATATCTTCTCTGCAAGCACAGCCAGAACCAGACCAAGGTAATATCATTGTCACTCAGTCAGCCCTTCCTATAATTACTTTTTGCTAATGCAATTTTTCTGAGTATCAAATTTGTCTCTACCTTGTTTCTCTGTGCTTTCCTTGAGCCTCCTTGTCTCCTCACATTACTATTTTGCAGGTCCAAGCACTGCTGCTTTGAATGTGAATTTCCTTTTGTTTTAACAGATAAAGCCTTTTGCAAGCTAGAGGGGATTTAAATTTCTATGCTTTTGGATGATTAGTTCTTATATGGAGTGTGACCTGTGTCCATGTAATCCTATTTATGTCTGTTTAAGGACAAGGTCATGTTCCCTGCCACCTCAGGGCTAATGGGACACATAGCAAAGGTTTTCTGCTAAACACTACAGAAGTGCACCTTAGATTTTGCATATAAAAGGGCTGATGTAGCCTCTCAGCAATCTGCCCCAAAACCTGGTCCAGTAAATCTTTTACTCTAAATACCTGGGAACCAAATAAGCTTTGGGAGCAGCATGAAGGGGTTACCTGTGGATTGTCTCTCTCCATTCAGATCTTCACCCACTTAGGGGCCAGAGCTATTTTGGGTAATATAAAAAAAACCCCTCAATCAAGAAGAATTAAATTGTTTTAAAGATTTGATGTGTTAGATAACCAAATGGAATGAAGAGTATCTAGGCAAATGATCAGGAACAGGTTGGCAGCAGACAAAGAAAAATAAGTCATGTTTTCTTCACTCTCTTTTATATATATAATGTAAATTAGTATTTCCTAAAACAATCTAAAATGAAGGTCTTTAATTAATGTATTTTCCACCTGTAATTTATTGTATTTTTGAGGGGGGGAGTGTCAAGATAGGAGTTTCCACGCACAGAAAGGGATGATTAGACTCCAAACTGCAGCAGTTTGGAGTGAAGCAGCACCTAGAAGATATGGGGAGCAGCTACAAGAAGCCTGGAAGCAATACACCAGAAAAACATCTTCCAAATGAGATGTAGCTCAGGATGTTACACTCCCCTGTGTGTCCAAGTACATGAAGGAATATACATTAATGCTAATAGATTCAAAAGCAAATCCTTTAGACAAAGGTGGGGTAGAGAATAAAATGGGTAAATTGACAATCCCTGATGGCTGTGTTGTCCCAGACAGAAAAATTTACTTAGATCATTATCACCTAAAATTACCAAAGACTGAGCAGCTCCTGGGACCACACGGTGCCCATTGCATGGTGTGCACTGCCCATATAATCCCCAGAAAAGCACCAAGTTTTCTCCCCAGCACTCCCACTATATTTAGCACCAGGTCTCACAGTCACGACTTGGCTGTCCAGCAAATTCACGCTATATAAGCAATTTGAAGAGTGGCTTAACTTGAGGATTTACTTAACAAAGAACATTTTTACCACCTCTCACAAGTTTTAGAGGTGTTATAATAAAAGGATCACTCTGAAGGAGGAGTAAAGAAGCAGGGCCAGAGCAGAACTGCAAGAAGAATCTTCCTGGATGCTGTTCATCAGTGGTTACAGGCTCTTACTTATCTCATTAAATTGCTGTGGCATGCTCCTTAAGGACACTTGCTGATAGGTGTAAAGTGGCTCCACATTTTCTCACAAATCCATAAAATGATGCTGATTTTAAGGAGAAGAAGGGTGCAATGTTACATTTGCAGAAATAAATAACACAATTATGCCTAAAAGAATTTGAAGGAAACTACCCATCCCTGCATTGTTTTCTCCTCATTCCCAGTGGGTGAATACCACAGTTTCTACCCCAGTACCACACAGAACAACTGAAGTTTCAATTTCTTTAATGTTAAGTCACTACAACTTTCATTAGGATTGAAGATTGCTGCAGTATTTTATTCTCTTCTCAAATTAGCTGCAGTCTTGGCAAGAGACTGCCAAGTTAAGAGCTGAAAGTCACTGGCTGAGAATGTGGAACTTTTGTTTCTCAATTCTGTGCAACTTTCTCCAGTTTACTTCAAATACATACTTTACATAGGTCATTTTGAATTCAAGCTGGTTTCTAAATGTAGAAAACCTGCGTTTCCAGAGACTCAACATGGATCTAAAACATCTATATAAATCATACATGAAAAACCCAGCAGTCTCCACATCACACATACAATATAGGATATTACTAAATAGAAGGCTGATCTCCTGGGTCTAAAGGATTTCCCCCCCACCACTGCTCAATCTCCCTTCTGCCCTGTTTTAAATCTTTCCAGATACAGCTCCCAGCCATGGCTCATGGATTTACAGCAGGTTCCTACATCCTTCCTTGGTCTCCTTGGCCTTGAATATCCAGCTGGAGCAGAACCTGTATGTAGCACATTAGTCCTGAAGTAGCAATTAAATGAACACATTATAATAAACTATTACAAACAACTACTGCTTTCCTTCTGAGATCTTAGTTTACCAGCAGTGTTATGCAGGAGACAACTCTCCTTTCCCAGAAATAAAAGCAAACCTTGTTTCTCCAGCCTTTCTGCTCCCAGAGAAATTGGGGCATAAAGATGACAGAAACTAAACCCTTTTATACAAACATTTCAAACATAAGCTGTTTATTGCCAATGAGCAACCATAGTCAGGTCATGGGGAAGGATTTTTTTCTTCCTGTCCAGGAAATTAATCTCCATTTCCTTCTCCCAGTTTTAACCTACTCCTATACCCTCCAGGGTCTCAAGTTGCTACCTTATCCTTAAAAGAATTCCTCCCCATACACTGCAGGACTAATGACAATGGATTGATTTCCCATCTATCCTACAGTTACACTAGTCAAAAGTATTTTTTGAGGAGGCTTTTAGCCATTCCTCTTCATTTAATTCTGTTACATTTAGTCTATTAGACAAGTTTAGGAAACAAACCCCAAAAACATACATTATAGCATAGGAGTCCTTGGAGAAGGCTGTTCTTTCCATAAAGCCACAAAAAAATCAGCAGAGAGAATTAACAACCTTACAGGCAGCTGACAGGTGATACAGAATGTGAACCATGCAATTCCACAAGATAACAGCTAATGTCATACACCAGTTTATGAGATCTGCTCCACCTAAACTTGCAAACGATTGCTGCCTCCTCTGTTTGCAATGAGTTTACCAGAAATTAGGTAATGGGAGGAAAGGGAATAGGTGGGAAATACAGATAAGACCTGCTGGCTTAAAGCAACCACTAAGTGTCTTTGGTGTGGGGGTGAAATGTAATTGGTCACACCCACTGTTCTTCAATAGTTCTTCAAGAGACATCCAGAACAGCTGTTCTGGATCCAATCTCTCTTACAAGACAGCAAATATACTCAAGTAAACTGAAATACATTTTCTGTCCACAGCAGATAACCCAAATCTAACTAGCAAAGCAAAGTTCAAACACAGAAGATGATGCCACAGAACAAGAGAAGAGCATTACAAAGGTAGTAATGAGGATGAAAGCCACCTGAAGTGGCTGAGAGGTTCCCAAAGTTTTTACAGCAATTGAAGAATATGAATTTCATTTTTGATCTTTGCAGGTACTTAAGAACAGCTTGCCACCTCAAAGATCACAGTGGTGAACTGCTGTTTCTCTTTTCAATGTCACCACAAAGAGGTAGATAAAGAACCTGGTAGCTCTAACCACATATCATTTTAATGTACAGTTTTCTAAATCAGATCTCATTTTGCATCAAGTTTAGCTCAATTTTCCCTCAAAATCAATGTCCTCAATGGCAGAGAGGTTGGCTTGCACACCTCCTCCTGTCTGACAGTTTGCTGCCATCAGCAGCAGCAGGGTCTCTCTCCTTCCTTCTCAGGACCACACCATCCTTCCCTGTCCTTCATGCTGGCTCTGGAGCCCCCCTGACCCAGGAGAAGCCATTTCAGCTTGAGAACTTCACTGGAAGCTATCCCAGCAAAAGCAGAGGGAGGGAGAGAGGGGTGGGTTTTCTCCAGAATCACTAGGAATTTAGGCAAAGCCTTCAATGCAAATAGGCTTTAAATGTAATAGAACATTAGAGCAAATATGCTGCCAATGTATTAGCAGAGAACATGTCACCTATTACATTGCTAAAGGAAACAGAAGATACACAGCACATAAATGAACCTGTCCTGGATGAGCTCAGTTCCAATCTACCATGGTTTTAATTCTAAGAGTTCATTAAATAATTTTTTGGTGAGTGTTTATGGTCTAGCTCTGTTCTAAGCCCATGTTTCTATACTATTTGGGATTTGCAGTTGTCTCTCTCTGGCTGTTTATTTACAGAATGCATTTCTCTGATCAGGGGAATAATCATTTGGAAGTTCATTTTATTCTTCCAGAAATATTTTTCACAAAAAACTCCAAGCAATTTTTGTTCTTCTCTCAAGTTCATGTTAGAAGCACTCCTCTTTATAGTTGACTCTTTCCTTGCTTATTTTGATCACACACCCACCCACAAGGAGATCAACAGCTCCAGGTTTTATTGGCATTCAGAGTGGTCTCTGAAGTAGCTTCCCATGTTCCAATTATTGTTAAACAAAGGGGCTCACCATTGTTCCCACTTTCTGCTAGAATGGAAAACAACCAGCACACCCATCAGCTTAAAGAGATTTTTAACAAGGAGAATGTGGAAAGCAAGAAGCAACAATGGCTAGTTTTCAAAGGGCAGCTTCTATCTGAGAGTCCAATAATGCAGAGTGCACTTGAAAGGATTGGGGTCTGGACACATAAAATCAACACCTAAAAATTAGAGAAACCTGACATTTTAACCTTAATCTCTTTCTGACACTTTCCTCATGTACAAGATGAAGAGCCAAAGCTCTAAAGGAATCCTCACATGAAGCAAGGAGGCAGGAAGAAAGTGAGGAAAGGATATTCACAGAATCCACAGGATTGTGAATACTGAACACAGCAGAAGCTGCAGTCACTTTCTTCTGCTGCACCAGTCACAAATGTAATAAAAAAGGTGTCAAAAACTAGAAATGGTAGGTGCAGCTGAATGCAAACAGCATTCCTTCCTATCTCTCAAAGCTATTTTATCTTGAATAGCCAAAAAAATAATGAACATAAGAGACATCTCACTAATTAGTTTTCTATTTTGTCAATCTCTGCCTGGGCAGTGTTGTGAAGAGATGTAATAATACTGATGGTAGGAATTAGGAAAGAATAGAATAGGCCTCTCAAGAGAGGTCCATGCCTGAACAAATTTTACACATAAAATAATGACTCTATTTGATTATTGTATACAGATGAAACCTTTGTGATATGCAAACTAAAACCATCTGGCTAATACACCTCTTTTGAGAGATTTAGAGGGGAAAAAATCCCAGAGTTGTGCACATACAAAAGCACAGTCAAAAGAAACAAGATAAAATACATGCAGTCTAGGGCTAGTGGGGAAATTGCCAAGAAGACAACTCCAGAGCCTGATGCCTGATGACATCAGAAATAGATTAGGGGAGAAATATGAGGATGAAAGGCACAAATTTTCTTTTTGGTGATTCTGTTCATGAATTAGAAAACAAAACTCTCTGTTTTCCCACCTCAGTGTTACATGTGATGGGGCCCTGCTCTCCTGGGGATGGCTGAACACCTGCCAGACTATGGGAAGCAGTGAATTAATTCCTTGTTTTGCTTTGCTTGGGTGGGTGTCTCTTGCTTTCCCTATCAAACTGTCTTTATCTGAACCCACGGGTTTTCTCACTATTACTTTTGTGATTCTCTCCCCATCCCACCAGCTAGGGGGAAGAAAGAGTGAGTGGGGATGTTCTGGTTCAAGTTTAACCTCAGTTCTGCTGAAATTTCAGCAGGTGCAGGAGCTGGGAGATCTCTTTGTCACAGCTGACTTGCTGTTGTTGCTGTGCACAGTCACAAATCCAAGGACCCACACCAGGGCTCAGATGCCTCAGGGACACTCTTGCAAGCCAAGGTGGCAGATCTTTCCTACAAACACTTCCCAAGGTACCAGCCTGTCTTTGGCAAACACCCCTCAAGACTGATGTCTATTGTATGAGTACCAGAGAGAATTGATGAATATTCCTGGTTAATCCACCCTCCTTCAAATCCTAAACTCTATTTTTTAAAGTGCGCTCAGCACTGAAAGAAGAGCCTGTAATTCTGGAGTGGACAGATTTCTATACAATTTATTTGCTCAAATTACTCCTGCCTGTGTCTTCTGCACTCTTGGAAGAAGGAGAAAGCGCCAGCACAATGCAGGATCCTTTTGTGTAATTTACATAGTTAGTTTCTAGTTGATATTTAAACTATTTCTTGCACATGCATTGTATATTCTGCATTGCTGGCCAGCAAATTGCCTTCAGCATCTAATTTGTTAAATGGTTTCCACTGTCAGGAGAATGTTCCAACTGTAATAGTGATATTTTAACCTGTGAAAAAAAAAAGATTAGTCTAAAACATCTTAGTAAATAACATGAACTACCCAATAACATCATAAATTGAAGATGTACAAAGGCTACCCAATTACTTGGGAAACTTCTAAATTTTCAGGTAACAGAACTCATTTTCTGCTTGAATGAGTAATCAAGGAAATATAATTTTCTTTTATATTGATCATGGTATAAGGCATAGCCTAAGGACTGGAGCATAAAATGATCTATTACATTTTCTTTATTAGTGTTGGAAAAATAATTTTCAAAACTATTTCAGTGATTCTTTTCCAGGAATATGACCTCCTTTCTATATATTTTTATGACCTGCCTCTAAATTCTTAGCTGCATGAAGCTGTTACTGGTGGAAGGGCATGGTCTCTCTGAGAAAGTCATCTCCTTGCTGCAGTCTGTGGAATTCTTGCCATTTAAATTCACCAGGGCTGGGATCACTACTTCCATATGGGATTAAAATGGAGGAAAACCAGCATTCAAAATCCAGAAGCGTCCCAAGACTCCATTGACTAAGCTTTTCTTGCATTCTGTGCCAAAATTAACCAAAGAAGAGCAAAGACATACTCAGGTCCCCGGAATCTAAACGTCCTGAAGCCAGTTATTTGAGCTCACCAAAACACCTGAGATTTTGATTTTGCAGAATCTTGTAGACAGACTCTGTGCTTCAGAGAAACTAAACCCACCTCAGGGGTGCCAGAGGGCTGCCAAGAGCAGCCCCAGCAGTGCCAACCATCTTTTCCCTGGATTGCACCCATTTGTCAAGGTCCACTTGTGTCACGGGGTGGGGACCTCCAGAGCACTCTCATTAGTGAAACAGCCTTGGTTAAACACATTTTCCTGGGATGCACTACTAACATAAATAACCTAAAGTTTATCAACTTATAGGTGGTCCAAAGGCAGCAAAAGTAATTTTCCCTACAAGTCACTGGACATGGCTCTGTGGAAATAGACTGTTTTACCATGATGCAGCGTGCATAGGGCTGGACTTGCCTACCACTTCTTCAGTTACACTTTTGGGAAGAAAAAATACATGTGTTAGACCTACATGTAATAGACCTTATTATCTCCTGACTATACCTTGCACTCATTTTGATTTTTATTTCTGTTTAGTTCCTTCCAATTTCCCATACCGTGAAAAGTAGATTAGATAATTTATTAATGGGAAAAGTAGACTGTAAATATTTTCCATGTAATGGAAATGAGATGTTAATCTATATACAAGTTTGTTTAAGTGACTTTCTAAATTGAGCCTTTCCTTGCTGCTTTATAGGTGATCCTAATATATTCCACATAGTTAATAATCCCCAGGTTTCTCTCTTGGGAAGCAACTTTGCATCTCTTACAATCATCATTATCCACCTCAACCTGAAGATCATCATCTTAACACCAGCCACCATCTTAAAAAAAGGCTGCTTGAAACATGCAATTAAACATATATATGTACATACACATCTACATGCATTTTTACTTACTTCTAGATATATTTAAACATATAGTTCTGCAGAACAAAACAAAAGAAATCCACCTGGGAGCTTTTACATATGAGAGCTACTCTGTGTACTGAAAATAAGAGCAGAGCCATACATAGAATATGGTCTCCTATTTGGATCTCCTGAAACTAGAGTCCTTATCATCACAACTCTGGTTTTACTGAATGTATTTCCTAGTTGTTCTGACGCCAAAGAGCCCAACAGTTACAAACTGTAATTAATTCTTCAAGTAACTGCAATTCTCTATTACTCCATGCATGTAATGTTTGCATCTGATACCAGCAATGCATTGCTATTAAAGCATTTTTTCTTCATAATATATTCTGTGAAGCCAGCATGCTGTAGTGAACCACTGATTTCTTCCCCAGCAATAATAATAGCAGTGGTATGAAAGCAGTGAGACTGTTACTGAAATCACTTTTAATAAAAGATAAAAGTTGTTTTTAATTAAACTTGTAAAATTGTTCTTTGTTCATTTTTTAAACTCTCGCTAAACCAACTCCTGATTGCTTTTTAAAAGAACAAGACAGTTCTTGTGACTCCTGTCTTACAAACAGTTCTTTTGTTCAGTTCCTGCAATGTATTCTATCTCTTTTTGTGACAAAACTCATTTTTTTCAGGTTGCAGAAGCAGTCTCTTAAAAACTCCTTAAGCTACCATCATTCGAACAGAGAGCCAACTTGCATTAACTAGAGCACCCAAAACCTGTTTAATAAGTTTTAAAGAGGGTCTTAAGAGACCTTAATGATTCACTGTAATAGCAATACAGAGGAAAAAAGTACCTGGCTCTTTTTTCTTCTCATCTTGCTGTTTCTTCAAGTGCTCTTTTGGCCAAGTGCAGCTCATCAGTGACTGCTTCCAACATATGCTGTCTTCATCTTTTTCTATTTCATAGCCTGTGGAGCCTTGATCTGTTTTCAAACTGACCACCTTTCCAGATACTTCTTTTTCTCCAGCCCTCTAAAATCCTTCCAAAACACTTAGGGTTCTGCTGTGATTGTTTTTCTGCCAAATAGATTTGCTATAAATAAAGGAAATAAATCAGAAATTGCATTCAAACATTCAAATTGAGAACAAGGAGCTAAGTTCCCCAAGCTAATGGTTTTGTCAGACAGATCTGTGGTGTAAACAATCCAATAAGCTGTTTATTGTGGAAAGAATGGGATGGGGCAAATCTGCAAATGATTATCTAAATTTTGTGAAATATGTAGGTGCTGGAAGAAATAGCTGTACCTACTGATTTGCTTGAAGCACCTGTGGTCAAATGGAAACATCTTGTTCCAGCGAATACAGATTTGGGTTAAAATGTTAAAACTGCATCAGCAGCTAACTTTTGTGCACTGCTCTAACTGGGCTAACATTGTGCTCAGTCATCTGACTTGAAAAGAACTGTAAAAAATTGCCTTGGTGCCACTGTGCTAGCAATCTGCAGCAATATCCTCTACCTGATCAGTGAAATAGCATTGCTGTACTTAATGTTCAGATGGTAAATTGAAACTGTAGCTTTGGATTTGACACCATCCTTTCACTGAAGTTTCTCAGCACCATGGAGAGCTTTGAGATTCTGAGAAACTTTCAGCTTTGAAACAAACTTGTTTCCCTTTGCCTCTCTCAGGCTGATTAAACTTCCTCTAGTACTTGTTTCAACTCTACTCACCAGATTTTTCATCTGAAGTTTGCTTCAAGGAAAATTGCAGTAATACATGGAACATATTGTTGCTTTTGCTAATACTTTGTGGCCCAATATTGTATCTGAAGTACTTGCAGATTAAATTCACAGATTCCTCTATCCTGTAGGAAAAGTTTGTAGTAGAAAGGGGGATACATATTTGTATTTTTCATGTTAATTAATGAGTATTTATCTCAATGTTATGTTTCTGCTCATTCAGTTATTGCATGGCATTCCATGGAATCACAGCGATGGAGACAAGATTGCAACCTCCTGATAACAGTAATTCACCATCTAAGGTAAGAGGAATCAATCAAACTGAATTGTTCATGTGAACTTGAAAATGTACAGACTTTCCCTGTAGGTTAGATATCAATTAATAGTGGCAGGCAGAGTATTGTCTTGTTCATTAAGGTGTTCCACCTTTTCCAAGAACACCAGAAGAACCTAGAGCACAGATAAACTCAACTTCCTTATCTTCAGCATCCTTCACATTTCTTCTACTTTGTGTTGTGCAGAAACCATAACAGTAAACAGCATAATCTTTCCATTATTGTAGCCAAGGTTACTAAGAAATCAGCAATCTTTTGAAATCTGTTTAGAATCTACCTTTTTTTAGAACCTACCTTTTAGAAATCTGTTTAGAATCCCCTTGCCTTTAAGACATATCATCACAGATTCCATGTACAAAGACACAGATGGTGTCTTCTGTATTTACAAGAAATGTCATCACAGCTCTAATCCCAAAACATCACACAAGGAACAGAAATACCTCAATTCTATTTGATTATTTAGTTAAATTAGGAGCTGTACCTAGGCATAAAGAATACAATCAGATGTTTCTTTGTACTCTGTACAGCAGCAGAGCTAACAGAGAGTCTGGATACTGCCAGAAGAATCCTGAAATCAACACAAGCACCACATGTATTTATTTCTTGTCTTCTCACAGACCATGTGTAACATACTAGAAGAAAAGGAACTATGTGATTGGAGGAAGCATTGGAAAAATTAATAGGCAGGAGAAATCAGAAGAATCATGAATAATAATTAAAAGAAGCACTAAGGGAAAGAACATAATGAAAGGCAAGAGTACCTTCCCAAGTTATTTGCTCACTGGGCTCTTCTGCCTTGTTAAAATCTGTCACTTCTCCCTGGAAGTGTTGAGTGTTTTTAAAGCCTAGGAAATCAGAGAGCTGCCAGAGCCTTAAGAGCTGGTCCCTTCCTGATTTATTCCCAGTGTCATTGCCTCATCAAGGCTAAATAAAGTTTAAATGATCAGCAGGGTGTCAGGGCTGCTATTGCCAGAATTAGACAGTGCCTTTAACATGGCCCACTATTCTTTCTGTTCAATCTTGTTCTCTCATTTTAGTCTTGTTCTTGTATGCAAATTTTCTTCTTCAAGGTTCCTTTTCCCAGTGTTTCAAATTTTTGAAGTACATCTGTGGCTTTACAAATTGTTCTCAGAGCTCTGTGGTAGGGTTGTCACTGCTATCATAGGTATCAGGTTAGTGACAGAATTTTTTTTTAGAAAAACTGAATAATGTAGGTCATCTTCTCCAACTTTACTGCTTAAAGCAGTTACATTAGGTTCCTCAGCACAGTCAAATTCTGAGTATCTCCAAAGAGGTTCAAGAACCCCTCTGGGATACTTGTAACAGTGTTGGTTGGGTCTCATGATGAAATTTTCTCTTTATATCTGATTGGAGTTTGTCTTGTTGCAATTTTTTCTGTTGTTTCTTATCCTTTCCATGTTCACATGAATGGAGAGTTTGGCTGTGTTTTCTACTGGGTATTCATAGATGCATTTGAATGGAAAAGATCATTCTTTTCTCCAGGCTGAACAAATTCCTGCTCAGCTGGCTTTTCCTCATGCACCAAAACCTGGATGGGGCTCTGAGCAGCCTGGTCTACTGGAAGGTTCCCTGCCCTTCATTGGAATTAGATGATCTTTAAGGTCCTTTCCAACCCAACCCATTCCAGGGTTCTGGGGTCATTTGCTCCATTCTTTTAATCACCTTGGTGACCATTTGCTGGGCTCTGCCTTTATTAATCTGCATTTACAAGGTGGGCTAGAGAATATCCAAACTACTCTTGCATTGCCCCAGAAGGCAAGGAGTTCAGGAATAGTGGACTGCTGTAGTGAGGAAAATCAATTACCCATTATTTCATTTATTCTGACTCAAAACAGCCATCACTTCACCAAATTGTTTGCCTCTACTGTATATCCAAAATAGCTTCAGCAAGTGCAGGTTCCAGGGTCATGTAACTGTGACAATCTGGTACTTCACACAGCCCTCACCACCAAGGAGCTCCAGCCTCTCTGATGCCATGGCCAGTTGGTTTCCAGCAGTTCTGTATGAACCCCTCATGTACAGTACAGACAAACCCCAAGGAAAAGAAAACCATTCACAATGTTTCAGACTGGCTGTCCAATATTTAACACTATAGGCAGTATCTTTCTGGTTACCAGAAACTTATATTGTGCATTCTAAAGATAATTATTTTTAATTAAGGGACAGCAGACATTATGTTAATTTGTGTAGGAGTGTGTTTTATTCACCAATTTCACAGAAAAGTGGACATGAGTTGTTTTTAATATGAAACTTCTGAGAACAGCAAATGCAATAGATTAAATGGCAACAATATTTCTAAATGTCTTATCTCTAGCATGGTTTCATCAAAACTATATTACACAATTACTCATCTGTTTGTTTTATAATACAGTGTGGAAGAGGAGACAAAGAACACAAATCATTGAGAAAAATGTTATTTAAGCACTTTCAGGAAAAATATAATTAGTTAAGGGATCTTTCTGCACTCTGATAGAACTAAAATAAAATCAGTGACATTTCACCAAATGGGAACATTATTATTCTAGACTCACAAAAAAATTTTTAAAGAGACATTCTTAATTTAAGGCAAAGTGATTCCATTACATGCTTATGTCTATCCCTTCCCTAATGTAAGGAATATGTAATTTGAGAGCAAAAAGTATCTGAACTGACCTAATGATTGTACTCTATAAAATGTTTTTAATCCAAAAACTACAAGGAAAGGGAATAAAGTATTTTTTTGGGGACACTATAGGAAAGCAACACAATGGGGTAAAAACTGATGGTGGGAAGGAAAAGAAAGGAAATTTCTGAACTTCTAGGGAAAAAACAAGAAAATTGAATGGTTTTCTATGAAAGGAACTAATTAATTGTAATATTTTTATCAAGGGTTTTCAGGAAAAATTAATCCATCATACCTTTTCTTCATAATCCATGAAATTTCACTATAGATTAATTTAGCCTGTTACTGTTTAGTTTGTTACTCAGGGTTATTCCAAAAACTAGTAGGGCAGACACTTGGAGACTAAGCATTTTTCAGCAGAACCATGTATCATGCAGGATATATTGCTTTCAGATTTATCAGAAAGGCTGAAGAGCAGCAGGGATATCTGCCACATTTGTGTAAAGTCATTATGTTCAATCTGAATATCCTATGTGGAGAAAATGCAAATACCAGAACTGCTGTACCAGCTATAAAGGAAGCCTGAAAAACAAGAAAGATTCACTGAAGTAAATGCCTCATATTCTACTCAGAACCTCAAAACCCACCCTTTCCCTGTCAAATCTAATTTAAAGGTCTGCTTCTAAGTCTAGCAGGAAGGTTGTAGCCAGGTGGGGGGTTGGTCTCTTCTCCTAGGTAACAAGTGATAGGACAAGGAAACAGCCTAAATTTGCACCAGGAGATGTTTAAACTGGATACAAGGAAAAATTTCTCCCCCAGAAGAGTTATCAAGCACTGAAGAACAGGCTGTCCAGGGAAGTGATGGAGTCACTATTCCTAGAGGAATTTAAGAGATATGGCTCTTGGGGACATAGTATAGTGGTGGCTCTTTTACACTTGCACCAGGGACACAACTGGCATTTTGTTTCATTCACAGCTTTGGGGGGTCTGTCCACTTTGTGCAGAGAGCCCCTGGCACTCATTGCTCAGGAGGGTTTGCACTTGGGGTGGTGATGCCCTGCACCTGCTGTGCTGGGCAGGACAAAGCCTGGGGCTTCCAGCAGGGTGGTGTCACTCTGATGGCTGTGACATCACTGGGGACTGCTCACAATGGGAGCTCTCAGCAGGGACATCATCACCTTGTCAGCCAGGAAATGAGGCTCTGGTGGTTGTGACATCATTCAGGACAGGGCACAATGGGACCTGTCACCAGGGGTACCCACAGGCAGCCTCAGCCCCACTGCAGCTGGACTTGGGCAACTGGCAAGTTGTCATACAGGGGAAGGGCTGGGCTGGGTGGGGGACCAGGGTGATGCCCAGGGGTGTTTCTAACCCAGAGGGAGAGCTGAGTGCCCAGACAGACTTTGAGGATGTGCTGGGTGCCCTCCCCTACTCCCTCCCACCCTGATGAGCTCCCTTTCCTCTCACCTCCTTCAGGCCATGTCCTTGCTATCGACACTGTTCCTGCTTCTGCTGGCTGTCCAGCCTGTCCTGAAGCATCACCCAAACGACCTGGCCATAGCCAGAAAGATGCTGGAGCGTGAGGTGTATCTGCATGAGGAGATGATTCGCCTGCTCCAGGAGATGGAGGAGGGCACAGAGGAAGATGTGATCCTTTCCACATTGCACTGGCAGTGTCTGTTTTGGACAGCTCTAGCAGCCCTGGTCCTGGTCACTGTGGTTCTCTGGCCAGCCAGGCCAAGGACACTTCATGAGCCTCTTCAAGTAATCACAGCCCACTGTTCTGGTCTCCCACAAGATGTCTCTGAGTTTCAAATCAAGCTGGTATTTAGTGAACAAAACAATTCCAGGAGCTGGAAGCAAGAAACTGTCGTCAAAGACCTCTAGTCCATGCTTCTTTGAATCATTTGTGCACCTTCACAAGGTTAAATAGATCTGTGAAGAGCCAGAAGGCACAAGTTTCTATGTGGTGGCAATGGCAATCTGCCAACAGACTCCTCTCTTTGGAATAATATAACTTTATGGATTCCTCTTTTTACAAGTGTCATCACAGTGTCATCTCTTTCCAGCCAGTCCAGTCTCCCCATCTCTGCTGTCATAATGTATGTGTGAACCTCGAGATTTGCACTTTTCCAGGAATATCATTATATGAGAAACAACAGTTGTGAAACCCAGGGGTGGGTACTTGGACATACAGAAGTATCAGCATTGCAGACTATGAGCAGTGCAGATCTGGGACTCCAGCGTAGCCTTTATGCTGGCTTTTGGCATTGCCATTTCCAACAAAGCCAGAATGATTCCACAGGGATCAATGTGAAGACCTGTGTGGCTGCAGCTCCTGGTTACAGTGATGCTTTTGGGCAGCAGGAGATGAACTGCAGGAGGTGTCAGCAAGGATGGAGCCACTCTGCACATCGGGCTGCTCTCATGCTGGCTCAGGTCAGGATGTGCCCAGTGAGGTTTCCACTCATCACCTCAGAATGGTGCCTCGAGGGAGCTGCTCCCAGCTCCACTTGCAGCCCTGAAAAGGTGCTGTCAGAATCAAGATGTGGGGGTTTGCTCTTCTCTTATCTCCGCTTTTTCCTTAGACCCTCAGAAGCAGGATGATGCTTCAAGACAATGAAAGGAAAGGGTTTGGACTGCTGTGTAAATAAAGAGCAACCCACTGGGAACCTGAAGTAAGGGCTTTCATGAAGAAATCTTCATGAAGAAATTTCTCTAAGGGAGAGTGCAACTATAATGAGAAGGTATCTTAAAGGACAACCTGACTAGTGCAGGGTATAACAAATGTCTGCAATAGCACCTAGCAAGAAACAGAGGCAAAAATCCCAGGCTGTGTTACTCCATCCCTTTAACACCTTGAACCTTGCTGCTGGAAAAGGATCATATTACTTTTTCACCTCAGAATATGTATTTCAATTGAGATTTCTTGGTTTTGAGACAGACTGTGCGCTGTGGGTACAGGGCTGTTTGTGACAGCAGCAAACTCAAATGCTGGTAACAGCCTTTCCAAAGGGAGCAGACCCATTCGCCTGCTCAGATTAAATCTGAAGTCTTGTCCTGCATCTCCAGCTCCATAGCCCTTGCACAGATGTGGGAGCAACCCATGAAGGGGTGCTGTGACCCAGGAGGGGATGCTGCAGCCCATGAAGGGATGCTGTGATCCAGGAGGGGATGCTGCAGCCCATGAAGGGGTGCTGTGACCCAGGAGGGGATGCTGCAGCCCATGAAGGGATGCTGTGGACCACAAAGGGATGCTGCAGCCCATGAAGGAGTGCTGTGATCCAGGAGGGGATGCTGCAGCCCATGAAGGGGTGCTGTGACCCAGGAGGGGATGCTGCAGCCCATGAAGGGATGCTGTGGACCACAAAGGGATGCTGCAGCCCATGAAGGAGTGCTGTGATCCAGGAGGGGATGCTGCAGCCCATGAAGGAGTGCTGTGATCCAGGAGGGGATGCTGCAGCCCATGAAGGGATGCTGTGGACCACAAAGGGATGCTGCAGCCCATGAAGGGATGCTGTGAGCCAGGAGGGGATGCTGCAGCCCATGAAGGGATGCTGTGAGCCAGGAGGGGATGCTGCAGCCCATGAAGGGATGCTGTGAGCCAGGAGGGGATGCTGCAGCCCATGAAGGGGTGCTGTGACCCAGGAGGGGATGCTGCAGCCCATGAAGGGATGCTGTGACCCAGGAGGGGATGCTGCAGCCCATGAAGGGATGCTGTGACCCAGGAGGGGATGCTGCAGCCCATGAAGGGATGCTGTGACCCAGGAGGGGATGCTGCAGCCCATGAAGGGATGCTGTGACCCAGGAGGGGATGCTGCAGCCCATGAAGGGATGCTGTGGACCACAAAGGGATGCTGCAGCCCATGAAGTGATGCTGCCTGTTCCTGGCAGCAAGTTGCCATGGCTACAAGGTGAGGTGCTTTGGGGGGAAAAAGGAAAAGATGAACTCTGGCAGGCCTGTCAGATTGCAGCCTGCCCTGGGAGCCACAGTGATGCTTTGTGTGGACAGGACAACCCTTAAAAAGCCAGGGCCCATGCCAGGGCTCCCAGCTTTGCTGTCAGATGCAAATTTAGAAGAAGAAAAAAATTATTAATTCAAACCTGATTAGTTCATTTTCTCATTCCTCACATACACTTCTCAGCCCTTCAAGCTGAATTAAAAAGATGCAGAAAGATTATGCTGGCAAGGGGAGCCCACAGCATTCTCCTCACAGCAAACACCAGATTTTGTGCTACAAACAGGGGGAAACAGCCTGTGTGTCATGAGACAGCAAAGTGTCTGCTCCTTCCTTATGCTGGGTGTCCAAACCTTGTGCTGCTGATTTTCAGTGATACATATTCAAGACTGTCATGCTTTGGGTCTGTTTGTTTGTTTGTTTGTTTGTTTGTTTGTTTGTTGTTGTTTGTTTAGTTTAGTTTTTTGAATATTGCATTTTAGAATACTTTGAGTACTTTGAAAACTGCTCCAAGGGAGTGGAGTACTACAAAAAATGTCTTCACTTGAAAGAGTGGTTACACACTGAAACAGTCTCTCCAGGGAAATGGCTGAGTCACCATCCTTGGAAGTATTCAAAGAAAGAGTAGACATGGGACTGCACAAAAAGGTTTAATGGGCATAATGGTATTGCCTTAAGGCTGGCCTTGATGATCTTGGAGGTCTTTTCCAACCTTAGGAATTCTATGATTTTATGACTGGCTTGTGCTTACATCAGTTGACAGCTCAATTGGCCAATTTGCTTTTGAAAATTCTTTAGCCATGCCTTCACTGCAGGACTGGCTATTCCTGCTCCCCAGAAGTCCTTCCTGGGGCAGGTTCTGGAAATGGCCACCTTTTGACAAAACTGTGATAAAGGATGACAGAGAAAATCTGATTTTTTAGAAAAAGGTATATGGCTCTGTATGCCCCGTTTTTCAAACTCATGTAACTCCAGCACTTAAAATCCTATCGGAAATGATTTATACAGTACAATTGCAGAAGAGTTATGTATCCACAGTTCAAATGGAGTATTAAAAAATCTATGTTTGAGAACATATTATGAATCCTAAGGGAAATGGCAATTTAAATTGGACAGATCCATCTTGCAAATTTCTGGAATATTTATTGCCACAGAACTATTGTATCTTTTTTTTCTTGGCATTTTTTGTCTTAATTTGTCAATAATCTGTGGCTCACAAATGTAGCCAGCCAAGGTAAGATCAGAATTTTAAGTAAGTTAGGCTTTTCTTTTCTTTTCCTCTTTATATGAAATTTAGTGGAATTAAACCTCGGGACATATTTTACCTGCATGTGTAAAAATATTACTGTTCCTTTCAGCATTTTGCATGGTCAGTACAGCCTCATGTCTGTCAGCAGGACCAAACTATATCAAGGCATTTCTTCTCAGGCTGTGAAGGTGGTCATGATCAACTAACACCAACCACCAGCTTCACTCAGAAAAACAGCAATTATTTTCTCCTGCCTATTAACTACTGCGTGTTACTTGTGTTTTCTAAGGGAAAGATTGTGACTTTGTGCAGTTTTGCTCAATCTTTTTATGACTCCTAAATACACCAGTACTCCCACAATGCAATTTTCATAAAGGAACTGTTTTCCTGCAAGTCATACATCTCCAAAGAGGATAAAAACCCTTTCACATTTCACAATATTTTGATTTTTTTGTTTGTTTCATTTTGTTTTGTGTATTTGAGAAAACCAGAACAGTTTGCTCCTGTCTGTGGCAAGGCTGATACCTGTTCTTTGTTCTCCTTACTGAACAATTGGTTTCAGGTCCTGCATCATCCAGTACCCCAATAACTTTTAAACCAGGAAGTATTTGAGCACTAAAACCCAACAGCAGTGGAAAGTGACCTACTTTTAAACTTGAGAAGAGCAAGTACTTTGCCCTTGATAAGCACTTCCTTGAACCTCAACTGCTAGGAGTCCAAGGTGTCATAAATTAATGTTATTTTTCTCACAAGGAAAAAAGGGCATCATGCTTTCCTTTTATTGCTAAATAACACAGTTCTTCACAATAAGGTAGCCAACTGATAACAATCAGGAGAGATCAATAAGAAGAATTTGCTACCTTTTCATTGTATCATTTGCTCAATGAAGCCAGCTGTTGATGCTTGTTCACTTTATTTCTCTTCTAAAGCAGCACTTTAGCTTCTCTACTAACCTAAAGTTTAATTTCCTGAATAGTCAATGCCTTTTAAAGAGTGCAGTGCTGCTCTTCCCCAGCCAATGTTCTTTCAAGGTATTGTGAATCACAGAGGTAGAAAAGGCAGATGTGCAGGGAAAGTGACACATTTTGCTGTCCTACTTATGGCTCAAGTCAGGGAATAAAAGTAATGAACAGGATATAATGCAATATGGGAACACCACTGTCACTCAACGGTAAACTCCTTTCATTATTTACAAAAAGCTTTAATGTACCTGTGAGTATAAAAAGTGAGTGGCAAGCCAACAAAGGAGTTATTTTGTACCTCTGAGATGCCATTGATTACTCTGACCTGGAGGAGCTGGTGAGAATATATTTTCAAGGAACATTTCACCAGCTGGAAATTACTGTACAGGAACATGTCAGCTGCAGTGAGGAATCCATGCACATAATGCTTCAAAAGGCTTTCCTAGAACCTTTTATTTCAGCACAAAAAAATGTGTACCATGGATGCCCTACCAGCATTGTCATTTTTTTAAGCTAGAGTTCACCTCAGGCATTGCTTCAAATTCATAGAGGAGATACTACAGGTTTCTTGGAGGAGCTGTTGACTCCCATCACACCTACTGAGGTCTTGGTCCCAGACACGGCATGACTGCAGATGCACTGCAGGTACAGGAAGATCTGGAATGCTAACCCACAGCTAAATCCACTTGTGCACTCTCAGGAAGCACTGGCCTCAGGTGGGAGTTGGCACTAATAGCTGAGAGATGAGGAGGAGCATGTTTGCACATTTCCATTCAGCTGTTACTGCCTACGGGTGTGTTCGCTGTCACTGCAAATCTGGAGCACAAGGCTTTAAATTCACCTGTGACTTGTAGGTCACTCACAGTTGGCTATCACAACTCACCCCCTCAATAGCCAAAGCCTCCAGACTCAGCCTAGAGTCTCAGTCCTTGTCACCCTGAAGGATCATTATTTCAGCTGAAAGTCAATTGCCTCCAATGACAGAAATGAGCTCCACATCTGCTGGAGTTTCTGAGCTGGGCACAAAAGTTCCCTGATTATCCATAAAATGAGTGGAGGATCTGACCAGAGTCAACAACAAAAGCACGTCCCCTCTGGATAGAGTTGTTTAATGGACAAAAGTTTCTTTCCTTTGGCAATACAGAAAAGCACAGCCATGAAAACTACCACAGCAAGTCACTGTAATGCTTCCCCTCGTCATCTCTGCAAATAAAAAGGGACTTGAATACCCTCACCTTTATTAGCAGAAATCCCAGCAGATCCTCTTGTCATTAACGTCATGTAAGAGGATAACCTGCCTCTGGCTTCTCAGATGCTTCTAAGGCTGTTGCTGCTCTTCTTTTCCTCCCTCTACAGGGATATCAAGAATAAAATATGAATGAGCACTCTTCAGAACAAAATTGGCTGAAAATGACATCTAGGGATAAGCAAATATCAAGAAAAAAAAGCCCATCTTTTGGATATTTATTGTCTTTTCAGGGTTAAGAAATCTGATTTAAGTTAGGAAAACTTTTCAAGGAATAATTACTTTTGTTCATAATGAGCAGCATAGCCTGGATGTGAGGGCTAGAATATCTTTGTAGTCTAGATCTTCCCAAAGATAAGGAATATTCTTATATATTGGACATAAGACTATACGTAACAGTCCACAATAGTTATATTTTAATTAAAATATTTGAAAATGCATGTTAAGATATTGCTTTGGTTAGTGTTGCAAGTTTAGCATTGTTCAAATTTCATCTCCTTAGAGGAAACAGTAAATTAAACTGTTCACATACTGTTCTCACAGTCACTTCTATTAGTCAGAGGCAATCCCTTGATATTTTGGTATCATAACAGTTCTTAAATGCACGTGGTACCACTCAATATCAAATTATGAGCCATCCACACTCTGAAAATGTTTGAAAGAGTATTCTTATTTACCTCCTGTGCTACTTTTCATGGTGTAGCCTGGATCTAACAAGTACCTTCCTACCATACTATCTCTTCATGTCCTGTTCTTAGAGGCTGCCAGCATTATTTGTGTTGATGTACCACTCCAGGCGAAGGGAAGGGGGCAAGAGAGGCTGTGATCAGGTAAAGAATCAAGAAGGGTTCCAGTGCCACCAGTCCAACCTCATGGTGCAGCTTCCAATGCAGCATGAAGTCCCCAGGAAGGGCCCCAGACTTGTACTGAGAGTCTCTAACCCACTATCATCTGCTCTGAAACACCACTGAAAACTGCCTAGCGGCACTGTGACACTGTCTGAAAGAATAAAAATGTCACTGGTTATTAGTGGCACCACATATTAGTGGCTGGCTTATTTTTTTCTCTGCCTTTAGTTAGAGTTAGGATTGAAATATGAGAGACGGGATTTTTGTGTTTGGACTTAAGTTGTTTATTAATTTTTATTTATAGCATAATGAGTTTTACAGTACTTTTAGCTAACAAGGTAAAAATGACAAAATGGAGCTGTATTGTGTTTGTTGCAAGGTCTATTAAAGCCTAACTATCTAATTAAAAACTAACATCTGTATTATTTATACTTTTGACCCAATGACCAAACACCTGTGACCCACATTGTGGGATTTTCTATCTAACCAAAAACTATTACCTGAAATCAAGAAGAAGGAACAAGAAAGAAGAGCCAATGCCCAAGAATCTCCATCTTGTCCCATACCTATTATTATATTCTAAAACTCCAAATTTCAAACCCTTCACCATGTGATATTACACACATCTATTCAAACTACACACCAGTGATTCCAACTCCATCACTCAATTTTGGAAGCCTTCTCCAAGGCCTCAAGTCAAAAGCAGTGCTCCTTTGGGAGTCAGGTCAGAAAGCACAGAAAGTTCAAAACTTCCAGGCTTCAGGGTTCCAACAACTGATTATGATTATTATTCATGGCATTTAAGGCACTAATCACAGGAAAAGCTCAGATGATCCAGCTCTTGTCACTCCAGGGGTAACCATACTCCAAATCCCATCACTGTGCCCATTCCTCAGCCACTTCCTGCAGCCCCATAACATCTGCACTGGGGCTGAGGGAGGTCTGAGCTCTGTCCTGTCTCCTAGCACACACATCATGGATGGGCTGGATCCACATAGGTTCTGATGGTTCCCCTTCATTGGGAGAACCACCTGGCACCACTTGGTGCAACTGAGTTGTTAATAACTGTAATAGCAATAAAAATTATCAATGCAAGGTCTGGAATGTTTTGTTACTGCAGGGAATTGCATCAATTACAAGCTGTCAAATCTCTCCCTGCAAAAGCAGCATGAACATGAGTTACTTGCAACCTCAAGACTTTGTTCCTTTTTTTCTTAAGGGTTTTTCCCTTTGGGAAAAAAAAGCTGTCATTTAACTCAGTCCTGTTAAATGTGGCATGCAGCAACTTATTGAAGAATGAGCTTAGGAAAAAAGATTGCACAACTAAGTACCTGTAACCAGATACAGGAAAAAATTAGTTTCTACTTCACTAAACTTAGTTTACCCATTGCCAGAAGTAGTCATAACAAGGAAGGATCAGTCCATGCAGGAACCCTTCCTCACACTTTTTCTACTACATCAATTATTGATTAACATTAAAAACTAAATATTCTTCTAAGTAGAACTTTATTCTGAACTATGCATTAAGTCAGTGTTATGATCATAAATTATGTTTTTAAATACACTTTCTGGATGAAGGAATGGTCTATATTTCTTAGGGGAGAGAGAGAATTTGTGGAAGAAGCTGGAAGCTGTCATGCTTAGTTCAGGACTATTCAGATCTAATACTTTGCAAACATTCAGAAATTTTGCACAAATGTCTCACAGCTCCATTTTTCATGGAAGACATCTGAACAACAACTTCCACAGAAGCAGAACATTCCATCATCCTTCTAGATTTTACAGTATTGCCCAACTAAGTAAAATTCATGCCTAAGTTTTCCATTGCAAAACACTTCTGGTCCAAGAAAATATTTAGGCAAATCCCATAGAAAAATAAGACTGTTTATTGTAATAAAATATATGATTCAGCAACACACAAAAAGATGTTTTGGCAGCACATATTGAAATTAGATGTAATGCAATATCATTAAGGAAAGGATGTGATAGAATGCAAATAAGTGTCTATCAGTTTTAGAGGCACAGAACAATACAGTAATGTTGTTACATTAAGTGTTTCTTTTTCAAGCCTCATGTTATTACCTGTTTGAGAGGTGCAGTTTTTCCAGGCAAAATGTACTTATCACTGATAATTTTAGCTTTAAATTGAAAATTACCTTTAATTTTTTCAAAAAAATATGATATTAGCTGTAGGGAGTTCCTATGAATGTATTAAGGGATTTTAACACACCATGAAACCTTCCTCTTCTCCTGACAAAACTCTGCTGAATGGTCCCAGTGCCTGTATACATCTCCAGTTTCCTGTGCCACTGCAACCAACAAGAATTCCAAGGATGCCACTTCTATCTGCTGCTCCCGTTGTCATGGAAACAGAAGTAGGTACTTTTAAACTATTCACAGTTTCATGTAAAAAAAATGAGAACCTGTGATTGTGTATGAGTGTCCCCTCTGTTCTATTTTTCTCTTTAATACAATATTTGATAGATGTTTTCCCTCCACTGATTATTTGCTATACTTTGGGTGCACTCATTGGAGTGAGAGTGGAGTTTCAATCCATGCATGTGTGCTTGGTACAGTCTCCAGGTAACAAATTACCAGTCCTTATCATATCTTTGTATAATTGATGTAGTATGAATCTGCTAGAGCTACTGCAATTGTTTTGAAATTCTAATCTATTTTAGCCCATTACTGAACCTAAAATCTAACCAGTCACATCTAGTTATTTCCTGGCTGCTTTTTTGATGAAGTAAGACCAGTAAGACCAGTAAGACCAATAGATAGGCTTTCCTCACATGCTGAGTATCCAAAAGTCACTTGTTTTGCATCAGGTCTGGCTGGGTCCCTCCAGCCTCGGCCAGTCTGGTAATATCCACTGGAAAGAAGAGCAGCTGCAGATGATCCATGATTTTTTTGGTCCAACAGGCAATACTGGTCCCAGTTTCAAATACAAAGGTGCTTCTCTGTGGAATCTTCTTCAATAAATTGAACTAGCAGAAGAGAAAACCAGCTAGCCAGAAAAAAAAAGTGAAATTCTGACTTCTGTGATGATATACAAGTTTAATCTGGGAGATTGTGGGTGTGAAATTGTCCATCTAATCCTAATGTAGCTACATACCAATGAAAAGCGTGATTAAATTGCAGAGAACCCAAAATCAGAAGGTGAAATGAAGCAGCTGAATTACTAAGTGGGCAGGTGCAATCCATATAACAGGAGCAAGTCATCATGGCTTAGTATCAGAAATAAGAGGTGTGTTACTGTAAATGTAGGATATCTAAAACAGGAAGGACACAAGCAACCTAATTCATAGGTAAAATTCTTATTTGCCAGAAGAACTAACCAGGTTTTCATGCAGACATCATTATTTCCCTATCTGGTACCTGCCCAATCACACAGTTCCACCTGACAAAATGGGAGGATTGTGAGACCCACAGGAAAATGTCAGAGACCTCCTAGATGTGATGAAGACACTACCAGCTAAACAAGAAACCATCACATCTTGTTGATTACAGGTCTAGAAATGTCTTCCACAGATAAAAGCTTTTGCTGAGACCCTCACTCAGAGCAGTATCTCCCCTAAATAACCTGGACAGTCAGAGGAGACAAGTATTACCGAGCTAACTGAGGTACAATAATATAGAAGATAACAGGAACTGTGTAAATTCACAACAAATGATCTGCCATAGCAAGAGGTAAACTGCTCAATATCTTGCTCAAACCTCTCCAGATGCTGCAGGAAGTGTGCAATTACAATAAACTGCCTCCTGTAAAAGAACTAAGTCCTATTCCTTCAAAAAGCATAAGAGTTTGTTCCTCATTAATTGTGCTCTTTGGGTGAAAAGCAAATGAGAAGTATAAGAAAGTTTTCATTTGGGTGTAAATGAGGAAACAATTTCTGGCATTCAGCCTGCTGCTAGGGAAGGGCTGCAATGCAAATTGCAGTGTTTTAAAAGCCCAGTGACAAAAATCCAGAAGAGCCATGATTAATAATAATTTTTCACTATCATGACTACAACTAATCTTACAGAAAACCCAAATGATGATTTTTTCCCCCTCCACCCAGTCTCTGAAGAATCTGTAATCCCTAATGCAGCATATCAATATTTATTTTATAGCTCTCCCTCTGAAGGCAGTGTGCTTTCAGCAGCCAGCCAGACTATTCATTACAGGCTGTGCTGGTGGCTGTCCCACAGCGTGGGCAGGAGCCTCCCCTGTGGCAGCTCTGAGGGAAGGGGAGGCTGCTGGCCCTGCACCACACCTGAACAATCCTGACCAGCCTCATCAGGGGCTGCAGTTATACTCAAACATGTCCCCAAGCCGAGTTATAGTCAAACATGTCCCAGTCCACTCCCAGGCCATGTCCTGTTCTGGACAGGCCATGGAGCTGTGCATAGGTGGATGGACCCCAAATGCACATTTTAGCTTGTCCCCAGCCTGTGTCCCTGGATCCTGGAGGGATTTTGGACTCATGTACCAGCCCTGTCTATAACTCTGTCTCCATTTGCTCCGGATCTGAGTTTGGACCCTGGATTTGGTTCATTACTTGCCTGGTGTGGGACTGTTGATGAACTCTGTTAGCAGCATCCATCTCTGTCCACCGCATTCAGACAGGACATGAAGAGATGAAGACATTCTTCTTATGAAGACAGGCTGAGAGAGCTGGGATTGTCCAGCCTGGAGAAGGCTCCAGGGTGAATTTAAGAGCACATAGCAGTACCTAAAGGGGGTAATAAAAATAAGGAAAAGTGACCTTTTACACAGGCAGATAGTGATAGGATAAGGGGCAATGGTTTTAAACTAAAAGAGGAGAGATTTAGATTAGATGTTAAGAAGGAATTCTTTACTCAGAGGGTGGTGAAGCACTGGAACAGGTGGCCCAGAGAAGCTGCCCTATTCCTGGATTCAAAGGTTTGATGGGGCTTTGAGCAACCTGGGCTAGAGAAAGGTGTCCCTGCCCATGGCAGGAGGTTTGGAACAAGATTGTCTTTAAGGTCTCTTCCAACCCAAATCATTCTGTGATTCTAAGTTCAGCCATCAGTGAGGACACTGACCAGGCTGGAATCACCCTCTGCTCCTGGCTCACCTTCCCTTACAGAGCAACCAGCCCTTGCTGCTTCCTGACTATTATTTTGCAGTGCCCAAAAATTCACGTAATTTTAAACTTTTCTTCTGCCTTTATTCTGCAAAATAAAGATAATTTTATAACAGGACCTTGATAAAGTGTGTACCCTGTTTTTCAGACTTAGCACAAACCAAAGAGTCATAGAAACTGAACTAATCTGTGGTCAGTAGAACTGAGACTGAAACCTAAAAGACGAGAAAAACAAAAAGAAATCTTTTGTCTTCAGCCAGACAGGCAGGAGCTCTGTAGCACACAGACACAGGCGATTATCTCACCAGCTGTAGAGGCTTTAGCTGCCGGCACAAAAGAGCTCTTTATTAGCAAATGAGATAAATACACTTAGATTTTGCAAATAAAGCTGTAGGACCAGACTAATGCTGGGAGCAGCCTTACACCATCCTTTCCCGTTCGGTGTCCGCAGATGATGCAGGGCAAGTTTCTCTTTTCTGTTCCCAGAGCTCCCCTTTGTGTTGAACATCTGAATAACAGCTTTATTCACAATTTACTGTCTCTCATGTTCTGGCATGCAAGGGCCATGTGGTCACTAAACTCAGTGTACGGTGGAGTATATTTATTACATATTCGAGTGTAAACACAGTACTGAAAAACTCTGACAGAAAAGTGTGTAACCTATTTTATTCTTATAGCTATAGGAGGGGTTCTGAGGAGAAAACCAAAGGCAGGTCACCTGGCAAGAAAAAACACTCTACTGTTGACTCTCAGTCTAAAGATCTCACACCAGGCATTGGGAAAATGCTTTGTCTTTTAACATTTTCAATTCTACCAGATTAATTCCATGAATGGTTTTGGTACTAGGGCAAATGGCAGAAAAAATAGATCCACAAACTTCTTTAACTCCCAGGCTGTTGAATTCAGTCTAACATTTCCCTTTTTTTTTTTTTTTTTTTGAATGGCATAGAGGACTCTCCAAATAAGCTGTAGGATATCTGGACTCTTCCAAGAGACACTCCTGACAATATTACCACTTGCAGGACATGACACTGCCAAAATATTTCTTGAAGAACAATGGTTTGCAAGGAAGAGACTGATACTGGAGAACTCACGTTCCTTTCTATAAATAACTGGCTCCCTCCAAGTAGAATTGGGAGCATGGAAAGGCCTTGGGCAAAATGCTGTCTGGCCCAGCCAGTTCTGCTCCTGAAGCTCATGGGAACATGTGCTTCACTGGGAATACTGCCACTGTCTGAATGTGTTCAGCATGTGCTGTCACTGCCCCTTGTCATGAGAGGGTGGGGAAAGGTTCTGCTCATACCCATCACTCCCTCGGAACTGGAAGCGACAGCACTGCCTGTAAGAGAGTCCTTCAGGATTGTTTAAACACAGCTGTTGGGGTTTTGTGTAAAAGCACAGAGACAGTGAGCTTGTGACATTTATTACACAGCTTAAAATGTCCTTTCTGCTCTGTGTAGATTTTCAGCTTGTGCTGACCTTAACCACTACCAAATGTAGTATCTGCCATACCTGCACAGTCAGGGACATATCCAGGGAGCCTAAAACCACATTTGAAGTGACTGCTTTCAGCTGGCCTTTCAGAGGGCTCAGCCCACAGGGAATAGCCTATGGACAGAGCTGACAGGTAACCCCATCTAGACCTCACAGAGTAAAATTGAAGAAGTTCTTTGTGAAATTTATATTTCTCCAGGAAAGAAGCACTGATTCCTGTCCTTGCTGACTGAGAAGCATTTACTTTGAACTTGTGGTATAACCAAAATGTTTTTCACTATTTAAGAAAAGATGACTAATTCTTCATCAGAGCCATTTAACAAGAATAGAAATTCTGGAAAGAATTCTGATTCCTGCTCTTGCTGAGTGAGGGCCATTTACTTTGAACTTGTGGTATAACCAAAATGTTTCTCACTATTTAAGAAAAGATGACTAATTCTTCTTCAGAGCCATTTAACAAGAATAGAAATTCTGTGTGCAAGCAGAACACTATGTAAAAGTTTAAAAAGAAATCCTGAGTAACTTACCTTCCCCCAAGTTTTATTTGCCTTGGCTGGCAGCTACTCTTACTGCCTGTTTGCTTTATTTTTTCCATTGGGTCAAGCACCTACATTGTGACGTTTATATCATTGTACCACAGACGTTGCATCACCTGTGATAACAGAAGTCACTGACTGTCACAGAACAAATTGCAAGATTCCCACCCACTTCAGTGGGCTGGGATGTCACAGCGTGTTCCACCACACCACCACAGCAGGAACAGCACTATCCTAGGATCCTGCCATAGCAGAGTGACACCCAAAACAAAACAAGGGACTTTTTAGCCTGTTACCTTGGTCAAAGCTTGAATGGTTTGCCCTAGGATGTGGTTTGATGTGGTACTCTTTGCCTCACTCAGCTCTTTATTTATTCATTTCTTAACCTGCCACAAGGAAGTATTTGAGATCTGCAAATTCTGGGGCATGGGACATAATTTTTTTACTTCAGCGTTGTCATGAGCAGTGTTTGCTGGCACCCAGACAGGGCCACCCACTACACCTGTGTCACTCACTCTAAGCCAAACTGTTCAGCTTTAAGCCCAAATTCATCTTGCAGTCAAGCTGCCTGGTTTCCAGTCCAAACTCAGAAGCACATGTTTATGTCATGGTGATATTTGGGAAAATTAGAAAGAAGGCCTGAGCTCATCCAGATGCTCAGCACAGGCTCTGCCACAAGTACCCTGCAGTGCAGTTTGGCAGGACACCACAGACTCCTCCATTCCCTACCTCCCAGGGCTTTCAGGAGATGTCATCTGGCCAATGGCAAGCAGAAAAATTGGCCAATTCTCCTTCACAGAATTATAGATATATCTGTCATAACATGATACAAATCTTCCAGGTCTAAGCCTGCATCATCTGTAAGATGGGTACTGGTGGGAAACAGCCAGGATAAAAGCCAAGCACCATATCCCAACTGTTTTCCAGGTGATTGAACAACACTGGAGCAATTGAAAATGGTAAATCACAGAGGCTAAAAGGAAGTGTGAGTGTGTGTTGGTGATTGTAAGCAATTTTAGCTCTAATGTGTATGTTCTTCCCCTCATAATAATGACATTTAAATGAGAGATAATAAACCTCACACTGAGAGCTACCAGCATCAGTTCTTACATTTAAAAGGTAATTGAGGAATGCTTCCCACTGGGTGCAGTGAGGTGGGGAAGGAGCTTTAGCTGCTGAGACACAAGCTGAGGGCAGCGAAGATGCACACACAGCTCCTCATGCCCAGACTCTTGGCTGCAACCACACAGACCCCTGACCTCTCAGGATACACACCCCTACTCCACCCTAAAGCTTCCCCATAAGCAACAAGAGAAAGCACCCCAAACGAATCCTTTCCTGTGTCATAAGCACCTTAGGTTATTGACAGATTGGTCACTACAATTCCATCATAGAGTTACTTTTAGCTTGAATTTATGGCTCTTCAGCTGCAGCTGTCAATGCCACAGGAGTGGAAAGGCTTCCCCCAACTCCCAGTAATCCAGCCTTGATGTACAGCAGTAGCATGGCTGAATATGCTGAGTTCAAAGAGCTTAATTCTGTTACTGGTGCAAATGACAAGTTATCTATATAAAATCAATTTAAATATGTGTGTTAATAATGCTACTGACACACTCCTTTTCAACAAAATCTAGGCTTCAGGCTGGATGAGGATGGTGGTTTCTCTTTATATGATAACCAATATTATGTTTTGTACTTTTCACTCTTAAAATGCGATTCATGTTGCTGACATCAATGATGATGGACAATAACGTGACATCTCAAGTGAAATCCACTGATAAGGGGGTGGAGACATGACGACAGACACATTTCCTGAACCAGCAGGCACAGAATCACCCCCACTGATTTCAACAGCACTTGGATCCAGCTAAGCCAGAATTGCTCGAGAGGGACTTTGGACAAAAACACATTACAAAGCGCTTTCCCAAACCACAAAAACAGAAAGACCCATGTTCCATCCAACAAATTCTGGGATGCTCCCCTTCTCACTGAGCTGTGGATCTCCATGGAAAGCAGGAGATGGAACAGCACTGCAGCCTCCTGGGAAGGTGACATGGGGGCACAAACCACCCCACAGAGGGTGATGGGAAACAGATGGCTGTAGAAGCAAAAGTCTTTCTTCCACTCCATCCTCAAGGCCTGATGCTTTGAAGTCAAAGCTATTTTTGGGCACTCATCTTGACTGTGGATGCAGGCTGTGGACAGCTCTCTGCTTAATTTTTTTTCCAAAGCTGAGGAAAAGAAATTAGAAATTTTCTTTGCAGTCCTAAGTCTCATCATGTTTTGTGCTCCCTGCCATCCAGAAACAACAGCTAGAAAGCACATTTCAAATGTAACTGCTCTAAACCGTGGCGGCAACTCAGACCATAGTGTTTATGTATTCTTATTCTGACAGCCCACCATGAATGTCCACAGGATCAACTCTTGCACTGGTGTTGATGTTACACTGCAGGAGAGGTCTCAGGGCACAACCTGACTGCCTTATTGACTCATGGTTGCAATATTGTCTTTGCTGATCCTGTATGATCCTCCAGAATCTGCCTGCCAGTCCTACACTGCTCTCTCTGGCAGGCACAAGGGACACCAGCAACATCCCAGCTTGGCACAGCTCCTCTTGGAAGGATTATTCATTTTCTTCTCCTGGCTTCTAGGCCATAAAGAGGAATCACAGGCCAAGCAGCCTTCTCTCTGCTGAGCTCACTATATTTCCATTCCACTGCAGTCTACAGGCTCTGAATCCTCCTGTGGCCCAGGCAGCACCAGCCACTGTCTCTGTCTCAGGACAGAGACAGCTTTGGAGCACAGGCTCATCACGTTTTTATCTGCAAAACACTGGGGCTCCAGGGCAGAATTACTACATATACAAGCATCTGCACCAGCGTGTTATGGCTACAGATGTCCAAAATCCAAAGCTTCAAAACAACAGAGAGGACCAGAAAGGTCCTTATTGAGCTTCTTGCTAGCCATGGCTGATAAAGGACAAAACATTACCACTGCCTTGCTGGATTATTTAAAGGTCTTAGAGAGCAGGAGTAAAGGATGGACCATTTCATGGCACAGACTTTCTAAGGAGATCTCCATCTGGTTTATGAATGAGGAAGCTCAGAGAGAGCTCACACTAGCAGACATGAGCAAGCCTTACTGTTCTTTTGAGAAATCTTTCTCCCAGAGATGTGCAGGAAAGGCACTAGATCTCTGCAGACTTGTGAGATTAAATCACTGGAATCACTGCTTTTCTTCCCTGATGCAGCTGAGAATGAGAAGGGACACACTCCACAGCTTCAAGGCAAACATTAGCAATGTATCTCTGAACAATGTGCCTCACCAGGTTCTGCCTCATTTATTATTAGAGCAGTTCTTGGTGTAACTACCAAATTAGTCAGCTCTTAGGCAAAAGAAGAGAGAAGACCTCTGTAGGCACAAACTGTTAACTAAAATTTTTTAGCCAAAGAGAATTAGGAGGAGGTGGAAATGCCAAGGTAGTTAATCACAGCTCCATTGCTTCAGTTTGTATTCTGCTTTAGGCAATCAATATTCCCTTCTTTCTCAGCTACCTTATCTGAAAAATGTGGCAATACACGACTCACAGGCAGGTTGGGACAGTGAATTCATTTTTGTTTACTGCATGGAGTGTCCCAACATGCTGTAGAAATATTAGGAATAGTTATGATGTGAGAGAGGGAGCTACTTAGAAAATGGTCTCTAAATATCAAAGAGTTGGGACAACTTAGGGCCCACATTTATCAAGCACTCTGGCACTGTTCTCAGTGGAATCAAGTGTGACACAAAATTCTTCAAACTGTTACCAAGACCTTATGCAGGACCCCTAGGAGGTCAGTGGGAACTGTTGGATTTCTGTGTGAAGGTAAGATGATGTAGCTAAAGGAAGTTCGCTGGAAGAACAAGAAAAACAGACAATGGAAAATTTACTCAACTACAAATTTGTGTCATTGGCATAGAAACATAAGTGGAAATTCAGAGATAATCTGAACTGTTATTGCTGTCTTTAGAGTGACAGATAATGGTCAATACAAAACCCCTCCATGGTTGGCAACTGATCAGCAAGCTGGAGACAGGGTCAGGAAAGCAAAGTTGCAGTAACAAACTTTGCAACTTTGTGGGGCACAACCAGTTTTACCTCTTTGCCAGAAATACCTACAATGAAAGTCCCCTTCACAGGTTGTACAAAAAAACCCAGTTTTTTGGAGTTAAATCTGTGCTTGGAAGTGATTTGGTTAATTTGTCTGCCTTTGCACTGAAATGGACAAAGAGCACTCCAAGCATCTGTTCTGCTGGTTCAGCCACCAGACCAGGAACCATGAGGAAGTCAGAGAGGAAACACCATCCTAACCCAGGACAGCAACTTCTGTAGTGACTGTCCAACAGCTGGCTGCATCACCACCTTCTTATTTCAGTGATGGAACACATGATATGGCTAAACAGACTAAGAGACAACTACACTCAGGAAACACTTCATGATGGAACAAATCACAGCTCAAGCCATCTACTATTTCATCAGCACAGCTTAGCTATAGGAGCTGTTCCAAAGAGGGTACATTGAGATCAATCTCAAACCTTGTGTCAAAGTTCAGCCATCCTCTGATCAAAGGGAGAGTGGCATGTGTTTAAATGTGTCACTGTTACCCAGTGACAAAGTTGTGTCCCTCATCATGGTGGATAAAGGTACACTCTTGAGTAATTCATTGTTCATTCATTGTTCATTCATTGTTCAGTGGGGCATCTTTAAGCACAAAATATTCCCCATAAACATTTGAAGTCTAACACTGGTTTTCTGGTGTGCTCCTGAAAACAGGTTTTCTCAAAATCCCTTTTCTGATCAAGATTTATCAAACTAATCTAACTTGTCTGTTCCTCCCATTTACTAGAGACAATGTCCTATCCTAGCCATCCCACCTAATGGGTAAAGCAAAGCTTAAAGTTCTTCCTCACTCTGATGATTTGGGATCAGTTTCTTATGACAAATCACAGCTTCTGGGGCCCTGTGTCATCAGAGGCACAGCTGTTAGCTCATCAGTAACACTCAAAGTCTTTCTGGCATGTATTTTGCAGCCTTCAGGGTTTTTTTAAAGAGCAAGCTTCATAACTTTTGACATGTTGGGTAAGAGGGGGTGGATGCAAAGGTAAACAGTCACATTGTGGGAGCTGCCAAATCAAACCCTGGGATCCTGGCAGAGAGGTGAGGGATGGAGGGAGGATGACTGTGCTGGACCAACACTCAGAGCAGAGAGAACTCTCTTACACTGAGGCTTCAGCCTGTCCCAAAGTAACTATTTTTATTTCTCTTTATCCTATCAACCACTAAGTAGTAAGCCTGCTTTGATACTGAATGCAAAAAACATTGGTTTTGCTGTCAACTTTGTAAACATTTTCACAATGTTTGTCTGCTTTGCACTGTGTTTCACCGAGAGTTCCTACACGTGAATAGGAACTTTAACTCTTTTACTGCATTTCAGGGCTGGGCATAATCCCTTTTTTGTTCCTTTCCATCTCCTTTTCCAGCATTTTGATCTCAAGATGAAAATTAGGAATAAATGTTAAAGAACATGTTCTTACTTAGAGACATGATGTACACAACTTCTGAGGAAAAATCCCAGCTTGACTGCCACATCAGACAAGTCAGAAATACAAAAGGACTTCCTGCTCTGAAAAAAGGAAGTTATTCTGATTTTCTGGCATAAGTATATTTAAAATTCATGAGTCTGTCCCTTCCTGAAAATTAGAATCTGGATCAAAACTAAAGAAGTAATAAAAGAAGTTGTTTGAAAGCATTCTTAGTTCCTTTCCTGCAATAAATTTGGGTAATAGTCAAAGTTTTATCTGTCACCATGACATATGTATTATTCAACAGCTGAGGCATTAAGAAAAGCAAGAAGGGAGATTTATTGCTCACACACACACGTAAATCATGCAAGTTAGCAGCTCTGGGTAGGACTCTGCAGCTCCTGATGGCAACAGTGTCTTCTGCTCACTCTGCAAGTGAGGTCACCTGAATATTTTAAACAAAAGAGGTTTTTTTTTCTTTTCCTGCCTGATATTTTTACACTGCAATCCTGAGTGTTAGGTCTATTTTTGGCAAAAGTTGTTTTTGTGAGCTTATCCTTAGCTTTAAGTCCTTAGCTGAAGGAGGTTCATCTTTTGTGGTTTGTTGTTTTGAGTTTTTTTTCTTAACACTGGGTCAATTCCCCCTCCAAGAGTTCATTCAGATAAAGGCAACAGAAGAAACAACTAAGGCACAGAATTTTAAGCAGCCAAGAAAAATCCCTCCTCTTGACCAATTGCATAATCTTAGTTTTGACTGTATAATGCTGCAAGTGCCTGCTGCTGCATTCCAGGAAATACAGGGAATACATAATGAAGGAGAAAATGAAGTTTCTTCTAGCTTTTTTGCATTTATTCCTGTTTTTTGTTATTTAACATACAATAGCCTTAAACTACAATGTTTTTCTCTTTTCCAAGTCACTCCTAAAGAAAAATTTCTGACCTTTTATCCTACAATTACAACATGTTATTAACTTAAGGTAATTTAATCCCTCAAGGTAGCAATCTCTAGCTTCAACAGAAAAAAAGCAGAAAAAAACAGAAAAGATGTCACTTTTTAGTGTATCAAAGGAAGCCCAGATGAGTTTTGAACTACGTATGGTTTATATTCTCCTCCTAGAATGCCAAAGAAGCAACCTTAAAACCTCTGACCTGCTGAAACAGAAGAGCCTGTGTATTTCTATGCCTGCAGTTCTGTGCCCCAGGTAGAAGCTGCAAGACCTGCATTTCTCTCTTCTCAAAATCTGAGAGCTCCCCAAATCCCTTTGTGAGCTGATTAAATTATGGAGTAGCAGAATTGAAAGTTTTCTCAGCAAACTCTTTGGAACAGATACTTTATTTTTCTGAATCTATGCATTCTGTGTAAAGCAAAAGTCTATGTGAAAGCACTTCACACAGGCCTTTTCTACCTCAAATTCTCAGCAGGAACACTGCTGTTCTAGCATCCAAACCTGATTCTCCATAGCTTGATGGTCTGCAGTGAGATTATCCCATTTCTTTGCTGTACTGCCAACAGCTGGCAGATGTTGCTAGTTCCCAAAACAGTAAGAGCACTGATTTACTGGAGGCACAGGAATGTGCTACTGTTCCCCAACAGCAATCTAACACTGTGGGGTCAGCCCAGCATCAATCCCCATCTGCCAGTTCTCTGCCCCAGAATTTTATCAGGTTTCTTGAGTCATGGACCTGTTCTCTAACTGTGTGCTAGACACTAGCAGTGAACACTGATGAGCTCCTTAACAGTTCTCTGGGCCACAGCATTATCTTGCCTGGGCAAGCCTGTTTCAGTGATATTTAACTGCTTTTTCCATCCCCAGCTCTGGCTGGACGTTAATCACTTATTTACCACATGTGTGAGAAAACCACTGACAACTAACTCTCTAAGAAAGGTCCTAAAACACGTGCACTGGTCTGCAGAGCAAGGAAAAGCATTGGTTATGCAAATAACAGTACATGTGGACAACTGCATGGATCTGACAGGAAACTACCACCTTTACTTGTTTTAATGGGATTACTTCATGCAAATACATCCCCTGGAAGCCACTGTTTGGAACCTGTTTCTCACTCTTAAGAACTCCTACGAATTTAGGCCACAATTCCACCCTCCTTTTCATTTTCCTCTTTCTGGTCAGCCACTGGTTTGCTGACTTTATGTTGGAGTCCTAAAAACTAAAATTACTTATTTTTATGCAAATAAGAACTAGGGATGCTTTACAAGGGCATGTAGCAGCAATAGGACAAGGGGGAATGGCTTCAAACTGAAAAGTGGGCAGATTTAGTATTGGGAAGAAATTCTTTGCTTTGAGGATGGTGAGGCCCTGGCACAGGTTGTCCAGAGCAGCTGTGGCTGCCCCATCCCTGGCAGTGCTCAAGGCCGGGCTGGATGGGGCTGGGAGCTGCCTGGTGTGGAGGAAAGTGTCCCTGCCCATGGCTGGGGGGTGAAAAAAGATCTTTTAAGTCCCTTCTAACCCAAACCAATCTGTGAATCCATGCTTCTACTCTTAACTTCCACACTTGGCATTACCCATCATGAGAACCACAGGACAAGAAACACAGTTTATTCTTACACCGATGTGGGATTTCCCTATACATTCGCCGTGCATAGCCCAGCATCAGCACCCCTCACCCTCAGCTCCCTCCCGGGGCTGCCCTCTCCCTCCCGCCGGCCTCGCTGTGCGAGGAGCAGGGGCCGGGAAGCGCTGCCTCGGGAGCGTTTTGGAGCCCTTTGGCGGCCATTTCGCCCCGGCTCCGCTCCCCGCTCCGCGGGCGGGCTGCTGAGGGAGCGGGAGCGGCGTCCGCGCTGAGGGAGCCGCGGGGCGGGGCGGGGCGGGGGCAGCGCTTGCGCGGCGGGGGCAGCGCTTGCGCGGCGGGGCCGGGCCCGGGGCCGCCGAAAGTTCGGGCCCACGTGGGGCGGGAGTGGGGCAGCAGCGGGGACAGCGTGTCCCGTACATCTCCCGGAGCCCCGCACACCTCACGGAGCCCCGCACACCTCACGGAGCCCCGCCGCGCTCGCCCGCTCTCCAGCCCTCGCCATGGCCCCCGCCGAGATCCTCAGCGGCAAGATTGTCTCCGGGTACGTAGCGGGGCCGCCCTGCCCGCAGCGCTCGGCCGGGTTCCTTCAGGCTGGAAGGTCTGGGAGCCGCGGGGCTTTTGCCCTTCGGGAAGGGACCGGTGTGGCCGGGGAGCTCAGGGGTGTCCCGGGGGCCCCCGGGTGTGCTGGCAGAGGGAGGGGGCTGTGGGGGCTTTCACTCCGGCTCTGTGGATGAAGCAGGTTTGGAGACACCCTAAAGCTTTTTCACTACATCGCAGCCGCAGCTCGCTTCTTCCTGGAGATAAACTGGAAGTTATTAGACGAAGTGCAGTATGAAAGGTCTGCAGGCAAATGCAAAGTGCTGTCAGTGCTCCCTAAAAAGCAGCAGTGCGTCTGATGAGGTCTCTGGCAGCCCCAGAAAGCAGCTGGTGGCTCTGAGCATGGATGGGATGGGAGCCCACCTCCAGCTCCTGTGTGTGTAAGCTGGGCTGCTTTATGAGCAGCAGTAGGAACACGTGCTTTAGGTATGGGCTCTGTTTTCATGCTCAGCAAGCATTGACTGTTCCTCTTTAAAGCAAACTAAGTTTATGCACATGTTGGATAATGCAGAGCTGGGTGTCCTGCCAAAGCTGTTTAAAAGATCTGGGAGACCTTGAAGGAAAAATGTGTGTTCTTGTACTTTTCAGCATTTACTTAGCTGGCAAGCCCTGAGTATAGGTGAACCTGCGTTGTCTTTTAATTTGCTGTTTTTCCTGCTACCACTCGCCATACACATTTGATAAGAAAGCCAAATAAATTTCCCTAGTCCAGGGAAAAATGCAGTGTAATGGTTCTGTTATACTCTGTGGAAACAGGATTTGGTTATGTAGGTTCATTGGGTATCTCCTGTTGATATAGTCTGGGAATTCAGACAGATTACATTTGGAAAGGTATAAAGTAATCTCAGCAAAGCAGTTAGTCCTCCTCTAAAAGTACTGTTGTGTATGACACATTTACATCTAGCCAACAGAGGAACAGTTCTGAAAAGTAGGCCTAATGTACCTTGAATTTGAATATCCGTGTGGAAAGGATGCTTGCATGTTTTCTACCTGGTAATTTTGGAGCCATTGCCACCTGTGTATTGCAGTCTCAGTCTTACATGCTTCGTTCCACCTGATCCTTTTGGCAGTGTTGGGGCCAGCACACTCTGCAGTGCCTGTGTTTGCTGCTGGTGGGATTCATGATTTGCCTGTTGCAGGTTTCTTTCCTGTCGTAGAAAGTCACCCTGAGGTGCAATAGATCCTGGAAAGATGCTAGTTTGTGTACAATGGTAATTCACATTAAAGCTTCTAGCTTCCTTGGCATGGCATGTTGCATTACTTACTTACTTTTAAAGATATGGGGTGAAATTTTTTATTTCTGTTTGTTTTCTGTATTATAGTAGCGGCTATAAACTAGCAGTTCTCAGAGGACATTTGTGATGTGCAAATACTTGGGAAGAAGCATGAGCTTTTAGTAGGCATATACAAGAGAAAGGTTTGATTAACTTCCAGCACATCTCTTAAGGTGTTTGGCTGAAGTCTGTATTCTAGAGTCATCAAATCTTGACTTGAAGACACCATAAAATGGAAAAATAATTGCAGTTGTTCAGCTGTCTTCAGTTCCTTTATTTATGCTGTCTTTATGTTCAATATAGCAAAAGCATCACCTGCTCCCCATGGGCCTCAGGTGATTCTGCCTTTTTCTAGTGGAGTACTTGAAGGAGTCATGAGGAATTGGGCTGGCTGCCCGGAAGACAGCTCTCCCTTTCTTCCAGACCTCTAGAGAAGTGCTGCTCCAAAGGATTCTCACTGTCCAGAGTTCACCTCCAGGCCAAGAGTCTGGCAGCAGCAGAAGTGATAGGCATGTGGTTTTTCTAGGAATTTTCAACTGAACTGCCTGTAGAAAGGGAATGTCCCTGACTTTACATCAACTGCAAAACCTTTTCCGTTACTATCTTGTAGGGGGTGGATTTTGTTACTTTACTCTTTAATCAATAAAAATGTTTATTTGTAAGTCAGTCAAATATTGACAAATGAGTTGAATCGAGGAAGTGGTGTTCCAGATATGCAATGCTGGGTTTCTCTGTGTGTTTTAAATCAAAGCTCATAAGTATTGTGAACTTTCTTCTCCAGCTACCACCTTCCTCAAAATAGATGAAAAAATACCTAATTCACAATCATACCAGCTATTTAAACAAAATTCAGGTAGATATTGGCATTCTTATTCTTGTGAAACATGTAAAGAGAATAAATACTCTGAGAGGGTTTCCTTGCCTCTATAAATAAGGAAAACTTGATGAGGTGATAAAGCTAACTCATACCTTTGGAAAGCTCAGAAGAGGTACAAAGGAAAATTGACATTTTCAGTGGGTTTGAGTATTACCTGTGAAGATGGAAAATGTGGTTAGGCTGGGCATGGGAAGGAGAACACAGCAGGCATTGTTTTCTCTGTAGGATTTTGGTGTTGATGTTAATGCATCAACATCAAAATGTATCTGAGTCTGCTTCTGTCAGTACAAACAAGAAGCCTGCACAGTTTGTGAAATATATTAAATATTGGATGGGTTCTGCATCAATCTGAGCTGGCTGAGTTGGCTCAGAGTAGCTTTCCTCTACTTCTCTGAGTGGCTGTTAAGTAATTCTGCCTTAGATTTTGCTCCAAGTTAAATTTGCCTCACTGGCAAATGAGTTACAAAAGATGAGTTACTGTGTAACAGTACAGTAAACAAATGACTGATGGGAGGAAGAGAAGCGGTGCTTTAAGTGTGCAGGGTATGATGGGTTTAAGGTAATAAAAATACAGTACTCTCCACCTTTTATTGCTGGTATTCCCTGAAGAAAAATCAATCTCTGTTTCTGTATCTAAAGAGATAATCTGAGCAAAATATGGTAGTGGCTCTTATTTGTGGTTTATGTCCACTGCAGTGAACTGTGTGTTCAGGCTTTACCATCTGAAAGAGTCCGGGTTTGGAAACTTCTGGCTTGACCCGAATTTGTTGGTGGGACCAGGAGTGGACCAGCATTTCTGTTCTGGAAAAGTGGCTGATGAGTTGTGATGGCAGGGAAGAATTAGCATCCCTCACAGCCCCTGGGGATGGGCCAGGTAGTGCTTTGAGTTTAGAGTGCTCAATAAAATAGTGATCAGGCTGAACTTAGAACTGGAGGTAACAGTGCAGTAAGTAACTCCTCAGCCTTTGCAGTCTGTGTTTGGGGTTTTTTGTTGTGGTTTTTTGTTTGAGTTGCTATTGTAACTCCAAGTAAATCTAGTCTGAAGTGGAAAAAATTCCCTGATCTCTGAGCTCTCTTTTACCAAATCCTACTCACAATGTTTCGGGCTTGCACTGGAGGATCCCACGCTGTGGATGTGCTGCCAGTGCTATTGGGTGGCCCCAAATATGAGCAAGAACCCCTTGTGCTCAGTGCTGTGCAGACACAGTTTAAAAAAATGGGACCCTGCTCTAAAGAGTTGATAAGAGAGGAGAAAACATTGTCTGGTGGACAGCAGAGCCACAGATCTGTGATCAGCACCAGCTTGCAGGGAAGGCAAAGAACATGTGGGGGCTGCCATGTCCCCTTTGTGGAATGAGAAAAATCTCAATATCATTCCTTCAGAAGGCAAACCCTTGTAGAGAGGGCCTAGAATATTGTCTGGAGTGCTTGCAGCCACCCAAAGGTGGATTGAGTCCTTACCTGTTGGTGTTTTCATCTGATTAAATCACCTGCTAGTAGGGTATTATATGCAGTATCCATTTTGGGAAGCAGGCCTGATTAGTGTCGTAGATGTTGCAGCATGTGAACCTGGTATTATAACTCCTTTTTGGGTCAAATTCTTCTGAGTTTTAAGGACTCAGCTTTGTGGTGTTCTGGTGTCAGTCATCCACATTTGCAAAGTGCAATTGCTGTCTCTCAGACCCACCTTGGATTGAAATACTGGACATGATGAAAAAGCATCTAAAAAAGCAAAAACGGCTTTGTGTGTTTATCTGATCTGAAGAGAGTTTATGCATGTATTTCTGCTGACAAATGGGTGTAGCCTTGCACTGCTCAAGGTGTAGCCTTTCAATAAATACCTATTTTATTCCTTTTGCTCTGCCTAGTCTGTATTCCAGGTCAGCCTTTGCAGGCATCAGCATAACTAAAAAGGAGGTTAAAAAACCTTGTGAATGTGGAAGTGGTAGAAAATAGCAGGCATTTTTCCTAGGAGATAATGACAGTGTGCCAGGACCATGCAGCAGTGGAGCATGAGATAAGAGGGTGGGAGACATATGAACAGATTCCAGCTCTAAATGATGTCTTCCTGCAACTGGAGCCATCTGTTGAATTACCAGCAGTGTTCAGATGGTATTCCCAAGGTATTTCCTGTCCCAGTGGCACTCACTGAGCCAACCTGTGACTTCCCTCAGAAGAGACTCCTCTGTTCCTCCTTTGGGTACAAGTGCACTGTTTGCATAGACCCTGGATCCTGTTACTCACAGAAGGGACAGAAAGGCAGCCTGGTGTCATCTTCAGTATGGTGCTGTGTGCCCTCACCAGCTGATCACTGTTTCCATAATCCCACAGGAGGGTCTGGGGTTCTGCTGACATGGGGAGCCATGTTCTCTCCATTTCCAACAGAGCTGAAGGAGTGTGGTTTGTCCTTTGTTTGAATTTTTGGGAAATTCACTTAATCAATTTAAATTCAGCTCACTGTTGCAGTCTACAAAAAGACATTCTAACAAGTTCTTTAATCTTTGGAGCTGGCTGTTGCATTGTATGCTTTGAACCATGTGCTGTCCTTAACCTGTGTGGACCCTGGACTTTTGTTTGCTGCGTGAGTTTGTTTGTGGAAGGGCACGTGGGCACAGGAGGGGGCTTAGAGTCAGAGAGAAGGCTTTTGGGGAAGCAGCCACATAGAATTGCAAATATTTTGTTTGAAGACTTACTTAGAAGAGTGTTCATACAGCTGGTAAAAAGTGTTATTGATTTATCAATACAAACTTTTATCTTTGGGAAGGCCTGAGGTCCACAATAGAATTTTGCAGGCAGTATAACTAAATAGCTGCTGGTTTGCAAAGATTATTTTTATGGCTTTTGTAAGTCTGTGAAGTTGAAACAAAGATTCCTTCTTTCAGCTTTTAATTTTCTCCCAAACCTTTCTCCCTGTGGTTTTTGTGACCACTGGAGAGCAGCGGTGCCCAACGCTAGGTGGCTGTCTAACAAGTGATTTCTTGATTCAAGGCTCCTAAAGAAAACCGCTCTGACAGCACCACGTTTGTGTGTTTGTGGGTGTTACCTTTCTTCTGGAGCTGAAGGGGAAGTGACCTAGTGCCTAATTACAGAAAATGACAGCCATGTGATGTGTGAATAGTTGTGGCTGCTGGGGGTAAAAGCACACCACAGCCCTGCTTCACAGGACAGAGAAAATTGGGTGGGCTAGTTTCTCTTCAGCTGAGAAGACTGGAATAAAAGTAATACCTAAACCTGGGACCCTTTCTAATATTTTATGTTTGCATTTATTTTTGTTTGCTGGACACAAACCAGTGCTGCCCTTTCCTTACTGAAACAGAGACCTCAGAAATAGTTTATTTGGAGAGTTGCCCACAGCCCCCTCTTGCAGGCCACATTCAGGGGGTTTCTGATGCTCCTTGAGATTGTTGTGCTGTTGTTAGAGGCTGCTCATGAGCCAGCTCAGGTGCCTCCCTAGGGGCTTACAGCTGGAGTGTAAGGAGAGGCAGGTGGGGATTTTGCTACCCAGCTGATGAATTTTTTCACTTAAGCAAAAGAATTGCTGGGGTAAGGTTTGCTATGAGACTGTTTTCTGAGCTCATTAGCTGGTTTTGATGTCACGTCTTCTACAGAGGTGACAGCCAAAGGAAGGTTCAGAACTGCTGTTTCTTATGTAAGGCTGAAAACAGTTTTTTCCACTGAGGCTTGTTAAGAGACTTTGTACCACTTGGCTGGGTGCAAACACCTATAAATACTCTGAACCCACTCCTCAGGTGCAGCAGAGCTCTGACCATGTGATTCAGGATGCAGCAGGAGAGATGCATGATTTGGGATGTAGCTGGAGGCTGTGACTCCCTCTGAGATGAGACTTAAAACAGCCTCAGGGCTGCTTCTAGCTGGGCCAGCTGCAGCTGTCCCCTGGGATCAGTGCTGCTGACTTGAGGGAGCTGTGTGCTGCTCCCATTTCCCTGTCTTCCTGCCTCTGGCAGTTCTAATTTGGAGCTCATAGTTGCAGGGTAGAGTTCACTGGCTATCTGTTTTACTGAAGTTTCCCTCTGTGCAGGAATAACAGGCTCCCAGCTGGCATTAGCTGTGTACCCTGTCCCTGTACCCTTGCTGTTCACGTTTTTAATGAGCTGGCACCAATAATGCCTGCTCTATGCAAAGTAGCAGACCTGGTGATGCTGATCTAAGGGTAGATGAGCACAAGGAGACCTGTGTTTTAAACGAAAGGGTGTTTGGTACAGGGTAGATTTGTTGAGTGTGGTGGTAGCACCTTCTCCTCTCTGAGAATGGGGATGTGACACAGGATGGAGATCACACATGGAGGACATACCTGTCAAGCCTCTCATGTCCTGTGAGGTTTTGGTTACTTGGCTTTTGGTTCTGAGTGTCTCTTACGTTTTGAGTGCAGTGCCACAGCCTCCTTCCAGTGCCATGAGCCTGTGAGATGGACAGAACTGGTCAGTTCTTTCAGAATCCTGGCTGCCTGTGGTGAGGAGATGGAGCAGTTGGGCCTGGCACCTCCCCTGGTGAAGGATTATGTGTGTGGGGCCAGAGTGGTTGAGAAATTAGAGAGGAGTGCAAGGCTGGGGAGAGGTGGTAACAGTGGCTTTCAAGCTGTCTGTGGCTAATTTCAGTACTGGGTACTTGTTATTAAAACATTCCATGGTAAACTGGGTGTGAGTTTGCATCTGAACTAGAACAACTAACCAGTGCTCTGTTTCAAAGTTGTGGTTTTTACAATTGTATCCTTAATCCTGCCTTTACTGAAGAGTTGCCCTGAGCTGTGTACCAGGGTTTGGTGACTTTTCCTCACATCTGTCCACCTCCCATTCTCATCCCTGCTTTATTTTTGAGTACCTCCTGCTCGTTTAGTTATTTCCCAGAATTTTACTCTTGTAGATTCATAATCCTTTACCAGGACAGCTTGTGTGACAGTGACAACTGGTGCCTCTGGGATTTGGGTAATTTTAGTACAGCATAGGGGGAAAGAGGATTTCCTTTTGAGAAAAGAGTTTGAAATCCCGAGAGTTTCCATCTCAAATTTTGAACTTTTTTTTTAACCCATGTATTCTTTGAGAGTGTGAAGAAGCACAACATGGACTTCAAAAAAATAAAATTATTTTAATAAATTTGAATGAATCTGGTTCCAGAGTGTCTTAGTGATTTATGGACATCAGTTCTATTTGTAGAAGTGTTTGCCAGTTTGCCCATCTGTCACCTTTACAACTCCATCACTGTATCAGAATTCCGCCCTGTGATTAACTTCTACCTTGTATTTGTTTTCTTTTTTTTTCCCCTCTTCAGACAAGTCAGAGACAGACTAAAGCAGCAAGTTGTTGAGATGACTGAGAAATTTCCAGGCTTCAGACCAGGACTTGCCATTTTGCAGGTATTGTTTTTTCTGATGACAACTACAGAAAATATGAGTTGCTTTGCAGTGGTAAGGGCACAGCTGATGAGCTTCATCAGAGCTGCCTTGTAGCTGGTAACATTTAATTCAGAACAGTGTTCTCTGTGGGATGGTAACACAGTCCTGTTACATCTTTTTGCCAAGTGTCAGGGCCCATATTTTTTCTTTTATTATTTTTCAGTTGTTTTATTTCTTTTTTCAGACCCTGTTCTCTGTTGGAGTGTTGTGTTTGTGAAATAGTAAAATAAAGCTGTTTGCCTATTAAGAACAAGCAGTGCTTGTCCATTCCAAATCTTTGCAGTTGAGTGAGCCCTGAAGTTTGGCAGCTTTCAGAGATGTGTTTGTACCAGAAATCCTCCACATGGGATGTTTATTAAGTGATTTGGTCTGCTGTTATGTCAAAACATGGAGAGAAAAGAGGGGCAGAGGATGGGAGGGAGCTCAAACAAAACTAAAACTACCTTTGGCCAAGATGTCTTTGAGTGCAAGGGATGGAACAACATCCTGTTGCTCAATTGGATAACTCTCAGAAGTGAGCAAGTGTTAGAACCTACACAGAAAGGCCTGCAGAGGTAAAAAGCACACGTCAAGTATGGGGATTTGACCTGTGTTTGGCAGAATTTTTTCCTTTGCAGCTATGAAAAATGGAAACTCTTTGTGCTTAGGTCAGAAGGTGACTAGCAGTAGCAAGTGTCATGCTACAGGAAGGAACTGTGTGTCCACAAGAGATTGAGGGAATGTAAGTGGCTGCTTAGAGAAGTCCTTATTCAGTATTTTGGGCTCCTGCAGAGCCTTTGGTGCCTGTCTGTGGGTGCCAGTGCTGATACCAACATACCACACAAAGGCCATGCTCCTCTTAGGCTCTTAGATGCCAGGAACAAATCTGTGCTTGTGTTTCTGGCTTTCCTTTCTGTTAGCTTTAAGTAGATTGTCTCTACAGAAAATTTGTTTGCAAATGGTTAGAAGGAAGGAAGGAGGGTCTAAAAATTTAGTAGTGCTTTGATGAAAGCTGCTGTATTGTTGACCTCTTAAACTGTCTTCAAAAATTGCTGTCTTGTGGAATTCTTGGATTGTTTTCATGGCAGGTCTGTATTCAGTGCTGGATTGTCTCAGAGTCCTTTACAACCTGTTTGCTCTTTGGCTGTCTGACACTTCTGTAAGCTGCCAAACAGTCTGGGCTTGGAGTTCATCTCCTAATACTGAAATTTGCAGCTGTCTGTTTTTCAGTGAAGTCAGGAGAATGTGCTGTTTCTTATTTGTAGCACACCATACATTATGTGCTCTGTTCCTGGAAGGCATCTGGTGTCCTCTGAGCTCAAAGAATAAATCCGTTAATCTTTATTTTTTTGTCCTGTAGTCAATAATTCCTTATTCATAAAACATATGTTTGCTGATATCTCCTGCTTCTCTGCCCTGTATGAAGCAAATTTTTTCCTAAACCCAGCAGACTTTACAGGGGAGGCAGCCCCTTTATCTGTGCCTAGGGAGGAAGAACCAATGTGTTCTGGGTGATCACGTAATGCAGTCACCTCTGCAGCTTGTGAGAACCTGTGAGAAGTTTTGTGAGAACCAGGGATGGCTCCCAAGTACCAGGGAAGAAGGATTTCAAGAGCTTGCTTATCAGCTTTTCCTTGTTTGACACCTATTTTCTTAAGGTTGGAAGGAGTATTACCTTTAACAAAACATACTGGATGATGCAAGAGGTCTCCTGAAATGCAGTTGTACTGTACGCACCCAGTACTGCCAAAACCCGCAGGCATTTGTTCCACTTGCTGCTTTCTCTTTGTGCATCGCTTTGTTTTGTTTTTTGTTTGGCAGGAAAATTCTCAAGGTTCAAAACAGCAGTGGAAGAAATGTCTCCATCAAAGCACACATGTACATAAAATTGAGACTCCTAGATATCAAAGAGGCTCAATGTTTCTGAAAGCCTTAATCAGATAATTGAATGTTATCAGCACCTGCTGATCATGTTAATTAGCTAAGGATTTAACTTTCTCAGATCAAAAGGCAGGCAATATTTTCTGCTTTGGAGATCACTGTGTTTTTAAGGCTTTTCAACAGGTGCAAATGGTGTTTGTGCAGGAGATCAGACAACTTGTCTTTAAGCTGCCTTGTACTTGAAAGAGCTTTCCTGTTAGCTCCAGCTGCTTATATCCTCTATCACTGTATTTGACAGTAATTCAGGAGTATCTCTGTCTCCTTGATGTAGAACCAAGGAAGTTGAGGGTTAAGCCCCTCTCAGCCCATGTCTGGGTCTCTATTCTGTGCTGTAATGCAATTGTCTGTTCATCCTTAGGTTGGAAATCGGGATGATTCAAACCTCTACATTAACATGAAGCTGAAGGCTGCTGCTGAGGTAATGCCTGGACTTCTAGGACTACTTTTTACCCTCCTACAGTTGGTCAGATCTGAGTATGAAAAACCAAATGCAGGTCAATAGTTTTGTCTAAGCTTTGCCAGTATTGGAGAAAGCAGTGTTGGCCTGAGTTCTCAGCTGCAAGAATGTAGTGTAGGTGTGTACCCTGAGAGTCAAGTGGGGTTCTCTAGTTATAGCTGTGTGGGTTGGTAGCACTTTTTGTGTGATCATCACAGATTACATTTGTCTGAAGTGCTATGTCTTTGCTGATCTGTGTCCTTGTCCTTATCTTCCCTGAATGTCTTTTACCTGCAGGTAGAACATTACATGCTTCAACAGAGCAGGAACACAGAAGAGTGCATTTTTCCCTAGGTGATACCTGGCATTTGAAGGCAGTGTGCTGTCAAGCAAAGCTGATGTTGTTCATGTCAAAAGGTTAATAGAACAGTTAAAGGACAGACTCAGTAGGCAAAGCACTGATCTTTCTTTGATGGTATTTTCAAATCGTAGGACATGAAGGTTTAGGAACAGGAGATAGACTTGGGAAATGTGGCAGAACGCAGCTGTGATTTAGCTGGATAGAGAGATTAGCCAGATCAATTGGATGTCAATTCAGAAATCAGATGATTTGTTGTTATTCTCATTTGCAGATTGGGATCAGTGCCAACCACATAAAATTGCCAAACACAGCAACAGAAGCTGATGTAAGTAATATATCTAGTGATGAAAAAATACATCAGTGTTGAGCTCAAGATATCTTTGTCTTGTCATTGTATAAAAAAGGATTACTTGCTTATTGGTACTAACTCATGAAAAAAGAATTGGTATCTGCTGAGGTGTTTTTGTCTTTTTTTAAAAGAAAAATAAAGCACTACAATGTAAAATTCTAAGACTTTAAGAGCTGTTTTTTAAAATAAACAATGTAAGGGTTTATACTTCTGGGTGGAAAAACTAAATACGAAGTTTTTATCTTTTAATCCAGATAGGATTATGTTTTTTCCTTTGCATCAGTTGTATTTCAGTTCATCAGACATTAGTTTTTTGGTGTTTGCTGTTGTAGGTGCTCAAGTGCATTGCCTCTTTGAATGCAGACCCAGCTGTTCATGGCTTTATAGTGCAACTGCCACTTGATTCCAATAAACCCATCAACACAGAAAAAATAACCAATGCTGTTGCACCTGAGAAGGATGTGGATGGGTAAACTGACTTCACCCCTGGAGAGCATGACAGCTACTCCAGAAAGAAACCTTTTTTCTATATTTTTTTCTTGAACAGTGAGGCTGGGTATCTTACTTGGCCTTTATTCTTTCAAAATACAGCTTAAGTAGCATCAATGCTGGGAAACTCTCTAGAGGGGACCTTGGAGACTGCTTTATTCCGTGTACGCCAAAGGGATGCATGGAACTCATCAGGCAGACAGGTAAGGAGGTTTCCATACATTATTCATGAGTGCAATAGTCTTGAATAAGAGTAGAAATTACACACATTGCAAAGCTCTGCTTCACAACTTCTGCTGAGATACCACATTTCATCTCTGCTGCCTTAGATAGTAAAAGAACTAGGTTAAAATGATCTTTTCTTCTTCCCTCCCAGCTGCAATTCCCTGCCACACACAACAAGAAATATTATTGTGAAGTACCAGGGCCTGACTTTAACTGACCAAGACTCTGGAGCAGTTTGAGTTAGTGCATACCAGGCTGCACAGTGACCTCTTTTTTGCTCTCTCCTGCCTGTCTGTGGTGCAGGTGTCCAGGTGGCAGGGAAAAGAGCCGTGGTGATCGGTCGCAGTAAGATCGTGGGTGCTCCCATGCACGACCTGCTGCTCTGGAATAACGCAACAGTCACCACATGCCATTCCAAGACCTCCACCCTGGCTGAGGAGGTAAGGGCAGGCTGTAGTTATTTGTTCCAGGCCACTGCTGCTCCATACACATTGCTGCTCAGTGTGTTGCTGCTGTGAGTCATTAGGTCTGGGGTGTCTTTCATCTGACTTGGTTTCCCAGTCCTGCTAATTCCATGGTTGTGTAAATACTTCTGCTGGAATAGGATCTTGATTATTTTTGGCAGTTAATTAGAGGGGTTTAATTATAACAATAAAATTACTATTTTTGTTGTCTTTGAGCAAGTGCTGAGAATTTAATCATCCCTTCCTAATCTCCATGTAGGGGTTGGCAAAACAGCATATGTTTTTGTTGTTTTGATTTTTTTTTTTTTAATCAAAAAGACCAGTTGGTCTTCTTCTCTAATGGCTGAGAAATGTTAGGCCAAATGATTTCTCAGTTGGTTTATTTTTTTCAGTCGATTTTCTATGACAGGGAGTTGGTACCATTTTCCTCTTCAGCAGTGAGAGTGACAGAAATAGTGTTTTGCTGTGCTGCCACCTACTTGGATTTCGTAGAGCCATCAGCACTGCCAGGCTCTGTAGGCAAGTATTAAAGCTGAAAAGGGAGTAGGAGTGTTTGAATGTAACTTGCAAAGTAGATCAGAAACACTGCAATGCTTCACGCCGTTAAGTTGCTGCTCAGTAAGTCCATCATTACGTTGATTAAAAATTGAAGTGCTAATACTTAATGATATCTTAAAAATAGTTTTTCTTTTAATCTTCAAGGGAGATAAAAAATCCAAGGGATAGCAGCTTCCTAAGCAAATGTGAATGAAGCAGTGCAGGAACTGACAACGAGCTTTAGTCAGTCTTTAACACCAGCTTCATTACTGGATCTGTCAAATTTAGTGAGTAGTCCCTGACTGAATATTAGTGCTGAAATACAGTCAGCTTCCCCTGGAGTTGTGTGTTATGCAGTCCTGGACATGAAAAGCACAAGACAGTGCTGTCACAAGTGAAGTGCTGCTTAGTTCTGTGCAGGGGTTGTTCTTGGCTGAACAAGATGAGTTCTTGCTGTCTGAGGAGTGCTGGGTATATTTCTAGCACTGAATGTGCAGGGATATTTGAAGGAAGAGAATATTCAGAAGGCTTTAATTTTATCTAAATGTAGCCTGTATGATCCACTTGGGAATCATGGAGGAGTTCAGAGGAGGTTGTGAAGTGTTGACTAGCAATAGTTTGGGGTAGGAGTGTGAAAATAGGCCATTATTTCTAGCTGCAGGGATTTGTCCTTGCCAAGGAGCTGGCAACTACCTTTAATTGCTGAGAGTGCCCTTCCATACTTCCAATTGCAATGGGTGAGCACAGTTCCACTGCAGCTGAAGCTGATCTAACTGCTGCAGAAGCAACTCTGCATTTTTCCACTGCCAGAGTGATGCACAGTTGTTTGTTGTATTTAATTTTTTTTATAGGTCGGCAAAGCTGACATCCTGGTGGTTGCAGCTGGTAGAGCTGAAATGGTAAAAGGTGAATGGATCAAGCCTGGTGCAATCGTAATAGACTGTGGAATTAACCATGTGCCAGGTGAGTGGGCAGTGTATAACAAGTGGGGAAATGTTTGTTTGTATAAAAATACATTTGCTAAGTTCATGACTACTGTTTCCTTGGTGTCTGTGGTCCACATGGACTTCTTTTGTCTGTAAGTCTGTCTTGAGTAGTGATGGCAACCTCTGACAATGCCAAAGTCAACACTGGCCTAAAGTACTCTCCTAGAGCAGATCAGTGGCAGTTTTGATTCTACCTTTAACGAGGCTGATGATTAATTGAGGAAAGAGGTGGCCCACGAAATGTTGCAACGAATATCCATTTAATTTGCCCCATCAAATAGTGAAGTCTTGTCGCTGTTGTCACTTCAGAGCACAGAAGAGAGAGTTTTGCTGTCATTACTTCGTGGTTGGATCTGATGAAGCTGTTGCCTTTGAAGCACAGAAATGACAAGCAGACTCTTAAAGTAGCTGTAGATTTGTTGAATCTCACAGCATTAACTTCTTAGCCTTGAATGGCTGTTGTCTTGAAACAAAGCAGATTGTGCAAGAGTATTGGTGACAATGGCTCAGGCATAGAATAAAGTGCTTTAACATAATGGATTTTAGGGTAAGGTTTCACTTAGCTGCTCCTTCCTTATAAAGATGGTACAGACAGTCTGGCAATTTCTGTTTTCATCTCATTTTAAATCCAAATTACAGATATTGAATGATATGGAAAATTAGTCACACTTTCTGTGCTACACCCACAAGGCTTTTAAAGGTAGTTTTCATAATTAATCAGTCATTTTGTTGCCATTATTTAACAGAATGTAAAGAAATTTCTGTTCAGTGGTTTTGTTACTCAAAGTTGACATTAGGCTGCTTTTAAAAACATTAGTCCTCTATCTAATTAAAATTTAAAAGTCATTTGCTGTTGCTGTTTGTTGCTTGATGTTTTTGTTCCAAGCTACCCAAACTTGGGCCATTTGCCAAAACCCACAGGGTCACTGCTGATGTGCATGAAGCAGAATGGGTTGGAGTCTCCCCAGCTGACATGTTGCAAATAAAACCCCCATTGTGTTTATGATATATGATGGTATGACCCTTTTTTCAGGCTTTGTATGAACAGCGTCTCTGAGGACACTTCTTGTTCCTTTGCAATTTGTCTGCCTTGAGCAGTGCATTGACATCTGAGATTCTTGTGCACCCAGCCCAGTCAGTGTCACATGGAGAGCACTTAATGGCATTGGGATTTGGTACTTGAGACTTGGTAGAGTATCATGGAAACTGTCACATTTTGAAATTATGGATGCTACAGGCTCTCTTTTTTTTATTTTCTTTCCTGTGGTTTTCTGAAACTGCTGAGTTTTATGGGGTTTTTTTTCCCCCTTTGATATGTTGCAAAAAAGTTTTCGGATTAGTCTTTTGGGAAATGAGTACCAGAACTCTGGGAATTGCAGTGCTACAGAAAGAACAGCAGCCAGCTTGCTGGCTTCTCCAGCTAAGTCACTGTACAGATAGAATATTGCTGCTAGCTGTGATGGGGTGGGAGCACATACATCTTACCATAGGTGGAAGTGCACCCAGCTAAGTGCCTCCCAGGATCAGCTGTGAGTTGCAGCTGGAGGACATGGCAATCTCTGGATATGCCTTGGGTTTGCTGGTCAGGGTATCCCATCCAAGCAGATCCCAAACCGATCTGATATATCAGGACCTGACCTCATGCAGTCCTGCCAAGTTGGAGTTAGGACAAGTTATAGCCATGCAGCACCATACAAATGTTTTGCTTTTGAATGGAGAGTGGCCTGAATGCTCCAAGGGTTCCAGTGTGTGGGCTGGAAGAGACACTTCAGCCACATCTGGCTTTGTGTAATGCAATGAACAGAATTTCTTCTGGGTAGACAGAGAGGAAAAAACAGTCTCCTGAAACCTCTACTACAGCAGACAAGTGCCTCTTACTTTCCAAATTGGGATGTGTTTGTCTCTCCCCACTGCTGCAGTTGGAGGGCTGGTCCACCAAATACTCTGAATATCTTATTCTAGGCCTGTAGCAGTTGCTTTGCCACAGAAAGGGAAAACAGTGCAGGTTATTCCCAGAGATGGCAGTCCCTGGAATGACCCTTTCTGAGTCTTGATGGAGGAAGCAACTCTGCTCAAAGTTCCTGCTATGGGATTTTGCAGCCCTTGCTAACAAGGACCCTCAGAGTGGAATATAAGAGAAGTTTTTTTTGCAGCATGGTTATATTGTCACCGATACTCCCTGTAACTAGTTTTTATTTTTTAAGAGTGGGATGATGAATATTGAGAAGGTGAAATTATTGGGAGAGATGGCAAGTATTGTGTGTGAGCTTTCTTTCAATAGAATATTTTGCAGATAATTGAATAGCTCCAAGGCTGTGCTCAGCAGTGCTTGGTGTGAGGTGCAGATGCAGGAGCAGGGACTGGGAGATTGCTTGGCGTGTGCTCCTCTCTGTGTCTGTGGAACAGATGAGGCAGTTTGGAGTGCCAGCTTGTTTTCCTCCTTCTTGGGCCGAGAGCCTTCCTGGCCAGGATGGCTGATGAGCCTGCTTGGCATCCTTGGAAGAAAATAAAATTACATTATTTATCGTTTGCAGCCTTAATTAAATTGGTCTCTAGGGGGGAAGGCCAGACTGGTCTGCAGTTCAGGCAGCAAACTGACAGTGGCTGCAGAAACGCTGGTTACCAGCTGTGATGTTGTTCAGGCTTTGAGCTTTAGGGAGAAGTAAACACTCAGTAAAGCATCCAAGCTGCTAATTGTCTGTAACAATACAGCTAAAAAATAATGTTGGCAGGAGCTGCTTTTGTTCTGTCTTTGGTTTTAACATAATCAGCTGTTGAGGAGTTGGATTTCTCTTGCACTCTTCCCCCTCACCAGATGTATACGAAAGTTATTGATTGTGTTCTGTTCAAACATACATTTATTGTATGCAATATAATATTTCAATATAACAACATTAAAATCTATTTTCAGATTGTCACGCTGGTTAGAAGCTCCCTAGAGTCCTTTATCTGAAGTGAGAATCTACCATTCCAGGAGCAACTTAAATTTTCTGGTTTTATGTGCTGTAATCAGTGACTTCCTCAGATGACTGTTGGTTTACTAATTCATTTTGTATCTTCCTCTCTTTATGGGTGAATTTAAAGGTCACCACTGGAAAAAAAAGATTGCTGCTTCTGAATTGTCAGGTCATGCAGTGCAGCAGCATACAGCAAAATATGTTTCCTGAGAGAAAGGTTATCCTACTGACACTTTCTTAAGCCACCTGTGAAGTTTGACAAGACTGATCTCTGTGAACTGCAGTATTTACTGGTCCATCATTAAACTAGCAGTGATAATTGAAAAGCTCAGCACTTTCTGCCTTTAGTTTCTGTAAGAGCAGGTGATTTTATTCAATAGTAAGGCAGAGATGCCTTCCAAAATGGAACAGAGTAAATGTAAACCTGGGGGTTTGGAACAAGTCAACCATGTTTCATCTCTCACCTCTTCCTGACTGTTGGTTTATATCTCATTCAAACTGCCCTGTGGGCCATGAGCCACTGAGAAAAGACTTGCATCCTCCAGGAAAGGGAGATTTGTCTGGCTGAGGATAAATGGTGCTTAATGGGAGGATGTGTTGCATGAGCTGTTGACACTCTGCAAGTGAAGTATGATAACAGCTTCATCTTGTGATGTTGTCTTAGCTTTATCTTTCTTTGCAGCTTCCTGGGTACTCAGCTTCTATTTTGTTTGCTCCAGCAGAATTAAAGACTTCAGCTTCAGTGAGTGCTGTCTCCTCTGTTGCTCTGGTGAAATGTGATGTGTAACTTTTTTTTTCTCCTTAAATCCCCAGACAGCACAAAGGCCAGTGGAAAAAGAGTTGTGGGGGATGTGGCATACAATTCAGCAAAGGAAAAAGCTTCCTTCATCACCCCAGTTCCTGGTGGTGTTGGACCAATGACTGTGGCCATGTTAATGCAGGTACTGCGGTCATCTCCTCTGAGTTTGCTTTGGGGGATGTTGCTGCTGACCATCAGCACACTGCCAAGGCAGCTGGTGCTCCTTTTTTGCTCTTGCAAAATCTAGTTAGGACTTCCAACTTCTAGTCCAGATAATTTGGGTTCAGTTAACTGAGGAAGAAGATGAACTCTAAGGAAGTGTTAGAGCAGAGGTTTCTGGTTGGTCACTTTTGGGGGGTGGGTTTAGGGGTTTTTGAGTGCAGCCAGTCAAAACCATAAGAAATGGGCTGATCTTACAATGCTCTGGCTGTAATTCTGAAACTGTCTTAGGGTAATTGGATAAAAAGGAGAGTACCAGTATAAACCAGCTCCCTCTGTTTCCATGCTTTGCTTAAGAAACCCTTCTGGCACAGAACACCCGAAAATCCAGCACACTGGAAGATCGGTAGAGAGATAACTGTGGTGGAATTCTTTTTCTTTTTGAGAAAACAGCAAGCAGAATCTAATTTTGGATTATTAGCAAATGCTTTAATAAAAGCACTTTGGTTTAATCCCAAACTGAGACAGATAGGAGGGGCAAAACTTTCTGGTCTTTGTTAACCAGTGTAGTTCATGCTTTAATGCATTAATTTGCTCATTTTAGAGCACTGTGGAGAGTGCACAGCGTTTTCTGGAGAAGTTCCAGCCTGGAAAATGGACCATCCAATACAACCAGCTTACCCTACAGATGCCTGTTCCAAGGTAATGCTTTCAAATGAAGGCACTCTAAGTTAGTCTTCCTGAGAAAGCAGAGCTAAGCTGCAGTGGTGCTGTGATATCTCTTGTGGTCTAGTGTGGTCTCCTTGGATTTTGACAGACTTCAGGCCAGCTAGATGGTTGCTGATTCAGGAAATAGAGAATAACTTGTAATAATTTTGGAAAATTTTCAGTCTGGCATGCCAAAACCCTAGCATGTTCAAATAGGAGTTGCTGCTGTCAAGTCCCCAAGAAGCAGCTGAAAATATGCAAAATACCGTATGGGGTCATAAGGCATTGCCTACAAAAGGCATTTGGGAAAATTGGGAGGTTGAGAAGAGGGGTTGTTGTTTGTTTTGGGTTTGGCTTTTTTTTAATTCTTAAAAAGGCAGCTCTGAGAATGTCTGTTCTAATGTATCTGATATTGGTGGAATTGATTGCTTTAACAGGAGGGTTTAAAGATTGACCTCTAAAATATAGATTAGGTGTTTGTAGTTCATTCCATCCAGAAGTGGGGAATTTGTGGGAAGTCTTTGACTTATAAACTCATCTTGCTCTTTTTCCTTAAGTGATATTGAAATCTCAAAGTCTTGCATGCCTAAGCCCATTGAACAAGTTGCAAAAGAAGTTGGCCTTTTCCCTGATGAGGTGGAGCTCTATGGCCAAACTAAAGCCAAGATTCAGCTCTCAGTTCTGAAACGTCTGCAGAACCAGCCAGATGGCAAATACGTCGTTGTTACTGGGTAGGTGCTTCCTGAACTGAGACATCACAAGATGAAAAGAGATTTTATTAGCATGGCTTGTTGATGAATTGTCTTTTGGTAGGGAGACTGTATGGGATGCTCTGTGTTTCAGTAAATTGCACTGAAAATCTAATAATTTGGAAAGTAGATTGATCACTTGTGGTAAACAGTGGGAACATAGCTTAACATTTCTTTCCAGCAGATGATTTGTTTTGGTCTACAGATCAGGGTTGCTATAAAGGGTAGACTGGTTCCTAGCCAGACTTCTCCTGGTCTAGTAGCCTGCCTTCAGTAGGAACTAGCAAATTGTTTCAGAGGAAAGTGGTCAGCAGTTAAATGAATTGATGAAGATTAGCTGAAGTATGAGCCAGTTCAGAATTTGAATTCTCACTAACTGCAGTCACTGGGTGACTGTTTTATCCCTGGGATTTGATTCTCACCCACTACAAGGGTGTAATTGTGTCTCTTCTGCTTTGTTGCTGCAGAATAACTCCCACTCCCCTGGGAGAGGGGAAGAGCACCACCACTGTTGGCCTTGTCCAAGCCTTAGGAGCACACCTTCACCAGAATGTCTTTGCCTGTGTTCGGCAGCCTTCTCAGGGACCAACTTTTGGCATAAAAGGTATGATTGTTCTGTTGCTTGCTGCTGGTCTAAATGGACAAAGATGGCATTCAGAAATTCTGTTGCACTGTAGCTTTACATTATTCTAGTTACAAGTGCATTTATTTTAAGAAAAAAGAGCTTTGGGTAAGTTCTTCAGTTTTAACTTCAAGGTACTGTGTTGGGACCTAAACTCAGCTGCTCAGTGGTAGCTACCCTCTTGGAGGCATTAAGCAAACAGATGTAAAGGCACTCTGGGCTGGAGGCACCTGGATTGCTCTGACTGTTGTCTCTCTGCAGGTGGAGCTGCAGGTGGTGGCTATTGCCAAGTTGTTCCCATGGAAGAGGTAATTCTTTGTATAAAGCCTCCTTGCACTCACAGCTCACAGACCTTGAAGAGATACTGCAGTTAGATAACTTGGAAAATGTATGGGTTTATGACCTAGTGTAGCACTTGAAAGAGCTGGGTGCTTGATTTCAGCAAAGCTTTTCTTTTTGTAGCAAACAACCATCCTCGTGTTGTTTCAGAAGTGTGCCTTTGTGGTCAGGGAACTTCATAGAGCTAGGAATTCCCAGTTCCTCTCTTCCCTCCCCTTCTCTGCCTTGAATTGCTGTCTACCCTGGAGCAAAGTACATCCTGTGCCTCATTTTCCCAGCGCTGAAATGAAGATGATAATGGTTTAATGCATTTTGGAAGAATATTGCATAGTTCTGTCAGCTGTGGTGGCCACCGACTCTTTCCGTGAGCTATTTTGGTGTATTTGTGTTTTAGATTACTAACATGAGCTGGGAAAAGGGAATTTGGGAATCAGCAATGCCAAGACCTCAGCCTGTGGGGGGCTGGCACTGGAGCATATTTCTGGTGTGACTTGGCAACAAGTAAAATTCTGTGTCTGGAGGCAGGGAATTAAAAAGCACGTGTAGCATGTGCTCTCTGCCTCTCTCCAGCTCTCAGAGTAATTGCCTGTAGAATTCTACCTTTGTCTCATGCCTTGTAGATTGACACAGGACAATTTCAGGGAGAAAAGCAGAAACAATCAAAAGGGCTGTTTGCTGTAATTGATGCAGCAAGTTCATAAAAGATGTTCAGGAGGCAGAATATATTGATTTAGTCACGTGTCAAGAATGTGTGAAAGATAGATGTGACAGGAAAAATAACCTCCTCCTGTTTGGGAATGTTAATAAGATAAGCCAAAATACCTTACTGTGTGCTGCAGTGAGAACAGCCACACTCTAGGAACCAAACTGGCTGGAATGACTTTTTTTTAGTATGACCCACGTGGTACAAATACACATAGTTTATGGGGGTGTTTTAGTCAATGTATGTCTGGTAAAATTAAAGTGGCTGGAGTCACTAGTTGCAATAATGACCTTGATACATCATTTAATAATTCTGCATGCAGCTTTCATCCTATAAAAAAATAGCAAGTGAAAAACTTTTGAGTTCATACTGCAAAACAAAGGTGATAGTAATTGCTTCTTGTTGCATGTATGCAGAATGAGGCAACATAATTAGGATTTATAATTGGTGTGTGACTAGCTGCATTCTGTTTTAGCTTTGTGGGTTTTTGAGACCACAGTAACAAGGCTTCAATAAAATGGTGTTGTAAGGTCTTCTTGTCATACCATCTTTTCTAATATCCCCTTTTAATCCTCCTCCTTTGCTGCTTCACTAGAGATGAAGAGGATTGTTTTAACCACACCTTGTACTCAGTTGCCATAATCATAGGATAATTTAGGTTGGAAAAGACCTTTAAGACCAACCATTCCTCCAGCACTGCCAAGCCCACCACTAAACTGTGTCCCCAAGTGCCACTGCATGTTTCTGAAATATCTCCAGGGATGGTGACCCCACCACTTCCCTGGGCAGCCTGTTCCTGGGCTTGACAACCCTTTCCATGAAGAAATTCTCCCTCATACCCAATCTAGATCTTTCACCAGCTTCACAGCTACAGTGCAGCAAGATAACTCATGTAGGCAAACCCACTCAAACTATGTTTTAATGAGCTAGAACTAAGAAAACTATTAGCAGTGTCACTGTGTAGTATGTGGTCTACAAGTTCTGCCTGTGATTCTGTGTTTGGGTGGTTACCTTAAGCAGAGCTCTGTGCAGCCACAGCTCCACTGCTAGTGCTGCACAAGGTTGCTAGTTCCAGTATAGCTCAGATTCCCTTGTGGGAGCAGCAGCCACTTCAGCTAATGTATGTGTGAAGCCTGCTGTGCAAATGAGGGGGTCAGTAGGAAGGTGAAGGAGGAGCAATGCAGAACACAGTGTGCCAAGTTGGGTCTTTTAAGGTGCTAGGGAGCCTGTGAGAATTGTTCTGGTGGAGGGGAAGAGAAAAAAACAAACAACTTTTTATTTGGGAGCTTTGTTTTAGAAGTTTGTAAAATGACATGAATGTGGGGGAGGCATTTTTATGTTTTAGAGAAATTCTTTCCTCTCTTCCACATACTGCACTGAGCAATCTCTCCCCCTCCACCCTCACCCACTTTAACATTACTATTAATACTCCTCTTCCCATCTGTCTACGGTGAGTTGGAATAAATGAAAATTGCAGCAGGATGAGGTAACTGATATGTTTTATGTCCTCTAGTTTAACCTCCACCTCACTGGTGACATCCATGCCATCACTGCAGCCAACAACCTGGTCGCTGCTGCTATTGACGCCCGTATATTCCATGAGCTGACTCAGTCTGACCAGGTACAATCCTTTCTTGCCCTGTATTTGATCCCAGCCCACTTTGGCCAGGCTGTTTTGGGTGTGCCAGCAGTGCTGATTAACTGCCTGTTTCATTTTGCAAGGCTCTCTACAACCGTTTGGTGCCATCTGTCAATGGTGTCAGGAAGTTCTCGGACATTCAGATCCGAAGACTACAGGTGAGCTCACTGCTTTCTGGTTGGTTTCTGGTTCTGTTCCATTTACTTATCCTTTAGATAGGCAGAATTGTGTTACAGAAATACCTGTGTTGTCCCTTAGGTCATTCTGCTGGCATTTATTTTTTACATGAAGTGTGCAAAAGTGTGGTAATCCCTCATACAGCACAGAAAACAGATGCAGCCCCAAGGGGGGAATCATTGATACAACTCTGTCAAATACTCTATGATTAATACAGTGGGAAGAGACAGAGATTAGTGTCCTTTATTAGTGGTGTCAGTTCAATGTCCTTAATGCAGTTTAAGAAAAGACCAGACTCAGTCTCTGTACCTAATACACATTTACAGCTAGAGATTAGTGGTTCCCATGTGACAGCTGTATAGATAATGCAGCACAAAAAAAAGCAATTTGTAAAATTCAGCAAAGAGAGACCATACAGAATTTTCTTTGTCTTACCCAGATTAAGAAAACAAAGAAAAATGAAAAAAAACACAACCTGTTCCCTGTGGCAAATATCCCCAAAAAAACCAACCAACCAAAACAAAAAAAAAAAAAAGAATTCCAGGTTAGATAAATTGAATGGTAGACCCTGAGCAGCCCACAGCTCCTCTGATCCTTAAAACTCAAGGGCTTGTGCAAGTTCACATTGGCTTCTGCAAAAATGAGGATTAGCAGATGAACAGTTTTGTGCTGGGCTTGAACCCTGCAGCTAGAAGGACAGACTGAGTCCTGCTGAGCTCCTTCAAGGTACAAGCCTGTTTTGTAGAGTATTCAGGCTGGATCAATTGCCCATTTAGAAGTCAGGAGCAATAGTCAGACTACTTAGGAAGGTAAAACTCTGACATATTAATTGGCTATAATGTCTTACCCATTAGAGAATACGTGGTTTGCTTCCACTGCTGAGCAAGAAATGATGTCATACTGCTTGGTGTTCCTGATGGGAACTCTACCCTAACCACTCTTCTGGTTATTGCATGTCAAGATGTGAACAGGATGCTAATACTTCAGAAAGATGATCTCTCTGTCATTGTTGTTGTTTATTTCCTTTTCTAAATGATATGCTTGAAGAGGAAAAGAACACACTTTCTTCTTCCCTGCTGTTCTTCAGGAGAAAAATACGATTTAACTGTCTAGTTAATTAAAAAAACCTTGCTCGTTCATAAATCAACTGAATCGTTTCCCTCGTGCCCAAGCTTGCGCTTGTATCAGGCTTCTTGAGATAATTCTTCTCTCAATTAAGCAACTTGGCAAACTGCCCATCCTCTCAGTGTGTTCAAGATCAGCTTTCTGGGATGCTGACAGCCTTGTGACTGAATTGTTTAATTCCTCCTTTGTGCTGCTTTAACCAGCATGCTGAAAGCAGTGGCTTTAAATATGTGTGGCTGTGTGCAATGACCCCAGGCAAACTAATGAGAAATGGATGTAAGCATGTGAGGCTAATGACGAGAACAAGGCGTGGAAGGAACTGCAGAACTGTCTCTTACTCTTTTTGTAGGTGCCTTGCACAAAGCTTGGTGACAACCTGCCCTAATGAGCTCCATTGTCTGCCTTGCCCTTTCCAAGCTGGACAGCAGCGAGCTCTGTCCAGTATGCGCTGATATGGATCATCTTGTGTTGTTGTGGGGTCTGGAAGAAAGGATCCCAAAAAGGCAGTCTCTTCTTATTTCTGATTATGTAGATGCTGCTGAAGCCTCAGTGCTGCAGTAAAAGGTTCATTTCTGTGAATCTTTTCACTATACCTCTTATTTGTCTTTTCTTCCCATAGAAACTGGGCATTAACAAAACAGATCCTATGGCTTTGACAAAGGAAGAAATAAATGCATTCGTGAGACTGGACATTGACCCAACCACCATAACATGGCAAAGAGGTACTAGAGACATTAAATGAAAGAAAACGTGTCAGAAGAGGTATTTGCAGTTGTAGCTGAAACTGTGTCTCCTGGAAAAGTGGGAAAGAGGGCAGAGCTGGTTCCTCCTTCCTTGAGTTTGGTGGGATAGTTACCTGCAACTGGGATCCCATTTCTAAAGGGTCTAACACAGGGTCTTGAATCTCTGAATTCACAAACATTAAGAGTTTGCTAATAGGTGCAAGCTTGTGTTTCTGGATTTGTTAGTCACTGAAAGAGTTGAATTTGGCAACTGTAGGCAGCAGCCTTTTTACCTTCTCTGTGAGTAAGGAGAGGGTTCTGCTCTAAGATTAAACTCAGTTTTAATCTGCCCACTTGCTCTGTTGGGGACTGACAGCAAATGAAGACCAGTATTTTTGAAAGGATAGTTGAAGGTAAAAATGATTCTCTGGTCTGGCAGATTTAATATTTCACTATCAAAAGAATTTTAAAAGCAGGCTTTTTTCCTAATTTAGGCTCCAAGAGTATTGCTTTTTCTTTCTCTTAAACTACAGTATGAAATGTATTCTCCAGAATTTGCTTCATAACCTGTAATGAGACTTAAGTAGTCTGCCTCATGGGAAATACTTCATAAAATACTTGGAGTATTTCAAGCATCTAGAAGGAAACAGCAAATTTAAGCCAGTGTTTCATAGTTTGTGTTTCCAAGGTAATTTGACTTAATGGAGCTATGTGAAACAATTCTCACTGAATGATAGTATCTGACCATTTTATCACTTAAGTGATAAAGTGTTAATTTTATTTCTTTTTGACTGCAGTGATTTCCTGGATTCATGTTGGCTAATGATGGTGAAAAATCAATTGGAATAATATTATCAGTTCTGCTTTTCAGAGCAGCTTTGGTCTGGTGGTTAATGCACACAAAGAGATGCAGACTCCCTCTGGATGCAGTGCATCTTGGGTATCTTAATTTCATTGCAGTTTTTGTGTAAGAATCATGTTGGGAAACACTTGCCATTCTTTAGGAGAGGATGGTTTCTCAAACTGCCTTCTTTTTATTGGTGACCTGGCTGGGTCTTTGTCACAGAGCAAATTGTGAATTTATGACTTGGCAATGTGACATCTTTACCTCTCTGTATTCCTTGCAGTACTGGATACAAATGACAGATTCCTTAGGAAAATCACCATTGGACAATCTGTGACAGAGAAAGGCTTCACACGGACGGTAATTGTTCCCTTTTCTCCCATGTTTTAAAAAGTACTTTGAAAAAGGTGTTCCTAGAGGAAGTTACTGTAATTCCAGCTATTTTTTCATCTTTTACCATTATCTTGTTAAAGAGAAAGCAGAAAGTCTTCTCAACCAAACAGTTAAATTTCATCCCAGTGCTGTGTTTAGTGTTACTGTCTCTTCCCTCCTTCCCAGTTGTCTCCTGAATATTGGCTTCCCAAACTGGGATGACTGTGGCATAACAGTGGTGCACGAGTACCCTTTCTAAAGGTGATCAGGAGAGTGGTTCATCCTCACTACTGCAGGTGTTTTGGGTGGGGTTTATCTGGCCAAAATTAGACACAGTGTCTGGCTTGTCTAAATTCATTGTATAATCAATAGAGTAAAGGAGGCAATTGGGCTGTGACTCCCCTCATCCCTTAAGCAACTGTCAAATTTATAGTTCAAATGAATTGTGCTCAGAAAAACCTCTTTCTTCTGACTTGAAATGTCCTTAGGGTGCTTTGCTTCCTTAAGGTAGAAATGTCTGCATTATGTCAGATGAATTCTACCCTCCATTTCCTACAGAATCTGGTTTTTCTGTTGATGGGCTTTTTGTCTTTTACTGTATTGTTCAGCAATGATCAGATGAGTTAGTGAGCTCAGTCTTCAAAAATAAAATTTGTTAGTGTTATGTGTTCTTACATGAATCACTAATGTACGTGCCAGGAGAGACACGTAATAGTGACAGAATGAGTAGGTTTTATTTAATTTTGCAGAAAAAAGAATCCAGTTTCAAATGGCCAAATTAAATGAAGTGTTCTGAAAGCAATGCTTTGGATTTCTTGTATATTGTATGTCTGTATTTTTTTCTTTTTTTTTTAATTACAATGGTGATGATTTGCCTTGTTTCAAGAATTGAACAGAGGTAAGAATTGCTGAGAGGGAATCTTAATGAGTTCACATCCTTCATTCATCTCTTGCAGGCTCAGTTTGACATCACAGTGAGCAGTGAAATCATGGCAGTCCTAGCCCTGGCTGATGGGTTGGATGATATGAAAAAGCGATTTGGCAGAATGGTGGTAGCTTCCAGCAAAAAAGGACAACCAGTTACAGCAGATGACCTTGTAAGAGTCATTGCCATTAAATCCTTTTTCCTCTTATGTCTGAAAGTCCTTGGATTAAAAGGCAGAGAGACAGTTCTGTGAAAAAAAAATTTACATATAGAAGATGAAAGAGAAAATCCCCGCCCCTGCAGATAATGAAGGTTTTTTCCTTCAGTGTGGCTGCCACCTTATCCGGAGAGGCTGTGTGTGTGAGCTGGGCAGGGACAAGGGTCCTGTCTGATGTGCTGTGTGTCAAGTTGAAACTGGCACCATAGGAGCTAGGGGGGAAATACGTGGTAGCTTCTACGTAAAAAGTGTGTTTATGAATCAGAAGAACTCAAAATGCATCCTGCTGGCCATCCTGTTTCTTAGGCTCCCTGGAGTGAGGAAAACATTGAGCAGGAACAAAGCATTGTGCAAATTCAATTACAGACAATGAAATATCTTCTTCTGGGAGTCTGTGAATGCTGTAAAAGCCAAAGCATTTGTGAAAAGTCTGCATTCTCTGTGAGGCAGCCTTTGATGAGGAACGCAAATATTTAATTTCCCTTCATGAAATGCCGAACGTCATAGCATTGGTGACGCCTGCTACCAGTGTGTAAAGCAGCCCTAAGCAGCAGTTGCAAGCTGTAGCACTGTTTTGCAGCTCTCTCTCCAACAATTGTTAGTTCTTAGCAGGTCTGTGGAGTGTGTCAAATGGCATTTTCCCAAATGGTGCTTTAGCATGGTTTCAGGGCAATGCCCTGTGTCCCAGGCACTCTTTCCTGACCTGTGTTTCCAGCTAGGTGGGTCATGGCATATTAAGGCTTACCCAGCTCTTGCTATCTTGCTGCAGGTTTTCTGTTTCCTTATGTTTTGAGGGGATGTGGGACTGTTGTTTATTTGTTTTACTTCCTCCCAGGATAAGGCTAAGAAACAGTAGATTGATGGCCTGACTCTGGCCTTGCAGGAAAAGAGCCAGGCTGGAACAATTTATCTGTAAATCCCTATGTGAGACATTCGTTGGGAATGAGAAAGAGTGTGTGCCAAAGTTCTGTAGGCAGCTTTGAGATTTTAATTCCTACACCTAGCATGCTGCCAGTTTAACTTAAGTAACTGAGTTAAACCCTTTTTCTGGAAAACAGGAGTGTTTCTTACTGACCATCAGCCGAGTAGGCAGATGATGCTTGGCTTGGGAGTTGCTTCAACTTTACTGTAGAGTCCAGGTGATAGAAATCTTTCATCTCAAAATTTTTTTGAACTTTTTAAAAGCTCTATTTATGTTCTGTCCATTCCAACTGTGGGAGGATGGTATCAGACATCCAACAGGTTCTCTTGTCTGTTAAATGTTTACATTTGATCACAGCCGGTTGCTCATGTTGTTAAGACCATGTTACCCACTGCTCATGCAGGCACAAATGTGATTGCAGAGACCAGGCTGGGTCTTGCTGCTTTGATGCAACCAGTGTCATGAGTGTGCTACCAGGAAGTGCAAAAAAAAATCTGGGAAAAAACATGGAATCAAAAACTGACTACAGGTTTTCAGAGATGGGATGTATCGAAATGCTGCTGAGTGACACGGGTCTGAAGTGTCACCATGGAAATCTTGCTCTGCAGTTTTCATTATTGTGGAGATGACTGAAGTTTAAAGCTTATCCATTAAATGTTAAATAAGCTTTCATGTGGCAAGATTGAAACTAATGAAACAAAGCAGTGAATGTCTTATAAAGAAATAGTCTTTCATATTTTTGAGTGGTGCAATTCAGTTGAAATTGAAAGGGAAGAAAAAGAGATTATGGGTCAAGGTTTTCATAACTGCTGTGAACATTTGGCTCAGGACTCATGACAGCAATTTTAGTTACTTTTTCAAGTACTGGATAACAACTGGTTTGGTTTCCACTGGACTGTCAGTCACAAAAATGACCAAACTACATCATCTCTTCCCAAAGCACTTGGGAATGAAATCACAGGCTTTCCTTACACAGGAAGCAGAATTCAGCAGGGTAAATGTCTGTACCTGGGAGGAATGTTTGCCTTTCATGTCAGCCTGGTTGTTTTCATCAGCACAGAGGTTCACTTTAAAAGTTATTTCTGCACAAGAGACTTGAGCAGGTTGTAGCAGGTTGTTATGACATTTTAAGGCCAGCGTGTAGACCAATTTGCTGAAATGAAGGAATAAAATCCAAGACAAATGCACCTGCAAAACCTAAGAGCATTGCTTTGTGCTGCTGAATGGGCTGCAGTAAACCATACTTACTGAGAGGTTACTCCCTTGCTGCTCTTATCTGCTAACCTTGCCATAGCATTGAAACATTAATTAATTGTTCTTTATGCCTTTGCTACAAAGAGATGGCCCAGCAAGGTCAGAACCAAGAGGCTGCTCCCTCCAGAAATCACAGATCCTCTTACAGGAATGTAAAGGTCATTTTTCTGCTTTACCCTGACTAGAGTTAGTTCTTTGTTGAGCAGCTTCTGGTTCAAAAGCCCACCAGGACAAAATCAGAGCTTTTACACTGCATAGGAACCATCTCAAGGTCTTGGTACGTCTGGAAACTGATTGTCCTTTTTTCTTTTAGGGAGTAACTGGAGCTCTGGCCGTCTTGATGAAAGATGCTGTAAAACCAAACCTCATGCAGACACTGGAGGTGAGCACAGATGATTTGCTTCTTGGCTCTGAGAAGGCACTGGTTTAGTTCATTCATCACAGTCAGTGGGGGTCTGCTCAGCTCAGAGTTGGGGGTTTATTGTGGTTTCATGCTCAGGGCTAGGGGAGAGGGCTGGGTTCCTTCTAGGGCTGCCACTGGCATGTGGGATGACCCTGAGGAAATGCATTAAACTTTGCTGTGTCTTTGGTCTGTTGTCTTTAATGTCAAGAAGTGTTTTGGGAATTTAAATGGTGTGGATGAAGGAGAATGACAAAGAGTTGCTGGGATTTAGCCATCCTTTTCCTAAGCGGATTAATACCTCCACTTGTGGAGATTATAATAATCCTGTTTGCCCTGTAGTCCTTACTGCTGATAACAAATGTCTGATCAGAAGGCTTTAAGATCTGTCTTCTAAAAGAATTTTGCTTTACTTTCAGATACCACAGTACTTAGCTCCTAACATGCTGCATATTTGCAAAATTGCAATTTCTGATTTTCTCTCTCTCCTGCATCGCCCTTGTTACAGGGAACACCAGTGTTTGTTCATGCTGGACCTTTTGCCAATATTGCACATGGGAATTCCTCTGTGTTGGCAGACAAAATAGCATTGAAGCTTGTGGGTAAAGATGGTTTTGTTGGTAAGTGTGTGGAGTATTTTTGTTTGCTTTTTGTTTTGGAGGGATCTACCTTTTTATCATTACTGTCTTTAGGCTTTATTATCTTTTTTTCCTTGGAAGAAGTTTCTGATTTATATAATCAGAGTATGACTTGTCCACTCAGAAATCTTTCACAAGCTTGTTTTTATTTCCTACTCTAGTTACAGAAGCAGGATTTGGTGCAGACATAGGCATGGAGAAATTCTTTAACATTAAGTGCCGCTATTCTGGTCTCCGGCCTCATGTGGTGGTGTTGGTTGCTACTGTCAGAGCTCTGAAAATGCATGGGGGAGGACCTGCAGTAAGTACTGGGGAAGGTTTTCAGTGGGCCTGAGGGGCTGTTCCTGTTGTTCTGTTCCAGTCACTTAAAGCCCTGTAGCTTTTGATCAGCTTGAAATTCAGAGCTGTAAAAGGAATTTATATTTCCCTGTTTGTCAACAGCTTAATTGTAGAATGTTACAGGGTCATATCTGCTTATTTTATTGCCCTAGTGAAGTGCCTGCATGCTGGGCCCCTTGTAACAGTCCCAGAGTGAGTCATGTATTTTAACATGCAGTCTCTTTTTCTTCCTATTATTTTTTTCTTAGAAATAAAAAGGATGAGCATGGAGTAGAATGTTGTATCTTGATACTGTTTAATAAGAAATCAAGTGGGGATTGCTGTCATGGATAAAAGTCTTATGGGGCTCCATTTCTTTCCTTTTTTCCTCAGGTCACTGCTGGGGTACCTTTGCCAAAGGAATACACAGAAGAGGTAATCTTTGAGCTGTTGTGACAGTGGACCAGCTAACTGTGGTCATGACATGATGGTGTCACGCAGTGCATGCCTGGATTATTAGTGTGTCACTTATTTAGCTGCCACAGAAAGACTTCTTCATACAAGCTGCAATGTTCTTTTCTTTTTAATGATGTTACTTTGGCTCTGCTCTTTCAAACATGTGTTGTCTTTGACTTAGCCAGTGTTCAGAGCCTTTTTCTTCTCCTTAACTCATGCAGTTATCTGTGTGCTTAGTTTTTCATAGTAATATCTACTCTGTTTCCCCAACCCTCTCAATGTGGAGTAATTGCTTAGCTGAAATATTGTCTCTGAAAATATTCAGAGAGTCTCTCTAATTACTCTCTTCTTAGCAACAGTTTTTGTTTCTATCCCCCCCATTTGCAAGCAAGGAAAGTGAACTGAAGTCTCACCTTCCATCCTTATGCCTTGAATGGTTCTGTACCTTTGGGTAATCGATCAGGCTCTTTTCACTGCTGCAGCTTTCATTTGTGGAGCTTCTGTATATATTATCCTTTGCATGGGAAGGAATGAAATGTCTGAATTTCCTGGAATAGTCTCTGATGCTGTAAAATGTAAATATATGTAAACTGAAAGCTGTTGCCACAGACTTCAAATGGATGTCATGAAATTCACTGCTGGTGATATTTAATATGTAAAGAGAAATGTGTCAGAAAGGAAACTGGGGCTTTACTGAGGGGAGTTAATGAAAACAGGTATTAACTTTTTAAGCATAACAAAAAGCGATAAGAAGTGTTTTCTCTTACCTTGATTTGGAAGCTGAAACCAGAGATCATTAGAAGTAGTCACTCTTTTTCCTGTCTCCTGTCCAAGAGTTTGCAGTGGTCTGGACTGTTCCAAAAGCAGCAATGGAGATTTGCCTTTGTGGTTTTATTCCCATTTTGACATTTTTGCCATTAGCTTCTGGGTTTAGTGGGTTTGGGACATAAGTTTCCCTACCCCTGATAAAATATGCTCCCTGCTTGCTGTCTTCTCTACAGAATCTTCAGCTGGTGGCAAAAGGGTGCAGCAACCTAAACAAGCAAATCCAGAATGCACGGATGTTCGGTGTCCCAGTGGTCGTGGCTGTCAATGCTTTCAAGTGAGTGATGGGGAGGTGATGCAGGGGTGTAACATTGTGGCACTTCATATATTGTGTTTAACACAAACTCTTGTTTTCAGTACTGTTGATGTGTTGTTGGCAGCATTTCCATAGAATCATAAAATCATGGGATGGCCTGGGTTGGAAAGAACTTTAAAGATCACCCAGTTCCACTCCTCTGCCATGAGTAGGGATACCTTTCACTAGAACATATTGCTCAGAACCCCATCCAACCTGACCTTGAACACTTTCAGGACCACTTTAACACCTGGGCAACCTGTTCCAGTGTCTCAGCATCCTCACAGTAAAGAATTTCTTCCTGGTATCCAATCTAAACCTACTCCGTCATTTTGAAACCATTCCCCCTTGTCCTGTCACTACATGCTCTTGTAAGAAGTTTTTCTCCAGCTTTTATGTAGGCTCCCTTCAGATACTGGAAGGCCACAGTTTTGCAGTGTAGGAAAATGCATTAATTGGGCTCTGCATGTTGTACTGCACAGCGAACAGCCACTGTGTGGTCTTTTTATGCAGCAGAAGTACTTTGAGCTGTGGTGTGGAGGAGGCTGTGATGGATAACCCTGAGCAGCTTTCTGGGAGCTGGGATTTCTTTGGATGTGTTTTGGATCTTGATAAAAGCAAACATTCATTTACTGTGTGTACATTCTGGTACTGATGTGCAAACTTTGTCCTTGCAGGACAGATACAAAGGCTGAGCTGGCCCTTGTAGTACAGCATGCCAAGGAGGCAGGAGCATTCGATGCTGTGGAGTGCACTCACTGGGCTGAGGGAGGAAAAGGAGCCCTGGCCCTGGCCCGAGCTGTTCAGAGAGCATCCCAGGCCCCCAGCAACTTCAGGTTCCTCTATAATGTGGAGGTAGGAACTTGCAATGTTACAGAGATGCTTTGTTTATATCAGTTGGTTTTACTAACTTAAGTTGCTTAGAGCTGTCTAAAAGGCTGCCTGAGAAATTGAGAAGAATGTGGTGTTAGAGTTGAAACATTGATTCCTGGAGTCTCAAAGACCTAGTTAATCTGTTCTTACTGTTTTGACTACCCATTGGAATATTGAAACATGCTTTGAAAACCCTCAAATTACTCTATATTTTGTTCTACAGCAAATGGAATTAAACCTTATGTCTATAGATATGCACTTGGCAACACATGGGGAGGATCTGAAACTGCTGTGATGCTGCAGGTCTTTGTACTTTGGCCACACTGACTTCCCTGTCTTTTTTGTTTTTCTAGCTGCCTGTTGTAGATAAGATCAGGTTTATTGCCCAGCAGGTCTATGGGGCAAGAGACATTGAGCTACTTCCAGAAGCACAGGAGAAAGTTGCCCTGTACACCAAGCAGGTGAGTTTCCCACGTCACCTGGTAGCAGTGGTGCTTTTCAATCAACATTATTATACTGAAGGGTGGTGGTGTTCAAGCTGTGTTTGAAGGGATCCTCACTCAAATCATGTCCTTGTCCAGGACTTATTAAATGCTGCTATGGCAGAGGAAGAGAAGGATGTGGGAAAGGATAAACTGACTTTGTCTTCTAGTGAAGGAGACAGAACTCACTCATATGGCCCAGTACTACCCAGTACCCATTCTGTGATAGTTTTGGGGAGAAAGGGTAGGAGGATTTAGTGATCTTCCCCTATTATACTCTCCAGTCTTTCAGCATTTAGAGAATTAGGGAATTACAAGTCATTATGCTGGTTTTAAATAGTCTCTGATTATTTTTTCATCTTGTTCCATTGAGATCAAGTTCCACTAATCAGTTTTTGAGTCCATGTGGATTTTTGTCAGTCACAATTATATTGGGGAAAGAGTTCTGTGGGTTATACAAGACTTGATGTGGAAAGTTTTTTAAGTTTTGAACCTGCCATCTGGTCATTGAATTCAATGTTTTCTGGTTGCTCTATTGCTTTTGCTCTTCTCTAGCATGACGTTGTGAATTTACCAGCTTCTGCATTATCAAAGGTCTTTGAAGAGAAAAACAATGTGAGGAGTGGCAATTCATTGGTTGCAGGGTGCTGTAACCAATTTTCCTTTTGCAGTCTATTTCCTACTGGCATATATAGCTTCTCACTTTTGTGCTTCTTCTGTATCCCTTTACAAGTCCATCAAAATCTCAAAGGCAGGCAATTGCCATTTCCTCACAATCTGCAATTGTATTGATCAAACATTTCTAATTACCTGACTTAATCTGAACAAAAATTAAATCTGAGCTGTTTAACATTTTGGGAGGAGAGTAGGAAGTTGACTGTCAAGGTTGTATATCCTGCATTTCCATACCATTAATTTTTTCCTCAGTTGGATGTGCTGAGGGACATGGTGGTTCTTTCTTTAGTACTGAATGGGGGGTGGGAAGAGAATTTGAGAGAGAAGGAATGGGGATGTAGAATTATCAGTGGATCTGACAGGCTGTGGATGAAGCACTTGTAGGGGAATAAAATGCCTGATGTCTGCAGAGAATGGCACAATAGAGCAATTACATTTTTGTACTGGAAAAATTACTGTTTTTTCCACTTATGTCATTCCTTTTCTTTCTCTTTTCCCAGGGATTTGGAAACCTGCCAATCTGCATGGCTAAAACTCACTTGTCATTGTCTCATGACCCTGAACAGAAAGGAGCACCTACAGGTTTTGTTCTGCCAATCCGAGACATTCGGGCCAGCGTTGGGGCTGGATTCTTGTATCCACTGGTGGGCACGGTATGTGTTGTGTGGTATGAGGGAAAAAAACTTCATGTGCATTCCAGGAATCACCTCCTGTTAAGTACCTTAAATTAGGAGAGTCATTTACAGTTGGTGTTTTAACAGCCCAGTGTATCTATCCAGTGTATCAGATTCCTTAGTAGGGGTTTTTCTCAGGGGGAAGAGGGAGGCTGACATAGGCCATCTGACATTTGAATAATTAGCAAGCCCCTGCTGTATCCCTCAGGTCCCACATCTCTCTTTTTCTCAATTTTGAGAAAAGGGTGAGCTCTGTAATTAGTGAATTGTAGGAACAGCAGTCTGGTAGAGGGAGAAATCCTTGGCCCACCTGGTTGCTGTTGTGACTTTGCATTCCTGGTGAAAGCCCTTTGCAGGTGACCTCTGTGTACAGCTGTGGACCAGGGCAGAACAAGGCAACCCCTCCTAAGCTTACAGAGCAGATGTCTCTGGATGAGACACCTCCAAAGCAAAGCTGAGCTGTGCTATCAATCATTTATCAGGCTCCCCTTCCCTTCAGTTCTGATGGTTTTGCTGACCATCTGTTTGCTGTTCAGCCTGCAACAATTCCAACAACTCATTTCACTGTGCCCTTGAGTTTTTAGTTTCTGTTCTTTGATATGATTGGCATAATTTCAGCTCAGAGGGAAGAGAGTAGCAACAATGGAAACAGGATCCTGGAACAGCTTTGATATGAATTGCCTGGCAGAAAGAGGAGCTATCTGCAGAATGAACCCACATTCATGTTTGCATCCGTAGAAACCAGCACTAGGATGAAAGGATCCACTAGAAATCTTACCTGGGGAATCTCTTCTGTTGAGAATGTAGTTAGATTACCTTAGGGCATGAGACAGTTGGAGCAAGCAGCTGTTTTTCTTGTTTACTAGGCTGAACTTTGTTCATGGCAACATGTTTGTTATAATAAAGTTTCAAAAGTATTAGGGGTGCATGGCACAGTTGATGAAGTTTGCTGATTTAATAGTTGCATCCTCTCTTCCTTCAAATGGTAACTAAATCCAAATATTGACTGCCTTTTTCTTGTAATTCTTAAAAAAAGAAAAAGGTAGTTAAGGTTTCCAGATTATCCAGCATAAATAAGGTAACCACATCCTGATTAAAGTCTGGCTCATCCATGTTCTGAAGACTAATGTGTGTTTTGGGATAGAATGAACATGCTTGTTCCTGTTATAAATGGCATTTTTTGCAAGCCAAGATTTAGTCCAAACAATGATTTATTTTATTATTTATTTCCTAAGCATTGGAGAAGGGTACACTGCATTAATGAGTAAACAAGAGAGAGATGTTTTCAGACATTAAAACTAACATTTTGGCTCTTTTTCTGATGTCTTTAGTTTCTATGGAATTGGACTTTTTCCTTTCTGCTCCTGTACCCATTTCCTAATGTTTTCTTGTCCATGTAGCAAATCATGGTGTTAATTCTGCTAGAGTTAACAATAAGTCTTCTGGCTGGGACATGATCACTCTTCTGTGGTGTCTAAAACCCAGGGAATGCATGTCCTTTGGAGAAGTAATCTGGGGCATTTTGAATCAGATCACTATTTTAAACCCATTCAGCAGGGGATGTGTTAGCCTCAGAATAAATTTTTGGCAGCAGCCATTGAACTGTGAGCTGAAAATGCAACAAATACAGAGCTCTATGCAGAAGCTTTTAGGATAAATGCGAGGTGAAATTAATCACTGATGTGTGCCTATTCTTGTTACCTGAAGTTAATCACAAAGGCATGTCACAATTTATTTTTTTCTCAGCTTCTGAGTTTTGGAATTTTCCTTTCTGGCTCAAAGTTGAAACTATTGTACCTCCATGAAATACTGTGAGATTTTAAAGGAAATGTCATTTCAAAGGTTATCTAGATTTAAAGTGAAATAAATAATTGGACTGATTTGGTTTCTTTTCTGGTGCTGCTGCTGAATTGAAAACAGCTCTGTTATTCAGCTCTGGTTTTTTAGATCCTAAATGGCATTAATTTTGAAAGATTCACAAGAGCAACAAATAATATATGTTTGGTTGGTATTAGTTTTATTTGAAATCTCGCAAGGGGTTTGATTATACCCATGTGGTCTAAGTTTTTCTTGTAAGTAAATAGTGTGAATTGCCCTGTGTTCTTTTTGAGCACATATGGTATTAAAGGGGAGGAGGACAAATGAGAAAAAGTTCATTCCATCAGCTCTGAAAATAACTGAGTGCATGAAGCATTGTAGATACTTGTACAGAAAATTAGTAGCCTGGATGGAAATTATTCTGCACTGCATGGAAATTTGGGCTTTAAGCAGACTGCCTAGGAGTAATAGATAGCAGAGTAGCCACTGTGGGCTGCCCTCTGGATAGGAAAGGAGGAAAAATTGACTGTTCATTTCAGAATAGAAGGTGCAAGAAATGGCAAAGTCAGGAACATTTTCAGCACCTCCTACTCTATTGAATGTCACTCTCTCGGCTCCTGCTGTGGCCCTCTGAATCTGGAGGTGGAGATCTGCAAAGCTCCATGATTCTCCAGTGGTACATAAATAAATAGGAAGTTTCTTGCTCTTCGTGGCCAGAGACTGGAAGCTGAGAACAGGAAAACCCCTCTGGGCACTTTGAACCTCTTAATACCTTCTTGAGACATTCTCGAGAGAAAAATATTTATACAGCTGAACACAAAGACAAGGGATGGGGGCCCTCTCTGTGGACCCCCTGTTCTCTGTCTGAGAAGGCAGTGGCTCTCATAAAAAGCTAATGCAGCCCTAGAGTTCATTACCAAGAGGGGACTTGAAGTGATTTTTACCTCTGTATAACCCATGAAAGAGTTGCAGTGGTACAGTACATGCAGGACTAGTGTTAGTGCTTGTAAATGGCTAAGGAAAATGGGCTGGGACTTCAAAAGCTCCCTGAACAGTTCTGAGAGCTGCAAAGAAGACCTCACCAACAAAGCTTTGCCTTCTTGCTGCTCAGCTTATTATCAAAAGGAAGATGGGGAGGTAATTTGATTAGCGTGCAAAATACTTGCTTAGGGAGAAAAATACCAGGTTGCCAAAGAGATCTTTAATCTAATGGAGACAGGCATAACAATACTGACTGTGAAAACTGAGGCAGGGTGATGCAGATAGAAAATGAGACCTTTCAAGTTCTCTCTTTTTATAAAAGCACCTAATGACCAGTGATACAAGCTACCAAACATGGTCACAGGTTGTCCACCCGTGTAGAGTCTGTGTTCAGCCTGTGTGTGCTGCTGGGCTAAATGCTGAGTTAAGGGAGGGGAAATGCAGTCAGCTGCAAGAATAAATTAGGCCAAGTGTAGTTCCTGCCAGCCTTGTGTTCTGCATCCCTGAAGCTGAGTACTCGGCAGTGGGACAAGTGCAGAGGACTGGCCTGAGGCACTAGGGCTGGCAGCTGCTTTGAGAGCTTCAGTTCTGCCCCTGCACAGCCCTTCTGAGTGTGCTTCAGTCAGAAATGACTTCTTCATCTCTGCTTTATCCAAGTTTAGAAAAAACAAAACAAACCCCAAACTATTTAAAATGTCTTCTCAACAGTAATTATTCCTAATTACTTAACATGTCTAGATCTAGATTGTCAAAGAGTTGTAATCAACTGAGACTTTACAGCTGGCAAAGTTGTAGGAAAATTTGTATCTTCACTTTAGTACCCAGAAAACTGCCAGAAGGAATTGTCTCATCACAGCAAAGTCCATGAGCACTCCTCCAACAGTGAACTGGTCAGCTGCATTGCCAAGTGCTTTGCCAAATCTTGGGCTCGGTTACTTGCAGCTGCAGAAACCAAACTTAACTCTCATCATAAAAACCAAAAACTTCGTATCTGTCTGCTGAGCTAGGAGTTCCTGGTTCTCATGGGGTGCTTCAAAACAGTCCATGACCACCATTCCCTGGTCTGTTGGTGTTCGGGGAGCTGTTGCCATCCAAGTCTTCATTATTGGATCTTGTGCACAGAATGCTGCTGCTGCTACTTCAACATTCTATCTCTTGTTGTCTAGATGAGCACTATGCCAGGACTTCCTACAAGACCCTGCTTCTATGATATAGACCTGGACTCAGTGTCAGGAGAAGTAAATGGGCTCTTCTGAAAGGAATGATTAACCAGAGGTTGGTGCCTTCTTAAACACCTTCAATATTTGGGCTTTATTTTTCCAAAGATCTCGAGATGATGGAATTAAGCCAATCCTATATTATGCCATATGTTTCCAAATGACATTTGATTATAATTCAGCCTGAAAGTTGCCTGCAGTACTATATAATAGTAATTAAATTTTATTTTTGTTTTTAGCTCCCAGAAGAACACCTGATGAGTCATGTAAATGGAACTGTGCTCTGATCTTCTTTTTTTAAGTCAGAACAAGAGATCAGTGAGAATATAGTGCAAGAAGTGACTGGAAGGAGGAGTGCTGAAGAATCAACCACTAACTTTTAATCTGTAATAATTTTTAAACTGCTGTGTTCCAAGCTAGTTGACATGGAGCATACAAAGCATACTTCCTCTGCAGACCTCCCGCTTCATAATCGTAGCTGAAGCAGAATACAGAAGCTTGGGTTTAATGACCTCTTTTGATTCAGTGACATGATTTTAATAATTAAAAATCCTAAAGCTGGAGCTGTTTAAAGCAGTCTTGGGACTTAATTGTCTTAACCGTCGGGGTTTTGCAGCATATATTATCTTTAAAAGTCTTGTTGGCTGCAGTTTCCCATTTGCCACGTGGAATTCTCTGTTCCACTTCTCATGCTACAGGAGAACCTGCTGTGCCCTGACACTGCCCCAGTGGCATTTCAGAGGAGCAAGGAGGAGCCCCTTCACTCTCCCAGTGCTTACCCTGCCTTCTGCTGTGAATTACTCCTGCAGGCACCTGAGCCACGTCAGATACCCAAAGCCCAACTGCGACTGCTGCATTCTTCTGTCAATGAAATGAAACCTCTGGATGTCAGATCTGGAGGGACTGGGTCCCTGGCCCATTTCTGTGGCTTCTACCAAATGTGTCCTTTGAACCATTTTCTGCTCACCCATAAGTGCAGTTACACCATTGACAAAGCCTTGTTTCTGGAGGCACCTTTTTGGTCAATAGAGACAACATGAATAGTGATCAAGTAGCAGGTTTTGTCAGCAGGCCAAAAATCATTTTGTAACATGAAGATAACATTGCTGCCAATTTTTTACTAATACAAATAAACTGGCAAATACTTCAAGTGCTTTTTGGGTTTTAATGTATGCACTGAGATTACAGAATTAGAATTTATTTCTGTGATGAACTACACACAACAGCAATCCTTGTATTGACAAGTGGGATGATTATTGCAGTAGTAAGTAGCCTGCAATGCACCAGGGTGTGTTTTAATCTGGTTTCCTTCCCTAGATGATGTATGTCATCTGTAGGAAATAAACTACCTGAATTATTCTGTGAATGTGAGATACTTGCATCTGACTGCAGAATATCTGAATTAACAATCGTGAGGCCCATCTGCTTGTATCAGAACTGAATCTAAAAACATTCCAAATTTGGTGAGAACTGGGAGGATTGGGATGTAGATGTGCAGCAACATAGGGGAGCATCTGTAGTACACAGATACTGTGTGTGAATATATATATATGTGTATATATATGGAGAGAAGGAGATCTCCTATCTCTTTAGTTATTCAGGAGGGGAGAATAATTATATAATAAGTTACCTGGTTATGGCACAAGCAAACTTTAAATAGTCATAATAGCATTTGAGATGCATTCACAGCCTCCTGAACTCTTCCTTTTGAGGTTATCCAGCCAAGGATTTCCCAGCAGGCAGGAGAACAGGCTCAGGCCCCTTGCAGGAGGTCAGGGAGAGTTCCCAGCCCCCCAGCCTGGCTGAGGGTGCCTCTTCACCTGCAGCTCCTGGGCCCAGCCTTCCCTGGAAGCAGGGTGCCAGAGCGGATGCTGCCAAGTCTGCTGTCAGCTCCTACGTTTAATCTTCCTTGCTACACTGCTTTCCTGTGAGTGCTCTGTGTTCCACCTTCGTTTTATGCTTATGAAAGATGGGATAAGTGCAAATTTATGCTAAGATTAGCCTCCTTTTAGTTTAGCATGAGATCATAGCCATGTGCTTGAGAGAGATGGTTCAAGAGGTTGCTAGTCCCCCTCCTGCAGTGAGGCACAGCGCCGGATCAGGCACGAGCTGTTGAAGGGTTTGCTGCACAACAACAAAGCACAAGAGCCAAAAAATAGCCCCAAGCATCTCCAGAGATTAATGGGGAATGTTTTCTAACCTGCACTTCCACCCTCTCTCTCCTCTTGCAGGATGGGTACATAAATAGGTTATTTTTTAATACTCTCCTTAGCAGCTAAGGGTACCAGCTAGGTCTTGTCCTATCAAATAGGACACAGAGGACATTTAATTTCTTCTAGCTAAGTACTCAATGGTTCTCTTCTCCTCCTGTTGCTTAGAGAAAAAACGAATTATGTACAAATTTGTTCTCAGTGGGCTATTTGTGGGCCTGGTCCTTAGCTGGTGTTATGGCCATCCTGTGCTCTGCTGTGTGAGAGCACTGCGTCACATCCTGTAAGAAATAAAGATTTACGTGTTTAAGTAGTGCTGGGGACAAGAAAGAGAAGAAGGTTTTGCTTGTTTGACTTGTTGCATGTCACCAGCACCACAGAAAGAAAATAGGATCCATCTGGGCCAGGATCATCTGTCCAGTTTATTCAACTTCTGACCTTTGCTGACCCTGCCTTTTATGTCCCTTTCACCACAGCCATTGGTGCTACCATCTGCCCCTGGAGTGTCAGGAATAATTGGATTCCATGCAAAGTGCTCCCAAGGAGATTCATGGCAGCTTGCCTCCATCACAGCACTGCATTCCCCAGCCTCACATTAGCCATCCTCCTTGTCTGCTTCCCTCCCTCCTGCCTCCAACAGCAAGGAGGGAAAAGCTCCGTGCATTGTGGGGCCTCACTTGGCTTTAATAAAGCAGTGGATCATAATTAGAACCCACCACCCACCTCAGGAGAGAAGCTGTTTCCAAATGAAGTTCATTATCCTGAGTGAACGCAAGCAAACACATCTCAGAGGGGAGCTTTTAAAAAGGCAATTCCTTGTGTGCTCAATGCACTTTTTCTGCCCTCCTGGCTGGCATTTCAGCCCAACTAACCCATTTTGTACCTTTTTTCCCATGAAGCAGCTGAGGAGGGGGTTTTTTTCTAAGCCTGGCCTACACTGGAAGCCACTTGCAGGTTCAGAGTGCTGCTGTGCTCGGTTTCTCGTGTGCAAACATGCTGGGAAGCAGTTAATGTCTGTAAAGCCTTTGTGGGCGTCAGCTCCCCGTGGAGATGAATGGGGACGTTTGGGCATCTCAACTCCAGTTTCCTGTAGTTCATCAGCTGCACTGGGTAGTCCTTTTTCTGGAGGCTCTCCCATCAATCATCACAGCTGGAGATGTGATTTTTTAAAGTCAGATCTCAGCTGCTTTGGAGAGAAGAAAGGCTCCGATGGAAGAGGCACTTTCTCTGGTGTTTTGGGGGCATGGATTAGTTTGGAGCCAGGAGCTGGCTGTCCTTATCTCCACCTCCAAAGGTGTAGCTCCTGCAGCACCTCCAGCAGTGAGTGCTGAAAGCTGCGAAGGTTTCAGGTGGGACACAAAAATCAGCTGCCAAGAGCAGGACCCCTTCCCTTCCACAAAGCCAGGAACACCCCGGCGGACCCTCCTCCTGCGGGGTGTGCTCCGGGCTCCCCTACAGCGCTTCCTGCTGCCACTGGCATCCAAACTGCAAACCGCAGCTCGGTTTCTGGGAGCACCTTCACCTCCAGCTGAAGTTTTCGTGTCTGCAGCTGCTGTGCACAGCCTGGGAGGGACGGAAGGTTACTCTGCCAGCGGGCGAGGGATCCTGCCCCACCAGGAGGGCTGCTGCCCGCCCCAAGTGCGGTGCTCTCCCTCCACAGGGCGCCAGAGGAACGGGATGCTGATGGGCGAGCAGGCAGAGATGCGTTCCCGCGGGAGGAAGGAGGCGGCGAGCAGGTGCCGGCAGAGCCGGGCCGGGCGGGGGGCGGGCCGGGGGCTGGCGGCGGGGGGCGGGGGGCTGCCGGCAGCGCCCTCCCCGCCGGCCCGGGGGGCGCGGCTCGGCGGAGGCGGCGGCGGCAGCGCAGCCGCGGGAGCGGAGCGGAGCCGAGCGGGGCTGCAGGTGAGGGCGCGGGGGGCGCGGGGCTGGGGGCGGCTCCGCCTCGGGGATCCGCGGGGATGCCGCACCGGGGGGGGGGCCGGGGCCGCGGTCGCTGCCCTCGGCGGGGTCCGGCCGTGGGGCGCTCGCCGTGCCCGGGCGGGTCCTGGTGCGAACGCCCCCGAAACTTGGCGGGGGCGGCGGAGCCGGGTGCGGGATGCGCTCGGGGCAGCGCTGCTGCGGGTGCGCGCTCGCACGGCTCCGACAGCTCCGCTCCGCTTCCCCTTAAAATAGTGCCGTTAAAATAATATTTTTTAAAGAATCCAGATGTGCTGCGGGGGAAGCGTGCCCCGGAACCCCCTGTTAATCACGCTGCTCCGGAAAAGCGGAGCACGAAATGCGGTGTAAAGCCCTGCCCGGAGCCCCCGAGCCCGTCCTGCAGAAGTTGGTCTGTTTGTGGTGACATCGTTCTATCCAAAACGTTCTGATGGTATTTCGAGGCAGAGCTTTATTTTTTTTTTTTCGCTTTTTTTTTTTTTTTTTTTTTTTTTTTTGCTAAGGTTGACACACATCTTACAACATCGTGTCTTTGATGAGCACACACGGTGTTAATTGAGGTTGCCATGGGAGGCATGCACGTAGTATAAATAAGCTCCCTTCTTGCCATGTGATTTCGCTTTTGTATTCCTCAGGCCTCCTTTTTGTATTCTCTGGTTTTGCATATTGTCATATGGTGCATTAAAGATAAAAATATCTGCTGTCTCAGGGTGTAATTTCCCTAGCTGGAACTATAAGTGCATATGGAGCAGTGGGGAAAGGATTTAGCAAACCGTAGGAGAAGGAAGTATGTGTGTGCCTGTGTAATAAGTATTCGCCATAATATGGGCAGTTATATAAAAAAGTCTCTTTTTACCACATAAAATAGCAAAACAGTACTTTGTGAGATGGAACATCACTGGCTTGACATCTTGTGGCCTTATTTTGCCTTTGGATATTGATGCTAATTAGTGAAAAAAAAAACTGCTATAGTGCATCCAGCCCTGGTCTGCCTCCCAAAATGAAATGTTTAGGGAGAAAAAACTTATAAGTACTTTTTTAAAATTTCTCTATGGGTCTTACCACTCATTTATTGTGTTCCAGATAAAAAGATGAAAGCCTCGGTCATGCTTTGCAGCAAATTTCATGTCACATGCGAGGGGAACTGAAGCAGAAACCAAAGCTAAGGCAAAGCAGCATCTGACCTTGTCACTGGGGGGCAGAAAACAGCCGCTGGTTCCACTGGTGCTTCAATCAAGCTCCTGAGCAATGTGGAATTGCAGAGAGCTCACAAAGTGCAAGTTCCTTCCAGGTCCGTGGGGTGAATAAAAATTGTTAACTCTTGGCTTCATTTGTCATCCTTTGGGGGAAAAAAAAGGTATGTCAGACTGGCCATTATACAGTTAGACCAAGCACAACTGGAAGTGGGTTGCTGTGGAGATGAGAGTGACTGAGGCCAGCAAAGCCAAGGAGAAGCCTGTTCAACTCCACATCTACCCGGGATTCCTTGGAGAGGTGATAAAGTGAGTAATAAGGCGGAGTGGGAGTTATCAAGTGGATGCGACAGCTCCAGCAGAACTTCTTCTCACTGCCACATACGCTCGTTACAAAGCAGCTAACGTTATTTGGAAATCTGTTTGAGGAAAAAATGCACTTTGAGCATCTCTGCAGTTGTTGTGTCTGAAGCATCGATCAGGAAAATCGGCAGCACAACGCCAACAAAAGGGAAGATAATATGGTAAAGGCAGCTAAGGAAATTCAAATGGAGAACCCAAGGGAGGCAGAGAGTCCCAGCACAGGGGCCACATGTTCCCCGCCAGAGGAACAAGCGAAAAAACCCTCCATGCTCTGTTTTAAGAAGCGGAAGAAGTCCTGTAAGAAGGGGCTGACTGTGAAGGATGCGTGCGAAGGAGCCTCAGAGGAGAAAAGCCAATGTGTCAGCACTGACCAAGAGGAGGCAAAAGCTTCCAATCCATCACAATCCTCCAAAGGAACCTGGGCAGCCATCAAAAACCTTGCCAGACCTCGGAAAAGGCAGAAGTCCTCCTCACGGAAGAAGGCGCCCTCTGATTCCCAAGTGCAGCTGGAGGTGGATGCTGAGGAGAGCTGTGGGCAAGACCTCCCAAAGAAACGGGCGAGCTCTGGGGTGAAGATGCCCTGTGTGAGGTTCTCCAGAGGCAAGAAGAAACCCAGCCCCTCAGAAGCAGTGGAGGAGTCAGAGGGCAATGTTCAAGCAAATGAAGTGATGGGTATTGTGAATAAGGCTATTGAAGAAACAGAGGATTTGGCTCCAATGGACAAATCTGAATCCTTCAGCCCAGCCTCTGCACAGCAAGAGCAGGATACTGTGAAGCAGGAGCAGCACAGCATGAAAGAGGACCAGGATACGGTGAAGGAGGACCAGGATACAGTGAAGGAGGACCAGGATACAGTGAAGGAGGACCAGGAGGCAGTGAAAGAGGACCACGATACAGCAAAGGAAAGTGACACCTCTGTTGGGAGGAGTGAGCCCTTGACAGAGCCCACCCGTGATGCAGAGGAACATTCGGAGTGCACTGTCCAGTTGGAGATAACTGATTCAGAGACAGTGGATGAAACAGCCCAGGACAAACTGCAGGAAGGGAGCCTACCCCAAACCACTGACAATGTGGAGGGCAGGGAAGTGGGTCCTGAAACACCTGAAATCACAGAGTGGCAGGAAATCCCTAATACCTGTGAAGAGATGCCTGAAAGGGATGAATTAGAAAAGAGCATAAATCTTCCTAAAGAGTGCAAAGCCGAGGAGACTGTAACTGTTTTCAGTGAGTTGGCATCTGGGGGTGATGCAGCAAGTGTCCAAGAGGCAGCAAGTATGAAGGATGCAGTGAGTGTGCAGAGTGCAGAAAGCATGCAGGATGCAGTGAGTGTGCAGGAGACAGTGAGTGTGCAAGAGACAGTGAGTGTGCAAGAGACAGTGAGTGTGCAAGAGACAGTGAGTGTACAGGATACAGTGAGTGTGCAGGAGACAGTGAGTATGCAGGATGCAGCGAGTGTGCAAGAGACAGTGAGTGTACAGGATACAGTGAGTGTGCAGGAGACAGTGAGTATGCAGGATGCAGCGAGTGTGCAGGAGACAGTGAGTGTGAAGGATGCAGTGAGTGTGCAGGATGCAGTGAGTGTGAAGGATGCAGTGAGTGTACAGGAGACAGTGAGTGTGCAGGAGACAGTGAGTGTGCAGGAGGCAGTGAGTGTGAAGGATGCAGTGAGTGTGAAGGATGCAGTGAGTGTGCAGGAGACAGTGAGTGTGCAGGATGCAGCGAGTGTGCAAGAGGCAGCAAGTGTACAAGAGGCAGTGAATGTGCAGGAGACAGTGAGTGTGCAGGATACCATGAGTGAGAAGGGTGCAGCACGTGAACAGGAGGCAGTGAGTGTGCAAGAGGCAGTGGATGTGCAGGATGCCATGAGTGTGAAGGATACAGCAAGCATGCAGGATGCCACAAGTGTGCAGGATGCAGTGAGTGCACAGGATGTAGCAAGCATGGAGGATGCAGCAAATGTGCAGGAGGAAGCAAGTGTGAAGGATGCAGCGAGTGTGCAAGAGGCAGCAAGTGTGAAGGATGCAGCAAATGTGCAGGAGGCAGCAAGTGTGCAGGAGGCAGTAAGTGTGCAGGATGCAGTGAGTGTGCAGGAGGCAAGTGTGCAGGAGGCAGTGAGTGTGCAGGAGGCAGTGAGTGTGCAGGAGGCAGCGAGTGTGCAAGACGCAGCAAGTGTACAAGAGGCAGTGAGTGTGAAGGATGCAGTGAGTGTGCAGGAGGCAAGTGTGCAGGAGGCAGTGAGTGTGCAAGAGGCAGAAAATGTGCAGGAGGCAGCAAGTGTACAAGAAGCAGTGAGTGTGCAGGAGGCAGCAAATGTGCAGGAGGCAGCGAGTGTGCAGGAATGCTCCAGCCATCAGGTATTGGAAGCAAATGCAGGCGCTGGTGTCAGCATCGTCATCACCATCACCGAAGCTGAGGACTCTGACAACACCGACTCTGACCAGGCCTATGAGCCGTCCCCAGTTTTGCACCAAAAAAAGCAAAAAGGGAATAAAAAATCAAACAGGAATGCTGATGTTGGTCAGAAAGAGGGCCCTGAGGCTGGTGGCGGTCCCCAGGCAGAGGAGAAAGGTCTGGGTGACCAGGGGCACAGAACTGGGGAGCAATACGAGTTGCTCCTTGTAGAAACCGCCTCTTCCCTCGTGAAGGCGGCCATTCAGTCCTCCATAGAGCAGCTGGTCAACGAAATGGCCCTGGAACAGAATAAACACAACAGCTTTCTGTGATGGCAGCCTTGCCCCAGAGAGAAGGAGCACAGGGAGTGATTTCAAGCTCCATTTGGCCTGCGGGGTGTGTGGAGAAGTCGGCGAGCCCCCGAGGCTGAGGTGTAGTTAATTCTGCATGCCCGTTCAGTTGTGTGTCTATGTGAAACAGATCCTGGGATGTGGGCAGCCCCTGCTGAGTGCAGCGCGTCCCCTGGGGCTTCAGACAGCGCCACTGACCACAGCTGCGGAAAATTAAGGTGTTACAGTGACTGTATTTTCACGTATTGGCACATTTATGTCAAGGCCACATTTCTGCCATCACCCATGCCCTATTTCCCCGCTGTTCATGCTGTAGATCTGTACGTTCCTTGTGTTTGAAGAAAGGTCCTGAGAGGCAGTGAGTGCCTGACCTGCTGCTGGGCTGGATTCGGGGCACGCTGAAACAGCTGGAGGCTTGCTGGGGCTTTATTGCAGATGAGGAGGAGGGAAGTGTCTGCAATATTAACATGAAAACACCGGTGCCAGGCTGTGTTTTGTGCTGGGAGCAGGCCCTCGCTGGGCACAGGCGTCAGGAGTCACTGCTGTCACATGAAGCCGCCGGGCTCCAGCGAGCTCTGTTCTTCACTCCCCCTGTCACGATAGCTGAGCTGCCTGAGCATCTCCAGACACTCAAAGCTCAGCATCAGCCTCGCCTTGCTGACCCCGGGCTGCGCCAGTGCCGGGAAAGCCACAGCGCCTCGTTTGCTGGGGGAGCCTTTCTCGCACCATTGAACTCCATGGGCAGAATTCCCTGCGTTGGGCAGAATTCCTGCATCGGCCAGAATTCCTGCATCAGACAGAATTCCTGCATCGGACAAAATTTCTGCACTGGGCAGAATTCCCTGCATCAGCCAGAATTCCTGGCATCGGGCAGATTTCCTGCATCAGACAGAATTCCTGCACTGGGCGGAATTCCTTCATCAGCCAGAATTCCCTCATCAGCCAGAATTCCCTCATCAGCCAGAATTCCCTGCATCGGCCAGAATTCCTGCATTGGGCAGAATTCCTGCATCGGCCAGAATTCCTGCATTGGGCAGAATTCCTGCAGCGGCCAGAATTCCTGCATTGGGCATCCCAGGCGTGGGAGCAGCCCAGCCCCTCTCCTCCCCCGCCTTCCTCTGTCCCCATCCCGGTGTCGTGGTGAAGCTCTCCTCAGATGTAGCATATCTTTTATACATGGCATGTGATATAAATAGCAGTGAGCTGCATGCGTGTTAGCAGTCAACATAGTTTGGGAGGCTGCGATGTGCTGCCGGCGCTGGGATGGCTTTGATTCGGTCTGAGTGCCGCTGGCATCCCTGGCTGCTGGCAGCAGCCTGTCCTGCCCCACTCCCCAGCCCTCCTGCCTCCATCCAGCCCAGGCATCCCTTGGGAATCCTGCATTATGTCCGGCTCGCTGCCACCAGGCTCTGGCACGCCATGAAGCTCGCTCTGAAATATGCAGGGAAATGCTGGAGCAATCTTACCAAAGTCCTCAGGGAAAAAAAACATCCAGACATGAGGGCCTGAGGACACTGCTGGGAAATGCCTGGACAAGCCTGCTGCTGCCAGACCCCCGAACTGCCCTGCCCCGAGGGGTTTGCACTGTGTGTGAGCATCCAGCATCACCCTGCTACCTGCTCTGCAGGAGAAAGGGGCCTTTTAATAATAAGGGATTACATCTGTGGGATTTGCATCCAGCTGTGGCCAATGTATTCCTCTGAGAAAATTCTCCTGCGTGTTCCTCAGCCAGCACAGAAATAGCAGCCTTGCTTGGCAATTGCTCAGTGACCATGCGCTGAGATTCCCCTTCCCAGCCTAGACTTTGGATTCCTGCTAAAACACAAGGGCTGCTCCTGTCCCTCGTACCTGGTGCACAACATGGTTTTAAACCTCGATGAAATATCTCCTCGATGTCACGAGAGGATGGCGAGCAGCAAGAGCCACAACTCATCTCTGTGCGAGTAAAACTTAAAAGAGCCCAGAGGGTGGTAAAGAAAAAAAAGTGTCTTTTTTTTTTTTCCTGTGAATTTGTTTATTATCAGCTGTTGATAATTCAGTGTGTACAATTTTAATGGCTTTTTACTTCATACTGGTCCTTCCAGGTATTTTGCCATAGTTCTGGAAAAGGGACTTTTAAAGGACTTTCAGATGTACCTTTGGAGCTGCCACAGCACCCGGGAAGAGCCATCCTGATGCTGGGAATGGCTCCTGGGATTACACTGGGCACTCTGGCAGGCTGGTGCTGAGCAAAGGGCTGCAGCACTGCTGTGGGATCCCACTGGATCCCAGCTGCACAGGAGGATGTCCAAGCTTTAGTAAATAAACACAATATTACCCCACAGGGCCAGGCTGTCATCCTCTGTCAGCCTGCTAAGCTGTTTTGGGAGGATTTAGTGTTATTTCAGTATTGCCTTTGAGGCAAAACACATCTTCAAAAACAGGAGGAGAATGGCAGAAATGCTTGGTCCAGCCCTGCCCTGTGACTTGCTCCATGTCAGGGGGTTGAGTTTGCATCCTCTCTTGTAGCTGGTTTTCCCTCTGTTACAGCTGTACATAGAACTGATGATTATTTCATTAAAGTTGAATGTACCTGTTGTTTTCTTGCCTTGTGATTGAGTGGGCAGCTATGGAGAGATTTTATATGTGAAAGGATTAACTCATAGTGGTGCTCCATTGTGTCCAGCTTTTTCAGGCAGTCATACAGTGAGCAGAAGAAATCTTAATGTTGGTGGCAGATCCAAATTCCTTGGAGGTTTGCTCCTCCTCTGCCCTTTCTATGACATTTCCTTTTGGTTGCCGGTCAATGATTTCCCCTCCAGAGTCCTGGCTGCCCAGGGACTGCTATAAGGAATGTGTGAGGGATCACAAATCTAAGCTAAGAAAAGCCATCCTGCTGCCCCATGGGTAAATTCCCTATTAGGTACCATGGCACCAGAGGAAAATGTTTGAGGCTCTGCAGAGTGGCAAGGGTCAAACCCCACTGCCCATGGAATGGCACAGCTCTGATTTCATGCAGGTAGTTTGGTTTTCTCTGCGAGCTGCTGGCTCCTGCTCCCAAGGCTTGGGATTGCTGTTTCCAGGTGCACAGTTTGGTGCTGACAGCGTTTAGGCATTTTGGGAGGGGGAGCAGCACATTTGGTGCTTTGGCACTTTCTGTGACAGATCAAATCAGTCCCACACACTAATTGTTGGGGTTTTTTTTGCATAATGTCCTTCATGTAATTTCTTGAGATACTTTAAAACATACACAAAATACAGGGGAAAGAAGTTTTACATTTTTAATAGTATTAATACTATTTTCTCTTTCAGGTTTACAGAACAAAATATAGGCTCATACCAGCTGCTAATGACTTAATTAAGACTCTTGATTCCTTCCTTATGATTATAGAGTAGAACATTAATAAAACATTTATTCTTTCATAGAAGGAATGATAAATTTACTATTGTGAAAGAGTGCCAGGCCAGGGAACCTGTGAGGATGTGGCTGCATGGCTGTGCCAGAACACCAAAGCCTGACTTTAGGACAATCATTCTCACCAACAGCTAAAATAATCTGGAATTATCATAGAATCACAGGATCATTCAGGTTGGAAAAGACCTCTAAGATCACCAAGGCCACCACTAAACCATGTCCCCAAGTGCCACATCTGCATATTTTTAAAATCCCTCCAAGGATGGTGACTCCACCACTGCCCTGGGCAGCCTGTTCCAATGCTGGATACTCCTCTCAGGGAAGTTTTTTTTTCCTGATATCCAATCATTTTATACCCCCATTTGGCTTGCTTCTGAGCTGTCTGGCTACTTACCTGGAAAGTCCTTGCTTGCTGCACTCTGAATTATGGAAGTGGCTCTTCTGCTCACCCCACAGCCTGTGCTGCTGCTTTCGACCCAGATATTTCCAGTGCTCTCCTCAGCTCTATATTCAACAAGTCCCCCATCCCTGCTTTGCTGTGTCATTTTGAATATTTTGAATATTTTCATCTCCCACAGCTTTTTAACATATTACTAGCAAAGAAAAGGGTGTTTAAATAGTGTAGCTCATACCCAGAAAGGCTTCCAGGGGGATAAAAAGCTTTTCTGTTAAGTCAACACTGAGCCCAGCAGAAAACAAGTGTATCCATTGAAAAGTTCCTTGTGGAAACTGCCAGTAGACAATGATGGCACAAACAAATATTGCATTTCTTTCCTGCTCTGGCACACCAGAAGTGGATTATAAATGCACAGGGCTGGATCTCCAGCTGCTGAAGGTCACAGCAGCTCCTTAGGCTTAAAAAGACTGACTCTACAGCATCCAGGAATCTGGTGTTTGGATCAAAGGTGCAATCCCTGCATAAATCATGGGCATTCTCATATGAAACATGTACAGAAGCGAAGATACAGTTGTGGGGGGGGGTTGTTGTTGTTTTTGTTGGGTTTGGATTGGTTTTTTTGTTTGTTGGTTTGTTTGTTTTTTCACAAATGTACATAAGAAATTGAGTAAATTCACAAAATACTCTGGTTTGCACTTGGGATGGATGGATGGATGGATGGATGGATGGATGGATGGATGGATGGATGGATGGATGGATGGATGGATGGAAGCCAGACCCACATGTTACAGGCAGTGAAGCCTTAATGTTTCCTGTGTTATAGATAGAATCTTTCAACATGAGTAACTCAAAATGAACTGTTCCAAGGAAACAGATTGATCTAAATAATTGCTTTAATATGATTTTAACTCTGCAGTTTTATTTCTCAGAGAAATGGTTCTTGTCAGCTCTTGTTGGGTAGTACTAAAATAATGAAATACTTTTCATTTGCAAACAGACAAAATCTTGACATTAAATGTGACTTAAAAAAAAAATTAATCAGAGGATGTTATTTCTTACAGAGTTATTTAAGCTACAATTTAGGTTAATGTTTTTTAGGAGGTAAAGCTTTCATGTCTTTCTTTTTGCAGAGGATTGTGAAGAGTGCAGGTCTGTGCCAAATGATGGGATTTTTCTGCTGTGGGGTTGAAGTCCACTTAGACAAAAAGCAGATTTCAGCAAAAATACCCAAACCCAGAATTTTAAAGTAGGTTTTGTTATATAAAAACTGACAAACAGGCTGGATACAAAAGGGAGGGAGATGGTAAGAAAACATGTTTTGCAATTCAGATTGTTAAGATGAAAGTCTTATCATCTGCAGCTCGAGCTGGCAGTCGCCCTGTCAGTCTTTAAGTTAGACCTCGCAGAGATGTGCCTTCCAAACCTCTTTAATCTGGAAGAGGTGACACCTCTGTACCCAGATGGGTGCTGCTGCAGGGTCCCTCCTGCAGGAACCGCTGTCCTTTCGGGAGGTGCTTTCCAATGCCAGATCCTCACCGGTGCACGGACACACCAAGCATCACTTCGCCGTTGTCCCTGGGAGAAGATTTCGGTCTGGAGAGGGACGGATGTCACTCGTGTCACATCTGCTCTCAGCATTTGCCATTTTAATGAAGGCTCGAGGCCGCGGTGCCGCTGTCAGGGCTCAGCGCGGTGACAGCTCGGCGTGACGGGAGCCTGCAGAGATGGCAGCTGGGGGGAAGCGCAAGGACTGCGGCTCCTGGAGATGCTGAGCATCCCCCGGGAAGCGGGAGCGGCTCCTGGAGATGCTGAGCATCCCCTGGGAAGCGGGAGCGGCTCCTGGAGATGCTGAGCATCCCCCGGGAAGCGGGAGCGGCTCCTGGACATGCTGAGCATCCCCCGGGAAGCGGGAGCGGCTCCTGGACATGCTGAGCATCCCCCGGGAAGCGGGAGCGGCTCCTGGACATGCTGAGCATCCCCCGGCGCTCCCCGCCTGCCGAACCTCCAGACTGCGCTGCACGAAGGCGTCGGGCTCCGGCGCAGCCCAGACAGCCTGAAACCCGATTTGCATTCCATTTCCTAGCTGGAGCAAGGCAGGGGAGGCCGGGGCTGTGGGAGAATCCCGTCCCGAAGCTCTTTGCCGTGGTGGGGCAGCCTGCGGGCAGCAGCAGCGGGCTGGGGGCCCGGCCGGCGAGTGCAACAGGAACGACAGGAAAGGCGCACCCCGATCATTAGCGCGATGAGTAAGCGAATCACCCAAACAGCCTGGTGGGGGATGCTCGGCCCTAATGACAGGCTGGGCGCCTGCCCTGCTGGCTCCGGCGGTGCTGCGGGTCCCTCCCGGGATGGCTGCGGGCCAAGGGGAGGCGAGGAGCTCCGGCCGGAGCCCGGCGAGGCTGCACGCCCACCGCCGGACCCTGTCTCGGTGGCTGACATCACTGTCTGCCTGCCACGAGGTTCTTCTCCTGCATCCATCACCCCTCGATGGCTCGCTGCCCTGCTATCCCTTTATGTCCTAAAACCGATGGGATGCAAATCCCAGGGATTGCCAGGAGGGACAGAGGGCTGTAGGCAGTGTTTGTGCCACTGACAGGAGGATTTACATTGCTGCACTGCCCTGCACATCCCAGGAGGTAACCCCAAGGCACTGGGCTGCCTGGAACCCCCAAAGCTGCCCAGGGCCATCTTCACTCGGGTGAAACCCAGTGCAGCAGAGAAGGCTGAGAGCTTTGCCCCACCTTTGCTCCGAGGGTGTAGCCTCTGGTTTAGAAGAGCTGGTGGAGAACATTCCCTCTCGTAGGCTGCTTTTGAAGTTGTGTCATTACTTTTTCTTAATGAAACATGCAAATCCTGTAGATGCTGCAATTGCATCTCAGGGAACCCAGTCTTGACACAGCTCTGGTTGTAAATATTGAACTGGCATGTAATTTAGGGCACATCCATCCTCATTACCTTTTCACTCACCATTTCTTATTGCTCAGAATATATTTTCCTAGTGCTGTACTGCTGGGAAGCCCACTCTGTTGCAGTATTTTTTGGCAATCCCAGACAAGAGGGGAAGAGCCTGAGTTTTATCACATAGGGAATGTGAAGATCATGGCAGAGGTATGGCACGACCTGCTTGGCTGATTGCTGTGGGAAGGCTTCCATAAGCCAGGAAGTTCAGCCACTGATAGCCCATGTCCCATTCAATGATGCTGAATTGCATATGCTGAGGTGACTTTTCACTGCAGTTCTGAAGGATTCACTTACAGAGGATAAATACTTTCTGCCTCCAAAATACCAGAAAGCTATTCAGTATCAGCATTACACTGAATAAATGAAATGTCATGATAGCAGTATTTCATGGCCTTATTTTTGACGGTAATGCTCACTGCTTCAGGTTTACGTTCCAACAGCAAATTTTATTTCCCTGTTCAACCTTCTCAGTGTGCACAAAAGCAAGAGTCTCAGTAAAAAAAAAAAAAAAGACCCCACACTGCAAGGGGAGATAAATACACTTTTGTCCACACACTTTACTGCACCTGAGAAGCTGAGAAACATAGACCCTGTTGGATCCAGCAGCATCAGAGCACTAAATATATTTCAAAATATTTCAAATTACCCGTCTTGAAATTGTTCCTCATGCTTTGGTGGTTGAGCCAGCTAATGTACAGTCAGCATTTTGGGGCCAGCACCCAGATTCATGATGACAGCCACTGCTGCACTTAGTGGCATTTCAGAGGTTCACTTGAGCTGGCTGTTCATGCTCAGGGGCTTTGGCAGGGGGGGGTCTGAGCCCAAATCTTCCCACATTTACATAAAATAAGAGCTGCAGAGCCCACAGACAAGGCACATCAATGACTGTGGTTCATTCAGCTCAATACCCCTAACAATGGACCCCTCCAGAGCACAAGGCAAATCTCCAAGGATTCCCTGGAGCTTTGGGACTTCCAGCCCACCCTGGGACTTTCTTTACCTAAGCCCAAGGGCATCTATTAACCAATCACAGATATCTGGAAGGAATCACTAGTATAATTATTCTGCACAGTGACAAATTTTTTTAGGTTTTTATTGAAAAAAAAAATCAAACCCCAACAAGAAATGAATATTTGTCAAATCCAGCTGTGCAAGTCAGGCAGATTTCCAACCATGCACTGGCAAAAAGGTTAAGCACTCAGTAATTCAAGTGTCTTCCACATACAGCAATAAAACTTCTCATTATTTATCAAGGAGCAGCTGCTGCCCTTGCTTAGCAAATGTAACTGCCCTGTAAAATTATTTTCTATTCATAAGACTTGGAGAGAATGATGTTTTTATGTTAACATAACTCGGAGCTGATGACTTCTGTCTCCAGCTTTTCCTGCTGCTTTAATTATAACAGAGCTTTAACACTTGCACTAGAAAACTGCTGAAAATGCATTTCTTGTATTGCAAATGATGCAAAAAAAAAAAGCCTTGGGCAGATGTTTGATGTCACAGATGTTCAGTCCCACAAAGGTTAACCAAAGTACACCTTTAAAAGGGGGTGTGAGGATAACAGAAAACAATCGTTTAAGTTGTATCTTTTCAACGATACACGGGACATGAACACAGCCCTGGTTGATGTCTCATTTCAGCTTTGCTGGTGTGTTTGCAGTCAGTGCCATGGAGTCACTCCTGCAGCACATACAGCTGAGTGACGTTTGGCTCTTTTACTCCAGATCATAGCTTTCATAAAAGCTCCCTTTTTAGTCGGCAAGAAGCGAACAAAGCAGTCCAGCCCACGCACCTGAGGATGAGCAGCGTGTCCCAGAGATGCCTTGGGCACTGCTGCTTGATGTCCCCAATACTGAGCTCTGTTACCACTACCCTGTTACCTCTGCAGACACATCAAGAGCCCTTTGACTTTCAATACCAATTACTTCAGGCAATTTAGGCACCTATTTGATGATCCGAGGTGCTTATCTACTGACTGAATAGCAGATATTCAGTCTCTCTACAGCTCTAGCCACCCCAGCAAATGCTTCTCTCTGTTTTTAAATTAAATGTAAAAAACCGAGGGAAGCAAGCAGCACCCGGAGAAGCCAGCCCACTCAGTAAAGTGTCACATACAAATAGGGAATGACCATAAAGTACCTCTTTTTTCCTTTTTTTTTTTACCTGTCATGCAGAAATAGAGGTCAGTGGAAGCCAGAGGGCATTTGCCTGTCCTAGATGTGATTTCGCTGATGGTACTAGGCTGGGAGAGAGGCAGGAGGCTCTCTTCTAGGAAATGCTGTGTGAATGGCTGCATGCTCAGATGCAGCATTCGCAGGCCCAGGTGTCGGCTGGGTTCTGTTTGCTTGCTTTAAAGAAGAACTCTGCTTTTTAAGCAGAGCTCAAATGTGTTCACACTGGAGCAGCTTTAATGGATACACGCAGCAAAAGGAGCACTGGGGTTTGCAGGGAAGCACACCCCAAACCACAGCCTGCTTTTTGCAACACCATCTCGGCAAGCTCAGGGATTGGTTGTTTTGCCCCTTTGTCTTGACACACAATTTGGCAGCTCTCAGTGGCCAATCCATCCCCTGGAGTGTGCAGCTCCCTGCCCAGGGGAAACAGCAGCTACCCTTACAAAGACCTCAGATGGTCTTTTAATTCGGCTGTGATTTAATTGCAGCTCTTGCTCCAGGACAATATCAAAGACAGCTCAAGAGTCCCGACTACAAAGAGCTTTGGAGCAGGCGTTCAGACAGCAAACTGTTCTCATCACTGTTTAGGCTCCCCCTTTCCAAAGGCTCCACCAGGACTGGCAGGAAGCCTCCAGTTTCTCAAAAACTAGGTAATGAGATTACAGGAGGAGCTCACGAGGCTTTTGCTGTGTGCTGTGGAAGAGTCCTCTGCTCTCTAAGAACTCGGTGTGCCTCCTCAGGGCCTTCTGATTAACAGCACCTCTGAGGGTGAGCTGCAGCCCCTCTGGTGGGAAGCCTGGGATATTTCAGCTGAAAAACTAGAGAGGGATAAATGATGAATTCAAGAGACATATGTATAATTTGAACCTCTTCTTGGATATTACCCTTCAGATAGCAAGTAATGATAAATGGAAAGCTGGATGGGGCTTTGAGCAACCTGGTCTAGTGGAAGGTGTCCCTGCCCATGGTAGGGGGGCTGCAACATCATCTTTAATGTCCTTTCCAGCCCAAATCATTCTATGATTATATGAAAAGCAAAAAACTTTCATGTTATCATTTCACAGTGGCTGTGCAAACAGAAAAAACAACACGCTATGTATTTGCTCTGAGCAAATATACAGATTGTAATATTTAAGAATGTGTTTACTCCAAGCTGTTTATAAAGTCAGAAATCACTTTCACTCAGAAAATACGTGTGTGGCATTTAGTATTGTAAAGATTTAAGTTAGGGTATGTCTCCTCCCAAAGACGAGAGGACACTCCCTTGCAGCTTTCCTTCCTCCCTGCAGAGAGAACAGTCCAATAATGGAACATGATCCTAGAGAGGCATCAAAATCTGTCCTTGCTTATGCAGTAGTGGTGAACGAGGGAGGAGTAGGAAGGAGGAAAAACACATGCAAATCCCTAGAGTTTAAAAGTAAATTTAGAAGACAGATGAGGACTCCAGGGCTTGTCAAAATGAAGGTTGTCACCCCTACATCAACACTGCCAACTCCCTTGAAAAGAGCAGCCTTATGGCTCCTGCAAATATTTATGCAGAAATTTAACTGCAGTTACATGAACAACATGAACTTCAGGATTCATCTCCTTGAGATATTTATTTTCATTAAAAACAAACTGTTTGGGAAACACAATACGTCTTTCCCTCTACACTTCCATCCATCTGGTTTCAGAAGAGCAATTCTATGGGATACAAACAGTCCGAGGCACCACACAGTACAAGACAATGTTTAAACCTCACACCCAGCAATACAGCCTTAACTCCAGTAAAGCAGAGTAGGACTAAGTTCACATTCAGGAAAAACATAACTGAGTTACACAGAGGCTTCCAAGAAGGACTTAGATGGGAATTAGCTCGAGTTTCAAAGTTGGAGAAGTAAAAAAAGCAAGTACACAAATCAAAGTACACAGTCCTTCACAGTTATCTCAGCGGTGAGGGGAATGGTGGCTCAGGAAATCAGCTGCACAGAGCTCCCTAGGTGGAGAATGCCAAAACACTCAGTTTCGGCATCGGAAAGGGGAGAATTACTCTACCAGGATCGTATCAACGCTTTCTTGGATGAGATCTGACTCCAGTATACATTCATCTAAGTGGTCTTGAGACAAGCTGGAGCTCTTACCCACACTCTCACTGTCACAGTAAGGGTGGAACCTGGGGGTGGCGGGGCTCTCCAGCCGCTGGCAGCGGCCGTACTTGTGCTGCTTCCCTCTGTGCGTGTACATGTGCTCCAGCAGCTGGCTCTTCCGGAAAAACGTGCGGCCGCACACCGTGCAGCTGATCTTTCTCTTTCTTGAGAAAGAAAAGTTACAGTTCAACTCCACCGGCTCGTGGTCCTTGGAGATGAGGGAGAGCTGCCCAATCTGCAGAGGCTCCAGGTCGCTGCAGCTCGGGTGCTCCAGCTGATGCTCATCCTCCTTGAGGAGGAAGGCCCCGAGGCGATGGCCGTCCCCAGGCTCCCTGTCCTCAGCCAGAGGCTGCACCTCCCCCAGGTCGCTGCTCTCCAGGATGGAGGCCGGGACACCGAAGGGCAGCGAGCCTGAAACGTGGGTGTGCAGGTGCTGCCGCAGCCCCTCGCGCGACTCGAAGCGCTCCCCGCAGTAGTGGCACAGGTGCACCCTGAGTCTGCCCTTTGCAAAGATGGGGCTGGCTACCTCCGGAGAGGGAGGCGTGCAGCTCTGGGACACCACGGGCTCCGAGTCGCACCTCTCCTGCTTTATGGAAACCGAGAGCTTCGGGCGCTCCTCCGCCGGCTTGGCCAGAGCTGCGGGCTGGGCCGAGGGGCGAGCGACCTGCTGGTCCAGGGGGCCGTCGTCCAGGCCGATGGCCAGGGACAGCTGCAGCTGGGGGTGATCGGCCTGGGCCGCAGCCCTGCTCCCCGCCTTGGGCAGGCTCTCCTTCGCTCCCAGGCGCTCCTTCGCCAGCTTGTGCGCCGTGGAGATCTGGATCCCGTACAGGTTGGAGGACTGGACCGGCTCTGGGGAGAAGGCCTGGTTCATCTCGATGGCGATGTGGGAGAGGTGGTCTGCGTGCAGAAAGCGGATGCCCTCCTCAAGTCGGCTCTGGCTGACAGTCTGCTTTGGCCCTTTCCCAGTGTACATGATATGTAACAAGTAGCTAAATATGTCAGGCTGGATGTCTGTAGGCTGAATTTTTATGCACTCGCTGAAACAAAACAGATGATTAAGTACATAAAGGGATCCAAATCCTGATCCATTACCTGCCCATTTGCTGTGAGAGCGCTTTTACAAGCAGCACTCCCTGCCAAGCCCTGCAGAACTCTGTTTGCAAAGCCAAGTGCCTGAGTCTGCGTTTATCCCTGTGATTCTCCATGTGCACAGCTGCAGCTGAGGCTGGTGCAAGTGACCAGCCCTGGCTGCCCTGTCCCTCCCATGCAGAGCCAGCTGCAGCCACACGGCACTGCAGCGATGCCATGCAAGCTGTGCATCACCAGTGTGTGCCACCCCACTCATTTAAGTAATACTTAAATACAGTACTGTGTAATCTTTATGAGCATTGCACTTTAGTGTCAGCAAACAACATCCACAGGGAAAAGCAGTTAACTCCTCTCACTTCCAGCCAAGGGACGATGCAGCTGATCCTAAAGATTATCTTGCAGAGCTGCTGGAGGCCATGACCCTCAGAAAGGAAGGGGAATGAAGAAGGGTTTAATCCATCACAAGCAGCCAGCCCCAGGTCAGAGGCCAGACCTTGGCACTGCTGTTGTTATACCTGCAGAACCACTCCTGACCTGGCCAAGTGAAGCATGTGAACAACAGGTTGAAATGAATTGATGATTTCAGTCTCAGCCCTTATCTGCAAGAGCCTGAAGCACAGAACTGTGATAAGGCCACAGCTTCTCGATTGTTTCAAGCCTGTGGATCCTGCCAAAAAGGACAGTCTCACCCAGCAAGCTTGACTACAGCCTAAGGCAAAGTACTGGACATATTGCACATGGGCAGGAGGTACCAGGATATCCCTGGATTCCAGATCTGCAAGGTTCTCACTGCAGGAAGATGGGGGTAGTTACATGCTTTATCTATCCAGTCACAAAAATGTCGTATCTCCAAAATGCAGGGTCTGATGATGTCATATGGTGATTAAGAAAGTGGTTTTAAAGGGCAGCACGTTCTGGACTGGGATTTTTAAGAGAGCCAAGGCCTGTGCCGGGTTAGGAAAATAATCTCAGGCCATCTAACATCTCCACTTATACTCTTTTAGACTTCATACCTTTAGAAGGAAGAAAAAGCAGAATCTCAAGAGTGGTAAAAGGACAGGACAAGAGCTGTGTGTGCTTACCTTGTCTGATGAATAAATATCATCTTAAAATAGTTTGAAAAAGCAGCGAGCACCGCTCTGTGGGCTTTGAAGTAAACATCTCCAATGGCAACTGTGCAGTCACACAGAAAGCCAAACTCTCGCTGCATGTTCAGCTGCTGGAGGAGGAGGACGCTGTGGCCGGTGGTATCCATGGTGTGCCTGGGAGCAAGGGAACAAGACGTTCATCTCATTAAGAAATCAGAGAGCTCCCAAAGGCTCAAATGTTCACCACTCACCACCGAAACGAGATGGACGCCTGGCATGGAGCCTCTTCCCTCCTCCAGATGGTCCCTGCACCCCAGTTTAACAGTTTCTCCTTCCGATACCACCGCTGGTGCTCAAACACACGACTAATGAGCCCAAGACCTCTCGGGGAGTTTTCCATCTGCCAGCTACACTCAGAGATGCTCCGTGGGGTGTCAGCACTAACTTTAAACCTCGCGTTTTCGCTGTGATCTGACGGTGCTTTCTGCCGCCCCGGAGCGGCGGCGGGGGCGCGGGGGAGCGGGGCCGAGCGGGGCCGAGCGCGGCGGCCCCGGCACAGAGCAGCGCTGTGCGCCCAACAAAGCCCCCATTGTGAGGGCCGAGCCGCCCTCGCCCCGCCCCGCCAGCGGCCCCTGCGCAAATAAACGCTGATATTCGCTATTGTTTCCGCGGAAAATGACTGAGGGGGTGATGGAGGCACGACACGCAGCGGGAGGCGGTGAACGCAGCCTGCCCGAGGCGCGGGCCCTGCGCGCTCCCTCCCGGCCCGGCCCGGCCCGGCCCGCGGCTCCCCGCGCCCGCGCAGCCGCTTACCCGCGGAAGCGCCGCCGCCGCCCGCCCCCGCGGCCCGCCCGGCGGATGGGGTGGGCGCTGCCCCCCCGCGCTTCCTGCCGGGCCGGGCAGCGATGGATGGGCAGGGATGGGCAGGGATGGGCTTCTCCCGGGAAACGCGAGCGCGGCCCCGGCGCTGCGGTGGGCGCGGCCCCTGCGCGGCTGCGGGCGGCCCTGCCCGCTGTGTGAGGGAGGGAGGGAGGGAAAGAGCGGGTGCACCCCCTCGGGGTTTGTTTGGGGAGGGTGCGTGTTGCCAAAGGCATCGCCCTGGGCTGGGGGGCTTGGCTTCTTCATCGCCCAGCGGCGGAGTGTCGTCTGCTGAGCGCCTCAGCTCTCGGCATATAGTGGGTGGGGGGTGTTTGTTGGGTTGGTTTAGGTTGGGTTTTTTAACAGAAAAAAATAAAAAATAAAAGGAGCTTCCCCGGTCTGGCCGCTCGTGAGAATGGATAAGATACGATCTGGCTTCCTCACCAGTGTCTGCGGCCTCTGTGCTGCTGTGAGCACCGCGAGTTCTCAGGACGCAGCACTGCCCTGCCAGGCTCCTCCAGCGGTGCTGAACCAGGGGTTATTTTAGGTGAGAGCAGCTGTGCCGGCTGAGGTGCCAGGCAGAGGAGGCGGCACTGGCGGCACTCCCATCCTCACCGCGATCCCCTGGCCGCCAGCAGCCCCTCCCGAGGGTCCCTGAGCCCCACCCTCCGCTCTGGCACTCGGAACATCTGAGCAGCCAGCCCTTCGATGGATCTTACCAAATTGCATCCTGAACCCGCTCAAACCCCCAGTCCGTACAGCGTCCTGCTGCCACCGGGTTAATTTGATGTTCACATGAGTTTCTTCCAGCTGGAAAAGGCTGTGAAAATCACTATTTGAGTGTTTTTGTCATGATTTTGGTGCAGTTTCCAAGATCTGTCACTCCCACCTCCTCCATGGCATCTCTGCTGACTCAGGGCCTCTGCAGAAGAAATTCAGTGCCTTGGATCATCCCTCTTGGTTTCCTCTCAGCATTTCATAGTCTGTAGTCCATTTTCTTATTGCATCCACATAACTGCAATTCTTGAATATTTAAGGTAAATAATGCCCCTGGCCACCAGAATGCATCAGCCTGAGCCTGGGTGGATGGTGAGGATAGGCTGAGAGATGACAGAGCATAGGCTCCAAAGCATTTTCATCCATGTTATGCTGCTTATCCCACTGACCAGCACAGCTTTGTCTTTTCCATTGCCTCATATTTTATTTCTTCTATTTTAAATATAAAGCTCACAGGACTCACAGACCATCTTTCCCTCCTGTGTTTGCACAGCAGCAGAATTGAGAGATCATAGAGCTATAATCCTGCTCCTCCTATACATATCAGTAGCCACTTTTCCTCAAAGAAGGTTTGCAGTAGGTGGCTCAAGGTTTTGTACTCTGTTTTGGGTTATTTAACATATTTATTAACCTGCACACAGAGTAAGTCGCTATTTGCAGATGGCATGTTATTTATTTAAATGATTAATTATTTACATGTTATTTAGGTTGACTCTGGTCCAAAGAGGACTTTGAAGAGCTTCAGAGAAACCAGAGCCAAACTGATGAAAGCAGTGGTGAGGAATGAAATTTGGTGTTTTGCTGTAAAACACAGGCGATGATATCACTCACCTCAGCCAATACAAAGTGACACCGCCTGTGCTGGTGGGTCAGAAAGACATCAGGACATAATCACACCTCCCTTCGTGGGTGTTGCTGCTCCCTCCTTCTCTGTGGCTAGAAAATAATATTTTTTAAAAAAGTAAATTGGAAAGGTAGGTGTGGTGGGAGGGCAGTAACAACGGGAGTGGTAAGAGAGGAGGAGTGCCCTGTGCCCCACCTTACCGGAGGTGGCAGGAGCTCCCGGTGTGACACACATGGGACACAGCAAGAGGCTGCACAAGCCCCTCATGGGCGCTCTTGGCTTGTGCTGTCCTGAGGTGTGTAAAGAGGTGGGGAGAAAAAGACTCTTGAACCATAAGAGAGGCAACTTTTCAGTGTGATTTGAAAACCACGACTCTGCTGGCTTATGGAGGCCGTTTATTTAACTTCCTATAAAACAGGAAAACCTACAGAGCAGCTGTAATGTGGGGGGTCCCTCCACCTTCTGTGGCAGCTGGTGTCTTACAGCCACAGAGGTTTTTTTTTCCCTTGGCATTGCTACACACTCCTGAGGCAAGGCTGAAACAGAGTGAGAGGGGAAATGGGGATTTTTTTAGACACATTCTGAAAGATATATTTTGAAGGCTCCGTTTTTATTCTGTAGCGGTTAGAAAACCCCCAGACAGACCCAGAAGGAAGGGCTGATCCTCCATTTGGAAACTTGGACTGTGTTACTTGGGTTTGTCGGGTTTGCTTACACAGTGGAGGGATGCTCCAGGAAAACCTTCGGGGTCACTGAAGTAGGGATGGATGCTGGTACATTTTAACACTGTGACATTTTATTTTGTTGCCTTTTTTTGTTACTTTTGCCATTTTCAAATATGTAATAAAATCTCTTAGTTTTGCTATGATTAGGTTTTCCCCTTTGGCTCGTCCGATACTTAGCGGGATCCCAGTTGCAGAAACAATAAAAACAATGGCATCTCCAGAAACTGAATGATGGAGCTGTGCGGATTAAACACTTATAATGCTTGTGCTGAAGAACAAATGCCATTTCGGGGGTGGAAAAGTCAAGTGGCAAGACCTAGAGGAAAGCCTGACCTGGCTTATGTTTTCTCTCAGATCTGTGTCAGATAGCAGGGGAGCCGGAAATCCCACTTACTCACATGGGATAGTTCCGGAGAAGCTGGATGTTGTCAGACAGGAGCGGTTCAGACACTGGTGGGAAGAGGGCCTGGGACAGCTCCTGGAAGGATGAAAAAAAGCACTGTCCCCGGGATCTGTGACAGAGCGTGGCGGTGGCTGCCAGCCCTGTGCTCCTGCATCGCCGTGAAGCTCCAGGAGGGAGGGCGGAGGTATTAACGTGTGAAATAGCAGCGAGAAGGAAATACTTTCTCAGGCAGCCTGCAGTGGTTTTCTCGCAGCTGAACCGTCCCAGGCGGGGCCGTGGGGTGCGGGTGCAGCACTCCATCACCGGACACCCACACGGATGACCGGAGCCTCCCTGCCAGCACCGGCCGCAGCTGGTTCGGGGGAGAGCAGGCACTTCCCGTTCGCTGCGGCGAGCCCGGGTGCGCGGGGAAGGGGCGGACTGGGGGGGTCGGGAGAGCAGCGAAGCGGCACAGCCCAGCCGCGGGGTCCCGGTGGGCTCTGCCCCGCCGCGGGGCCGGGGGACTCCGCCGGAGGACGGGGAGGAGCCGGGCAGAGGGGGCTCCGGCAGCGCCAGCCCGCGCCGCGCCGCGTCCCCGGCGGCATGGGAGGAGAGCGGAGCGCGGCAGGGAGCCGCCCGCCGGGCCCCGGCATTGGCGGCGGCGCAGCAGCGCTGGCAGCGGCGGCGCCGGGAGCCGCGGCCGCCGAGGGGAGGGGTCCGGCTCCGTGCGGTCGCGGCGGAGCCGGCGCTGCGGCAGCGGCAGCGCGGCGGGGCGGAAGTCCTTTGTTGCAGCCGCGGCGGCAGCGGCAGCAGCAGCAGCGGCGGGAGCGGCGCGGGCACAGCTCCCCGTCGGCGGCCGCCGCCTCTCCCCGCGCCGCGGTAAGCGGGGCCCGGGGGCCGCCGCCGGGACCCGAGGAGGAGGAGGCGGGAGGCGGCCGCAGCTCCGCCGGCGGCGGGAGGTGGGAAGTGCCGAGCGGCGGCGTGGCCCGGCGCGGCCCGCCATAGTGGCGGCGGCGCTGCCAGGTAGGGGCTTTCCAGCCGCGGCCGGTCCCTGGCCAGCGGCCGGCGCGGTGACCTTGCGCCCGGCGGCCGGGCAGGGCACGGCGCGGAGCGGAGCGGCGCCGCGGGGACCGCGCGGGGGCTGAGCGGCGGCGCCGCGGCGGCGGCTCCGGCTCCGGCTCGCTCCTTGCCTCCCTGCTGCCCTCCCTCCTTTCTCTCCGGGGGTCGCGGCTGGCGCGCCCCACCTGCGGCGCGGGGGCCGGGGGATGCCGCGCTGGAGAGCGAGAAGCGGCCTAGGGAGGTGCAGGGGCGAGAGGCGGGGAAGGGAAGGGCACCGCGCCGCCCGCGTGGCTCCGGGGCTCGAAGTCGCGGTAAACATCTCGAGTGCCGCTATCGCGCCTGGCCCCGGCCCCCGCCGTGGGTCCCGCCGCTTCTCTTCCTTTTGTCTTCACAAAATAAACGCCCCAAAACTTGGAGTGAGTTGCGGTAGTTTAGCGAAAAACGGAGCGGAGCTGCAGCCCGGAGGGAATGCTCCACCCTGCCAGGCGGGAGACTTGGGTTTCACTCGGGGCTGGCAGTGCGCTGGATCGCCGTGGAGGCGGCTGGAAAGGAAGGGGAATACTTTTGTCACATAAAAAACAAGCCCTGTGCCGCTGCGGGAGCGGTGTCGAAAGTCTCGTTCTTCAAAGGACGCCTCTTTTCTGCTCGGATAGAAAGGTAGTTGAAGAGAGTAGAGGAAATGGGACTGAAAACGCTGTGAGTTTGGGGCTGGGGTTTTATTCCTCTGTATTTTTCAGGATTTTTTGTAACTCAGTTTCTCAAGTTTACCCTGTTTCAGCTGATACAGGAGTGCCGGTTCCTCTTGACATGTGGGCGTTGGTAAACGGGTAGCATGGCTTGGATGCTGCTTAACATTTGGGTGTTCACTGCCAGGTTGTCATTTGCTTGCATTATTTCCCTCGCACTCGAGTATCGCAAGGTACAGCACGCACTGCAAAACTATCCGGGGTTGCAACAGTGCGGTGTTCCTTAGGCATTTAATTACACTAAACAAACATTCCTTTAATTAAAGGTGTTTGTTTAACATTCCTCATTACAGCTCTTGGAAAAACCCACAGAGCAGCCGTGAACAGGGTGATGCGGGCTTCTCGTTTTTGCCGAATTACAAGTTAAGCTTTCATGGCGAGCGGGGGAGAGGCGTTGGGACCATATGGCCGTGGGGAAAACCGGCCAAACGCGAGCGCTTGCGGAGATTTTCCTAAGCAGCAGCAGCAGCACAGCGAGTTGATATGATGGTGGAGAGATTTTTGGATAACTGGCCAGGAAACCTAAGGAATAACAAGTAGTATTAGTTGCACTCTGCTGATGTCTGAGGTTGCAGGGAGCCAGCAGGCACCCACTGGGGGGGTTGGATGCAGGTAATGAAGATGTGGGTTGGTGATGCGTGGGAAGCTCAGAGAAATAATAGAAGCCACTTCTTCCTAGTAGCCAGAAAGTTTTGTGTGGAGTAAGATCACAGACTTAACAGATGCTTCAGCTCTGCTTGCACAAGTCTTTCCCCTCATCAGGCTCAACCACTGCTGTCACTGGCGCAGGAATTAGCAGTGATTACACTGAGAATGCTCATGCCAACCAGGGATTTGGGTTTTTAGATACTTTCTTACTTGAATGTGAGCGGCTGCTTCTTTCACAGATTTCTGTTCTTTCTGTCAGCAGAGAGCTGCGGAAATCCAGGCTGGAAAAAGCTGCAGTAGGTATTTATTTACCTGCTGGATGGAAATAGTATAGCTGCTCAGAACTGAGAGAGTGAAAGTTTCCTGATACAAGCCCGGTGTCCTTTCTCTTATTTGTTATGGCTGGGCCTCTTACTAGAGTTGTTCTGGACCTCACACACATGTAGAGTGAGAAGCCATGTGTTCATTTTTCAGTTTGGGTAGTGGTTCTCCAGCAGTTGGGTTATTCTGCCCTGCCTTTGCTTGGGAATGGTAAACATGCTCACCCAAAGAGTTCTGCTACAGACACAGTGTGTGGGCACAACAGCTGACATAATTTGCATGAGCACCATTTATATCCTCAAATTGGTCTGGTAATTTTTAATTTGTGCACACAGTGTCACTGCAAAACTCCAGAATTCACTGGCTGTTGCCTTTTCTCCCCATATTAGACTAATTTCATTGGATGGAGACTTTAGTAGCCTTATTTTTATTTTTAACATGCTGAAAGTAAAATGTGAAACATTTGAGACCAGGAAGAGTCAAGAAAACCTGTAGTCTGATCAGTGTGTCACAAGTTACTGTGCTTCATTCATGTGCATCCAGCAACTTGTTACACTGAAGTGCAACCTGTATTTATCCAAGGATCCTTTCCTGGAAGGCACCTGTGGCTTCATTTGAGGGTCTCAAGACGTGGTTAAACCACCAAGATGCCTCCAGAAGTTGAAAGTTGGTGTAACTCTGAGAGCCAAGATGAAAAGGCTCATCTTTCTGCTGCAAAGCATAGATTGGGTGTCACAGATTTTTTCCCCCACTAATTGTTTCTTTTAAACATATCATTACCGTGTTGCCTGACAACTGTAAAGGTGCCTGATAAAAGATAACTGTGACTTTCTAGAGTCAACCTTTGTGGCTAGCAAGTTACTTTAAAGGACTGCATAAGGTCTCTCTAGGACTTCTACTCCCTAAATATGATCTAAAGTTGTTTGAAGTTGATATGAGGCTTTAGCACAAATTCAGGTATTTTTTTGTCCAGCTGTATTCCTTGTCTTTTGAGGAATATACTGATCTAAGACCATGTAATGTATCTTAAGTAACTTGCAGTTAGCAGTTGAGAAGCATAACTTGCTAAAATTGGACGTCTGTTTCTCATTTGTGGGCATGGATGCTGAATCAGCAGAGAACTGCTGGCTGAGCAGTGGAGAGCAGGGCATCCAGGAGCTCTGACAGCTCTTGCTGGAGGCTTTGGAGCATCTTCCCTTCCCCTGGTTCAGATCTAGCCCAAGTGCCATGAAACTTGTTCCTATTCATTGTCCAGGAGTCTGTTTAAAGTGAGTTGGTTCAGCCATGGGGACGTGTCTGAAGATGAGTGTCTGCCTCACTGGAATCATCTTCCCAACTGGCATGCCTGAAAGGCAGGCGATTGGAAGGGCTGGGAGAGGAGGATAAATTATACCTTTAGTCCTTCATAGAGTGAATAATGGAGCTTAATTACATTTTCCCTGCCAGTACATGGAATTCCCATAGCTGTTTTAATTTATGATCAAGGCTATGCTTGCAATGCAAACTAATCTATACTCACTGTTGAGGTGGACAATTATCACCTAGCCCCAATTCTTTGCTGTTTTTTGCTGTTGTTTGTGTAAACTGAGACACCCAGAGCAATCTCTGTGGCTTCTTATTGAGTATGTCTAGGTAGAAGTTGTAGCCTTTCGATAGCTCTGTGGTCAGTGCAGTAGCCAAACACATTAAATTCTTGGGCGTTGTGTGGAGAATTTCTACATGTTCTGTAGGATTTTCTGCAGCATGTCAATGCTTTCATTTAGGAATCCAGGCTTTTTGACAGATCTGACCCACAATGGCAAAATTAGGGGGAAGAGTTCTTGGGAGCCCACACCAGGGTGGGGTATGGAGACAGACGGTGATGGGGGATTTGCTTTCTGATCCTCGTGTGCTTGTTTTTTGGATAACTGGGCGTTGTTTGCTTGAGGTTTTCCTGTCTCATTTTCTATTAGCACCAAATTCCTCACTCATTTATTACACTTTTGTCCAGCCTGTTCTTGGTTTCCACAGAAAAGCAGGCAGTAACTAAGCATGTAAGTGCTATGTTTTTGCCTGCTCAGCAGTGGAAATGCTGGGTTTTGAAAACCACCTACTAATTTTAGGAGCCGAAAGGCTCCTGAATTCTGAACCTTGTGGTATGTCTGTTTTAAAGACAGAGAAGTTAGCAAAAGAACTTCACTACTTCTTTGCTTGAGTACTTCTTTTACTTCTTTTGTTTTAAAACATTTCAGAAAACTTTGAGTGTGAGGAAATGACAGCATGGAGCTGTAGTAAATATCTGTTTTTTCTTGTTAGCAGACTTAGAAACGATATAATTGGTTAGTGTAGTAGTGCAACTTAACCTTGTTCATGGTCACATCTGAATAATATTTAAGTGGTGCTTCAAAAGAAAAGTCTCGTGGCAGACAAGTAGCTTGAATCAAAGCTTGGCTGTGTAAAAAGAAATATTTACTAGGGAAATAAAATGCATATGGAGACTTGGAGTGTGAAAATACCCAAGTCAGATACCTTCAGTTTTCATTTTCATATCAGATGCTTTTCTGGCACAGTTTCTCAGAACACCTCTGCATCATTCAGTATTGCTTACAACATGGCCTGTGCTGCATTTACTGCACAAATCAATCACTGCTGGAGATGGAGTTACTTGGGTTCCTCATGGACTTGTGAGGTTGGTGCCTCCAGAATTTGGATGCTTCACAAAGTGTGCTAGTCCACTGGGGCGAGTGGCTGGTGATTCTCCTCACTTTGAAAAAGAGGATCAGAAATCATTAAAAGCTTTGGATTGACAAACTCACCTGCATGGAGCTTTCATTTTCCAGATAGTCAATGTTTAATACATATAGAGGATAGCTCCCACTGGCCTCAGTTGCCACCAGTGGTGTGAGTAAATTGGACATCCGAAAAATTCAAGCCAGATTTATTAAAAGAACCAAAACAGAAAGGTTGAAATTACTTGTCCTGGCACTGACAGCAATGGCATGATGTTCTCAGTGTCCATTGCTGGGAGATCCTCCTTTTTGTCCCTCACTTTTCATTCACTTCACATCTCCCAAATGCTTGGCCAGATGAGCAGGGATCTTGTCTTGTACTGCTCAGATCCTGGACAGATCCAGAGGATGTGCTGAGCAAGGGAAATTTTGGTAAGGGAGAAGAAGAATACACTATGATATATACATAATATATGTGTGTACCTTGAATTTTCTGTAAAAAGTCCTGTGGTTTTTTTTTAAAGCAAACTTCAAAAATAGTTGGCAGTACTTGATCCACCCACATGAGCGATAAATACAGATTGCTGCCATTTTAGCAATTAACAAAATAATGCTAAATTACCATTTTCTGAGAGCTTGCTCTTGTTGGGAAGAAGTTTGTCAGCAAGCCTGTCATGCTTGTTGATGGCAAAGAGGTGGCAGGATTGGGAATTTGGGGTGCAGTTCCTGCTCTGAAGGCGTGAATGCTGTAATTGTTTTCCACCCATTCCCCAGAAAGAGCTTGTCTGTGTTCTTTACCCCTTCTGCCCTAGGTCCTGCTGCCTGGCTCTTCCCAGCCCCTTGCCCAAGTGGCTTCTTCCCTCCACAGTTCAGACTCTCACTGCACCCATTTTTAATTCCCAGCCAGAACTGGGAGTCTTCTCCATGAGCACAAGGGAAGCTGAGACCCTGTGGTGAGCCGTGCTGTGGAGCAGTCCAGGAGGCTTTGTTATCAGCTGTGACACTGTGGAGGTGGCACATGGAATCATGGAATGGTTTGGGTTGGAAGGGGTCTTTAAATGCCATCTAGTCCAACCCCCCTGCAGTGAGCAAGGATATCAATAAAATCAGGCTGATCAGAGCCCAGTCCAGCCTGGCCTGGGGTGTTTCCAGGGATGGGGCATCCACCACCTCTCTGGGCAACCTGTGACAGTGTCTCAACACCCTCATAATAAAAAAATTTCTTCCCTCTATCTGAATCAACCCTTTTGTAGTTTAAAACCATGGCAGAGCTCTGTGCAGAAGGGGATTTCATTGTGGATGGCTCAGGCAGGCCCCTGTGTACTAAGCAGCTAGAAGAGAATGAAATGTTCTCAGCGAGGCTGTAGTCTGAAGTTTTAATAACTAATAAAACTCTTAAGTGTGAATAAACTGATAATTTGTATCTTCTCCCCCTCAAGCATATAGCTTGGCCAAATTTGGGCAGATTTTTATATTGTGACAACATATCTAAGCCATAACGCTTTCTCCCACATAATGTGTCTCCTCAAAGATTTTGGAAGAGAAACTTCTAATTTCTAAATGAAAAAATAATAATCTGCATACATGAAAGATTTTTCTTAGCCTCATTTTTGGAACCGTTTTGGCTGAGCTTTTCTGTGGAGGAGGGAAAAGTAATCAGTCCAAGGTTTCAGAAGGAAAGTTTTGCCATTGCTGGTTGAAATGTGTCGAAGTTTTAAATAGTCCAACACAGGCTCTCGTGGTGGGAGTGACATCCAGCAGGTTAATACAGCATCCAGAGGGAGGATACCAGGACTTGCATTAACACAAATAACCTCATACACTCTGTTTTAATACCTACACGTGGTACTGCTGTGGTAGAGACCAAGTACATGTCAAATCCAAAACCTTGCCATCCTGCTCAAGCAGCCTCATGCTTTTTTCCCTGAGTGTTGGCATTGGCAGTGGATCATTGCTGCATGTCAGGATCCACGTGCTGAAAGCTTTGCAGGAGTTTGTGTGTCAAAAGAAGAAATATCTTTTACCATTTTCAAGGAAGAAGACTTGAAAAAGACGAGTTTGTGTGCTGTCACTCATTGTTCATTCCATCTGGAAATGACCCATGTGCAGGTGCCTGCAGATAGTTTGTGAGCACCTGTTTTAGTGGATTGCTGCTTGTATTGCTACTTTTTTATTGGAGGACACAATGGAGTATATCTAGTGTAAAAAAACCACAGTTAAATAAAACATTTAGAACTTGCCAGGTTATGAGGATGGGGAAGTTCACATGAGCTGTCCTGAGCCTTTTCTCAGTTGGCAGCTCACACCAAGAGGCCAGTGGTGCCTTAAAAGGCATAATCTCATTTTCTCATTGGTTTTTACCCTTAGAGTGTGAAAGTTGAAATTAATTCTTTATCATTATGCAGCTGCCATTCTTAATACAATAGATTGAGTTACATTTAAGCATCTAATGAGTTGCCTGAAATCCAAAGCACTTGGAAGAATATGAAGTGCACTTTTATTATTACTTGATGTGAAGAGATTTGCTGTTCTTCATGGAAATATGTGAAATCACCCAGTGACACAGACGATAATCAGGTTCTGTAGAAAAGGTGTGAAGTTGTTTCAGAGGTTGTCCTACTTTCAAACTTTCCACTGCCCTGCAAGTTAGTAATAAAGAGAAATGGATTCCATGCAACAAGTTGCATTTCTGCAGTGGACATCACTGCACCAAACCAATCTGAGAATTATTATGGGAGGGTGCTCGCCTGGAGTTCTGGGTGTAGAGGGTTGGGTTGAGAGGAGAGGAGCAGCTGCCATTCAGATGCTCATCATCAGTGTAGTTCAACCCAAATCTCAATCTTCCTGTTGCCAGACAAGATCTTGTGCTGGTGGTGATCCATAGGAGCTGCTGTGTGAGTTGGCAGTAGGGAATATTGCTGGGTGGGGTGAGCACGTTCTTTTCTCGAGAGCTTGAGAGCCTTTCTGCCCTGGCAGTCCTTTGTGGAATGAAGAACGGGGACTTAATGCTAGGTTTGCTGCTTAACAAGCCAGGCAACGCCTGTGACTCGCGAATTCAACACTAATTGTGGAATTTAATTTCTCTACCCATTTTTCCCCCTAGGAGATGTAAGCTGTTAGGAAAGTAAGAAGAAAAATGGGGCATTTGTGTGTGTATTGTGTTTAAATTTTGGATAGTTGAAAGAGTGGTTGCAAATCAATCCATGCATTTCATTGAGTCATAAAATGCCCTTTAGTATATGTTACTTGCTTGCCTGTGCTTTATTTGTACAAACCTCTTACAGTTATTTGCATTGTTTGCAATAACCTTTCAAAATGTTAAGAATCCTCATTACTGCTTTATGTTTTTCATTTCAATTAGGGTGCTCTCTATACCCTCTTCTGGCTCCTCACCCCCTCAGCCTGTGCAGTTGGAACAGCTTATGTGTATCAGTAAAGGTTTTCCAAAGTGAGTCGTGACTAGGCGCTGGCCACGCTCGGTGAAGTTTGTCTTTAATCAAACACACGCCTCCTGTATACAGTGCATTTCTTCTGGATATTTTTTGTTAACATAAACCATGATGTTTTCTTCCTCTTTTTTCTTGAGGGCAAGTTAGTCCTTTCACATAGAGCAGCCCTCAGCACTGGCAGACCTTTCTCCCCGGTCTTTGCCGAGGCTTCATTTCACATGGCTCCACCTCTGGCTCTCTCAGTTCTCCATTGCTGAGTTTTTCTTTGTCCGGTTTCCCATCTACGTGTTTTGGTTACATTTCAGTGCTCTGAACGAGTGGTTTTGAGAGCAGTTGGAGGCACGGTGTGCACCACTTCCTGCCTCTGCAGTCCCTGTGGCTGTCACGCAGCTCGCCTGGTCACCATCTGCAGCGGGCTCGAACGTGGGACGTGCCACCACAGCCCGGCTGCCCTCTGCTTCTCAGAAGGCGTTTGAGTTTGCAGTTCCTGGTCTGCAGGGACGCCTTGTAGAGAAGGTTGAGATGGTCCCTCAGCTCCCACGAAGAGCAAAATGTGTGGAGTGGCTTGTGTGGGTGCTCTGTTGTCTCTTAATTTCCTTTAATGGGGAGGGAAAGACCAGTTTGAGCCTGGACTGGTTTCCAGTGTGCGTTGCATCATGTGCCCATTGGACTGGCAGGTAAAAAGGCAAGTTGAGACTGAAGAGTGGTTTCTGACAACCAGCTTACCTTGTATAGGTGTTGTCCTGGGGCCATCTTACAGAAGTCTGCCCTGTGAAGTTTTTGAAGTTCTGCGTTCATAATTCATATCTGAAAACTTTGGCTGTAGGACTTTGAGATATATTTGCTAATTTATATTCTAGCAGCTCTGATTGACATGTGTGCTGGTTATGTTTATTAGTTTACTAGTCTTGTGAGTCTAGTGGTGAGCACATGGAATTATGGATGTTTTCACTGGCATCAATATTCATAAGTAGTTACCAGCAGAGATCTCCAGACAGGAAGCTGTACTGCAGACTGGCAGAATAGGAAGATCTAGAGAGAAAAGAGATGGCAGTTCCTCCCTGCGTTTAAGTAGGCTTTGGGTTTTGTGCTCGTGATTTAACAGATACCTTTTTCTTTATGCAGGGCTGTAATCGAAGTACAAGATGGCAAAAACCAGCCATAGCAACTATGTCCTTCAGCAGCTAAACAAGCAAAGAGAGTGGGGCTTTCTGTGCGACTGCTGCATCGCTATCGATGATATTTATTTTCAAGCACATAAAGCAGTCCTTGCTGCCTGCAGCGCCTATTTTAGGATGTTTTTTATGAACCATCAAAACACTACAGCCCAGCTGAATCTAAGCAACATGAAGATTAGCGCTGAATGCTTTGATCTTATTTTACAGTTCATGTATTTAGGAAAAATTATGACAGCCCCTGCCAATTTTGAGCAATTTAAAGTGGCCATGAACTATTTACAGCTATATAATGTACCTGAGTGTCTAGAAGATATACAGGATACAGACTCATCTAGTTTAAAATGTTCATCTCCTGCTTCTAGCACCCAGACTAGTAAAATGATATTTGGTGTGAGAATGTATGAAGACGCACTTGCTAGAAGTGGCAGCGAAGCAAACAGGTGGGGCATGGAGCCACCAAGTTCAACAGTAAATACATCCCATAACAAAGAGCCTGAGGAAGAAACTTTGCAGCTCAACAGCTTCCCCGAGCAACTGTTTGATGTCTGCAAGAAAAGCACCACGTCCAAATTCTCTCACACAAAAGAGCGCGTGTCGCACTCACGCCGGTTTGGAAGGAGCTTCACCTGCGACAGCTGCGGGTTTAGTTTTAGCTGTGAAAAGCTACTGGATGAGCACGTGTTAACATGCACCAACAGGCATTCCTACCAAAGTGCCAGGTACTACAGTGCTGAGAAAATAGACTTTAGTGAAAAGAACTCTACTTCTAAAATGATTTCCACACAAACAGAGAAATACAAGGGGGACTCGAACCACGCTGCGGACGATTCATCGTCTCCTGTGTCCAACGTCACGAGCAGAAAAAGCAGCACGGTTGCTTCTGAGACATCAGGTGAAGAAGGAAGTAGAGCCTCTGAGAGGAAGAGGATTATCATCAAGGTGGAGCCAGAGGACAATCCTACAGATGAGCTGAAGGATTTTAATATTATCAAGGTGGCAGATAAAGACTGCAATGAGTCTTCTGACAATGACGACCTGGACGATGAACAGGAAGAGCCGCTTTACAGATACTACGTCGAGGAAGAGATGAGAGAGAAGAGAAATGCTCGGAAGACTCTAAAGCCTCGTTTATCCATGGATGAGGATGAAAGAAAGTGTTTGAAAAGTCCACGGCACCTTAACAGCAAGGCTCCTTCAGTGCAGGAAGATGTGGAGAATGCTCCCTGTGAACTTTGTGGGCTAACAATCACTGAGGAAGATTTGTCCTCTCATTATTTATCCAAACACATAGAAAATATATGTGCTTGTGGCAAGTGTGGTCAAATACTGGTCAAAGGCAAGCAGCTACAGGATCATGCACAGACCTGTGGAGAACCCCAGGATCTGACCATGAACGGGATCAGAAATTCTGAGGAGAAAATGGACTTGGAAGAAAACCCCGAGGAGCAGTCAGAAATAAGGGACATGATGTTTGCAGAGATGCTAGAGGACTTCAGGGACAGTCACTTCCAAATGAACAGCCTTCAAAAAAACCAGTTGTACAAGCATTCTGCCTGCCCTTTCCGATGCCCCAATTGCGGCCAGCGTTTTGATACTGAAAACCTAGTGGTTGAACATATGTCAAACTGCCTGGAGCCAGATCTGTTCAAGAACTCCATGCTGGAAGAGAACGAGAGGGATCACAGACGTAAGCATTTCTGCAACCTTTGCGGGAAAGGATTTTATCAGCGTTGCCACTTGCGGGAACACTATACCGTTCATACCAAGGAAAAACAGTTTGTTTGTCAGACATGTGGGAAGCAGTTCTTAAGAGAGCGCCAGTTGCGGCTCCACAATGATATGCACAAAGGCATGGCCAGGTATGTCTGTTCCATTTGTGATCAAGGAAACTTCCGAAAACATGACCATGTACGGCATATGATATCTCACTTATCAGCTGGAGAGACTATATGCCAGGTCTGCTTTCAGATATTCCCAAATAATGAGCAACTGGAGCAGCACAGGGATGTTCATCTGTATACATGTGGAGTATGTGGAGCAAAATTTAATTTGAGGAAAGATATGAGATCTCACTATAATGCCAAGCATTTGAAAAGAACATAAGCATAAACATACTGTTAAAGCATTAAGTTGGCAGCAGAGAGAACACCAAAGCAAAGCATAAGTATAGTATAAAAATTTGAAAAGGAAAAAAAAAATTGAAAATAAGTCTCTTTTTTATTATTTTTTTAAGACCCTCCTAACCATAGGTGTCTGTTTAGGCTCATTAAGTATAAAGCTTTGAAAAGCATCATGTGTTTAATTATTACATTTTCACTGTTTCCTAATACCAGTTTCTGTTCTTAATTTTATTGTTTTACTACGTAGATATACAAATCATTATTTTTAAACTGTAGATTAAAAGCACAATGTTACCCCTTCACTGACTGCTATTAAACAGTTCTCGGATCTTCCGTAAGACGAGTGCTTTAATATTTCCATGTGTTGTTTCTTCATGTGAAAATTTTAGATCCCAGCGATTAATGTGCAAGAGCATAATTGTTCGTAATCCCCCAAATTAATTTTCAAAATTAAAAAAAAAAAAAAAGAAGGAGAAAAACAAACCCAAACCAACAATGCCAAGAAATAATCCTTTGGGCTCTGACTCTGCTGCAGGGGCAGAGCTGGCTGTCCTGTTCCTGCTTCTTGGTTCTGTTGGAAGGCTCAGTTAACCCTTTCAGGCTCGGGCTGCTGTGCACCAGGGGGAAGGGAGTTAATGACTGTCGGGATAACCGAGGGGTTCCAGCACTGTGGTTGTTTTCCAGATGGGAATTCCTAGCAGAACTGTTCAAATGATGTTGGCCTTTCTTTGACTGTCTGTACCTCTGTGGGTATATTTAACCTGCTTATCCTAACATACAAGGGAGGAGTGGCCGTGGTGGGTTGCTAGGAATGCAGTGTGGCCATGTGTACTGAAGACTGCATTTTCAGCCTAGCTGTGAACCGTGCCTTGCTGCTTGTGTTGGAAAGTTAAAAGCAGGGTGGGTGTGGAGATAGTCCCATGGCTTGGGACCTTAAGGTTTTTTTGCTTCTTGTTTTCATGATACTTTATGAATGTTCTGTTTCTCAACAAGAATATAACAAGAAAAGACTGCAGAGTTTGCTTAATAAATGTAAATATATTTTATGCCTTTTAAGATTCCTTTCTGATTCTAGCAGAGTCTATGCAGCTTGTCTCTTAATTTAATTGAATTTAAAAATCCTACTGAGTGCCAGCTGACATCAATTCAGTGAGGCACTTTGGCCTTTGAGAGAGCAACTGGCTTTGACTCTTAGGCACCAGCTGTCTAAACGTTTGTTAAGTGTGTGATTTGTGATGGGGTGGAGGAAAGGATCCTAATACATAATTGTGGAGAAAACAATTAAAAAATAAAACCTAGTTGTACTTTCTCCCAGCAGATCTCATTTTATCAAAGAGGGTGGTAATGTTATTTCCTGCTGAGCTATGGAGTGAGGAAAGTAATTTAGATCAGCAGTTCAGGCAGTTGGAATAGATGATCATTGCAGGTCCCTTCCAAGTGAAATGTTCTATCACCTCATGTGCCAGTGGTGGGGTTGAGAACAGGAGCCAGGAGCTGACGGTCTAGTCCAGGGCTTGTTTCTGTCAGAGTTAATTTCATTCCTAGTTTCTTGGGGATTAGGAGGGGTGTTTCAATTTTAGACTATTCAGAGGAGTGAATACAATTCAGAATCTCCACTTTGACTATTAAAAGTAGTGTGAGTTGCCTTGCATTTATTCAGTTTTAAATATGCATTAGGATTTCTCTTGTTTGGCACACGTGTGCATTTCTGCAGTGATGGAGAAGGCTCCCCCACCAGCCCTTGGTCCTGAGCCAGCAGCTGCTCCGAGGCACCAGCTGCTTTGGGTGCAGTTTCGTGGGCTTTTAGTGTTTTGCTTGAACTGCTCAGTCCTTTGTTTTCTTCTGTGATGCTGAAGTCAGCCGAGTCCTCGATAGCACTGGGGCCAAAAGAGCACAGGATGAATACACTCCAGCACTCCAGAGCTGGGGTTCCTACACTGCACACAGGGATTCCCTGCCATGCAGATTGTCCCTCACAGTACCAGCTGGATTGGGAAAAGCAGTCAAGGGAAGTGAAGGAGAACTGGAGAGCACTGGGGGAACTGGCAGGAGGGTCTGGTGGCACTGGAGCAGTGGGAGAAGAGATCCTGAGCGGGAGGGAGAGCCAAAGGCAGGCAGGCAGGATTAGAGCAGTGCAGTGGGAAGCCAGTCCCAAAGGTGGCATGGAGGGGGTGGCTGGAGGAGTGGATAAAATGTCCCGGCTGTGAGAGCGGGGTGAGGATGACTCAGCTTGGCTGGGGAGCTGTGGCCTGAGCCATGAGCTCACGGACAAACGCGGGTTGCGTACCAAGCACGGCCGGCCCCGCTGCGGGCACGGCTCAGCCCCCACTAAAGACCTTGCTGAAAAGCAGCAGTGACCTCTGCCATGTAAGGGATCAGCCCTGAATTCGGTGAAGGGCTAAGGGTGATTTATAGAGCCTCCTGCTCAGCATCAGGAGCCCTTGTTTACAGCCTGCTGGTCTGAACTTGACCCAAAATGTTTCTTAAAAAATGTGACTTCCTAGTGTAAGTAGACCTGCCAACTACGGAAGCTAAATGGAGAAACTGGGAATGATGGTATTTACATGTACTATCTAACTTTATAAACACCCTGAGTACCTCTGTTTTTCAATTATAAGCTGTGTTGTAGTAGCCTTTCAAAGTAAAGTTTGTTAAACCTTTCCAACTGAAATTGATGTTTTTTCCTGTTCTAGTGAAACAAAACCCAGTGCCCTGGAGTTCACATGTATAAAAGTCCATGCTAAGGCTCACAAAGAGCGTGAATTGCACTGCAGGGAAGCTTAAAAGTGGATCTACTTACATGTAGGCAGAAAAAATCAGAATGACTGAAGTAGCCTGAGAAGTGATCAGGGGGAGTATAGGAGAACATAAACAAGTCAGCCTGGCTTGCAAGTAGATGAGTGTTTTAAATAGATGAGTATTTAAGATGAATGTAAAAGCGTGCAGGGAATAGCATGGGACTGTTAGAGAAAGGGCCTGGAGTGACAGGAGGAATTTGGCTGCTGTGAAAGGGGAGAAGGTCTGGGTGCTGAGGCAGCCTGGGGCTGGCCACTCCTGAATGTTCTCCCCAGAATGGGACAACATCTGCAGGAGAGTGAAATGATGGTGTTTCACTGCTCCTACCATGACAAAAATGATTTAATGTGGAGACAGAACAAAAGCAGACATGAAAAAAATCAGCAGCAGTTATCCTAGAAGTTTTGCTGTTACTTGAAAGATCATGAAGGAGAAGCAAAAATATTTAAGAGTTCTTTTCCCCTAATTTGTACTTTTCTGTTGCCATAACATTGTTCCTTTGCATCTCCTTAGTGAATATTAGCATGTAAAAGCACTTAAGGATCTTTAAAGCTGGAGGTGTAAGCATTGCACAAGGCGTAGCCAGAAAGAAAAAGATTTGCTGGATGCCATCAGTTATATTTTTAAGTGATTTGCTATTCTTATTTTTGGAGGACCTCTCTGTGCTCTGTTGTTTTTCTCATTTTGGCAGTGCTATGGGCTGCAATCCTGAGAATTTTTACGTGGCCAGCCTAGCTCTTAGCTTTCAAGAGTTACTGAAAGTTAAAAAGAGGGAATTCATGAAGACCCAGTACGAGCTTCTAAATATCACAAAAGCTGTTGAGCTTCTTTTTCAGTTTCAGAGATGTTTAAAATGTTTAAATATATATATATATATATATATATATATATATATATATATATATATACTTGTAAATGCTTCCTGCTGACTTGTTAGTTCAAGTATTAGTATTTGTACATAATGGTATTTGTAGCCAACAGGTCTATGGAGATTTCAATAAATAGAGTATCATGGAATTCTAAGAATTTATGCTTTAATTAGGGGACTCCTCTATGTAATATTTTCATTTGGTGTAAAACATACAATTCAGCTTATTTTTTATTCAAAGCTGAAGACAGAAAATATATTTCCCTGGAGAATGTATTAAAAATACATTGTTATAGAAGTGAATAGTTTGACTACACGATTGTATTTGAATACTCTTGTGGTAAATCATCAAGAGTCCCAGAGTTATTGGTGAGGACACGAATTTGCTCCTGGAGGCTGTGCCACCTTGAGCCCTGGCAGCCCTTTACTTCTCCCCATGAGTTTCAGCTCTCCTTTCCCCTGTGTGCCACCCTCTCCATTGTCAAAAAGCACGGATCTATGTAGCTTCACAATGAGCTGAATCAAACAACAGGCATTTTCTATTCCCTGTGGGGCTGGTTTTTGCCTGGATCAGTTCCCTGCTGTGCTTCCCTCTCCATCTCTGTGTCAGATCTTGTGCAAGCACAATAGAAGGGGTGCCACAGAGGAGGAATGAGTGGCTGGGAGGGGGCTCGTTTGCTTAAAGGAGCTGTACCAGAACTCACAGCATGTCCCAAATTTAACTCGGTCTCTGTCTCCCCCAAGCATCCTCGGGGAAGCTGAACTCTTACATTCATCTCCTATTTCCTGATAAGGAAAAAGGCAGCCCAACCTCTTACAAGTGAGACACATCTCTGCTATCTGCCCTCTTCATGAGAACTGGAAACCTTCCTGCATTCAGCTCATCCCACAAATATGCTCTGGAGCTTTCTTAGTGTTTCTTGCAGCAGACTGGGTAGTGCTCCACACCACTGGGTTTGTGTGGTTGGCCTGGCCTGAGGCCAGGAATGAGCTGGGCCCCTTGTCTGGCCAAACACCAGGAATGGCTCCCACCTTCCTCTGGCCTTCCTGCCCTCCAGCTGTGGCCCCAGATGCAGCTGTGGAGCTCCTCTGTTGCCCTGTGCCCCTCACTGCTTTTCACAAGGGGAGACAGTCTCAGTATTGGTCTAATGCTGAAAGCTCAGGATAATTCCCTGTGTAAATTAAGCTGATGCTGGCAGTGTCTTGTTATCCCTGTGTGCTTCTGACTTTGAAGTGCTTCTCAATCTCAGAGGGTTAAAAATCAATTCTTCTGACTTCCCTTAATCTCAGCTGGTTTGATGCTTGTCGCAGACTTACAGACCTACAAGATGAAGCATGACTAATTTGACTTTATAAAGTCTGCTGAAGGCTAGAAATGAGGAACATGTTTTCTAAAGCTGACATTTCTGTAGTTCTCAGCTACAAACCAGTTTTCTGTATTTTCTTCCAACTTCCAAAAAACTCCTAAAATATTGTTGTGCAGTGTATTTTTGAGATGTGTGAGTAGGCTGAGATTTTGTAGGGGAAAGATGCCAAAAATCAGGACACATTTTATAAGTTGAGTGTCTTTTGCTGATTTACAGTCATTTCCACAATTCTGGAATTAATTGTGATTTTATTTTTTTTTAATGCAGAAAGACAAATCTTAATTTGTAACAGGGCAGTAGAGCTCATGACTCAGGAATCACTTCATCATGACTATAAATATTCAGCCCTGAAAAAAACAGCCCATGTTTCTTTTCATGTACTTGAATGGCCAGTGCCAGCTTCATAGGAGAAATGCTATCAGATCTTTATTTGGGTTATTTTTGCCTTCAAATACCTTGTAGGGTGGGGATTTTAAAATTAATTTAAGACATAAGAAAACAACGTTGTGCATCACGCTTTTAGAGAAATAGTTTTCAGTAATTCACACAGATTCCCTGTGTAAGAGAGGTTGGAAATAGATTTATAAAGTTTTATATTAATATATTACAGGGAACATAACAGAACTGTGAGATGAGGAATCCTCAGATGGTCCAAGGCCAGGCTTTGACTGTCTCTTTTGTGTAGCCAGCGTGGCATACCTCACCCCAGCAGCCCTGAGGTTCAGACATGGTCAGGATCTTTGATTCTCTTGCAAGAAAATGAAAAGGTTTAATCCTTTCCTGTGTCTTCTGGCATACTAAAAACCATAGTAAATCTTCCTGCAGCTACAACCACAAAAACAATGCTGCATCTAGAATTTCCGGTGGGAGGAAAAAAAAAAGAAATGGTTGAAGAACTTCCCTCTCTGACAAAGTTCTGCTGCATTTATTGTTTTCACTTAAACTCAGGTGTGATTTACATCAATGAGATTTTGGGGTGTACTTTTTTTTGTTTGCAAATAAGACATGACTTCAGATAAATATGTCTTGTAGGTCTGTATATATCCCCAGACTCCTGAGAGGGAATGAGTGCGTCCCTTACAGACCTCTAAATCCTGGAAGCTGTGTAGATTGTAGGAAATCCACTGGAAATCAGGACTGTTGTAAATTCTTAGTTTCTCAACTTGTCTGTCAGGCAAAGTGCCACCAGTGTCAGCAGTTGCCAAGGTCTCTGCAGCAGCCGCACTGCCAACACAAAAATGCAAAAATCAATCTTTTCCCCTCTCTTTTCCCCCATGTCCTCTGATGACAAAGTTGCTATTTTAAAAACACATCCTTTTGGCTCTTTTATTTGCCTTCTGTTTTTTGGAAAGGAGGATTTGCTTTCTTCTTGTTTTAAAGCAATGACTAGGGCTGAGAATTTGCCTTTTTTAATAGTTCTCACATGTTCAGTTGAACCCATGCAACTCAGTAATACCTGTTCTCTCCTTTTTAGGTAACCATCCCACTACATTGTGGATGGTCACCAGAGGGACTTCTGCTTCTGACTCCCCAGAAAATGAAAGGGAAAAATAACATATTGTCCTTCTCTCCATGGCAAAAGCCCCAAAGACCATGAAAGTTTGTGGAAATGCAGATAAGCTGTCTAAAAATAGAGTTTGCTGAATACCATAAATTGCTTTTGGTTTTGGCAGCAGACCCACCAGACTTCTGGTATCAGTTACGCTGCTCTTACACAAGTCTATGTTATGGCTTTTATTTAGGATGCTAAGGATGGTACCCTGGTTTCTTCCCTGCCTGTGGGTTTCCTCCTGGTACCTATTGGTACAGAGTCCCAGCTTCCGAACTACTGAGGTTCTGGTTTCTAGCCATACTTAGACAAATCAGAAACATTTGAAGGGACAAAATCTCAAGTATCCCTCCTTTGGGAAAAGGACAGATACAGTAATATTGTAGGAAGAGGAAATACAGGGTAGGATCCCTTGGAACTGGTAAAGAAATTGTCTTAGTATGTCCCACAGCCCAGGAGAGAACTCAGATGTCTGAGCTACATTGTTATCAGGTGAATTAAATAGAAGTTGTGTACACTTACATATGCTGTAAAATATGACACTTAATACTCTGCGTGCCTGGAAGTCTCAGGGTTAGCCCCACCTAGTCTGCTTTCAGATGGATTGTGTTTCACTTAGATTTTACTGGCCATTGCTGACACCGTCAGTTCTGCCAGAAAAGACAGAGGTCCTGATGTGCAGTAACTTAAAAACCAGAAAATAACTCCGTCAAGACACAAGAGATTTTACAGTAATTGTTACAGTTCTTTCAGCTTTAGTCTGTTGTGCAAAGAGTTAAATAGTTCAAAGGCAGTTTCCTTTGGAGAATGTTTATTTGATCAAGTTCAGTGTGGGTTAGACCCCAAATAGAAATACCAACTTCAAACAGAGCACTACTATGAGAGAAGGAATAGTCTGTGGCCTTCCAGACCTCACAAGCTATGCTGGCTTGTTACACAGAGTCAAAACAAAGATGTCCCTTAGAACAGATATACATTAACTCAGTGTATTTCACACACCACATCTTTTATCTCCCATCTGCTTTTCTCCCTGGTCCTTTGGGCTGTGACGAAGTTACTGAGATCCCGGATAAATTACAGACTCCTCAGTGAAAAGCACGTATGGTGTGATTGGACCATCCAAGCCACTTGGATTGTTAGAGGAGCTACTGCTCCTGTTTACTAAGCCTGAAGTCCTCCATCCTTTGGATTTTAGAACAGTGCTTATCTTTGCTCCTTGGTTCCCTTTACATTGCAGGAAGCAGGGTGAGGAAGAGCCCTGAGTACTTCTCTTAGATGGAGCCTGGAAGATCTTGTTGGCTGAGGGGTGTTGTTGTTTTGTTTCTTTAGCTGGCTAAATATTCAGGCTTCTAATAAATGCACTAAGCCTTGAAAAAGCATTATTAATGCATGATGAGATACACCAAGCTCAGCCACTCAACATAAGAATGGAACCCATGCAGATGCTGTTAGCACAGGAACCTGATATCGGGCCAAATCTGGAGAGTCATCTTTGATCTGCCTCCAGATCCTCCTTTTATTTGTAAACATGCAGCTAATCACAGACTTCCTCTGACTTTGATGAAGTGGAAGGAGCCGCATCCTCTGAGCTGTGGGAAGGGCTGGAACGCTGCAGATGCTCGGGATGCAGGGATGCGCGTTCCGGCGCCATCTCGCGGGGAGCGGGGAGCGCGCCCATCCCCATTCCCAGCTGGAACTCTCCGGATCGCCGGGAGGAGGAGAAGCGGATCCTCCCGGCTGAGCATCCCCGAACAGCTGCTGTGCTTAGGGCGAGTTTAGAGTCTGCGAGGAGGGCACGGCGTTTATCGCTCATCTCCCTTCCTGCAGGCGGTGCCGGCAGCTCTGCGAGTGCTGCACCCAGCCCAGCACAGCTGGCACCGATCAGCGGCGTTTCTGCTGCCTCATCGGAAAAATGGATTTAATATTCACAGGCAGCCCACCTTCCCGCACTCAGAGGTGGTCCCACGCAGCACAGCCGGTGTGTTTGAGGGAGGTGGTGGAATGTGTGTGAGTTGTCTGCGATTTGCAAACGACAGAGATTTTGGACTGCAAAGTGCAGGCTGGCATGGTAATGAACAGCAATGGTAAACACTGATGTTGCCTGGGGAAAAATAGTGCTCACATGCACACTGTAGTTAGAACATCTTTTTTTTCCTGCTTTGTTAGTTTAAAAAAAAAAAAAAAGGTACTTCCTGACTTCTGAGCTAGTCATGTAAGAGTTACTTTGCAATAACAGCACCAGTCCAGTGAATTTGCCTCCAAGATTTTACGAATGTGGCAGGCAGATATATGGCCTTGCTGCCAGAAGCAGCAGTACTTTGAAGGCAGCAGTTTGCCCAAGACTTGTTTCCCTGTTCACATTACCCTCATGGCACAAAAAAGCTTTTTGTCCCAGCTGGCCTTTCTGCCCACCTTAAGTATGTGAACATGGCACAGAGGGCAGATCAAATACCAGACAAGCCTGGGCCTGGCACACACAGTGAGTGAGAGCCTGGCCACGGTGCACACCGAGGTGTGGAGCATCACTCAAGGCTTTCCTCTCAAAGGTGTGCCAGGAAATTCAGCCCTGAGCTGGCCTTGAGGATGCTTTGGCAGGTAAGTAATGCAAAGAGCTGCTAAAGCTGGCTTCGTGTGCAGCCTCTGCAGAGCAGACACAACCACCTGGGCCAGGGCTGCCACAGTCTCATACAAACACCAAGGTGTAAGTTATCCAGAAGTGGCACAATCATACACTTTGTACAATGCGACTCGCAGATCCAGGGAAAGAAGTCAGTGTCCAAAATACAAGCAACCCAACAACCCTGAGGATTGTCCTCAAAAGTTACATCCATGCGTTTCCAGTTTCTTGATTGTTCCTATCGGACACAAAGCTGCTCATATTTGTCATGAACTAGTGTGGTTGAAACAGACTTACAGAAATTGCAAATATTTATACAGTTTATCTGCATTTTACATAAAATAAGAATTTGGGGGGGTGTGTGTGTGGGGGGGCTGTGTGTGTTGAGTAAATACATAACTGTTACCTCTGAGATAGGCAAGATAAAAAACCCACAACCAAAAATACAGTCAAATATGAAGCAGTAAGAAGTATTCCAGAGTGGGGGTGTTCCAAGCTATGAGTGGTTGAGGGAAATAATACTTGTACAATTTTTTGAGCATCCACTAAGCCAAGCCATAAACCACTGCTGGAAAGTAACACATACAGTATGAAAAATTACTTCTGGGAGGTTTGGGAAGTGAAGTTTTTCTTCAGCAAATCTGTAACTGTTTTGAAAACAGACGGCAAAGGAAAAAGAAGCAAAAGTTTCTGAAACAAGATGACAACATTGTTTAAGGTCGTGTTCTGGTGGGGTAGGGGTTGAAGGAAATGTATGGCTTTTTAAAAGAGTTCCTGACTGTGGTGGGTGCTCTGAATATAACTGAAGGATGGGTATTTAGAGCAAAACCACACATGGTGAGGTGGGAGGGACCACATCATGCTAGCAAATACAGTACTGCAGTGTGGGCTTCTGACTTTTAATATTTTTCTTGCATTTCTTTTCTGCATGGCAGTAGTGAAATAGGGACTTCTAAACTTCTGAACAACTGAGAGAACCAGATTTGGAGAAGACATGAGGAAGAACTGGTCGGCAAAAGATTTCATAAAAACTCAGAACCTCGTGTGCCAGATCTGAATTGGCACCACCTTTGCTTTTTTGACATACTGCAGCAGTCGCAAAAGGCACCAAAGCAGTCAAATTAGAACATGCAGTAAAAGTTGTTTTGGACTCTTCTATGTATCATAAATCTTACTTCCTTGTGACTATTACTTACAGCTGTAAAAAACAAATTTGAAGTCTTTCATGCAGCACACAGCCAAAAGAGGCAGATGCCAGGTGTTAAGGGCTGCACTGAAATGAATTTGCAAAATTTCTATTCACATGCTGGAGTGCTCTTTTTCTGAAATGAGGCTTCTTAGAGTTGCTGTCAAAAACTGTGTAGATTTTTTAGTTCAAACATTACAAGTGTATACTCATGCACAATGCTTAACTATCAAGTGTTAAAAAAAGAAAAAAAAAAAAAGAGTAAGAGGTGAAAAAAACCCTTAAAACTGAGGACAGAGGGTCCCTGAGGAAGGACAGGATGGTGAGAGTGATCCAGCTGACTTGATTCCCCCTGCTGCCATGATCATCATTTGCAAGCTGAAGAGGACCTTCCATGGAGCACAGTGCTTGCATGAGGAGAGTAAAGAAATGGTGCTCTGGTCTTTTAAAAAGAATGGTGAAAATTTTTTACCAACAAGGAGATGAGTAAATGTGAAATAATCTTCACTAGGCACAGGGTGCACCTTGTTCTGGAGCTAAGCCTTGCAAAAGCTGGCTCGAAGAATCAGGATTTCATGTTCAGATTTGAACATTTTAGAAGTGCTAATGCTTCCAGCTAAATTAAGGGGGGAGGAAAAAACCCTAACCAAAAAAGCAATGAGGCAGTAAATGTTCCAAATTAGGGAAAGCATGAATTATAAAAATATTAATTTCTTTTGCTTCTCTTAGACAACAGTGGATCAAATTAAGACATGTAAGCAGACTAAACATGCTGATTATATTCTGCTGTAGTTACGTATCTTACTAATTCTACTCATGATTATAAAAGGATGTTTCATTGTTCACTTATAACTGTTATCCCGAGAAGAGTCTGTCTATAATTTTATTTAAAATCGGCATCATTTTCATTACTGTTGTTACAAAGTGTGTACAATATTGTCTGTATTGCAGCTTGTATAGGGCATGTGTCTGTGCTTGCTTTACTCTTTTTAAGTTTATAAAGTTACTATACAAATGCAAGAAAAGATGTTCACATATCTTTGAATGTGGTTGCTTAATCTAATTACCTAGCCCCCCAATGTTTCAGCATATAGATGTTGAAGGTAGCAGCTCTATTAACACATAACACCTTAAACATTAATGTAGGCATTTTAAAAGCCTCCGGTGCAGCACTGGAATGCTGACACTTCAGTCCCAGTTGCTGTATAGAGCAAAGGGGAGGATGGTGAATATCTGGGCAAAGCCAGATACCACTGGGGACTCTGCAGGGAGAAGATATCTAAGAGAAAATGGGATGTCCTTTCTATAGCAAACATGAAGGACCTTAAGAGTAGGACCACCACAAAGCAGAGGAGAGAAGGGAATACATTTATAGCATCGCCTTCAACAGTATGCAAAGTGTAGGACATCTAGAACAGGCTGTGACTGTTCTGTAACTTAGCAATTACTTCTAGTCTATGTAGAGTATCAGTAAAGACATTCCAGGTTAGTTATCATCATCTTTAAAGCTTATTCTGTGCTTTGCAACAGTATCTTTAATAAAATACTCTTACAAATCTGCTTATTATTCTCATTTAATTCCATTTTATACCTGAGTTGATAACAGTCCTGGCAACAGGGTGAAGTTACCACCTGCTTCATCAGCTCCTGTGTTTTTCCCATTCACCTGCTAATGGCAAGAGGGAAAGCAGAGATGAATAAATACTCATAGAAATGAGAAAACGAGAGAAATTCATAGTATGCTACTGTTCAATTATTATAAAAATTGTTCACACTAAGCATATCAGTAAATCTGAGAGATTAATCACATACTGATCTCTGAATAAGAAGTATTGGTCCTTGCCTGTGTTTACAGTACACCATTTATCTTGTTTAAGACTTAGCATAATTTTATGGCTTTACAGTTACTGCCAATAATTGCAGTATGTTATTTAACCCCATCACAGCAGTTCTAGATAAAATTGTCTGTTTTCATTTATTTACTTCCTGGACCACACAGAGTATCCTTTTAATATCTTCAAACAAGACCAAGCAGAGTTCAGGTACATTAACAGATAAGATTAGAATTCAGAATAATCCTGGCAAGGTGCAGGTGGGATCTGAAAACATTATTTAATAGGAACAAGTGCAAGCTGGAACCATTAGCTGCGCAAGTAAAGGAACAGCTGCTTAATTTAATAGAATTCTAGAATGGTTTGGGTTGGAAGGGACCTTAAATATCATCTTGTTCCAGCCCCCCGTCATGGACAGGGACACCTTCCACCAGACCAGGTTGCTCAAAGCCCTGTCTAACCTGGCTTTGAACACTCCCAGGAATGGGCCAGCCACAGCTGCTCTGGGCAACCTGTGCCAGGGCCTCACCACCCTCACACTAAAGGATTTCTTCCTTATATCTAAACTAAATCAACCCTTTCAACTGAAAAACTGAAATTTGAAAAAGAAAAAAGAAAAGAATCGATGAATTATTTTCGATCATATTTGGAAAATTAATCTGCAACATCAGGATGTTGCAAATAAAGGTAAAAGCTGAAATGTAAAACTGGAGTATCACCTGCTCCTTCAGAACCGCTGAGGCGAGAGCTGGTGACATCTCCAGTTCTGAGCATAGCACTTGAAAACTAAGATACAAGGTGCATGCAGGAGAAAGCAGTGAATGTCTGGAAACCAAGATTTTCCTTCTGAGCACAGGTTGTGATTTTAAGTCATTTTACAGAAGAGATAGTGGTGGGAAAAGACAGTGATTTCCATATATAAAATCTGGTTGCAAAGAAAAATGACACAACTGTTTCTCATATCCACAGTCAATATGAATAAAAATAATTGCCTTAAATTTGCACAACAGGAAATCTTGGTTAAACACAAAATGGAACTAAATGACCTTCTCTGATCTGATTCTGTGATTACTGGAAAACATTTTGCTTTAAAGTCACTTGCTTAGGACTGTCAGTAGAGCTGGTACTGGCTGCAAGAAAAGGAGGCTGCAGATAAAGGAATAAAGAACTCACTGGCTAAAATACACAGCACACCAGTTTATCTAGTTAGCACTAGTGATACTAACTTCAGCTTTTAATCATGCCGCAGCAAACTGTCAGAAGTCTATGTAAATAAATGTGCTTAAAAACCACTTAATTATAAAATAATTATTCTTTGAAGCAGCAAGCTTTAGTTTAATCAGTGCTGACAATTTCCATGATTTTATTGAGTCTAATCAATCTGAGGCAGCCTGGTTTCAGTTGTGAGATGGTGTAACGAGCTATTTATTTATTTAAAAAAAAAAAAATCAGACCTGCAAATTACATGGAAAATCCTGAAAGTGTAATCTGAACGTATGGTAAAGATGAACAAGCCAGAAGGTGAATAAAGCCACTAGGTTTATAATTTTAGGAGATCTGACTCATTTGAACTCCTGGTTTGGCAGTGTGAAATTACAGTGCCCTATATTCTGCTGTTCTGAACATTTCCATAGTACTGATCACGCATTTGTGTAATTTGCCAAAAAACACGTTATTTGCAGAACTGTATTTGTTATTCAGAAAAACAAAGGAGCACTTATTTAAGTAAGATGATGTATTATGGCTGCCCTTTAAATTAACAAGGAGCAGCTGTGCACAAAACCTGGAGGGATATAAATACAAAGTATGTTACATAGCTCCCCCCACATACTGTGATTTTTAATGCAACACCTTGTTAGAAGAATCTTGTCATTTTATACACTGGTAGTTCTTGTCTGAATTCCAAGTACCAGACATACATTCACAAATATAAACAAGATTAAGAATCTCAGTGATGAAAAGATATTGTGACAAAGTATTACTTGATCTTTGAATAGCAGTTGCTTAGACTTTTCTGAACTAATTGCTGTATTATAAAATAATTCATTCTCACTGATAAAATCTGATGTATGCAATTTTTGGGATAGTTCTACAAGGGAAATGGGTATTGGGGAAATGGATACGAGGGAAATGGATACCAGAATTTAAGGTCTAAGGTCTTCTGACTGCCAAACCTGAAAAAATCATTCATTGCATTTCAACTTTATCTTAACGATCCAAGTGCCTGATGTCTGATTGAACTGTAACTTGGGTTCAGTCCTATTTTTATACTACGTTGCCTTATGAAACACGTGGGGAAAAAATCTTCCCTTTATCAAGATAAAGATAAGGGTTGAGTTCTCAGTTCTGATCCAGATATGAGCTCTTGCTTCACTGAAGAAATCTAAATATCATCTTCATTTCTGGCTGGGTGGTGTAATGGAGAATAGCCTACAGCATGTTACATAATGCTGCCAAACAGGAGACATGGGTGCATAATTGATCCTAAACACAAATAAATGGATCAGGAAGAGGCCTGCCACTGCCAGAGGTGCTGAATTGCTGCTCTGGAAGTTGCTGTGAAAATATGACTTACAGATTCAGGATGAGGGAATAACAGCAAATGTTTTGTTAAAGGGAAAATCAGACTTGTGCTGAAGTCCTCCCCATAAAGCTCGCTCTTTAATTTCTGAACCAGTTGGTTTGGCTCACCTGCACCATGATTGCATATGAAGCAACATAAAAGGGAACCATGTGGCTCTTCCCGTATGAGAGGATGACTGCATGGATGAGTTGGTTCACAAACTGCTGACAAAAAGCAGGCTGGTAATAGCTCTGCTGAGAAGAGAGAATACGTCTAATGAGGTTTTAGAGGTTGCTTCCTCTCGTTAGACTGAACTTTCTCCAAGGACATCAGTAAGAGGTGAATGCAAGAACAACATATGAACTTCTGACTGAAAGCTTAAAAAGCAGCTTAGATATAGACATATCATTGTACAGAAGAAAACAGCACTTGTGTGCCCAGCTGGAAAAGAAATACTTCTGCAACAGGCCAAATGACCTTCTGCAACAAGCTGAACAGCCTCAGTCCAGAGACCTTTGGATTTTTCCTTAGGATGTTTCTTTACATCAGCAGCATTGAAATGGTGTGCTCATGTGTTCCTCCAAGATCTTTTCCTCAGATTTACTGCAGCAAAACAACTCAAATGATGAAATAAACAGGACTGAGGGAGTACTCTCAGGGTGAGCAGCAATCCAACCAATGCAAACAGCTCTTCAGCAGGTTACCAGCACATGTGGGTATCAGCACAGCCATATCAGGGCCACACTAGTTACTGGGCCAAGGAAACCCCAAACAAGTTTTGTCTGGAACTGTTGTATATGTTTTGTGCCTGGGCTGATAAAACATAGTTAAAAGCTTTGGGCTAAATAAATGAAATGTCACTTCTAAACTGGATAAACCGTACTCGATTGCAGCTACAGTGAAATGAGACATCAGATTAATTTTGCTGCCAAGACTGTTTATTGTGTTAATCGATATTGTGTTATTTCCTACTCCTCTTATTCTTTCCATCTACTGTTTCTATATATATGTTTTTGAGGCAGGAGGCAGGAGTCTTTTTACTCTGGAATAACAGGGTTTGAGTTTGTACTACAGGGTTCTTGGACATTATTAGTGTTCCTAAGGGACAGTCCTCACAAGGAGACAAATAATAAACAACATCAGCTTTTCAGCTGAAACAGAATTTATTATCCACCTCTCTTTGTATTGCCCTGGCATTTCTCCCTGTTCCACATAATACAATCAACTGAATGAAGTGGCAGTGAATTACAGGAAGAGATGGTTCAGTGATGAATCAGTCACTGGTCTAACTACAGGAGAAACCGACACCCTTCCCATCAAAGAAATATGCACACAGGATATACAGAGCAGCTCCTGTAGGCAGGGACAGCTGATGGTTCCCATTTTCCAGTGACTTCTTTTGGATTGCTCCAAGGTCAGAACTCATGTGAAAAAAAAAGAAAGTACTAGGATCCGTGGAAGAATGATAGTTATTTAAACATGTACAATATGTATGGTCAGAAATCCATCTTCCATCACAAAGCTACACAGAATATAATGCACAGAAGAGGTGAAGCTGTCATGTCTTGTAAAAAAGGTTTTGAAAAACACACTAATAGAAACAAGGATGTTTTTGAACAGGAGTTAGAGTGCCTTTAATAACTATGTGAATACAAATCACTCTGGGAAAAGCTGTAACACGTTTTCTGTGAGGCTAGGTATAGCAAACTGCTGAAGGCTGGGGACAAAACTAATGAAAGAGGATTCAAATATACAATGACATTAATTCTTCCCTCACGTAATCCCTGAAGTCTATGGACAGCAAATTTTAGCAACACTTTTAAAGGAGCTGAAAAGGAGCTACTCACTAAGTCTCTCTCTACAAAAAAAAAAAATCTCAGGCTGGTGTTTTGCCCTCCTTACTAGAACTGGAATATTGTGAAATGTTTGTCTCAGGGTAAGGAGGCATAATTTGGAGAAACCACAGCGGATTTTCATGTTTAATATATTTTCATCAAAGCACTTTCCTAGCTCCGAGTTAATAGCTCCACAGCTTTTGCTAAACGTAGGCGTGACGACATCTCACATTAGCACAACAGACAAGAATTTGGAGGCGGTTCAAGAATGGTCACCACGCAGGAACACGCAGCAACAGGGCCCCCAAAGCCGCACCGCTGCCATTCCCTGAGGGCTAGTGCGGGGACATGAGGGGACAGCCCGGTGCCATTCCCTGAGTTCTGGTGCGGGGACATGAGGAGAGAACCCGGTGCCACTCCATGAATTTGGGTACCGGGACAGACACGGGGCGGGGGTGGCTGAGTTCGGGCGAAATAAAGCTAAACACGGGCTCGGCGGGACTTTCCCTCACGCACTTTCCCTCACGGGAGGGCGCGCATCTGTGTGAGGGGAGCCGTTCCGCCATGACAGTTCGGGGGTCGCCGCGGCGGGGGAGGAGTGGCGGCCGTTCCGCCCTGACAGTCGGGGGGGAGGCTGAAGGGAGGTGTGCGTCTGTGTGAGGGAGGGAGGAAGACATTTCAGCCGCCCTGCGACCAAACAAGGGCAAATTCCCCAGTGCCGGGCCGAGCGCTCAGGAATTACAAACACCACACGGCTCGAGCGGCCGCGAACCCGCAACCCCCCACACCCCGCGGGTCCGAGCGGGCGGTGCGCGGGGGCGTCCCGTAGCCCCACCCCACCGGTCCTTCCCCGCCTGCCATTGGACAAGGCTGCTGTCAATCCCCGGCATAACGTCATGTCAGCTGGAACTTTCTAGCTGAGGCTCGCGACGGGGGCGGGGCGAGCGGACAGCACGAGCGCGGATTGGCTGAGCGTGATGGCGCACGAGAAAAACCCGGAAGAATCGCGGCCCGCGCGGGGCGGGCTGGCGGGTAGGCGCTCGCTGTTCTGATTGGCCAGAGCGGTGGGGGCGGGCACGCTCCGGCGGCTCGCGGGGGCGATTGGCCGAACGACCGTTCGAGAGGAGTCCGGATTGGCCCTCAGGGTTCTGGCAGGTTCCAGAAGCGGCCGCGGCGGGTATAAAACGGGCGGCGGAGGCGCGAGCTGGGCATATCGCGCCGCGGCTGCAGCGGGAGCGGGAGGGGTAGACACGGACCGACAGCACCACAGACAGCCGACACCATGTCTGCTAAAGGGCCGGCGATCGGCATCGACCTGGGCACCACATACTCCTGCGTGGGTGTCTTCCAGCACGGCAAGGTGGAGATCATCGCCAACGATCAGGGTAACCGCACCACACCCAGCTATGTGGCGTTCACCGATACAGAGCGGCTCATCGGGGATGCTGCCAAGAACCAGGTAGCAATGAACCCCACCAACACCATCTTTGATGCTAAGCGCCTCATTGGCCGCAAGTATGATGACCCCACGGTGCAGTCGGACATGAAGCATTGGCCTTTCCGTGTGGTGAATGAGGGGGGCAAGCCCAAGGTGCAGGTGGAGTACAAGGGGGAGATGAAGACCTTCTTCCCAGAGGAGATCAGCTCCATGGTGCTCACCAAGATGAAGGAGATTGCTGAGGCCTATCTGGGCTGCAAGGTGCAGAATGCTGTCATCACGGTTCCAGCATACTTCAATGACTCCCAGCGCCAGGCCACCAAGGATGCCGGCACCATCACCGGCCTCAACGTGATGCGTATCATCAACGAGCCCACTGCAGCTGCTATCGCTTACGGCCTGGACAAGAAGGGAACCCGGGCTGGAGAGAAGAACGTGCTCATCTTTGACCTGGGAGGGGGCACCTTTGATGTCTCCATCCTTACCATCGAGGATGGGATTTTTGAGGTAAAGTCCACAGCTGGTGACACCCATCTGGGTGGGGAGGACTTTGACAACCGCATGGTGAACCACTTTGTGGAAGAATTCAAGCGCAAGCACAAGCGTGACATCGGCGGCAACAAGCGAGCGGTGAGGCGGCTGCGTACGGCTTGTGAGAGGGCGAAGCGCACCCTCAGCTCCTCCACGCAGGCCAGCATTGAGATTGACTCTCTCTTTGAGGGCATTGACTTCTACACCTCCATTACCCGTGCCCGTTTTGAGGAGCTCAATGCTGATCTGTTCCGAGGCACCCTGGAGCCGGTGGAGAAAGCCCTGCGTGATGCCAAGCTCGACAAGGGCCAGATCCAGGAGATTGTGCTGGTGGGGGGCTCTACCCGAATCCCCAAGATCCAGAAGCTGCTACAGGATTTCTTCAATGGCAAAGAGCTGAACAAGAGCATCAACCCCGATGAGGCTGTGGCTTATGGTGCTGCTGTGCAAGCTGCTATCCTCATGGGAGACAAGTCTGAGAATGTGCAGGATCTGCTGCTGTTGGATGTCACCCCTCTGTCCCTGGGCATCGAGACAGCTGGAGGAGTGATGACCGCTCTCATCAAGCGCAACACCACCATCCCCACCAAACAAACTCAGACCTTCACCACCTACTCAGACAACCAGAGCAGCGTCCTGGTCCAGGTGTACGAGGGTGAGAGAGCTATGACAAGGGATAACAACTTGCTGGGCAAGTTTGACCTAACAGGCATCCCCCCAGCACCCAGGGGAGTTCCCCAGATCGAGGTCACTTTTGACATCGATGCCAACGGTATCCTGAATGTCAGTGCTGTGGACAAGAGCACGGGTAAGGAGAACAAGATCACCATCACCAATGACAAGGGTCGCCTCAGCAAGGATGACATCGACCGTATGGTGCAAGAAGCAGAGAAGTACAAAGCAGAGGATGAAGCTAACCGGGATCGGGTGGCAGCCAAGAACTCCCTCGAGTCCTACACTTACAACATGAAGCAGACAGTGGAGGATGATAAACTGAAGGGAAAGATCAGTGACCAGGACAAGCAGAAAGTGCTCGACAAGTGCAAGGAGGTGGTGTCTTGGCTCGACCGCAACCAGATGGCTGAGAAGGAAGAGTACGAGCACAAGCAGAAAGAGCTGGAGAAACTCTGCAATCCGATCGTCACAAAATTGTACCGGGGAGATGGAGGGGCTGGGGCAGGCGGCTCTGGTGGCCCCACCATCGAAGAAGTAGATTAAAGAGAACTGAAATACAGACTGGTTTATGGACAGTCACTCCATTGTCTGCTTTGTTTTTTTTTTCTAACGTTTAAGGAAAACGTCCTTGCCGATAACAGAGTTTATTCTGTTGGGTGTGTATAAAGGCAGATCTGTCAGCTTGGTTTTGATAAGAGGGAAGGCACGTCCTGCTTTATAAGGTTAGTAATAGACAAATGTTGTTAATTCAGATACAGCTGTTTGTATTCTGGATGTTTGTTTCTGTCTCTTCCAAAGTTACCACTTGACTGTTGCAGTTGACAAGTTTCAAGTTATGCATGAAAGCCTTTACAGAAAATGAAAAAAAAAAATTGCCAAATTTGGCTTCTGGAAATTTTGGTTATAAATAAAATGTATTAAAAGCATAAATCTATCCTCTTTCTCTCTGTGAAAGGGCAGTAGTGGGGTGGGGGGGGTGAGGAAGACTTTTCTGGTGGTGTCTGTGGCTCTGGATAGTGACGGCAGTGGAGCAGGGGGGTGCTGGGCTCTGGAGGGGTGGCTGATGGCCCTGGAGTGGCAGGGGGAGAGGGCACGGGGGCTTCTGAGGGGAGCCCAGCTTGGGCTGGGTGCTGGGAAGGGCGTGGGCTGGGTGCTGGGGAGGGGATGTCCTGGTGTTGCAGCTCCCCAGCATCAGGCAGGGGCAGTGGGAGTGTGGCTCCCGGGGTTTTCACAGCAGGGAAGAACTCCCCAGAGTTGTGTGCTGCTGCTGTCATTTGGGGCAGGACCTGCTCTTACCCACAGCCGGTGTCTGGGGCTGCAGGTCCTTCCTTGGGAATGCATCGTATGTGTGTGTGGCTAGGACAGGGCAGTGGGGAAATGAGGACAACAGAAATAGTCCTGCTTAACAGGTGGTGGGGCTCGATAAAATAGAGACTGGTTTGTGGGCAGCTGTAAAGTACTGAGTTATTCTTGGGTTGCTTGTGTATGCACCGAGTTTCAATACTTTTCCGTGTGTTTTTCTCCTCTTCAGACAATCGAAAGTAGAGCTGGCAAGGACACCCCCAGAACTGGGAGTGCTGAGTAAGGAGCTGGTATGCTGAACTTAATAGAATAGGCAAAATCTGTAGTTGTTAAACTTGTCTGGCTTTGCTGCAAACTGTCTGCAGAGCTTTTCATTTGTATAAGAAAACAAAACCCCTGGCAGGCAGCGTTGTGAGTCCGAGGCGCTGCGAGTTAATGAGCTCTCCTGCAGCAGCCTGATGGCACGCACATTTCGGACTGCCTTGTCCTTTAAGGGAAAAAACTGCGGAGCAGTGGGCAGCTGAAGGCAATCGGCCGCCGTGTTTTGGTTTGTTGCTTGTTTGGATGTCGGCAGCGTTGGTGTCCTGGGAACCGTAGTGGGTGCTGCCCTACCAGCTCTCCCTGCTGCAAACAGCTTTTAGGACTCTGATTCCTTAAGTTTGTAGGTGATGTATGTTTAAAAAAAATATTTATAAAAAGTTTTTTTTTGTGTCAAGAAGGAAGGCAGCAGTAAGGTTGTTCAGTATTTAATAACCAGCAGCAATGTGACACTGCTTTACTACGTGTATTTTTCTCAGATAGCTTTGCAGGGCACTCACTGACTGTGGGTTTCTCTTCACTGGCTGCAGAAAAGGGTTGCAGTCATCACAGGGGGAATGTGGCGCTTGTAAAAAGCTTGTTTGATAGCTGCTGTTGCAAATGACTCAAAACCACTTCACGTTTATCGAGTGGTTTGCAGGTAAATGCCAGTGCCATCACTGTGAGATTGGAGAAGTCAACTCCAGCAAGTTCAGCACCTGCTGAGGGATTCAGTGAGATCTCCAAATGCAGCAATCAGGCTCTTGGTGTTCAGGTACACAGCACTTTCCTGGCTGTTTCCAGGTACACTGCCTCTTGATTTCCAGGCTGTAACATAGAGAGGGCTCCTGGGAATGAGAAGATATTGTGAGTTTTAATTTTATTTTTCCCCTTGGAACTAATAAGTAAACATGTTTATGAATGGCACTAGATTATCTGTAAGTGAAAATACTGTAATACTTCATCAGATAAACTTTTCCTAACAAAAAGCCCACTAAGATGGGATGACAGTAAGGAATAGGTAGCACCCATTTTCATTGTAAAAGCAGGTTGAACTATTTTTTTTTTTCTATTAATCAACTGGTAATTGCCCTTGCCACATAGTTTCCTTTACTTTTCAGCCCTTGGTTTGCATTCCTCAGTGTTGCTTCCCAGTTATTAAACACAATTTTTTGTTATTTAAGTGTCTTGCAGAGCTAATGTAGCTAAATGCATACAGCAGACAGTTTGTCTCACGCCTGTGCTGTTGTCTGTCCTTCCCCTCACCTCGGCCGCTGCTGCCCTGTGCTTGTCCCAGCAGTGGGGCAGTCAGGGAAAAGAGATCAGAGGTGTGGAGTCCCCATCTGGATGGTGAAAGTGGCTGAGGACAACAGCTGAGAGAGTTGTATTTTTTATATTTTCTACAAAAGAGATATTTTTTGGTGTGACACACCTAAGGCTGCGTGTGGGGTATGTGAAAGATTGGAAATTGTGTTGACTTACATGCTTGGGAAAAAATTTGTAGTCTTGAGGCACAAAGTAGCCTTTCAAATATGTGAACAAGCCCCCAGAACTCGAGTGGCAGAAAACTTGAAGAGCTCAGAGCTAGATTCCTTGCATTCATTCCCTTAGTTTATAAAACAAAGAATAACTTCAAGTCGGTTTTCAGTATGCTGTACTAACTGTAGAGTGAACTCTGATCCTGTCAGTGGAAACTTCCAGTGGGTCTCTAGTCTCCCCCTCCCCAGCTTCTTAAAGAAATAAAGTAAATTTCCCAAGGGCTGCTCCTCATTTGCAAATAGGTGCATTTGGTGTGTACATGCCCTTCTGGGGAGCAGTTGCACATTTCAAATGAATTTGGCAAAGCCAGGAAAGTAATCTTGTCTAAAATCTGCAGTTTCATTGCTTTTCTGCTCAGTGTTTCTCCTCCTGTACAGTGTCCTGGCTGACAGGAAAGCCAGCTGCTCCTGTCAAAATCCTGGGCCTGGGTTCCTGAACTTTGCCACCCTGCAACAAGGCTGTGCAAGAAAGACAAAGCCCATAAGGGAGAACCTAAAATGCTGGAACTTCCTAGCACTTGTGCAACTACTCTATTAACTTTTGCTGGCTCTGTATATTTTCTGATTGAGTTGGGATGGTATTACTTCAAATAGAGGAACACTCTTAATAGAGTGGCATTAATACTGGCGAATTTAATCACCCAAATTAAACCCCTAAAGCCAAGCCATGCATCCTGCATGCGGTGCAGGTCTCCCTGCAATTCCCCACCTCTGCTCTGCAGGGGAGAGAGAGGGGAGAGCCAAAAACAGACAAAGGCGAAAGCATGACTAGGATCCCGTGCGGTGTGAGAGCCCTCGGAGGGAGCTGAGGCCAGGGCAGCCCGGGGGGAGCAGGACGTGCTCGGACAGGCTGTGTCCACCCAGCCGGCCCGGTGAGTCAGCCCGGCCCCGCCGCTCCGCAGCGTCTGTTTGAAGTTGTGCACACAGGGCTTGCAGACAGGCTGCAGCCCTGCTTGTGATACCATCTCCAAGGCAGGGATGAATACATCCCAGCAGCCTGCCTTTTATCTCTCGGGAGGAGAGCCCTGCAGGCTGGGTAGCATTTCTCTGGGGAGCTGCCTGTCATTTAGGTTCTCCTTGAAGGTTTGGGGCTCTGTGGGGTGCAGCCAAGGTAGGAGATGAAGGATCTCAGGTCTGTGCCATAAATTTTGTCTTCCCCATTGTAAGCCACTTCTGCAGATACATATGAGGAACAGGAAGAAAGAGAAAAAATGTTCAGGAAATTCTCATTTCCAGTCTTGGCACTCACATTAAATGCAGGGTATCACATTAAAAAACATGGGCTGACACTCAGCACGCATAATTAAAGTTCCTTTTTTCAATCTTGTCAGAGCAGTTAAAGTAATAGCATTTCAAACTCAACTTATCACACAGGTGTTCCTCGTTTCTCCTCCTTGACCCTGTGCCTGGCATGATTTTCCCTTGCTGTGTCCCTTCAGAAAGCCCAGGGTGGTCTAATCTCTGCTGTCTCAGGTACACTTGGCACACAGGAGTCCTGGGATGTTAACCCAGCAAAGCATGTGGATGCTCTTACAGCAGCAAAATTACGTTCTGCAGTTGTTCATCACAGGAAAGTTATCACCCCTCCCTACCCCACAGCAAAACAAGTTATGCTAGTAAAGCTTCTTTAGCACACCTATGTGGGTCAGGTATCACATCTCTCCGCCACTCTCTTCCACATATTTATGCAGGCAGAAGCCTATAGCACAGACCTGCCTCTAGAGCAGATTTTGCTTGCAGCAGCATGGTGATTATAGAGTTGGGCAGGCCAGCATTTCCAGATGCAACAACATATTTCACTTCCATATATGAAACAGCAGTATTAAAATCCCCTGATCCACCCTTGCATGACCCATTTGCCTTTACTCTCTCCTGCATCAAGAGGGTGGAGACAGACACAAGCTGGTTCCCCAGCCAGGAATTCCAGAGAGGGGAGAAATTTCCATCAGAGCCAACCCTTTTTTTGTAGTCTTAAAGAAAATAGAGAGTACAAGAAATTTTTGCCCCTTTTCCATTGCTGAAGATATTCTCTCCCATCATTCAGGAATTGTTTTTTGTGTATTGGCTTCTGCAAAAGTTGACAGATTTCTGTTGCATCCTGGACCAAGCAGTGTGAGGTTGTTCTTGCCAATGCTTAGGTAGCAGTTGGCAGCACCTGTACTTTACCTGCTGGAGCAGTTAAAAATGTCACTGCTCCAAACCATTTGCAGGTCAGCAGTTAAAAATATATTTTGAATAGGATTAGGGAGACAAAACCACTTCCAGAGGTGGCAATGCTATGTACTTTGGCAGCACTCTATAGAAACATCTATGAGTTTAGGAGGTCTTGGTTGCCTTTCTATATTCACTGCCAAGCATCATGAAATACTTTCTGTCAGTCCTTGTACGAGCTGCTGCACAGTTGCACTGACAATCTAGCAATCACATGTCATGGGTGAAAGCAGAATTTCTTTTTGCCAGGCTGTATCTAAAAAGGTACACTTATTTTCTTCAAAACTACATTTATTTCTCAAATGGAAGACTCCTTATTTCCCTGCTGAAGATCTTATTAATTTGAATTTATGTTTGCAAATATTCCAACACAGCCTGGTTAAAGACAGTTGATGGTAGCTAGTCCTTAGTCCTACCCCCAGCACTACAGGTGGGAGATAAAAATTATCACAATTCTAAAATTGTGATAATGTAAAAAGTCTCTGTAATGCACTAAAAATTAAAAGCCAGATTCTCTGTCATAATTTCCTTCAAAGCTGACAGAACTGAATAGAGAAGATCTTGTCTGTAGCACTTCTGTATTAAGTTTTCACCTTTGCCCCCCTATTTCTGTAGCAGGGATATGCCTGTTATATCCTGAGAAGAACTAGAAATTAGGCTATGGAATGTTTTTGGTAAGGTTCATGGATTTCTGAGCACCTCAAAATACAGAATCAAAATTTTGAAAATACTTTTGAATGTGAGGTACCTTTTAATACTTCTTCCTTACTGTCAGAGGCACTTTATTAACAAAAGGTTGATTGTTGGGGGTGCAAGGCTGTGTGAAAAGGGCTGACAACTGCTCATGTGCAATAATCTCATCTGGTAAAACCATGCAGAGGGAGTAATGGCACAAGGAGTTCAGTAAAGGAATGTGCAGCTGGTTTTTCTGGCTTGCCAAAATCATGCTGTGTGCCTGTAAGTGGTGCCAGGCAGTTGCTGCCTCCTGAGTTCCCTTAGACCTTTGGTGTGGACTCAGGACCTGATTCTGCCTTTGCCTGTCTCACCTTCAGCCAGTGTGGAGCTGAGGATGTGCCTGTGAGGCCACAGGGCTCTGGTTCTGGGGCACAGCTGGTGCTGGACGTGAGGTGGATGTGGTTTCTCTCCAGAAATTACAGTGCAACCACCAAACTACCCTTTGCTTTGGATTATCCAAGGAATGCACTGTTCAAATTGCTGAAAACAGGGAATTGGGAGCTTCCATGTTGCACAAAACTGAAGTTAAAACCTGACCAATGTCACAGTATTTTGCCCAAGGACAGTATTTATTCAATTCACACAGCATGTTCCTGATTTTAATGAGCAGGCAGAGCACTTGGCAGGTAAATGGTGTAGTCATGGACAGTATTAGCTACTGTGAAATTGAAATCTGTGCTTGTGTGTCCAATACAAACAGCAATGCACACATGGAGTCTAATATTCCCAGAGAAAGCAGGGCTGGCATTTAACAGCCCCTGGGAAAAGAGGAGGAAATTAATACGGTGGGTATGGGAGACAGAGGCTTGACACAGCAAGAAGAAACAAGAGGCAGAGAAGAGGTGCATGACTGGATGGTGAGTCAGTGATATTTTTGTTGAGTTTATGCATTTGTTTACTTTCTGGGTGTGATATCCAAATTAAACATTAGATATTCCTAAAGAATGGGTACATATACATACTGTTGAGTGTTCTCAACTACTGGGATGCTCATGGACACACAAACACCACAAGAACAACACTGAAAGAAGCCTATTAAGGGTTCAAGGTCAGTTGTTGAGAATTATGACAATTGGAGCAAGCCTGTTTCTTGCCTTCTTTGTGCTTATGCCTCATAACCCAGTTTTTAATTATGCACTAACAGGTTTTTAAATTTTTTTTTTCTTCTGCAGGGCAGCTGCCTCAGTCAGTGCACACAATGGGCAGTGTAAGCTCTAAGAAGGTAGCAGTTTCTGATTCAACATACACCTTATTTGCTGTGTATTGTTCAGCCCCAGGTCTGAAGAAGAATTATTGCTTAGGATGCTGCCTATGGAACTCATCACCATCACATCTTGATTGCTTCACATTATCTATTTAGTTTTTACCCTTCAGATGTGTATAATTCCCACAAGAAAGAAGAGGATAAATCAACAAAAGCCAAATGCCATGTGTCTATTATGGCATCCTCCACTGGAAATGCCAACGAGCTGGTTTTTTTCAGACAGTTTAGTGTTAAGCATTTCTTGTTGAAAGCAGATTTCCATTACAGAGGAAGGTTTGTCTCCCCTGCCTCCTGCACTTCAACACTAACACAGGTAGCCCTGGGTCTCTGCAACACATCCCTAACTTTTGCCAATTCTTTTACTGGAGTCAAGATGGGCCAGTGGTCTCCTGATGACAGCCCTGCTCTCTAAAGGTGAGCCAACAAGCCATCAGTTCCATACATTCTCTTTCCCCTGTTTCTACAGTACTGCCTGGCTGCCACGGATGAGATCTGAGATTGTTCCCAAACCTGCTTCTCTCATCCTCTTAAATATGTAACTTGGCTGCCAAGTCATAGATATGTACTTGGCAGCTGGCAATAGCAACTGGAAACACAACATACACAATGCAATTGAATAAAAAAATGGAAAGAGATGGCTGCAGAGAGCAGAGCCAGAGAGGAATTTTCAGGCTGTTTTGAGATCCTTGGTTACCTATCCATAGACTGATTCTGTTTGCATGGATACTCCTCTAAATAGCACCCACAAGAGAAAAGATGCAGTGTTTGGAAGGCTTGGGAAATAAGGGAAGTTAGGGACAGGTTGCTTTATGGAAATTTTCTTTCCCCACATTATGTTGTCCATTTGTTCTTCTGTGTGGTCATGAACACCTGTGTTACTTTCAGGACTATTTTCCCTAGTTAGCAACTACTGCAGAAATGATTGATGCCATTTTTAAGAGGTGGAAGCATAGGGAATGTTCCTTCTATTTTACTGACCTGACCTGTCTAAAAGTCTTAGATCAGGTATTTTCATCCTTTCAAAGTACACAGTAGTGCAGCAACATTTTCTTAGGTTGTAGCTGACCTGGTCTGTTGCAAGGTGTGGTCCTTCCTTTATCTCCTTAGATTTACCTGTATTTCCACTGGCCCTTGTCTGACTCCACCATGAACTGATATATAATGCTAACTAAACAGAAAACTGCTCATTTATTTTTGCTGGATGACTACTTTTGACAGTTTAGGGAGTTGCCTTGCTGTGAGGTCAAAGATAAAGATTTATCACACAGGTAAATGATGGGAAAATTTTGATGGGATCAAGAATGCTTCTTCTGGCTCTTAGGCTGGTTGAGCTGTAATGTGAAACCTTACCCTTGATGAAGACTTGACTTCTATTGTCAAAGAGTGATTTGTCAGCAAAACTTGTACCCATTTGGGGTGTGATCTAAGCAACACCAGCTATACACAACACTGACCTGCTGTGAATAATGTGTGAGAGATTCTCTGCTTGAAAAAACAAAAGTTTCACAATATCCCAAAGATTCTAAGCCTCAAAATCATTCCCTGAAGTGACCTGCCTTAGTATATGGGATTTATTTCCAGGTGCAGCCTCCAAATCTTGAGCTGACTGCTCACATAAGGACCTAGGTTGTACCACATACTTGTGACCTGATAGATACACTTTGATATCTTGGAAAGCCAAGAACTGAAGTGTGTTTAACATTCACAGTGCTGTCACTGCCCATAACAGAATGACCAGGACCAGCTGCCCTCACTGCTGCCAGTCCTGGGAAAACCAGGAAAATCTCTGCAGCTCCTGACCATCAATGCCACAATAAACATAAATAAGTGGCTGTGGAGATGTTATCAAATGGAAAAAACTCATTTCCCTGTTTGGACTAGGATGTTACCCAGGGAAGCTGCTTAGCAGAGCTGGGAGGAGCAGAGCACATTGGCCATGAGTCCCAGCACCCAGAGCAGGCTGCACTGGAGGGATCTGCAGTTCCCAGGGACAGCAGGTGGTCACCACTGTGTGCACTGCCACCCTATCCCCTTCACTCCTGATGTGTTCTGGCAGCACTGTGCCATCTGTGAGCCTCCCCACCTTTCCCAGCTCCGTCCTGTTGCTGCTGTTCGTGTTTGTCTCTGCAGCAGAACCCAGGGGCCACAGGAGTCCCCATGGGTGGGCAGGGACCTGTCCTGCTGCCCTAGCACAGTGGCTGGGACAGTCATTCAGCCATTTGCATTAGTGAGAAGCAGCTGGGATGTATTTTGAAGACACAGAGGTGGAATTTTCTCCTTGCTGTGGTGTGCTGGTAGGTCTTGCTATGCTGGATTACCACCTTTCCTATTTTTCTTTCATGGCTCATAATCCCTTGTGTGTAACATAAAGGTAGAGCATTTGTGTGGGCCTTTTCATCCCAGAGTGGCAAAACACTATTAGAAAGCTGGAACTGAAGACTAGAACAGGCAAGCTGAAATAACCACTTTTTGTCAAAGGATTAGAGCCATGATTTCCTCATATTCATCTCTGCGGTCTAACCACTGCATGGGCTGTGGGCTGCTGACTTGAAATTATTCTGTTGTCCCATATCCAGCCTCTACTACCAAATTAGATTGAGTAAGAATCTGTGAGAGCCTTGTGGCTGCCTGGCTGAATAGTACCTGGCAAAAAGTCACAGGAAAGCTTAAAGTTTCACTCTGTTTAAATTTGTAGGCAGAGGGATTTCAGCAATAAGAGTAATTTTGCTTTAAAGGTGACCTGCAAATAATAGTTAAGGGTTTGCAAGTCTCTCTTGTTAATTAAGAAAGGAATAATAGACCTCATTTATTTCCAGGGGATGTTTTTGTTTGGAATTCTTAAAAATGTGTAGATGCTGTAAAATGCTGAATGTTACTAGTACTTTTGTCCAGTGTCCCCTGAACAGTCTATCTGGTGTTTGTTTAAAGTTCTCAGAATATGATGAACATGCATAATACATGCCATCTTTTAGCAAAGGTTTCTTTTCTCCTGATACTTAGATTCTACAATTACATAAATATTATTAAAAACCCAAAAAGCAGTATGTTGTTTAATGCCTGGTTTCATTCAATTCCTCAGTCTTTTCAGATTCTCTGGCAATCAAAGAACTGATTCCTTTAGCAAATTTCCCATTGGTTATTCATAACCTGAAAGACAAAAAAGACAAATGCACATTTCTTTCTTACAGTGGCAAAATTTGAGAACTTCTGGTGAAATAACTCACACACAAACAATATCTGGGGGAAAAGCAGGCTTAAGAAGGATAGAAAGTGCCCAATATGCACAGAATTTGCATTATAAATGCTTTGTTGGCCTGAGAACTTGAGGATAGATTTATGAAAGTCTATACACTGCTTCCTTGGATAAAACTGATTTGAGGTGTGTGGTACTGGAAAGCTGATACTAACACCCTTGAATCTGCAAGGTAAAATAAGGATGCTTGGTTTCCAATTATGCAGCTTTAGATACAGGTAGATACAGCAGTTCCAAGTAAATTCAGTCTTTTTTTTTTTACCCAAGCATTAACTGCAGGACAAATTCCTACATCATGTTAATGGAGTAAAGAAGAAATACACATTTACTCCATATTTCTCTCAAGCTGAACTACAGAGGGGCAGCTAAAATTGTGTGTTGTGTGTTAGAAATGTGCCCCACACCCTGGATGTGAGGGCCAAATGCCAGCCCAGGTGTCCACAGGTGAGTCCATGGCGTGGTGTTCCCTGGTGCTCTGTGTGATCTGCAGTGTAGGTCTGCAGACCTTTAGGGAAACCACAACTCTGCAGGGGAAAATGTGCACCTAACTCTGCTTTGCATGTCTGTGGCAGGTGTGGATTAGGGCATTAGCAGGCCTTTTAAACCCCCAAAACCTAAAGGCACCCAAAGTATCCCCCTGCTCTTTTCTCAGGGGCAGGAGCCAGTGGAGGGTGGAGCAGTGGGTCACTCACTGCCTGCTGCTGCCTCCTGCCCTGCTGGGCATTTTCCAGGCTTTTGAACAGCTGGAGCCAGGCTGTTCACCTCTGTCCTGGTCACACAGCTACAGCAGACACCTTTCCTGGTCTGTGTCTCAGCAGCTGCAGCCAGCTTCTCCCCTGGGCTTGGAAAGCTGCTGACTCTGCCTGGCAGCTCTCCAGGGAGAGGTGCGGGCTCTGTGGTGACCTCTGCCTCATCTTCCCTCAGTGATCCCAAAGAAGAGCTCTGGAATGGGACAGTTTGCATCTGAAATCTTCCTAAAGCCACTTGAGACACTGCTGGAAGGGTTTATGTGTCATGGGCATATGGGGCAGGAGGCAGAGCAAGAGGACCCCAAGAAGCCCCTTTGTTCTTCACTTCTGTATTCTTGAAAGCAACATCTCACAATGGCCTCACCACAACCCAAAAATATTTTGTTAGTGTCAGCTAGAGGTCAAAATAGATATATCTTCATGTTCTGGGATGTTTATGTCTTCATACTGCTGCTAGTAATTTAAAATCATACTGCTGCATGCTTATTCTCTGTATTCCAGCTCCAATCCAGCAGCTGAGGAAAACCTCAAGGAAGGGGAAAAATGCTCTCTTTCAGGAAATGCATGTTAAGACATTAAAGAGGTATTTCAATTCGACTAGCCTAGCTCAAAAAGAAACAAGATCATCTGGGTGGGAATATTTTCACCCATTGTCTGAGGATCATGTCTGAACAAAGCAAACGAAGCAGGAAGCCAGCTGTCATTTCAACAGGGTGGATGAGTGGTCTGAACACAAAAACAGAGCCAGACATGCCTGCTGTTGAATGCTAGCTCAGGCTCAGCCTGCTCTGACTTTGGTGAAGCCATTCAGCATCTTTGTTGCTGTTTCCAGATCGCTCACAACGAGGTAATAATTCTCATCTACTCCAAAGAGTATTGTGAGGTAATTAATTCATCTGTGTAAGGCACTTCAAAGATTAAATTATTATTATTACTATTAATTTTATAAATTCACAACATGGTATAGCTGACTTTTATCCATTACTTAAAACCTCTTTGATCTAAATAATACAGTTGCAATTTATTACATTAGCAACTGAAAGAGCAACTTCAGACACAAGCTTAGAGGGGAAGTGTCCTGTTTCTCTCAACATCCCCAGCCTGGTTTATAGCTCTAACATTTGAAAGTTACTTCAGGATTCCTGCCAAGCACATTTCACTGCCTGTCCCTTTGAAACCGAGTGCAATGAAGAGAACATGTACCAGGCAGGCAATATTCTCAGATTGGAATGAGCACTGTGTCCTTGAGTGTTACATATTGGCCAACCACCAGCATCTTCCAAGAGGATTGCAGTGCCATGCTCCCTGAGAGAAGGCTGGCTGACAAAGGAGGAAAATTGCACAGGCTGTCCCAGTGGGTACAGCATGAATACGTGATGCTGGATGATGTAAAATGTGAGCAATAGCTGGGATTTCACATCAGCAAGGCATTGCCTCTACAATTTAGAAAGCTGTTTCTGCTGGCACAAGCAGTTTTTTTGAGGAAATACTGTTCTTCTCCTCTCTATGCTTTCAGATGCTGCTCTACTTTTGAAAGAAGTGAATGACTCACATCACATTGCCTTTTGTAGCTGGTATGAGGTATGTCATGTAGAGTTCGTTTTGAGAATTTTGTGTGTAGCTGGATGTGGAGGAACCTCTCCTGATTGAGAAGCAGAATGGAAAATATTAGAGGTTTAAACTCTCTCAGCTGTGCAGTTCAGTGGGAAACAATACTGAATTCATGTTGCCTTGAACACATGCAATGTCACCTGTTCTGTCACCTGTTTGAAAACTTTCTATTCTGTTACCTAAAAGAAGTGAAGTGCAGAAAATGTGTGTCTTGGAAATAGCTCTAGTAATACCCAGTTCAATCCACTCTTCAGCATGTTTATTGGACTTTCAGTAATTCTCTAAAAACCTTCAAAGTCTTAGTGTGGGGTGGAGTGCTTGCTACAAATAGGTCTCAGCCATTTTGCTAATATTTGGTATAATGCAGCCCTTGAGCAGAGACTTTGTTCTTTCTCATAATGGTCTGGTGATGTCTCTATCTGCAAATCTGGAAACTTCAGAATGACCATTCCACCTTCTACATAGGAATGAGAAACTCTATGATTTCCTCATGGCCCTGGTCTTCTACCTACCTTTTTACCTGGGAAAAACTGCACTGGAATTACCTGGAAAAGGAATACAGACCCTTCATTTTGTGAGTACGTTAGGGGTATAAGCACACAGAGCTTGCCTCAGCAAATCTGGAATCACAGATCAGTCTTTTGGGTCAGAATCAGTGGGATTCTGCTTGTGAGCAGGAACTGCTTGCTATATTGGGATATATGGGACACTACAAAACCCCCTTGGTCTCACCATTTGTCTCCCATCTCCTGTTCTCCATGCTCTCCAGGACATAGGTTGCTCTGGCTGGGGAGAGGCAGATTTTCTGGCAGGGTTTGAACCCTGCTTTGCCCCAGCCCTTCCCTGAGTGGTGAATTCTGCTGTCCACATGCCATGGCTTCACCACAGGCTCCTATTCGAGATGGTGGCAGGGTCCAGTCCTGCTGCAATGGGGCCACCAAATAATCTGGGTCCACAAGGTGATTTGAATAAATAATTTCTGCTACCACTGATGTTAAATCTGTGTAAGTCCCCTGGACCAAATGACCATCCCTTAATGCCCTTTCCAGGACTAACATTAGCATCCAGCCACTTCTGCCTGCAAAACAGAGCAGCAAATAGTCACAACCGAGTCTGCTGGGTGTTAATTTGTGCTGTGGGTGACATTGCTTTAAGACTTCATTTCTAAATACTTTGCAAAGCAGGTTCTGATGACTCTTAGGTGCTAGAAACATGTTACAGCATGAGGAAGAAGTGCTAGGAAAGCAGTTCCCAAGTCAGGGTGTGTGACCACATTTGCTGCCTTGCAGAGTGGAAGTGGGGATGCCAGGGTAAAGGATCAGGAGCTGCTATGTTAGAGGGTTGTGTGCCTTGGGAGAAGGCACAAGAAAGCAGAATTACAAGCTATGATTGTAACAAACTTCTGTGATTTTCTGGAGTCTATAATAATAGTTTCTGGAATTGGTTCATCATTTTCTTAAAACCCTTAATGATTACTTGCTTCACAGCTCATGAAGCCTTGATACAAAGATAGGCAGATTTATCTGGATTGAAGAATAGAGTGTTGGAGGATTGGTGTCCTAAGGAATTGATTTGTTCTACATGCATAGACTTACAGCTGTTTCATTGCTCAAGGAACAATTTATAAAGAAAGAAATCCATCAGCATCGTTCAGTACATAAAGGTCATAGACTCAGCTGAGGTGCTCTGGGCTGCGGTTCACAAAATGATTCCCTTGCTCTTGGCTGGTAAAGGACAAGGAGGCCAGGCCATGGCTCAGGGCACCTCACTCTGTCATGGACTGGTGTGGCAAATGCAGCAAGAGACTAAACAGCAGGGAGTTCAGATCTATTGCAATAGAGAGTTGTGTTTCCTGGATCAAGGGACCTCTGGTTAGCAGGGATCAGCTGTAAGCTACTGGATAAACCCTGCCAGATGAGACTTTTCAGTGCATTGTGCCATGCAGTGCTCTCAAAGTGAGTCCTGCCCATTGGTGGGAAACATACACTGAGCACTGTCCTTTTCTACAATAGGGCTTTATTTAGATTATTGCCATCCCTGAAGGGAAGTGCTTGCTTGTCAGGATTATCTGAATGGAGTGTTAAGAGAAGATTAAAGAGCAGGTACTTACCATGCAGAAGCAGGAATTCAGGATATTGACCTACTGAATTATAAATACAAGTAAGGAAAATAAAATTACAAAAGGCAATTTTTGGTCCTATTTAATATTGAATTTCAACCTTAATTGTTTTAGTGTCTTAGCTGAATTGGAGAAGCAGGGAGATACCAGTTATGCTGTGAAGAGCTTTCTGGTATTACATCTTTTTTTCCCTATTCAAGATCTCCCATTTCTTGTTGTTCACATGGTCTAATTACAAATTTATATGTGCTTTATTTCAGATCAAATGCATCAAGGACTGTCTTTCCCCTCCTATGGAGTAAAATTCTGGAATGGTCTTCCACTAGAAAGTGGTGGGAGCAGGCAAGAAAATGACTTTGTTTCTGAAGGTGGAGTTCTGAGAGCTTGTGAAAGGGATTTCATAACTACAGAATAGAATCAGAATGACATAAAATTACACTTGTGATAAGAATCCTTGGGTCTGTGATATGCTGATGCATTTGGGTAAATGTGAAAGAAGATTGCATAGTCATTTGTTTTCCTGTAGCTATCCCACATAAATCCCATGCTCAGGGCTGTTGCTAGTAACCTGCTCAGGAAGAAAACTCCTCCCCCTTCCTCCAAGATAGAATTTAATTTCAGAGGCTCTTTTGCTTTCCTGTGTAGCACTGGCAGTGTGCCACAAGGAGAGACAGACTGGAGGCAAGAAATGCCAGTACCACTTCAAGTTTCTCGTTAGTGATGCCTGTAATTTGCTCCCAGTTAAACTGACAGACTGATTACTGGGAGACAGGGCTTGGTGACCCACCTAGTCCTTTATCAGCCTCCTGCTCCCGTGTGACAGGCACATCCAACGCTGTGCAGTCCTCCAGCAGCTCTTCTTGCAGGCCCAGTGTGATAACCTAACAACACAGAAAACAAAGCTGGTTATTCCTGCTCCTCCTTGGTGTGTTTGGGGGTCCCTGCCACTTGGGCTGCCTATTTGAGAGGCTTAACTCATTCTGTTGGGTCTAATTTTGTCCATAATGAGCCAGATCTGATGATCTGAATAGCTCTTCTGCTGTCTTGAACCTAAACTGCTGATATTTGTAGAAGTATTAGAGTCCACAGTCCCTCAAGGCAACACAAGACCATCCAGGCTTCAGAATCCATTGCTTCTGTGCATTAAAATGTTTTTGGAAAATAAAGTATTGGAAGGTGGTCCTGTCAGAGAAAGTCAGGATGAATCAGAACATATTTTGCTTCTTGTGACTTTGTCCTTTGTTGATGCCCTGCTGATTCTTTGGGAGTCCAAGCCTGAGGCTTTCATGATTTTTTTCTAGATTCAGGAAGATCTTGTAAAATAATTTTAAAAGCAACTAACCAGTTTTCCAAAGCAGCGAGCATGAGGCATTTCCCCACTGGAGACAGCTTGGGAGGATTCATCTCTGAAATATGTGACTCTAAGAACAAAAAGTCACCAGCGGTGGATGAGACATGAATGGAACAAGGGCTATTATTTCTGTCCTGCATTTTCTTTCTCCTTTAGTTTCTGGTTCTGCTTCCAACCCTTTCATGTCTTTTGGGGGAAATCTGCTGAATTTTATTAGCAATTATCCTTAAGAAGCCCAGAGTAATTGTTCTAATTTATTAAGGAAGGGTTGGGTAGGAAGCTTTAGAGCTGGCACCCATCAAGGAAGGGCAGATAAAACCAACTCTCCTGTGTGTGAGAAGAGGCTGGAAGTTTTCAGGCCAGCAGCACTCCCAGGAACTGGCAGACAGTCGGGTGGATTACAGGGGAAGCAGAGGAAATAGAAAGCTCTTTGGTTTGGAATTTCCTCAGTGTTTGATCTGAATTGGTGTAAAATACAGGCTTGCAGTGCTGTTTAGAGGCGGTCCCAAAAGCCTCCTGGACCTTTTTGAAGAGCAGTAAGTGGTGACTCTGGGAGAGCCAGACCCGCAGCTCCAGGCTGCTGTGACAAAGGCAGCCCTGGGGATCCCTGCCCCAGGGCTCCTGATGGCCTCAGGAAGGGCTCCCCAGCTCTGCAGGATCAAAGACAGCAGCCTGGGCTGTGGGCATGCAGCTCATACACTGTGTGGGCAGGAAAGACTGTCTGAGGCTGAGCCCCAGCCCCTGTGGCCCCAGCAGCTCTGGGAGCACCTGAACCCAGCTGTGCTCCAGAGGGACCTGGCATGGTGGTGGCAGCCAGCATGGGGGTTTGGGTGCCTAAAATCCACACTGATTCTCACAAACAGCTGCTCTTTCTGCATCCCTACTGTCCACAACCCCTTCCCTGAAAACACTGCTGCCTTTTTGTTTTAAAAAGGACTGTGATATTCTGGAGAAGATGTGTTGGTGAAGTTAGGGGTGTCCAGGGCCTACCTTGCCAAGGTGAACTGTATCCTCATCCTCGGACAAGACATGGCACAGCAGCACCCCATGCCCAGGGCAAAGCAAGCCAGTCCCTTCTGGGGACTCTCAGGAGCCTCAGCAGCCCAGGGTCAAGGTCTCTGTTGCATGACACAAGTGAATGCCCAGGACAATAAATGTCTTGTGAGCCAAGGAGTCACAGAAACCTATGAGAAGTGTCCTGATCTTCCTGCAGCTCTGTGTCATCTCATAACCAATCCCAAAAGTGTTTCTGGTGAGCTGCTGACAACTGATTTGGCCACAATGAATTGCAGCAGAGCTCTGGGTACCAGACTGGAAAGCTCTAGCCCTGCAAAAGTGTTGCTGAATACACCGAGCAGAAAACTTCAATGGGCTCAACATGAAAGTCAGCAGGGCAAAAATCAGTGCAGCCCTGAATTTTACCCTTGCCACTTCCACTTAATCTTGAAAGCAAATCATTGGGTGCCTGCTGGTTGCCGTTTATGCCTGCATAAATCTTCTCTTATGCCACGTCTGAGATAGCATAAAGGACAAGTCTAGCAAGGGAGGGAGACAAAGTACCTGAAGGGCAGCAAGTGCAGGGAGTAGAGGTAAGAAGGGGCTGAGCTTGGGCATTAGAAGTGTAGGATCCCACCTCTGAGTGGTGCATGGCTATTTCAGGGTAGAGGAGACCAACCAGGCTCCAGCAGTGATGGTCCTGGGCATGGGCTGAAATGGGAGACAAACTGATAGTGAGATTTAAGAAAAACCTGAAGAAGGCAGGAGAGGATGAGAGGGTGTTTGAAACGGGACAGAAACTAAGGGAATGATGAGGACAAGAAAAAGGGGATTTTTAACAGGTGATGAGGATGGTGTGGTTTAACCCTGGCCAGAAACTCTGCACCATCAAAAAAATGGTTAATGGAAGGAAAATGTAATGACAGAGAGATCATACACTGCACTGTGTTAGGGACTCTTTCCTCAGCCATGCATGTCCTCACACAGTGTTTCCTTTCCCTGGCAATACAAAGGAGCAGTCCCCACACAGCCCTCCAGTCCCCTGGGATCCTCTCTGAGCAGTTCCATGAACACTTTCAGTCAGTTGGTGTGAAACTGCTGCCAGTGCCCCAGAGGAGTCACAAACATTCTCCTGCCTTCCTGCAGCACTGCTCCAGGCAGCCTTGCTCCTGGCTGGGGTGGGGGAACCTGGGTTTCTCTGTGATAAGAGGAGAAGGTGACCCATGAAACGATGGAGTTAAAGGGGGCTGAAATTGCTGTCCCAACAGGGCTCCCACTGCAGTGTGTCCCATACCACAAGGACACAGAAATGAGAATGTGTTTCACCAGGCACTGTGGGATCAGCCTTCTCTGCCAAATTCTTGCTCCCAAATCCTGATGAGCAGAGTCAACCTTCTCTCTGGTTGGACAAGGAGGGTCATGACAGCATTTCATTACTTATTGGGTGGCCCTAATGTCTGTGCTTATCAGAATCAGATGCAGGAACTTATTGCAATAATTTGGACCCAAGAGCTGTGTAAAACAGCCAGTTAGCTCTGCTGCCTCCTCAGCCACTCCTGTTGCCTGGTGAAAAGGAATGGTTGAGACAAACAGGAGATCTAGTGGTGAAAAAACACCAGCGTGAGAGTGGAACTGTGTTCTTGAATATTTCCATCACAGTGGGGGTTGGAGGCTGGGTTGGGTCAGGATGTTGGGTCCAGGCTGTGGAAAGACACAGGCTGGAAAAGAGCTGTGCTTTTAAAGCCCTCATGATGTAAGGCAGGTGCTGTGTGAGGAGAGGGCTCACTGAGTTACTCATAGCAGGGTGGCTGACTACAGCTGCCTTCAGAGTTAGGCTAATGCTGAGCCTGTTAGAATATAGGGCATTCCCATACCATGCTGCAATTATATAAACATAATCTTTTCCAGGCTGACTCATTCCAGCCTTAAATGTTATCTGGATCCTCCCAGACCATTATATGAACAGCCAAGTACAAGAGCTGAAGGACAGAACTGGTTAACACTCTTAAATTATAAGATGGTTAGGAGTTTTTTGAGCACATGGGTTTGGGTGAAATGGAAACTATGGGGAAGGTTACTTTTGATGAGCTATTTTTTTAACATTAAAAATGTTTAGATTAAAAAGCTGAGACACTTCTGATGGTGTAGCACCCCTAGTTTTGCTGTATTTCCTTATAACCCAGCTGTGGGTTCATGCTGGTGTTGAAGTTCTTGCTTTTGATTCCAATTCACCATAGCAACATTTTAATGAAATCTTATACCATGTTGGTAAAGTGCTTTCTCTGCCAGATCTGCCAATTGTCTGAGGGATCACATGAAACTATTGATGTTTCACAGAAGTGTTTTCCCTGAATTTGTAAAAAGAGATGCTTAGGTGGAGATCATCTTCAGCTTAAACACTTACATGATTTGTAAAATGCAGCATTAAAATCCTATCTTGACACTATTCCAGACTGGAATTTGAGAGTTCCTGCAGACCTGTTATTTGTATATGTTAGCATTAGTCCTTTTGTGCCTCCAATGCTAAGGAAGGAATAGGTGTGTCTGGCTTTCTCCTTTTAAGTTATGAGGATTGTGCAACCTTTCTGTAGTGCCAGTTTCCTTATGGGCAATTGTCACGATGGGAAAAATACAGAGTGTTCCCAAAGCTGCATCAATGGGGCAAACAGGGCTGTGCTGGCCTCCTCTTTTCTTAATGCATGAACTCACCCTGTCCTCTTGACAGCTCTGAGAAATCAATATTGCTATGTCAATTCTGTAATAAATATTGCTCTGTTACTAAAAGCCATGATGCTTTTTGCTCACTCTTTCAAATTTGTTGCAAGTCCTGTCCTGAAGCTTGTTGCTTCAGGATGTTTTCCTGACCCTTTTCTGTATTTTCTTAATTAGCAACTGTGCCTAGACATGGGAGGTGCCTTCTAGTTCAATATTTATTTTAGGAAACTTTTCTTCACTCACATCTTTTGGCTTAGTGCCTCACCTCAGGGAAGAAAGCACTGGAAGAAAAAAGGGTGAAGACCCCTGGCCTTCTTTGTCTCTAATTATTAGTGTTATTTTCTGTTCCTGGCTTCTACACAGGTTTCTCTGCTAAACTAGGAGCTTAGTTCCCGACACCACACGAGCTGTGTAAAGTTAAAAGGAGAATCTGGGTTTCCTATTTAGGTTTAAGAACCTGGGGTCACTTTAGGTTTCTCTCCTCTGATTCTCTGAAGACAGAATGCTGTGATTTACCAGGAACCCAAATCACTGGAGTTGTTTTGGGAGTTTTCTTTGGCAAAGGGCCATGCTGTGCATGCAGAGTCAGGCCTCTTTTCCCTTGTACATGTGTGAAATATCAACAGGATTGTGGCTGATGGAACCAGGTGTGGAGATAGATGGTTTTATCGATCAAAACATCAGTAAATAGAATTCCAGGGATGGTAAATAAAGCTAAAGGGCTGAAAGGTGTTATCTTCATGGACTACCCTGCGTTGATATTTCTGGGGGGATGGCAGCTGGGGACCCCCTCAGGGTCTGGAGCTCTTGATGCTGTCAGGAAGGTCAGGGACACATCAGAGCTGGTGAGCTGATGTGGAGACAGGCTTTTCTGGGCATCTGGCAGGACCAAGCCCGAGCTCTGGGGATCTGTATTCTAGCAGGGAAAATGTGCTTGCATTCCCACGAGGGTGAGTTGTGCCATCTCCAGGAGAGCTGAGTGGCTGCTGGGATGTGTGCATCACTCTGCTTGGTGGCCACTTCCACAAAGGACAGTCATTTGGCTTTGTGTGACCATCTTGGGCTCAAGTGGGTGGCGACAGCATCCCTTTGGCTTCCACTGGGCAAATTGCTGCTTCTTTAACAAAGGCCCTTTGTTGTTCTTGGGCATGTTCTACATTTCTTCTTGGAGATACATCAGGCACCTCCTTCCTGCTTTTCAAGTTTATTGTCTCAGCATTGTCCTGGCTTTTTGCCCCCCCATAACTCTGCTTGTTGCTCTTCCAGTGATGTCAGGAAGAGTTTTTTATTGACTTCAGTGGGAACTGGGTTAGATCAGTGCTGACCACTTTTGAGGGGCCTGTGCAGAGAGCTCAGTCTAGATAGCATAGCAGGGGAGCCTCGCCTGCTCATCACAGCCAGCTTTGTTCTCTGTAGGATTCCATTAACTCAGCCATACAATATTTTGCATTTTCTGCTTCTGAGGCAATGCAGAAGTCCCTTCTTTCTCTTGGACAGTGGGTGTCTGCGTGCTGTTAATGAGGATTTACCAGCAACAACTTCACTGCCCTGGTGGAATGCCAGCTTGGCATAGCCCCATGAGTCATATTCAGTGCTCTGTTCAGAGGACTGAAAGGACAACTGCTGCTATTAATTTTGTGCTCTTGTTTGCTGCCTTGGGAGAAAAACATCATTGCACAAAGATCAGAGCTGCTTTGAGGTAAAAAAGTCACAAAGATAAACAGAGAGTGTGACTGAGTGTCCCAGAGCATGTCCCTCCAATGCACATACACCCAAATGCTCCTTTCAGTTTTTGGCTCCCTCAGTAGCTTATTTGTAGGGTAGAGTGCAGAGAATAAAATTTTACCTCCAGGACCTAGGTGTTCCTGTAAAATACCATCTCTTTGCCCTTCAGCCCAAACCTTGTCCCCTTGGAGCCCTAAGCTGGGGAGTTTCAGTCCCTTGGTGGCTCTTGGACTCCAGACAGTTCCCACCACAGCCTGAGTCCCTCTGGGAAGTCTGCTCTACAGATTTCCTCTCATCATTGGCCTCATTGTTTTGTCTCTGTAGGTAAGAAATTGTACAGTCTTTCATTTCCATTGCCCTTGGTGACATTTCTAGATGCCAGTAAGCTCCTCTGGCCTGCCACGTACATCTCCACCAGCCATTTGTGACACTTGCCATGCAGCAGGGCTTCAGCAGAATCAATACAGAATATCTGGGCCCAAATGCTCTTTGTACTTCATAAACTGGGAAGCTTTTCCTTGACAGAGCAGAGCTATGGATTCAGTCCTAAGAATACCCAGCAGTCCCACTTATGCCATCTTTTCAAGAACAGACTTGGTAGAGATCAGATTTATAGGGAGCTGATTCAGTTAATGCCAGGGTTGACAAATGCTGCATAGAAGTGAAAAGCCAGATTTTGTTTTCTTAATCGGCAAGCAGACACTTGGAGGTGAGATGTGATGAGCTGGTATTTGGTGGTGATATTTTCTGTGATAATAATGCTGTCATTCAGGGTGGGGATTATCTTGTCTACCTGCAGCTGCCTAAACACCCTCTGTCCAGTCAGACCATGCCTTCAGCTGCCTCAACAGCCACTGTGGAATAAAGAAGCTCAGCCAGAGAATTGTTGCCTCTTGAGATAGATGTGTGTGATAGAAACCCCCACGGAGTGACTCATCCCATCAGTCTCTTTCCATTGATTATTGAGGGAAACTGGGTGGTGATCTCAGGTCAGACTAGCCAGGACTACACCAAACTGGTCAGAGTTGAGCAAGATGGAATCCATCTGAGCTCATTCTGTTTCTAGCTTCATCTGTCTGCACGCCTTAAAAAAACCAATGCTTTCAAATCTTCACTGGTCCATGCATGGATTTGGTAGTGCTATGAGGAAGGATAAAACCTAAATCTTTCTCACTGGGAGAGAAGCCACTGGACTGAGGATTTGGTCTGCACAGGAGGAACAGGAGTGTAGGTTCTGAGAGGCCTGAGAGAGCCTGAAGCTTGCAGAGATATTTCACTTGTTTAACTCATGGCAAAGCACCTGCCACCAATCAGAGTGCTTGTTTAAAAATCTTAAATTTTCTGTGGAAAGGAAATATGCCCTAACATAAGCTTGAGCTTGATTCTGTCAATCAAAATGGGGTTTGTTTCCTTGCTCATGATTCATTCCAATTTCTTCAGTCTTCTTGACCTTTAGTTTTTAAAAATGTTCTGATCAGAAATTACTGATATACTTTAATCCAAAAAAGTAATTTTGTACTTTAAACATGCAATTTTGATGGTAATAGAAATAGAACCTTTTCTCCTGATTCATGATAAACACAAAATCTTTCAAGCCCGGATATGCCATAGGAGAGGAATTCTATTTCCCATCCAGCTGTAGTTAACAGCAGTTTCACTGCAGTACTTTTAAATGCAGTAGCTGAGGACTACTGAGTTATCAGTAAATCAGTTTTGCTCTGTTGAAGTATTGAAAGCTCCCTTTAAGACTTGAGTTTTCTTTCGCCTGGAAATGAGAAATAAAGAATTGTGTTCATGAATGCTACAGCACTGCACATGCAAAATCTTTGGATGTCTCCAGCACATGACCAGTGAGTCTGGTATTTCTTGAGTGTGAAATTTGCTGCAAACGCTCCTGTAATTGTTCTGGGATGCTCTGGGATCATCGGGTGCATCCTGAGCATCTTGGCTTTATACATTATGCACAGAGTCCTGTAATTGTTATGCAAAGGAGCCAAACTCTCAGGGAGCCTCACTGGGATGTCTGCAGTCCATGCTGTGTGCATGCTCACTCCAGACTTGAACACAATGGGTTTTCAGGGTGCTGAGGGTGTAAACATGGTTTTTGTGCAGGGATTCTCTGCTGAAGGAGGCAAGGTTTGCCTAGGAAACATTACAAACCTGTACCCCTCTCTCTTGTTCCTCTTTTCTTCATTGTGTCAAGCAGATTAACATGATCTTTTCCAACAGGGCGGGCATCACTGGAGCTCATTGTAGTGAGTTTAAATCCTGGATGAGCACACCCCGTGGGACAATGGAGGAGAAGAGGAAGAACAAAAATGAGTGGTTCCTTTATCCTGACAGATGACTTCAGTCTGGCACCCTGAGAAGCCCCCAGAGGAAGGCTGAGCACTGTGCTCCACAGAGCAGTGGCAGAAGGTGGCTGCAGTCAGAGCAGCTCACAGCAGTGGTGTCTGTGGGACAGCATGGTTTCACTCTGCCCTGTAAATCACTTTGAAATTGCAGCTTAAGATGCCCAACTCATTTGTCAGAGCTGGGGCAGTTTGACACACGAGAGACTGGGCTGGGTGACTGGAGATCTAGGCTGTAATTCCTGGTCCTTCATCTTAATGTCTGTGTTGGGTCATTTCTGAGAAGATTATTTTCCTGGCTGATTTGGATAACTGCTTTGACATCTGCAGATGAATATGATTATTGAGTTCAATGTCAACCTTGTTTTTCTAGAGATTTAGCAAAACAACCAGGAGACATGACTTAGTAGAACCAAAAAATTGGTGAAATATTGCTTCTGAAGGAAGCTATTCCAGACTCTCTAATATATTGTGTTTACTTTTTTTTTATTTTTTAATTTCCTTTCCTTTCTCTTATTTTTTTTCTTGGATAGAATTAACCTTAATTATGACTATTTTACCTATAAAACTACCTGTACCTGCCAGATATTAAAATGTTAGCATGGAAATTTTAGCAAGGAAAATTTAGGATGAAATCCTGACTTGGTCATAGCTGATAAAAATCAGTGGAAAGATAATGGATGATTACACAGTGGAAGAAAACCACAGGTGTAATATTTCATCATTGCTAAGAAGAAAAATTTGACATATTACTGCCAGTTTGGAAGTTTTTCAGTAAAACATATGAATGCCGGATAAGAAGAGTACAATTATATTACCCTTGCAATATATGGTTCAGTTTTTAAGAGGATAAAAATTTGCAGCTCAATTATGATGAGAAATGTATTTCTTCTGGAGTAACCAATAGTCCAGGGACTGGATCACTTCTGTGGGATGGCCCTGCACTGCCTTATTGAGACGGACACTTGGAGTGCAGGTTCACAGCTAATACTTAGTGTTCTCACTTAGACCAGCACATGTGATATTAAATGTTTAAGTAGCATTGTGGCCTAGGCTTGTTTTCCATGTGTCAGGTGAGTCCTTTTACCATTGGATGAGGCTATTGTGGCCTGCAGCTTCTCCTTAAGCTTTTCATTAGACATCCGTTCTGGTACACAGCAAAAATATTTTAATATAACCTCTTGGAAATTTTAGGGGATGGAAACCTTCTCTCAGAGAAGAATAAATATAAAATATATATTTAGAACTGTGTGTGGCTTCTGTATTTTCCTCATATAAATGGTAGCACACTCTTTATTCTCTTAGCAACCTTGTCTAGTGCAAGATGTCCTTGCCTTTGTCAGGGAAGCTGTAACCAGATGATCTTTAAGGTCCCTTCCAACCCAAACCATTCTATGATTCTATTCAAAATTAACATTTCTAGGTTATACCTTCATTTTGGGCAGACAGGTTATCGATCATATGATCTGAAAAATGGTGGTGAGACCTTAAGATAGGGCTTTAGCTGCAGATTTTCTGGGTCAAAGCACGTGTGAGTGGCTTTCCCAGCTGCATGGGAGACTCCTGGAGCGTGCACACCTGGCAGAACACGCAGGAGGCAGCTGTGCTATCACTGCCCTGGTTTCCCTACATGATGCAGCAAGATGTTGGCCAATACCTGGAGCTGAAGAAGGGTATGGAACATCTTCCCCTCTTAGTCTGGGAGAAAGCTGTCAGTTCCTGCATTAGGAGTCCTTGTGTGCTAAAGGACAGTGCAGCTGTGTCCCTTGAGCTGCAGCACAGCTGCACCCTCTGGCACCTGTGCGCTGACATCCCAGCACGCCTGTCCTTGTGAAAGCACTTTGCTTTGTCACGGCAACAGACAGTGCATGGAGCCTTCGAAGGACTGCAAGGGCAAGGTGTCCTTTACTGCCTGTCTGCAGGGCAATGCAGACTGTGGTATGTGCTAATAACTGGGATTTGTTATTAGTGCCCGGGGCAGAGATTTCACAGAGTTGCGCACTTGGCCAGTGGTGGGCCCGGGATGACAGGAGAAGACCAAAGGGTGGAGCACATACTCACGTAGGCAGCAAAGCTCCTGGGTGCAAACAAGCTTTTTGTGCATGGCCACTCACCTTGCAAGGTCCTTGGCAGTGCAGAGAGGAGGGAGTGCTGAGCAGCTGCTGGTGCTGCTCAGGAACAGTCAATGAGCTACTCGCACTCAGAGGTGATGTTCAACCTGCTTGGTTTGCCCCTCTATGGATTCAAGGCAGGTTCCTCAAAAGCTCTTTGAAGGAGCAGCCCCATGAAATAGTGAGCAACAAGGGTCTGCTTTTTAATACCATTTTCCTTGGGGAAAAAGCAGCTCTGGACCAGGCAGGGTCTTGGTTACTTCTGTCTGCACCTAGAACGTGCAGGCTGGCTCACTCCAGGAGTTACCTGGGTAAACCCTCATGGTGCTGGTAAGCTGTGGTTTAAAACACTGCACTCACCAGCCAAGTCCTCAGCCATGGCTTTGCATCTAAGTTTTCTGTGGTAATCTAACAACAACCTTGAACTTTTCAGAAAGGGTTGAGAAATACCTTGAAGTTCAGGTCCTTTAGTCAGCTGAGTCCTTTCCAGGGCTGCGTTCTCAGCAGCAAGAGTCTGCTTTTTCTGAGGTTATGTGTGTCTAACACAGAGAACCCATGCTTGTTTCAGCATGTCAGCAAGACCTGGCAGCCTTTCACACATGACAGTGAGTCACCCTTGAGCAGGAGAGAGTGAGTCAGAAAGGGCAGTTGACAAGCTTTATTTATCACTCTCCTGTTATTTGGCCCAGGAGAATTTTATCCTGAAAAACCCACCCTTGCTAATGATAGGCAGAGCTCAGACATATCATATGACTACTGGCTTTTTTCCCCCCCATAGGTTTTACATGCAGTTTCATATCAGGAAATCGTGACAGTTGGCTATTTGCAAGAATTTTTATTTTTCAAGGAGTTCTGAATGTATCAGCTGTATTGGAACAACTTGCCTGAGCTAGGGTCACCCTAAAGAGAACAAACTGAAATGCCTCTGAGTGATGAGAAGAGCCTGGGGGCGTTTACAGAGCTCCCATTTACTTTCTTCTCTTAGGGCTGCTTTGCTCAGAGCTTAATTGAATGCTGCTAGCACGGCCTAGTGTCTTGACTCTCTTTTGATTATGGTTCTGCCACTCACAGGCTCCATATAGGGTGTGTCAGGCTTTCCAGTCTAAGTATCTATTTTCAGAAGTTGTATGGCTCTGTTGTAGAAATTCATTCCAAGCAGAACATTGGCAAGAAAAGTTGCAACTCAGAAATGGAAAAAGAGACAGAAGAAAAGAAAAAAAAAATAGTCTGCCTGATGATTAATTAAGGAAATTCTGTCCTTGAGAGTTTCAGACTTTGCAGCTGTGAGAAAGGGGGCAGTGTAGCAAGGGAAGGCAGCTGGATTTGGGGTGACCATCATGTAATTGGGTCTCTGGAGATATGGAAAAAAGTGAAGTGAGCTCAAATCCATTTTACTTGTATTGCTGGGGGTTTGGAGCAGCAGCCTATGAAGGCAGCACCCATTGTGCTCAGCAGGTTCTCTGTGAGACAGCATGGCAGGAGCTGGAGGTCCTGCAGGCTCCCTGTCTCCAGTCTGTCTGGTTCAGACTGTTCTTCTTGTCCTGTTAGGGGCCAGTACCCCGATGTACATGGAATACCAAGGCAGTCTGAACAGGGCATTTTTCTGTGCAGGCCAAAACCAGCATTTCATCAGCAAAGTAACAGTATTTGTCCATTTTTGCTTGGAATCGTGGAGACAATCATAGTGCTAAGCTCTAGTGAGACCAGTGAACTAACAATTCTGTATGTGTTAAGGAACGTGGCTGTTTGTCCCCAAAAATGGGGATTCATTTTTGTCCCTAAGAATGGGTGCTGCAGCAGTTAAAGATGCCATCATGTTTCCTGATCCCACCAGTATTTCCTCTCTGCCTGGGGGAAGATTATTTTTTAGCTTGTCCATTTAGCCCCCCTCATGATAGACAAAGCACTCTGACAGAACTCTAAAGATGCTTCTTATTGCTCCTGTTTATTCTGTGGTTTGTCTCCCTTACCCTCTCAAAGCCAAAACTGCACCAACCAACCAGCCAACCAACAAACCATCCTCCACTCAAGGAGGACCATTAGCTGCTCCTTTGTACAAACACAGCTGCACCATCACCTCACTTGCTCCTCACCTGGGAATGGGTGTGTTGCTTGTATTGCTTTTTTACCTGCAGGTGTACTGCAGGAAAGAGCAGCAGTCAAACTGGAAACTGGATCAGGCAGTGATTTGCTGCAGGAAGAGAGGTTGTCAGTCTGGATTTCCTTAAAATCTGGATTTCCTTTCTGGATTTACCTGCTTCCAAATGTTGGTGATATGTGCTCCTGTGCTGGCTGGGACTAAGATCTTCATCCTTTAAAGAAACTGCACTGGAAGGACCACAAATTAGTTACAGCTCCTGTGGCTCAAACTGAATTGTAAATATCTGCAGAGAGATTTTTACAGCTTGAAGGAAATAAACTAACTGCAAGTTGAAGAATTTCAAGATGTTCTTACCCTAATTCTTCTTCCATGTGAAAGAGATCATACTAAGGCTCAAGGAACAGGCTGTAAGTATGCTGTCACCTGTCACAGCCTTTCTATTTGGAAGAGACAATACTTGTATAAATCTAGTGTATTTCTTCCTGTGATCTTATCATTTACAGAAGAATAAACAGTCTTTTCCCCTTTCCTTGAATACAGCAGAAACAAACACAAACAAGTCACTTCTGGACACAAATTCCCAAGTCTGCTGGTCCTGATGAAGTCTGACCTCAGACTGGTTTCCTTCTGTGTGGCTCCTTCCTTTTTTCTCTCCTATCTGAAGCCAAGAAAAGCACATCAACCGTGACTGTATCTGGGCAAGCAAGGAAGTCCTTGACTTTGTGAAGGAAATGGGAACTGGACCTTTGAGAGGGCTTCCATTGTTCATCTGTCTTTACTGCACTGGAAAAGAATAGTTATTCCTTCTACTGAAGCCGACAGCATACGCAAGACGTGTTTGTAACTATAATGGGATGTGTGGGGATTGTGGATTAAAGCCTTGCCCCAAGGCTATTATTATCATTTTTCAGAGTAATAACCAAGAGATGAAGGTGCACCATCTAATTTAGGAGTTTCAGCAAGTCATCTAGACAGTGCCTGGATCTCCATACTGATTGGATTGGGAGACACAACAGTACTGCAGACCTGGGTAGGCAGGGTACTGACCCACCCATCGCTGCTTTGTGCTTAGGCACTGTAAGAACTCTAACAGCTGAAGTGCTGTGATGGCTGGATATGTGCATTTTAGAAGGGGGAGGGTAAGATGTGAAAGACAGTTATGCTCTGCACAGAGAGGAGCAGCCCAGCATGGAATTCTGCTATGGACTGTGCGATGGCCAGGAGCAGAGGGAAGGCCAACACAGAACACCATGGTAACTACTTGCTACAGATCACCTGGCCAAGAAGACAAAACAGATGAAGCCTTCTCTCACTAATGGAAGACTCATTGTATCAAGCTATAGCTTTTGTAAGATTTATTGCCTCATCTAAAATCTGCTGAGCAGGAAACACAGTTGGGCAAGAAATCCAGATTTCTGGAGAGGATAAGGGATGATTTCTTGACACAGCCATGCTGAGTAGGGGGATGCTGTGGCTGATTTGCTACTCACAAACAAGGAAGAAATATCTGGGATTGTGATGGTCAATCTCAGCCTTGGAGAAGCCAAGCAGTGGTAGAATGTAAGATCATGAGAATGCAGAGGTAGGTGAGCAGCAGAAAAATGACCCTGGGCTCTGGAACACCAGGCTTTGGCTTGCTCAGGAAACCAGCAAGCAGTTTGTCATGGGATATTGCTGTGAAGTGTACAGGGATGTTTAGGGTGGATGATCTTCAAGGGCCATCTCCTCAAAGCCCAGGCATGATCCCCACTGTCATTCAGGAGGGTAAGAAGGCAGTGCATGAGGCCAGGGTGTACAGAGAGCTACTGACTAACACATAAAAAGGAAACACATAATGGGAAGAAGCAGGGACAGGCAATCAAGGAGCAGTGCAGAACTGCACAGGATGGGATTAAGAAAGCCAAAACTGGGCTTGACCTGATAGCTGGTGATGATGGGGAGAGCAACAGGAAGGGCTTCTACAGGTACATTAGTAGTGAAAGGAAGGCCAAGAAAATTCCTCTGCTGAATTCCCCAGAAAAGTGCCTTAAGTTGTGCGACATTGAATGTAGCATGTCCTAAATGCCACAGAACCCCCAAATCACCCATGTGACAAGGGAGTCTAAATGAGAGGGTGGTAGGTAGTAGTAGTGGTCCAGGAACCAGAGCTGCCAGGGAGGTCTCTAACCTGTGGTTGTGAGGATTACAGGGTTTAAGCAGCACTCTGCTGCTCCACTCTCATCTGCCACCCTTCAGGTGTGCTGTAGGTACTGCAGTTCCTCCTGTCCTGAACCTCCCAGTGCTCACTCAAGGTGTGGCTGAAGGACTTCATGAGTCCCTAACAGATCTAATAAGAGTCCTGGGTGAGCTGAGACATCTCTGAAACTGAATCTACATCAACATGACCAACTGTGGCAGCTGATAGTGGATCTGTTCTTGTCTCACAGAGGTTACTGTGGCAGCAGAGGAAGTGAAGGATTTGCCACTTAGGAGTTTGCAGCAGACAAGCTCTCTGAAACACACCCCAAGCAGACTTTGGATTTCTTGTTTTGCTTTTATTTCTCCCTGAATGGCTGCTGCTTCAGATGTTGCACTGTTGCTGGTTCAGCAGGTTCATACACACAGAAGGGCTGCCATAACTGCTTCAGGATTAATTTGGGTTTAATCAGTGTTTTGGACATGTTAACATTTTTTATTTCAACACTATTGCAGAAGAGTTTTGCTGGAGGCTACTTAATCCTCTGGAGACTTCTGGCTGGAAGCACAAACAGATTTTCCAGGCCTGAAGCAGCAGATGTGTATCTGGACAAGCAAGACACTACATCCCCTGCTGAGTACATGGAACCATGAATGTCCTGGAGCAAAACTCACAGTATTTCTGAACCATCCTGTGGATGATGAAATCTGGTGGAGCAAAACCCAATAAGAACTGAGCTTAATGTTGTAGTGAGGATGTAACTTTAAGCAGGACAAAGTTGCATGTGCCTATAAGAAATGAAATAGACAATTTAAATAATCTCTTTGAAGAGTAGTACTTCTTAATGTTGGGTCATCAACTATTGGTTGATGTCCAAATGTCCCAGGTATAATTTTTCAGTAGAAGTTGTGTGACTATAGAAAGATGAGAAACCTAGCTGAGAGCATATTTGCATTAAAATAATTGCTTTCTGTGCTATTCTTAATTTAGTTTCCAAATAGGGATTGATCACTGTGTTACTATCCCCTTGGCATGAGCAGAACTATATTATTTCTAAATTTTTGACCTTCCCTTCACAGTCTGAAATACCTGACTGTTATGATTAGAATACCACTCAAGAGGGGACATTCTCTTCAAAGGGAAAACTGATGTACTACACTGAGCAGAAGGTTAGTTGCAAAGAAGAAGTTGCAGAGAATTTGGGTAAAAATCCAGGAATCTAGCTTTAATATCATGAGGAATTTACTGCTTAAAAGGGCTTACATGTAATACAATAACTAATGCAGGATGAGAATTGTCTTTCTTTCATTATTTTGTAATTGGAAAAGATCATTAAAAGATTCCTTTCAAAATAAACGTCACTGTACCAGGGTGAGCAAAACAGATGAACTGGCTTAGAGTTTTGGATTTCTTGAATGTTCTACTTTAAAATAGAACAAACAGAGAAAAAATGAATCAGTGGAATAGTAACTTTGTAGAGTAAAATAACATAAATCAAGTGCTAAGAAGACATTTACAAACACCATTATAAATGCCAAAACATTGTTGTAGCTTTCCAGTTAGTTCTAAATGTGAATCTTTTCAGTTCCATTGAAGATCAGGAACTTGTCCATGTATTGTATTTTGACAAAACACTTCTCTGTGGCTCTCATCTGAGGTATCATCCAAGCCAAGCTCATCCTTGATGAGCTAATATCAAGGGAGTCACATGCTAGGAGTGTGGCTCTTTCAACACCCATTGGTGTGGGATCAAATTGGTATTTAATTGGTCCAGTTTGCAGAACACACCCCTGGCTCTCACTCAAGGCCTCCCACTGCATCAAAACATGGACATTATGGACCAAATTGGTGAGATACATTGACTTAGCCCAAATCTTTCTGTCATGCTCTCAGTGAGATCATCTGTATGTTTTAGTTCCCTTGTGCCAGCCATAGGTCTCCTCTAGGGGTACAGAGCATGGGTGAAACCCCCAAAGTGGGCCCTGCCAGAGTGGGCTGCTGAAGACACCTTGTGACTGCGAGGGAGGGAGAGAGAGAAGAGTCCATACAGGTGCTGGCAATTTTACCTGGGATCTTAACAGCTCTGAGAATGTTGGCAGATGTTGGATATTGAGCACTGCTACTTGCACTGTGTATATAAGTGTTACTATCTTGGAGGAACAGAGAGGAGCCCCATGGCTTCTGAAGCCACACAAGCTTTTTGCCTTTAAAGAGAAGACAAGGGCCCTGGCTGGAAATAGCCACTACATGACAGCCAGTGGAAGGTACTGTCAGTGAACAGCATGGAGTTATTTTGGTCTCACACAATGCATTACCTTTGCTATTTATCCTTGAGTGTCTTTTCCTAGCACTGTGTTTATTTATACTCACACAGCTATAGCCCCCTCGGTGGCAATGTCAATAATTCTCAATGCAATGCCACTTGTAGTGGTGAGCAAAATGCAGGAGCTGGTGGTCCCTGTCAGTGCCAAAGTGTCCAGGGACAACAGCAGTGAACCAGGGAACTCTGTAATTCTTGGCTTGCTCTTACCTGGAAAACAAACAGAAGGAAGGAGATGGAGCTCAAAAAGGCAAGTCACAAAGGCATCCCCATAAAGGCTTAGTGGTTTTGCCAAGAGAATTAAAATGTTTTACAAGGAATCAAGTCAGTTTATAGGAAATTTGGAGATCTATGTATGTCAAAGGTTCCTCATCCTTACAAGGCAAAGCGGTTGATACTGCACTTTTTAAAGGTAGTTCCTGAGCTATCCCAGATCAATTCACTCAGTGATGGTATTCCAGATTGGCAAAAGGGAAATTCTTTGTGTCCAACAACATATCATTTTACTCTCTTCAGGAAAGAGGTGATTCTGTGAGAGAGGGGATTCAACAGACTCAGTTAATATTTACATCAAAGAAATGAGCTGGTCCTTTTACTGACCTCTGTGAAATGAAGCGGGATTTGTTTGAGCAGGGCATTTTAAAGGTTTAAAAAAATCCTATTTGATAATACTATGCAATAATCAAGGCACACACAGCATCTGGACATGTATGCTCCGTGGTAAGTGTGCATGCCTGTTTAGAGGGGCAAAAATTTCCTGGCACCAATGAGAGTGATACCTCAGGGCTTTCTGAGGATTAAGCCTTGGTTCCCTGTGCTGACATTCTCCATAAAGGTCAGTTAGCTTTTCCCATGTTCCCTCTCAAACTCTCTGACATTGTGTCCTTCTCCTTTGCTAAAGATGATTCAAGCCCTGGAATATGCCCTTGACTAAGGAGCTATTTTGGTTTCAGAACCAGCTGTTTTTCTGGTGCAAATCATTGTAGCACTGATTTAAGTCAAATGAGATGAGTTTGGCTTTGATAGTAAAACCTACACCCTCCTCCCAGGTGGGTCTGTCATGCCTACAGTGCTAATGCCCCCAAGAGCAATTCCTGTCCCCCTGCTCCAGCTCCATTGCCACCTGCATGGATGAGCCTCTCCTTCAGCCCTCAGGCTTGCCAGAGCTGTGATTTGCTTGTTTCTTGGATCAAATCACATTCATCTCTGAGAGGATTCTTACATCTCATCCCTCCCTTCCTTCATGGTCAAAGAAATCTCCCTCTTGGTCCATGTCTCATGTAACAATATAGGAGAACCAACCAACCAAAACAGAGTGGGGGGCTTTAATTAAACATATCTTCATTGTATAGCTGGATAACTTGGGGTTTGCAGTATCTGGTGAGTAGCCCAAGGTCATAAAGAAAGTCTGTGTCAGAGCCTGCAATTATATCCAACGTTCCTGAATCTTAGACCCTTATCTCAGTCATTAGAACACCTATAACAGCTCTTTTCTGCACTTCTCCCTGCATGTACTAATGAATAGTGCATATTTAACAGTTTCAGTCATTAACTCTTTATTTTGTACTCAGATGCTGCCAGAAAAATCCATGTTTTTCCTCTACTAAGGCAATGGAAACATATACATCTAATGATATTTTCCTTCTTCAGCCAGTGGACCAGCAAAGCTTTTTCTGTTGCTGCATTTTCCTTAGTTCTTGAAATCAGCGCTGAGACAAGTCCATTTGTGTGACATGTGCTTATAAATTGGGACCATGAATATAAAATCCAGACTTCTTAGATCAGTCTGAACATACCAGACATTCTCTAGGTCAGTATTTGGTAAAAGCTGTCACAGACAACTTACAGCGCAGGAGTGGATTTCATACATATGACTTATAATCTAGTTTTAGTGTAGGAATATCTGAAGCATGTATCAGTGACTCATTTGTTCAAACATTGAGACTTGAAGTGAGAAAGGGTCTTGCTGATTGTGTTTCTGTGCTTTCTAATATGTGTCATGGAAAAAACTGACTGTCATGCCAAACTTTGCCTCCAAAAAGGTCATATTCCTTTAGCACCTGTTGATTAACACAATACCTGAAACTCCCTTCCCTACTGTTAATTATTAAGCATGATTGAAACCTATCTGTGTATTTCTAATAGTTGCTGGAATGCTGAGATAGTAGATATTTACCTGTTCTGGCCTGCTGGGCTGGAAGAATCCAGAAGTAGTCATTTGTTTACATTAAGATTCCCATTCTGATGAAGTTTTCCCAGAAGACTCAACAGTGTTATATGTCCTGATCAGCACTGTGCTGCTCTCCCAGACCTCCTCAGGGCTGGTTAGTTTTTGTCATTTCAGTCTCTCAGGACCTTTTCTAGTAGAAAACCTCTTACACCTAGGAGGAAATGTCACCTAGTGGGGATTATGTGACAGTGACAGGCTGGAGTGGCAGTGCTGTGGATGGTGGAAAACTGATGGGTCGTGATCCTGTGGCAAATTAGAGGCTGAAAATGCATGAGCTACCCAGTGGAATGGCATGGAGTTAGATGACACCCTGGCTTTCCCTCCAAGACCCTATAGTCCAGAGGTAGCTGTCCATGGATGATGGTGCAGGAGGGCAGAGGCACAGAAGGAAAGAGGCCATGACCTGGTGCCACAGAACGTGCACTATGAGCTTATCTGCAGAGGAGTTTGGATGAAGAAGTCTCACCTTCAGTCACAAAAGTTGCTGGATTGGGTCAATGAAGACATGCAGGGCAAGCTGTGCCCTCGTGGGTGCTCATGTCAGCATCCACCATGGCAGTACAGCAAAGCAAAGCTCTGTGGATGTGGAGAATACATGTTGGAGCCAGTCACATCAGCTCTCTCCAGGCTGCCAGGCTTGTTATGGCAGAAATGCAGGATTTCTGCAACGCTGCTCAAGGTTCATGGGCTTTTCAAGAGAATTGTCAATGCAGACCAGTGCTGTTGTCACTGAGTGAAAAATGGTGTGGAGGGAACATAAAATAGCAGGTTAGAATTTTATTTCCAAACTGGAAAATGAATATTTGCCTTGTGATTTGCCAGCTTAAACTTTATGTGCACATTGCTCATTTTTTTTCATTATTGCTATAATTCAATTGGAATTACTTTTGAAAAAATCAAACCAAAATCAAAACACCATATCAACCTTTCAGTTCTGTTATTCAAAAGAAAATTTGTTAGCAGGATATGTGCACTTACTAAATTAGAATGTTTATTAGTTACTCATTTACTCCCTCAACTATGAGAGGAAGTTTTCTTTTTCTCTTCTTTCCCAATCAAGTTCTGTCTGGGAAAGCTGATAAAATCTCACTTTTAAACTGCAATTTCTCCTCTTGTTTTTAGCAGACTTGATGATTGCAAATGAAAGGTGACCACAGAGGGAGAGGCTAAAGTGTCACTGCTGTACAGGCTGATGATCATTAGTCACTGTATATATTGGGAAAGGCTCCTCATAATTTTATATGCCATAAAAATAGGTTTTGCTCCGAGTCCACTAAATTGCTGTTTCAGCTGGATATTTGTTGCAGCTTGCTGCATTACAAAATCTTTGGTCATCGGGATAGTATTTCTGCAGCATGGGTGAGAAGTCATGGTAGTAGCTCTAAAGCTTTATTAGGAAGAAAGTTCCACAGTTACTGTTTAGAATGGGATAAACTAGGAAGGGAAGATAGTTTATTTGTTAGAAATGCCAACACTGTAATTTTTTTCTTTTTTTGGACATCCTTTCTACTGGCATCATATATAAAGACCTTTTCAGCAGGGGCTTTCTATATGTAAAATACCATAGGTAGAAAATGTATGGGAACATCCTTTTCTAGCTTTCCCTTCCAAAGGAAAGCATATAAGTTAAGCTTTACATTTTCTGAAATGTTGCATGCATGTGGATGTGGAATTGAACATGCTAAGAGCTCTGTGAAATATTTCCCATGCTGCTATAAATATACACACTTTACTGACAAGTTGCATTATTGACAACATTGTTGTCTACTGTACTCATTTAAAAAATAATGGTTTTGTGTAATTCTCAGCAATATGATACAAACATAACCCCTGTAATGAAAACTGGTTCAAAAAGGGACTGAAGACCTCATTGTTTGGTCGAATATATAATCTGCTGACTGCTCTGTTCAATTTGGGCTTCAGACTGTAAACTCCTGGGTCAGGTTTTTTATAATCTTGGTGTGAGCTGACTGATTGAAGCACAGACAATGGAAGGGCAAGCCAAAGGCTCCAGATCTTACTGGCATATTGTTATATCAGATTCCCACTTTTAATTTACAGAAAAAATACATGTTTAACTCGTGAGATGGGGAAGAAGAACATAAACCTGTGATTTTAATGAGGACAGATGGCAGTCTGAATCTGCAGCACCTGGAAACAGAGAGCCAAGAGATGTGAACCAACAGATCCTCCCAGAGAAGTGTGAATTTCCAGACCTGTCCTTCACTCACACCATCAGTTCTATGCTTCCCAATTCCCAATTAAGTAAGGGGAACTGTAAAATATAGAGGAGAGAGATGATCTCAGCTCTTTCTGAGTAAAGCAGAGATTGGCACAGCTGTGGTGACAGCATTCCCCCTTTGTGCTACTGATGTGCTCTTTTTTTTCTGAAGAAATGGTAAGATTGCCTCTTTCAGGATGGAGGATGGGTCCTGTTTAAGAAACTTCCTACCTTGGGGTAAGAGTGGGGAAGGAAACATGTGGGTTGCACAGCACTAACATTTTTCTCTTAAACTATTTTATAAAGAAAAAAATGCACTCACTGAGACCTATACTGACAATAAATGTCTCACTTTGAAAACTGTGGTAAACTGTGGTAGATTTTCCCGATTTTCCCTTGAAAAGATAAGTGATTCCTTTTTTTTTTTTTTTTTTTTGGTAATTTAGAGTGACTCAAATTATTGGTATGAAACAGCTTGATTTACTCAAGGCATTTTTATGTCTGCCCTCTGAAAAATGTTACTTGTCTAATTTATTCAGCTAATTCAAACTAGGAAATCTGCCAAATTCTTGAAAATCCTCCAGTGACAGGAAATTATTATACTGTGACTTCTCTAAGTCTAATGATGTTTTTATTTAGCTTGCTCATAGCTTTAGACAGTAGACAGCAACTTGCAGTTCTGACTGATGGTTTCTTTGGCACTCGGATAACTTTGGTGTATTTGAGGCATTAGGACTCTCCTGTCAGAAAAGCAGGCAATGACACACAGCTCATTCAAAGGACAATTCTTTGATGTCCTCTGTGACCCAAACAAGCAAGGACTGGCCTCACCCACAGGCCAGCCTGTGCTTATCCAAGCTGCTTGCTCCATCCATTTCCCCAGTGCTAACGGGCTGTGGGAAGGAGGACACTGTGTTCCCTAACCTGCTTCCAGCCTCTTCCATGCTGGCAAAAGCAGGAGTTTGAGTGTGGCTGCAGCAATGTTCTCTCTTATTGCTGCAGGTTTCAGTCTGAAGGAAGTCTCTGATGGCCAAATGGCTCATGACATTAAAAAATACACACTTTTTGAGTCTATGTGGACACAAAGGCATTTCATAATAACACTTCTTATTTTTCAATAACACTTGACTGGCATACTCTTCTTCAATGCCAGCACACTCATTCTGGTTATGGCAGACTTCTGCCTAAGAAATGCCAATAAAGAGAGTTTATTTATTAATACTGCCTGGTGACAGCAGGGCTTTTAATGTTCTGATCCAACACTAGTGAACTTCTATTTAAGTTGCTGTATTTTCACCTAATCCTATTTGTAACTTGCCAGGTGTAATTTATCTTAGCACTATCTTAGGTACTTTACAGAGTTTATAGTACATGCACTTTTAAACTGCACTGAATTTACTGCATTGAATTTACCCCAATGCTAAAGCAGATAATGAACCACTGCACAGCTACTTTTCAAACTTATTCTTCAGAACTAAAGGAGGTTCATATTTACTTTTTGATGCTCCCAACTCATTGAGTCTGAAATTCTGGCTTTCTGTTCCAAATTTGGGAAAACAATAGGAATTCTCTGTGAGATCTGTGGTTTGCTTCTGTGTTTGAGTATGCAGAACTATTCAGTGTCAAGTCCCTTTTTTTACCCTTGCACATGAGTATCGATATTTAGTGAAGGTCTCATTTTTAGCCGATACAGAAGACACATTTGCATCAAAGTATCAAGTGTGCACAGAAAAATGAGACCTGTAACCAGGAATTTCAGTTCAATTTCCTTATGCAGACAGTTGCCTAAACAGGAGTTGGCTGACTGGAATGGTTCTCTGATGGTGAGCAATTAATCCATTAATATTTTAATAAATAAATTTCAGAATACAAGAGCTGCAGACAATCAGAATTATATTTTACAGGGATATTTGCCTGTGCTTATATCCTCAAGTGATGGAGGCCTACAGAACATAACCAGTGTTTCACTAGAAAGGGTTTCCTGTTAAATGACTCCCTGAACAGATTATTTTGTGTTAGGACTGTCTGATCAGCATCACACTACTTATGTGGAGAAAGAGATGCTTTTGTGAAGGGATCATGATTGAGGGAAGCTATAAAAGAGGAGTAAAAAATCCCAAGTGACATGAAAGAGGTGTGATGGGAGCAGCTCTTCATCACTGACTATAGCACAAAAACTCAGGTTTGCCAAGTGAAATGTTTGGGCCATTTTTAAACTTTTTCACATGCTACCCAGGTATATTGTGACACACCTCAAAGCACCAGATGTTGTAGTTCTTGAAAGCACACACAGATAAAAAATTGATTAAAGAGATTAAAAAATCTGCTAGTGAGTATGAGCCTTCAGCTGGTGAATCCTTAAGTTGCAGATTGCTAGAACCAGGAGGACACATCTATTTTTACTTTGCTTACATCCTTCTTAAAAGCACCCACTGACAAGTCATGCATCTTCAAGTGGTGTGTTGGCAGGGGCAGATGTTCAGAGCAAAATAGTTGCTCACAGCTTCCAGCTTATGAGAGACTTCCTCAAGTGGTGGTAGCTTCTGGATCTTTGGACTTTTCCTGTGCTACTTTCTTGGAAGATTTTCTAAGAGACAGAATTTGTGTTTTCTGCTGTCCTCATGTACTAAGAATTGTATCAGGCACAGATCCTGGGAAAGTAACTGGGAAAGCCACGGGGTCTCTGCCACATACTCAGGAATCAAGCTGAGCCATCAAGTGCTATCTCTGGACAGCAGTGATGTGATTTAGTAGATGCCAAAATCTTTTCTTCTCAGAATGTTCCCCCAAAGCTTTTTCAATTATCATTATTGATGCATTTCATGAAAACAATGTGAAGAAATAATTACAAAATACGCAGAATAAAAAAAAAAAAAAAGAAAAAAAAAGAAAACAGATGGAAAATCAGAAAATCAGCTCAGCCTGAACTTTGGGAGCACTGCAGCTCCTCGACGATTTCATTTCCTTGGGTGCCCTCTTGTGTCCATCACCAGTGTAGCCAAATGCTGCAGTCTGAACTGACACAGACAAAAACCCTCAAGCATCCACTTGATATCACCTTATAAGGTTAATTAATTTTGAAATCCCTTTTTCCACCCCTCTATCTAGTAATCCCATGACTTCATCTCCAAAGTGTAAATTTTCAGGTTGAGTGCATAGTTTATATTTTATCTTGGACTGTCCAAAACCAAAAAAGGCTTCCTCTGCTTGTCTTTTGCCTCAAGTTTTGTGCATTTTCAAACTTCTTGAGTGACTTCACCAACGCTCTTTGGCATGATTTTAAGAGGAACAATTCCAGCTGAAATGCCAGAAAGCTGAGGGTGCTCAGAGAAGCTGATGAAATTAAGGGATTAACCTTTTTTTCACCTCAAATAGGAAAATATTTCCTATGCAGGCTGGTGTGTTGGGAAACTCGATGCCCAGAAAGTTGAGTTACAACTAAAAATCCAGAAAGGCTCTGGTTTTTCTGTCATATGACACTGAATATCTGCTTTCAATCTTTATGTTCATAGAGGAGGATCCATCTCTTGTGGAAGGAGCAGAGCAGGATTCCCTCACACTCCAGGCTTTGTACAGCCCATTTGCATTCTTCCTGATGTTTTAAGAGCAATAGGGAAAAAATACAATTTTCAAGCAAATGAGAACAGTTCCTCTCTTTGAAACCTCAACAACTGAATGTCAAAACCATACACTCACAGGTGGATTGTATTTGATGTTTTTGGAGGCACAGCAGGAAGGAAATTGGTTAGTCTGGGCTAACAGACATCCTGATCGCCACTTTTTGGCACACTTAGGAGTGAAAATAAGAGATATTAAATATGAATAGGTGAAATGGAAAAACAGGTCCTCTCCTCCTCTTAACTACAAGGCCAAAATAATCCAGGGAAAGGAGCTTTGTGAATCCAAATTTTTCAATGATCAGCTCTTACTCTCAGGCTTAGGACAATTTACTGAAAAGTTATTTTTTAGCCTGAATGAACTGACCTAGAGGTTATTAATTCAGCAGGCTGAAGTTTAGTTAATCCTCTGTCAAGCAGAAAGGGCAAAGAACTTAGGAGAAAAATTACTTATATTTTTGGCTGGTAGAAAACAGTCCTGTGGAAATGTTTGAAATATTTAAGGGGCATTGTATATGAAAGCTTTCATGAGTGGGAGGCAAAGGCAGAAGCCTTCTGGACTGGGAACCCATTTTATTTCATCATCATTAACCTCACCTTGTAAGAAGTAAAAGTTAGAACAGACATCCTTCTTCAGTATAACATTAAATGAGATTCTTTCTTTGGACAGCAGCTGCATCTTAGACTTTCAGAAGGACCCTCTGCTGCTCACATTCAAAGTGTAACTCTGAAGTTGTTTGGGACTCACAGAAAAGTCTTGCAACACTTAATTGAAGCACCAGCAGTTTTCAAAGGGATGTAAAACCTAAGTCCTCTTGGGACAAGACTACATTAGTCTCTACCTAAGTGACGTAATAAGAAACTTTTTAATGGAATGATATTTCAAAACTGCTCACTGCAGGATTTCTTGTGTTCGTGCTGGCTTTTGTCAGAGCCTATCAGGGATTGTTTATCAGGAATACAATTTTCCTCTGATATTATCTACACAGTGTATAATTTTGTGAGATCATGCTTGGCTACTGTGGCCCTCATTACCTCACCATCAGCAGGAGGAACTTCAGGAAGGAAATAACCTGCAGAAGCAGAAGGAATCTGGAGAGACCCAAAGCTCTTATTTTAACAGCTACACCTCTGTGAATAGGACAAAAATAAAGAAGACAAACTATGTACATAATGATGCAATCTCCATTATGATATTGCTATTTTTCTTTTCAAAAGCACAAGAACCTTAAGATTTTTAGGCAAATGACATAATTCGAGGCCTTTAAGACGCTCAGCTTTCTGGATGGAAAAAGAAAAATAAAAATCAGTGTCTCAGTGCTTTTCACTCCCTTTTGCTTTTTTATGATGAAGGTGAAAATAAATTATTAATAAATGCATCCGTATTCAACATGTAGTAACACACAAATAGAAGCTGCTGTGGATCTTGAAAGGATTTGAGGAATATTGTTGCACAACCAGTAGTTCTGAACTCCACAAATACCAAAAGCCCTGTTCAATCCCCAGCCCTGCAATAAAGAACCTGACACCCCTCATCCTTTACACAATTTAGACAACATTCTCCAAGACACCCAGCCCTACTAACCATGAGCCAGGGACTCAAAAACAGCACCCCAGGCACCTCTGACACTGCAGATGCTCCACACAGCAGGACTCTCTGAGATCATCAGACCACATTCCAAGCAGCCTCAGACCAAGGCATTTAATTCCATTTTGGTGGAAATTTACTGATATACCCAGAAGTCACTGAAAGGTGTAACTTATCAGCAAATGTTGCTTTCAGCAAGTACAAATGAAATATACACTCCTTTGTAAATTTTCCAGTCTTTGGAGAGATATAAAGTCCTTTCTATACAGTAAATTACTTTTCTCCCCATTCCAGAGGATTTTAATCAGTCATAAACAAATTAATAGACAAGCATACATGATGAAGACACTGTTATTGCAGCACAAATAGGTCTTTTCAGATTAGCTTGCATCACTCCGTTTATGTTGAGGAAAAAAATATTCACCACAGAAGCATCGCTTTTAGAACATAAAGAATTGTATCAGCATAAGTCACCCATATCCTAATTTCCTTAAAATATTGCTGGTGTGAAAGAGGAGCTGCACTCAGAGAATCACAGAATGATTTGGATTGGAATTAAAGATCATTTAGTTCCAACTCCCTACCATGGACAGGGGCACCTCCCACCAGACCAGGCTGTTCAAAGCCCCATCCAACCTGGCCTGGAACACCTCTGGGGATGGGGCATCCACAGCTGTGACATAATTCGAGGCCTTTAAGATGCTCAGCTTTCTGGATGGAAATATACTGCTTTAGTGCATGCCCCAGTGTGCCTCTAAATGAACGAGTCATTTTGTCATTGATTTGACTGATGAATTTGATTGATGAAGTCGATGAATTTGATTATGAATTTGACTGATGCCCAGAGGGTGCTGAGGGCCTGCACAGGTTGCCCAGAGAAGCTGCGGATGCCGCATCCCTGGCAGTGCTCAGGGCCAGGCTGGACGGGGCTCTGACCACCCGGCCTGGTGGCAGGGATCCCTGCCCGTGCCCCAGGAGCCTGGTTCCGCACAGCGCCCGATCCCAGTTCCGCACAGCTGCCGATCCCGGCGCGGGCCGGGCGGGCTGAGGGAGGAGCGCTGAGGGCGGAGCGCTGAGGGCGGAGCGCTGTGGGAGCGGCGGGCGAAGCCTCGCGAGAGCGGGCGGGGCGGCTCCTCCCCGTGCCGGTGCCGGCGAGCGAGGCCTGGCCGGGCCCGGGCCGGGCTGTGCCGGGCAGTGCCGAGCGGCGGCGGCGGCGGCGGCGGCGGCCGGGCCGTCCCGGTGCAAGCGGGCACGATGCCGGGCGGGCGGGTGTGCGGCGCCTGCGGGTGCGCGGAGATCGAGGTGGACGCGGCGCGCGGGGACGCGGTGTGTACGGGCTGCGGGTCCGTGCTGGAGGACAACATCATCGTGTCCGAGGTGCAGTTCGTGGAGAACAGCGGCGGCGGCTCCTCGGCCGTGGGGCAGTTCGTGTCTCTGGACGGTGAGTGCGGCCGGGCAGGACAGGGCGGGGCGGGGCGGGGGGCGGTGTGCGGAGAGGTGGCCTGGGGGCACGGGGAATGGGGTGTGGGGAATAGCGGGCACATGGCAGAAGGGAAAGGGTGCTGGAAGAGGCGTGGGCAGGGGCAGGGTGAAGGGGCTGTGAGTAGTATGGGATCAGGCATAGAGCACAGGGATGAGCTCTATGGACCTGGGGTGCTGATCGACAGCGGCGGAACATGAGCCCAAGGCGTGCCCAGGTGGGTGAGAAGGCCGGTGGCATCCTGGCCTCTGTCAGGAATGGTGTGGCCAGCAGGACCAGGGCTGAGTGTCCCTGTGCTGGGCACTGCTGAGGCCACACCTCGAGCGCTGTGCCTGGTTCTGGGCCCCTCAATTCGGGCAGGACATTGAGGGGCTGGATCACATCCAGAGAAGGGAACAGAGCTGGGGAAGGGTCTGGAGCACAAGCCCACGGTTGTTTAGCCTGGAGAAGAGGGGGTCCTTACCACTGTGCAACTCCCTGACAGGAGGGTGGAGCCAGGTGGGGCTCGGGCTCTGCTCCCAGGGAACAGTGACAGGACGGGGGGACACAGCCTTGTGCTGTGCCGGGGAGGTTTAGGTTGGACATTAGAACTTCCTCATGGAAAGGGCGATTAGACATTGGAATGGACTGGCCAGAACGGTGGTGGAGTTGCTGTCCCTGGAGGTGTTTAAGGAAAGGGCGGTCATGGCTCTCAGTGCCATTGTCTGGTTGATAAGGTGATGGTCAGCAGTAGGTTGGGCTCAAGGATCTTAAGAGATCTTTTCCAGCCTAACTGATTGTGTGATTCTGGGAGTTCAGGGGCAGGGCATGGGGGTGAGGGAACAGTGGGCAGTGTGGGGAAAGGGACAGGGAGAAGCTGTGCCAGAGGGTGGGGTTATGGGGATGCTGCATGGGGGCGTGAGGACAATGTATAGGGGAGATAAGGACACTCTGCTGGGAGATAAGGACAATGTGTAGGGAAGAGGGTGCTGTGCAAAGATTGTGAGGGACAGACTGTGGAAAACTGTGTTGTGCAAAGAAGGGATATGGATGGTGCATGTGGGAGCTAGCACTGCACAGAGTGGAAATGGGAGAGGCAGTGCATAGGGAGGAGAGCGTACTGTGCAGGGCCAGACAGAAATGGGATGGGGGAGCTGGGATGAATAGGAGAAAAGACCTGTGCAGGATGAGAGAGATGCTCTGAGTGTGATGGAACAAATGTGTGAGGGACTAGGACAGGTGTGTGAGAAGGTTTGGGGCTCTGTGGAAGGGCTGGGTGCACAGGAAATGGGGAGGTAGATTTAATTATTTGGGACAGAGATCAGGAAAGGTTGGGTTGGGTGTTTAATGGATGGAGGGAACATGGTGCACAAGGAGGAGAAACAGGCTGGACATGAAGGGTCAAGAGTCTTCTGTCAGTAGTTGGGGTGATTGTGTGAATGCTCTGGAGGATAAAACATGGCAAAAGGCCACATCAAGAAGACACAGCATTTAGAAGGGGAGAGAAGGAAAATGTGTGTGGGGAGGATGTAGTGTTTGAAAGGGGAGATGAAAAATCTCTGTGGGGAATGTGTATAAAGAGAAAGAAACATAAGCAAAAGCATGGGGAAGAGCTTAGCAGTGAAACAAGCAGCTCTGGTGGATTGTATGGCTGTGGGGAAGAAAGAGGAATTCTTTCTCTGGTGGAGAATGCAGCACTGCAAATTGGAGTTTGAGAGTTTACTGTAGGCTAGGAGTTGTCTGATGCCATTCCTGTCTTCCAACTGAGGGTGCTGGCATTAGCTTTTTTATAGCTTATGAGCAGCTCTTCTATCCTTCACTTTTTCCTGTTGTGATGTGGAGATTATATTTTTAAGGGCTTGTTCTGCTTTTTCCCTCCCACCTAAAATTATGCAGGACAGATGGCAATGCAAGCTAGAGCACATTTTGGGATGCCTTTATCCTTAAAAAAAATCTAAAGGAAAAGAGATATGTACCATACTAAGGCTTTTTTACCCTTCTGGATGAGTTGCACAGTACTTTACAAAATTTCTTTAAGGTATAGCCTTTCTTTTTTGTGTACGTCCTGAGATGCTGCTCTTGACTAATCTTTTTTTCCTGGATAGTGCATGAACTCTTGCACTTGTATAGCTATTTAGTTATCTGCTATATGTTACCCTGAAAGAACAAAGTCTCTGCCCACGAAGACAGATAAGCACCCTAAAGCTGATGGGTGTGTAAAAATGAAAATGTGAGTGCAGCACATTCTAACATGGTCATGATGGCTTTACCTGGCTGGCACAAGGTGTGGTTGCATGGGCTTCACTTTGTGTTCACACTGTGCTCTTCTAGCAAGTCCCCATGTGCACTGGTGGGTGTACTTGGGAGAAGTGCTGTTTGTGGAAATGACAGAACAGAACTTTAAAAGCAATGCTCTTTGTAGGTTTGTTAAGTTACTGCAAAGGTGAGTGAGGGTGAGGCACTGTCACAGCTGTGGATGCCCCATGCCCAGAGGTGTTCTAGGCCAGGCTGGATGGGGCTTTGAACAACCTGGTCTGGTGGGAGGTGCCCCTGTCCATGGTAGGGGGTTGGAACTAAATGATCTTTAATTCCAGTCCAAATCATTCTGTGATTCTCTGAGTGCAGCTCCTCTTTCACACCAGAAATATTTTAAGGAAATTAGGATATGGGTGACTTATGCTGATACAATTCTTTATGTTCTAAAAGCGATGCTTCTGTTGTGAATAATTTTTTCCTCAGCATAAACTGAGTGATGCAAGCTAATCTGAAAAGACGTATTTGTGCTGTAATAATAGTGTCTTCATCATGTGTGCTTATCCATTAATTTGTTTGTGACTGATTAAAATCCTCTGGAATGGGGAGAAAAGTAATTTACTGTGTAAAAAGGACTTTGTATCTCTCCAAAGACTGGAAAATTTACAAAGGAGTGTATATTTCATTTAAGTCAGAAACCATGTACTTGCTGAAAGCAACATTTGCTGGTAAGTTACACCTTTCAGTGACTTCTGGGTATATCAGTAAATTTCCACCAAAATTGAATGAAATGCCTTGGTCTGAGGCTCCTTGGACTGTGGTCTGATGATCTCAGAGAGTCCTGCTGTGTGGAGCATTTGCAGTGTCAGAGGTGCCTGGGGTACTGTTTTTGAGTCCCTGGCTCATGGTTAGTAGGGCTGGGTGTCTTGGAGAATGTTGTCTAAATTGTGTAAAGGATGAGGGATGTCAGGTTCTTTATTTCAGGGCTGGGGATTGAACAGGGCTTTTGGTATTTGTGGAGTTCAGAACTACTGGCTGTACAACAATATTCCTCAAATCCTTTCAAGATCCACAGCAGCTTCTATTTGTGTGTTACTACATGTTGAATACAGATGCATTTATTAATAATTTATTTTCACCTTCGTCATAAAAAAGCAAAAGGGAGTGAAAAGCACTGAGACACTGATTTTTCTTTTTTTACACGTAGCAAAGCCTTTTATTTTGCTAAGCTACACTTTAAAATTTTAGAATCTTGTATCTGTTTACTGAAGGAGTGAGTCCTCTACTTCTCTATGTTAACACAAAGCCAAGTCCTTGCTAGTAAGTGATGTAGAATCCAAATAAAACATCAGAAATCCCATCCTTTATTCTCTCAGGTTTGGAGGACAGTGTGAGATCACAGTTAAGTTTTCTCTGTCAGTGTTTATGTTGAGCTAATGATGTGCCTGGTGTAGGAAGCCTCAACACTGATGCCTTTGACAGAAAAGTTTGGTGTAGCCAGTGTTTTCCAGTGCAGGTGAGTGAGTCTGTTCCTTTCCATTGTTTTGATGTTTTAGCAACTGAGCTTTTGGTGAGCTGAGAGAGCATGAGCTTGTACTTGGCCATGAATGAGGGGTTTTGCTTTGCTCTCCATGAAGTCTTGGGAAAATGCAGGCTAGTTAAGTGTGTTGGACAAAAGGGTAGAGTCATAGAATCATTTAGGTTGTAAGAGAGCTTTAAGATTAGCAAGTTCAGCTGTTAACCCAGCACTGCCAAGTCCATCACTGAACCATGTTCCTGAGTGCCACATTACGTGCCCAGGATGAGCAAAGAAGGTAGAAGCAGTGAAGGACAAAATATGTGTTCTGCACAGGTAAATATAGGATAACAATGCTTTTTTGGCAAAGTGACTTGCCTTGAAGATCCTTTGGAGCTTTCTGAGGAAGTTGGTAAATGGGCAAAGCAGATGGTTGGATTTTCAAGGGAAGGTCAGCAAAATCTTTCACCAGAAGCTCTTTTTGGTAAGTGGACAAATCAGAAAGTTGGATTTTCAAAAGAAGGTCAGCAAGATCCTTGACCAGAAGCTATTATAGAATATGAGCTGTCATTGATAAGGAACAATCTTTACAGAGCAGAGTAGCTCTTCAAATGGTTAACAAATACAGTCTAGAGAGTGCAGAAGGAGGTGCCAGTGAAATTCCACAGAACCTGGAGTGATGATCTGGAAAACAGGTGACTGGTGAGTTAATGAGGTTTATGGACAATACTAAATTATTTGAGGTACTAAAGACTGTAGAAGGACCTGTTGTTTTCAGTGGATGGGTGGTAGGATAGCAGATGGGACCAAGAGTTGCTGTAAGGGTTAGCACTGTTCCTTTCTTCCACATGTGGGATGGTTTCTTCTTCTGCATCCAGACTGGCTAGAGTAGCACTGGAAGAAGATCCCTAGGTCATAATGGATAGCTTTATGAAAACATATTCCTCAATGTTCATTCATGGTACAAAAAACCTGAGTGGGGTGGGGAATGTTGGAAGTTAAAAGAGAATATACATCATGTCTGTACACTGTTAAGTATCCACAGCATTACCTCCAACTGAAGCGCTGTGTGCAGTTCTGGTGGGTTTCTCCTGTCTTCCCCCTCCTCAGGAAAAGCTCTAATAGAACTAGAAAAGGTACAGAGAGGATGATGGAGTGATTGAGAGGAGAGCTTCCTGAAGAGCTTCTCAGCCAGAATGATGAATAGACTCAGCCTCTTCAGACTGGAAAAGAGAAGACTGAATGGGGCCATAGTAGAGATCTGTAAATGCAGTAAAATAACACAGCAAGGATGAGCAGCTGCTCAGGGTCACAATCTAGCAGCTGATTGCAAAGGTAGTGGGTAGGAGGTTCAGCAGCATTAGGAGGTTTTGTTTGATTTGTTTTGGTTTTTACAGAAAACCCCCCTATGTGAATCTGAAGTTGTGGATGTTAAAAGTTTACATCAGTTTAAAATGATTGGGCAGACAGAATAAAAATGTGCCATGGCCATTAAAAAAATACATTATTTCTGGATCAGGAAATCCTTGACCCACAGATCTCTAGACACTGGGAGATTATATCAGAGAAGTATGACAACAAGCTTTCCTCCTGTATTTTGTGTTACCCTTGTAGGCATGTAAATTAATGGACTTTCTCATTCAGAGGTAGGATATTGGACTAGTCTTTCAGTCTGATTTGGCACAGCTGTTCTTTTGAGTCTTCACAGGAAGATCATGTTCTTTGAGCTTTACAGAGCTAATCCCGCCATTCCTTTCTATGCTGTCTGTCTGGAAGACTGGCAAGTCAGCTCTTCTTACAAGGTACTTGTCACTTCCTGGGTTGTGAGCTGGTAAGTTCTTTCACTAGCAAGGGAACAGCCCCTTCATGCTCTAGAAGGGGCTGCTATGTATTGTTTTGTTGATCTTTTGAGAGGAAAGTCCTCTGAAAGCTTTGATATGCCCTGTACTGGTCTAGTTAGTTGTAATTCTTAATTCTGTTGTGAGTGGTCATAGTTAGGAAAGAATCCAGCTGCAACAGTTCACCCTAGCTATGTTACTGTACTGAAGCTTATGAAGACCCTGTCTTGAAATTTGGTTTCTGAACCTGACTGATTTGGCCCTGGATAAGTCAGGTATTAGTGGGGAAGGGTTATCATGCCTATTTTAGCTCCAGGGAACTGTGTTGATTGCACAGGAAGTGTTAGAGGCATGTACTTCTAGCTGAGTCTAGTTCTAAATAATAACTATTCACTTTATAATTGATAGCCAGTTCAGACCAGCCAAAGAGATTGTTTGCTCTGACTTAACAAATTTGGAGAGCTTTTGAATCCTGCTAATTGGAATGAATGTGTCTTGCTTTTAATTTTTCTTCATGCCCAAGTTCTTAACAGTTCTGCCTATCAGTCGTTACATTTGAACATATCCCAGCAGGAAGTACAGCAGCACAGGGTCTAGGAGTGAGCTCCATTTCTCCCTCTCCATTATGCTATAACTGCCTCCTGGAAGATTGAGTTACACTGAGCCCTTTGCCAGTTTGCACTGGTTTGATGGCTGCTGCATTTGTAGAAAGGCAAGTTAAGAGTTGTGTGCCATGTCTGAAGGTTTGGAGTCCTCTGAATGCTCTTTCACTGTGTCTGGGTGGGAGTCCCCTGTCTTGTGGTAGATATTGGGAGGAACTGTTTTCACAAGTATTTTCTTTAAAGCTGACAGGAGAAGAACAAGCTGAAGAGAGTGAGAGAAAGCTGAGTATGGAGCAAACCTGACAGCCCAGATCCCTCTTCAGGTTTTTGTTTAGAGAAGCTGAGAAAGGTGAAGTCTGGGACTTCTGATGCTAATCAAAGGAGAAGAAAAGTCTCACCTGGGAAGGTTAATGTGCAGGCAGCACAGCAGCAAGCTGGAAAATGCAACTGAGAAATACAGCACAAAGAAACGATGCTGCAAGGTGTACTGAGCTTGTGATCCTCAAGCATACTGGGGAAACTCAGCTTCTTTTGTTCCAGAAATTCCCTTTAAATGCTTGGTAGCAAGTTGAGAAAAACAGACCTGGTAAACATCTGGGTCACAAACCAGGTACTGCTGGTTTTTGCTGTCCCTGACCTTGCTGTCCCTTGCTCTCTCTGGGGTTCCCCCAAGGCTGCCCATGGCCCAGGATCCCATCTCAGTCCTCAGGGATGTCAGCCCCTGTCCCAGGGACTGCACAGCAGGGCTGCTCTCCAGCTCCCCACTGCCTTGCCCTGCCTACCCATGGACCCTGTAAAGCCAGGCTCATGTCCTGTCTGGCCTCAGCCCATGCTTGTGGCCATGTTTGGACATTCTGGGGCTATGTCTGACCTTGGTCCTCTTGCTGGGCCTGACCCTGACCCCCACGTGTAGTCTGATGTCCTGCCTGGCCTCAGCCCATCCCTGGACCATGGAGGTGCCCAGTGCCCTCAGCTCTGCCTGTCCCTGCCCTGCTATAGAATTCAGGGTCACATCTCTAGGACAGATTTAAATGAGAATTATTAATAAATAAGTCTTTTAACTTACTTTTACGTAGTGACTAAGCCTGGAGGTTTTTTGGGCAGTGACAAAAACACAGAGTCACAGAAACAGGATTCTGCAGTGGGCACTGACAGCATCAACTCTTCAGCACTGAGTCAGGATCTCTGGCTCTGGTACAGCAAACATGCATTAGGACTCTGAATCTCTAAATGTGCATGAGTTTGCAGTGCACTAATTTTAGGCTGGTGGGAGGTTATCTTCTTGATTTTATTCATAAGAGGAAAGGGAAGTTGTGAACTCGTAATCTTTAATACACCAACAAGTGTTTGTCAAAGTTTTTGGTGTAGAAGGTTCTACAACATTTTTAAATAGCCTGCTTCAAATTTTAGAACATCAAGGAAGAGTTTATTTCAACTATTACAGGGTTTTTTTGCAAGTAAATTATAACTTACTTGCAAAAGTTACTACAGTAACTACAGTTACTACTACCCATTAGCACTGCCACAAATGCTGAATGTGTGTTCTCACTCTGCAGTGTCCCCTGACAGATGTAATAAATCTTTAGGTCTTTAGTAAAGCTGTGGTATGCTCAATGTTTTTGGTGTACCTGTGGAAGTTTACTGAAGTATTTTCTCTATTTTATCCTTAAAATCTTTATGATTTTACACTGAGGCATGTGAACTACATTGACCTCCCATGCAGAACTTAACAAGAGTTTGCCTTGATCTAAATATTTGTCTTCTGAGGATTGTGGAAATGAAAACTTATGGTCAGCAAACTGGAAAGAAGACCTCTCTTCTGACTACACAGAGGAAAAAGCTTACATAAAATTTAAGCTGAGCTTACTAGTCATTCATCTTCTCTACCTTTTTGTCCTGGAGATCTTTTTGAGATGGACAATTACTGTCACAGTGATTGCTAGTGGGACAATTGGGAAAGGGTATGAACTCTGTATTTGTATAGGATTCTGTGCTTTTGTCTCAGTTCTTATGTGCAATAAAGGATTCTTGTGTATTTTCAAATATTAAAAAAGTGAAAGGAGTAAGGGTTTCGTTTTTAATTTGGAGTTGTTAATCAGTTTCCATGTAAGATATTGATAGACCAAGTACTGACATTAAATGCTTCTTGCAGTGCACCCTCAAATAGTCCTGAATGGGCTCTGCCAATAATACACATGCTAAACTTGTAATGAAAACACTGGGTACTGAAAAGTTAAAATAATATTAATACCAACAAGTTTCCTTATATCTGTGGCCCAGTTTTTTAGAGATAACACTAATTCATGGTTAATTTTAAGCTATGCAGAGTGGTCATGATGTCAATTGCAATACAGGGAAAGGAAGTAAAATTGTGCTGAATTTGCAGACCCTTTGATGGAAATCCTGAAGAGTATTTATCTGTTTTATTCTGTGCCAGATTTTGTCATTACAAAACTAATTCATAATCATGCTGTGTTGGGAAGAAAGAGGGGGAACTAAAATAATCATCTGCTCTATGTTTTAGTGAGGTGAATCAAATCAATTTTGCTTCTCTCCCCAAATCCTCCAGGTGGCAATCTTGCACCAAAGTTAATATGAAGCTTTTTCTGGCATTGAGTCTTTTCCATGCTGTCCTTGGGATGGCAACAAGAGGTTGCTGCTGCCAGCTGTGGCAGTGCAGAATAGTGCACATAACTTGGATGCAGACTGATTTCATTGACTTGGGCAGTCCTAAGCTGGGTTGTGGTGGATGCAACTATATTTATCTCTGCAGTTGGTAGTTATGAAAATAAGCTATGATGGAATAGATTTAAAGTTTGTCTATGTAAGTTTGTGTGGCAGTACTGTTTCAGCAGGTTCTGGTGCCTGCAGACCTGTTAATTTCCCTGGAAAAATGAGTGAGAAAAAAATTGTTTCAGTTACAAATTTCAGAATTTGAATCACATAATTTTGCTTTTATTGATATGAATTGTAGTGGGAGGTTTCATTACCTCCTTTTTACTTTTATAATCTGACTTCAGTAGGAAGGTAATTAATTTTTTTTATTAGATTATCTTGTCTTCCCTGATTATGGAACCCTTGGTGTGATGCAGTTTGCATTCTTTACCAGACTTTACCAGATGTAATGCTGAGTCTGTAAATACCTGTATTTGAAATAGAAGGTTTGCCCCTACCTTGTCCTGAAAGAAGGACTGGTGGCTTTTGGGCTTAATTTTACAGGGAAGGATTTTGGTAGGATTGGTCGTATCAGATAGCAGGTGCACTTCAGGTTACAAGCAGCTTCATTCCCTGTCTTCACTTGCTCATTTATGTAGAGGAAGCAAAATCTGTAATGCTGGGCCTGAATCTGTTTCTCCTGCAGGTGTTGAATCTGAAACTCCTCATGTCAATACCTGACAGAAAAGCGCCCGTTAAGCAGCAAAGGCCCAAGTGGCTGCTCTTTGCCTCCACTGTGTGGAGTGATTTGATAAGTGCTGTTCCTGTTACCTGTGGTTTTTTGTTGCTGTTCAAGATTACCACAGACTTCAAGCTTTGCTTTCACCTTTTACAACTTGAGGAGCATTTTTATAGAGAAGGAGAGTGATGTGACTTTGTTTGTTAGGGAAGTTGGTGGAGCAAAACAGAAACTGCTGAGGTGCTTGAGCTGTGAGCAGCACAGTGGGGATGGCTGCTTTTGGTTGATGGAGGCACAGTCACTGTAGAACTATACAATGGTTTAGTTGGAAAAGACCTTTAGGACTGTAGATGTTAACCCTGCTCTGACAAGTAGTTTAGCACTTGAATGATGCAGGGTTATGCTCTGGGTCTGGACCTGTGTGAGCTTTGACTGAGTGTCATCAAGTTTCCAGACATGATCTCCTGCATCTTCAGTTCTGTTGTGTTAAGGCAGTGTAGACCACTGAGAGGACCACACAAAAACTGGAGTAGCTGTATTTCTGAGCTGCCTAAACACATCTCTTCACACCTTCTGATGTCAAAAATTTCATGTAAATGCAAACTTGAAGAGAAAAGGAAACTTCAGTTATGCAAAGCTGCAAATCTGAGTGAGTTTCTAAAAGTAATCATAGAATCATAGAATATCCTGTGTTGGAAGGAGACCCATGAGAATCATGAAAGTTCCACTCCTGGCCCTGCACAGGACACCCTAAGAATCACAGCAAATGTCTGAGAGCATTGTCCAAATGCCTCTTGAATTCTGCCAGTCTTGGTGCTGTGACCACTTCCCTAGGGAGCCTGTTCCAGTTCCCAACCATCCTCTGGATGAAAAACTTTTTCTTAAAAGCCAACTTAAACCTCCCCTGACATTCCTTCATGCTGTTCTCTCAGGTCCTGTGACAGGTCACCAGGGAGGACAGCTCTGTGTGTGCCCCTCCTCTCCCCTCACAAAAAGGTTGTAACTCAGTGTCCTCCAGGCTGAACAGTCCAAGTGATCTCAGCTGCTGCTCAGATGGCTTCACCTTCACTGTCTTCATGGCCCTCCTTTGGACACCAATGGCTTTTTGTCTTTTTAATACTGTGGTGCCCAGAACTGCCCCCAGGACTGGAGGTGAGGCTGCCCCAGTGCAGAGCAGAGGGGACAATCCCCTCCCTCACCCAGCTGGTGATGCTGTCCCTGGTGCCCCCCAGGACATGGCTGGCCCTCCTCACAGATGGCATGAGGAGATGGCAGTGTACCTTGGGAGGCAGCACCTCTGGAAGGAGTGCATTTGAGTTACCTTTGGGAAATGGTAGTGTTAATGTTCAAGATTTGGCAGGCAGTACTTGAAGACACCAAGTACTTCATGGATATATTTTTGTATGTCTTGAAAGCTGAATGTGAAAAACCAAAAGCCTGCTTAATTCACTTTTGAAGTTGTGGGGGAAGAATGGAAAAGGTCAAGAAATGTAAAAATTGCAGTTAAGCTGGGATGTTAATTTGGTTGTGCCTAGCAATTGCTGTTCCTTTCCTTTGTATTTTCAAATTGCTAGCTTTGTAGGGATTTTTGTCTTTAAATGAATTTGATGATTTCCATTTTCTTTTTTTAAGAGTTTATCTTTTTATTACCCAGCTGAACAGTTATGTTAATGAGTTTGGTTTGCATTCTGCTTGTAAGATTAAAGCTGATGGTGAGACTACATAGTCAATGGCAACATTAGTTTGCAGTTCTGAGTGCAAGTGCTCAACAGACTAGTTTTCTGTCAGTTTTCAAAGACAAATGCTAAGTAGAGATGTTCAACCTTTACAGTTAACTTGCTGAAAAATGGGTCCATCAATTCTGATAGCAGAATCTGTCTTTCAGATAGCTCTGCTGGTATCTGCTGCAGTCTCTATAGCTTGGAAAGAAATTACTTTTATGTATGGTGTTATAGCTTGATGTCTAATGAAAAAGAGTCTTAAAGAACAAAATCACTGAAATCTCAACTTAATTTCATTTTGTTTATATTATTCTGGATTTTAATTCCTGAGTAAGTTAAATTATTTAGTTATTAGTATTGTTTATCACCACTGTAAGATTGTTTTGTGCAAGTAGTAATGGGGAAACATCTGGAAGTGCTGTTTTGCAATGGTAGTCCAAAGCAGTTCAGTATTTTGGTATATCCAAGGACAGAGGGGTCTAGGAAGTGGAACCTTGTGTAAAGGAGGGGGCAATGGTGCCTTTGACTAAAGTGCTGGGTGAGCCTCCAGCCTGCTTGCTCCTGCTCCTGCCTTGTGGCTGGTGTCCTCCTCCCAGGTACTGATGCTCCTGTGTGAGCTCTCCTGCTGCAAATCAGACTAGTGAGGAAGCTGTAGTAAAGCAAACCTTAAAACAACAAAAAAAAGAGGAGAATGGTGGGCAGAATTTCTGTTTAGATTTGCTAATGAGGAAAAGGAATGTAAAATTATTGCTATCATTGATTTTTGCCAGGTAAACCATTCTTATTAAATGTACGCCAAAAATGTTACACCTTCTTTTGTAGCTTGCAAACCTCTCTCTGGTTTGCTGCATTGGTTTATTTTCAAGTGTTTGTGGAAATACAAGGCTGTACCTGCAGGAATGGCAAGGAGACATTGCTGCCTCTAATAGTCAAACACAGAGTTGGGAGAGTACTTCTGTACCCAGTGAGGAGATCACTATTGAATGTTTTTCACTTCTTATCAGGATGAAGTACTTTATCTGTTGGGCATTTATATGAGAGCTGATTATTACTTATTAAAGGATCTGTTAATGAAGCAAAGTTGGTTTCTGTTGTGGATAGCACTGGAAACCTAATTTAAAGGTTAGATGGAAAAGTAAGTGTAGTCTCTGATCCTTCCTAGCCTGGCTATTAGGGCCAGAGGCTGCACTGAACTCGGTGATTTTATGCAGAAAGAAAATCTGACCCGATTGTTTGGGTACTAAAAAACTTCAATACTAGAAACTAATAAACACCAAGCTGAATAGTCCACACTGAATGAACCAGGAAAGATGGTACAGGGAGGCTAATTCCATCCATGAGGGCAAATGGCAGGTGTTAGGGCATGGCAGGGGTATTTATAAACTTGGAGGAGGGGAGGAATTAGGGTTGAGTTTTTTATTGCCCAATAAAGAAAGGCGATTAGGAATATTGAAAATTATTGCAGCAAAAAGGAACCAGCGACAACAAGGAAAGCAGAGAACTTTCTGGTAGTTATCAACATACTAGAACTGGAGGATTCTGGGGGTGGTTTTTTACTCACCACTACTGCAAGGGTTTTCCCACAGCCTTAAGCCATGGTCATCTGCACTTACAGTGTAGCTAACCCAAATAAATAAGCTTTGAAGGCTGATAATAATACTGCAGGAATATTAGCTTATTAGGTTTTCTGGGGTTTGGTTTTGCTTGGTTTTGTTTTTTTCTCAGCATAGCTGTACATTAAGTGCAACTGGGAGGAGATGGGAATGTAAAAAGTCTGGTAAGAGTGAACACTTTAGGTCACAGTTTTTCATCAGTTTTACCTGCCATGGAAGTATCTTATATAGGTGTGTACAAGAAATGCCCTGAATTGCCTTAAAAAACCACTTCATTCCCCTTTCTGTGTCTATCCCAAAGCCTTTCTAGTTTGTTCTGAAGAGCTAGTCTAGGAGGAGAAAACAGCCACAAGAACCTGAGGAAAAGCTGTAGGCATCATAGACAACAAGATGGCTTTATTACCCATCCTGAAGACCAGACTACTTGAATTAAGTAGAAGTCCAATTACTAACAAATTGCTTTTTTTCATTCCTGTGCAATTTAACTTTTTGGTCTCACTTGCTGTTAAGCTGATAGATTCAGATATCGTGCTTGAGGTGCCCTGATTGTTTTTAAAAAAACCTTCCTGCTTTAGTGGGAGACTATTTTGTCCTTGGTAGTTTAATTCCCTGTTCAGCAAGATTGGTTTGCATGAGTAGTTCCACTGACTCTCAGCAATCTCTGTGTTCAGGCTGCTCAGCATTGGCATGGATGCCCAAACCAGCCTCTAGTTTATGCTGATTTACAAGTCAGACTTCTTTTAAGTCTCCAACCTTTCAGGGTGTAAAAGTAGCAGTTCCAGACTTGCAATTTTTATTGCCTAAGTGTTGCTGTGTTTACCTAATGACAAACTGAAGTTACTTTAAAAAAAAGTGTTATGTCTTTAGTAGCCAACACAGTCATTGTTGAATGCTAAACATGTTTTATGTTCTGTAATACCAATAATTAACTATTAAAATTCTGCAAATTCTTAATTGAATATTCTTCAGACAAAAAATACTAAGCAATTTTTTCCTCCTTTTGAGAAATAATTTACTGTTTTAATATTTTAATTTCTTAAATTAGACATTGAGAGATTTTTGCCATTTCTTTGGAACTGAGATTGGGAGGGTTTATGGCTCATGTAATTCTTACAGCATCCTAAGAAAGAAATAATTTGCACAGTATTGGTACTTGATGTCTTAAGTACTTGAAGACATTCTTAATGTAGTTTGGCGTGTTGTAGATTATACAGATACTGAATATATTGGCACAATAAGTTTTATTTTAATATTTTAATTAAGTTATTCTCTTTGACATGTCTGGTGTTTGTTTTTTTTCCCCTAATAGGTGCAGGCAAAACACCGACTTTAGGAGGAGGATTCCACGCCAATCTGGGAAAGGAGTCACGAGCAAAAACTCTGCAGAATGGTACTAGCAAATTTTAGTCCTGCTGATCTGAATTCTTTTTAGTAATATGGTTGATATAACTAATTTTTAGTTTTGAATGTGACCTCCAAACCTTGGCAGGCCCCTCATTATTCAGTGGACAAGTCTGCCTAGTGCTGATTTTTCAATGTGCTCTCATTTGGCTGCTGCACCTGATTTATGAGTTTATGTAGCTGACTGACAAAGGGTAATGGCACCTGACAATATTACTGTGGTTTAAAAGGGCTTTTTCAAAGTTGACATACCCATTACACCTTTTTGTTATCTGTTAAACCTATTGTGGCTTTTTATTTAGTCCTTTTTCAGGGCTCTTGAAATGCTTTATTCATGTTTATTTTTAAGTATAATTCTTTAAATATTTTTGGTCTTAGGCAATACAAGTGTGAGATAATGCATATAAGTAATCATGTGCTTAATATGGGATTGTTGAATAGAGAGAGGAAAAATGGAAAAAAGGTTTCAGCGCACAGATAACATTAAAATAAATATTCTCATTACACACTTTACATTTCAATTGAGATCTCCATATTCTACACTCTTTAAAGAGGGTGAATAAAACCAGCTTTTATTCCAGGAGCAGAATGGTCTTCCAGTTTGCTGTTGCTCATATCAAGGGACAGGAGTTGTCATTTTTCGGCTAATTAATACTCCTGTCTCATGACTCTGGGAGATGGCAGCTGATGGACTGTCATAGCAAAGTCTCAGAAGCTGACATGCAATTAACCAGGGATGTAAATGGGTTTTGCTGATAAGGTACTCATTTGGGGGAAATACTTTAGAGAAGGGTATTTTCCTAAATTAATCTTACATTTGCAACTCAACACAGAAAAATCTTGCCTATATTATTTCTCCATAGGTATATGAAGAGTAAGATTGATCTGGTGTTATATCTTGATAGGTATAGACAAGTTAAGATTGATGTGTGTCATTGAAGTATAGTCAGATTACTCTACTCAGCATTATTCAGCTGATGTATATGCAGATTGTTTTATACACATAATGTTTTATTCAGCTGTTCTTACTTAGGAGTATTGAGCCCTTTTTGTTTGGCAAAGTAAAGCTTGCACTTGAGGTGAGCTAGTGTCAGTGTCAGGTCTGAAGTTACTATCTTAGGAATTTTAAATTTCCTGTCTAACATGTTACCTATATAAGCAGTGGGATAAAGCCACTAAACTTAATGAAGTCTGGTTTTGGATTAAGGCACTTTAATCAAAATTGTAATTTTGAGCAGGCATTTTAAAAATAAATTGGCTTTTTGTGCATAAGAACTTCACAGTTGTCTGTAATTGTAGAAAAGTAAAATGCTGATGGAAGGAAATCTGTCTTGTTGCTTTGTGGAGTGTTTGAATCCTTCAAAAGCCCTTTTGGTTATGCCAAAAGGTAATCACAAGTAAAGACAGTGTAGGCGTTTTTCTAGAATCTAAACACAGCTTTTTTCTTGGATGAGTGTTTGCTGGGGAATATGTCTGAGCATCTTCCTTCCCCACAGCTTTTGTGTGGGGGGCCTCCCTGATAAAAAACAATGATTGTGACTTGGCTAAAGTATATCAGCTTTGTATACAAGAAATGCTTAAGTGAACTTATCTCCCAAACAGTCTTGAAACAGGAAAATAATTTGTCTTTTTAGTTACACCTCTCTGAAGCTCTCTGCAAGTTTTCTTCCATTCTTTTTGCTCCTGTGTCTGTCCTTTATATAAGGAGCAAGTATTTGATCTTTGATTTCTGTAGCCAACCTACATTTGTCATGCTGCCAATCTGTCTCTGGGAAAGTTCTTTTCAGTGAGCTAAGTGATGTTCTTGCTCAGTCCCAGGCATGACAACAGCAGCTGATATTTCAGGTAGAGCAATTGGTGTTTGAAAGGCTTTTCTTTTCTGCCACTGTATAATGAGCTGGTTGTCTGCTGCTTTTAATCACACCTCTGGCTTTACATAGTTTTTAATTGCAAATCGAGCTATGGCAATGAGCTTACAAAAATCTCACCCTGTCACTGTGGGCCCATGATCATGGCTTTTTTTTGAGGGGGAAATTATGTTAAAAATCCATCATGGTTAGACTTGAAAGCGTAGCAAGGTAAATGAACCTACAGTATGTATTTTAAAGGAGAAGTAGGGAGTTGTTCATTGAGTGAAACTGAAGTGCACTGGTAGTTTGCTGTATGAAAAATGAACAGTTATAAAAAAAGCCGACTTATTTATTTGCTGGTGCCACTATGTTGGCATTTCCAAAGTTAACTGTGCTGCTGAAATTTGCTCCCGTGGGGATGCTGGTGCAGGACAGCCTGTGAAGGAAGCCTGGTCCTGCTGCTTGCTGGTGCTGCCTTCAGTGCTGTGATTCTCTCCTGAGCTATTAGTGCTCCTTGCAGGCTGAAGGGAAGAGCCAGGCTCTGGGAAGCAGGGATGGGCTGTGGATGGAGTCCCCAGAGTGCTGGAGAGCAGCTGAGAGCCTGTGTGTGGTCTGAGAGCGCTGGCAGGGCTCGCTCTGTGCCTGCTCTGCTTGCCAGCAACCTGCCGGCCTGACGTGGTGTGGGGAAAAGTCCAGCCGTGGAGCAGGGACTGCTGGCTTCTAAAAAACAACCACCTCCCTCTGCTATCCCTCCATCACCCACTCCTTCCCCATGTAGTTTGGGCCAAATTCTTCCTTACTGTAAAGTCTGTCTTTCCAGGGGAGGTGGAGGGGAGGTGATCTGGACTCACTGTCTCTTATTTAATTACCAGCAAAGCAGCTGGGCTTGGCTTAGTGTATGATGCTGCTGTTTTTTGAGGCTTTTAATGAAAGCATGTTTAGAATTAGATGAAGAACAGTTTTGCCTTAAAATGCTTAAGGTAATAACTTTTTTTTTAATGTATTCTAAAGTGAAAAAATGCAAAAGTAAATCTCCCAGCAGCTGCTCATCAGTTCTGGACTCTTCTACAAAATCATGGTGTGCATTGGTGTTTTTGCTAATATGTGTATTTATGCTTTAAACAAAGCCATGGGCAACCCCTGAACATTTTGTAGTTTTCAGGTTTGTGTAAGAGTGTCCATTACACAGAACTAGTCTCCCTTACCACACATGCCTTTGCTGTACCTTTCCTCACTATTTACAATGCAGCAGGGCATGGCTGTTCAGTTTCTCCCTTTCTTTGCTGAACCAGCTGATGTTTGTGTGTGTTTGTTTGGGAATTGGCTGCTTACAGAAACTGGAGTCTTGTTTACACTTGCTAAAATATTTATGCAGCAAAGATTTAATACTGTTGTATTTGTTCATAATCACTTTGATTTTCAGAGTGCAGTACTGTGCTAATTGAGTGTATGAAGCTCCACAAGTTCAACAAGCTCAGGACCACAAAATGCTTTGTATCTGTATGTACAGACCCAACTTTTGTAGTAAAAACCTGCACACCTGTGAGATGATGTGGTGTTTCAGCTTCAACTTTGTTTTAAGAGATATGGCAAAATAGCTAAATACTACTGATTTTCTGAAAAAGAAGAATTCTGAATAAAATACCAGCTCAGACAGGAGACTCTTTGACAAGACATCTTCCTCTGCTCCCGAGCCTCTTCAAATTCCTGCAATATTGGTCAACACTTACAGTTACTTCCAGGGCTGAAATGCAGAGTGATGTCTCTTTAAATCCCATTTTACAGTTCTGTGCTGCATTACATAATCTCTCTAAATAGCCAGTTTATTCTTGTTTCCTTGCAGGCAATCTGCTCTCACTATATACGTGTCAGAGTCATTGTTACAAGGGAGTTGTTCTTGATTTGGAGCTCTGATACTTTCAATAGTCTTCAGTGACCAAAGGAAAAGGGAGAGGGGGAGGAGGGTCAATGGCATTATAATATATATTATATGATTATTGAAAGTTTCAGTTGCAGATATTCAAATTTGGTTTAAACTAAGTTTGAAGATTGCAGCTGCATCTAGCTTAATCCATTTTCTGAACTGTTGTGCTGTGTTTTAAATTATTTCTTTAAATGAATGTTTTCCCTCAGTCCTCTTAAATACCAAATAGCTAACAGTATTTTAATGCTAAATGGGAAAGCGTTTCTGAAGATGTTCTGTAATACATTTTTTACTGTTTATATTTAAACTATTTGCTTAATTCTTTAACATTTGTTGTCATCACTCATTTCATAGCTAGTTGTTACAAATGATTATGGAGGGCTCTGTTTCCTCCCAGAACTATACATTGTGAATTAGATCAGGACAATATATTGCACATGTGAAGAAAATATCCAAAGGGGAAGAGCAGAGAACACTGTTTATCAAAACTAAAACAGCAAGGGAAGGGACAATAGTGGAATCCTAGGACAACTGAGATTGGAAGAGACCTCTGGAGGCTGGCAAAACGATGGCTTTGAAGTTGCATTAAGCTGCTGAGGGCCTAAGGCAGCTGAGCTCCATGTATTGCCAAGGGAGGATATGACAGAGTTTCCCTGGAATACCTGCTGTCCAATGGTTGGCTGCCCTCACTACGAGGAATTTTTTCCTTGTGTCGAGTCAGAACTTAGTCTGATGAAGTGAGACTCTTGCCTCTTGTCCTTTTGCTGTGCATCTCTGGTGATGCAGCTCTGGCTCCATCTTTATAACCTCCTACTGCAGAGTTGAAGGCACCAAAGACAATTCTCCATCAGCTTACTTGAGACTCAGCAAATTCATCTGTCAGCCTCATCCATGTGCTGCAGCCTCTGAATTGTCATAGGGACTCTCTGCTGGACTTGCTCCAATGTGCCAATGCCTCTTCTGCAGATTGGACAAGGTACTCTAAATATAGTCTGACAAGTGTTCAGCAGGGGGTGATAATCACTTCTCTGGACCTGCTGACTGCAGTCTTAATAACGTGGCTCTGGGATAGAGTTAACCTTCACCACTGCCAGTGGGTGCTGCTGAGCCATGCTCAGCTTTTTGTCCATGAGGAACCTAGATACCCTTTACTGCAAAAAAGTCAAACAGTCCCCAGCCTGTGTTTTTGCTCTGCAGTTCTTCTGTTCTAGATGCAGAAAAATTGCATTTGGCTCATGAGGCTTCTGTCAGCTCATTTCTGCAGCATCTTACGATTCCTCTGAATAGTGGCTCTGCCCATCAGCATATTGGCCACTGTTCTAATGTCATCTGCAGGCTGGCAAAGGAAACATCCTGTTCTATTGTTCATGTTGTTAATGAAGGCATTAAACACTACTGACCCCAGTATCAATTCCAGTTGTAAGTCTGATGGTGAAAGTGCTGAGCACTACTCTTGGAACCAGGCCAGTCTTTTACCCAAACTGCTATTCACTAGCTTAGTTCAGATCTCTGCAATTTGGCTACCAGGGAGAATGATGAAATGGGATGAGGTAAGAACTGTAGTTAGAATTTATTTTGACTGCGTTCTAGCTGTTGCAGATGGGCATGATCTACCCTTGTTGGATCTGTGCTGGCAATTCCTGGTAGCCTTCTTGGGTTTTGTGTGTCTGGAAATGCTTTCCAGGTTGATTTGTAGCCTTCCAAGAGGCTGAGAGGAGCCTCACTCACCTTTGGAATCCTATTTCTCCCTCTGGAAGAGAAGCCTGATGCTTGCTTCCTTCTAGTCAGAGAGAACCTCTTCAAATTCCTACAACTTTTTAAAGATGGCAGAGATTACTCTTCTTATCATCTCCCTTTGCATTCTCAGATGTATCCCATCAAGTCCATTTAACTTCTGTGTGTAGACTGTGCTTAGGGGAGCCCTTGCTCAGTCTTTCTTTACCACGAATAGTTGCTTACCTCTTCTCTGAACCAACTGAACCCCTCTGAAATCCAGAGTTATAATTATGCTACCCATCTTCCTCACGCCCCTCAAGATCTTGTTAATCTTGGGTTACTGTGACCAAGCCTGCCATCAGACTTTACATCCTCCACCATTTCTTCCTTTCCAAAGAGAGGTAGGTGTGTCACAGCTTCTGCTTGACCTGTTGCCAATTCCACTGGGTTGCCTGTGACCCACTGTGGATCCAACTGCTGGGGTGGATGCAGTTCACCATGAGAACCTGGAGGTCTTCCTGCTCTGTGAAGAAGGCTTCATCTTCAGGATCAGATGCTCTATGGCAGGTGCTCGTGACTCTTTTCCTTTGGCCTTGCCTCTCATCCAGACCTGTGTACTCTTTATTGGCCTGTCAATCATTTTTCAACAGAGCTTCACACTCTCAGGCTGTTCCTTTGTATGGACTCAATCCCTGTCACCTTCCCTGTCTGTCCTTCTTGTGGAGCCTGTAACCATCCATCTCATTACTCCAGGCATGTGAGCTGTTCCACAATGTGTCTGTAACTCCCCAGTGAATTTGTAGTTTTGCAGCTGTGCATAGGCTTTGAAGTCTTCCAGACTGTTTCTTTTGTTAGATGCAATCTTTTATTTGACTCTTCCTCCTGTATCAATTTCTGTCTCTGACTTTGATTTCAATAATGAAACTTCTAGTCTAGGCTCTCTGCCATTATCTTGTCCTTGCTGCCTTCATTTCTGATGTGATAGAAGCTAATCCTAATCCTCTCATCTCTGTGTTTATTAGCACCACATTGAGTTTTCTCTTGTTGTCTTTTAAACTAATCATTGCTTAAAGTTCTCCTTTTCTGGTTTTGCCTCATATCTTCCTAAATTTCTTTATTCACTAAGGCTTTGAAAGACTTCCTCTTCTAGCCAGACCATTGCTTCAGTTTTACCCTTTGATCTGTCTACTGACTTGTCCCTTACGAGTCCTCTGTTATCATTAGCAATTTCTCTCTCATTCATTTCCTTCATCTTCCTATTTGATGTGTTAACTTCCCTCATCTCTCTTTGAAGGAGGATAAGGGGGCATCTTCTCCTTTTCATTTGGGATGATACTGCATGTTTTTCTTGTGTGGGTGTGTTTTGTTGGATGGTGGGGTTTTTGTTGTTTGTTTTGTTTGGTGGTTGATGTTTCAAGTACAACCTTTTCCCTTGGTAAACTTCAACCTCAGCATACCTCTTCCATCTAGTCCTGTGTCATGGTTGGACATAGGTGGCAAAATTTCATGTCTGTGTGAGCTCCTGTTTCTCATCTCCTTTCAGAGGCTCTGCATAGAGGCACACAGATTTAGAGTGTGATTAATTTAATCCGAAAGGAAGTCAATGACTCATTCTCTGAAGCATCTGTTTCTCTTCACTCACTGAAAGGAAGTCTATATTGACTAAGCCCAGTCACTCATCTCTGAAGATAAGGGTGATGAATTGTAGGCTTTGGTGTCTCCTGAATCTGTCTGTATTTGTGTATCTCTTTGTTGACATAGAGTTAACATGGCCAAAACTGAACTACAAATTGCATCCAACTGTTCTGCCCTTTTGCACATTAACAAGTTCAAACTTCTTCCCACTGAGGCCAGTCACAGCTTTTTTTCCTCCTGTCTTGTAGATTCACCCTCTCCAGCATCTCCTAAACCATGGATGTGTCCTAGCCATAACACTCGCATATTTGTTTCTTGAATAAGTGTTTCTTGACTTTCATTACTCTTTCTCTCTCATCAGAATCTGCTCCAGAGCCAGGAATGCAGAAAAGTTGTGACCAGGAATGGTAATTCTTTGGTCCTTAACTTCTTCATCAAACAATTTTTAAAGGAATGTTGTTTTCCTCGCTTGTTTGCCCTTTCACATTTGTGATTGCTGTTACCAATCACATAACAATTCAACAGGGAACTTTCCTGGTGTTACTGGGCTGTTGTGTTTGACTTCCAGCTTTCTGGACCTCTGTGATTCTGAGGCTTGCTTGGATGTCAGTGAGTGTGGGCTTTCCTGTCCTCTGCTTTGCTGCAGGCTCTGGTAAGCTGATGCTTGATGCTGGACTCCCTGGTGGCTGAGTCTTCAGGGTATCTCAGTACCTTGCACACTTTTGTCAGAGCTTCACGTTTCAGGGTTTGCAAGCAACTGCACTAATCTGCAAAGACTTGAAGAGATGGACAAAACACTTAAACAAACAAACAAAAAACCTCAGCGGCAGAAAAACGACTCTTTAGCCAGCATGAGTTACTCCAAGAATTTGGGTAAATGCAGAAAATTGTATTTCCCTGCCTGTTTCCCTATTACTCTAGAGTTTGATTCAGAGGAGTCTGAGGAAGCTGAGATCCTTCTGGTACTCTGGCTTCTCCTTAAGCACGTGGAGAATCTTTTCAATCTCATTTTGCTAATGAGACCCTGTACTTCATCATCTCCAGTTACCTTTGTTAAAAGACCAGTTAAGTTCATCAGCTGATCTGGGACAACATTTTGGTTATACATTGATTAATTAGTTTCTACTTGAGTTGAAATGATGAATTGCAACTAGGGCATGGTGAATAAAGTACCTGTCTTGGAGATGATTTTGATGTGCTCTTTATTCTTACAGGGATAGTTTAATGGAGAAGAATTTGTATGTCCTTTAATGAGATCTGCTATGTTTCTAAGAAGAAGATCTGGGATCCTTTAAGAGTAGAGAATTTGCTGGAGATAATGCCCAGATTTTGTCCAGAGGCTAAAATTTTGAGCAAAGCATTCCACTGGGTTGAAATATGTGAGTCAAGCTTTGCTGATCTTCCTAACCCTATTCCTGTGTTTGCTTAGCCAGAAAAGGGGAAAACGAGAAAAGACATTTCTAAAATTCCTTGGAGGTGTTGGTTCAGTCTGTATGGGACTGAGTAAACAGAGAGATTGTCCTGTGGCTGAGGACAGTCTCTGTTGTTACTTTTTCTTTTAATTTTGAAGGTTGTCTTTGAAGTTGAAAAAAATAAAATTGAAGTCTTAATCAAATGAGTTAACATGACTTGTGTTGTTTAAGTATTAACTAGAAATATTTGCATGTTCAGTTGCTTTGAACTGGCCTGTTTGTGACTCGGGAGTTAAAAGCATCTTTCATGATTCCTTTGCTCTGTCTCCTCTCCAGTCTCTGCTCTGTCTCTTGGTTTATTAGCTGGCTGTGGGCAAGAGAACTTTCGTGGCAGGGAAGCACAAATCTCTCCTTCATTTTATCAAACAAGAGAAGAAATTCTGCACACTTGCGCAATTTCTTGCTTGGATATTTAAGTTTTGGCCTTTTGTATCTCCAACTTTCTCCCTATTAAATTTGACAGTTTCTCTGTGACACAGAGTAGCATGATACTGATCCCATTTGTGGAATTCACTGATGGAGATTTATCTCCCTGCAGCCTTGTGTAGGTAATTGAAACTTGTCATTTCTCTTGAGAGCAATCCTGTACTTAAAGACAGTTTACCTACTAGGCTAATGTTTTTTAAAATATTTGCTTTTTATAGTACTATTCACAAGGAAATTAACTTGGGTATTAATAGATTTATCTTCCTTCTTGTATAGTGTGGCAGAAAATAGGTGACTGCCTCTCTCCTTCCTCCCCCTCTAGTAATATCTATAAATTTCAGCCCTAGTAATGTGCCTCTTCTAACACGCATCTGAATAAGTGATTTTGGCTTTGCAATGTTGTTAGACAAGCTTAAAATATACTCCAGGTAATACAGCTTTGGTTTAAGTTCCATCTAACTGCTGCTTTCTTTTTTGATAATGAAAGAATATGTATGTCACTTTTGTGGCATTGGACTGTCTTGAACATTGAAACATGAGTTTTGAATTGTTTGTGTCATTTTATAGGCACTGTGGCTCAAAACTTGAGAGGAGGAAGGTTGTTGTTGCTTTTTAATGCTGTGTTCTCTGATAGTGCTGAGTTCTTGTCATGTGTTGAAAGTGCTTTTTATTTTGCTTTGTGGAATAAATTAGAGTGCTGGTGATGTGACAGTACAGGAAGGAATTCCCTAAGCCTGAGGGTCTGCAAGTGTGATTTGCTTTTGGAGCTATTGCAATTTTTTGGAAGATTGTTTTTCTGATATATGGCTGCAGCATTAAACTTCTGGACCTCTATAGAAATAACAACAGAAAAAATTCAGAAACTACTGGGTTCTGTATCAGGTGTGAAATGTGTGTTATTGGGAGCTTCCTGCATCCATTACAGCTAATTTATTAGCAAACTGACCTGTGACAGCCCCCTGCTCAAAAGAAGAAACCACCAAAAACCTCAAAGCCAAACTGGTCCCAGCCTGAACAACAACTCTGTGCATGCAAGCAAACTATCTTTGACCAGGGTGATTGCAGTCCTGGGCCTTGCTGCCCTCCCTGCAGGCTGTCCTGTCAGCCCAAGGGCTGATGTGATGTGCAGGTGGGAAGGAGCTGTTGTGTAAAGGGCTGGGAACTCCTCTCAGTGGTATTGCGATCAGAATCCTGCAGCTCTGGAGTCCAGTTATAGGCACCTTGTAACAGCAAAACCAGTTCAATCCCAGCCTTTCCCATGCTTCAACTGCCCTTTCCCACTCCCTTCATCCAAATATGTTTGGCTTAGCTTGGGCAGTGCACCTCTTTACTGGGACAGTGAAAAGATACAGGTTTCACAAGCAAAATAAAAAATAAAAATAACCAACCTTTTTTTTTCTTTTCTTTTCTTGTTTTCCTGTTATCATTTCACTCCTCCACACACCAGCATGGATTGGAGGAGGGAATGGGTGACGTAGAGATGAGCAGGAGCCTCTTAAAGCCCTTCTGCAGCAGGAGAGGCTGAACGCAGAGCTGCATAGTGAGCTTCTCTTTTTCGCTTCTCTTTTTCTTTTTTCTCTCAGTGTTTTTTTAAACATTTATTTATAAATGTCCTGTTACGTTCAGTTCTGCACAGTCAGAGTGAAGGAAGGTGTTTTTTATTCTTTTGGCTTGACTTAATATGAGTGGGAAGATTTTTAGAAATGTTCTGTTCATTGACTGCTGCTGGCAGATGGATACTCTCCGCTTGAAGTGCCTCAGGCCTTGATATCTTCCATTTTCTCCCCCTCCCTCCTCCCAGCACACACCCTGGAGTGTGCAGGCTGTGCTAATTTAGTCACAACTTAAAAAGGAGTGATGAAGAAGAAATGCTCAGCTCTAATAGAATTCTTGTCGCTCATGACATCTTTGGGGAGTACATTTTCATTTCGGGATCCCTAAGGATTTTTTCCAGCAATGTGTATTAGATGTTCTGCAATGCTTCGATGGAGCAGCAGTAAAATTTGTAATGCTTTTTAGGACCAAAATGCTAACTCTGTTTATATATTAATCAGTTTAGAAAATAGAGCATACATGACATCCAGTTTGATGTTTTGCAAGTATTTTAGTAACTCAGGCTTGACTGTTTCTGGTTCTGAGGTGGCTTTTGTATCTGTCTGAACTAAAGCAAACCTTTAAACAATCGTTTGGTTAACCTAGTATGTTAAAACATTTGAACCAATTACTGTATTTTACTAAACTGAGTGTTCATATATCAGGAGTTTTCCTTACCATCAGAAATCAGATGATGTTAGGTCTGAGGAGTTTAATTTTTCAACAGAATCACAAAATTTTACTGTTTGCTTGTTAAAATTGCATGTATTTTCAATGGGAAAAAACCCCAAATTATACACAACCAGACTTAAAAGCTGTTCTTCTGTGCTAATGACTATGCCTTAACTTAGTGGATGTTCAAAATCCTGTGCAGCCTCAATCACCAGGTGGTGCTGTTACACACTGCTCAAGACATGTCTGGAAAGTAAGTTTCAATCCTGCCATTGCCATACTTCTCAAGTGTAATTTCATGGGAGGAGTGGTGAGAAAGAGAATTTCTTTCTTTAACCATGTCTTTAAAGTAGAGCCTTTCCTGAAAATTTTGGGTTTGCTCTTGTGAGAGCTGCTCAGAGCAGAATTTTCTTTCACACGGTTTATGACCATGTTTGATGTAAAAATGTTATATGGGATAATTTAGGAGGTTGGATGCTGCTGTGTGGGCTGTAGCCAGTGTGATTCCTTCTTGGGTGCTGATTATGAAGGCTTGCAATAAGGAATGAAGGAGTGTAATATGCAAGTATTGAATGTTCTAGCCAAGATGAAAGGCTGAAGAGTGATGTCCCTTCATAAGCTGGACATAACCTGTTTCATGAATGAGATGCAATTTAACCTGGTGAATTTGGAGGGGCAAAAACTCCAGTTTCCTCTGGAAAGAATCTCTTTAAAAAAAGAAATCTAGACTCCTAATGCATAATTTCTTTTCAACGTCTTCAGTAAATGCAATGTTTTTTCTCTTATTTAGAAAAAAAACTTTGCAACATACATATAAAATGTAGTTGTAAAGTAATTAGAGTTATAAAGAAAGTTGCTTTTTTCCTAAGGCTTTGCAGAAATGGTTGTTTATGGTTAAATGTAGAATGGGAAATCGTAAGTTTAAAGTTGCAAACTATTCCTTTAGATGAAGATGTTTTCCTCCTCTTTGTACTCAAATAATTGAATCATTTTGGACAATAAAAACAGCTAAGTACTAGGCTGCTTAGACTAAACCTAAAGTAGTGCTAAACATATAGATAGAAATGAAGGAAGTTTAAGTAATTGCAGGAGGAGGAAGAATTCTCAAATGCATATCCCTCCTGAAGGCATTATTATTGCTGTAATTTTAGATGTAATTTCCTACATTAAGAATGTAACAGTTGAAAAATGAATGTTATTATTTCCTACACAGAGATTTTTCTTTTAACTTTGTTTTCTAATAGAAATTATAAGCAAATGACACTTCAAAAGGAGAGAGAGAAGTACAGTGTGGTCTCCTCAAAGCCAGGCTCCAGTGGGGCAAGCTGGGTTTAGCATACTTTAGCCTGGTATTGATCCATGCTGTGTAGATCTGCCCTAGATGTCAGCAGGAACTGTATTTGCTTGGCATTACTGTTTGGGACACCAAGTATGTACCTAGAAGATGGCTTTAATCACCAAGATTTAAAGCCTTCATGCTGTTACAACAAAGCTGTCCCAAACAAACACAGTGAAAATTAATTGCAAAGGCCATTGATTGCTTAGGTGTTTCAAGTCAGTTCAGAGGATTCCTGTGTTTTCAACCCGAAAAGGCTTCTCTTAAGTTTGAACAATAGAAAAATCAAACACGGATCTTTCTTCAAAGAAAGGTCATTAGCAGTGAATGCCACAGAACAAGTGGCTAATTATATCCAAATGTGTGACTCCCTAAGAAATTGTATTACCCGAATGAGCATATTAATGATTTTTTAATAAAAGCAATTAGGAATGGGATTTTCAGAAGAAAGCTGTATATTCTATGTGCCTTAACACCACTCAGTCGATTGTTTGTAATTTTGGGTGGTATATTATAAAATGCATAATTTTAAGAAAGCAGATTAGGATCACAGTTCCAGTTTCTAAGGTATACACAGAGCTGGATTTGTGCAATCACTTAGGATGCTCAGGAATTACACCCACACTTTCTCCTGTATTGCCACCATTCCTTAGAGAGAATGTATTGATTAGTGTTTCCATTGTACCTTAGACATGCTGTTTGATTGCCCTTCTAAATCAGTATTCAGGGAAAGAACTCTGTGCATTTTTACAGTAGGAATAATGAATTTGCTACTTTGCTTTGTAGTCCATCCACTTAGGATGAATTTCTGAAAATGGGTTGCTCTGCAGACACTGGTCATTAGGTCTGGTTTGGGGCTTGAGGGTTTTTTTGATAATATAGAACTAAGGAACCTGAGGTTGCTTATTTCCTGTCCTTACAAAATTGATGTATAAGACAAATCCACCTTCAATGTCCTTTCTTTTTAGAAAGCATCACATTATCTTGTCTAAAAGGGAGACATAAATATTGCAGTTTCTAGCCACACTCTCACAGGTTAGCACAGGTGCTAAAGCGTGGGTGGTCATCCTTAAAAGTCATCCTGGTACTTATTTCCAGAGTTTGGCAGAGCCAGTTGATGTATTTCTGGTTTTGTTGGGTACATGTGCATATACATGCAAGATCAGATGCATAGAAATACTTCTACATGGGAAAAGACAATTTTTAAATTAGAGTTGGAGATGGGTGTCTGCTCTAGTGACAGGACAAAGGGGAATGGCTTTAAGCTGAAGGAGGTTAGATTTAGATTAGATATTAGGAAGAAATTCTTCCCTTCAAGGGTGTTGAGACACTGGCTGATGGTGTTTGAAGAAGTTGTCTGCCCCATCCCTGGAAGTGTTCAAGGCCAAGTTGGATGGAACTTGGAGCAACCTGGTCTGGTGTCCCTGCCCATGGTAGAGGGGTTGGAGCTTCATGATCCTTAAAGGTCCCTTCCAGCCCAAACCATTCTGTGATCCTATGTTGTTTCTATAATCTTAGACAAAGTATAGAAGTTGTGTGTTACTGGTGAGGTTCACTCCAGGCTTGTGGCTGCACTTCTTGCCTAGGCTTGCCTCACTTCTCATTCTGGCTCTGGTTGATGCCTGTAGAAAACTGTTTGTCTTTTTTCCTTGGGTTGGGTTTCAGCACAAAATCTTCAGAGCAGTGGGAGCTGGTGCAAGGGGTGGTGATGGGATGGATGGGGGAATGCTGGATTTCCCCTTTCAACTGTCACCAGCAACTTCATCCTCTACTATTTTACCTGACTTATTACAAAAGAAAAAAGTAGATTTCTTCTAATCCAAGAAGGATAGGGAAAATACTCTTACAAAAAATAAAATTATAAAAAGTACAGGCCTAGCTTGTCCAGTCAAATCTAGTCTTCAGGGTGAGGTTTTGTGTGTCCTCTCCTGCTTTTAACCCTACGTTTGCTGTGGAGTGAGGAGAGGAAAACAGACTTTATATGAAAATGCAGTAAATCACTAATAACTCTTAATTTATCATTCACTCCTCTTTAATTACCAGCCTCCATTTTAAATGTAAGATGAATCCTCACAATTTGTTAATTCAAATTCATCCTCATTTTCAAAGGTGAGGATGAAGCTGTCCCATTGTCAGCAAATCAACATCTATAAATGAGGAGATATTAAAGGGGTTGCCTTATATCCTGAGCCCCATGCAGCTTGCCAAATCCAAGCAGGTGTTATGTTTGCTTGCTCCCTCATTGTGAGAGCTCAGGGAAAATAGCTAGAAATAAAATTATTGAATGTCAGCAGAAATCTTGTAAGTGATTTCATAGCAATACTAATGTGGGTGACTAGCTTTGGAAATACAGTCCCTTTCCACCTTAAAAAAATATATCTAAAGGTTTCTTCTTTTTAGAAGCTAGGAGGTGGGGAAATAATCTGACATATTTAGCTACATGAAATCTTGTTTTTAAACTTAAACACAAGGAAAATAATTTACAAGGTTGCTTAGTGATACTGTGGGAAAACGTGTATCTTGAGACTATTCAAAGGCATCTTAAAGTAGATTTAGAAACTATGGTTCCTGACAAGCACTAGGGAAAAAATAGTGCTTCTGGTGCAAGCTGAATCAGTCCTTGAGCGTGTCAAGAAAGAATACCACTTTTCAAGTGATTTTTGGAACAAATCCAGGGTGCTTGTGAGGTGACGCTTGTTGTCTGAGTGGTCTGTGTTATTCCAGCTGGCCCTATACTAAAAGTTAACTCTTGCTTGCTGCCAGCTTCTTTCTTGAGAGCAAATGGGTATCTGTAGCTTTGGTCAAAATAAAGTTGTTAGACATCCTGTGGATCATAAACATACTTCTGTCCCTTTGTGTTCTCTGTCCATGGTGAGTCCACCATGCATTGATGGCAGATGGTTTCCTCAAGGGTGGTTTGCACCCTATTATAGATCTGGGGGAACTGGGAGTAGAAAAAATGTTCATTTTGCAGGATTACAGCGGTGCTCAGATGCTCTTTTTGCCATCAGCTATACAGTTTTCCTACTGCATGTGTGAGTAGTTTGTTTCCTCCAACACTGCTCTTTACTTTTTGATCTGACATGTACGACAAATTTCATTCTGAGATCATTGCAGTGTTTGATTCCAGCTTTAAGAAGAAGACGAAACTTGACGTTGATCAAGGTCTTTGACTTAGAGGGGAAAAAAAGCTTTGAGGTTTTTTTGGATTTCTGAGAAACACTGATTTGTCATGCTAGCAAAGTCAAATTGTGAGATTACAGTGACACTGAATATTAAATACCTAATTCAATATCCTAAGAAAACTTCAGGAGAAGATAAAGGGGAGCATAAAGGAGTGTAAGCAGTCACATGGAAATGAAAATCAAGTTCTTAAAAAAGCAGATTTGGAATGAATTGTGACCTCTGCATTTTGTAGCAGAAGTCAAGGGCTGTCACCAGCCTCCATGGCTCAGGGAATTGTGTGTGGTTTTCCATCTCCTCCAGTAGCACTCCCTCCCTGTTAAGCCAAGAAGGATCCTTGTTGTCAGATACCTATTCCTGAGCATAAAAGGGAGACAACAACAGCCACTTGCAACAAGATGTTAAAGTTTGAGTGCTCTGATTTCAAAATGATAACAGGCACTGCTACTAGAGGGTAAAACTACAGTTGATTTGAGGCCCTCAGAAATATTTGGTTGTGCCAAGTTCAGCTTCCCATCCATAGGAGCATGGCCTTCAGTAACTGAAGATGAGCTTAAGATAATAAAAGCTGGTTTAAACACAGCAACACCTCTGCTTCTTGTAGGACAGTGCAGTAGGATGACATTTGACCATAGAGAAATGTGAACTTTGGGGTGTGCTGTTGCTGTTGTAGGTGCCAGGGACATGGATACGTGGATGTAAGGTTATCTTGCACAAAGCTAGGTAGAATTTCATCAGCCTGTCTGCTTTTCATAACACTTGAGTAAAATACAAAAGGTAGGAAGGGCCAGATTATAATTGTTTTGCAGAGGGAAAACATGGTCCTTGAGGCTGATTAATGTAGCAATAGAACTTCTGAGGCCTTCAGTGAGGAGCTGCTTGTAGCATAAACAGGTCTGAGGCAGGCAGTTGATTGAGGTGTTTGTTTATTTTTGTGGATCTTGAAATAGGTCAGTAAATAGAATTTACTCTGTGGACTGTATTGAAGCAATATGTTAGTTAGGTTCAAGATGATGCTGATGTTAAGCGATTCCTTAGGGCAGCTTCTTTGATTGCAACTCCACAAAGTCAAAGAAAAAGCTCATTTTGGTGTTCACAGCACCTGTCTGATTGAAACTGTGAGGCAGGTTGTGTTTTATAGTCAGCTTATTAAAAAAAAAAAATCTAAACACTGTCACCAATCAGAAAATGCTATGAAATTTAAACCTGTCTGTAGTCAGACCCAGACAATGTTAAATTCAGACAGATCATTCTCTCAACTTGTCTCAGAACTATTTTGGGGGTTTGTTGCAATCAATACTCTTTCTTGTGTTGAGCATCCTGTAGGAGCAGTGGCAGTATCAGGGGAGAAGAATCCATGTCTCCTTTAATGAGATCCATTAGGTTGCTGCATAGCAATCATCACATAAACCCACTGATATCTGTTTAAGTCTTTAGTAGTCAGTATGTTCTCTGGTAGCTATTTTTCACCATACCATATTACCTAGAGGAAAAGAAATTAATAATGCATCTAGTCTTGGATACGTATGTTTAATGGATGATCTCACATCCTATCTTGGAGTCAGGCTGCACAGAAAAAGCCCTGTTGTAATTGATCTTTGAGGTTCAGCACATAAAGAACAGAAAAATGTAATTCAGCTTACCTAAAATTTTTTTAAACTACTAAAGATGGGCACACAGGAGGTAAGTGGATCATCTAGAAGAGCAAAGGAAGTTGGTATCTGAAGATTTGGTTATGAAGAAAATTTCTCAGATTTTGTTGCATGAACAAGTGTTGGGATTTTTTGGGGTTTTTTTTGGAGGGATGTGCTGTTAATACAATATTTCATAAATAATTAATGCCATTTAATATTTAATAAATATTTAATTTAGGAAAACTAGAATGGAGTGGTGACTGGAAAGAAAAAATTTAAGAGGCAGGAACTTGGGCAGGTGGATCTTTGCTGTCCAGGTCAGGCTGTTCTGTGTGACTGACAGTGGGTCTGTGTTGTTCTGTGTCAAACTGAGCAGGCTGAAGGCTGTTGTACAAGTCAGCAGTGGTGGCTATTTGGGGAGGAAAGGGTGGAGAGATTTTTTCCCTTGTTCTGTACACACAGAATACAGAATGATTCTGTCATGCAAAGCAGCCTGTCTCTGAAGGTTACAGTTTTGCAAAAGCATAAGTGCTTCCTTTAACCTAGTAAATCATCTTAGCCCATTTTTCTTATATAGCATCATTCCATATCATGAATTTTTCTTGTGTTTTGCCCTTACTGGATTCATATGTTCCAAGCAGTGGGAGTTTCCACCAGTTCCCTTGGGAAACTATTATGAGGTCCAGTGAGTTTTGTTGTAAGGTCCTGTTAACATAGTGCTTACATTTTCCTTTAATTTCATGTTATTAGCCCTTAGGCATGAACTCATGCTGATATCTATTTATGGCTTAAACTTCCCTCATCTTCCAGAGGTCTAGTGATCTTCTGCTTTTCTCTTAACAAATCATGTCTGATTATTAGGCGAAGGTTCCAAGTTCAGTCTCTGGGTCTTTAAACATCCACCCCCTATTTCCCAGCCATGCTCTCAATCTTTTCGTCTAGAGTGATCAGGGCTCCAGAGGAGAAGAATAAAATCTAGTGGGAATTTCCTCATCCCAAACAGTTGTTGATGTATGACATCCCATACATAAATAGTAGTCTCTTATAAATGCAAGGCATCACAAACATGCAGATAGATATTATTCAGATATGCCAAATACTTTCTAAGAGGTCCGCATTGGCTCTCTAGAAATATGTATATGGCATTGTAGTTTTAATTCTATACTGAAGTAGTCTGTACATCTGACTTCTATAAATGTTATTGTTTAAAGAAATACAAGGCTGTTCCTGAAATATGTGCATTCTCTCTTTGAACATAAATCTTTTTCCAACTCCAGGATGAAGTAGATACCATGAGAGACAGACTTGATAAATGGCATCACTGATTCACTACATGGTTTAGCTGAGATTTGTGGCAACCTTCAGTTATGCTCACTTTGAAAAGGAAGGAAATGCAAAGTTGAGGCTGAAGCCCTGTCCATAATGTCTTCCATCATCTCTGGGCAGGACAGAGGTACAATTACCAAGGGCAGCTGTAGCTTTGATCTAAATAGGCCGTTTGTGGTGCTAAAGGAGAGCAGCCCCTGCAGAATCACACTGCTTGCATGAATGCTGTAGCTGATGGACTCAGCTGCCAGAGACAAGCTAAGGGCAGAATTTAATTCTTTAGCTGCAGCCTGGATAAAGATTGATGCTGTCTTACCTAACTGCCGGGCTTCTTATCCCTTCTGTATAAAAGAATAAGTATTTGACCACTCGTCAGCTTCATATAAAAATACCTTAAATAAGTATTAACCTAATACAGTCTTTCTTGCTTTTGTAACAGCTCTGTGCCTTTCCCTGCTTGATTTCAGTTCTCTCTTTCTGCTTCCATTTTTAGATCATGTTTTATCTCTTATCCTTTGATATCTCTAATAACTCCCTCTTTTTCTTCGCCCCCTCAACTACTTCTCTCTGCATCCTTTTACCTTGATGCCTTCTCACTGTATTTCCATGTTTTTGATGATTTAAAAATTTTGCCAATTAGTTGATATTTATGAAATTTTTACTTGGGAAATGACTGTGTCATCTTCTTTGATTGCCAGTTGGGTAGGGTCTGGATGGGAAGAAAGTGTCTTTTGTTAGATGTGTACGTGGAACTATAGGGGAAGAGAAAAGAACAAAAACCCTGAACCCTCAAAAAAAAAACCCCACAATGAAAATCAGAGCGCAAAAGTAGCTTTGGGCTCACCGGCCTTTTTCAGTCCTGAGGAAGCAGCAGCAACCTTAAGTAGAGGCTGAGAGCAGAGTGGGTATTAGTGTCTGTCTGTATGGTCCTTCCTGCCTGCACAGTTGGATGATGGAGAGTGGAAATAACTTTCCCCTAACAGTTGTATTTTGACAGAACAACTGGTGTGCAGAGGAACAGGGCTGAACTCTATGAGAGCAAAATTGTTCTGAGGACAAGTAAATTCTCAGACATGTTATAAAAGGTTAGTGTTAGAGGTGGACAAGGAAAGCAGGGAAGGTTCACAGGGATATACAGGGGCCTCTTGGCAGGAAAAGGGAAAGGCTGGACTGGCTTTTATAGCAGGGAATATGGATTAAACAGGAAGGTTGCTTTTGGGGATTTTTTTAAACAATCTTAGTATGTGTGACCTTATCTAATGGCTGCTGCAGTGCAGCTGGGAAGTGGTAATTGTTCAGCTGTGGTAACTCAATTACTTCTGCTCCTGTCCCTGTCCCTTGGTCTCAGTGGCAGTTCTGGCAGGGGATACCATCAGCTCCTGCATCCTGCTCATCCATGAGACACACTGTGACTCCCGGAGCTCCTGTCGGCTTCCGTGGTGTTTGCAAGGCTGAAAAATGGCTCCTGTCAGCTTTCACTCTTGTGTGCCTGTGAAAGCCCCAGTCTGCAGGGAAGGCAGGAGAGCTGGCTGTCAGCGAGCAGATAACACTGCACTGATTTATATGCTGCTCGCATCTGCAAAGTTTTCCACTGCAGCAATGGATCCCTTTGTGTTCAGTCTTCATTTTTATTTTGTTTTAAAGATATTGATAACTTTTACCAATAGGTAATGGAATTTTTTTCCTACATTGTGCAGTATTCATTAATTTTTCTAGCTGTGTAGATTGATGACAGTTGCTTGTCAGTGAAATGCTTTCTACATTGTAAAACTATGAAATAAATTCTATCATTCTCATAATCCTAGAATTGCAGGTTTTTAAAAGTGATTTTTTCAAAACTGTCAGATTATGTCATGAGCAAATATTTTTCGTTTTTTTGTTTTTTGCAGTGGTGTAAAAATGATCTTGGGTGGTTGAAGGTGGTGCTTGGATCAGCAGTAATGCTGTGTGACAGCAGAAATGTTCCATTTATTGTTGTGACAAGAGTAACATCTGGGAATTGATAAGTGTAAGGAAAAAAGTTTACGTGTAGAGAGATACAGAAAAATCTCTAACAATAACTGTCCTTTAAAATGTAATTAAAAAAATAAAATTGCTATCCAAACAATACAGAGGAAGATTAAAGCAACTGGTGGTGCTTTCAAAGGAAATCTTGCATGTCCAAAAGCTGCCACCATCTCAAAGTTCTTGGTATTTTAATTTTTTCTTTCCAATTCCCTTAATGTGACACAGGTAAGGGTTATGCTACATTAATCATACATGTGCTCACAGTTCTTGCCAGTAGTGCAACTTTCCAGCTGTTTCTACTTTGAAACAGCTGCAAATCTTCTGCGAGTAAAAAAATTCAGTTAGCTAAACTTTTGGATGTAAAAAAGCCCATATTTGCTTTCTTCCAAAATGAATCTGAAATGACCTCAATCATTCTAATAGACAAATAACTAATGAGCATGATAGCATTTGTTTAAACTGTGGTAAGTCAGACATTTGTGTAAGCTGCCTTGTACAGGAGGAGCAGTGAGGGCTGGGAGCAGTAGCAGGGAAGAAGGAGGAAGCGTAGGGATAGTGTGTACTTTTCTCTTTGACCCATTTAGGCTTCAGTCTCACATTTGCTTTAAGTTGATCCACGTGTATGTGGCTGCTGACAGCATTTCTCCTCACCCCTGCCACATTCTGCCGCCGTTAGGGCTTAGGAGGCTGCTTGTTGAGTTACGTGAGGGAACTGGTCCAAATGAAAATTCAGCTTTTTTTGTTGTTTGGGTTGATTTGCCTCATCTGTATCAGTGTGTGGCCATGTAAATGTCATGTTGGAGGTGGGAATGCTGTCTGTAGGAACAGCTTGGGCTTTAGCTTCACTTAAAACAGTTGTGATCCAATTCCTTCAGTGCTGGTGAATCAACAGATAAGGGCTTTGTTGGGGTTTTCTTGCTTTTGTTTACTTTTAATGTCAGCATTGACTATGGTTCCCCAACGTGAGACCTTAAATGAAGTTCAGTAAGGACTTTATGAGCAAGCAGTTCTTTAGCTGTGCTGAAGAGAATAATTAAGCAGGGTTAAGAAATGAGCAAGCTGCTGTCTTGAGGATGATAAGCAAGATTAGCAATAGGTTAAGTGCAGCTCCTGCATCAACCGTATGGCTTCTAGTCTGCTGAAGTGTGGGTAGCAGTTAGATGGATAATGGGAATGAAATGGCAGCAGTGGAAGTGCCACCTGTGAGGGAAGCAGAATTCCAGGATCTGCATGCAGAAAATCACTTGTGATGCCAGATTTTTTCAGAGTGGTTAAAACAAATTAATTCGAACGGTTAGTTGCTGTTTATGCAAAGAGACTCTCCATGAGGGAGTGGTATCATAGGATCAGGGAATGGAAAACCTGCTTGAGGAGGGGGTGGGAGAAATTATGTGGGTGCTTTGCAGGCCTGTTTTGGCATTAATGGAATACAAGGGCCAATTTTGAGGGAATGAATACTTAAAGAAGTACGGGTAAGTGCTGAGAAGAGATGTTAACAGCAAATTTTCTAGGTGAAAGAAAAGTAGCTTAGTATCAAATATTTAAAAAGTGGTTGCATCAGTGACCACTATCTGAATTTTTAAGGCGCTAATCTTAAAGATGCATGGTTGTTCTCTTTAGCTGAATGAGTGAATGAGCCTTTGATGTGCTCTGGAAGGGCTTTACCAGGACAGAGGGGACCTGCACCTGGTAGATGGGGCACTCTCATGGGAAGCAAAATGGATGGGTTGGATTGGTGTCAGCAGGCAGAGAAATTGAATACAGGTCTCTGCACTCAGTCTGGGTCTGGCCCTACAGAGATAAAGAGGAGGCATCAATCCTTCAGTAAACAGGTCTGGATTAAGTATTTTTTGTTTCACAAGGTTATTTTTAACACGGGTCAGTTTACTGGTTTGGTTTTCTGCTCATTGCCACAAGCAGTTTTGCTGGCACAGTTGGTGAAATGTCACAGGGAAAGGGCCAGGAGCTGTTTTATTCTGCTGAGATAACAGGAACAGAGTGTACCCTTGGGCAGCCCCTGAAGCAGGTCTGCCAGGTGACACAGGCAGTGGGGATGCATCAGTCGGAGCAGGGCCAAGTGTTCCTGGGCTCCAGGTGCTCAGCCTGGGACTGACACATCCCACAGAGGAACTGGGGAGTTCTGTGGAAGAGCCTGGGTTTGGGGATGTGGGGTGCACCCACAACCAGATGGCAAGATAGGGATTTGGAGCTAGCCTCAAGTTAGGCAGAGCATGGCACGAGGCCAGCACGGTCATCGCTTTCCTCACGGGCAATTAGGTGTTACTGGAATAACTCTTAGCTAACCTTGATAAAATTAAACTTGTTATTGTGCTGGGTCAGCACTGCTGCAATGTCCTGCTGTGCTGCTACTTTTACTGCTCATTGGCCTTTTTCCTTACAGGCTCACAGGGATAAAGCTGTTCCTTGCTCCCAGTATTGCATGTGTGGCTGGAAATGCTCTTCGCCTCGCTTCCCTCCCTCTCTCCCTCCCTTTAAATGTTTTCTTGTCTCTGATCACAGGATTCTCCCCTTGATTAGGCTGCTGGGAGCAGCCTTCATGAGTGTAGCCCCACTGGACTGTCCCTGTTGTGCCTTTGTTTGTTTGTTTTACTGATTTGTAATACAAATAACATAGAAGCCTGGCATGGAGCAAAGAGCAGGAAATTCATTCAGGCTTTGAGCTGGGAATTGCTGAAAGATGTGACAAAGCAAGCAGGGATACTCACACATAGAAACTGCTTTTCCCCCCCTTTTTTGGTGTTCTTTTGGGGATCATTTTCAAAGAAAGAAAAGGAATGAAAACGTAAATGCAGAACAAAATCTGCATATAAAATTCAGTTGGTAAAGTAATCAAATGCTGGTAATGAATACCCAAGCAAAAAGCATCCAAAATATTTCTTTTAATAGAATCTAGTGTTTGTTACCATAACAATCCTTTTTGCAAAAGAAGGATTAGTGCTGTTAGCATGACTCTGTTCCCTGCTTCAGGTAGCACCAGTTTTCAGGGCCCCTTGAGCAAATTGCAGAAAAGGGGGAAAATTCATATGCTGGATTTTGATGATGCACTTTAGTATCGTAATAACAATTCATTTAGGCTCTGGCTTTGTACTGCCTGTTATTTCCCTAGAAACTTATGCTTCATCCTGACAAGTACTGTGAAATAGCAGCGTCACAGCCTCTGTCAGACTGAAGGAAAGGCTGCAGATGAGCAGACAGAAGCCAGAGAAGAGTAATGTAGACCTGTAGCTGCTTGACATTACTGACTTTTAAGGGGTCCAAAAAAAAGTATGATTCCTCTTCCACAGGGGAAGAGAACAAGATGTTTCTGTAGTAATGAGATCATAAAAGGAAGAAAATTGCTTGTAAAGAATATGTCTGATTTTTCCTTCTTTTTCTACTTTGCTTCTATTATAACTTAAGCTGCAGTTTTGCTTTCAACTGCCTCTTGTGTAAGCATTTAATAGAAGCAAGATATTCTGAAAATCTATTTTTTTGACAGTGATTTCTGGCCTACACATTTTGTTTTGTAATAACCACTGTTTCCTCTGTCAAAAGAATGGAAATTATCTGAAATAAAAGGATAGTAGTGTTCAGTGGTCCTATGTGAACTTGTCACTTCAGGTGTGCTGTGCCAGTTCAAAGCATCGAGGTTGGCATCAGATGAGAAGATGATGGTGTTTCTTTCAGCATGCTGGGAGTAGATGGGAAGAAACACTTTTTTTTTTAGTAGGCTTGGAACTAAAAGCTGAAAAGAGCCTTTTGTTTTTTGCTGCAGATTCAGAAGCGTGATAAACTTTACTACTTGGTAGCCTGGGAACTCGATTTTGTGTGTTGATTACAGAAGTGCAAACTTCTCTCTTTCTCTCACTTCTCCCCCTGCCTCCCCCTCCACCCCGATGGCATGATGAGCTTTTGAGAAATAAATGGGAATTGCGTGGTGTGTGCTCCGTGCATTGCAAAATTTCTGTAGTTTCTAGCCTTCTGTTCTTTTGCTCTTTAAAGGAAAATTTATTACTGTTTTACTGGTGAGGGAAGGGGGAAACCTTGCTGTTGGGCTTGTCCTGCCTTTTTAAAAAGACAGTGTTCCTTGCCCTTCTCCCAAAGGTACTTAGATACCAATTTTCTTGCCATCACTAAATTGAAAGGGCAGCATGAAGTGTAAGCTTTGACCTCAAAGGTGCTCTTTCTTGTGATTTAAAAAAAGAATCTCAGCATCTGTCAAAAATCTGTGAGGCCCAAAAGAGACAATGCTTATTGCAAATTACTAATAAAAGATGCACCTACTAAGAGACTTGGTTTACCCCTGTATATTTTGTGTTATAACTTGTGCTTGTCCACAGCCGTTTGGAAAAAAAATGTGATGCTTAATTCTGACTGTTCCATGTGATGATAGTCCTTTATTGTACTGAGATAGTAGCTGCAGGTTTTTAGAGCAGGGTCACACTGAATTTTTAAAAAAGCTGTCCTGCAGGATAAAATGGATAAGAAAGTCAGGAAGGTGTTGTGTTCTATAAACCAGAGCATGACAGGGTTTAAAGGTGTATCAGTTCTTTTCCATCCAGTAGAGAATCCCAATGCATTGGAGTTCGTTGCACTGTGATGGAATCAGATCAACACTGAGTGGAGCAGACTGCTAATAAACTGGATTGTGTTGTTGGATATTCCCACTGTTTTGGCAGATCCTCAGGCTTGTTGCATCCTTGCAGCTGGCTAGAGCAGCTCCCTGGACCATGGGTGAGAGCAGCAGTGCAGGCAGCCTGAGGAGTGACTGGAGCCACGCTGACACTCAGAGCAGAGATGGAGACAGCAACTCCAAGGTTATAAAATGCCACCCAGCTAGCAAGGAGCAGTGGGAGTGGGAGGATGCTCAAGGGCTGATGGCCATGATGCAGTGCTGTAGGTCTGCTGGAGGGAATTGCTCATCTTCCAGCCCTGGAGCTTGCAGCTGCTCGGCACTGACTTGCAGCTCCTCCCTGCACTGACCCTGCTGCTGGAGGAGCAGATCCCAATGCTTAGCAAGGTTTGTGGCTCCCACCACTCAGTTTTGACTTCTCATGTTGAGGACTGGCAGTATGAATGAGTATTTGGACTCTTTTTCTTGTTTGTCAGCAGTAACTGGAGCATTGGATAGAGAGTTTATTTTGATCAGTTGTTTTCTTAAGCCCAATTTCTCTATGTATGAACATCTGCTCTTCAGATACCAACAGATTAAATCACTGTATTTATAGTTAAATAAAATGTTATAGAGACACATTTTTCCAGCTCTGGAAATGTCATATTGGCCAGCTAGGCAGAAAAGGTTGGAAGTCACAAAATGACATGCATTTGGTTGTCATCTGATTAGGGTGAGGGCACTCTACAATGGCTTGGTTGTGTACTGCAGTACTGGGTGACAGCCATCCAGCTGATACCTGCCTTTTCTTGGACTCTGTGAGTGCATTTGTGAATCTGGGAAGGAACCAGAAGGAGTAAAAGGTATCTTGAAGTTTCCTATAGAGAAATGTAGAAGCACAATTGCTAATGCTAACTTTTCGAGCTATTTTTTTCTTAGTGTTACATAAGATACCAGAAAAATAGAATTTTGTTGTCATGTTAAATGCAAGGGGTGGAGGTGGTGATGGGGAAACAACAAAGCTTTTGATCTTTCTTTAGTAAATAGGAGACTGGTTACAGAATGTAAATGTTTATCTTAGAGGATGCTATAAGCAGTACATTTCTTTCTTTTCACAAATAAGGACAAAACCAAGTTAGTCATCAAGATACACTTAATTTCAAGGAAGATTCTTGTCCTGAATTAAGTTGTTCTTTTTGGGGAGAAGCAGCAGTGTAACAGTTGTCTTTGTTTTTTCCACAAACTGTATGACTGATATAATACCACAGAGCAGCTTGAGGGAGTCCTAGCACACAGAATTAAAACCTTGTCTGGTCTGCAAAAGGATGAGTAAAACATTCAGAGAAACAGCATTTCCTAAGTAGACAAGAACATTTCTGTTAGATGTCTTTGGTATTTTTTCAGTAGAGAATTACCCCTAAAGTAATTCTACTTTAAAATATCGATGGTGGATGAAGAGCTCAGCTAAAAATGCATATGTTACTCAAACAAGCATACTGTTTTCTTAGAATGGATGATTATGAATTAATTATATTTCAACATTTGAAATTAAGAAAAGGTTAAATACTCAGAATATTAATGGGAGCTTGGGGATGGGAGCAGCTCAGTGGTGAAAATAGCTTATGAAAGAAATTACTTTCTAGTATCTTCCTGTATGTTATTATTTTTTTCCTCTTTTTAGTGTGTTCTTTGTTTTTGAAGGGAAGCTGCTTGCTGCCACTGCAAAATGAGTTTTTGGTACTCAAGTGCATTTTTTTCCCCGAATGAGTATAAACTGATTCTTTCTTAGGAACAGAAGAAGCAATATACAGACTGTAGAGTGTGAAATAAAATTCTGGAAGGACTGAGTGCTAGTTAGTACCTTAAATTTAGGAAGATGTGGTATTTGTATTTGAGGCTGGTGAGTGCCAGTCCAGGGCCTGCTGATGGCAGTGGAAAAACTTCACCTAATGGGCTTTGGATTACCCTGCTTATCGAGCCCACACCTCCCATGGAGGGTGATGGATCCTTCCTCTGCTCTTACTTCACATCCAAATATGTTACACCTGGTTGACCAATGTGACTTAAAGGATATCTTGATGATGAGTGCAGTAATTTCCACGTGAGCAGGAAGGAGCAGCTGCTGCTTTGTGGCAACTCCTGTTTGGCCAGAGTCCTGCTGACCCCAGCTGCCTGGCTGGAGTCACTTCTTGTTAAAACCAGCATCTTTGGCAATAGGTTGTTCAGAGGTGAAGCATTTTTACCGTGTTATTAGTGATGATGGTGTAGGGATTTGCATAAAATTAAGATGTGTGGCCTGTGCAGGAGCTGGTGGTGTTCTGGGAAGCATTGTGTGGTTGCCATTCCTTCCTGTGAGCAGGGGTGGGCAGGGCAGGCACTTCTGTGCCCCTTCCACGAGCTGCTCCTGTCATCTGTGAAGGGAGCAGATGAGAGTTTCCTGTAAATACGTGTGCTGGAAACATCTGCCCAGCACATTGAATTAAAGGATTTTTCTTGATGTGCTGTCTGACCCCGTATGCTGAGGAACTTGAGTGCTCTGTTTTCCTTGTGACTTCCCCCATCTCTTTTCTTAAGCTGTCTTTTCGGCACATTCTTCTGAAGCTGGAGCTGTGGGGATGGGTTGGACCTTGCTTCCCGCATCTGTCCCAGCAGCTGGACCACTTCCTGCTATGAATCATCCCAAACACACTTTTTTCTTTTTATTGTTTTATTTGAGGGTGAAGGCACACTTGTTTCCTGAAGCCACAAGTTAACCTAAGTAGTCTGGCAGACAAGCCTCAAATGAAAGCTGAGGTGCAAACGTGTTTGGAGGAAGGAAGTGCCTCCCATCCTTGGGATCACTGGCAAGCTAGGAGCAGAGCTTTTTCCTTGTGGGCTCCTTTTGTGGTCAGGGGAACAGCAAACTCCATCACTTCTTGGAGAGCTGCAGCAAAAATCTCTGTTTGCATGTCAGTGTCAAACACATAATGACCTCTGGTTTTTGGCTACAGCTAATCAAGTGCTAATTGGCAAATGATGTTAAAGGAGAGGGGCATAATCTTTTGTCTGAGAAGTCTTGGCTATGGCTTGGATCCTCTGTGGGACTGATGTTTGTGGCTTAGTGTTCCAAAGCTCATTGATTGCATGTGTTTCAATTTTAGCAGTCCAAAACAAGGCTTTTTTTTTTTTTTGTCCTGAGGAGCTGAAGCTAAATAATTCCTGAAACTTGAGAGGTCATTGTATTTCACAAAGAGATAAAATCCAAAATCCACCTCCTTAATTGTGTCTTTAAAAAATCCCCCAACACTAAAAGACCCCAACCTAAAAGCACATTCACTGCATAGTTGTTAAGCTTTTTTCCTTGTTAATTTTTCTAGGGAAGCGTCAGATTCACCACTTGGGAAACCAGCTTCAACTCAATCAGCATTGTCTGGACACTGCCTTTAATTTTTTCAAGATGGCTGTGAGCAAACATCTAACCCGGGGCAGAAAGAGGAGCCACATCATTGCTGCCTGCCTCTACCTGGTGTGCAGGACAGAAGGAACTCCTCGTATCCTTTATGTTATAAAATGTAAATAAATAGAAGACTTTTAGCAAGTCAACTATCCCAGTTAGACCTTGTTTCAAAATGTGAAAAGGTAAGTGTTTAAGAGCTAACTTGGTCATTGTTTCATTTTATACACTGAAATAAATGGGAATATTTCCTGTGGTTCAAGTAAATTTGTTCCCTTTCTAAATGTACACTACTTAGTATTTAATGCTCTAAATGTCACTCTGCCTCTCATCATAACTCTGAATTTCTTTTTGCAACATTAATTGCACTTCCCCTCTGCTTTACTAGGGTTTATTATTTGTGGAGTATTTTTTTTGTTTATTTTGTTTTTCTCTTTTAAAGTAAATGACAGTTAACCCCAAACCTCCTGCAGTGTCAGCATCAAAGAACAGATTAGAGTTTTAGTGTGGGTTTTCCATCAACATTTTTGGATTTCCTTCTTCTGATACTTGCAGGAAGGACAGTATCACTCGTGTTTTAATTCTTGAAAAAAAGAGATGTTTGATAAATTCTGAAATTTGCTCAAAAATCATACAGGAAATCAGTGGCTGGAGGTGCACACACAGGACACAAGTCCAAGTGAGTACTCCCTTCTTTACCTCCCTATTTTTGTCTTGGGGAACTTAATTAAAATCCACATAAGCTTTAAATACTGATGACCATCCAAATTAATTTGTTTTATATATTTTTATTTCTTTTATGTTGTGTTTTAGTTGCTGGAATTCAGAGCTTAGTACCAAACAATTACTTCTATTGCTCTGGCTCTGAGCAACGTGGTCTATTGAAAGGTGTCCCTGCCTATGGCAGGGGGATTGGAACTGGATGTATTTTAAGGCCCCTTCCAATCCCCAAACCATTCTATCATTTTATCATTCTACAATTCTGTGTTTAGTTCCTTGCTACTTTAAAATTGTAGGTCCACATCTTCAGTATTCTAATTTGATGTTTTTTCCATATTGCTGCTCTCATTCTGTATTTTTGCAGTTGAACAGTTTAGCTTTCCTTTTAAGATTGAGATGATTTTTTTTGTAGTTTCAGAAACTATATTCAGTATTCTAAAAGTAGTGCTTTCTGATCATGTTGAGGCCATTGTATTTGCATGTTTAAAAATGTTTTATAGGAAAAATGGAATTAAAAGGCAGGCTTATCTATTATACTGCTCTTTCCTACTGTAAAGTCTCCATGTGAACTTTGAACAGTAGCACTCTACCACTGCTATAAAGACAGTGTTGATTTTAAGGTGCTACCAATATTTTGATAATATATCTTCCGGGTAACTGCCTGAAAGAGGGTAGGATTAGATTAGCTATTAAAAAATTCTTTACAGTGAGGGAACTGAGGGCTTGGCATAGGTTGTCTAGATAAGCTGTGGCTGCCCCATTCCTGGGGGTGTTCAAGGCCAGGTTAGGCTCTAAGCAACCTGGTCTGTCCCTGCCTATGGCAGGGATGTTGAAAATAAATTATTTCTTAAGATTCCTTGTATGATTCTGTGTTATATTTATGCTCATATAATGTTTAAAGTTATTTATTTACAGTTGTTATTTGATACTTCTGAATGATAGCCCAGCTGTAATATGCAGATCCATTTTTCCCCACTGATAGTGATAAAAAGCATTTGAAGAAATGAGGGCTGTAAGAGGCAGATAGGTACACTGCAATGTGCAGCCATCTGTGCAGCAAGTGTAGCAAACAAATAAAGCAAAAATTATTTACTTGTTTTTTAACCTTCTTTAAACTATTTCAGCATGTATCTCACTTACATGCAAGGTGTACTGGTCTGGTTGACACTTAATAAATCCCTAAATGAATTTCCCAGCTTTCCTTGTTAAATGGAGATAATGTTCTGTGTGGTACTTCACATAAAATACTAGGAGTAAAGTGTGAACAAAACTGCAAAGATAAGTTCTACCTTTCTGTATCAATAATACTCCACCCTCATTTGCACAGTTACTGTGCTACCTGGGAATGAAAAAGTCGTTGTGCATGTCCATACAGCTAGATTTTTTAGTGTTTATTTTTTTAAAAATCCATTAGATAAACTTAATTTTGTAGTTGATACTAAGAATTTGTCACTTTGGGAGAGACCTGTGTTCCACTGTGGTTTTGTTTGCTTGTTTATTTTGTTTTGTTTTGTATTGTTATTTAAAATCCAGTGTAGTTTAAAAAACAAAACCCAAATAAATTATGGACTCTCAACACTGAAATACAAATTCCTTTTCTGGTATCTTTTTCTTTCATGAGAAGTTTGAAAACCCGACAGCTACGGGTGCAAATTGCTGACCTTTGAAATTAGAATGTGTTCAAGGCTCCATAGATTAATTATAAAGATAATTATCAGCATGTTCTGTTTGTTCCTAGCTTACATCTGGCAGTACAGACAGGGGCCACAGGAGGCAGGGGTGTTCCCAGGGCCTTGGGAGCAGAGGGGCCAAGAGCAGGTGTAGAGAGGATGGCCATGTGACAAAGTGCTTTAACAAGAATTAAAATCCATATTCAGGGTAATAAACTTGGTTTTGGTCTTCTGGAGAAGGTGCTGAGGAAAGCTTGGAAAGAGGAGCAGTACACTGAATAATTCTGTACGCAGGACATGCAGTATTTTTAACATTTCAACATTTCAATACACCGCTCAGCCAAGTTCCTGAGTTTAAAGTGTTCATTGTCATTGTGTTCATTTTAGAATTCTAACAAAGAAATCTGAGAGAAATTTAGAAAAGGAAGTTAAAGGCTGAAGATTGGTGGAAGTATTTTAGAGCAAAGAGGTGATGTGGAAGAGGCAGCAAAGGGCAGCAACATCCTCAGAGCTGAGACAGCTCACTAATTCTGGGTGGCTCAAATGAGTTATCTGAGTGACTTGGGAGTTGTGCAGGCAGGAGATGTTACCTGGGAACAGAATGGTGTTGGCAGTAGAAGACATCACGTTTCTGAAAAAGCTGCATGGTGGAAGGAGCAAAAATGCCTGGGGAGGTACAGGGAGATGCAGTAAGAGACTGAAGTGACAAGAAATGTTGTGTTCTTGTGGCAGAACCAAAGGAGTGGGAAGCATTTGGAGAGGGAAAAGAGAATTTAATTGTGTCTGAGAGTTCAGTTTGAGGGCGTGGAATGCATTTATCTGACATGGTTATCTGCTTATTCTTCTTTTTTCATAATGTACATGTCGCCAGCCAGCCTCTGTGAAAATGTGAAGAATACTGTAGCCAAGTCTACTAGTGCAGTCTGAATTATGCCTGAATAAACCTCAGCCTGAAATAGGAAAACATTATGTTCTCCTTAGTTCTTATGCATTATTTAATTAATGCAAAAATGCAAAATATTCTGGCAACTCAATTTTTTTTATCTGAAAAAATAATTCCAGAACTTAAGGAGAAAATAGAAATTTATTTATATGAAGAGCAGCTTTTATTTGCAATCCTTTAGAAAGTTTTGTATATATTATTTGAGATGTGAATTGATTTTACATCAGTTTATGGTTTTTATTAGGTTATGTGACACAAACCCCCACAATGCAGCCACTTTGGCATAGCTTTTCATTTGCCTTCCTTTATTGCTTGTCAGTGTTAATGTTTTCCAGGGAAAACAGCTTGCTAGCTATTAGCTGGATCTGGGAGGTGTTTCATCCTTCTGATGAGTTGCCCATAAAAACTTCAATTTATTATTCTCCTTATGAAATGTGTCGATGTGTCTGTATTACCAGTGTCAGAAATAAAGATATAATGCAAAACCCACATCTGAATGAGACAGTGGTTTTGAAACCCCCAGGTGTGATGGAACCTGTTGTCCCCCTCCCAGGGACTGAGTGATGCTGAACACTGCCAGTGACGTCTGACTTTGTCTGGCACTGCCAGCGCTCCGGGCAGTTCAGACTCTGCTTTTTAATTTGTTTCTTGGAATAGTAACAGCCCTCAGTTGTTTCTCTGTAATGTTTTGAACAGCTTTTCCACCCCTACACATGTTAGAATGGAAACAAAGGACGCTTTAGCTGGTCCTGCTGTTCCCGAGAGAGGGAGCTTGGGAAGAGCCAGGCAGGGTGTTTGAGTGACTTATGGGCTCAGCTGTAACCTGTGGCTGCCCCGGGGTCACTCAGGAACAATGACAGCCTGGCCAGGATTTTCCAGGTGGGATATCAGTTTGTTTTAATCAAGGAAGAGTTCATTCTGTTTGTAATCCTGTTACTGTACACAGCGGTTAGAAAAACTACAACTGTCCACTCTTTTGTGTAATATTTTCCAGTGCTACCACCTGGGGTCTTTTATAGCAACATTTTACATGGTAAATGTCTTTTATCCTACACACATGCACCTTTTGAATGCTATTTATTTATTTATTCTTTTCCTTTGAAGCTCTCTGAAAAATGCACCCTTAGTTGTAAACCAGATCCTGTCTTGTCAGAGCATAGTAAATAAATCCTTTTCCACATGAGAAGAGTCCCTGAAAGTCCCCTCAGCAGCTATCTTGTGTAAATATCCCTCTGTTTGCCTCTGAAGGTAAATTCAGGGCAGGTTTTTCTCCTTCCAGTAAAACTGATCAGTCCTGGTAATGGGGGGCTCTGAGCTGGGCAGGCTCTGAGACGGAGGCTGAGTTATTCAGCAGGTCTTTGGTGGCTTTTTTTTGTCACAGGACAGAGGTGGGATCCTCCCAGGGACAGACAAGCAGCCAAGTGAGGCCTCTCTCCTGAGCTGTTTGCAAAGGAACATTTGATAAATGTGTAAGAAAAATAACCTCTTCAATCTGGGCTTTGGGAGCAGAAGGCTGTCGGGAGAACGTTCGGTGCCTTGAAGTCTTTCAGATGTAAACTTGAGCTGGGTGGGAAAGCATAAGGAGCTTTTCCTCCCTGGCTTCCTCTGCCCTGTGAACCTCCCTTTTGTTTGAGGGCAGATCACGAAGGCATTGCCAGATCCCAGCAGGCAAGAAGGGTTTGGGAAAAAACTGGGCAGCTGAATGGGGCAGCACTTTGTTATTTCCTATCTGTCTGCAGTACTTGTACTTTATTGCCAAGCTTTTTGAAAGTCTCCTGGTTTAATGTGTTTATTTTCATGTCACAGAAAGGGAAGTTGTGAGTATTTATCTTCATTTCCAGGTGCAGAACTGAGGCTAAGTGACACATTCACAGTTACCCAGAAAATCTGTGATGGAATGAGGAACTGGTCTCTTTAATCCTTGGTTAGGCAGCAGCTACTGGGCTTTTCTGCTGTGTTGGTCTTTGCAAGAGAAAGTCAGCTAATTCCCTCTCCAGCATTAGCAGCTCTGTCAGCTCCATGCTGTCTTGGGAAGCTTTGTACAGCCTCACCATGAGAACCTTTGATGGATACATTCTTTGTTTCTCTGCTAACACTTCAAGGTCTGTCTTTGCAAGGAAAAGGGCAAGACTTCCTTTTTTATTAGAAATTAAAAATTAGATCTCCAGTAATCTTTTGACTTCCAATAAAACTTCCTGGAGCCAGCAGGCCCTAGTGTTCCTGATTAAAAAGTTAACTTTTGAAATTAGGCTTTAATCAAGAAAATTTTAAAGCTGTGGTTAGGGAGGTTAATAAAACCACTTTCTATTCCTCTCTGGTTAAGGACTTTCTTTTTAGTAACTGACCTTTTACATTTTTTTTTATTAACTGGTGTTGCATTAAAAATGTGTTTTGTTCAAGTGTGGAGTGTGAAAAGGACATATGAGAATAAAAATGGATTTTAAATTGCACTGTTAAAATACATATAATATTTACTGAGGCAAATTACTTCATTTCACTGTGAGGTAAGAGATGCCAATATCTTCATAGTAAGTTGAACAGAATATTTTCTGTTGGAACTGACCTACAATGATCATCCAGTCCAACTGCTTGACCAATTCAGGGCTGACCAAAATTATACCATGTTGTTAAGGGCATTTTCCAAATGCTTTTAAGCACTGACAGGCTGAGGGCTTTGACCACCTCTTTAGGAAGCCTGTTCCAGTGTTTGTTCCAGTGTTTCTTGGTGAAGAAATGTTTCCTAATGAAGCATTTGCTTGGACTTGAAGGCTTGCAAAAGCCTTGTTCACTTAATTTCAAAATGAAGTTTTTAAATTGCTCTGTTTTTGAGCAGATGGATTTTAGCTGGAAGAGGTTCATCTATTAAGAAAAAATTGCTGCCTTAAATAGGGTGTGACTGTTGTTTCCCCATGTCATTTGCATAGATTTCCAAAGAGTTAGGTGTTTGGTAATGCTTGGCTTTTGTGATCATTCCTATTTAGTACCACACAAGAAAATGCTGGAGATGTAGGGAAGAGGGCAGCCAGGGACAGCAACAGAAATTTAATTTCTGCACCTTAATTTCTCCCCATCACCCTCTCCTCCAGCCAGGGCTGGACCTGTTGAATTTCAACAGCAGGGCTCATGACCTGAAACCTGCATATCCAGTCTGCTTTTCCATGGAAGGAAGGAGAATCATATCATCTTTCACTTGCAGTGCTGCCTCACATATTTTTTTCCCTATAAAGAGGTATGTATAAAGCAAGTGCGGTGCTGAGAGAATGATGTGTTTCGTGTTTCCAGTTGGTGGGAAAGTAAAATTTTCCTTTCCATGTGCTCATTGACATTATATATTCCACTGTGGGGCTCTGTCCTCTTCCCTGCTGCGTCCCCTTTCTGCCAGGGCTGCTCATGAATGGGCAGCAGTGGGACAGGGGAGGCAGAAGGAGCCTCTCAGATATCTCACCTGGCCTCCAGCTGTGTTGCAGGAGAGCCTGTGTTTCCCTAGGTCCTCTGGATGTCTTCATAGAGTCTGAAGTGGTGCTGGGTACTTGAATTGCTCCACTTGTGTCTGGTGGTTTGCAGTGTTTTTTAAAGAGAATTCCTTCTTGAGATAATAACCTGAAGCCTTTCAAACTGGTTGTGTGGCCTTTCACCCTGGAGGACAGGGCTTGGGACATGGTTAGTGAGCCTCAGGTTCTCCTGTTGTCCCTTGGAGGGGAAACCCATAAACCTTACTTGTGCCTGACTCATATGTGGCAGGAAAACAGTGAGCGTGATTGCTGACTGGAATTATCCTGCAGGGTGCCCTGTTCTGGAAGTCATCGAAGCTTTCTGCTGGGAGACTGCAGTTTTAATGTGGAGAGTCTGTACTTGGTGATTTCCTTTGTTCCTTTAAGATTCTGAAAATATAAAAGGGGAAGGGAACTTTACATTGTGGTGTGTGTCAACTCAACATCCGAGTGTTTAAATCTTGTGCTAAATGCCCATTATGGATGCTGCAGGGAGGGAGGGGAAAAGCTGCTGTAAATGCAGTAGTGATAATTGACCCACTTAAGAGAGCTGCTCTAATTTTGCATGTTACAGCATCCTGGAAATTCAGATAAGAATGTTGATCTCTACAGCTAATAGGATTTCTAAATATATCATCCGAAAGAAGCAGGAGGACTGCAATTTTGCACGCATATGTGTGTGCTCAGGCTGGTGTTTTGTTTGAGAACTGCACACTCTGAAAATTTGCTTTTCTGTTCACTTGTTACTAACTCTGGATAAAATAGAACTTGACCTTTGGACCTGCCAAGGGGAGACCTGATCATGCCCCATTAAATTCACTGATGAAATTCTCACCAGCTTTTGTGTAGAGGGGTGACCAACTTTTTCCTTTCAGGATGTTGGTACACAGCAGGTGGCTCAAATTGTCAGCTTTTCCATAATGCAGCATTAAACAAACCATCTGCAGAGATGGAGAGGGGGACAGGGTCACAAGATGGCCTATCAAGATTACAAATTTTGGCTGGTGTTGATAGCTTTGTTTTCCTCATTTAAGGGAAATTTTGAACAGTAGAGGTCAAAATAATACTCTCTTGAAATCTGTCTGCAAAAATACTTTATTGCTTTACAGGGCAGTGTTTCAGGTCTCTTTCTGGGCGGTTTTTTTCTCAAAGCACAGCACTGGGGTAGCCTCACCTCCAGTCCTGGGTACAGTTTTGGTCACCACAACATAAAAAAAGACATTAAATTGTTAGTGTCCAAGGGAGGGCCATGAGGATGGTGAGGGGAGGCCGTACAAGGAGCAGCTGAGGTCTTGTGGGTTGTTCAGCTTGGAAAAGAGGAGACTGAGGGGAGACCTTACTGCAGCCTGTAACTTCCTTGTGGGGGGAAGAGCAGGGGCAGACACTGGTGTCCCTTCTCTGGTGACCAGTGACAGGACCCAAGGGAATGGCCTGAAGCTGTGTCAGGGGAGCTTTAGGTTGGATATCAGGAAAAAGTTCTTCACCCAGGGAGTGGCTGGGCACTGGAACAGCTCCCCAGGGAAGTGACCACAGCACAAAGCCTGACAGAGCTCGAGAAACATTTGAACAATGCTCTTGGACATATGGTGTGATTCTTGAGGTGTCCTGTGCAGGGTCAGGAGTTGGACTTCAATGATTCTTGTGGGTCCTGTTGAACTTGGGGTGTTTTGTGACTGCTGAAAACCTTGGGGTATGCATTCAGTAGAGCTGCTGCACCTACACTGTTTTAATTCTGGAGGTCCTTTGCCCTTGCCCATCATACCTTCCTGTGTTGGGACAAACAAAAATCACTGTTGCCTTTTGAAATGAAGGGTCAGGCTTCTGGAGTAGGTTCACTGAAGGCTTTGTCACTGTGGGCTTGAATTACATGGTGTGTGGGTAGAAATGTTTGGCAACCCTGTGCTCTGTCACCATGTCACACCTTGTGTAACCCAGAAATACTTACAGCAGAAGCATCTCGGCCAAATTTTTAATGTGTGCAATACTGGTCTGTTATTGAATGCACAAAAATAATAATTAATGAAATGAATTGCATGGTTTGTCCTCTCAGTAATTCAGTTCCAGTTTGGGATGTCTGAACTGATGAGACATTCTCATGGTTAAAGGTGAAACGAGGGAAGAACCAAAAGCAGGGAGCAGGAGAGATACAAAGGCATCAGTAATTCTGGGATAGAAATACAAGGGACAACACTCACTGGCAGCACTGAAAGGTGGGGATGGGGGATAACCACAGGAACAACGTCAGGATGAGTTCTGGGTGATGGATGAGGGGAGGGAAGTGTGATGGCAGAGAGGCCTCCTTCCAGGGAAATAAATACAAAGGAGGGATGATAAGGAAGGGATCACACCTCTGATGTCTTTGACCTTCAGTGATCCTTGCATGCTTGTGAAAATAAATATTTAACAATCTTCTTAAAGCTTGTTTAAAAGAGGAAATAATTAGGTTGGCTCTCTGCTTAATACGGTTTATCTCTGCATCTGAATTTTGGGGCTTATGTCAGCAAAACCAGAATTATAACTGGGTGGTGTTTTGACCTGATGGGAGCTAATATGTTGCTAACACCAGTTAAATAAAAACAGTGAGGTACAGCCAGTCATTGTGCAGCACATTCTTGCTTTTGTCAGAGGATATGCTGGATATGGTGTGGGATGAGGAGGAGACACTTCCCCTTCCTTCCCTGCATGGCCACACCCCTCTTAAGGAAAAATAAAGGAAAAAAAGAAGAAAAAGCGTTACCTGATGCTTTGTTTAAAATATCCAGATAGCAAACATGATCAATTATGGTTAATGTTTTTGATTCAGTCACTGAAAAATATTTCTGGTTGTAGCCATGACTAATATTTTATGCGTTTTAATACTTTAAAAGTCAATTAGAAAATTGAATGTTCTCTTTAATTAAAATAGAAGATTTTGTATTTGAATTTTAATGCAGTAAGAATGCTGCCTCAGAACACAAATTCATTTTATTAGATTAATTAAGATCAGTAATGCTAAATAGGGTGAACAAAAGCCAGTGTATTGAGACCTATAAGCCCTTCTGTGCTTGCTATCTGCAAATATTTTAGCTTGAGGTTTCTTCAAACTGCGTCCACTTTCATCCTATTCTTAAGTCTTATGCACCTTTTCTGTCTTTCAGTTTTTGATGTCTTAAGAACAAAGTGAGGGTGTATCAGAGAAACAATATCACCTGTCAAATCTGTTTCGTAAAAACAGGATTCATTCTCACACCTGACCCAGCCTTATATCTTGAAAGTGGTCTTGATAATGATTTCTTACATCCTATTAAAGTATAAGGCTTTTAAAAATGGGTAAAGGTCCTTCTCAAGAGCTGTCTTCTTTCCTTCAGATGTTTGTCACTAGGATTTTGTTTGCAGGATGTAGTTTTCATACGCAAAACTCATACTGGAATTGCTTCTCAATGCAAAACATTTTTAGCATTTTGTAATTCGTGCCAAGTACAATGGTGAGCTGAGCCTTTTCTAACTTTTCCCTGTTCATCTGCATTTATGGCAAGTCCGTGTCCTTCCTTGAAGGCAAAAGAAAATGTCTTTTCAGTTCAGCTGCCAGACTGGCTCAGTATTGTTGTGAGTATGAATGATGTAATACTCAATCACATGGTGGTATGTCTGCTATTTTCCCTTCTTTGAGAGAGAGAATAATCTTTCCATCTTATCCAGTTTCAAGAGTCTGGGAAAATAGCAGCCTTAAATGAAGCCCAAAAGAACCAAAATCTTGATTTCTTCCAGGGCTTTTCTTTTGAAGCCAGATGTTCCCCATGTCTTCTTTATTTTGACTTGCTAATTGGAAATAAGATGTTAAAGATAACGTGGGCTTTGAAGCTTGTGTATTGTGTATTTTATTTAGATTTAATCCTTTAAACATTTGACAATAAAACATAAATTGCAGAGCTCTCGTCTTTAGATCAGCTGTAAGTGAATCATTTAAGTTTTCAACATCCTTCCAGTTTGGGAGAAACACAGTAGTCTCAGTGATGTTTTGGCTGCATGTGTTAGTAAAGTGGTATGAGATTTGCTAATCAGTATTTTTTAAATGGAGATATATTGCTGTTTCTTCAATGAAGAAGCAGCTTGGCTCCCAAAAATAAAGTTTTAGCTTATGCCTCGCCAGGGAGTAGAAATCTTGAGTGCTCTTCAGATTCCTTTTGTGTTGATAAGCAAGGAGGAATAGTGAACAATATATTTTACGTTGTCACATGTCATAATGGAAAGCATATTTTGAAAGAGAGGAGATACATAGACTGAAAAAAATAAACCTTTTAGTGTGGACAAAAAATAGAATATAACTTCTACTAGGGTATAACATTTTTAATATGGAGAGAAAACTGTGCAGTGTAAATGCATATTCAGCAACATGACATGTACTAACCAAAATGGAAAAGTCCTTATTACATAAAAGCCACAACTCCAAACATTGCCTCTGTCTTATTGTCAGGAGAAGTTCTAACCTTATTTTTAAACTTTTTGTTGTGCTTGTAGTGGCTTTGCATCTTCCAAGGGAAAACAAACTTGATTTTGTCATTTCAGGGACTGTAATGTGTGGCACAGCTCTAGGGCAAACAAGGAGCTGGTGTTTCAAGTTAGACTGCAGAAAATTTGAGAGGATACCTGAACCTGCTTATTTCTGAGAAAGCACCAGTATGCCCTTGCTTTGCAAGGATTTTGCGCTGTTCTAGTTCACTTGCATTAAAAATGCACTTTTTTTCTTTCCTTAATGAATCCATGGCTTCAGAGTAATGCAGGTTTTCCTGTCCAGCTCTGAAGGCTGTGAAATTGTAGATACTTTTCTGTGACTCTCGCTTTTGGGCAAAAGAGCTGGGCTGTCTAAATTGACACTATTTCTTGTGGAATTTTTCACTGAAATCACCAGTGGATCATCCCTGATTTCCAGGACAGTGAGGAAATAAATGCAAAATAATTTTTGGTTGTTACTGAGAAATTAATCTTTTGAAGAGACCTTGGGAGGTTTCAGCTGCTGCCTCTCACTTGGTACCTGGGATTAGAGAACATTCAATTCATACTTACCTGGAGTTCAAAGTTTGGTATTCCCACGTGAGTGCTTTTAACTTCTGCAGAATCTAAGCTGAATTTTCTTTTCCATTTGAAAACTTCTGATCCTTAAAGGATGAGTCTTCTAGAGGATGCACCAGATGGAGTGCATCTGTGCTGCTGTCTCTGAGGGACTCCCAGATCACTGCATTCTTGTCACATCTGGAGGACCCAGATCATTGCCAATAATTATTTCCAGTGTATATTCAGATTATAGTTTTTCAATGGAAAAATATTTTTGTCAACATTCAGTTTAGTACTTATTATCATTCACCTTGGCTCTAAACTCTCCCCGTGGCAGAGGAAAGCAGCTCAAGTATTGACTACTGCTGTTCTCATTCCTCAGAATTTGAATGGTGGCTTCAGTGTCTCAGCTGTTTCTCACAGTCATTCAGTGGTGAAACAAGAGAATGCTCCAGTCCTTGATTTCTGCTGATAATGTTGGCAGCCCTGCCAGCAGAGCTGTGAACTGGTCACTTTTCTCCTGTTTCAGCTGGAGAATTTGGGAGCACCATCAGGAGCCAAGAACATTGGCTGAGAGGTAGTATCCACAACATGAGGGCAGCATCAAAAAAAAGAAGCTTCAAAATGACGGAAGAGTTTCATTGCGACAGTCCTTCCTATTGACAGCCCAAAAGATAATACAGTGCATTTTCCACTGTTTCTCCAGCAGTCAGAGGTGTGATACAGGGAAATGTGTGTATAGGTAATGTAACTGAAGGTGATGAAATACATAGAAAAGCCTGTGCCCTATGCAGGATTGTAGAATAATTTAGATTAGAAGGGGCCTGTGGAAGTGATTTCTCCATTCCCTGCTTACATCCTCAGTAGATTCCTGAAGCCCTAGTCTGGTTGAATGTTGATTGTCTTTAGCAATGGACATGTCCTGTTCTCTCTGGACTTTACTACTGTCATGCCAAAGGGTTCTTTTTCCAAATATGTAAAAAGACTTTTTCTTGCTACAGTTTGCTTCTAGGAAGAATTTGGCTCTGTATTTTCTGTAGCCTCTCATTGGGCAGACAGTGTCAGGTGTCCCCTAAAGCCAGGCTGACAAGCCTGGCTCTCTCAGCTTTTCCTTGTAAATCACATGTTCCAGCCCCCCAGTCATGTCACTGTCGCTCTGGTGTTGTACTTGAGAACCCAGCTCTGACCGAGGCTCTCCAGGTGCAGCCTCACTGGTAGTCAATAGAGAGGAATATCCACTTCCCTGGACTGCTGGCTGCATTTCTTGCACAGCTCAGTACCTCTTTGGCCTTTCTCAATGGTGGAGCCCACTGCTGGCTGCTGCTCAGCTCCCCTGTGGGGACACCCAGCTCCTTTGTGCCAGCTCTTCTTTCCTGGTCAGCCCCAGCCCATTCTGTAGCAAAGGGTGTGTGAGGCTTTTTAGGAAGTTGAAAGACAGATGCAGCTGCTGTCAGCCCAGTTCTCCAGCCTGCTAAGCTCCCTGTGAGTGGAGCCCCACCCTGTGCTGTAGGACTGCTGCCCAGCTTGGTGCCATCTGCATACCTGCCTGGGGTGCCTCTGCCTCCCTGCTCATGGAGACAGCATTGTCCCCAAGGGATGCCTGCAGCAGCTGTCTGCTAATTGGGCTTTGTACTATTAATCACAGCCCTTCAAACCTGGCAGTCCAGCCAATTTAATGCTTGCCTAGGCCAGCAAGCCAAGCCATGGTGTCTCAACAACTTGGCTTTGAGATCACTGTGGCAGACCACATATTCAGCTTTGCTGAAGTCACAGTGAGCGCTTCCTTTACAGTGCCAGTGTCCCTGAGCTGGTGTTGGTTTGGGGCCATGTAAAACTGATGGGTAGGTGACACTTTGCACAGGGGTGTAGCTGAACTGTGTCTGCACAGAGCAGATTTTTTGGCTGGTGCTCTGCATGGAGACTTTCTCATTCCTCAGAGTCTGGAGCTATCTGTCTTCTGATGGACAACACAGCAGGTGCTCATTGATTTAATTTCAGGTTTTTTTAAAGTACGGGTGACTAAAGCCTGTTCCTGGTTTGCACAAACCCCAGAATCACTTCTGTAAGGGGAGTTAAAAACTGAGAGGGGAGTCAAGGCCAAACATTCTCCTTTTGAAGCTGTTGTTGCTGTGCAATCTGAAACAGGAGATTTGTGAGGCCAGGAGAAAGGCAAACAAGTGGAATCTTTTGTAGGTGAATGGCCAAGCTTAGAGAGGGGGTGGGGTGTACCTAGTTCAGCTTCTTTCTCTAAGGTTACTCCTGTGTGCTTTTTTACAAATGTATTAATTATATATTTTTCTCCTGACCTAATGCACAAACATTTGTGGCAGTAGGGCTGTAATTACAGTTTGCCTCCTCCCAGCTGAGGGTCCTATTGGTGGAGATGTAGAATTTATAGTGTTTTATGGAGAATTTATAATGTTTTATGGAGAAGGTATCTTCTGGTTGGAGAAGCTGATGTGTAGAAGGGAAACAAAATGACTTGTTCATCAAGATGTAGATATTTTTGTGCCCTGTGTGCATCTATACCTCTTATTGCTGCCTCCCATAATGTAGGAGCCCTGTTGTGATATTGCTTTCTATTTAATTTTTCTAAGACACTAGACTATACTTTTCCAAGTATATTGGCTAAATACATTGGAATTTTTAGCTAAAATTTCCAAGAGGAACAAGTTCTGCCACTAGCTCTGGTATTGCACTGAGCTTGTTAGCAAAATTCTAGGCTGAATTTATAAATCTCAGTGGTGAGAAAAAAGTTATCATTTTTCTTGAAAGCTTTGCAAATATGACACAATCAGTGAGCAGCTGTAAACATGAGACTCACAATAGCATTCTCAGTTGTTGTTCAGAGCAGAGCTGTATTTTAGGAGCTTGCCATCAGCGTGCTGGATAATGTTATTTGAAATCACACTGCTGGGTTACAATAAAACTACTGCAAGACGCCATGAAAGGCGTCTGAGGAGATCTTTCCCAGCATATCACTGGCAGTTTTTATTTTCCCAGAGGCAGATGATATGTACATCATTACTGATTTTTTTTTGCTTTCCTCTCATGAAGAATTCCAGCCACTGAGATAAGTTTACAGCTTCTTAAAAACTGATAATGACAGAGCAGTCTCTGTGCTGTAAGAGAGACGTGAGATAAGTGCTTGGCATTGCTACAGCATTCAAAAGAAGATAATAAAAGGATAAAAGTTTAAAATGACACTTCAGGAAAATACCTTATTTTCCAGCTTGATTAAAGCTATTTAATGAAAGTTGTTAACTTTTAAGAATATGAGAAATACCATTTGTCAGTAAATTAGCTTCAGTATGTTCACTAACTGATGCTGTGCAACATTTTCTTGAGATGCTTTCAGAGTTCCTACCTAAGTGAAGGAAATTTGACAGTAATGCCAACAGAATTCCAATATCTTTGAGAAGTGATTTGTACCAGATTGCTTACTGAATACCCAAATTTTCAGTAGGATATCAATGTGAATATTCTGTCTCCTTCCTACCCTCTGTTCTCCCCACACACCTTGCCCCAATAAAGGGTTTTCCTTTATCCTTAATGATCCCTTTATAAAGATGTGTAACCAATAACAAAGGAGCTGACACTTGTTTTATCTTTTTTTTTTTAACACTGAAAATTGGAATGTGTGCTTACAAGGTGATTTTAGAGCAAACTGGTGCAAAATCGAATTAAATATTAAACTGAATAAAAGGATTTTAAAGTTATTGTAGGAGGTGCTTAGCTATGTGTGTTGGATAATAGAAGCATGGAAATTAGGACTGTCATACTTGAAGGGAGGGACTGAATCTGTGGTATCTCTTGCATCTCTTTATTGTAAGAAATTCAGGATGTCTCTTAGCTGTTAAAGCCCTTTTGCATGTTTTGCACAGGGGGCCAAATTTCTTTGTTGATTTGCATAGAAAGGATGTAGCTCGGGTCTTTCAAAGGAAGGGAGCTGGTCTGAAAAAGAATTGTTGCCCATAAAGTTAGTTGCCTGCTGGGGTATTATAACTGAAATACTTTTGAAAGCTTGTTTTTCTGTGACCTTTTTGGGGAGACTTGGGAACCCCAGAGTCAAAATGTGTATTATAGTAGTTAGATAATCGGGATATTTCAGAGCATTTTTCCAAGGAAGGGGAAACTGTTATCTTCATTATAAAAACATTATAAAGGATGGAATGTTTTTTGTCGGACAGTGGCAAAAATGGAAACAGAAATCCAGAGTCCTGAGGCACAGCCAAGAGTCCCTCTGGGTTATGCCTTTCAATTTCTTGGGAAAGATAGATTCCCAAAGGGAAGCATTTGTTTCCATCCTTTTGTGTAGATAAAATACAAAGTGTATCAAATGCCTGTGACTGTATTTTCCCTGCTTAATAGATCGCCTCAAAGATTTATTCTTGTAGTTGAACTCTCTGAAAAGTTAGCTGCCTTTAAAATCTCAGAAATGCAAACTCCTCCCTCCACCTGCTCTATTATGCTTGTTCAAGGACCAAATTTAATCTTGTTCTACAGAAACCTTTCGAGACATAAATTTGTTTTAACTTTAAAATCCAGTATATTAGGTCCTTGAAGAGAATGTGTCATGTTGAGAATTGTGTTCATTTCAGGCACGATGAATCACCTGTCCCTATCCCTGAAAGGTATTTTAAATTGGTATTTGGTATTTTGAAAGTTAAAAAAGCTGTTGCAGTTCTTTTTTGGTGTTTTTTTTTGTTGGCTTTTTTTTTTTTTTAGTTCTTATTGAGCTCTGCTTAGTTGAGCTGAACAGAAAGTATCAGTGAAAGTATCTTCTTACCCTGCCAGCAACAGCTAAAGGCAATCTCTCACTTGTGCATTGCTGGGAAGTAGAAGTGAAGACATGTTTGCATATTGCATCTTTCCACAGGTTGGTAAATTCAGACGTGCTAACTCAGTACTTCTGTCTATTATCATATCCCAAGGTACCTGGGTAGCTGTCCAAGGAGGTAATTTGAGTTTTCTACTCTCCTATTGCCAAATAAACCTCCCTTGAACACTCCTCCAGTGGTACTCTGAAGTGCAAGATGCATTATTATATAATTTGGTAAAATGCTTTATTAGTAACTCATTTGGGATATGCTGCTGTTTATGAACCATAAGGCAACTCTGTAATAAAAATCAAATTCAGCATACCTCAGTGCTGTTATGACTTACATCGTTTTCTGCTACAGTGAACACACAGGAATCTTTTTTAGGTTTAGTGTAGGCATTTCTTGAGTTGAAAACATGGGCTTAGGATTTTTCAACCCACCGATGCAGTGCATCAGCTTAGGTTAATGTATTTGTATTCATTTTATTGGTAATACCTAAAGCAGGCTGCTTTGAGGAGCTCAGCCACTGTAAAAGTGGGATGTTGTCCTGACTTCCAAGCTCTGCTGGTGAGCTCATCCTGAGAGCCCAGTTTCCAGCTCCACACTGAGTTTAAGTTCTGTAGGAAAGACAGGTGATTGGGGAAGTTGCTGTGAGTTACTGTAATGCCTTTAATCGAACTTTGATTACTGCAGGAATAGTAATTAACACTTTGGTACCATCTGTGGAAGCATTGCTCCACCCATGCCCCAGGAGAGAGCCAGCCATCCATGGAGCCATTACACCTGACATTTTCCCACTGGAATGCTGTGGGTGTGAGGGAGGGTGAGGATGCAGAGAGCTCTTCCACTTGCCCAGGTGAGGTTTTCTGATCAGCAGGAATACACCATTAGGGAGAAAGGTATTCCTGTAGTGCCCACTTTTGGTGCTGTGCAGGTGATGAAAGGTTTCTGCAGGTGGGCATTTGACAGAGAAGGGTTTGTCACTGTGTTATGTGATATAAGCAGAGATGCTTCTCTTAAAGGCCTTTGAGAGTGGGAAATGTAACACATCCCATTGTTGTACTTCCCACCAAGGGCCATTAAGCAGCCAGCAGCCTCAGAATTGCAAGGATGGAATTAATTCCTTTTGAAGCCGTAATTTCTCTTAAAACAAAGGCTCTAGTGTCAGAATTTTTTTTTTTTTTGCTAAATGAGTGACAGTGTTTTATACATATAATATTAGATCATGCTTATGCCTGGATAAATCACATCCACTGATCCTGGCAGGAAAGCAGCATCTGAGTTTGTGTGCATGTCCCAGTGCAGGGACAACAGCTGCCATGCTCCCATCCCAGCAAAGGTCTGCTGAGATAATTCACCCAGGAGCACTTATACCAGTGCATTTGCCTCAGTGTGGGTATGAAAGCTAAGATGTAACACTTGGCTTTTGGCATGGGAAATGTAAAACATTCTGTGTCCACAGAATTTGGTTTTACTGATTTAATTGAGCACTGTAATGCTACTTTTTTAAAGAAGTGTAGGTGACTGCTTACAGTGGGTAAAACCAGAGTAATGTGGTACTGTGACAACTCTCACACAGGAACTGTGTTTGTACTTAAAACAAGGAAGGTGTTATCAGTTTTATAACATTTTGGGTTGCTATAAAGCAGTTACTCTGCAGTAACTGCTTAGTTGTTTTTTCTCCTTACTTGTTTTAAATAAGGCTTCTCTTTCAGATAAGGTATGTCTTTGTGTTTTGGAGCAAGCTGAGAAAAACTGCAAACTTTGAAGAGAAATTTGAGAAGGTGGGAGGGGTGACAGAGAGATTGTCTTAAGCTGTAGTTTTGAGAATGCTTTAAGCCACTGTGAGCTGGTGCAGCCTCAGAAAGAAGTTATCTTGCTTTGGCCTTGCTTTCTCAGTCCTCCCTCAGTCCATCCCCTGCTTTCTATCAGCCCAGGTGTTCATGTAGTTACATGTAAATTGGGGAGTTAATCCAGCTGAAAACAGGCAAAAAATTAAAAAAAACCAAAATAAAACCGAGTAATTTCAGGCAGTTCCTTTGGCTGGTTTGCCATGTTGCTGCACAAATAGCAGCCATAGGGGTGGGAATAGGTGGTAACGAACTGCAATCAAGCTAGTTATAGCAGGTTTTTATTTTTCTTTTTTTCATATTTTTACATATTTCCAGACTCTTGCATTTGGAGTTTTCTGGAAAAGCAGAGTGTCAGGCTCAGGACTCTGCTGGTTTTCCGCTGGCACCTCTGAGCAGGCAGTGATTTTCCCCTGCTGCTTCTCTTGGCCAGCTGCTTCACGTTTCCAAATGTGTGCATTGCTGCTGTGCTGAATACTTGAGAGCCATCTCAGAATAGTTCTTCTAAGTCTGCACCTCTGACTTCTTTGGAACTTTTCTTTCACTGTTGGTACAGAAGTCGTAACCTTTATAGACTTTGTACACACTGAAAAGAGAGAGCTGAGCTCCTTTACATTTACTTAAAACTCTGCTATCAATGTCCTCCTTCCCAGCTTCTTTGTAAAAACCCACTTTATTATCAAATTGTCACTCGGTGCAGATTTTTGGACTGTGCACTTTCATACCTGCTCGTGTTTTCTGCAGTGATTTTATAATTAATTCTGGTTTATTTTTCCCCTTGCAGCTTGAGCTTTGCTCTTTTCCTACTGCCTCTCTCTCATTCTCATCTGCCAACCCTGCTCTTCTTTTAAGTTCTTCCTTAAGCCTTGCTTCTCCTAGCAACCTCTCTTGTTTTCCCTCACCAGTGCTTGTTCAATTTACTGTTCGGGGATGGGGTCTCTCTTTCTTGTTTGGAGACTTTTTGTTGTTTGAATATAGCCAACTGTTATTTATACATGGCCACATCATTCAAGTTGAAGATTAACCTCATGGCTCTCAGAACTTTTAAATTAATATTTACATTTTCATTCTATGCCTAATTTTTCTTTTCCCTAAGCAAATATACTAACTAGATTATCTTTCAGGGGCTTAGTATGGATATATTCTTTGCATATTTTATCCCTTTGATGCCCTGTATAATTGCAAGTTGACTGTACAAGCATTCTGAGACAAGAAATGTATTTTCTACTTTTTTTTCCTGTTGTTATAAATTTACATGTGACTGTGTAAATACTTGGCACTATCCCACAAAGCAGGTTTTTTACTTGAAGTCAGTAACACTGGGAGCAGAGCTTAGCCCCAGTCCTTTGAAGGCTGTGTTCTCCAAGGGCAGCATTTTCAGAAGTGCTGAATTCTCACTGCATATTCAGCCAGCCTGGGTGCTTTGGAAAATGTTCCTGTAATGGCAGTGGCTCTGAAGACAATTATTGAGAAAGCTGCAGCAGTAATTTAGGAAAGAGTGAACTGTATGTGTGTTGGAGTCTGAAGGTTGATGCAGCTCACAGGCCTTGGATGCCTCCCACCTGCAGCAGCCCAGATTTGTCTGCAGCTGCTGGAGATGCACTGAGAGCTGGTGTCAAAGGCTACTCAGGTCTTAGGTGAGCCAGAAAGCCCCACTTGTAACCCTTTGAGTTAATGCCAGGGAATCAGGCAGCCTGAATGCAGCCCCAAATGCTTGTCTGCTCTTTGGTCTGCCTGGTGCTTGCAGGTGCTGAATTACTGCAGCTAACTTTGCCTTGGCTGTGAGGATAGTGAAGCTGCACATGCTGAAAGAGAGCTGCTGCAGAAATGTGCTGACAAACCTGGGGAGAGAGTGGGGCACTGCTTTTTGTTTTCAGATTGGGAATTTTAGAATACAGAATTGAGAGCAATGAAACACAGTCTTCCATGAAACACAGTCATACAACTGTTTGTAAAGGAAAAGAAAAACCCCTGCAGACCAAAATGTAGTTCTTTTTTTATCATGCATTAATCTACACATAAATAAAGAGTACTTTTTTATAAAAATGGCATTTGTGCTTAGCAGTTTCATTTGTTAAGTGCTGTTTTTGTTTGTGTACTGGAGTGCAGCCTATGCTACGTGGACTTCTTTGCAGAGGCAAAATTGGAGACTGAAGAAGTTTTGGAAGCTGGCTCTATGGGGATTCAGCCTTGAGGCAAAGCTTTCATTAAGAGTTGTCAGAAAAGAGTTTTCTACAAAAGAATTGAGTTTGGGTATTATTTTCTAATTATTTTAGTTCGGTGTCATTGGAAAGAGAAATGTTTACTTTAAACAATCAGTGTTGTCAGTCTCAATTAATGGCTAATTAAAGTGGTGAAGGTTTGGAAAGCAGCAGAGGTACAACTGTGATAAGTCATAATCAGAAATCATATGGTGTATGAAATTATGGAAGGGGAAGGTTGTGAATTGGATGTTGATCTGAAAGGTTGAAAATGGGTTCTGGGCCAGCCAAATGCTGTCACTAGTTTTTCACCCTGCTATCACCTCACTTCTGTGTTCACCTTCTCTTTTGTCTTATTTACAAGTGTTTGTTAAAGAAAGTGCTTCTGGGAAATTCCCATTTTTTATTTAGTTTGTCCAGAACCCTGACACTGAAATTGCAAATATTCCTTTTCATTAAGAATGTGAGAAAATTTTGTTTAATGTTCCGCTTTTTTAAAATTTTGCTTTTTAGACATGTTTCCTATTAAGCTTTGCTTTCTTTGCAACTAGCTGAATTGCTGCTGTTGAGTAGAGAAAGTGAGATTATCTTTAAATATTTTATGTATTTTATGGATCTGGATTTAGTTTAGGTGAGAAACAAAGCATTTTAACCTAAACTGAATAATGGTGACACTTCATTACAGTCAGCAGGACTTCTATGGATGTCAAATTTCTGCTGAGTGGCTTGCAGTCACAGTTCCTTGGCACTAGTCCTCCTTCCATGGTATGGCTGCTTTTGTAGTAAGCTTGTAAAAATAAGTAAAAAATGTTCCAAGGGTAATTTAAAAACCTAACTAACTAACTAAAATACTAGACATTTTATCTTCTCATTGCTTCTTAATATGGACCTGTGTCTCCCAGATATGACATCCTACACAGTGGAAGTAGAAACAGTAGAACGAAATAATCTGAAGGTTTCCTGATTATTGTAGATTGTCAGACACTAAAGATTTTAAGTTTTAAATTTTTTTTTAGGGGGTAACAACTTTATTGTAAATGATAGTGGTTATTTTAACAGCGTCTTGCACAATTTATTCCTGCAAATGGCAGATTTGCCTCCTGCTAGATGTTATTATTGAAAATCAGGGGGATTTTGCTGCACAAGTGCTTTAGGATTGCTGGAATATGTAAAATGTAGGTCTCCCTGAAGTACAAATGCATACTTGTTTTGGTATTTTGGGTTTTAGGTTTCCGGTACTATTCATTTCTTCATGAACTTTAGTTTCCTCTGGTGCTGAGAATGAGATCATTATTGCTGTGAATCATGGAGCTCTCATATTATCCACAGATTTTTGTACTATAAAAGCAGAAAAGGAACATTTTGGGCACTCAGTCTGACCTTTTGCATCATGTTGGCCAAAGGATTCCCTTGAATTTAATTTTTTGAAATAATGCCTTTAGACTTATCTCATCTTGATTTAGACATTTAGACATTTCTAGTGATTGACAGTCAGTTGCATGCCTTGGTGAAACTTGCTTAAAGAATTAATAGCAAAGGAAAAGCAGTTAAAATTGTTAATGGGTTTTTTTTTTCCATTTTTTTTTTCTTTTTTAATTTGGGCAACCTAAGTCCCCTTGTGTCCTGTTATTTGCATGGGTATATCCAAAGTACCAGTAGCTTTCCATCCCTTTGAGAGCTTTTCCATGTGGGTAGCAGTCTCCATATGTGAAATGATCATTGTTTTCTTCCAGCCTCAAAGAAAACATTTATCTTACGATTGTATAATTTTTGAATACATATTAAGTATTATCTGCTGGTTTCAGCTGCTGTTGTGTGTTCTCCTGAACTGTTCCAGCTCTGAAAAGGAGTTTGAAAACAACAGCCTGTTTTTACAACCACTTCCTGCTGATAATCATGCCCACAATATTCACAGTAAAGGCCAACCCAGTGCTACTGCATGACTCAAGTTTCCCCTTTTGCTTTGCTGTAGTAGCTGCACATCTAATCAGGGAGAGAGATTGCTGGAGGCTACCTTAAATGAGATCCAGAAGCTCCACATTTTTACTGTGACCTTTGCTTACAATTTCAGTGGACATTTGAACTAACTTCTCTAAGGAGCAAAGGAACTGTATGTTCAAGCATCTACAGTGTAGTTCTAAATTGATTGAGAACTGCCTGAGCCCTGCTTGTGAATTTCCCAACTCCTTAGCTCTGATCTTGTATCATTATAAATGCATCCCATGCTCTCTGATTCTTCTTGGACAAAAAGGTGGGATTGCTTTCCTTGCAGTAATAAAGCTTAAGCATTTGTAATGTGTTAGTAAGTTTAGATTTTCCACCAAAGTGTGTTTAACAGTTTGGGCAGGTTGAAGGATACTCTGGGTATACAGATTTCATGACTGTAACTGAAATGCCTGGGTTGGAAAAGCACCTCTCTGGCTCACCTAAAATGTGAATTAGCATTTGGCACTGATGCTCTTTCTGACTCCTCCTGTCTCCAGTGACAGCAGCCAGGCTCTAGGACCACTCAGTTCTCTTCAGTGCCTCAATAACCTATGGGATGCTTTTCTTCTGATGTTTCAGGGCTTTTTTTCCTCCTAAATTGTGGTAGATCTATCAGATATGAATGATAATTTTACTTTGTCTCATTGGGGACAGTATGTCAGGGTGGGCATAGAATAATCAGGTACTTCAAGTCAATAATGAGCTGGGAACATTTTCAGACTTAGAATATTTCCTGAGCACAAAATTGGCATAGTGATTTCTTCCTAGATCTGTTTGATGAGCTGACAATTATTATGGTTCCTTGGCAATTTTATTGCTAAAGTCTTTCCATTTTCTCTTTTTTTCACTTTTACAAAAAATTTTAACTGAATTCAGTATTGCTCTGTATAGATTTCTAAACTGTGTATTTTACAGATGGTTTTTGTTAGCAGTTTCCTTACTGTGTTAAAATTTCAGATTACTGTAATGTCTTGCGTAATACTACCTATAATGGATTTTTGATTTTTTTCCAGAGCCATACTGAATTTTCAGCTCATTAACTACCCAGCTATGCTGTGGTTTTTAATGTGGAAATTAATTTCCACCAAATAATATTAACATAATGTATTAAATTTTGTAACAAATTTGGAGTACATTCATACAATTTCAAATGCAAACTAAGGGTAGCAACGCTCAAGGATAAAAGTTCTCGACAAGGAAAATGTTTATGTATAAACTGATTACGTTATCTGAATTACTCTCCTTCCACAGCTGATAATGTTTAGGGGAAATGTGCACTGTATTACTCTGGCTTACTTGAAGAACATTCACTAATACTCATTTCACCACAGTATGCACCAAACTACACTGCTGTCTCTGCATTTTATTTAATGCTGGATTTCTTAACACATTGCTGCATACACAAACTCACACACAGCCCTGTATACCTGTTCTCTTTGCCTGCCTCACTCTCTCACTCTCCCCCTTCTCTCACACTTCACCTTGACACTCCTTTTAATAATAAAACCAGAACCCTTTTACAGCATGTGAGCCACACCTGAGTACTGATAGGAACATCCGGCATGTGCTCAGTAACAGCAGCAAAAGAGTTACCTTTGCACCTTGGGCTTTGTGGTGTTTTTTTCTTTTCACCCCTCTATTTTGGATACTATTCAGTCAATGCATCCATAAGTGTATTTGCTTCCAGTTAAATCTAATGAAAACTTGTAGTGGTTTGCTTGTTTTAAACTATTATGTTTTCCAAGTGTGTCCATAATGAGTAGATGGTGATGTAATATTTTGCAGCAGCACAGGATATCATGAAGGGAGTGAAAACTGAAAGCTAACAGCTGATTTGCTTGGCTGGATAAGGCAGCAGCCAAAGCACCTTTCTCTTCCCAGCTCTTTGACATGCCCTCATAGAAAAGAACAAAAGAAACTTATTTCAGTTTTCTTAGTTTGCTCTTCTGTCTGTGTTTCTGGGCTCCTAAGCTTGCATAGGAGACTGATGGTGGTTTATATTCTTATGTGTAGTAAGGGTGTTCTATCTTGATGCTATTACTGTTTTTAGTTTTCACAGAATAATAGAATGGCCTAAGTTGGAAGGGACCTTAAAGGTCATCCAGTTCCACCCCCTGCCTCGTGCAGGGACACCTTCCACTAGTCCAGGTTGATTCAAGTCTCATCCAACATGGCCTTGAGCACATCTAGGGATGGAGCATCCACAGCTTCTCTGGGCAGCCTGTGCCAGGGCCACACCACCCTCACACAAACAAATTTCTTCCCAGTATGCAGTCTAACCCTACTCTCAGTTTGAAGCCTTTCCCCCTTGTCCTGTCACTGCAAGCTCTTCTCCATCTTTCTTTTAGGCTCCCTTCAGATACCAGAACGCAGCAATTAGGTCATCCCAAAGTCTCTTCTTTTCCAGGTTGAACAATCCCAATTGTCTCAGCCTGTCCTCATAGCAGAGCTGCTCCATCCCTCCTATCATCCTGATGGGCTCCTCTGGACTTGCTCCAGCAGTTCAGTCCTTCCTGTGCTGGGATGCCAGTGCTGGATGCAGCCCTGCAGGTGGGCTCTGAGCAGAGCACAGGACCCCCTTATCCCTGACTGCAGGACATGGTGAGTGCTGGAGGTGACACAAGCTGTTGGCTTGTTCTTTGAGACAACCTGAGCAGTAAATTCAGCAGGTGCTGGCAGGTGTTTTAGGCAGCTGAACAATTAACTGCATGTTGGCTGTTAGCATAAGAGGTGAATTGACCTAACCCATATTTGGTTTCTTTGACAGTTAACCTGGGTTTATTTCTTCCCTTTCTTTGGCTTGCTAATGAAATGAAATAAAGAATTACTGTCACATTCAAGAAGTGTGTATATTCCTTGACTGATTTCACAGACATGTTACTTGACCTCAGCGACCTTCTTCAGGTATTGTACCCTTTTAAATTTGACTTTTTAAAATTGTTAAAGTTTAGGATGTTTTAGTTTTTCTCTAAAAATTCTGACTAAAAAATCATTGTGTTTGGGAATCTGAGTAATTGTTCAGTAAAATTTTTTGCTTTTAATGCTGCAAACAACATAGCAAGAGTTAGTATGATCCTTTCATCAGGATTCAGAGTCACTGCAGCGGCACAGGGTCAGATGCTGCATATTTTTAAAACAACAGTTGTTGAATACAGAAATAACTTTTTTGGTAGGTAATGCTGCGTAAATGTATTTGTGCACTTCAGAACTGTGTTTTATAAAATGTATTTAGAGAGAAATGTGAACTTGCTCTGTCTGTGGAAATAGAAAGCTCTGCTGACATATGTTGTCTTACCCTCATTCTCTCTGTTACAACTGTTTTACATACAATGCGAGTGGGTTACTTGCATCTATTTTTGTCCTTCCAGCTGTCTTGGTAAATGGCATCCCTCTGAAGACTATTTATTGCTTGAAGCAATCTGCTGGAATTGCAATAATCAAATGAATCTTTAATTCTGAAATTTAGTAACTTTCTTTTATTTTCAAAACTCTGATTGAATTATTTTGATTGCTCATGACCAAATAATACATGTGTAGAATGGGAGGTTTGTTTCCTTCTGAACACAGGTAATTTTTCATGGTGATGGTTTTGAAATAGAATGATCACAGTAATATGAAGAATAATCACAATGTGAACTAGAAGAGGGATTGTATGTGTTAGAGGAAAAGATGTATTGTCAGCAGAAACAGACAAGAAAGATTGAATGATTTGTCTTCCCCTCTGTGCATTCCAGCCAGAAAAGATTCTGAGATGGGACTTACAAGGACCAAAAGGTTAAAGAGGGGCAACTGAGGAGATGGGAGAGACAGAAATACATTAGTAGTAGGGAAATAATCAACCCTTGAAAAAGAAAAAAAACCCCAAGATTTTAGTATCTTGATTTGCATTGAACTATGTCTTCTGATGAGCTCTACTTTATGGCTTCTTTAAGGTGAATCTGAGCAAACAGGAATGTTGAATGTTACTGTTAACTCTACCTATCCAGAAAGTCCTGTTTAAGAATACATAAATGAGTTTTTCAGGTCCTAGCTTGATGGTTTTTTTTCTCTCACTCCAAGCTTGGGAAAAAAAAAATCAAACAAACGCCCACAAACAAAACCACAAACCAAACAGAAAACCACAACTACAAACCAAGCCAAACCTCCCCCCCCCCCCCCCCCCAAAAAAAAATCCACACCACCTCCTTGGCAGCAAAACATTTGTGGCCCATGCAGAAAGTTTCAGTACATTGTGCTTTAGATCAGTCTTTGCCCACAAAACCTAAAAAAAATAATTAATTTGTTAAAAATAGTTCATTAGATGGTACTATTTTACCTTGAAGTGCCTCTTTTTTTCAAGGACTACTCTCCCATCCTGAAGTTGGGATATAAATATTCTTAAGGAAGAAGAGTTGAGAGCAGTAGTAATAATGGCAGCAGTATTATCTTTCCAAAATATTTACAGTAATTTCGCGATTATAAGCCGCACCTGATTATAAGCTGCACTTTGGGTTCGGACCAAAATTTTAGTCAAAATGGTGTGGCTTATAATTGTGAAATTACTGTAATTTGTTCATACTCATCTACAAAATTTGTCACAGTGGTCCAGGTAACTGTCTTTCTTGGTGAGATGAGAAAAGTGTTGATTTTATAACCCAAAAATACCACATCTGAAATCCAAAAAATGAGCTACTGCTGATCTGCTCCAACTCTGGCTTAGAAACTCATAGCAAATGTTGAGAATTTTCTTCAGAATGTTCCTGGTGCAGCTCAGTTGCAGTGGGAGATGAGGGACCTGCAGGACTCTTTGTCATTTGGCTGCAGGAATTTTGTAAGTCACCACATGAAACATCCTTACAGATTGTCTTCATGGAGGCTGCTGTATTGAGCACCCTGAAATAGGTTTCAGTGCATTTGAGGGTGACAAAAATCATAGAATCGTTAAGGGTGGAAAAGACCTCCAAGATCACCAAGTCCAGCCATCAACCAGCACCATGTCCACTATTAAACCATGTCCTGAATCTGCTGTTACCTGCAACTCTGTTTCATGACCTATCTTATATTCTTATATTCTTTCTCTATTGCTGATCTCTTTAGCCTTTTCTTTTTTTTTTTTTTTTTTTTTTAAGTGGTAGAGGAAATCCTAAGCATGACGTCTTAGGCTCTGGTTTGTACTTTTACAACCCCTCTTCCTGTCTTTTTTTATTTGCTTTGGGACTTAAAAATATATTTAAAAAAAAAAGCTGTCCCCTACAGTGTAATGTGCTTTTAGAATAGCATTGTGCTGCTAAAACTTAGCAACAGAGGAGACTAATTTTCACTGTTAATGGCAGTCTGTGTAAAAAGTCATATCAGTTTTCTTCTGCTGCTGATGACTGAGATGTGGAAGTTTGTCTTCTTCCACTGAGGAACTGCTGCATTTTCATAACAACTTTTGGAACTTCAAAATTTCTGCTATCTTGGAAAAAGGCAAAAAGTCATCTTTTTTTTTTTTTTTTGTTTTTAATTGGAAAGGCAATTTCCTTGGTGTTTTATCTTAATGAGAAATAGATCTTACATCTTGGAAATCTCCTGTTGAAAGTGTTGTCAGATCCAGAGTGCTTCTGATAGATTTGGACTTCAAAGAATGATCAGAAATGAACTGAAAATGTCCAGAGCACTGCCACAAATCAGGCACCTTCCTTGTGCTGAGCAGTCGTGCTGCTTGTTGATTGAGTTGGAAGAACGACCAGTCATCAGTCTCTGACAGGGAAAGTACTTGCTTATATTTTCAGATCCTGCATTTTACTTGCAAATACAGTCCTTAGAGAGGTCTGCAATCAGGCCTTTTGTTTGCTTTTTTGTTAGTCCAATCTAAGCGACAGGCCTGGCTTGTTTAGGAGAGCTGCAAATCCTGTCTAGCCTTGGCCAAGTTTAGGTTTTCTCTCATCTTTCCAAGCATCCCATTCCTTGCACCTGGAGAACAATTTGGCTGAAGTTTCATCTCAGTGTGGTGAAAGGCTGCTTTTCACATCCTCAGAAATGGCTGGGGTTTTTTTTTAGTCTTTTGTCATCTCCAGTGTCATGGTCTTTTTGCAATGGGGTCATAAAAGACTTTGGGGACAGGGGTTGGCAGTGCTCTGATCCCCAGTTTCAGCCTAGTAGGATATAATTTTTAGCATCCCTTGTGGTGTGTCCTGCTGTTAAACAAGGCTGATGTTCACTGAAGAGATCTTAGACATCTGAAGAGCCAGGCTCTTTATAGAAGTATGCAGCAGGAAAATTACCAGCAATGGGTGTAATTAATTAAAATGGAATGTCTCTGCTTGATATCAAGAAAAGGTTTTTCATTATGAGGACAGCCAAGTGTGGTAGTTTTGAAGTTTTTATCCATCAAGGCTCTCAAGATCCAGAGCAACCTGGTCTGTTCTTGTGGCTGAGCCTGCTTGGAGCAGGAGGTTGGGCTGGAGACCTGATGAGAGCCATTCCAACCTGAATGGCACTGTGGTTCTAAGTAAGGGAAGAGGATGCACAAGAAGTGAAAATCAGAAGCTAGTACTTGCTTGGTCTCTCTTCCATTTCAAAACACAACTCTCTCCCCTATTTCTTCATCTGCAGTCTAGTCAAGTAACAGCACTTGCTTGTTGTGAGTTACTTTTGAACACTTGTTTTCATTTAATCAATCTAAAGGCAGCATTGGGCTCCCTGACTCCTCTGTGATTGTTGCAAATTATTACTCTTTGACTTTCTTGCATGGATGGTTTGATAATGGCTTCTTGTATTTCTGTGGTATTGGAGGAAGAACTCCAGGCCTGCCATGGATGTGATCAGCAGAAGGAGTCTCCTTTGGAGTCCCCAGACTGAAGGCAGTGCTTTAAAGCCCAGTATGAGAGGGAGGCTGCTTAATTTTGATTTGTGTCTCTTTTGAATGACAGCCTAACAAGCTGAGTTTGGTACTTGTTTGTATTTTTGTGTGTTAGCTTTTGACTGCTCTAAATGCAGTATGGATCAAAAAATTTAGGAAGCTTCAGTTTATTGCATGGAGAAAGGTAAAATAGAGTATTGTTTTAAAGACTTTACTGGTTTGCTTCAGTTTTTAATACCCTTTGTTCATTTAAAATTATTAACATGTTGACTGTATTTGCCTTTATTGCCCCTATGCAAATTGCTGTTGATTGAGTTAATTTAAACAACCTGTTTGGGACCTTCAGGCGTTACTACACTAGAAATGTTAATAATGAATCAAATAACCACAGGTGCCTCTTTCCCCAGCAACAGACACTCTCCTTAAAAACTCATTTGCTTTTCATGCTTGCTTAATTATTTAGGCAAGCAGCCATGGATGTTTCACAGTGTGAATTCTCATCGTGTTCCAACTGCCCAGTCTTTGTCTTTCTTGAGAAATATCTTAACCACTGTCACCATTCTGTAGTACTTTGCCAGAATGCCACACTATGGTCTTGAAAAGCCTTTTTGGAAATTGCTTGTAGAAGGGTTATTGATTTATAACTTCATGGAGCTTACAGTCAAACAAAAACTTCCATTCACTGGTGGCAGCTTTGTTTTTTGCTACTGTCCAGAAGTTAACGTGACCTGGTAACCTGGTAACTGTATGAATGGGAGATTCCCTGTTTCCCCAAGAGAGTTTGAAATTCTGGAAGGTGTTTGATGAATTCCTGTGTTACTGGAAATGAGGTGTTTGTTGCTATTTCTGAAAGTGGAATGATACTGGTATTTGTGAACAGATCAGGCATAATGTGAAAGCAAGAGGAAATTATGAAAGGATAAGAGTCTCTCTGGAAGTGTCCCTTTGAAATCAGTGTCTGGTGACTGACAGATGTGAAATGAAAAGACTGTCTCCAAAAAATACTGTGAAGGGCAAAGAGCATAACAAGTAGAAGAATCTTGTTGTGAAGATGTAACTGAATAATTGGAAGCCATTCCTTCACTAAATGCCCCTTTTAATTAACATAATGTGTTTGATAATGAGAACAGAAATTAACTATTGGTAAAGGACAACATCTTAGAGAATCTTAAGGTCTCCTCTAAAAAGAGGTTTTTGCAGTGCCTTGGTGAGCACATACTTTTTCTGAAAAATGTCTTCCAGCTAAAGAAACTATGTGGTTTTTTTTTGTTTTGCGTTTTTTAAATAAAAAAATCTGTGACGGTCCACATGCTTGTAAACTTACTCTGTTCACTATGAGTTGAAAGTAAGAGAATACGGTAAAAACTATCAGGGTATGTAGATATTTTAAAATCTCCCCTCTAACAGAGGCTGACACCTCTCTTCTGCATTAGGTGTTGATGCTTAAACCTCGTGATTGCATGAAGTTTAGGAAATTTTACTATCTGGTGAAAATCTGGAAAAAAACCCGCTAAGTCTTTTGAAAGTGTATAAAACAATTGTCTCACTTCAACAGTTTTGATTGGGGAGAGTTTGGAGAAATACTGTTTTTCAGTATGATCCTTTTAAATTAAGGAGAAAAGAGGCTGCAGTTGATATGGTAAGCTTTAAAGCTGCACCAATTCAAGTTTAAGCCAGAGACATCCTTTTAGAAGGGCATTTTTGTTTATTCAACATTCTAAGAACTCATATAAAATTAGGTTTTATAAATGCAAATGTCATATGATTCTAAATTTGGAACGTTAAGCTTTTGATGGATTGGAGTATATGAATTTTTATAAGAAGTTCTTAATGAAGAAAGAACTAGAAATTAAAGTAGGCCTCTAAATTAATTCTCTTAATTTTGTAAGCTTAATGGAGTGCAGAAAAACCAGATGATGAGAGTAAAGAAAGACCCTCTCTAAATGCTTATTTTATATCATATCTCTTCTATCACAGGATCTGTGCGTGTGTGAGTAATAGCTGAAATCAGTGATAGCAGAATAAAATTTTTAGTACAAGGGCCACCTTCCACTAAACCCAGGAGATCTTAAATATCATGTTTCAGGAATTCAATGGCATTACAGATTTCTGGGTGAACTTTATGCCACCTTTAATTTTTCATTTATGAGAAGTGCCCCAGAACCTGTGAGTATCTGTTAACTTCCAAAGTTGAGAAGCATGTTTGAGAGGGCCTGAAGTCTTTTTTTCCTACTGATTTGCCAGAAAAACTGGAAGCAATTAAATATTCCTGATTCTTTTTGTGACCTTGGCATTAAAAGTGTGTGAGCTTTGTAAGGAAAACAATACAGGACATGGACTGTAACTGTATATTTTGCTTTCTTTCTAAATTGGTGGTAACCAGATGCTACAAAGAAATGGACTTGTAAGCAAAAGAAAGAAATTCCCTCATTTACCATTTCTATTTTAATTTATTATTTTGTGCAAATACACTGCCTGCACCTTGAAGTCAGTCATAAAACACTGTTGATGTGGGTGAAGTGGAAAATCTGGTTAGATTTAAGTGCATTACTTCTCAAATAAAGCATAGATCAGGAGACTTTTAGTTAGGCCAAGGAAAGGATAAATAGTCATTGAGCATATTTATTATTCATTTGTCTTTGCTTTAGATTTAATTTGGCAATCACTTAGATTGTTAGAACTTCTCTAGAATAAAATACCTGCTTCTTTATGCCTCTTCATATTTATTCCCTCTTTATTACTGCATTTATGGAAAGTTGGCTTGGAAAGACTTTCTTAGAGAGTGATGTGGTTTGATGGTGACAAACGTCAAGTATTTGGATGTCGTGACAAGGAAAAAGGCTGGAAGGAAAAATACTTGTTTGGCTTAGAGTTTTATGGGTTTTTTTCTAGACTAATATGAGAGAACTAGATGAGTTTGTGAAGTCTCTAATGGAAACGTCATATGTACTTTGCTCCACTGAAGTAACTTTATTGATTTGTGCAGTGAAATCGTCCTTGCAGAACAAGATCTAAGTGATGAGGTTTAAGATTTATGGTAACTTGGTCGGCCAGCTTGGAAGGCTGAAATTACAGCCAAACACTCATCCTTTATGTTAATATTTTTTAGACAAAAGGTCAAAACAACCCGTTTCAAGCTTGCAGTGAATCTAAAGCCAACTGAAATGCTGCAGACATTTTACTTCAGTGTTATCTGTTCTGTCACTGTGGCTCATGGAAAGTCACACACTCTCAGGCTCGGCTCCAGTATGAATTGCCAGATTCAGTAGGTGCATTTTTTTTCTGTATAAAATTTGGTGACTTATTTCCTAGAAAATAGACTTCTCATTCAGAGGGTACATTTTGCTCTTTTCCTTCCCCTAGAATAGTGCTTCTATGTAGTCTGCTATCTCAGGAAGAAAAAGGGCAGTAAAATTTAAGGCTGTATTTTTGCATCTTCTAGTCCAGTCCAACCAGTGGTCAGACACAGCATGGAGTACACTCATTTTTCACTAAATATGGAATTAATTACCATAATATCATGTATAATTGATTGCACACTTTTGGAATATGTGATCATTCTGAGGATTTCTTTGAAGTTCAAATTTCTAATTTTTTTATATATTTGAGAAAAATACACATGAAGATTTTCACGTAAACATGTTGAAAGGCTAGGTGAAAATGCGTCAGTTGTTTGGGGGTTTGGTTGGTGTTGTTGAGATACATATATTTCAGCTAGCTTGGTAGAACCATCTATACACTTGGGAGGAAAGCCTGCTTTTGAACTAATGTTGGCAAAGCTCTGATTAAATGGAAAGAACAATAGTTTTTTAATTCCATAGGCTTCTACTATCATCATGACTCAGTTGAGTAATTGATTGCTAAGTAAACACCTTCACTATCCAGGCATAGGAAAGAGAGGGGCAGTTTTGTTCCATGAAAGTAATAGAGTAAATACCATTCAAAACAAACCAAAACCTCCTTGCTTGGAGTGTAGGAGGATGAAGATTTTTATACTAACCTTGACCTTTACATATGCCTTGGGGGAAGCAAGGTGTTCACGGAGCTCCGTGGGAATGTTTGAGACTGATTGGGAACTGGAATATATCCTGCCTTTCTTGCTGACCACAAAAACACATCTTAAGATAGAGAAAGAAAACTTCCTCAGACTTGTAAAATACAAATATGGTTGTCTGTGTTATGAAGTGAAAATGAGAGTATGAAAGGTAAGTCCTCCCCTCAATTTACATCCTCCTGCGTGCAGCAGTGAAGGAGGGGAGAGAGGAAAGCTCTGTCCCTGGTGCTTGAGCAGGTTTGGTGTGGTTTAGTTTTTCTTTTTTTTTTTTTTGGTTGTTAATGTTTTTAATGTGATTGGAGGCAATGTCCAAACAGCAAGATATGACAAATAACCCTTGGGGCATGTAGCACCACTCCTTGATTTGGTGAAAAGTTTGGTGTGTGCTTGTGCAATACTTAATTATGCCACTAGAGATGATCATGCAGAACCGAAAATTGCACTGACTTGTATTTGCTCAGGTTTTGTAATGGTACAAGATAAATGACACTTTATATGTGCTGGTATCACATTGAAGTCTACTTAATGCCTTATGATGCAACGTGACAACTGAAAACACTGTACTACAGAGCAGCACTGAGCCCACTGAAGAGCATGATGAACAACTTTTTATAATTTTTCAATATAAACTGATACTTTGATTTACAATGCTAATTTGTGCAGATTTTGACAAGCACTGAGTATTATCCTGTACATATGAATATTGCTTGTATAACTTGAATTTTTTTTAAGCAGGTTAAGATTTCAAAAGTTGGGGTTTTCTCTTTCCATATAAATGTTCTATTAAAAGCATTTGTGGTTTAAGATTTACATAATGCTTTTTTTGTCTTTTAATAGGTGAATGTCTATGTGCTGGGAAAAACTTTCCTTGTGTTGGCCAGAGAACTCTGCATAAATGCTCCAGCCATAGGTATTTTTTAAAATTATTTGATTTTTGACTATTTGAGTATTTTTCCTATGATTACTTGAAAAAAAAATGTATATCTGTATGTATGTACATATACATAGTATTGTATGTTAATACCCAAGCAGTAACTGTATAGTGAAGCTGAAATCAGTCCAGGCAGAGGAGCATTGCTGACTGTAAGAGTCTGTTTGCTGTTATGTAAGAGCTTTTTTGGAACTAGATGCTGTTTTCTTTTGCAAATAGTTTTGTTGCTTTTTCCAAGAGTAATATGGGCTATACTAAGACAATGGACTGACGCATAACAAATTTGTGTGTGTCAGCAAGCTCCTACAGGCCTGTCACGCTTCAATTCCACAGATGCAACATTTGATAAGTATTTGCCAAATTTACTATCTGTCCATCACCTGTAGCTGAGCTGTTCAGTGCTTGAAATACAAGTGGCTTGGCGGAAAATGAGGAACAACTTTTTCCAAACATGAATAACTTATAGTAAGTCAAGACTGAAATCATAACTGTGATAGGAAGGTGGGTTTTAACATGTCAAAAGGGTATAGAAGCCATGCTCTAGGTTGTGGGTTTAAGCCAAGGGGATTTGTGCCAATTCCAGTTAAAAGAGTGCATTTATAGTGAGGTCTTGTGACTGTTATCCACCTCTGTGTAGGAATTATCTGCCTGCATCTTTACCCACTCTCACTCCCACTCTCCTTAATCTGTACTGGGAGAATCAGATGGCTGTGTTGCAGAACAACACAGGCACACCCCTTCAGCTGTACTGGGCTGGTACAGGGCTGCTGCCTTTGCAGCAAGGGGAGCAGCAGCATCACCACAGCAGCACCCGGGCAGTGCAGCAGCCATCGGCCACCGCGGCTGCACGGCTCCAGCTCTGCTACAGCGGTCTTGGTTTCAGACATTCACTGACCTTCTTACTTTTCATCACTTCTTGGGTTTTTTTAGAGAGAGAAAACAGGCAGGATTTGCATTTCAGCTTAGTTTCAAGGTGAAAATTAATGCAGCTTGGGAAAAGGCAAACACGTTAGATGTAGCGGTGCTTGTTATACACGGAAAAAATACGGGTTTAGACTGTTGAGTACTCTCTTCCAACCTCATCCTAAGATTTACAAAATGCAGTAAATATTTCTAATTGGCTCAGCTATGATCATGAGACATTTAAGAAAAAAACAAGTACTTTCATCAGTTTCTGAGAACAGTATTAGCACAAAATGATTGCTGATAATGCTCTGTTTTCCAAAAAAGAGCAGGAAGAAAGATCAACAGCCTTTTTTTTTTTTTTTCTGCGAGGTGGCTTATTTCTAATTAGTAATCCTAAGTGAACCTAAACACCATCTTGCAAGTATTTTTCTAATGCCTGCTGCTCTGTATAAGGATGGGATGTAAATTCAGATAGTGTCTGCCAGTAATACAGCCCTGGGCTAAATTTGTGATGCCACTGAATTAATTAACTTCATCTGTGTGTACTGACTCTGGCCATTCACAGGGGGTGTAGTTTGACAGGTGCAAGTGGCAGTGTTGCTGTTTGGTGGGCAGGCTGGAGGGTAACAGAGATGCTTCATGTGAAAGGGCATTAGGAGTTTTCAAATATAAACACAGGATGATTGTGATCAGCTTTGATCACACTGATGGTTTGTCTATGTTCAGCTTGGGCAACACACAAAAAAACTCTGAGCTTCCTCAAATGCCAGCTCCTTTTCTCATGAAGGGAAAATAAAGGCTGCTGCTGGATAGATTCAGTTACCAAGAGAGGGAACTGTCCCTCTTTGCTGGGTGTGGAGACACACAGGGACCAGACTACAGTGTCATCACCCCTGTTAGCAGTACATGAATTAACACACACGAGCCATAAGGTCAGCAAAGATCAAGTACACAGGATTTAGGGCAAGTAAAAATGTTTTATATTTCACAGATTCATAAACTGCTCTAGTTTAGAACATTCTGTTTGAGTCAGCTGCAGTCTGCAAGTTAGTTATCTATATACAAAATAAATGCACAGTACGTGCAAAATTTAACATTTTTCTGCATGTTGCAGTCTTAATAATTAAGTCAAATAGCTTATGAATAAATAAAATAAGATTAAATTCAAGAGCATTCCTTCACTTATTTGTATAGCCTGATGTAGCAGATAGGTAAGTAGCATAACATTCCATACTGCTGCAGAGTTCGTAGTAAAACCGAAAAATCCCTTAATGTGCATCATTGCAGCACTGGAATACAATCAAGGTGAAATGCATCATGCATAGAAAATGAGCTCAGGTATTTGTCCTCCTTGTACTCCGGTTCCATTAGTACTGTCCGAGGAGCACTGGAACTGGAACGTCACTTTCCCGCACTGCACTTCAGTCATTCCCTCTTGTCCGAAGTAACTGAGTTCGTTACCATCAAGAATAGCACTTACATTGTAAAATGTGTCTTGCTCAACCTGCACAGGGTGTTCAAACCACACAGAGAAGGTGTTGCTGGAGCCGTCGGAGGTAAACTTTGTCAGATTTTGAGCAAGGACAACACCTAAGCGCTTCAGTTCGATTTTGACGCTGTATTCAGCTTTGCCACAGCTTGACCCATACAATCCCAGTCCTGCTATAAATATCCGTTTGTCTACAGCAAACTGAATACTGTCACATCTGCCCCGGTACCTCCACTGATTGCTGCGATACGCAGACGACTGGAACCGGTGGCAGCGCTGAGGCACGAGTCCTTTTCTTTTCGTCAGAGGGAACTCTAATTTGGGTTTATTTGCGGCTGTGTACCATAGGAATATGTTGTGAGTCTCCTCAAGTGTGAGGATGTCAGACTGGGCAGCTCCGTTGGCAAACTCTTCCAAAGTCATGGTTGGAATCCGCACCAAGTACAAAGCTTTCCCTAATACATTCCTCTTGTTGCGCGGCGTAACCGGCAGCCCTTGCCTTTTGCATTCGGCCTCTGCCCAGTTGAGAACAGCCTCGAAAACTACCACTTCCTTGGTGTTGAGTGCTTCCCGGGTTACAATGATCTCTAGTGTTTGTTGATCTATCTCACAGAAGCCCTCCGACTTCAGTGCCATTTCTGCCTGAGCATCAATCACTTCCCAGCAGCGCTGCGTCAGCTCTGGCTCCTCGAAGAGCCTGCTCTGAGACAGCAGGACACAAGCGTTCTTCGCTTCTAAGCTGGTCTCCAAAAAATTGACGCAAGCCTTTGCTAGGGCCGGCACGATGTACTTCTTGGCAGCATACAGCGTAGCCAGAACTGTGTCAGCTTCCAGGTCTATTTCATCACTATACATGTATCTAGATGGAGGGGTGAAAAAAAATTAGTTTCTCAGGGGAAAAAAAAATAGGCCATGAAAATAATCTATAGTCGTCTTTGCTGGCAGTGAATCTGACATTCAGTATTTGTCAGCACATTAAGTAAACAGCAATAAGTGCATATTGCACAATGTCAATTAGGAGATGTATATTTTATAAGCTACTTTGATTCTGTCCATGTAATTAGCAGACTTGTAGTGGCCACTTACTTTAATAGGATTAGAAAGGCTGCAGGTTCCACATCTGGTATATGGATTTCAGATTTGACCTCTGCGAGATCGCCATAAAACATAGCATAGAAGACAGAGCTACCAACTGCCAAAACATACTGGAAAATAAAGAGAGAGAAGCCTCAGTAACACGGATCAGGAACAGCTGAGCGTGCTGGCTTTGCTAAAAGCTACATTTAGCGAAAGTTACAAGCTGCAGTGGAAACAGAACACTGCCTTAGACTGCTCCCTTTAATTTCAGTGTATGTGAATTACTTCTGGGATTAGACAAGAGCTATAATTAGGAAAAAAGAAGCAGAACCTATATATAAGACAGGGGGGAGAAGGCAACCTGCACAGCAACATTAAAAAGCCAAAAATTATCTACACAAACCTTATGGGCAGGAACTTTCTTGGATGCCCCTGGCGGGCCCACGATGAAGTGAACGTCAGCCATGAGTTCGTTATTGAACATCAGCGCGTTCCTGCAAGCAGGGGAGGGGGGAGAAGCCGCGTTAGCCGCGGGCTGCCCCTCGCCCGGTGCCCCAGCCTCCCGCCGGCGGCCCCCGGGGCTCCAGCCCAGCCCTGCGCTCTCGCCTGGCCGGGCGCAGGTGCACAGGGCGGGCGCCTCGCTCTCCCGCCCGCCCGGGGAGGGTCCGGCGGGCCTGGCCCTTACCTCTCCCGCAGCGTGGGATGGAAGGATTGCCAGTTGGCGCTCTCCAAGTTGTTGTTGTTGAGGTTTTGGAGCTGGGGCGGCGGGGGCGGCTGGGCGCTCTGCTGGAGCTGCAGGGCGTTCTTCTTGCTGTTGGCAGCGGTGGCGGCGGCGGCGTTGCTGTTTGCAATGTTAGTGTTGGTGCTGGCAGGGTAAAGTTCTGCAGCCATCTTCTTCTTCAGGGACAGGGGCACTATCTCATAGCATCCTGGCACCTTGCCGTTTGACCTCACACTCTTTTTGGACTTCTTTAAGGTCTCTGGAAGCAGAAGAAAAAAAGTCAAACACTTCATGATCCTGCCATTGAGGCAACCATGGGGCAGTGGCATGAGCAAGAGAACTAACAGATCCCAAATGCGAGTCCCACTATCAGGATATTTTGTACGCTTCTAGATGCAGGGTGGCCTTTGGTTTTTTTGGAGTGTGTGCCCGCTCTTTGGTTCCCGGCCCGACGCACCTTTCCGGGGGGAAAGGGGTGATGCTGTGCCGGATCAGTGCCAGCGCTCACCTTGGCTTCTGGGGGGGTCCCAGCCTCCACGGCACTGCCACGACTGCAGCGGGGAGCCCGAGCGGGGCCGGCAGGCAGTTCCTTCCCCGAGGAACGGGGAGAGAAAAATTAAAAAAAGGAAAAAAAAAAAAAAAAAAAGGAGAAACAAAAAAGGCAAAATCCAGCAACAAAACCCCAGGAATCCGGCAGAGGCGGTGGGTCAGGAGCGAGAGTCAATCCACAAATCCTCCGAGTGCAGCAGCCCGGCGAGGGTGAAGCGCAGCCAGCCGCCCGATCCCCGCTGCCAGCGCTCCGCTCCGTCCTTCCCGGCCCGGCGGGGGCACATCCGCGGCGGCCGGGCCGAGCCGAGGCGGCGGCTCCCTGCAGTCCCGCTCCCGGGCGGCCCCGCCGCCGCTCGCACCAACTTTGCTCCGGTCCCCGCGGCGGCCGCCGCTGCTGCTGCTGGTGGTTGTGGTGCCGCTGCTGCTCCGCGCTCCTCCCACCCGCGGCAGGGGCGCTGCTGTCCGCGGGGCGCCCTGGCTCCTCGGCGGCGGGCGGGAGCGATGCGGCGCTGCCCTGGGCGCTCCCTTGGCGGTGGGACGCAGCGCTGCGCGGCCGGGCTCAGCGCGGCTCTGCCGGGCCCTGCCTCCGCCTCCCGCACTAAGAGGCAGCGTCCACGCCGCGCGTCACGGCCCCCTCGCCAATGGCGAGCACCGGGGCGCGGCGGGGAAAGGGCCGCCCCCCGCCCGCTCGTCATCGGCTCCCCCCGTGCCTACGTGCGCAGCGCCGGGAGCCCGCCGGGAGCGAGCCCCGCGGTCCCCCCGGTCCCCCCGCGATCGGTGCCCCCGTGCCGCCCGGTGTCCGCGCTCCGGCCGCAGCGGGACGGGCGCGGAGGGACGCGGGGCAGCGCGGGGGCAGCGCGGCGGAGGCGGCGGCCCCGAGCGCGCAGCGCCGTTCCCGTGCGGCCCGGGCGGGGGCGCCGCCGCTCCGCGCTGCGCTGGGCGGGCGGGGGAGCCGCGCTGCTCCCGGGGCGCGGGGGGCACGGCCGCGGCGGGGCTGCTCCGGCCCGGGGACGCTGCTGGGTTCCTCCCCTTTCCCCGCAGTGCCCCGCCTGTGCGCGCCCTCCCCGCCCGGCCGTCCCGCCCATCCTCCGGGATGTTCGCAAGGGCTGTACCCCGCTGTGCCCGCTCTCTGGGGGCGACCTGCCGTGGGGATCGGGACCTGCGGCGGGGATCGGGACCTGCAGCGGGGATCGGCTCCCGCCGCGCTGCGGGCCCTGCCGCTTTCGGTGGGAAGGAGGATTCTTTCGAGCACGGCTCGAAATTGTTCTGGCATCCCTCTTAGTGACAGTGTGGCATCAAAGTTCTTCCAAAAGTCCAAGTTTCAAGTCAGAATTGGGATCAGGAGAGAAGGGAAAGACTTCAGCAGAACACCTTAAAACATGAAGTAATGTTTTACTTGTGATCTGCTTCATGGCCCCCAACATCCCCTTTGAGGAGAACCAGGGGGGTTTTGCCCGACTGTAACTTGCTGGTGTGGTGGGGTTGCAGCCCCAGAAATCACCCAAAATCCAAGGGGACCCTCGGTGTGCCCGTGCTGGTTTGGTGCCCCTGGAACGAAGCAATGTGTTTGGGGTTTGTACCTTCTAACATTTGTTACTTATTTTCAAATGTTTGCATCCATGCAGGACTTGTCTATGCTAACCTGGGCTCAGCCTCTGATTTATATATACACTGTTACTTTTTTTGGTTTCTTTAAGGCTTACTGTTTAAAACCCACCCACGTATTCATTTTCTGACTGTTTGGTAGCTTCAAAATTCAAATTAACGATGTGCAATGTTTTGTCAAATGACCTGTGGGCATGAATGCCAGCAGAAATGTCTGAATAGCTGCAATGCAAATGTGTAAATTCACCCGAAATTCAGCTCTGAAACTCAGCTCCAGAGAGCGAGCTGAGAGTTACTTCTTGTGATCTAGTGGTGAATTTACATCTGACATGTTTCATAGAATGCCAGTAATTCTGGTCCAATTGATAGTGTTACTAAACTGACCAAAGTTTGGTCCTGTAAAGTTTGACTCCAAGTCAATAACGGATTGATTGACGAGTGATAACTGGAAGGGCAGTTTTCCTGAAGTTTGTTTGCATTGTGTACTATTCTCATTAATGCAGTCCAGTTCTAGAAAGTGCCCCTAACAATGGTAAGTGTGATTATTGTACCTCTCCAAAGTGAGCTATTGAAGGTTACTTGATTTGTGCTCAAACCAATAACAGGGTTACAAAGAAAATTGTCAGGGGAGGGAGGCCATTCCAAAGATGCCAGATGGATTTTACCAAAATTCCCCCAAGTGGCAAGGTTTAAATATCTTCTGCTAATAGTGTATCGGCTAACAGGGTGGCCAGAAGCATTTCCAATTGTTTCAGCAGCTACAGGATTAGTAACAAATAATTCCAAGATACTGGACTGTGGAAGCAATAGACTCAGACAGGGGAACTCATTTTACTGGAAAGATCCTTCAAGGAGTTACGACTGCTTTAGGAAAACCATGGAACCTCCGTATCCCCTGGCACCCCCACAGCTCAGTCTGGGTTAAAAGAATGAATGGAGAAATAAAAAAAACACTTTCTGAAGCTGGTGATAGAAACTAGGATGCCATGGGTATGGCTTTGGCAAGAATAAGGGCCAGAACCCAAAGGAGATATTCAGGTATCTCTCTGAATTGATGCTGGAATTCCTTACCTTTGTAATTCTCAACCTAGTGGGAGGTGGAAATAAGTGATGGATATTTAGAACAGTGTGTGGTCAGGATACTGCCCATGAAGCTGGGCACTCTCTGGATAAGAAGAGATGGAAAAGCAAACCAGGCATTGCACGTGTTCCTGTAGTGCCAAGAGCAAAGTTTAAATATATGTTGAACCCCAGGGTATGGCTTCAGAAGGACTGGGGTTTTTGTTGTTGAATTTGGAATATGTCATTTCTCTAGAGTAGAGCTTCATAAAATCATACTTGGAAGTGCAGAATACCTGTCCTTAGAACCATGGGGATTGGTAAAGTTTTCCTAAACCTTTGATTTTTTGGGTCATGTTTGGGAGGAGACTGCAGCCTGGAATTTCTTCAGTTTTGAGGGAGTTTGAGGTTGGAAGTTCTTGCTTTTTAAGTGCTTTCATTTAAATGCTTCTGCAGGGCTGACAGGCATTATCACCTATGGTGTGATCTTGGTAATTATGGATAGCAACAGGGCATCATTGTTAGAACTTGGTGCTAAATGAAGCTGCTTTGATTAGTTGTAAATCCCTAAGATTTTTCCAGTGTTTTGAGCTGAATTTTTATCTATTTAAGTGCCCACATAGGGGACCAGCAGAGGAAATTGAGTTGAGCCTAATAGTTAACAATTTACCGTACATCATGGATTTTCGGTCAAGTGATAAAAGGCTGGCAGGAAATGAGAAATTGATATCTCAACTAAGAGTAAACATGTGTTAAGTGTAGCTTTTACAAGATTGTTTGATAAATTATAAATTGGTTTAGGCAGAGCACAATCTGTACTGACATATTTTGGTTAGTTTTGAAGCTGATAACACCAACGCTTGAAATAAGTTTATACATCTGGAGGCAGATCTGTGGCTGATGTAAATTGTCATAGTGATAATGATGTTAATTGGGTTCCAGCATTTTATGCTGATGGAAGTCTGCCTAAGTGTCTGTAATAAACAGTGTTTTGTACTCTTGGAATATGAGTCTGAGAAGCAGCTGGAATTAACTTTGAAGGTAACTAGATTTTTGTTAGGGAGGATTTTAAGTGAATTAAGTTTTTTCAAGCTTAGTTGGTAGTTAGGTTTGAGATGAAACGTGCAAGTCATCTTGTTACTTTCTGAGAGATGTTAGAAGTTTTGGGCCTAAATCATGTCCTCATTCTGCAAAAGCTTTTGTATATGCTTTACTTTGAGCATGATTTCCCTGATATTACTAACGCTGCTCACATGTCACAGTCAGTGTGTGCAGCCTTGGAAGAGAAGACTAATGTATAAGAATTTCCTAAATTGTTAGGGTTAGACATAACTGTGCTCCTTTCTGTTGCAGATCCGTGTTTGTATATTCCCCGTTTTGCGCACATGCTGGAGTTTGGGGACAAGAACCACGAGGTGTCCATGACAGCGCTGAGGCTGCTGCAGAGGATGAAGCGGGACTGGATGCACACCGGGCGCCGGCCCTCGGGGCTCTGCGGGGCAGGTATGTCAGAGCCTGGGGCCCACAGCAGCTGGGATGGGAGAGCCTGGAGCAAATGAGGGCTTCCCCTTTGCATTGGTAATACCCACTTCTAGGGGTTTTGTTCTGTCAGGCATCTACAGATTATATAGGACTTCATTGAAATAGTTTCTGAAACTATAACTTCATTTTTGCCCTTGCTCCTACAGTACTTGCTCAGACCCTTTGTAGCTTGCAGTTTGAAATTTTTTTAAGCTCCTTTCTGGTGCTTTTCTTGCCCCCACTCTGCAGGCTCTAGCTGCTGAAAGGTTTTTTTTGTCAGCTAAAATGACACCATTAGTGCAAGCACTTTGATTTGTGTCTTTACACAGAGTCTTATGCAAGAAGTGCCCTCTTTGACCTGTTTTGTGAAATTATTTTTCTCTCTTTCTTCATCTTTTTCTGAGATCCATCGCTGTCATGATGCTTGCATAAAACCTATGGATTTGGGAGGGCCAGGTTAAAAGATAGTAGCCAGTGGGGTCAGTAACAAAGAGTGTAGGTAGTCACAGAGTTCATGTATGTGCTTTATTTTATTTGAAAGATATTACATGTCTATGCATGAATGAGAAGTAATACTCAAACCTTTGAAAACCCAGGACTATGCATTTTTTTGACATTTCTAGCCCCTTTTTGTTAATAGTACTTGATTGTTGTGCATTGCCAAAAATTTGAGTATAGACTATGGGAGAGCAGTCTGCTCTTTGATGCACTACGTGGACTCTCTCCACATGAGCAAGTAATTTAATTCAACAGACACAGATCAATAGATGAAAGCAGGTGGTGCTGAGCCCCCTCCATCCATCCATGCAGTATGCAGCTCACGTGTTGGGCTGTGGGCTGGGCTTAGTTTGGTTCCCTGGCTTAAAAGTCTGTGCCACACATAGCTCAAATGACCAGCCATGACATTCCTGTTAGGAGCAGTTTAAACTCATACCACAAGTGGAGCTCTGGTTTAGTTTCCTCTATAAAAACATTTTTTTATGCTTAAAACTGCTCTATGCAGTGAGCTACTGAATGGTGAGTGGGGGTGGTGCTTCAAAACAGAGCTGGTGCTCTGAATCAACCCCTCCTGTAAATTCAGCTGGTTATCTGGCTGTGTAGAGCATGTTGCAGGAGAGCACTTGGGCACCAGCAGGACAGGGGTAGTAGTGGCAGCAGTGAGTAACCAGCTTGGGCACATTTAGTGTTTCTCTGGAGATCTTTTTATTCAGAAGGACAGAATTCTGTGAGTTCTGCTTAAAAGATGGTAACTGAAATAAGCGATCATTGAAACGTTCTTGTGCTGTAGATAACCGTGGCTTCCCAAATGTTAAAGCACATAATTTTTCAGGGTGCAACTTGCACTTGGCTTGGTGGGTAGAAGGCAAAGTTTGTGAAGTCAAGTCCATCACCATTATTCAGGGACACAGCTGAGCATAGGCATTTACAGCTCTTTAGCTGAAGGCAGAGACAAAGAGAAAATATAGTTACCTGACTGTTTTCTCTTTCCTTCAGGAAATTTCTCTTTTTTTGATATTAACTTTCCCTGCTTGTTCTCTAGCTCTGCTAGTGGCAGCAAGAATGCATGATTTCCGACGGACTGTTAAAGAGGTCATCAGGGTGGTGAAGGTTTGTGAGTCTACATTAAGGAAAAGGTCAGTGCTGTCTTACTGCTTTTATCTTTCATTTACAGTACTGAACAGTGATATAGTCTAAAGTAAATGCATATTGGGGAAAACCAGGTTATTTTCATAAGTGCTGTGAATCAGATCAGTATATGTTTTAGCTGGTCATTTTAAAGTACTAGCACCTTGTCTCTTATGTAAGGCCTCAAATGCTTACAAAGATGGTAAGGTATTTAACAGATGAAGAATTGAAGGCAAAATAATGCTGTGTCAGTAATATTAACAGTATTGTCATGTCCTCAGAAAAAATAATTTATTGATTTTCAAAGCTGACTGTCTGCTGTGAGATTTTTTTTTCATTAATACAGAAGCCAAGTGATGAAAAGTCTTGTCTTTAAACTGTTATTGAACACCTTTCAAGTCTTTAAGTTTGTTATTGAACTTTTCAAAATATTTTGCTGAAGTGTTCATTTTTGGTTGTGTTGCACTGCTAATAAAAAGAAGACAGTACTGTGAATCTAATGATAAGTTCAGTGAAGGATCCCCTGAAAGTGTGAATTTTCTAAGTACCTTTTGTGTGTTTGTATTTTTAAAGATTAAGTCGTATTTCTCGTAGTTTAATGGTGTAAGCAGATACCCAGTTTCTGTAATTTTACTTTTGAAAAGTTGTAGCATACTCTTTCTCCATAGGTTGAGTTAAAAATGACCTAACTGAAATACCATGATTTTTGTTGTCCACAACTGGAAATTTTTCTATCACCAATATATTCTGATATTTGTTCCCCCAGCATCTGTCTTTAGAAAACTTCCTTAGTGTCTCTCTTCACTTGGCTGGGATCAGCTTAAGCACATCCAACTGAGCCTAATACTTGTTAAAAATATTCACTTATTAATTGTGGAAAATGTTTTTGCCCCAGATCTTCATTGGTGGAACAGGAATGATGCTATTTTCCAACTGTGCATGGGTGGTATAAGGATAAATTTAAAGTGTTTTAAATGCTTCAAGGTACTACAACTATAAGGATGAAGCAATACCAATGTCACTTTTTTTTTCCTCTGGCCAAAAGGTCATGTGTTTTAGTTATGCATTTTGTATGATTAATGAGTTATGCACTGCAATCTACTCCAAGACGCTTTGCTTAAATAGCTAAAGAGTTTGTACTTACTAAGAAAATAAGCATAATAAATTAGAGTTGGAAGGAAAATTAATTTGAGCAATTGTTTCAAGTGAGAAAATCTTACTTCAAAATTCATGCTTTGAAATGTTTACTCAAGTCACACACATCAACTAAAATGACAGCCTTATTTACTTTGACAGGGTAAACGTGACAGCTGAATTATTTTCAGGCAGCTATAATTACAACTATTTATCACGAATCTATAAATTTGATTGATGTTTTTCAAATAAGAGCACGTTATATAGTATTTAACGAAGGCAAATAAAAAAAATACCTTTGAATAACTCTTTCTGCACTGCAGTTTTTTTCCTCTTCTTTCAAGAATTCCTTTCAAAATGCCATCAAATAGAAGTTGTCTAAATGAATAAGAACTTATTTCACATTCTTAAAAATTCCTTTGCTTCTCAGTTTGATGTGCAGTTTTATTTCCTTTTAATTATAGTTACTCTGGTTGGTAAAGAGTAGCTGCTGCTGTGTTTTATGAAGGTGTTGGATGCTGTGCTCACTGCTGATGGCTTTGCCCTGACAGCTCTGGAAGTGAAACCCCACATGAATCCAGATCATGCTGACACTTCCAGCCTGCAGGTTCTGCTGTGTGGTTTGATTTAACTCCCAGTTGGCTTCTTGGGGAAAGCACAGCCCATTGGAAACTGGGTTTGCTTTCGGTGTCTGTGGCACAAGAAGACCCCATGCGATGTGTGTCTGCCTGGGGGGGACAGGAATGTGTGGATGAGGATGCAGGAATGATGCTCTTTAAGGAATCCTGATTGGGAAGTCCTGAGAATGTTTGGGGAAGACCCTCAACAGGGGTGGCAGGCCTTCCTGAGAAGGGCACTGTTTCTGGTCCTGGCAGTGCAGAGTGCAGGTGCTGGGACTGGATTAGTTCACCCTGCTGTCCATCAGCTGGAGAGCACCAAGCCCATGTGCCTGGAGGCTGTGTCCCCTTGCACTGCTCTGGGCTGGAGGAGTAGCTCTTAGGAGGAGGTTCACAAAAATGTGAAGTATCTCCAGGTCATAAAAATTCATGACCTGGTCATAAGGAGAATTTGTTTTGGAAGGAAAAAGCAACAAAGCATGGCCCATGTGTGCTGTCACTCATCTTTCAATCAGGATTTCTTAATTTGGGCGTCAATTTAGTTAAAAAGGAGTGTTTGTTTATTTTTTATGTGAGTGGGTTTTCAGTAATATTCGTAGGGAAAACTTTGTAGTCACTTTTCAGGGCCTTCTAGCTTTATGTTTTGAAGCACACAATTAAAATGTAAAGCTTGTTGCTGTTGTTGAAAGTGAACTTATTAAATATTAATAAATGCACTGATAATTCTATCTCATTTCCAGTCTAATTGAAATTATATTAACTTATATATCACTTTATGTATTCAAAGTACTGTACAAATATTAGCTAATTAGTCAAATTGTTATTTTCTATGTAATCATCCGTGGAGGTAGCAGAAATTAACTTTTAATAAACCCAGTCCTTTTATTTAGTTCAATCCTCACATTTGTGTTCAGTGCACCTGTCTTCACCTCTGTCTTTTTAACCTTTGAATACTCTTCCCCTTCATCTTTTTATTCAACTCTTGCATGCTTTCTCTGCATTCTACATTTTGTGTTATCTTCAGTAGGAGTAATTCTTCTGATACTTGTCCATTGTGCATTATCTAATACTGTGCGGCCCTTACGCCTGTTTGAAGATCTTAGGCACTTCTTCCATAGAAATTAAAAAAAAAATGAGCTTATCTTTCCTAACATTTGCATTTTGCTGCTTTGACTTATACACTTTATCCTTAAATTGAACTGCTTTTTGCATAAAAAATACTATTTTTCAGTTCCATAAAGCACTATCTGCTAAAAAACTTATTTGTGATGGACTTCAGAAGCAGTAAAGCTTCATTTAGAAGAAATTGGAATTAAAGGCTGGAATGGGTTTAAATAGCTTGTTTTTGAGGTGAATATTTTTTTTGTCACAGCATCATAGTGTTTTGGGAAGGAAGGCAAGACTTGTTACGAAGGAGCTTCATTTGCCAGTTTTAGATGCTGCAGGGACTTTCATAAATGGGGTCCTTTGCTTATATCCTGGGGACCCTGTTACTGCTCTTTCAATGACTGAGGTGGTAATTTTCTGAAAAAATTAAAGATTTATGCGTAGAGATAAATGTCCTGAATGTGCTGCCTGCAGCTTTTCTTTTTTCTTTTTGTTTTTTTTTTTAATTTCTGTAATATGTGGCTGGCATGAACCTCGTGTCCTAGCTCCCAGTGCTGTCTCAAGCTGGGCAGATGCAGAGAGGAGCCTGGAGTCAGGATAAGAAGGGAAGGTAACAGGGACATGGGTGGCTGTGAGGTGGCTCTGAGGTTGTTATTTGTAACACCAAAGCCCTATCAAGGCCAGGACTGAAGGGAAAGGTGTGTAGAAGTCAGTGTGGGGCTGTGATCCGAGTACAGCTGTGCTAGAATTCTGTGCAGGGTTTCCAGGGATTCAGTGAGAGCTGGGCACCTGAGGTGTTTGAGCATGGAGGGGCTGAGGATGCTCAGAATGTCACAGTCATGTGAGGGCTCTTGCTTGAAGTGTGATGTGGAGAGAAGCCTTTAGAATGCCAGGAAATTTATTTCATGTAAAGGACCTTGTGGTGGTGTCTGCTCTGATCTCAGCTCAGCAGCCAAGCAGCTCCTTCGCTGGCTGCTGCTGCCATAAGCTAAATTGAGAAATATCTCATGTCTCCAGTTAAATCAATTCAAGTGGCTTACAGATGATTTCTAGAAATCTTCCTAGTATGGTGAGTAGAATACAACTTGATCCACGTGGGCTGATACTGCATACCTTTGTAAGTTGGAGTCTGGTTTAATAAAAAAGGTTTTATTTCTGAGGAATCCAATTTCACAGGCAATGTTCCTGTTTATAAATCCAGCTTCTATACAGTTAGCAAGTTAATACATTAATTAGATTCCTAATATATTTTAGTACATCATACTTAAACATATAATTTCAAAATGACTTGGTGACTGTTACTTTTGAAACAACCAGTAACTTATTTGCACTAATTCAGGCCTAGATCTTGTAAATAGTTTTCCCAGGTTTGACTTTCCTATCTGAGTAGCTGTTAAGAAATGAAACAGCTCTATTTTTCTTTTCCAGGAGAACACAGAGTGCTCTTGACAGACCACAGCAGAGGAACCATGCTAATGAAGCAGAATTTTAAGGAATGCTAACACATTTTGTTTCATTAGCATGGTGTGAATATTTGAATCAGGGGGGAAAAAAGAAGAAGAATTTTCAGGTGGTTTGGACTGACAGAGTTCTGGGATGGCCAGGGATGTGCTGGTGGGATTATCCAGGGGTGGACAGTGGTCCTCAAGTGTTAATGCAAGTTAACTCTGTAAGCATTTGTAGTATCAGGGCTTTAAAATTTATGCTAATGATTTTGTGACAGTTTTATATCTCTGTGTTACTGTAAGTAACAGGAACTAATTCTAAAGGGTGCTTTATTTAGTGCGATCTTTAGAGTTACCTGTTCTTAATACTTAGAGAAACATCAGAGCAAATGAGCCCCATAAATTATCAGTCACCTATTAATTGGAAGTAAATGACTGTGTGTATGCTCTCAGACCATTGCAAAAAGAGGTGATGTGTATTAATGTTGGAAGTTGTGTAAAGGTGAGAATATTTCTCTCTACAGTTGCATTTGGCTGGGAACAGACAACCTAATTTAGCACAGCTTGGTTGATAGGTTGTAAGTTGTAAAACCACAGCAACTGGATCACCTCTGATTTTGTCCTTACTTTTAGTAATGAGATACTCCTTCATACAGGCTTAAAACTACCTTTTCTATTACTGCAAGTACATGTAAAATTATATATATTAGAGTGTTTACATAGCAGGGGATTACTCTTCTATTTACTTACTGGTGGCTACTGGAAAACTTTTTGTTATGTCATGAAGGAAGCATTTAATAACTATTTCAGATATGTGTTCTATATTAAGTATCACTTTTGGGGTATGTGTTTACATACTTCCATAAATAGTTCACATGTAAACATTGTATGGTTTGGAAAAAAATAAGGAGAGAAGGATGATGCAATAGGCTGTTAGATTCGTAGTGTGGAAACAGTGATGGTTTGAACACCAGTGTGAATTCTGAGTTTCTCTGCTGTGGGTGCACAGGTTTGGAGTGGCAGCAAGCACTGATGAGGATTAAATTAAAACTGTGGGGATATTCTCAATATTCTGGTTCTTCACTAAGACACAAAAGTAAATCCCTTATGTTTCCAGAGTTTGGAATTGTCTGAGGTCAAATTAGCTGATCTGTTGCTAGAATATTTGTAGTTGATGCAATGGTTAAGATCATGTAGATACCATGTTAAGTTATTACTTATGGTTTTAATTATATTGTTAATTTGGGAAAACTCAGGGGAGTTTAATTACTAACACCAGTTTATCTTGCATTAAAGGTTCTTTTTCATATATTTCTGCTAACAGTGTGGCATATTCAGGTTATTATTTTTCTAATCCATTGATAAAATACTTTAAGTACTTTAAAAAGACCTCTCACAACAGGTAACTTAAAGGCTGATGACTCAGGCTAAACCCCTTATTCCCTTTTTAAAAAAACAGCTGTCTCTGAAGTAGTAATTTGTTTGCCCTTCTGTAGGGAGATAGCTCAGCTCATGCTGCCTGCTTTCTGGAGCTTGATGCTGATTGTGTATAGATAGAAGGACACCATGGCTGTTCCTGAATGGTCTCTGCTTAGAAGTTCCTTTTGGGCTTTGAACTTGGGCTCTTGAAGCTTTTGTGAGCTGGACTCCAGAAATCCTTACTCTTTTGTGTGCTTTGTTGCACGCCGCTGCTGCAGAATCTCAATTAAACACTAAAACTGAGCCCTTAGCTGTGCACCTGAGTCTGTTTTTTCCATCTCTGTAGACTGGATTCAAGAGTCTCCTCTGGAGGGTATCCCTGGAACAAAAACTGAGTAAAAAAGGCACTGCATGTAACTTCAAAATGATTGACCCATTTTCCCTTATTGGGAGTTAAATTAAGTGTGAACAGAATCGGTTTACTGGTTTGTGCACAAAAGTGCTTTATCAGAAGCAGAGGTGTGGTTTTGTCTCTAAATGGATGAAACAACAACTGTGGAAATTTTTCTTTGTAAAAAAGGGTTGGGGTTAGAGGCAGATGACACCAGGCTCTGGAAAAACTTTTCTCCCAAAGGAATTTTCTTGAAAGAGTTTGCTGTGAGAAACTGTAAGGGGACGGTTTATACTGGAAGTTGAATCTTAGCCTGAGCTTTAGTGGTTGCCTCTGCTTTGACTATAAATAGAAAATCCTTGTCTGCCAAATTTCAATTTTTAGAGCCTTTTTGAATTTGTGCCAAGGAAATAATATTTTAATTTGTATATCTGTTTATTTTCCCGCTGTCTGTGCATAACTTAAAGTGGCAAATCTTATTAAATTTTTTTAGGTTAACAAAAGTGAAAAATTAACTTGGATAGCATTTTTATGTGGGACTTAAAAATAGCCTGTAGCTATTTTTTTTTCCTGAAGCCACTCCCTTGCCCCTGAAATTATTGTGTTTATAATTAAGGTTGTGTCAGTTTTTCTTAACTGCCAAACTAATGTTGTTTCATTTTATGTGGTGCAGACTGCTGCAGCATCAGTTTGTTGCCTCGATGGCATATGTCCAAACAGTAGATAAAATTAAAGAAATGTTTAAAAATACGTAGACAGGGTATCAGCCAATGTAAAATATTGAGGCAGGCGAGTGGTTGGCAAACGCAGGTATTTATTTATATCAAGTTAAAGGAGAAAATGTTGAGTGTGCAGCTTGCTCTCCCACGCAGATGATGCTCTAGCTGGGATCCTGATCATCAGGGATGGTTCCTCATTTTGGGAGAAGGGTTAGAGCCTTTGGGGCAAGACTGGAGAGAAGTGAAAAAATAATGTGCTGCTCTGAATTTGCATCACCACCATCCTGTGCTTAAACTGTGATGCTGGCAGCCCTCCCCTCCCTGCCTGCTTGGCTTGGGTCAGGACTGAGGAAAGGAGGGACTGGGTGCTGGTGGCCTGGTCAGATGGTTGACCCATGCTGTGCTGTGCTCATCCTTGGCAGTAAACATGATGTAGCTGTGTCCTGTCCTAGTGCAGGTACACTGGAGGTGTTGGGAGAGACCCATCCTGCCAGTTCTGGCTTGGGATGGAAGCTGGTGCTTGGGCTGGAGCTTGTACCAGCTCCGGCACACTGGCTCACCCCAGGCTGACGTCTGATGGGTGCAGGGTATGTGACACGAGTCAGGTGGCACTGTGGGCAGGAGAGGGACAGACAGAGCCTCAGGTGTCTGCAGGGGTTAGCTGCTGGCACACAGGCTTGGTCATCTTGTCCCAACCTGGCTTCATGGGTTTTGCTCCTGGTGTTTTCCTGGCTGCTCAGCACGCACAGAGGTGGTGCTGCTTTGGTGGGGCTCTGGCAGCTCATCTCAGACTCAGAGCAAATGTTGGATAAACAAGCTGCCTGTCTTTGCCAAAAGGCTCTTGGCTTTTAACACTGGGAGGAGAGTAATATTTTAAAAAGGTGAGGCTGGTTGGGAGGAAGAGTCTTGCTGAAGTGGGGCTGCCTGTGAGTACCTGATTCATTTGTGGAGAGATGGATGGCTGTTCTTTATTGATTGTGACTGGGGAGATCCATGCTCCTCAAATGATACATGGGTTTGGCATTAAGTGAATCCTGAATTAAAATAACAAAAATAATAGTGCCCTAGCCAGGTTTTCCCTCTAACCTGATAGATGTGGCTCCCTCCTGGAAGGTGGGTAATGCATGCTGGAAGCCCGTTAACGCCAAGAAAGATTTCCAGTCTTTTAATTAAAAGCTGGGTGCTGCTGCTGCCAACAGCATCCTCCTCTCCTTTCCAATTTGATCTGAAAGAGAGGAGGTGGGAGCTGGTCCCTGGTACTCTTGAGGGAAGGGTTTGCGCTGTCAGTCACTCTTAAGTACGTGGCTAATTTGGGGCTTTGTGGAGATGCTTGAATTCCAAATGCAAGTCTAGTTTTTGGAGGCTTTCTTCTCCTCAGCAGCACTAATTCTGGCTGGCATAGCCATGCATGGGCTTCGTGTGCTGCTTGCTGTTGGAGTCACACAGAGGTACCTGGCTCTCTGTGCATTTCATGGCATGAGATGCTGCCTCTGGCCCCTGCTCCAGGAGTGGGATGTCTCCAGGCAAAGTGTCCTGTGATTGCAGCCTGCCTGCACACCTCCATTTGGGCTGCCTTGTCTTGCTCCTCAATTTATAGAGGAAGAAACACAGAGACTGATGAGAATATAGCAGGAGAATGTGGCCTTGTGCTCTTGGCTTTGACCCTGGTGCTGGCTCGAAACTAATTTCTGTCCTAGAGAAAATTCCTTCTTCAGAAGGAGTTTTGTTGCAACCAGAGGTAGAGGAGAGTACTAAGGAGAAAACCACAAGTGTTTTTAGGGGGAGAGAAATGCAGAAAGGTCCTGTGCTGAGAGCACTGAATCTCCATTTTTAGTTCCCTAGCTTTGCAGATGGAAGCTGTTGTCAGCTCTGCTTCCTCTGAAAGATGGGAATATTCCAGCAAAGCAGCTGCAGACCCATCATTGCCATTTTCCCATGGAAAATGTTGATATTATTAAAAGGGCACTTTCTGTCAGAGAAACATTCTGCCAGACGTTTCCTGACCTGGCTTTGTACTTAACCTTTTGTCTCATTTTCTCCATCTGTAAAAGGGATGTGCTTATTCTCAGCCACCTGTATAAAATGCTGGTATTTGTGGATTAAGTTATGACCACGTGGTCTTATTTAAGATTGAATTCCTCTGAAAGACTCATCTGCTTTCATGGCAATTCCCCATGGAGCCAGTCCTATCTCTCACATATGTAGGAATTTTTAAAATGCAAACATTAAACAAATACTAAGTTTATTATTGTCAAATTATGTTCATCCATCTATTTCATTTATGTGATGTGCAAATGATCAATTTATTTTACTACTGCTTCTGTGTGTCCTGGGAAGATTATTTCTTGTCCCTCCTCAGTCTGCTGAAGAGATGTTACTTTTAATGTTTGCTTTGTGTAAATTAATCATGCTGACATATCAGGAAGGTTTTTGAGCAAACTCCTAAACTAGGATGACAGATATTTTATTTGGTGAATCTGTTTTGTTGTTGCTGTTGATAACCAAAGCAGCAAGAGGAGAGGAGTGTGCTGTGCTTCTTGTCTTAGTTTTGACTATGCTTAATTCACTGTAGGGGCTGCAGTATTTCTGTTCAGTCTTTGTTCATCAAGAAAATGTATGTTGCATACTCAAGTAAATCAAAAGCTAATTTGGGATATGAAAAGATACTTTCTTTGCAGCAGATGAAACAATTAGTAGCACTTCAGTTTTAATGTAGTCTGTGTTTGAGCCAGAGTTGCTAAGGATGACATCGCTTCACAGTTTGCAAATTGTATTACTTTCAAAGGAGTTCTTAGAGATGTTTTGGTCATGTGCTGTATGCTTTGCTAGGTTGACAGAGTTTCAAGATACACCAACCAGTCAGCTAACCATAGATGAGTTTATGAAGATTGACTTGGAAGAAGAATGTGATCCTCCTTCGTTTACAGCTGGTCAAAAAAAATTGAAGATACAGCAGGTAAATTCTGAATTGGATGCTCTCTGTGGTTCTTTCCTCTCTCCTCCCTCTGTGCACTCCCTTTTGAATTTAGCTAATGCTAAATCTTAATTGACCAGCCCTTAGTGAGATTTAGTACATTTATTTTGAGGTTCTTGAGAGAGGGATGAGCATTAGTGCATATGGTACCCATTAACTAAAGATATTTTTTGGTTTATTGGCAAAGGAATAGTTTCCCACTGAAAAAGTCACAGGATCAGAAACCATACACTGTTTTTAAGGTGATCTCTGCAGTTGAGAGAAGTGCTATTTTTTAAATAGGTATGAAAACAATAACCCATTTACTTTAATGAGACTGCTGGTGGTATTGTGTGGTACAACACCTGCTTCCATAGAGATTAGTTCTCATGTGGCTTAATTTCTTTACAAATCATGAACTAAAACTGGCAGCAGAGAAGATTTTACTGCTGCCATAGTCAATTCTTGCATTATTGGTTTGTTGGGGTTTTTGCTTGTTCTAACTGTGCCATCATTGCAAGGTCTGTAGGGGTGGTGGTGATGTTCTCCAGAGCCAGGCAGGTGCTGCAGGTGAGAGCTGCACTCTGCCATCACCAGCGTGCTCTGTCTGGTGTGGGCACTGCAGTCTCAGCACTGTCCTTGCACTTCTGCAGGCACAGTCACAGAGTCTGACTGCTGGAGAGTGAGGCCATTTATTTATAGCTTGCCAGAGTGGAGCCTGCTTTTGAAGTACAGAGATGGGGGAGATAACATTCCAAATTGGTCAGTGCTTTGAGATCTGTCTGTCATGCCTATCTGACACTACAAAGCAATTTCAGCAATTTTACCTGCTTGTGCTTTTGAAATACCCTGCCATTTTCTACGTACAGCTCACAAACAGTTTAAAATTGTGCATATTTTTTTAGTAACTTAATGTTTGTTTTGTTTATTGTCATTTCAGCTTGAAAAGGCATTATCAAAAAAGCTGGAGGATTTTGAAGGTATAAGTTGTGTTTAGTGTAACATATCATTCATTTCTTCAATATTACATCAATGATTGCTGAGTTTTATTTTTATTTCAACACCACAGGAGAAATATCGAGCTACCAAGATGAAATAGAGAGTGAATTAGAGAACAGTAGACCGAAAGCAAAAGGCGTATTTGCAAATTTCACTAAAGATGGTAAGTCTATAAAGTCTTATGACTCCTTAAATAGTACTGAGCTCAGATCTGGCAGTCTGAAGTGTATGAACATTATGGTGATAAATGTGATCATATATATGCTTCACAGTACAAGATCTCTTGCGTTGGGGTTCTCTCTGCCAAATAGGTGGTTCATAGATCAGTCTTCAAAACAACCACATTGTTCATTGCAGGGATAGTTCATTAATGATTTCCGTTGTTTTTCTTTCCTGGTGAAGTATGAGCTTGGCACTGGCTCCTGAGAATGTTTCTTTTTATCACTGAAAGTGCAGTGGACCAGTATCTAGACCCTTCTGTCACCAAATTCCCCAGTTGACTTCCCATATGGAAGGGCTTTGTGCAGGTTGAACTGGCTATTTTTAATTTGTAATTATACTAGGAAGTAGCTGACTTCTCTCACAAAGCCCTTTTACCTAATATAATAAGATGATGCTTCTATTTTAAATGGACTGTAGTAATGAAAATACATTTTAATAGTCAAGGTAATGAATTTGAAGAGCATCTGGAAACTCTATGTATTCATACACTGAACTAAAATATTGTGTATTTCTTTTACAGATTTCCTCTAAAGATTTTTATTCTTTAAGTGAGCGCCTCTCTATTTATTTAGTTTCTGTAACAGATGGTATGCAATGATCTGTTGGGTTTTTTTCCTTTACAGATTCTATAGATGATAATGCCTCTAGCATACTTGGAGAGGAGGAGGCAGATGAGGAACTAGAGGCAGCTGCTAATCACTTAAACAAGGACTTTTATGACGAACTTAATGAGAAGGATAGAGTTAAAAGAAATGAAGATGGGGAATGCAGAAATGGAAATGAAACTCTTGTAAGACCCCCTGCACTGGAATCGTTGCTTGGCCCACTGCCCACCGCTGCTAGTCTTGGCATAACAGAGTCCATCAAAGAGTGCATATCCACAAAGGACCAAGAGCCTGGTGAGTAGGAGTTCAGCTCAGAGCAGAAACTGGACACAGACAGCCAGCTGTGGGTTTGTTGTGTCATTTCCATGTATCTTGTTGGTGGTTGTGGTAGCAATTCCCTGAATCACTGAGACGTCGAGGCTGGATGGGACCAGTGGTGTTGATGTGGTTGTTGACATCTGCTCTTGTGGAAGCTGCAGGAAAATCTGGAGTGCCTAATTATTTTCTGGAACCTGAGATTGTGTATCTCTTGGTTAAGTTGATAGCTGATTTGCAGTCATATGATAGCTGATAGGCATATTTCAAGCCATGCACTCTCAATTAGGAAATTGGAGGAAGCAGATTCCTGTAAATATGACTGGAAATTAAAACGCAAGTATGAGAATCTTAGATCAAGGCAGACTTTCTCAGGAGACATTTTACTGGAGTCAAACAAGATGCAGTCTGTCTCTGATTGAGAATCTCTGCAAATGGCAAACATTTAAAATGTATGCAAGAGGAAATAACTGGTGTTATGCTTTTTTCTTTGATATGAACTTCAGTGTGTGTTGTGCTGGTTTTGCTCCATTTTTCTTAAAACCCACAGATCTATTTGCATCATATAGTTCTGTGTAGCACAGTAGGAGCAGGACTGATCAACTAAAGAAGCCAGTTTTACCAGAGCCAATATTGCAGTCAGTCATCCAGGCAGGTTTGTTTGCTTTTTCATACATGTGCTTGAACTTTATGGAGGCGGCATTTTAAAAAAAATTCCTTTTGCATCTTAATGACTCTGAAAACAACATATCTAAGGGGCATTTTATTCTTTATCACAGTTAATTTTTCTATCATAAGACACACCCATCTGAATCTGTTTTGTCAGCTTACTTGGAGGTCTGTGCAGCAGAACATTTTGTTATCCAGACTGTGATGCTGATTTCTGTTCAACAGTAGACAAAGTGAATGCATTCAGATTCTTACTATGTTAGCGTTCGGTCTCCAGAAACATAGCAGGATGATGGCACGTTTTTATTTTGTACAAACAAATTCATACAGAAACAGTTGAGTGCTTTTGGTTTTGTTTTAATTACGATTAAGAAAATGGATGGCTCATGGCTTGTCATTCTCCTGAAAATCAGCAGTTCGTGTCGCAGAGAGGTCAGTCATGGCTAGAAGCTGTTGTTGTCTGGTTGGCCAGTGACCTGTAAAAAGGAGTTCCCAGTGATGGACATTTCTCAGCTGGCATTGCTATTGACCATTTTAATGGGCAGGCCGAGGACTGAGAGTAAAAATGAAGCTAAGCTGGTGCAGCCAGGGAGGTTCCTCTGAGTTGGGCTTCAGGCAGGTGGGCAGGAGAGTGCCGGGCTGCTCATGCCATGGCTTGTCTGCCTTTGCTGTTTGTTTTCTTGCAAAAGTGAAGGATGTGCCAAATGAACTGAATTTCGAAACCAAGCAGGTTTCAGTATGTTCACTCTCTTCTCCTGCATCTGAGAAATCATTGCAGGTGTTTGAACAAGTACTTATTTTCTTAACATGTTATGAAACACATATGCAAAATTACTGTTTTGGTTTTTATTTTGATTATAGAACCTGCCCCAATCTTTGTTGGATTTGGAGGTTGTCTTTGGGTGGTGAAGAGGGGGTTTGAGAGGGGTTTGGGTGGATTTCTTTGTTGTTTTGTTTCGTCTTGTTTTTGTGACTCTGCTAATATATTTTAACAACTTAGAGTTTTTGTGTTAAGTCCGATTCACTTTGGTTATGCCTGTACTGCAGGATCGTCAACCTGGGTGCAGTTCCCAGCCTCCAGGCCCTTGCCATGCATGCCTGTGTGGTGTGGGTGCATCCCAGTGATGTGTGCATCATCCCCCTGAGGTCCTGGTTTCCTTTGGGAAGTCACCTGTGCTCAGGAGCAGTAATGGAACCTTGATGTGTTTTGGGTGAATGGGAACCAGGTCTAGCAGACAGGTCGGGAAGTATACCTGGCTTGCAGTTGGCATGTTATTATGCAGAATAAAGAAAACCTCTTGTTAAGAAGCCTCACGTTGGTTACCTTTGTGTCATAGCTGTGAACCTGATGAAAACCAGTGTAGATGATTCTGGCACCTCAGGCAATGTTGTTGAGTTCTACCTCATAGCTCTGGGGAGTCTGGGAAGGTACTATTTTTTTTCTGTCAGATCAACTGGTACAGTTGTAAAATGTAAGTATTTTCCAGGTTTGTGGGCCCTTCATCAGGCCTGAAGAAGAAATGACAGTTTTCAAAACTAAATACAGGATGAGAGCAGTTGCTCAGAGTTTAATTTGAGACAGCACAGTTATAGATTGTCTAGGAACAAAAGTAGTTGGTAAGTGTGAAGGGAGGAGGAAAAGCTCACAAAATTTCCTGCATTTATGCTGTGTATTTGAATTTGGTTTAGTGCAATTTATATTGTGAATCTGAGCTGGCCATGGCTTTGCTGTGGTAGTTCATGTTCCAAGATCTAAGTCTGTTGGAGGAGGGAGAGTGCTGTCGTAACACTGAACCCTGAAGGTGATGTTTTGGTCCTTCTCCACAGCTGTGTAAGTCATAAATCAGGAACCTTCCCTTCCCTCAGCCCTCTCCAGCCCTGAGTCATCTCTGTGTGGGTCAAGCTGGGCTGGACACCTTATGGAGATGATTTTGTGTCTCTTGCTGGGCTCCCTGTGCTGTTAGATGGGTGTGTCATGCCCAGCCAGTTCAGCAGCTGGAAGCAGCATGCCTGCTGCTGTGTGGTGAGGATGCCCAGCAAACTCTTGTGGTGATGTGCTGCAGACAGGGCAGGTGGCTCCTGTATGGGAGCTCAGCAAACAGGTGCAGTAGGTGCAATGTTTGGCCTCCTTAACTACAGGGTATCTCTCCTCTGTGTAATGATCCCTCTTCCTCAAAAAACCTCTGCTGCAGGTACCTTCTGCAAAGTCTTTTCATTTGGCTTTGGCATGTGGTAATTCAGTTTATAATTGCCTACATCAGCTGCTTTGGGAAATCTTCCACCTTTGTGCTACAGTGGCAGCAGCAGCAGCAGGTTTCTCACAAACTGCTTATGCAGATAAGACTTAGGTGTAGAGCTGAAATATTAGGAAAAAGTAAGTGTATTTTTCCTCCACTTACAATTGGTATTTGAGCAGTGCAAGCTTGTCTGTATGAATGTTTTATGAAAAGCACAGTATTTTAACAAATTTGCATTACAAAGACAGCATGTAAGGTACTGGGTTAATGAGTCTGAGGCAGTAAAGTGCTTAGAATAAACACTACATTTGAGTGTTTTTTCCTACAAAGTATATTAATTTGCAGAGACTTTAAGCTGAAAACTGAGTCTTTGCAAACTATTTCTCTCTTATTCTTCAGGATAAACGTACTTTATGGTGAGATCTCCCTTTCAAAGATAGAGACTGGGTACATCAGTCTGTCCATTTTCCTGGCCATGCAGCATCCCAGCATACTCTCCACACTCTACATGCTCTTTCTGATTCTCAGTTCCTCAAAAAAAAGCTGCACCATTTCTTTTAGGAGACTATCACAATCAAATATCGTGGAGTTTGTTCTCAAGAAATAACATCCTTTGGTGTGAAATTTCTCTCTGCAATTTATTTTTATGTCTCTTTTATACCATTTCAAATATTTTATCATCCATCTTGGTGTTTCTGACATTTTGCTGTTTGCTGACTGTCACCTTGTTGTTCCCACGCTGGACTGTACACTGCCAGTTCATCTCTTGCCACGTGAAGAAAAAGTGGGGAAGGTCTGATAATAGCAGAGATAAAGGTAAAATACAGGGTATAAATTACTGAATGACTTTATATAACTTCCCCTTCATAATCTAGGTTTGAGACCTGATTTAGGTTTTGTTTTGAGTCAAAACTCAGATGCAGGCATTCAGGGCAGTAATTTCAAGTGCTGTGTGTGGTGGGTGGTAACGTGCTCCTGCACGTCCCCACGAAAGCCAGCGGCTTTAGCAGTGAGCAATCTCTGTGCAAGTACCATCTTGTGCCTGCTTAGGCACCCAGCGAGCTGCACTCGCTGCTAATTTCACACAGAAGACATGGGAAAGCTTCACAATTAGCAGTTTGCTCATTTATTGCTCCTCGTATTTACGCCTCCATTACTGCTGCAAGCGTAATCTGACAGGGGCTGAGGTTAAAGGATATTGCCATTGATTTCTGTGGGTGTTAAAGACCCCGTGCAGGCAGCCTTCATTGATCGTGGTCCTTGTCCCTGTGTACCAGCACTTTCAGCTTCTTATTCGAGGAGAACTGCTAAAGGTGATCTGATAGGAGGTGGGAACAGGCTCATCCTCCTGAGTTTTACTCTTATTTTCTGCATTTCATCCCCTGCAGCTGCCAGTTCCCACCTCATACTTCATCCTGGCCTTGGGACATCACCAGTCCTTCTGTGAGCAGATTCAGCCCCCTCACCCAGCAAGGAAAAATTACAGTAATTTCACGATTACAAGCCACACCATTTTAACTAAAATTTTGGTCCAAACCCAAAGTGCAGCTTATAATCAGGTGCGGCTTATATATGGACAAAGAGTGAAAAGTTGCTGTTTTAGTTTGGAGGACAAGTGTCTGCTGAGGAAGGCAGGAACTTCTCTTTGAAATGGAGAATGTAAACCCCCTCCCTCCAAATTATTATAATTTTGAAATCAAGGGGCTTTCAGGCAAAAATATGGGAATTAGGAATAACAGTTCTTTACTAGGGAAATTAAAATAGAAATACAGTACTACAAAGAAACAAACTCCAAACCCTGACACAGTCAGAGTACAGCCTGACACCCGTCAGGCAGGGTGTTGGCAGCAGTCCCATTAAATGGTGGCTGCATCCTCCTGCAGTGACAGATGTGGCTCAGCTGGAGCAGTGCTCCTGTACAAGGTGCAGTTTCCCTCCGGAGGTCCAGTGGGGATGTGGAGAAATCCGGTTTTCCTCTGGAGTTCAGTGGAGATAGGGGCTCCCTTAGTGTCCCAAAACCTCTGTTTTTATCTTGGTAAGAAATGTTGGGCTCTTCCCCCTGGCTGGAGCAACTCCCAATGGGATGCAGTAATTTTATCAGTCCCACAGTGGGACTCAATGGCCATGAGCAGAAAATGACTGGCTGGAGGAAGGATGGGTTGTGAAAAGATAAAGAACAATGCCCCACCTGGTTTCAATGGATGGCCCATTAGCAGAATATCTGCCATGGAGATAAGGATCACTGCCCCCACCCTCAACAGATGGTGATAGAACAGATACCTTTTATCACACTCTGTATTGTAACGTGGGGCTTATAATCAGGTGCAGCTTATGTATGGACAAGGAATGAAAAGTTGCTGGCACCCAGAAGTGTGGCTTATACTCAGTGCGGCTTATAATCGTGAAATTACTGTGCATGTATGTTCTATCCTCCTCGTTTTTTTGACAGCAGCAGATGACCAGTGCCAGCAGCACTGTGGGCAGGGGAGTTTGCAGAAATGTGACATTTCTGGCAGGGTCTGAGCTGCCATGGAAGGATGCTTGAGGGTCTGCAGGCATGGGCCAAAGAGAGTTGTTGACCCCACCTGGGATCCCAGCATGGATTGCAGGATGGTGAGCAGCAGGCTCACTGGTGCTGTTGTTGCTCCATTCATGGTTGGGTGTTGGATCCCTCTTTGTACTGACTTCTTCTTCCAGCATCCTTTCTTCCTCGGATTTTGTCTGAACACATCAGTGCCAACTGTTTGGAAATATATAAATGTATATGTTACATACAAAAAGATCTGTTCAATTTTGAGAACAGATGTGTTAGGGGTAGCTTATCACCATATTCCAGTATTTAAAGGGTGGCTACAGAGAGGATGGAGATTCATTTATTGCAAGGAGTCAGCTGGAAAAGACAAGGGGTAATGGGTGAGATTTTGATTGGACAGACGAGAAAATTTTTTCACGATGAGATCATCCTTTGGATTAATCTCCCCTGGGAAGTGATGGATACTCCAAAATAGGACACTGATAAGATTTGCCTGGACAGAGTGCTGGGCCATCTTGTTGGACCAGATGATTCTTAATGTTTCTTCCAACCTGTTATTCTTTGATTCTATGATATAATCAGTAGAGAGAACATTAGGAATCCCTACTACAGATAATTGCTGCATACAGGAGAAACGAAGCTGCTGAGTTTAGTACTAATTGTGTTACGTATTGAAGGGACACTTGCAAGCATGTGTGTCCCCATCCTGATCGCTCCTCTGGCCTCTGGCTTCAGCATCCCCATTGCTTCAGTGGTTTTACAGCCCACCTGTGGAAATGAGCCCTGTGTGTGACCTGCTTGGTGCCACCTTCCTTGTGCAAAGCTTTCCAAGCACTTCGAGGGTTTGATCTTTGTCTCCGTGTGCTTCTTGCTCACTGGAAAATACTTCCTGTGGCAGGACTAGCTCTATCCCAGTTCTGAGATCTAAACAATAAAAACCTTGGTACAAGCTGATCTTTCTCCTCTGGCCTCTGTGCCTGTGCTTGGCAGTCTTGATAGGCTGTATCCCTGATTGAGCCTTCATTACGCTGTTAATGAGATGTGAAGAGCTTGCTGCAGCCAGCACGGTAATAGGAGACCACCAGCTGCTTTGAGAGCAGTTTTTTAATACCTGAAGTCTTGGGTGTGAATTACAGATGACAGGATTTTCTTACTTGGTTATGTATGTCACTCACACACAAGTACTGCGTGTGCATGTCTCGCTCCAAAATCTGTGTGCGTGTTTTTTCATGCAGGATCTTTGCATTTCATTAAGGGATAGGAATGCCACAAATTCATTCCATATTCATGCCTTGAGTAACTAGAAAGGTTAAAGGATGAAAACTAATCATAGAGTTTGGCTGAAAGATTCTTAAACAAATTTAGAGAGGGGTTTTGGAGAGAAACCTGCACTTTGTTAGAGCCATCAAGGGGATAAATTTGAGTGAAAGCATAAGCTGAATCATGTGAATACATTTTTATAGCATTTGTGGCTGTTTTAGGAATTTTCCAGAGGAATGGGTTGTCGATACAGACACTCCCTATAGGAAAATTTGTATCATTTTTGTCAGAAGTCTTGGTCGAAAATAAGTGCCCCAGAGTAATGGGTGCTGGGGTCAGGAGAAGATACTGGAAATTTGGGTTCGGGATTCTGAGCCAAGTGAAGAAGGCCCATCTGTTAAACCTTACTTGGCTACATTTCCTATGAATGAAGACCTTTAGCACCTGGCTGGCCAGCCTGGCTGTCCTCTTATACCCCTCCCACCCCAACTGTTTTAGAGGAGAAGATCTCTTTATGTCCTCTGTCTCTTTCATCCTTTCTTTCTTGCTAGCTTCTTTGTTTGTGTTCTTTTGTTTGGTTTTTGTTGTTTTGTGGGGTTTTTTTTGTTTTGTTTGTTTGATAAAATTCTGCTCTTGAATGGGGAATGTTAAAATCCTGAAAGCTTTTCCAGGCTTGGAATTTTTTTTGCCTGCTGTGTTGTGACTGCAGTGGGCAACATGTCTTTTCTGTCTTGAATTTCTCCAATAAAAGCATGGTGGAAAATGAGCTTTATTTTCAGTTTGAGTAGTGTAAAAGCCTTACATTGATCTTTAATGGGTCTAACCACCCATTTAAGGCCTCATCCTCCCTTGCTTGAGGAAAAAAAGGACAGAAAGCTGCATTTTCCTCTGGCTGCTTCAGCTGGCTGCTGGCCACAGGTTCTTTGGAGGAGGAGGTGGCAGCAGGGCTGTGTCTCTGGCTTGGAGAGGTTGGACGTGTGGAACAGGGGCTCTGCTGGGTCCTTCCTTGTGAGATAATTGACATCTGTGTGTGCTGTGGCATAGATCCTGATTTTTAGTGGAGCAAGGAGAAGCAGTCAGCCCCAGCAGGTTTTTTTTATCCTTTGTTTTCCTTTGAGTTGATGGGAAGTCCAGGTCTGCTGTCACCTGCTCTAGGCTTAGGCTTAAGGAGCACAGAGCTGGGCAAGCAGGGAGGAGAAACTCAGCTGGGGCTTTAGAAATTGACTTTTTTCTGTACCTAAATAAAAGAATTGCATAAACAGTTGTTCCCCAAATACTGAGGGAGAGTTGTGTTTTGTGATTGAGTTACATGCCTCAGCATTTTTAGGTGCCAGTCTAAGGTTTTCCTTCTATTGGGGCTTCTTTTCAAGTTTCTGTCCTCTCTGCATGCCCAAGCATCTGAAAAGATGCTGATTCTCTGCATGGGAGATACTTTGAGGGGCATTTATAATTTCTCCTGGCTTTCTTGGGGTCAGTTCTCAAGGAATCTGTGGAACTATAACCATCTAAAGAATCATTATCCCACTCTTAACCCTTGGCTGAAATGGAATCCTGGAGTTACAGATTGGTTTGGGTTGGAGGGGACCTTTAAAGGTCATCTAATCCAACCCTCCTGCAGTGAGCAGGGACATCTTCAACAAGATCAGGTTGCTCAGAGTCCCATCCTGACTTTGGATGTTTCCAGGCATGGAATATCCACCACCCATTCCAGGGCAACCTGTTCCAGTGTTTTACCACCCTCAGCCCCATAAACTGCAGACTAAAACAAGAGTGGGGAGGTGATGTTTGGTGTGATGACTCAGACACCTGCAGGCACTCAGAAAACCTGGCTAAAAGAACTCTCTGCTGCTGTAAGAATTATTTGATCCTCTTCTGCACCTGCCTGAACTGGAGCCCAGTAATGCTCGCAGTTATTTGGGTGGGTGGCTCACAGTTATTTGGGTGGGTGGCCTTTTTGCAGGAGCAACAGACATTCCTACCCTGCCCTTCTGCCAAAAAGGAAGAAAAGTCACCAAAAAATTCAAATGCAAACTGAAATTTTTATTTAGGGAATTGTGGAAAGTGAAATGTGTGGAGGCTACAGAAAAGGACACTAAGCTTGCAGGGAAAGCTGGCTGCTGAGGGGGATATTATCTGAGCAATTCATCATGGTATCTGAAATGTCAGGAGTGGAGGCCTGGGCTCAGTTCAGGGAGTCTCCATGGTCCCAGTTGTTATTGAGAATAAAGACTTATTAACCCAGGTCAAGGAGCCACAAAACGTGCCCTTGGAAGAAGGAAATACAGCACCGGGAGATTTGCAAGGCTTAGCTACTTTGGGTTTAACACGATGGGTAATAAATCTGTGTGCAGTGCTGTGGTGGATCCCCAGCACTTGGGTTTGTCTGAAAAAGCTAAAATAATCCTCCATGCAGTATTTTATTTTCTTGTGGTACAGGTTCAGCTGGTAAGGGTGGTACCTGGAAAGTGAAAATCCACGAAGTAAACCCTTTAAGTGGAGTGCTGTTTCTGCAAGGTTTTAGTGTTTTTGTGCAGCGGTTGTGTTGCTTTGCTTTTGTTCAGTAGCTTTGAATTTAGTTTGAAAAACTAATTCCTATATCCTCTTAAGGATTAACTTCATCACACCCCTAAACACTTCATCTGTTTTGTTTGTTGGTCTTAAAACTGTAGGACTGTCACAGCAGGCAAGATACATGGGCTGGACTGTGACTTGTGTAGATGACCCTTGTAATTAGGAATTTCAGCTGTGGCACTGTGGGCTGGGGATGAAAGCAGCCATGAGTTTAGCCTTGTATAATTGCAGTTTGACATTTTTAGTTTGCTGAATGCTTTCATAACTAAAAGGGATGTATTATCCAATAGAGGAAGAATATTAATGTTGACACTGTTGGCAATTAAAAACAATCCTGGAAACTGAATTTTACTTCTCCTGATTGCTTTTGAAATAATTTGATTTTCAATGTTACTTTAGGATTGGTTCATTTATTAGGTCTTTTTTCCTTGTGTGACAATGAGATAATTGCTATTTATTTTTTATCCTGCAAGCAATTATAATCAAAGCAGCCAAATATAGAGTCTACTTTGACCTGGAATCAGAGTGACCTGTCAACATGAGGCTACTGTAGTCTTCAGCTTTTCAATTTAATTTTATTTCATAGGCACTCACCAGAATGCATTCAGCAGGGCTGAAAAAATTGTGGGTAGAGTTTTTGGTGTTCATTAATTACAGTGGTTCAGAGCTGAAGAAGTGGGCAGATAAGAACAACTTTGGGTTGGTTATTAATAGCAAAAATTGTGATCTTTTATCTAGGGTTGGGTGGACTGTGTTGAGCCAATGTCCCGAGTGGTCAGAGGAGGAGATGCTGGCAGGCTGCCAAGGGAGGGGTAGCTGCAAATTAAGGGAAAATTGCAAACAATTGCCTCTAGGGAGTTTCTGCAGCCAAGTTTTGCTGAAAGGAAGCAGGAGATACTTTATTTTTGAAGTTAGCAGTTTTACAGTAATACTGAAACACACATGTACACATAAGACTGTAGAAGTTGTTCTCTGTTATGAAAGACCTGGACATCCATAACTGTGTAGCAGCAATAAGGGAATGAATATTAAGTTAGAGTGAGTAAATAATGCTGTTAAGTAGTACCTGGAAAGAAATTTGGAGCAAGGAACAGGGCTCTTGAGACAGGTATAAGCACAGAAGCCAGAAGTAAACAGCTGTGCAGGGGGTGGAAGGGTACCATTTTTCAGCAGATTCACTATTACATGCCATGTTTGATATAGTTACAGCGGGGAAGCCACTGTGTGCTCACAGATGGGAAGTAAGATAATGCTCTGTGACCAAATCCTTAACACTAGCATGGGATCAGGGCAATTGGCTGATTTGGGAAGTTATGTTTAATGGTTCTGATTAATTTCCAGCTAAAAATGAAAAATGCAAATCCACAATACCATCAAAGTCATGTATTGAAATGCAGCAGCATCTTATCAACATGAAATGATGTCGCAGGTGGCAATATTATATTCTGCCAGTGGCTTCCACTAAATAAAACATAGTTCAGTGAGATGTTGCTTTTCCATGAAGTCTCTCTTCTCACTTTAAGCCAGAGTTTCTTGCACTTAGTGGGAGCACTCCTTTTGTGTCTCATGGCTTGGTAGCTGCTGCAAGACTACCACAAAGCTCCTGTCCTGAGTTCTTTCCCTGTTTTGTGCTGCACTATTTGGATTTGGCCTCCAGTTCAGGACAGAGCAGATATGTTGGGTTGTTGTGGGTGCTGCTGGTTGAGGTTAGGAAGTGCCTTGCTTTTCTGGCTCATCCCCCTCCCATCTGCTGGCATCAGTGCACAAGTAGCTGCCTCCCTAACCCATGTCTGTCAAAAATGTCACAAGCTTGTGCAGGCTTTTTAATAGCAGGGTTATTTTGATGGACATATGTTAGGGAATGACACCTTGGCAGGTGCAGGGGGAGGTGGGGGGAAGCAGAAGGAGGGGGAACAGGGCTGAGACAGGGGGGAAGGAACCAGCTCCCCCAGTTCAGCTGGTGCTGGAGGAGCATTTCAGAGCACGTCTTGGCAGCAGCAGAGAATGGACATTTTGGAGCTGAGAGTGGCATTTGTGTTGTGCTGAGGTTCCAGTGCTGGAAAAGTTTTACAATCCATCAGTGACTTGGAATTGTCAATTTCAGGTATGCTCTTGCCCAAGGTCACTTTACATGCAGGGTCTTTGTAGAGAGTAAGGTTGATGCTCTGAGGTTCAGCTCCTGAAATGCAACATTTAGAAATCTGGGAGCAATGAAGAAGTTGGGTTTAACAAGGTGGGGAGGGAATTCAAAAAGATAAGCTGAATTCTCTCCTGAAAAAGCCTCCTTTTAAATTTAAAGTTTATTGCTTTATCTTGACTTTCAGAAAACCTGCATGAAACTTCCTTGCCTTTGAAAGCTTGATAGAAACTCTTGAAGTACGTTGACTGAAACAGAAAATTTAATAGTGAGGCATTTTGAACACTGAACGATGTTTGTGGGCAGGTAATTTAAACAGGTACTAATATGAAACAGTGTTGTACTTGAAAGGCTACAACTGGTGTACACACATAAATGGGGTGGAATATCACTGGGAGCAATAAAATCTAGGGATGCTTCATACTTCTTTCATTGCAAACAATTTTTATGGTATGGCCTGTGAAGCAATTGAAATGCAGAGAGCTGGCACATCACTAGATTGATAATTCCTCCTGCTACTTACAGCTTATTCTCAGTACAGATGTCCCCAATTCTTTCTTTCTATCACATTAAAGTTTCCTGTCTGCTTCAATTTCATGCCTGCCTCAAATGTAGCATTTTTCAAAATTGTCCCTCCAATTTATTTTTTTTCCTCTTTAAAAGTTTATATCAGATGAAACCTAACTGCTAGTTTCTATCCCAAGGTTTACACTTAAATTTTTAACAAGCTCGTTTTTAAGATTGGTCTTCCTTGAGAGAGCACTTGGCTGATCCATCAATAATTATGTAGTAATAAAGCAACAGTGTAAAAATGGCACCTTCGTACTGAACAGATTGGTTTGGAGAGCCACTGACAAAGATGAATGTTTATCACAATTTGCTACTTTTGGTTCTGCAGATGCAACAGAGCTATTTTCTTTTTGGCTTAAGTGTCACAAAAAGTAATTTCCAACTGTGGAATCTTTATGGTAAGGATGTATATCTAGGAGAGCCCAGACTGACTTTCAAATACCAGTAGGAGTTTGCAATGCTGGTAATTTAGGAAAAGAAATAAACAGAACATTTTTTACTTCATTTTGTTGCTGAAAAATTTTTTTAAGCAATCTCTGGGACAGAACACCCAGGGAACCCTATAGTATCATGTAGTTACTCTTCTGAATTAATTGCTATATTAATTGTTTATTCTTCAAAAATTGGCAAGTTTCCTCATTGTCTTTGCTGCATCCAAAGATTTCTAATGTTGATATTACTACAATGTGAAGGAAAATGTAATGTCTAAAATTAACACAAAAGCCTGAAATTGTTTTTCTTGTTTCCTTTTTTTAAAGTGCCAACACAATTAACACTGTGATTTAGATGACTTGTATTGTTCAAATCTGTCCTCTCCTTTTGGGCAAAATGCAGAATAATGTATTCTCTAAGTTTTTATGCATCATTTTGGTCAGCCAAGCTGTTTGATTGCAGTGTCGGTGCGGTGATGAAATTGTCTCTTGGTAGCAGCTGAGAAACACCTTGAGAATTAAACTTCTGTGGATGCAGATGTTGGGATCTGTGCCTCTGCAGCCTCCAGCACCGCCTCTGGGTGCTCCTCTGCTGGATTTCCCCTGGGACATGCCAGAGTACAGATGTCTTGGCACAGCCACTGGTGCCTGTCAGTGGTGTCAGAGCTGTAAGGTGCTTTCATTGACCTGCAAACCTCTTCTGGCCAAAGACCAGAATTCCTGGGTTTTTTCCCATTGCTGCCAGAATTAGTGACTTGGCTGATGTTGGATCTGTTGCTCCTGGTTTGCAGGGAGGGGTGCAGGTGATCCTGCTCCCAAAAGGCCCTTGAGTGGCAAAGCTCCAGTTTCATCCCCTCGGTCCCTGGGGGTGATGGCGGAGGTGAGCTCTACATGCCTGGTTCGAGCTGTTCCACTGGCCAGTTTGCTGCCACAGCCCTCAAGCCTTTGTGGCCACTTGAAGCTATGTCAGCAAACATTTCCAACCCAGGTCATTCATTTCAGTTGGCAGTTGCTGACAGTAATATTCCTTTGCTTGGCTTTATTTTAGCATTTAATGATTTTTATGTTGGTTTTGATGGCGTGAAGGGAATTGCATGAGAGTGTTTTGTCTGGACTTTAGTATTCTCTGCTTTATCTTGCTAGCAAGATTTAAAATCTTACTCCTTCAGGAGACAGGACTTTTGTCTGTGCATCTTGCAAGCTCTTCCCTCCCTGGTCCCTTCTGTCAGCTCATTATCCTGGGCTTATTTCACTGCATAGTTCATGATGCTAAAGTTTGCTGTGGAAAGAGTTTGCCTAGTTAAAACTAGCATAAGGAACAATCTACCTATTCTTACCTAAAGAAGTAAAATAAATAAAATGTAAATAAATATTTATTCCATAGAAGAGGATGGTAGATCTGAATTTGAAATCATGATCAGGTGGGGTTTTGTAATGAAATAGTAAAATGTTATCTGGAACTTATTTTTCAGAAGACAACTCTGGTTTTGTTAATTCAAAATAAACTTTTCTGATTTCAGAGAAATGAGTATTACCTGTGGTGCTATATGTGTTGAAATGAATTGGTACAAGAAAAGTATATCACTCTCTCCCCAAATACACAGTGGGCTGTGGACCTGTAGTCATACTCCTGAGAATGGGTGCCATATACTGTGTGTTATGGAGGACCTGGGTTGAGCTCCACAGAAAGTATTCAGTTAATTAAAGGAGAACAACTGTGATACTGTGCTATATGCTGTAAAATAAATGTCTGCATGGCAGAAAGAACCATGAATCCTTCCAGTGTATGTGAGACTGAGACATGATTTGTTACTTTCTGCCTCTGCCACACCATGTTAAGTAGAGAATAAAGAATTAATTACATGTAGATGTGAGACCTTATCTTTTCCAGGGAGCTCTTTGAAATGCTTACCAGGCTTTTGAGACTTGGTAAAATTTTTCCAAAGTCTTTGCTTTGCTATACATCTAATCAACATTAAGCAGTACCTGTAACCTAGAGAGGATGGCCAGATTGAGGAGAAACTGTAAAATCAGCAATGCAGAACTTAGCTAAAATGACATATGAAGTATAGTCCTGTTAGTATATAAACTCTATATACAAGTCAGATGTTGAGATTAATCATAAGGACAGGTTGCACAAGCAGATGGCTGGCCTTTCTGATAGCCATTAGCTTGAAAGACTGGCTTTGAAGCCAGCTCTGTGCTTTATAGGTGAATCATGCTGCTGGGCTTTGTTGGGAAAAGGTTATTTCTCCTGCTCCACCAAAACCTCCTGTGCACAAAAGTGCCTTTTTCCGCTGTTCCTGGAGGATAAGACAAATTATTCTCCAGCAACTTCTCCACAACTTTCTTCTTTTGGAGGGTTGTGGTGTCAGAGGGCATTCCAGTGCTGTAATGGATGGATCTCAAGCATATGGAGTACACATGCTAATTGTGCTGTGCTTATGGAGCAGTCTGTCCAAATGCCAAGGCCTCAGAGCTGCTGCAGGCAAAATGTTAAAATCCTTCTCCTCTGTCTACTGTGCATCTGGGAAAAGGTTCACTGCAGCCACTAAAACATGAGGAAGAAGAGGAGGAGGTGGGGGACAGAGCCCCTGCCTGTCCTCCCAAGGAATTTCTGCAGGAACTGTGCTGTCTGCAGCAGTGTGTGCTGCCTGCAGTGTGGCCAGGTGACAGAGGGAGCTTACTGTGCTCCTGGAGCCATCCAGGTAATGCCTCAGCTTTGGATTGCAGACATCCTTATATGCTTCATATAAACAGTTGCCTGAATGGACACATAACTGCCTTGGTCCCTGGAGCAGGGCTCCTACAAGAGTTCTCTTTGGTCCAGAGCAAGATAGAGAAGTACTTTATCTCCTACGTATTTCTCAGCCATTTAGGCATGGTCAGAGACAAAAAGATAGCGCTTCATCTAACAAGAAACAGTGCAACTGCTGCAATTTTTATTTTAAAATATGATCTGTGCTGGCAGCAGGTCTCTGCTGCATGTTGATTGATGCTCTCACCACAGATCTGCATTTCTGTAGCTGCCACCTTCTAAGAATTCAAACCAAGTATCTCCTACTTCCATGTTTGTAAACCCCAGGTGGTGATCCTGACCACTGAACCAGTAAGGATCTTATTGTCCTTTCTCTCTGCTCCACGTCTCTGATGGTCCTGGCAACATGAAACTTTGGTACCTGTTCTGAGTCCAGTCCCCATCCACCTCAGAGGATTTCCTTTGAGCCAGGTTCCCACCTTGCTTTTGACAGGGGAGCTTCTGTTCTTGCCTGTTATTCTACTTAATAATAAGAATAAATTTTAATCTTCTCTTCCCTCTCTCCATCTTTGTAATTCCCTGCTTGCTATTTCTCATTAGCAATGAAGGAAGGAAGAAGCTGGGTAACAAAATGAGAAATTTCTTACCTAATAATTTTCTTTCAGTTAACAACTTCTCACCATTCAGCCTGCCTGGACAGTGTGGTAAATGGCCAGGACACAAATTGATTTTTTTCCTCTAAGTAAAGACTTGGATATATAATTTCATGCTCTATATTTTGATGTTGTCTTAATGTTAATAATTTTCTGCTGATGCATTTCTGTAGTCTGGGTGGCTTCTGGTGGCTGGTGCTGAGCTTGTCACCAGACCTACCATAGATAAGCTCTGAACCTCAAAGGAGGGGGTAGAATTCAGCCCACGTTTTCTGAGAGATGGTAAGGGTGACACAAGTTGTAAGTGGGAAGTTCAACTAATTTCTTTTTCTTGCTCATCTGGCTAAGTTATTTTGGTAGGCTGTTTGTGACCTGGAGCAGCTCTTTGGTGCAGTTTATGTTGGAAGGGACCTTAAAGATCATCTAGTTCAACCTCTAGATCAGGTTGTGTATCTTATATACTTACATGGCTGTATAAATTTATATTTTTTTTCCCAGTGGAACAGAAACTGACTCACAATTAAAAAAAAATACCCAAACAAATACAATAGTCCAAGAAAAATTCTAAATTCTTTGTAGTGCAGAGCTCACCCATGAGTTTGATTTGGTGTGGGGGGTTACAGAAGGAGGTTTGCTTCTCAATAAAATGTGATGGGGTGGCTGAGCACTGGCCAGGCAAGGACCCCGGGCTTTTAGGGACGGACAGCAGAGCATTTAGCGCCCACAGCAAGACCTGGGAAATTGCAGAAATGATGCTTCAGCACTTAAACATTGAGCCAGCTGTTCCCTTTGTGGCTGGCTCGGGTGTAAAGTGCTCTTGCTGCTTTACAGAGTGGTCTGTCAGTATGGGGAAAGCGAGCTGCAGTGGGATCTGTTTTGCTGTCGGCTCTCCGGGGTGTTGGATGCCCTCGCCCTCTGCCAGAGATAAGGCAGCGCTCTGCCCTGCTGGGGTTGGAGAGGGCAGCTGATTGAGATGCTGATCAGTTTTTCTCCTTGGTCTCTCCCTTTGTATAAACTGTTAATCTTGGATTCCCCTGCACAGATTTTTTAAAAATGTAGAAAATACAGGCCAGAAGGCACCGAAAGGAACAACGGCTGGGGGAAGGGAAAGGGGAGAAAAGATGCCAAGAACAGCATAAAAGGCAAAGGAGGAAAATACATCAGGGAGTTGGTGATCGACTGGAAAAGCACAATAAGCAGGGGAAATATGTCTTTATAGTTTCCATTTTAAAAAGTTTTAGGTCCATAATTGTTCAGGGAGGAGGGAGTGAATATGTGAATGTAGGCTGAGGTGTGAGTGTGTGACACCTCTGGCACAACCACTGTCATCGATCTTGGCATTGCTGGTGCAGAAATCACAGGCTGGAGAAGACTTGTGCTTGGGAGCTCTTACAGTTTCCAGGGTTTGGCACTGAAAAATGTCATTTGTGGTAGCTAGGTAGTGTGTTTCTGGGTAAGTATTGGTCATTTTATTATTGGTTCCATCAACAAAAGGTAACTCTTTTGTCACTGTTCAGAGCAGCTGTTCTCTGAGCACTCAGTCATGGTAGCGGGGTTGTGAGCAGATAAGAACGACAGGTAGCAACAAGTAGGTTACATAAACCATGCTCTTTTTCATTGTTTTCCAAAGGTGTTGCAGGAACATGAACGTTATTCCAGAAGAAGAACATCTGCTGCCGGTTTTGAGGACAGTGTCAAGATGTTCTTCTGTTCAAAAGCCTAATTTTCAGCTGTATTTATTTTGGGAGGTTGAAAGGGTTTTTTTCTTAAGGGCTTTTTATGTTGCTATGTAGTTCAATGAACAAGAGCTTACCTTTTCAAAGAAAATTCTTCAGAATCAGAAGGGTTTTGTTTATTGCTGGACTGGTTTTGTACTACCTGCTTTGAAAGAATATATATTGCAGGGAGGATTTCTGGAAAGAATGGAGAGGTTAACTGTTTCTCTGAAGCATTAAGTTAACAAGTTTCCATGTCTGTTAGACGAGTGGTATAACCTCTAACTGGATATAAAATATGAGGATGTGGTTTGGTTACATTCTCCATGGACTATGAGGTGAAACAATAGTATTTGTTTCAGTATGGATGTGCTCTCAGGAAAGCAGCATGGTTGATGGTTAGGTGCTTTTTAAAAAAAAAAAAAAAGAAAAAAAAAAAGAAATTTAATTTATAAAAATATGTTCACTATCTAATAAAAGTTCTGTAAGAGTGACTGCACGAAAAGCTATTCTCATAATTTATTCCCATATATCATTAAGCACACAAATCTGAAACTCCATTCCTGTGATGGGGTGATGAGACCACTGTAGGAAGGTGGCTGATGGGGGAAGGCTGTCGAGTGTCACTCAGCTGTGCAGGACAGACAGAGCATCTGGAGCTTGAGTCTCAGTGTGGGGAAATGGACGCAGGCACTTAATAAAGTTGGGTTTCTAGTTCTGCACTGCATTAAGACCCAGTGTAGGAAAATCTTCTGCCTTCAGATGAACCTGATGCAGTGTCTGCAAGCCGGCCAGGCCAGGCCCTGGCTGTCACTGTGCTTTGCTTTGTGAGAAAGTCCTATTTTCAGTAGAGAGGAGTGAGGAAATAGCTGATGAGCTTGTACATCCCGGCTTTTGTACAGGCTGACCCTGCACAGCTGCGATAGTATATATGGAATTCTTTTTTTTTTTTCCTATTAAATTGTGCCTTTTCCCTTCATCTGCACCCTTCTGGGCTTTGCTGGACACTCGTGGTGGCAGTGTGAGGAGCTGGCTGGTGGCACTGTGCAGAGGCAGGGCTGTGTGCCCTGGCACTGCCAGGAACCCGGCGCCGGCCGGCGCTTCCCACCATCGCTCCTCGGCAGGAATGAACGGTTCTGGGAAGACGGGGCCTCGCTCTGTGTGCTCTGATGTATTTGCCTGCTCTGAGCAACTAGCACGCTGGAAACTTGGCTTTGGCTGGAGTGGACCCCTTAACCTTGCCTTGGCAGAAGGAAATAATAAAGTGACAGACTTCATTTATCTTTATGCTGTGTGCACGGCCTCGTGGGCTCCGTGCACCACCAGCCCTAAAACCTGGTGTTGATTTGGCACTGTGAAGGAGTAGGCTGTAATTTTCAAGGTGGCTCCAGGTACAATAAAGTAAAAAACATTTTCTCTTAAATACAAGCAGACACGTTATGTGTTTTGTGACCTTATTTCGTCAGCAAGTGCAATTAATTTTGCTCTGTCCTTACATCTTGTTTTTGTGGAATACTTCTGTGAAACCACGTGGTTACACTGCCGAAGGTGATTTGGGGGAACTGGAGCCCTTGGCAGCTGTAGGGCACATGGCAGGGATTGCACAAAGAGGTGCCTTACCTGGAGCAATGGGTTTGGCAACAGCTTAAACCAGCCAGGATTACCTCCCAGCCTGCTGCAGAGGGAGGTTCCTGCCCTGTGTTAGTGAAACTCGCAGTGTTCTCTGCTCATGGGCCCCGCAGACTCTGCTCACACCCTGATGTGCAGTGTGTTTGTTTGCACACCCATCGATGCTCTACTTCATCCTGGGTTGCTGCTGCTGCATTTTCACATCCATTTCTCTTCCCTGCCTGGTCCCTACAGCACCATACCACGGCACTTTGTCTGCCCTGCACCGCTCTCCTCGCAGCTACCCACCCTTGATGACTGTTCCCTTCACTCCCCTCGGTAAATGAGTTATCTCCCCCTCCAGATGGGTTTGTGTCCCCTCTGATCAGATAATCAATTATATCCTGGCACAGTTCTGCAGAGCCTTTTTTGATGCTAAGCCATCTCCTTCCCTTAGCACTCGTACAGCTCCCCAAAGTGGCACCGGCATCGCTCATCAATTTGAGATGTTAAAGCATTTCTGCCCACTGGGTCCCTCCCATGGTCTGCAGGAGCTTTCTGTGGCTCCCATTGGATTTAATCCCTCCCTGGAGAGCAGCAATCAATCCCGGTGTTTCTGCTGCTGTGGGCTCAGGCTCTTTGGTTTGTTGCTTAAGGATTTTAGTAGCTGAAAATGCATCTCCAAACTCCAGATTTTGTCATGCTCTAGCCCCAAAGTATGTCTTAAGTACTGGAAGTGCTTAGTGTCTGGTGTTGTGCCAAATAGGTGGAAAAGTTCTTTGTTTAAACTCTTTGCTGTGAAACGGTGTGATGAAGGATGTATTTGCTGCATAGGACCGGAGGACCAAGTGCATTTCTATTATATCTGCTCTAGAGGATTTCCTGGGAAGTGTTCAGCCTCCATTTCTGTCTGTAAGGAAATCCTCTTATCTGGGCAGAGCAATAAATAGTGCTGCCTCCTGCAATAGAAACAGAAAAACATATTCTTCATGTGGCTCTTTAAAAATGTGGGGTTTAAAATATATCAGGTGGAATGATTCTTCTATAATAAGTGCCCATAATAGTGCACTATGTATCCATTTAACTGGCTGCACAGAGGTGGGGAGAGGGAGAGAAGGGTGTGTTAAAAGATGGTTTAGTGTGTATTTAGTAATGACAAGAACAGTAAATAATCCTACAGGTTTACAAACCTAATCCCCAGTGTCTGATTGTAGCCCTCATGTCTACTGGAATTGGTTGGAAAGACTTTAAAAGGCTCTAAAGGGAGGGCTTTGGGGGCAGTTTGTTTTTACAGTTTTTGGGAGCTGGCTGGATGATTGATGGTTTTAGGTAGTATGAATGTAGCTGATTCAGTCCCTTGATGGAAAGCTCTAGAAGTGCCCATCCTCCACTTGCTGCAGAGATGTTGGGTGAGGATGGAGTAGGCTGGTCCTTGCTCTAAGCTCTTCCTGGTGATCCTTTAGTTTAACAACTGGATTTGGAGGGAAGGGGAGGAGTGTTGTTGTTTTTAATGCCCAACTTGTTTTTTTGCCTGTGCCCTGCAGTAAAGTGGTTGTTTTTCCTAACAGAAGAAATCTGTGATGTCTCAGAGCTGTGCCACGTGATGCTACTGCTTTTAAATAAGCTCTTAAGAGGCTGGACCAGATGTTGGCCACATCTGTGTTTTCATTTCATCGAACATTTCATTTTGACCTTTTTATTAAAAGAGAAAATGATAATTTGGAAATGGCTTTGAAAAGTTTGGTGGCTGGGAAGATGTTTCTGGTACATGAAAAAGCAATGGATTTGCTTTCCATGCCCTGCAGTGAGCTGTGTAGCATCAAATAGACAGATATTTGTAGCTGGTAGGGTCTACTCCTGTTGGAAATGATTGCCATGGAAATTTTCATGCCAAAATGGATGTGTTTTATTTTGAATTGGCATTCTGTAATGAAACATGTAGGTTTTTTTCTCAGTGAATGCATTAAACTTGAGATTTGAAGGCACCTTCACTTCTGAAAAAACACATTTAATGAATGCCTATTGCCATGGCAGGAAAAAGGAAGATTTGCAGGCAGAGGGATATCCTGCAATTACTCCCTCTGCTGCTGTTATGGGGGTCTAAGAAATGCTTATTATGTGTAACTTGCTTCTGGATTCTTCTCTGCAATTTAACAGTTGGAGAATGAGTTTTCTGTCCCTGTTGCTAATTGATCCAATGAGAAAAACTGGCACCTAATTCGGTAACAAGTTATATTTAAAATGACAAGTGAAATTGTTCATGGTGCCTGAAATTGCATCGTTTTCAGTCTGGCATGTTAGGGCTGTATAAGAGAACAGGCACCTACTGTACTGTGACATATTAAATTTTAAACCTCTGATCCAAAAATATAGCAGGGTATAGGAGGAGCAAGGTGTATAATGATGAAAAGCAGTGGCAGCTAGATTTCAGTGGGACACTTTTATAGTTTTTAAGATGCTTTGGCAGTTTTATCTACAATAAATATTGGGATCAATTTTATGTAAAGTTGAACAGTGGGTATGTCCATCACCACTTCCAAGTTTTATTTTTCTAACCTATGATGTTCAGAACTTACTAGTGATTTTCAAGGTTGGCTCTGTTTTTCTCTGTCCATAATTCCAAGCCTGTGTCTATAGTGGACAATTTAGTTTATCTGGCACAATGAAGAGTGAAGAAAAATAAATCCTTTATTCATGCAGATAAAACAAATTGAAAATGTGGGGGTTTCTCCCAAAACAACCTTGAGGAAACAAGGGGTAGATAATGCAATAAAGGTGGAGGCCATCTCCCCTTCTGTCCTACAACTTGGTGGTTAAAGTGCTACCCAGAATATGGGAGACCCTGTTCATGTCCCATTTCTGTATGAACTCCTTCCAACCTGGGAGCCAGGTTATCCTGGTCTGGACTCCCCTTGCACTCTGCTCTTGAGCTGTTTTATTTCATGTGATGGAACATTTCTTGGACCCAGGTGGACCATCTCCTGGGAAGGTGTCTCAGACAGTGCACTACAGTACTTACTCATTTCCTTGGTGAAAATTCAGCCATTTTGCTCACTGGAAGTTTCTGTCTCAGTTCCAGCAGGGGAGGTGTACAGTACTGCCTTGCAGAATGCCCTGCACTCCCTTGGGTGATTCCTCTCCACCCTTTGAATGATTATGGTTTGCTAAGAGAATTTCAGTCAGTTGCATTAAAAAGGCAGCAAACCACTGGGATGTATTTTGTCACCTTGGTTTTCCTGCCCATCCTGAAGCCAGGGGGTGCTTGGCCATGTCCTGGGGGTGCATCCCTGCCTGGCTGGTAGCAGGGTGCCTGCATGAGGAGCTGCTGGCACTGGTGCAGAAAGTTCTGCTCTTACTGCACTGTGCAGGAATCAGACCAGAAGAAAAGCATATGTACTGATCAATTATGTAGTTATTATAAAATCTTCTGCACTTCTAAAGTATTTTGGGGGAAAAGGGTTGTAAAGTAAATCTGGTGCCTGGGACTAACATGCAATTAATTTCTAAATGTAACGACAGTGAGAAATGTTCTTTAAAACCTTTTTGGTCAAATCAGCACCAGATTATCCAAATTGGTAAGCTTGATATTACTTCAAACTGAAAGAAGGCTTAGATTGGAAATTAAAAAGAGATTGTTTACTGTGAGGATGGTGAGACACTGGAATATGTTGCCTGGAGAAACTGTTGATGCCCCGTTCCTGTAAGTGTGGATGGTGCTCTGAGCAACCTGGTCTGGTGGAAGGTGTCCCTGTCCATGGCTGGAGCTTGGAGCTAAAGGTGATCTTTAAGGTCCTTTCCAACCCAAACTAATGATTCTATGCTGGTCCTTGTGACAGGACATTTTTGGAAGGTTAAAACCCATTTTGCCTGTGGCTTGAGGTGGAAAGTATAAAAGTTTCTCTTGGTTGTTTAGGGTGGATTTTGAAAAGACATTTGTGAGTGCTCAGTGGCTGATCCCAGGGAATGTCTGTTGAGTTGAGCAGTCCTACCCTTTGCACCACCTCATGAAGCTTGGACTTTATTCCCAACCAGGTGTTTTGGTTGGATTCCCAGCCCTGTGATTTCACATACTTCTGGCAACTGGTTTAAACCCCTGACTTTTGCCAAGCAGATCATTGTTTTATCTTCTGGGAATGCTCTTAATTCCAAGCTCTGTTTGACTTTACCATTTGGTTGCCATGACCTACCATTGGATCTTGAGCTGCTGCTGGCATGACCCTCCTCTGGTCCAGCACTGTGCAGGCTGGGAAATCAATCCATTCTAAGATCTTGGTTTGTGGGGAGGCACATCCTCAGTACTGGGGAGTGGGAGCTGTGAACATGCCAAGCTGTTCTGCACCACTTTGGTTTGAATTTGTTATTGTAGATTGTTGCAACTTAATTTGTTTATATTTTTCTGCAAGTGAACTGGTGAGGTCATCCCTTGTTTGATCTTTATTAGATGTAATGGAGATGACCAACAAGATTGCTTCATTCCCCAGCATAAGTCTTTGTTAAATAATTTGTTTTCTTCTCTACCTAGACTACATTAATAGTGTATTACTATAGTTCTTTAATGTGATGTGGAAAATCAGGTTTTGCAGCTGTATGCTGTGCCAGTCCCAAATTAAGCCTCAGTTCTGTGCTGTTACACTTTTTAATGGATGGAATATTTGAAAATTTGTTTTCAGAAGTCTTAATAACTACCAAACTAGCAAAATTGCAGTGAAACTGTAATTACAGAAAGTCAAGAAGAAAGCCATGGTGTAACTGTCAACTGTCTGTGCTGCTTGCCTGAAAACAGAAAATATTTTCTAAGTCATAATTTAAATTACTGACCTATATGCTCTGACAGAGAAATTTTTGTTATGATGAAAGAAAAGTGGTCTTTTTTTTTGAAATGGCTTCCCCAGCTTCCTGCTGAACATTTGTGACTGTAAATTAAAATGGGTGAAAAAAAGGCAACTGGAAGTCTCTGGCAGATTTTTAGTACTGATGAAGACTCTGCTTGTTCCTGAATTTTAAATTAATCCAATGTGGTGAATTTGTGTGTGTGAAGTTCTGTAGTGAAAATGCTCAGCAATACATTAAACCTCCCAGATGAAAGTAGAAGGATGCAAATCTCTGAAGGACAGTCCTGAAGTGTTACATTCCTGCAGAACTGAAGTTGCAATAGATTTTGGACAAACATATGGGCTGATGAAAATGTGTTCTTTCCTGTAGGTGAGAATACAGGAGATGGTGAATTAGATCTGAGTGGAATCGACGACAGTGAAATAGATCGGGTAAGGTGCCCTGTTGTCCCAAGTGTCTCTTATTCTGGTTGTCTGAAAGACAAAATGCTTCTTGCCTGGTTTATCCTCTCTCTGCAACAACCTTTCTCTCTGATTTGAGCAATTTCAGTGATCTGAAATCTAATGTTCATGCAAACCTGTGAATTTGGTGTTCCTTGCCCAAGTTATATATATATTTATGAGGCTGCTGCTTGCTTTTAACATGCTGGAATAATTATGTTTTAGAATGTCTTTTATTCCAAAGGAGAACTTTAAAAAGTTTGGTGGAGCTCTAAATTCATTATTTAATTAAGATAGATTCAACATAGGAGGCTGCCATGGAAACCAAACTGTAAAACCAGCATGTGCGGCTCCTATGTACTTCCAAAGATTTCTGTAATGTTTTCTGGATTTATTTTTATTTGTGTGGCAGCAAAAAATACCATTTAACATATAGATTGAGTGGGACAGGCACAGGGCTGTGGAAAAGGACTTGCTGGAGGCCACATGGCTGGTCAGTGCTAAATAATAATTCCAGTGCTAAAAACTCATTTTGGGGTAAAGAATCACTGAGTCTGATGAGGTTGCACAGGAATTGTGAGGTGGGATTTGCTGGGCTGGGCATTAGGGTCTCACAATCTGAGCAGACACTGAATGGAGGGAGCAGGAAGGCTGAGGTTTTTCACCACAGCCAGTCCATAATTTAAACAATCACAGGGGAAGAACACATTTTCTGCTCTTCCTAGGCTCTGTGTTGAGGTCATAACTCTGCTTTTATGACTTCGTGTTCATTTCTGTGGCAATAGACTGTAATATTGTAAGCCCAAGATTATGAAATCTTTGAAAACCTAAGAGGAATGAATAACTGAGCTAGGAAAAAGTGGATTTTACTGTTATGGCCCACTTTTAATAGAAGCAGATGAAAGAGTAAAAATATTGGTCTGATAAACCAGGACTTGCACAGCCATTTGCTTGCCTGTTTAGCCCTCAGAGGAAGGACTTCTCCCTTAGTTTCATTTGACTGGAATTATTTTTCTGATGAAATACTAGATGTATTTTACATCCATCTTACTTTGGAGAAAATCAGAATGCTCGGACCTAAAAGATGGAGAAACCTCAGATAGCTTTTCTTGCACTTAAAATAGTTTTACAAGTCTCAGGTGCTTAAAATTCAAGTGTCTTGTTCATGATGGATGACTTAATTTCTCTTCTCCATTCTGCTGTTTCTTCACTCCCAAGCAGCATCGTCTGTAGAGAACTTTTGTTTCATTGATACTTGTGATAAATACTGGGTTAATTTTTACATTTAGGTCATCTGCAATTAAATAATTGCTACCTGTCTGTCTATTTATTTCTGTGATTCATCTGAATAGTCCTAGATGTATTTTACAGCTCCATTCCCACTAAAGATGTTGCTGAGACTGGGTGGAGTTAACTGCAAAACTACTACATGTGGTTACTGAACCCAGCAGTCTGAAATCCAGAGGGCTAAAGCTCCAGCAATCTGAGCTGGTTTCCTTCTCACAGATGTGGCCATTGAACTAATAATCTCAGTAACTCTGTGTACAGCTTTGCAGAAACCTACCCAGAAGACACATGTTTTTGTTTTGGTCGCACAGGGCAATGGTTCCCGTCCTGTTTTGAATTACAGACCACCATCAGCACACAGAATTACTTGCAGACAACCACGTTGTCATGATAACCTCTTGTATCATCTGAAAAAGATCATAAACCCAGGATCATTTTTGTTTAATTAACAGACCATGTATAATGAGTCCTGGATGGTTTTTGGTCACTTCATCATAGTTTGGAAACCAAGCACTGTTTTTTTGTAAACAGGTTTTTGCTTGTGCCAGCTTCAGATGTTACTAGAAATGCACTCTGATTGTTGTATATCACTCATGTTTTCTTTTAATATATTTTTTGAAATGGGATATAGATTGACCTTGCCAGTGATTATTCAGTTCAGTTTTGCTCTGTGGTTTTCAATTTGATTTCTGAAAGTAGATAAATTTGTTTTCTCTTCTAGTATATACTTAATGAAGCTGAAGCTCAGATAAAAGCAGAGCTGTGGATGAAAGAAAATGCAGATTATTTGAAGGAACAAAAAGGTAAGTATGTAGGACTGAAATTTGCCTTTTGGCTGGTGTTCCTGAAATATGTAATCTTCATGCTGGTTACCCTTTTGTCATCTTTCAGAAAAGGAAGCAAGAATAGCAAAAGAGAAAGAACTTGGGATTTATAAGGAACACAAGGTATTAAACTGTGTGTTAATTGTGTCTGTTTGAAAATGTCCTGGAAATTCGTTGTATCTGCTGATCAGCTCCATGTAGATGTATGGGCATAATGGTAGAGGTCATCACTAAAGGAACAAAAACTACAGTACATCTAGCTGTTACTGAATTGCAAGGCTGTATTTTTTTTAGGTGGTGAGTAAAACACTTTCTTGCCCAAACTTCTATTTTAAATTGCTATTATGAGAAAATTCTGTGCATGTCAAAGTCAGAGCTAGCTCTTTGCATTTATGATTGCTGTTCTAATTGCTTGCTTATTAAAATACAGGTTTTAAGACATGTCTGATTTTTTTTTAACATGTGCATGGGGAATTTGTTTGTACTTGCCATAACTTCAGTGGCTTTCTTTGCTCTTACAATAATGATTTCTTTATGAAGAACTGAACAGATCCTTGTTACAGTCCCTTGAAGGGGTATTTTGTTCTACCTTTCATAAAGAATGCAACAGTTATGTTAACAAATGGCATGTCCTGTCTCCATGTTTAGCAGTTTTAAGCAGCCTAATTGGCCATATATTCACCATTTACAGCATTAGTATTTTGTGTAATTGAGCAAGTGACAAGTCAAATCTTCCACATGCAGCTAAACCCATGTTAGTTTTTAGAATGTATATCCTCTATCTTTTTTTCCGACTAATGCGAAAGGCAGAGTTTCCTGCTTCCCCTAGGTATTTCAACAATAAAAACAAAACCAGACAATGAAACACTGTTTTATACTTCAGAGTTTCTCATTCATCCTGCCTTTATGCAGACGTGGCAGTCTACCAGCAATTTTCAAAATTGTATAACTCGTTGGCACTGCCGAGGAGCCCAAACACCCACTTTTTTGTGCGGACAACACAGGAGTTTTTCTCTAACCCTTTATTGTTTCTGACAGCTCGAGTAGAACTTGATTAATATGGTGCTTTCCAATTTCAAGGTAGCACTTGACCCATGTAGGTAAACAGAGGGGCTATTATCCATTAAAAAATAAATCTCCTGCAGAGCTTGGTGTTAAAACCTTCCTTTGAATAGGAAAACGCCAAATGAGAAGCAGAGGTTCTGAGTTGGTTGTTTTTTTGTACCTACCCAGGCGTGGGGCATGGCTGGAAATGTTCTCTGGTGTCATTCCTGATTGCCTGGCTCTGCACAGCATCAGCCAGGCTCACAGCCTGTGCCTGGGGCAGGCAGCTGCAGGTGACAGTGCTCCCGTGTCTGCAGCCTCCTGCCCCTGTCCCTTGGTGCTGATGCCAGCCCAGGCTTGGGAAGCTGCTGCTGCTCCTGCTTGGGCCCTTCTCAGCGTGGAGGAGGAGCTGGGTAGAGCCTTTCCCATGCTGCATTCAGATCTGATAGCAAACACAGTCACAGTTCTGGTAGGGAGTTGTCAGTGCTCTGGGGAGTTGGGACCCAGCTTCACTCTTGCTTTAAAGGCACTTTTAGCAGGGGAGATTCTTTATTTCCATGCTGGGTGGTGCTGTGAGGTCCCTATGCCTGTAGCAGGAGTTCACTCCCCCTTTTTTTTTTTTCACATGTGAAAAATGGCCCATCCCTCTTCTCTCTGTTAAGTAAAGAATTTCTAATGAACTCTCTGGGCGTTTGGCAGAAAAGCAAACACACATCTCTTGGAGAAAAGAGACCCTTCGATCCCATTGAGAGGCAGGAGATGGAGCACTGGCTTAGCCTGAGCACATCACCTGCATCCCTCACATCAGCAGCACCTGAGCCAGGACTGCTGCTTGCCCCTCTGCTTCATGGAAACTTTGTTTGTATCTACATCACTAATTTTATATTTTAATTAAGCCAAAGAAATCTGCAAAGAAGCGGGAGCCAATTCAAGCCAGCACAGCAGGAGAGGCAATTGAAAAGATGTTAGAACAGAAGAAAATCTCAAGTAAAATTAATTATAATGTGCTAAGGGACCTGAACAGCAAAGGAAGTAACACACCAAAGAAAGAGGATGACAGCACTGATGACAGCACCAACACCAAGAAGCTGTCAAGAAGAAAATCTATTGCCAGTAGGAATATAGCCAACCCTGTAAACAGTGTGGGAAAAAGGTACTGCAATTGTTCATTTATATCTCTGTCTGTGAGACTGTCTATGTATCTTTCTGAGCCAGACAATGTAGGGACTGAAACATTTGTTTGAGGCTAAAATAATGTCGGGGCTCTGTTTTTATTTATTTTGCCTGCACTGTCATGGCGACACCTTATTTATAGTTCACATTTCAGAGGTCTGCTTTGGTGTGAGTTAATCATCCTGAAGCCAAGAAACTCACAAAATCAATGGAAATTCATAAATGTGAGTCTATCAGTCAGGGGCACCTTTTCTTCATAAAATCCTGACATTTGCTGTCCTTCCTTTAAGTTGTCTGTACAAGCTGACATGACACTAAATGTTCGAAAGATTTGCCTTTTTGTTTGATTTGAAAACTTATAGTTCCCATCTGTTTTGACAGCTAGCTGCTTTGATTAGCTTTTATTTTAGTTTTATTCCAAACTTTTGTTGTTAATTGGTGACACAGATACAAAGCTTTACAGTAAATATGCTTGTCGGTTTTCTGGTCTGCATTTGAAAATGTTTTATAGGGTGATGAAAGCTCCTGTTTTAATGAGAGAAATACTCAACTTGCTGGGCAGATTTGTGGTGTGCTGTAAAATGTATAAGGAGATTGATATGTCCAATCTGCAATATTCAACTATTTTATGTGTCTTTGGTTTATGAAGTCACGTTGGATCATCATTTGAGTCATTTTCATGTATAGTAATTTCTTACTTAGATGTTATTTATTTATTTATTGCCTATTTATTTACTGCCAGAATTATAGGCCAAATGCTACAAGGAAATCTTGGTATTTAATTTCGAAATATAAAATAATGTCTTGGCACTGTTGTTCAGATTTTGGCATGTGTTGAAACTGGGTAAGGGAGAGTAGGAGGGCAGCCACCTGTAAGGTGTAAGAAAACATCTGTTGGTGAGAGAACAAGATATAGGGATACCTGCAGACATGTTAGGGGAAGGACAGTAAGTGCAAATCTCTCAGAAGCTGAGGGAAAAAGGGGTGGCAAAACCTAACCTCTTATTTTAACTTCATTTGACAGTGAGGCCAGAGGCATGGGCTTCAGTTTGGGCTGAGAAGCCAAATGCCAAAGTCACTGACCCCACTGTCACCAGAAACAGGTTTTTACAGTATATCAGAATCTTTTCTTCTTTATTCTGTATTTTTGGCTTCATCCTCGTTCAACTTCTCATTCTCAGTATCACAAGCTTTGCTTTCCAGCTGTTGACTCACTGGGGATTTTAGGCTCCCCTGTAAGATGCATGTAGGTTTCCCACTAGTAAAAGATGGGGAAGATGCACTGAGGATTAACTTAACAGCATTTAGCTTATGCTTTATTTGCAGTTAAAAGGTATTAATGAGTCATATTTCTGGTATTTCCAGTAAAGTAGCACCAATTCAGTTGTCTGAAGTGCAGTGCTGGGTGGGAAGTAGGGGCTGGACAGGATCCTGGTTGCATTTCAGAGCTCAGCAGTGACATCCAAGCTCAAGCTCCTTTGCCACATCTTACTTGTCACTTCTGAGCTCTGCAGAAATGCTGGGCCCTTGGAACTCCTGATGAAGTCAGCATGTAAAACTCTTAACAGGTGTTAAACTCTTTGGAAAATCATGCCATAAATATTTAATTTAACAGTGGTGCAACTTGAAAAGGTTTCTAAATAAATACAAATCAGTATTTTCCAAAAGCAGCTAATAAAACGTGTTTATTTTTCCTCTTGAGAGCCTAAAGTACGTCCTTAAGATGCATAACAGAGTTTCCTGATGATGATTAGCAGATCTCAGATACAATGAATTTTGCAGCAGAACACTTCAGAGGAAGTTGAGGATACATGCAAATAAGTGAGCTAAGAAGATTTTTGCACTCATGAAGTAGGCAGTGCTCTTGCTTAAATATTATCAAGGACTTGACAAACATTAGTTGGACTTTTTTTTCCTTATAATTAAAGATTTATGACGTACTTTTGATTTTTTTAAAATGCCATGCCTTTTAAATGGCATGCATAAATTTCTGTGTTCTGCATTGTTCTTATATGCCTTGCATTCATTGCCTTTGTTCAGCATTGTTCCTCTGAGAGGTGAATGGCTAAATACTTTCCCAGGGATACAAAAATCATGATAATTTATATGCAATTAATAATAATAAAACTCCTGAACATTGCTTATTAGAAAATGAATGAAGCACATAATGTGTCTTTCTCCAGGAGGCATTTGCAGAAATGAGATCATATGGTTTGGGTTGGAAGGGACTTTTAAGACCATCTATTGTTTTGGCTTGTAGTGATTTACAGGCCTATATATTTATCTTTATGTATTTTAAATATTTAGTAAGCTGCATCTGACTGCAGTAGCACCACGAATAACCAGGCTTTGATCCAGTCCTTTAGTTCATTGGAGTTGTAGTCAGATTTAAGAGCTATTTCTTCAGTCCTGATCCCAATTAGAAGATGCCAAGTTACAGGATGGGAGTTGAATACTCATTCTTGGTGATTAAAGCAGTGTTCCTGTAATGGTATAAAAATGAATTATATCTATATCTATATAATGTCTTTCTTGCTTTCCTTTTGCAAGTCATTTTACTTACCACACCAGGTTTGGACAGGTGATGTAGCCAAGTTTGTCGTGTCTTAGAAATCATCTTCATATACAATCTGAAGCACTCTGGAAATAGGAAGTTGATACTCATTTTCATCTTTCTAATTTCTTCTTGCTCTAAATAGTCCGTGCTGTTATTTCCACACAGAGGACTTTAGATTATCCCTAAAAAATAGGCATCCCAACCAGACAGGGTGCTGTCTCTGGGTGGTTTTTCTTTGTTTAATACCACATAAAGTAACAGTTACTGTATTAATCAGTTGAAATACAGAAAGACTTTTGCTTCCTGATGTGATAATGATAGGCAAATTTTACAGTCATGTAAAAAGTTGTTGATTTGGAAGAAATTTATAAAGAGCTAAAATGCTAGGCAAGTCCCAGGAGTATGCTTAAACTGGATAGTCTTTCAGTTGGTGGCCCTTTTATTAGAGCTTTGTTGATACTATAATCACTTAATGGTTGCTTGGATTTCAAAGACAATATTGTTTTATCTGCATCTTATTTTATCAAAAATCCTAATTTTGAAATCTCAGAAATGTTTGGTAATTTCTGCAATTTTGGGAGGAAGGTAGCTCAAAGAATTCTTCCAAAGATCATGCATGTTTCTCTTGTAAGGTGGGTAGATATTATGTACATCAGGATTTTCAGAAGCAAACTGATGTTTTGAAAAGGTTTCTTTACTGTGAACTTTCTGAGCTTTAGAAAGAGCCTGGCTTTCCTCAGATACATCTCCCAGAATTATACTAGAGGTTTACTTATTTTATCTGTCAAGATGGTAGAAGACTAGTAATGACAATGTAGGTAATTTTAGGAAACTGTATGTTGTGTAAATGTATTTAATTCCATTTCTTATTGCATTTTTGTTCCAGTGAGTATCATGACTGGTGCTTCATATGAAAATGTCTTTTCATTCCCAGTGTGCTGAAGATGTGGCACAGTGGATGTTACTATAATAGATGTTGCAACTCTAATTTCAATTACCAGTTGCACAGTTTATCTTCACTAATGTCTTCTGTGCACATGAAACATAAGAATAATATGTTGAACTCCAAGAAAAGAGCAATTGCCACTTCAAGCTCCTTAAAATCTGAGCTCCAGTTAGAGCTTTTGCCATGTGCAGGAGCACTTCAAGTTCAATAAAGAGGGTTTTTAGGACTGGAAGTATCTGGTGAGAAGCTTAATAATTTATTTTATATTTACTTCAGCTGAATTTTACAACATTACATGTAAAGTGAAATGTGTTGTACCAAGAAAATGTGGGAACAAGAAAGCTTTCAAGTCACTGCTTTTAAAAAATTTTAAGCCTATTTCTTGCTATGAGTTGAAATTGGTAATGATATCAGAAAAGACAAGATCTATTATCAGGGGAGTAAATGTGTCAGGTTAATCTCCTGAAGAATTTGCCTTGGAAAAAATGAAGCAGGACTGTGAAGCACAGTGGAATCCATTGTAATGAAACAAGGTTGTTCTGAATGGAGCCATATGAATATATAATAGCAAACCAAATCATGCCTGCTATGAGTATGACAAAAACCCTTGGTAGTGATCTGAGATCTGATTAGATTTGAAAATTCACCTCCAAATTCTTTCCATGGTCTCACTTTTATTTGCTGTCTATCCGTATTGCCAGTACAGTTTGTGCATGGCTCCACCTGTGCTTTAGATCCATGGGATTTGGGTGTTGGGAATTGTTCCCTTTCAGTACCAGGGACTTGTTCTGCTCCTCAAATTCCTACTCTAGGATGCACATTTTCAGTTACCATCTGCTCCAGCTAGATTTTTGTTAATTTTTCAATGAGTGTCACGACTCCAGAAAAATCTTCTTTATTAGAGAGAATGTATGTGATGCTTTTCTGCAGCCTAGCATGTGACATCTTGTTTACCCTGATAAATTGCTTGGTGCTTTCTTGTCTCTAATTAGAATCATATTTCCCCGTAGGGGAAAATATGGGCAGAAGCCTAATTTTGATGCTTTGGAGGGGCCTGCCATGCCACACTGCCAAGGGAGCCTGGGGAAACAATGAGAGGCTCTCAGCTGCCTCCCCCTGCTCCCACCCTTGTTTGTAGCTGTCCCTTTCTGGTGGCCAGGATGGAGTTACTGCTCCTAAGGCTGGGTGCTCCAAACTCAGCTGCAAGTCTGAATGCTGCCCAGAGCAGCTGTGGCTGCCCCATCCCTGGAAGTGTTCAAGGCCAGGTTGGATGGGGCTTGGAACAACCTGGACAGGTAAAAGCTGTCCCTTGGACTGGACTAGGTGATCTTTGAAAGTCCCTTCCAAACCAAACTATTCTATGATTCCATGATTCTATGAATTCTTATTCTACATTGGCCATGGTTTGTCACTGATTTTTATAAAGCCAAAGGAAATGGGTTTTTCAATGTATGATGTTTTCAGTTCTGCATTATGAGACTGGTATTTGTGCAGGGGAGGTGCATCAGCTCATGTTTCCCAAATGAGCCATTCCAAAACAGCATGAAGCAAAGCTCAGCCTGAATAATCTAAGGAATTCCTAAGCATCTTAAAACCTTTGATTAAATCAGATAATTGCAAAAGTTAGAGCACTTTTGATTCATTGTGTCAAGAAGAGAGTTGTTGGTTCAGAACCTTCTTTGTTAAGAAAAATGACATTGCAGTAATAGTTTTAAAGTTTGGGAATGGGTCTCTTAAAAGTTCCTTATCTGCAGGTGGTGCAGTGATGTCTGGTGGGCTGGTGGGTGTCTGAAACCAGTCCTACAGGTTGGCATTTGGGGACTGAAGCAGAACTCCTGAAGAGAGACAGATTCCTATGTTTGGGGGATATTAAGTTTTGAGAATCTTTTCCATGCTGGTTTTGGTGGTCATTCTCTCTACAAATGGGCCCTTTCAGATGAGATCTTAATGTGCTTTAATTTTCTACCATATATTTTTATTGTTCAGAATTGCCTTCAGCTCTTTGTCTGATTTACTTTTGATACCCTGCTTTTCTCTCTCTGCTTTGTATTCTGTTACAGGGTTTGGAATTCATGTGTATTTACTCAAAGTGAGATACTAAATTTTATTTCTTTTCTCATGCTGCTTTAGGCCTTCTTTTTATATGTGACTAAAGGGGTAACACTGATTTCCCACCTGGAATAAAATTCCATACAGAAGATGCTGGGAGTCCTTTCTGAGATGGTAGTTAGGAGTTTATTCTATAGCTTAGTTGTTATTTGGTATTATTTAGTGTTGTGTATGGAAGCAGTCTCGTGTTGGCTGCAGGATTCAGGCTAGACTGTGATTCCTGGGTACACGTGGTGGGAGTGTGTGGAGTCAGCTTTTGGTTTGAATATTGTGTACATGGTGAATAAATTCTCTAACCACTTGGACATAACTGTTTTCTTATGTGATCTGCGATTTGAGAGTTTCTTTGGAGTGTAATTTCATGTGTGTTTGTGCTTTGCTGTGGTATATAATCATTTAAATCAAAGGTTAATCAAAATGATTACTCATTTTGAACAGGAAAACGGTGACATTTGGTAAATACCTCCGCTTTAAATAAATCCTACCAGTGTTTTTCAATCTTGTAACTTTTAGAGGGACAAGCTTATACCAATTATGTTTAGTATTTTATTTACAAAAGGCTAAACCAAGGGAAAAATAAATGAATTCAAAGCTTTCAAGGTTCTGCCTTTTAAGTCATGCATCTCCTTATTAAAGTTAGCTCTTCGGGGGAGAGCCTCCTGAATGACCTTGAAAGGAGCTGACACTTGCGTTTGCTTGTTCACAGTTGATTTGAGGAGTGGATCTGCTGGAGCCTGCAGTGCTGTAACCTGGCTAATGCTGCAGGTTACTGCTGTTCTGTGAGCTAAGCAGCCTTTTGTAATAAAGAGATAAAGCAGAGGCAAGAACGGGAGAGAAATGGATCTGACCCAACATGTTTTAAAAGGAGCTGTGTGGTTTTAATGTGTGAACGCTGAAATGTGATGACCAGCAGCCTTTCCTTCTGCAGAAAGTGAGGAAAAAGGCATCATCTTCTGCATGGAGCACCTCTCTGAGAACATGCAGAATTAAGGAAATGCCACTGAGAGACTGGGATGCAGGAACCAGCTTGGGGTCCAAGCAATGATGAAACAGGATATTACTTTACCCTGAAATTCACTTCTCATGACACTGAGCTAGGACAGAAAGATGAGGAGAGAATAATTTGTTCTTAAAAAAGAATCCCCTAAACAAAACAAAAAAATGCCTCAACAAAGCAACCCCCCCAAAACTGTCCCCAAATCTGTCCTTACAGAAACTGTCAGGTGTTTGTCAGGAATTGATGTTTATTCTGATTACTCAGACTATTTTGAAGATCAATTCCCCTGATACAATATCATTTTTATTTCACATCTGTCAGGCTCGATGCCTCTCAGAATACAGCTGCATTAAACTCTGAAACGTGTGATAATGTTTCACTGGCTGTGCTCTGCACCACTGGGAAAGGAGCTCCCACCCAGCCATTGCCTGTGTCCCCAGCCTGTTGCAGGAGCTGCTGCTGATGGTCATTCCCTGCTCCTTCCAGCATCTCTGAATTTTTTGTCATGTTTCTTAGGGTGAGGTTAGCAAAAACCTCATTCCTTCATCCATTAGTTCTTTCCTTCCTTCTGTAGGAGGTGAATAATTTCTCCCTTTCATGCCTGTTCTGCCAGTGAGTCTAGAGAAACTAACTTAAAATATTTTCTAGGCTGTTACATTACTAAAATGAGTATTCTTGTTAAAAATCCCAGTTTGGGATTCATTAGTTTCTGAATACTGGAATAAAATGCCAGAATTTCAGTATGGCAATTAACGCATCTGTATCCTCACTCTGTTGGAGTTGGAGAAAAAATAGCTTAGTGATAGGGGAAATAATGTAAAGAAACCTCCTTGATGTGACCTGTACCAATTTATTTAAATTCAGTGATGCTGCAAATCATCCATCCCTAGTTGTACATCATTCATTAAGAGCTTTCAGATTTTATAGTACAGACTTTTAATGCTGTCAGAATGTGGTTTAGTGTAAGGAGAAGGGATCATTGTCTGCTGGGACTGCAGAGGAGTGTCCCTGAGCTGTCATTTACTGGGAGTTATGGGAACTTTTGAGAAATACACATATATAAACCCTTTAAGATTGGGTGAGGACACATCCAGACTTGTGTGAGTGTTTCAGGAATAACAAAAATCTGTCAAATCCAGTGGTCTGTTCAATTTACCCCAAATTACTAGAATACCTTCAATTTAAAATTAAAAAGGCATTGATCCGGTTCGACCTTGTGGCCCAGACCCAGGTCAAGTCCCCTTATTTTTACAGCAGCTTTTTTGTTTGTGTAATATAAATTGGATATTTCTTTTCTGCCTCCCACTCAAGAAAGTCATCCCCGTGTTGGATTCCAGGGGAGGGTGGCTGGGCAGCACAAAAATGCTGAGGGGTTTTTGATGACTGTCTGAAATAATTTCTTCTTGCATTTTAAAAGCAAATAGGAGCAATTTCAGCCCAGAAGATAATTTTGTGTGACAGTTGGATTGTGAGAGCCTTGTTTATCTATGTTCTCATTTTCAGGTTGGTTATAAGAAAAGACTGTGTGAGCTTTTTTCTTCCAAATTATACTCAGTGGGTCTAATGGGAGACAATATAAATATGTATGTGCAGTCTCTTGAACTTTATAGTGTGTTAGCAAAAATAGTTATATGTGGTGCAGGGATGAGGAAAGTGGGAAGAAACAAAAAATTGGAGGTGTTATGTGTCTTGTTATCAAACCCTGGAGGTGCATGTCCTGTGGCTGAGAGGGCTTCAGCACTGTGAAATGCTTGTTCTCAGTCTGTAGATGTTTCTGGCTTTTTTCTCCTCTTTTTATTTCACAAGTGGAAAATGGTTGGTTTCTGAATTGATTTTTCTTTGACCCCTTTTCCAGCAGGGTCTGCTTGTTCATCTTTACAGTATGTGTCTGCTCATTTTTCCAGTTTAAACCACGGGAAGTGTACATCTGATGTGTTTTAGATGTGTCAATGAAGTTGAGTCTTCAGTGAGTATTTGTGAAATGTTGAAGGGAAAGGTGCCAACCAAACAAAAAGTTAACTGTCCCTCACTGCAATATGGCATACATTATTTTACCAAGGCCAATACCCAAGTTAGAGGAGCAGTCACACAAAGCTTCTTGTTCCTTGCTGTGTGCAGGCATTTCCAGATGGGAGGGCTGGCTGTGGTTAGGAGTGCAGTTCTTTCACCATGGCAGGGTAAAGGGTGGGAAAGTTGCAGCAGTTTGTTACAAAACTTGAAGTACTATTTGCTCACATAATATTTAGCAGCATCCACATAATTAGTTTTAAATCAGCCAGTGTGCTGCAACTTAGTCATTGATGTAAGTGCTGTTCCATTACCAAGTGATGCTGCTGGTGCACTCGCTGAGTTCAATTTTACCTTGCTGTAGTTGTTGCTAAATATAATTTGAAACATTCTGAGATAACTTTTACATGTGTTCTTGGAAGATATATGCAGCAAATTTAACTTTTTCTTCTGTTGTTGGATTTCCAATTTATTGTGAGTTAGAAATCTCTGCCCAGCATTTTCCCCTTCCTCTGGTGCTGCAGGATCATAGACTGAACAAACCCATTGCTGTGTTTAGGATATTCAGTGAGCACAATTCCTGACCTGCTCCAGAGCAGCTCATCTCTCATACAGGCCCCAAAGTATGATGGAGGGAAGCCACCAACTTTTATATGTCTTTTGCTCTCCACCAAAGTTTTACCCATGAACAGAAAACTTCTGCTGCCACAGAGGTCAGATAGGAAGACACAGAGTAGGGTACAGCGTGTGTGGACCTCAGGACGTGCTGTCCATCTGCAGTGGAGAACCTCTGGCCCTGAACACTCTTCCCAGGCATTGCTTGGCTCATCAGCTGTCAAACCCAGGCAAATTAAAGGATACAGCGAGGCTGTAACAGCCCACAGCATGACATGGTGCAGTAGATTTTGAATCTTTATTTATACTCAGAGTTGAGTGCAATCTTCCCGCTGAATTGGAGCACTGGAGATGTTGGACATTGAGAGCACTCTCAGGCCACATGCAGAATAGAAGTATTCAGATATATATTCAGTAGTCTGTCACCTCTTTATTGTGAAATTGTTTTAGATGTGATATTTATGTGGAAGAAATATATGCTGTTGCAGCATAGTGTTCTTTTAAGAAGTTATCAACATTTAATCTGAGTGGTTTGAGATATTTAATCTGAAGTATGAAGGACATGCATACAGATTTGGAAGTGGAATGAAGTGGCTGGCATATTTATTTTGTAAGGTTATCTTCACCTGTCTAAAGGGGTAACAGTAGTTTTAAAAGAAAAATGGTTTTGCACACTTCTGCATGGATTTTATCATTGAACAATAAAGAAACAAAATAATTGGGAATCCTAACTAAAGCTGTTGCTGAAGTTGAGTGTGATAATCATCAGATTAAAGATGTAGTTGAATCAATCAGTCATCTGATGAATTAATAACGGAGATGAAAGTCAACAATGAATCAAATTATTAGATGGAGAGAAGCAAGACAGAAATCAGGGAGTTTAAAACATTGCAGCAGGTTATTACAAGGCAGTGTCACTTGCTGCCTTGTTCCTGGAGGCAGAGGTGGGACCATCCAGTCTGGGCTTTAGTAGGTCAGTGTAAGGGTTAATTCTGTGCCTGAAGGTGCTGCTTAATTGAAGGTGGTTTAGAAGTTTGCTCTTTTTCCTGCCAGATAAACTGTGTGCAAGCAATATTGGCTTAAAATTTGATATGCAAATACAACACGTCTTAGACATGTTTGCACTTTATTCATACCTATTGAAATATTGCAGAGAGAAATGATGGGAACAGAGCAGCAGAACTGTGAACTCCTTTGTGTGGATTGTTTGTGGAGCAGGGTGGTTGGGAGAGCAGCTTGGGTTGCTGGGATCACTGGTGGTGCCGACTGTGGGCTTTGTCTGGGTGTTCCCATGTCAGGCTGTACCTCCTGAGCCTTCTCCTCCACTCTGCACAGCATCCAGGAGATTAGGATCATCAATGGCTCTCAGTGATGTGCCAGTGCAAAAAAATACTGTTTGCCAACATGTTCATTTGTTGCCCCACCTCTAAAACCATCTAAAGGCAGTGGTGAGTTACGAGTTTGCTTTGCCTACAACCTGGTCCAGCCCAAATGTGATTTCAACCCCTGGGAAATCTGGAATATAAAAAATTATTGGGCCATACTACATGTAACTTATTTTTCAAGTCAGAACATAAATAGTCCAAAAGAGAGAAGCTTGCTAAGAAAGTTTTAGTCCCATCATGGGAAAAGTCCAGAGTATATATACCTTAAATTTCTATAAGTCCCAGTAGGAATAGAGATACTTTTTTATCTGTTTTTATTTTCATTTTCCTGTTATTTCTTAAAATATTCTTGCTCCTTTTCAAGAGCAAAACATTGAGGTAATAAAAGAATTTGATTTAACTGGATTTCATGCATTGATCTTGTATGGCTCAGATAGACTGTGTTATACATTTCATGAAAATAAACCTAATGCCATATCAATTCATCAAATCTAAAAGCATGAGATGACAATAGTTGTTTCTGTTCTATTTAAAAAAAAGGAGTGTGGGGAAGTAATGTAGGGCAGAAAGACAAAGAAAAAGAACTAATTAAGGATTTAAAGCCACTGAGGTTTGGACATTTTTGCAACCAGTGAACTGAGTCGAATGTAAATGTGGTGTGTGTAAGCTGTAAGGAATCATAAATTCTGTAAAATGCAAAACAAATTCATAGCAAATGACTGAGTAGCTCGAGAGCTCTTGGATAGAAGAGAAAGATTTCTGTAAAAATAAACCTCATTTCACTGACCTTTGCTGACCCTGGCTGCCTCTCCCTTAATCTAACCTGAAGAGATTAGAAAAACTCCAAACATCAAAAGGAGCTGTAGACAGCATTGTCTCCCCATTGTGCTGAGGAGGGATTTCTCAGGAAGCTGCAGCCTGCTCCTGCTCCGGAGCCTTCCCCCGCTGGCACCAACAATGCAGCCCTGGCTGTGGGTCAGGCTGGCCATCCTTGGAAAAACAACCCAGCACTCTTGACATGATGGATGGGAAACCTGACTCCGGGATTCATTTGCCCAAACTTGTTTGGAAGATTTGCTGGGTTTACTGAGCCAACATTTTTCAGGTGCTTCCTGTGTTTTATGCAGGAGTGGGTAAATAACTCCTATGTACAATGGCAGAAAATAAAAATGTAATTGCATCACATTGAAAGTTTACCTTCCAACATAGTAATCCTCAGAGTCTGGATTTCTTTTAAAATTGTATTTATCAGTTCTTATACATGCAGATATATATACACACACACACACACACACACACAAGTTTTACAGAAAAAATTCTTCAAATAGCTGTTGGAGGAAAATGCAGGTTTCATGCATTTATTTCTATCTCATGGGGAGAATTGACAACATTTCTGAGATCCAGTGATTACTAGGCTGTAGTTTTCTGTTAGCTTTGGGTCACAATTTAAAATTACTCCTTAAAGCTTAAGGAAGTCTTAAATTATGAAGCAGTAGGAAATCCTGAGATTCAAGGCAATGAGTGGGCTTGCAGTATAGTATATATTCATTATTTTGTTGCTACTTCAGTAGCTCACAGGTATTAAGTACAGTGCTATATTAACTTTTTGGTGAAGTCCAGACACTAGAAAACTCAAGTTTATGGTTCAGCATTTGCTGATAGGATTTGCCACTGAGGAAAGTCCAGACTTCAGATGGCTTTTGCAGAGTGCTTGTAAAGAGGCCAACCACAGGAACAGATGCATTTTTGTCTAAATTACTTTCCCACTCTTTTCAATTTCAGTATCTGCTGATTTCATTTTAAAATCCATTTTAAAGCAAATGAGATAGCCAAGAGTTTTTCTAGCACAGTAATCAAGACCTTTAATGCCCCACATCTCTGCAGACCAGAGTTTTCAGAGCTGATGTTTGTGCTGCTGTTGCCTGTGCTGGGCAGGGTGTTGGCATATGCTGTGGGAGACATAGTGGAGCAGAGGCGACCCATTTCAGGCTCTACTTCCAAGTAATTTTAAAAGTTGATGAAGATTTTCAGGCTTTTATTGGAAGACTTATCTTTTCCTAAAGCACTCTGAACAGCAGAGCTCCTTTCGCCTGTGCACTCTGCTCCACATCACTGCTCCAGAGATACCTGGCCAGCTTCCAGTTTAAATTCACTTAATAGGGTAAATTTGAAATGATTTAAACACTCTCAATTTACCACCATAACCAAAGGGTCGAAACCAGGAGCTGCAGAAGCACTGATATTCAAGAGAATTTTTCAAGAGGAATTTCGATGTAGCTGCTTTTAAAATGTCATTAAGATGAGATAAGGAATGCTTTAGGTAAGTGATTCCAATCTCCCAAATCTTCTGTTAATGGATCACCTGAAGATTTTCTGTACTTACCTAGGTCTGGAGTTTGTCCCAGTGACCTTGGTGGACTTTGATTCACACTTTCACACCTGAGCAATGTGTATTTTGGTGTATTTTGGTATGTATGCAGGCACCACACAAAATGGTGAGGCTCTGTCCCTAACAAGGCAGCCCTTTGACTGAATGGATGTACTCTGGCATTGTGCATGATTTGGGGATGAAATGGTGAAACAATCTACTTTAAAACATCCTAATTTTTGCCAATTTATGCTGCGACTTTCTCACATAAGTTACTGTAGATGCTGTCTATTCTACTGATGCAAGTATTTTCCTTTCTTATTTTGTGAGACTTTATAGGATGGGTATCACCCTTGTGTTTAATGATCTTTCTTCAGCTCTTACCAAGTATATCTCAATGTGATTTATTATCTTTCTGTCTAACTTGGGCTTCTAAGCATGGTTTTGACTGCAGTGTTTTTCTTTTCCTTAGAACTTTATAGGCACAAAAAAAATTAAGTAGGAAAATGGAGAAAAATAATTCAGAAACACTGAAAGGGGCTCACTGATCAAACTGTAGGGAACATTCACGTATCTGCTGTTTTGGTCTCCTGAGAATCAATACTGTGAAATAATCTATGATGCTGCAGCAGTCTGTAATAACTCCAACATATTATCTTTCAGAGTATTATTACTGGAATAAAAATTGTTGGGTTTAAATTGTGAAGATATCGGGATACTCATCCTGGTATTCATTATTTCATAAAATGGATCCACAGTGTTCTCTGTGTGCAGACACAGTTCGATATTCCTTCAAAATTATGTTGAAGGATGATCATGCTGTTCCAGTGATCCTGTCCAGCACAGTTACTCTTGGATGGGGATGTAAAAAAAAGCAAGAAACCCAAGCAAACTGTGACTGCTTCATTTCTACTGCTTATCATTGCAAAGTTGTCATCTCTTAGCTGGCTGATGGAGGGAAGGTGAAGGAGCGTCTATGTCAGCCTGATTTTTCCCAGTGAGAGCTGCAAATCCACCTTGAAATTTTTTTGTGTTGACTTACGGTCTTTGTTTGTTAGATACTATGAGTTTATAATTGGTTGAGGAGGGAGAAGCATCTTTAGTGATGTATTTATTGCTGTACTGATGGACAAGTTATGAAGTTTGGGCTAATTGTAATTTCCTGTGTCTCTGTAAATGGATTTGAAATGACTCGTTTGCTCTTGTGCTATAGTAACTTCGGCCATTTATTATTTTTTCTTTCAAGCAACTGAATCCCATATTGCCTCTAATCTGGGAAAATATTAGATTTCCTTCACCTAATCATAGAGCCTTGGTTTTGCAATTACATTTTGAAACAGTGATGGACAATTGTCAGTGAGAGCAAAAAGACACGATTCATACTAAGGCTGAATTTGGAAGTCTCTGTTAAAAATATGTTTGCAAAACAACCATTAAGCAATGGAAGTAGGAAAGTCTAATTTTCTGCTGGTTGCCATCTTTTTTCCCTTGGTCATTCCCTTCCTTTGCTGAAGCAAGATCCCCAATTCTGCAGCTGTTGGCTGTGTGGCATGTGGTTGATTCCTTCCCCTTTGATGGGGGAACTCTTCTGAATCCTCTTCCTCTTTCCAGTTTTCACAACGGAACTTGTTTATCTTGGTGGCTTCTAGCCTCTATGGTTTATTTTGTGGTCATCTGATGTTTGGAGGCTGGAGTGGAGTGTAAGAGACATGGATGGAGTGTCAGGATATTGCACAGTTATCATTTTGTAATTATCTTTTCTAAACAGTGGAGAGTGCACCCTGTTTGTATGGGCAAAGACTTGGATATAAGGAATGCATTTCTTCTAGGTAGTAGCTGATTTTTGGGGATTGGACTAGATAGCCTTTAAAGATCACTTCCAATCTGAATTGTTTTATGATTCTATAAATTAATGAGACTTTCTGAGCTTGTAGTGGTGTGGGGTTTGGTTTTGTTGGTTTTTGTTTGTTTGTTTTTCCCCCAGCTGATTTACAATCTAAATATCTTCCAACGTTTAGTAACTTTGGTTTTTCCAGGATGAATCCAAAATCACCACGTTGCTGGGGAAAAGAATAACCCCCAAAATAACCTTTAACCCTCAAAAACACCTATGTTAGGGTTGCCCAATATTGGTAATGAATACATAGGTGTGATGCATTTTACCAACTTTGCTTGTAGAGAGCCAAAGGGAGTTTGTCATAACACGAGTCTCTTATTGATGACACGGTTGTCTGTGATTGATTAAAAGTGGCAGATTTATTTCAGCTTCAACTCTTTCCATTAGCATTCCTATCGACCATCTGGCAGTGGAAAACCTCACTTGTGAGATAGACTAGGATCTTGTTAAAAAAATTACAAGATTTCTTGGGGCCTTTTTTTTGCCAGTGTCCTGATGAGCCAGAAAGTTGTCACTTCTAGTGACAGTTCTCATTGCCTGAAAGGGTTCAGGCTGATGCTGGGTCAGCCTGTGGCTTGTTTTTAATGGCTTTTAATTATTGCCCTGATCGCTGCAAACATTCAGTTAATGGTTATGCAAGTATCATTCTGTGGGCTTTGTAGCTCTTCAGTAGCCTCCAGTTTTTGGTTAGCACGAGAAGGATCAACTTGCTGTTCAAAGTGGGAGGAGCAGAGCGAACAAAATGGTGTCTACATAAAACTAGAACTTTCCCTGAGTTGCTCAATTGTGAGAACATCATATTGTAATCAAAATCATTTGACTGTACTTAGGATGCCCTAATCAAAGTCATTTACAGATGATGTGCAGGGAGGGATGCTTAAGGGTCAAAAAGTGAATTCTAAATGGGTTGTGATGTTGCAAAGTGTGGAGGTGCCTGTATGTCCATTAAATGGTAGATACATGCACTGATACGAGAGAAATATGGAGCTGGCATGAACAGGCAATGAGACCTCGGGGCATTCAGTGAGGCTTCTGCAACAATACAGTGAGTTACATCACAACCTGAAATGCAGCAGCTTCTCTGGCCCCACTGCCCCTGATGAGTAATAGAGTAACAGGGCAGTCTTTGCTAAACAGCTTTATGGGGCTTTTCTGCTGTGGTGTTCTTGGAATTGTAATGCTGGCCCTGGCTTCCCACCTGCAGCATCCCCTGCTCCCCAGGAATACAGTCATTCAAAATAAAGGCATGGAATCTTGTGGTTAGGACTGCTTCCTTCTAAATTTTATAGGGGGCATTCTAAAGTTTAATGTTACCTGTGTGTTGCAGAGAGGTGAGTTATGAGGAAAAATATGTGAGTTTCCTTGTATGGAGGGTTTACTTAAAACAATTCTTTGGCGTTGTTGTTAACCATACTTTTTTCAAGGAGGGAGGTTTGGCAGAAATGTTTCCATTTCTCAGAGTGTGATAGCTGTCCAGGCTCTCCAGAGCTTGACCTTGGGGGCTGTAAATATTTTAAATGATTCCATGGGTATTTCAAGGTTGTGGCTTGCTGAGGCATAATACACAAGGGACTGCTCCCTAAATGGGCTCTTCATTGCACTTAGACTCACACAAACATTGCAGCAAGTGAAGGTGTTAAAAAATAGGCGTGAAGGTCAAAGTGACAGGTCTTATTAGGAGCTTACTGGCAACAGTTTTCTTGAAGAGTAATCTCCTAACAATTTATTCTCAATTTTGTATTCTATTTTGGAAATTGTGTTGATGCAGCATTAGGATTACAAAGATGGTAGTTGTGCAATATTTAGCATTAGAAAGGAGATGGATCCTTTCTGGTTCTATTTTGCATCATTAGAAATGTTTATGCTGGGGGAGTATGCAATTTCTGAAAATGAAATGGTTTGGGAGTTAGCAGGGATTATCTGAAACCCATACATAATGTATAGTGTAATTCTTTTTAAGGTCTCCTATGTTATCTTTTTTTTGGTCTAAAGTAAGGTAATATTGGAATAAAAATGGAGAGGAAATTTATTCAGCCACTTGAAGGCATTTGGTGGAGCATTAAGATTTGTTTGGTTTTAAGTGTTTCTCAAAAAGTGCTTCTCTTGTCCGCTATTTTAATTGTGCTATCACATCTGTGGAAGATCATTATCATATTCTTTTATCTGGGCACGTGTCAAAGCATTACTCACTTCCAGCCATCTGTAGACTATTTGATACAAATTCAAAAATTGAGCTAATAGCCAAGGCACCATCCCTGTATCAGAAAGTTTCCTAAATTTCGTCACCTACAGGGTTTTTTTGTCCTACTTACTACGTTTTCTTTCCAAAACAATGCCTTTTGGCAGCTCCTGTTGTATTCATACCATTGTTTTGGATAATGGGCCAGACTTTCACACACCACCATCTCAGTGCACTCTCCTGGATCCTTTGCCAGTTGTCTGCTTGAACACCATCTGTTCCTGGCAAGGACTTACCTTCAAATACCTAACAAAACAGGTCATGGGAAAAACCAAAGTCTTCCAGGAGCTAATGGTGATAACACACCCGGATTCTCTGTTAGCATTTTCCTCGTAGCACTTTAGGAAACTTGCTCTGTTCAGACAGATTCTCTTACCCCACGATCATTCCTTTTGAGGAGCAGTTCCACAACTGCCAAAGTGAACAGCAAGGACAGTGCTAACTTGCAAGAAAATGTTTTGTGGAAAGCTTGAACAATGCATGAAATTCAGTCCTACCCCATAATGAGTTGGAGAACTGCACTAATGAAATCTGCAGGAGACAATAAAGTGAGTCATACAGCAAAGTTGACTGAAAATGGCTGTGCAAAGTAGTGCTGCTAAGGAAAAAAAAATATATAACCGAGAGTAGGAAATAAAAAAGAGCATCTTGGAAAACATCCAGGCTAATGCATCCAAAGAAATACAATCTGAAACGCAGACGAACATGGGAGCAGAAGCTGTAAAAGCCATAAGGCTGAAGAAGATAAAGAGATAGTGGACTGCAAATTAGATATGAGGCTCTAGCAAAAGACCAATTTGGGCCACTCATTGGAGGAGCAGCATGTGACAGATTAGGGAGGCATTAGGCCTGTCTTGGAGAACCATTTGCCACTGCAGATGAGAGAATGGGAGTCATTAGTGTGGTTTCAGCAGGAGAGAACACAGTGGTGTTGATCTGGAGGAAATGCTGAAGCCCCATCCAGAGCGTGGTGTGAGGAGCCCACGGACAGGGAAGTGTGCAAGCTTTTGGAGTGTAGTGATGGAAACAGCAGCATATGGCGTGGTAGAGCTGGGATACAGCTAAAGAAAAGGCTAATTTCTGTGGGACAGCAGGAGTCTCAGTGGTGGTAAGGTTGGGTGATGTGTTGGAAGACAGTGTAGTCAAAATATGGGGTCAAAGCCAAATACTGAGGTTAATTTTGGAGCTGTATTTGATTAGATGAAGTCTGAATGTATTCCTCGGGGCACTCACGAACTGGAAGAAAGAGATAAACGGTGATAGTGAAGCATTTACTCACTTCAAGGATCCTTTGTAGCTGGAGGTGAACCATAACTGTGCAAGCAGAGGGTGCTGCATGTCCCAGTCACTAATGGGTGAGAGGGGAGGCTGAGGATGCCAGGCTGGGCCAGTTTCATCTCCTTTCATTGAAGTCAGCCCCTGAAAAGTTGATTTTTTCTGGCTACTCACACAAGTAGAAGTGCAAAATGAAAACATCCTAAGAGGAGTTTGTAAATCACCATAGCTGGCTTGTTTCTCCTGCATGAGTGGGGCTGTCACATACTCTTTGGAATGGGGGCAGCTGAAAGCTCCTGTCTGCAACCCCAGGGCTGTGCTGCTGTGAAGTGGAGCTGTCTTGACCTCTCTCACCATTGCTCCTGTTGACCCTGTTAAAGTGGGTTTAGTCCTAAAGAAACAAATCATCAGCTAATTATTTTCCCTCTCTGGTGGCCATTCTCACAGATGTTTTACCATTTCAAGTAGGAGCAGTTACTTTAAGTTCTTTGTTTGTTTGTTTGGGTTTTTTAGTGTAGCAAACAGAAGGGGGAAACTAAAAGCTGATGCTGGCTGCAGGTCAGTTGTTCTTGTCAAAAGGGTTGTGTAAAAACAGGTTACGTGGTAGCTTTGAAAGTGGTCCAGCTTGCTGCATGTTGCAGAGCCTGATTGTTCAAATTTGCTTTTCTAATATTAGCAGTAATTCTTATGAATTCTTAAAACTTCTGGCAGTGGTGTGAAGTTGGTTATTTCGCAGTCCTCTCCAACGTGGGAGCCTGGCTGTGAGCAGAGCACGGGGCTTATCAGCTCAGCAGCCGCTGCCTCTTGCCAGCATCGTGTGCTCAGTAAATGCTGGGAGCCAACCTGGAGACTTTACAGACACTGCCTCGTGTTTCCTTTGCTCTGTAGTTCACTGCACTCTTTAAATCAGGAGTTTCAAACCCCTGCTAAATTTAGAGAGAAGAGGGAATCTGTGAATGCACCAGCCTGCTCCCACAGCAGGAGCTGGAGCTGGCCAGGAGTGATGAGGATGGGGTTTGGGGGGCTCTGCAGACAGCCCCCAGCAGCAGCTCTGTGCTCTGGAGTGAGCCCAAAGGTAGCTCATGACTTTGTCAGAGAAGTGGAGAGGGAGGAAAAAAGCCTCCAAAACAGCACTTTTGATTGCTTCGGGCGTTTTGAGGTTTTTTTTCTCCTTTCAAATGGTTTTATTTTACTATATCTGACACCAGTCAAGGAGAGAGGAAGCTCTTTAACCTTAATGCAAATAAAACAGTAGTGTTTTAGAAAATAAATGTGCTTGCTTTATACCTCTAGGTCGATAGTTGTGACAGACCGGAGAATTTAACAATAAAATTACTCATTAGTTGGAGTTTCCTTTCTTAACCTGTTTAGCTGTAACAATCCATTTGAAGCCTGATTTTTGCTTGGGAAGAATAAAAAAATTACCTGTAGCAGTAAATTCATCTGTCTGTCATGCTGTTTATCTGTCTATCTATCCCCTAAAGACTTGAAAATGTTGGTTTTTATTTCTATACCCTTGCTGAAAATCAATTGTGACATTTTCTGTTTAGGCTGCTAAAGGTTTTGGCAGATAGAACATGGATTTTGTCTTTTGATGGTGAATTCAACTCAGCATTTATTGCAGAGACCTCAAGTGTTTAAACGTGTGGTGATAGACAACTAAACCTCCCACTGTGCTAAACTCCACCAGGTCTCTTCAGTAGTTCTGCTATTCAAAAAGAATTGGGACTTGTTTCATCTGTTTTTAATAAATATGAGGCTTGCATGCTGTTCATGTCAGAACTAAAGCCAACTTTGAGTTGCAGTTTGACATGTAGAGTCTTTACTTTATAGCTCTTGCTGCTAAAGACACCTACTTGGGGTGTTGTTATTATTTTAAAAATGAAAGGGGCTTTCACATCTTCTCCTCTGAACCGTGATGTTGAAATGTGTGAGGGAAAGGAAAGCAAAAGCCAGGCTGCAAAAATGCTGATTGTATAAGAGGGCACACAACTGGATTGTGTGCTGGCCAAGGTGGATCCCAGCATTTGGAGCAGTTGAGTTTGGTTGGGTCTGAGATGCAGTTTTTGATTCTGGGGTGGGCATGGTGGAGTCCTGCTCTGAAAATTGGGAAATGGGAGAAGGGCAGAGCTGGGTTTGGTGGGTCAGGCATCAGCATCAGCCTGGCCTCTCCTGCCTCATCCTGGAGGATTTGTTCACCTGACAAATCCTGTTCAAGCTGTGCCCTGGGCTTGCTGGGAGCTGGGGCAGCCCTTAGGTTTTGTGTCTGAGCTGAAGCTCTCTGAACACGGCCAGCTGTGCCTGGGGGCCAGGGATGGCAGGATGGGCACACGGCAGGCGAGGGGAGCTGTTCCAGCCTGGCTCTGCCAAACACCTCCTTGTGCTGCCAGGAGGGCTGGGGCAGGAGCCCAGGGCATGGCTGCAGGGACAGCACTCGCCATGGCCTCCCCGGCTGCTTTTGTTGAGAGATGAGAGCAATCTGCTGCCGGGCTCTCTGCGTGGTGCTGCCATTTGGTGCAAACACCACATCACTCAGATGCTGTCTCTGAAGTGTATTTTTTCATATTTATCCTGAGAGATGGATAGGGAGTCAGGATGTTAGGCCTGCTTGCATGGGCATCAGAATTCAGAGGGAAGACGTAGAGGCAGTAAATGAATTCAATATTGGATTGACCAACTTCTGCCAGTGTTGGCAATTTTAGCACCTTTGTGTGAAGTGTGTTTATGGTAGAAACATGTATTCTGTTTAAGAGGTTTAGGCTGCTTTCTTGCTCTTGTATTAAAATTTTCAAATAAATTATTAATACTCAGAAGCCCAGAGGTAACAAGAACCTTAGAGCTGTAATTTCCCCATTGAGGCCAGGCAAAATGTAACACTTCTGAACTTATACATTCTTGCTCTAAGAATGACTGTGAAAATTCACACCAAAGGATCATAAATTGCTACCAAATTAATTTCTAATGTAAGTCTATTGTGCATGTGTTTAAATCTGATTCAGTTTCTTTAAAGCAGTTTACTCTGTAAAACTTTTTCTATAAAAACATGCACAGTAAAAGGTGTTTATATTGCAGTATAGCAAAACCCCCGCACAACAAAAAGCCCTCTTTTATACAACTATTTATTTGCTGTAACATTTTACTAACCAAGGGAGCAAAATAACCCCGAGATCTGTGATGTCATGCTAAAAGCCCAAGTGTTAGCTTGCCAAGTATTGATGTTCTCACGATACTTTGTAGACACAAAACACAAAAAACTAAGGCAAAGTGGAGCGATGCTGTAGTGCTGATAAAGGAAATACAGTGTATGGAGATTAAACAGCTGAAAGGCAGGCGTGTGTTCCAAGTGAGTCTGTGCAGACTGTTGTGTCCCTGGGGCCAAGCACTTCTTAGGCATTTGCTGCATATTTTGACCAAGTACAGAATGTAGGAGATCTAAACTTTATGTATTAAAGTTTCTTAAGAAAGCAAGGGGAGGGTGTCACTCTTTTTTTTAATCAAGTTTTTTCTGAAACTGTTGCTTCATAAATGCCTTTAGAGAGCAAAATGAATATGATGGTGAAAGAAAAAAAAAGAACATAAGCAACTTTCTCATTAGGCTCAGTTAAAGCTAAGTTGATCATTGATACAAATTTGCATTATTTTCCCAGCGTGGAGTTCTGTAACAACTTTTCCTGGGTGTGCTTTTGTTTCAGTTGACATTTGCTTGAATGGCCAAGCAAGCTGGCAAGTTCTGTGCTGCTGCTCTTTGAAGTTGTGACTTCAGCCCAGACAGCCTGGTCTTTGTGTGCAGCAGGGAGCCCCTTCCTTCCCTTGAGAGGGTGAGTGCAGCACAAAGCCTGGAAAGGGGCTGTGCCTGCCCAGCCTCACCCTGCTGCTGAGCACTTCACTTCAAGTGGCTCAGGTCCTGCAGGAATATCGGTTTCTTTGCTGAGAATTTTCATTTTGAGGAGTTGAAGTCCAAAATAAAAAAAAAAAAAAAAAAAAAGAAGGCAGAAGATTAACCTGACTGTACTTTTTTTTTCTATTGATCTTCAAACATAGGTTAGTGTTTAGAGGGATTTGAACTACAGTGGGAATTTGCTGTCTTCTCTGTTCAATACAATTATTTCACAATGGGGTTGGAGAGCAAGCTCTGCTAAGTACAAAGGAAAAAGCAGAGATTTACTTGAGATGGATAGCATTTGTTTCAGATTTTACACATTGTCACAAGAGCTGTACTAAAATCTGTTATATGTCCAAAATTGTCTGAAAAACTAGACACAATACAGTGACAAAATATGAATGCTTGGATGGGAAGGAGGAATTCTGTATAAATAAGACAGTGCATAAATATCTATTTATTGTAGTATTTGCACATTTCATGGTCAGTTGAATTTTTACTGTTCACAGCCCATATCTTAGTAATTGTGGTAGGAGTGTAGCTTACATAGCATTTATGTGACTCCCTCCCAGACAGAGCAGCACAGTGCTGAAGGACAACCCCAGCCCCTCAATATTTCTGTGTACACAGAACTGAGGATGTGCATGAGCAGTTTTTGAATGGAGCCTTGTAGCTACAGTAATTTTCTTTTTAATGCATCTTCCATAGCTACAGTGAAATGGAGGAGAGGATGTTCAGCAAGAGGAATTGCTTTTACATTGGCCCTTCTCAGAAGCTGAATTTTTGTTGGCTGAAGAGCTATGCACCAGGGGCCACAGTTTCTTGGAAGGGTTGAGTGAAAAATTGAGGTGGAGCAAAGATTTTTAAACAGATCTTGTCACGCGATTTTTGCCGTGTTTTGCTTTGATGGGGGGTGGCTGATTCCCAGTTACAGAAGTTCTGGCCACCTGAATGTTGGAGATTGGGGTCAGCCTTCCACCTGTCCTGGTGAGGCTCGGTGCAGAGGAGGTGTTGGAGCCATGGCTGTAAACCAAGGTCAGGAAAACATCTTCCCAGCTGAACTCAGCTTCTCCGTGCTCAGATCTGCTGCCTGACCTGCCCATGCAAGTGCCCTTCAACTGATTGTGAAAACTCCAGCAATTTCAAAGGTATTACTTAGCAGAGGTCTCCTTAGGCACACTGGTTTGTTTTGACTGAGCCAGATTAGGGACTGGTGGCCCAGAGCTGCCCCCTGTTCACCAGGCACGTGCAGCTGACTGTGGGCAGTACAGCCTTCACCTGGACAGGTTTTCCAATTGATCCAGTTAAACCAGCATGAGAGCTGGGAGAGGCACATTCCCTGCACTTACAGTGAGGTTTCTGTTGGATAATTGTATCTGTTAACACTAGTATTAAGCTGTTTTAAAGCAAAACCACTATCAGGTAAGTCTGCTTTACATTCCCCTGCAAAGTTCACCTAACTTCACCACAGATGTACAACCTTACACAGAGCAGAGAAGATGGAGTTGTCTGCTCCCCGCATCAGCAGCAGTGTTCTCATCTCTCAAAAGCAGTTGCATGTATTGTACACATATTTTAAAACAGCAATTAGTACTTTCCTTCATAACATTTCCATTTGGAATTTTCCTTCTGTAAAAAAGTATGGCTGCATTTTTATACTCATCTCTTTATCTGAACCAAAGGCATTGTGAAGGAGACAGGACTTCTAGGTCATGAAGGGCTTCTGTGACCCAGTTCAGCATTCATTGGTACATAACAGAGTGTATGAGCAAGCACCCACAGTGTGTAGCAGTGCATATTTTAAGCTTGTGTCATATTCAATGGTAAATAGCCATTTTCCCAGTGATTTGTACTGGTTTTGCACTTCATTATCCATGCATACTTATACCCAAGTAGAGATTGCCAGGCAAGCAGTTTCTGAGATGAGAATAAAGTACAGTTTACTTTCTAGTCCTTTCTTATGCCAGTAAAGGTTGGATCCAAAATTGTGAGAGATCTGTGTGAATTTGCAGGAATTTTATATTGAAGTTATAGTCTTCTTGTAGACTATCATGTTGGGTTTTTGGGATGGGATATGGGATCAACCTTATATTAACTTCAAAAAAAGCTGTACAGGTTAATGTGTATGTATTCACAGTGTGTGCTGATATCTGACCAATTCATGCACTATTGAAGGCTGTTCTTGCCTGGTGCTGAAATGGTGCAGTTTCATCTCTCTCTGTCAGGTTCCCTGGTGCCCTTTGCACAGCCTCTCCAGGTGAGGTGAGAACAGGTATCCCACAGCATTCTTGTAAGGAGCAGGGAGGCCAGATGCAGGCACTCAGGACATCTCAGCACTGCTGCCAGCAAAGCCTGGCTTAGCCTGTGTGGCAGAGAGGGAGGAAGACCTGACAGACCAGTCCTGTTCCTTCATTAGGGAGCTCAATTTGCACAGCACAGAAGGAACTCAGGTGGTTACATGGCAATCACATGCTGGCCTGACCTCAGCCATCAACAGAGCATCACTGTGGTTATTAGCTAAGTATTTCCATAATGTGTGCCTCTTCAAGCTGTAATTAAAGCCAAGCCTGTCCCTAGCTAATTACAAGCTTGCTTAGAAGTATAGTTTATATAAAGCTTTTAAAACTTTGTATGGGGAAGATACACATCCACAGGCGTAATAAGAATGACGCCTTATTTTCAAAATGAAATTTATAGGCTTTGGTGTCTGTTTCTCCCTCCCTTTAGTTTTCTACAGGCTGTTTTTTGCATCCTTGTTCAAGGTTTTTGCCAGAAATACCGCCCAAGTTTCACCAACATCAAGCCAGTGATTTTTTAGGTTTCTTCAGAGTGCTTTTATTCTCACTGCAGAGAGAGTAAACCAGATGTTAAAATGCCTTTGAGCTTTGTGTTTGGAGAAGACTAATAAATAATACTTAGATCTCTCATAAAAAGAAGATAAGGAATCTTGAAAGTGGTGAAACTTTTTGTTGAACACATCACTACAAGGTCTCTAAATAATGATCCATCTGTGGAGAGTTGCTGTGTGTTGCTTAGGTGGTGCTGCACCTGTGCATCTTCAGCTCAGTGTCTCAGCAGTAAAGCAGTGCTGGCGGTGGAACCCCCTGAGACCCTGAAGCAACAGTGCAGGCAGGGCTTGGTGACAAGGCAGGTTGTGACTTTGACATGTGTAGGATGGGCTGGCATGGCCATGGGTTGACCAAAACATTTCCTGGTGGTTGTTGCAGCACCACGTCAGCCAAGGCCACCCTCTGTGGTGCTTCTGTGGCAAAGACACAGCCAGATGGTACTGACATGGTCACACTGCCCTTCCATTGGATTCTCTTTGGATTTTCTTACTCACTTGCTATCTTCCATTCCCCATTAGGTCATAGTGCAACCTCGGGGGGAGGAATGCACCACCACTTTCTCTCATGAGTGAATGGTATCTCAAAAGGAAAGGGAACATGGTGGAGCCTGCAGCACTTGTGCATTTGTCTTTGACACTTTTGGAACAAGGGGATGTTCACACAGCCTCCATCACCATGGCTGTTTGGGAAAAGAGGGGTGCCTGACCCAATGCATGGCCGAGGAGAGCGTGAGATAACTCCTGCAGCTGAAGAATTCCCGCTCCTCTTTTCTGTCTAGCCATTTTTGAATTTGGTATTCAGTTTGATTATTCAGGTCAGATCAGATTTAGGTCAGTTGTGATGGATTTTTTCCAAATCCAGTTCCCTAGATTCCTACTGTAAACGGTTACCAGATGACACGATGTGAAGCTGGAACAGACTCGAGCTGTGTGATGACCGAATAAAATCTCAGTGGGAACCACTTCCACGTTCCTGAGATCAGTTTCTCATGTAATAAATTCTGTATCCAAAATTGTATCAAATACTTTTCTGACAAGAGTGAGGTTTTTTTCCTAACGGACAAATCCCAGCAGAGCTATTTATAAGAAGCCTCTCTCTTGTGTTTACACTCACATGCCTGTTACTCAGACCTACACTGAAGAACAAATAAAGCTAAATTATTTTCTGTGTCCTTGCCTGTGCTTTTGGACTGACCCTGTTTGGTCTTATCTGACATCCTCCACTACATTTCTTTGCTGGTGTTCTGTTGGTAAGGGTTGCCGTAGCAAACCGCCGTTAAAGGCTTCTCCCTGAAGGAAGAATCTGGATTTATTTGGTGACACTTTTTCTCTGCCGACTGTTTCATTGCTTTGTTCCTCTCCTGGCTGGGAGGGATGGGGACAAGCAATGAGTGCCTTGCTCATACTCTATGCTAACACCTACAAAACCCACGTAGCAGGGAATAGATGTGATGTTGAACACCTGGGCAGTGTATAGGGGAGTCCTTTGGCTGGGGAGAGGAGGCCAGCCATTTCAAACACAAATCCAGACATGGGAAAAGCTACTTGAGTTTGTTTTTTTAAATATTAAATTTAGAGCTGTGTTCTTTCACTGTTCATTCCTAAAATGAAAGTAGACATTGCCCAGAAGTTCTTACTTAACCAACCTACAGCTTCTTCTGCCACAACATCTTTATTCATTTCCTGACATAGTAAAGGGAATCCTTGACTCCAGCCTTCCCTGAGTTGTGTCCTGGCTCATGCATTGCTGCATGTAAATCTCTTCTACATCAAGTCAGGCAGATGAGACCTGTGCTTTCCATTTTGAAAAGTTCTGGTGTGTACAGCTCACAGGGGAGGGTGGATTCTTCCACTTGTGTCTTTGTGGTGGCTGCAAAACCCACATTCAATCATCATTCTACCATTTGGCTGCCTGATTAGATGTTCTGTGCATACCTCAAAATATGTGATGTTTTACAGTGAGATTTGCTATTTAAATAAGAGGTTTGCCATAATTGGCTGTTATAAATTACAAGCAAGAAGGAATGATTTATTGCTTATAATTAGAAATGAGTTATGAAGGAGAATGTTGGTAATCATAAAATAAAGCTTGGAATACATTGATTTCCAGATGGCTGCCAGTGAAATTGCTCTTTAATGTATAATAGACCAGACACAATGAAAAAAAAAATCAGTCATCCATCTTTATTCCTTGATGGATTACTTGTATGAATCTATAGTTGCCGGAATTCCAAAATATTAGTTTTACCTGCATAATTGGATGAGAGGAACTGAATTTGCCTGGTGCTATAGGCTGCTAGAGGTGTGGAAGAAGTGAGTTACTCTTTTGTCTGGCATGATTTTTGTCCTTGTAATGTCAACAGGGAAGATCCAGCGATCGATCTGGCATCACCTTTGGGTATAACAACCTCAATGAATTGTTCCCAGAGACTGCAGGTTACTAAGGTGTTTTCTTTTTATCTTTTGCCTCATTTGAAGCTTTCATGAGGTTAAGATTGATCAAAACACTTGTCCAAAAGCAAATATCTGTAATCCTCCTTGCTTGAGTCTGGAAAAATATATTTGCACCAGAAACAGACGGCAGCGCTACTGCTGAGAATTTTTCAATAGCATAATCCTTCTGTTGAGATGATAATGTGTTCATCTAACTTTTAAAATTTCACTTCTTGTTACTATAGTTTCAAGTACCATTTAAAAATTATTTTTATTTGCCTTATCTGCTGATAATGGTTCTTTCTGCCATGGCAGTTGCATTTTGCACTGTTACCATTTGAAAGACGGCGCTACAGGATAGTTAAGACATATGGATTGTCACCACATGAGTCTCACGCCCATGTTTTAAAAGTGACACTGCCATTAGACTTGCTTAACTGAGACCATTATGATTACTCATTTACCTTCATTAAAATGCTTCATAGCTTCCTTATTTTAAGTAGCTTTTCTCAGCAAGGTGCAGATTTGCCTTGCTGCCATCATTTCATCTGGAAAAATTTCCATGGTGAAAGGAATAGCATATTTTCAACTAATACTTTCCTGACCTGTGGAGAGATGAGCTCATCAGTATCTTTATTGACAAACCCAGGAAGAAGGTGTGTCAACCAGAAATATTAGATCAGTCAGCCTGTCTTGTCCTGAAGCAATTGTAATTTCCCATGGTCTGCAGCAATTTCCTTTGGAAGCAGATATGTGCAGATATTGTTTGGGATCTGCTGCAGGAGCATAATTTCATTTGCTCCCAATGAGGTGGCCTTTTCATTTTTGCTATTGAAAATCTGTTGGTTTAGTCATGGGGAAGAACAGCAAGTTGCTATTTTCCAGCATCTAATTGAGGAAAAAGTGCTGCAGCTATGCAGAAAAAATATTGCCCATTCTGAGTCAGGTTATTGAAGACAGATGTCATAGCCCCTGCCCCTCTCTGAAATGCCTGAAATAGGTGTTTAACTCACGACACACTAGCAAAGTTCCTGCTTTTCAAAAGCCTTTTGATGAGTGATGTAGGTGCTTAGTTCCTCAGTGGTAAATCTATTCCTTAGTGAATTATAGAGATTTATACTTTTCTCCAGTTTCCTCCTGCGAGTGCTCAGTTCCAGGTGTTTGCTGGGAGAGGCTTCTCTCATTAGCACTGAAGATGTTCTCATGATGTTCTCAGGTGTGTTGTCTGGTGCTGCACTGATGAAAGCCAAGCTCCCCTGATCCAGTATGAAAGAGGACTGAGTGGAAATCAGAAGTGGGAACAATTCCTCATTTCACTTTAGTTTTTGTTATCAACTTCAGTTTGCTTTTTTACTGCTTGAAATGGTTCTTTCCATAGTGTTGCTTGCTTGGAAACAGGATGAAAGCACTGGCTTAGCTGTGTGCTGGTATCCAGGAGGGTTCAGACCCTGCCTGCTGCTCCATCAGTCACATCTGTACAGCTGGCAGCATTAAACCATCTCCAAAGGGACCCCTCTGTGTGGGAGCTGAGCTCACTGCAGTTTGGACATGCTCTTATTTGATGGCTTTCTGCCATCAGTTGGGGTCTCTGCAGCCCTGGCACGTGGGGGAGTGATTCAGGGAACCTCCTTGGGGCTTTCACAGTGACAGTGAGCCCAACAGGGTGAAGACCTTGGTCTTAAGAAACCCAAAACCACCTGGCTACCTCACATTCAGGCACACATGATTTCAAGGTGTGAGCATCCCATTGCTTTGTCATTCTGCAGATCATGGTGGTGTCTGTGGTTGTATCTGCACTTCTGAGGTGGTGCTGTGCACCCTGACCCCCAGCCCCTGTCTTGAGGGCATCATGCTGCTGTTCATGGTGTCATGGCCAGCCATGGCCTTGGCTGTGTGCCTCCACTTCCTCTCACGCAGAGGGAACACTCCTGTGAGCATCTGGCTCTCAGGCAGGAGCAGATGTAGAAGATGGTGGGATCCACAGCTGGGTGTGCAAACCCTGAAGTGCTCCACGGTCATGGTTGTCATTGCAGCCTTTGTTTTGCCCTCTGGAAAAAAAGCAGTCATGCAAGTTCAGGAGGGTCACCCCTTTGTCCTGACCCAATGGCAGGACAGTGGATCAGGATCTCCTGATGCTGTTGTGTTTCCAAGAAGAGCTTTAAATCCTTGCAGAGAGGTAATTCCCAGCTTTCCGGTAAGGATAACATTGACGGTAACTAATTAAAGGGCACTCTTAGCCTGTATAAACATTTATATTAATTTCCTTCTCACACAGATGTCTGGTAAACTGACCTCCTGAGGCAAAACCATCTGGCCTCAGGTGGGAGGAGGACCTTGGCCAGCGTGAGGAACCTGACCTGTCTCTTGTTGAGTCATTTCTCAATACTTTTTTCTGTCCCTGCACATGAAAGGCCTGGATATGGATATATAGGATTCATGGGCAGTTGTCTTGGATGACCTGCATAATTACACTTCAGGCTTGTGGCTGTGGGCTCTGTTCAATTTCTGCTTCCCATTGTGTATTCTGGGACCATCCATGTATAAAATTAGTATGGGCAGTAAGCAGCAATAAGATGTTCCCTACATGGGTGGATTAACTTAAAATTCAGTAAGAAACAGAGCTTTGGGTGAGTTTCCAAATTATTTGTAGGATTGCACTGAGGAGATTGGTATGGTATTGTCAAACTTTTTGGTGGATGAACAGTCTGATCTAAGTGAGGTGGGTTCATTACCTCTCACTGCTCTTTTTCTCTTTCATGTACTGTGCTGTGTAATCTTTTGTTATTAAATAATAAGCAAAGTAAAAACTGTTGTTTGTCACAGCCAGCTTGTTTTTCAGAGAGAAACACTTTGAAAGTTCAGTCTGTGTGATCTCCAGCCCTGTCAGGAGCTATTATATTGAATCTGTTTTTAAATTGTTAAGCTGGAGGACAAACCCAGACGTTATCGTGCTCATCTCAGCTGAGAGCGGAGCGGATTCGGCAGGGAGCAGCCTCTGATGCCTTGTACCATGCCATTAGTTTTTGTCACAAACATGTCAAGATAATCTGCTTCCAGTGCTATGTGTGTTGGCTGACATGAGCATTAGTAGATCTGCATAATTTTTGAAATAGTTTGAAGTGTGGATGTAACACACTTGGGGCTGTGTGAAATCTTTTTTATCCCCTTTTACGGATCATGTTGTTGTTCAGAAAGTTGCTTGTTCTGTTATTCCCTCCCACAAGGTACTGTGTTAATTTGCAAAGCTCATAAGGAAAATGCCCCAAACTAGAAGTCATTGTAAATAGTGAATGACAACTGACACATTTTGGGAGACCAGGTTCCCCGTTATTTCCCAGTCACAACATTACATTTTAAATGGATGCTGTTGCCGCTTCAGTATATATGGAATTGTAGCTTAATGTAGGATGTTATTTATGGAGCTTGTGAACCTCTAATTCAGTCTGGACTTTGATGGACAGGATCTTTCTTCTGTAGTGTATATGTGCATGTATGTCCCTTGGTAGCCTTTTACAGATGATGTTGAGTCATGCCCAGTGAAAGCTGGATAAGATACTTCAATTACTTATTTTTTCAAGGTGCTTTTTGATCATTAATACTCAGACCTGTCCCAGCCTCAAAAGCAGTCATGCTTTTCCATGAAGACACTTTTTTCCCACCCTCTGAGGTGCAGGCAGACAGCAGAAGGAGCCTGTATCTGTAGCCATGGCAGCCAGTAATTTATTGCTCCATATGGCTGGTGTGGCAGCAGCTGCTCTGGTTTAAGGAGGTCAGGACATTGGGGCATTTAAGAAACAAAACAGCACCACAACTATAAAACCTGATAAACAGTTTTGTACAGTAATAGTAAGGTTCTCTGTAGGCATAAGGAGAGCCAAGGGGTTTATGTATTTATAACTTCTATAGCTGTCATTTGAATCAAAGCCATTATTTCAGCAGGGAAATAAGTTTTTGTCTCTCTGTGATGGTTTTACCTATTTGCAATGTCATGGCTAGTGTTTTAGGAAGCAGATAGTAGGGAGGGACAGCAGGCTGGGCCATTCCACCCAGGTGATGAGTGACCCCCTTGGATCCAGCCTGCAGCAGGTGCTGACCATCCCTGGCAGCAGCAGGATCCACCCCACTGCTTTTGGATGCATTTTATACTATGCTGAGAGAGAAACTGTATTGCCCTAATCAGCTGGCAGTGCTGTATTTGTATTTAGGAAGTGAAGACGTGCACGTTGTGAGCAGCTCTCGTGGAACAGAAATACAGCTTTAATTTCAGTTTGGGTCTGAGTCCCTTGCTGCTGAGAAATGGTATGGAAGGGCTCTTGGATGTAGCGCTAAAGTTTTTGCAAATAGGCTTTTCATAAACGTGAATCTTTTTATTTTCATTAGGGGACCATTTTAATTAAAATGAAACTGGAATGTTTACTCTGCTTCCTGTAGCTGTGATTGTTTTCTTCACTGTGTGAGCACATGTATAATTTGCTTTAAAAGAAATGTCAGCAGTTTCTGATTACCTTGTGAGTCTTACTCAACAACTTGATTTTAATTGGGGGGAGGAAATATTTTCAGGGTACTCCAGGGAGGTCTGATGTTTTTGGGTAGCAGGAGGGAAAAGGTGCTATCTTTGGTACAATGTTAATTGCAATAATCATGACTACGGGTTTAAAATAAAATCCATTTCTTACCAGTGCTGGGTGTTTTTCAGTTATGTCAATGAAACACAACCTGTCTGGTAATTAGAAATCTTCAGCTATGCAACCTTTTGGCTTTGCTGCATGCATATGTTTATAAGCATCTAAACAGGGTGATTTTTTGGAAAACAGTGATTGAAAGTAGGTAGGTACTCTCAAATCTCAGGAATTAAGGAAGAATTTTTTTTTTTTATGAGGATGGTGAGGCACTGGCACAGGCCCAGAGAGGTGGTGGGTTCTCTATCCCTGGAAACATTCAGGGTCAGATTGGGCAGGGCTCTGAGCAACCTGGTGTGGTTGAAGGTATCCCTGCTACCTGCAGCAGGTTGGACTGGACAGCACTTAAAAGTGAAAACTCTACCATTGGGTTAGGTAATGGAAAGGGAAGGCTGAGCACATAGGGAGGAGTGTGTCCATGCCTGCAAATACATTCTCTCTGAGCCCAGAAGTCAACCAGGATTTGTAAGTAATAGATATTTATGTAGGTCAAGAGAATCTCCTTCTTGAAATTTTTTTGTAATTATATAATATGACAAGAAGTATCTGTGGCAGAATAATGTGTTCTGGATTCTTCAGCGGCACAGCTCCTGAAACATTCCTTTAGCTTCTTTTTGTTTTGATCTGCTGGGAGGAGGCACCTTCAATTACTTGAGTTGCAGAAATGCCTTTTGGGTCCTGCAAAGCATTTCAGAAATGACCAGTCTTTGAACCTTTTCAGAGCTTAGCCAGTATCTTGTATTTTAATATTGTTTCCACCGTCAGAGATAATGATCTGAGTCTCCCCTGCTCATTCTCTGGGGTTTTGTTTCCTCCTGCTGATTATTTGAAATAAATAACTAAGTAGGAAAACAACGAGTTTCTGTGTGTTAAGGAGGAATGACTAAGAGAAAAATGAGAGTAAAATACTGCTTATCATAAAAGACTGTATCTCTGGAGGCATAAATTGGTATTCATTAAGTTGTTTGCCTAGACTTCGTTAAAAGACGTGCTTGAGGAGCTGTCTGAGCAGTGTTTCTGTGGAAAGCAACTCATCCTCTTCGTGACTAGATACATCTAGATGAGCAGGAGAGACCAGAAAGTAACACTAAATGATGAGTTGAGAGCAGCCTTCTTGGCACTAAGGAAACAACAGACTATGAAATGTTTTTCAGAAGTAATAATATTTAACACTTAGCTGTAAAGTTATACTGATCCAGCTCTTCTTCCCAAATATGCAGGTCTCTTTCACGTCTGATGCAGTTTTAAAAAATATTCATGTTCACTTTCTGTCATTTCTCATTCAAGGTATTCAGGGTCCCTGTTTTTGTTTTTTGGGGTTTTTTTTTATTTCTGTAGCTGGAGGCTAAGATCTTGCCTGTGATGATTGTGGTATCCTGCATGCATAATCTTACTGGTATCCTCTATGTATCATCAGATACAGGGAAGCAGTTGCAGACCAGTGCTAGGTAATCAGAATGTGGCCCAGTCTTGCCATGTCTGCATTCTTCCAAAAATCAGTTTTCTTTTGATTTTTGTAAAATGTGACAAACACACTATTTCAAAGACCTTGGGGGGAAGCTGGGGCTGCAGTTTGAGATGAGTTTTTGCTACTGTGCTGGCATCTTTTATTATTCCCTTGATCTGGGACAGGCTCTTCCAATGAAATGTGTGACTTAATTATTGTGGCTCTTTGCGCTTTATCTTAAATCATTAAAAAAGTAATTGCACAACGTAACACTAGCAAAGTGCTTTCACTGTTTGGAGAATGAATACTCTGTGTCAAACTCTTGTGCAACTTTTCTGATGTTCAGCATTTTTTCTTTCTTTCTTTGCAGATTAAGACCCTTGATTTCAACCCAGTTTGCTAAGAAGGCTGCCACTGAAGAGGTATGAAAAGTCCAGCACTTGTCTTGGTGCAACAGGTTGAGTTTGGAAATTCCCACAAGCAATTTTCAGCCTGGCTCTGGTCATGTGGTAGATAAGGGTAAAAGAAATGAGTCTTGTCTGTCTGATCAGGCCAGGAGCTGGTTACTGTGAGCACTGCAAAGCTGAGATTGGACTTGCCCTTTCTTACCCATTAGGGATGTTAGCACAGCCTCATGATGCTTCATTGGGCAGCAAAAAAGAGAAAATGCCCTGCAAACATCTAAAAAGGTCCATGTCAAATAAATGGTCAGGAGGGGTAGGAGAGGGCAGAGCTCATGCCTGTTCCTGAGCACTTGGAGAGAAGAAGGACTTTGCAAAATGCACTTTTGAGCTGACCCCAGGGATGGGCTGGGCTTCTGTCGGAGAGCAGTGTGGAAAGAACTTGCCCTGTGCAGCCTGGCTTACTCTTTGCTTTGTTTGTTTAGTTTGAAAATGTAATAGTGCCACAGAAAAGTTCGTGCTGGTAACTGGCCACTGCCAAAAGCCCTCCTTGGGTGGCTTTGTGCACCTCCCAAAGGGATCATGGTTATTACCAGAGAGTGAAACAGGTAACAATGATAGCTGCTTTCTTTCACTATTGCTTTCACACTGTACAGAGTATTCACAGGTAGTTTTGTACATCAAACTGTCTACTGCATATCTAAAAATTCAGTATACCAAAGGTATTTGTCTCTCTTGTCCATGAATGTGTGACACTGACACGCTTCTGAAAGTGAAGCAGTTCCCATGGGTAGTTTAACACCTTTGACAATTGCCCATCCATACATAAAGCTCAGTGCAAAACTCCAGTCCAGGACGTCTGGAAGTGAATTCAGAAAGTTCTATTTTAAGGTATTGCTTGACTGCCTTATTTTTAAAATGACTAAAAGTCATTGATTTTCAGAAACAGTTTGATATCCTGCCTAGGGAAATACATTTTCACTTCTTATTCAATGCTCATTAGAAAACTCTGCACATTTTCAGAAGTACAGCAGTCTGGAAGTGGACATGATAATTAGAAGAAGGTCACATTTTAATTAGCATGGTGCAATTTTAAAAAATAATGACTCAATTGTAGCTCCTTTATATTCACCCACTTTTTCAGAGCAGATGGGTACTTTTAAACGTATAAATTCATGTATATTATGATGCTGATTTGTCTTAAATTGTTGTGTCTGTTTCTGCTTATACCAAGATGGACTCAGTATGATCACTCTAGGGGCAAAAGCAGTGGTAGGAAATATAAACTGGAGGGAAGTTCCTCTAAATAATATGATTAATTTGAGCATTAAAAAATCATGAAAACCTGTCTTTGACTGATCCGAATATCTAAATACTTGATTTTCTATTAAAATTAATGGGTGTCTTTTGCCCTATTAATGAGCTATTGGAGCAAACCCTGAGGTGACTTTGAAAAACTCAGGCAGATTCTTTGGGTTGACTGTCATGGTATATGACAAGTTCAGGAAGTGCTTTGATGTTTGAATAATTAGACTATCAACTTTCTGGTACAGGGATTTTCTCTTACGGTGTATCTCTGAAGTGCCTGGAGTTACAGGGATTTTGGGAGCTACTGCATCCCAGTGAATACACAAATAAATAAATAAATAAATAACTACTGCAGCATTTTCTCAGAACTTGCTGCCAATGGAGTTGGAGAACATGCAGCAGTACATACTTGTGTACTGTAAGTTAAAATTTAGAGCACTGTGTCACTTTTCTCATGGTATGGACCAGAGGAGTTGAGGTTTTTTGGTCTCCTTTGGACCATTCATTTTTAGGAGCACCTCACCATTGTCCTTCCAAGGAAGTGGTCCCAGTCTTTTCCATCTTTCTTACTAGGGAAGATGACTCAGTGCTGGTAGCAGCTGACTGGTGCTGTCAATACTCCCTTCTCAGAATTCTTCACATGACAACACAGCATTCATGGTTAATGTCTAAGGTTATTAAAATTCCTACTAACTGGCTGGTTTTGTGTGCCATGGGCTTTAGTGTACAAACCCCAACCAGTCCAAGTACAGAATGGGTGTGGAAAGTACCTGTTACAGAGCTGATGGAGGTAAAGCTCCTCTGATGTTTCTTCCCTGAATGAGAGAAGGAGGTAGAGCTCCAGACTGAGCACACCATGAAAATGAAATCAGAAAGACCAGAGCCTGGGCTGTGCTGGCACAGACTCTGTTGCTGCTTCCTGCTCTGTTCCCAGATCTCCCCTTAGTGAACCAAAGACAGTATTACCTACTCCAAATTCACCTCTATCCCCTCGTGGTGTTGCCCTTTCTCTCCCTCCATGCTGTCCTGCCTAACCTTGGAGCAGCTGGGGAGGAACATGTACAGAACAGGTCCCATCAATGATTGATTCCCAGTTCAGTGTTTGGAGATCATTATTCTGATGAATTCCATAGGTAATGTTACAGGTGCCAGTGTGCATTATCAACTGAGTGCTCTGCCATCACATTAAGAGCTGTCTACAGAGTGCTATTTGTTCCACAGCTCATTGCGCCGCCAAATAAATCCAACCACAGCTGTCAAAACTAATACATGTTGGGCTTTTTCTGATTTGAAGGGTACATTTTTGCTATCATTAAATTGTCAATAACATTTTTATTTTGCAATAGGCCTGATGTGAGTTGAGCACACTGTGGGAGAGGTTTTTAAGTTTTCCCACAGAGCTCTACTGAGGAGCCTTCACTCCCAAATTTCTCCTCCCCTTGTGGTTGCCAGAGAATCCTTATTCTGCTGTTACCATTACTGGACATTTCATTTGCCTGGTTCTGGACTAAGCAAAAACTGGGTGGTTTTGCCTGACTTCCATTCAGACTTTCACTAGAACAGCTGAACCTGTAGCACTGGGCATGAGCTTCTATCTCCTGTCCCTATTGTTTGGAAACTGCTTAAGTTCTGTGCAAATATTGGACAGAAGGAAGGGCTGCTCTACTGTTCTCTCTTCTTTTATGCAGGTTACCTTTCCAAATGCACAGGCTGAAGCCTCTGATGTAGAAAAACCAGCAGCTGTGCTTGTGGAGAGTGGCCCAGTAGCTTACAACCCTGATGAAGAGGTGGAAGAGGAGGAGGTAGAAGAAGATGAAGATCACTGCATGAGCGCCTTGCAGTTACTGGGAGGAAATGGTGAGCTGAGGTTGCCATCTCCTGCTGCTGTGGGCTTTGTTCTTGCAGGGCTGAGGACACTCAGGGTTCCCCTGCTGGTCCCTGTCCCAGAGCTCCTGCTGCCCTTTCAGCATTGCCCATTCCTGTGGGAAACCTGGAATCACCTTTGTCTGAAACCTGACCTTGGGGGCTCCTGAGAAAACTTTGCCTCTCGAGCTTTAGGCTAAGAGGGCTTCTCAAGAACAAACTGAAGTGAGAGGTGTTTTCCAGAATTAGGTTTATTAAGGTGGATCTGAAGAGTTAGGGGGCCAGTACCCCATCTATTAGCTGTGCCTGGAGCCCTCTGAGCTCCCCTCCCTGCTCCTCATGTCCAGCGTGTCCAGGAGCCCTGGGAATGTGTCTGTCCAGCTCCAAACAGAACAATCATCACTCTCTGTTTCTGGGGAAGGTGTTAGGAGGAAGCAGTTGTTCCCCAAGTGCAGGCATGGCCTTGGTGGTGCATGTATGGTACACAGATGTGTGCTAATTTCTTTGGGTTACCCACCAAAGCCAATGTTTAATTACATTTCTTTGCTGGCAGGAAAAGGCAGTCTCCTCTCCGCTGTGGTTTTTCCTAGCTGGACACATCCACATTCATCCTTTATTAAAAACTTCCCTTTAGAAGTTAAGCTTTGAAAATACACAAAATTATTTTTGAAACAAGAGCTGCTAATTATGGGTTGTGAAGACTCAAGATGGGAATAAGTTTCCTGCTGAAATGTTATTTACTGCAAAAATCTTTCTATCACTATTCATTTAGCTTTTGTGGACAATATGTATACATTTCACAAAAGTGTCTGTTGCTTTTAAATGGATTCCTCTGCTGGAAAATAATTGCTGAACCGTAGGGAAAACAGTTTGTTGCCTGCATTTATTATTAGAATAATGTTCCCAAGAAAAGGCACCCATGTGGGGGAGGGTGGGTCTATGTTTATTAATAAACCCCCCACAAAAATAGAATAAAGGTCACTGAGTTTTTTCGTTGTAAATGATACTAATTTTGAATCATTCTGAGAACATTCCACTACTCCCTGTCTGGCCTGCACAAAGCTGAAAAAATCAGAGTTAAAAAACAAAACTAAAAATGAAAATGAAGAGGAAAGGAGTATTCCCAGAATTCGAATGCAGGTGTGCAGAGTTGCTCAACACAACAAATAACTCTTTCCTAGCTGCTTTCTCCATGGATTTTAGACCTGTCTGCCTGGAATAACTACATGAATTACAGATGGTGAACTTCACCCATTCTACACAAATCATTATGGATTACACTTAATTCTACTTCTGAACATTTGCTTGTCTCTTTGGGTGAGATGTTGCCCTGTATTGGATTTAGAATATAAAGTTTAACTTTTCTCAGTGCTCATATGTAATAATTTTCCATAGGTTCATCTACACAACAGAAGATATCTGTATCTGTGCATTCAAAAGAACACAGAGAAAAATTGGTGCATTAGAAACATACAGACTTGCCTTCTGACACACAGCACAGTTTTTGCACTCAGCATTGTTTAAGAAAACAAGACTAGATTTTAAAATCTGGGCAAAAATTTTTAGTGTAGAAGTAAAAAGATAAGGGAGATCTGAGTCAGATGCATTGGTCAGGATTTGTTCCATGACTCTTTTGATGTTGATGGGAACTCTGAGCTATCTCTGAACCCTTGCAATTTCAGCTCATAAATCCATGAATAATATAAACAAACCAGCTTTTTCCTTGGTGTCTATGTCTAGTGAAAAACGTGCCTACTTGTAAATGTAATGCTGCTGCTTATCAGCCACTGTGTGCCAAGTCACTTGTGACAGTCAGGCTTCATCACCTTAGCCTCTAAATTAAACCAAGTATTTAATATATACATGTGCCAAGTATTCCTAAATGAGGGTCTAGTGACAAGTGAGAAGAGATATTTACACATACATGCTTAAAAATAATTTTATTTCATTGAAATACATGCAAGAACTTACTTAGGCCTAAGAAAACAGATGATTTTTTTAAATGCTTGCCTAAGGCAAAATTTACCATGTAGTTACACAGCAAGAAAACAACCTTAAAGAAGCAATATTTCTATTGTGTCTTCCATCTACCCCAAAATATTTGCATTTTTATGTGCCCTTTTCTTTGTGTGTTTCAGATTATGGCTGTGATATGGATGAAGATGATGGCTATTAGCTCCATTTACTTCCAGGAGACATGGACTGTGTCTTGTTCTCAGCAAATCTCGAGTCTTCAAACTGTATGAATAGTGAAAGAAGCTGTCTATGGTCAGCAAATGTAATCAAACAATCCTTACATTTGTAAAGTGAATTCGAGGTTGGCATTGGGTCTGGTCAGTTTGCATTGACCCATGACCCAGCAATAACCAGTTTGGATTCCTACTTGAATTTATTTTTATTTTGGTGGATCACGGTTGGAGAATTAAATTAATGAGAGTAATGTTTCCATAGAACAAAAGAAGAGACAAAACTGACTTGTGCATGAAGCCTGTGTGGCTGAAAACAGCACATCTCTTATTTATGTGACTGCTTTTAGGCATACTGCTGAAAGGGAGCAGATTGAAGGACAGGGCCTGTTGATGATTGGAGTGCAGCAACATTAGTTGTCTCATCATGCTACAGCTGACAAAAAGAAATGTTTCCAACCTGGACTGTGAATGCGACCATGTTACAGTATACAAGCTCCCTTACCCAACCCTATCAAAAGTTAATGACAAGTTATATATTTGCAGAGCAGTACTGGTTTTCTGAAACAGAGTAAATACTTCTTTATATTAATCAATTCATAGATTTCTTAAAATATCTGACAGTAGAAGGCAATGTGGGCAGAGAAGAATTGTCTTCCACTGTGAGCTCAGTGCGCTTTTTTTGGGAGGAGGGAGATGACCTGGGTTGGTAGGAAGTGTAGGGAGCAAGGAGGCAAAGCTGCTGTGCTCATGAGCTGTTGCTGGGCATCCTTAGGGACAGCCAGGTTCTCTTTAGGCTGGAGAGTCACTCTGGCCATCTCTGTGGAGCTGCTCTAAGTTAGAGAGGAGGTCTGCTCCCAAGAGCTGCTGGTCTCTAAAACCAGTTGAAAGAAAGAGAAAGCTGAGCTTTTTAATAAATAAGCTAGCATCTGCTTTGACTGAATTTAATTTAATGTAATTTGCTTAACATTCTCTGGGTAAATTAAAGGTCACCATGCAGCAGTCTGACTTTCATGGCTCAAATCCCACCCTTGAACAGTCGTTGCTATGTAAATAAAGCTGGAGCTGCAGCCCTGTGTGCCCCGAAATGTCAGCAGGCAGGTCTTCTCTTACAGATAGATGAGTTCTGGCAGTGCCATGAGAGCAGGGGTCAGGAGTGGAGCCCCTGTGGGCAGATCCCAGCCTGGTGCCTCTGCCCTGCCTTCCCCTGGCACTGCTGGGCCCGAGGTCTGGGCTCCGTGGGAAATGCGCTGTGCTCTGGATCACACTCTGCATGTCTGCAGCTGATGTTTCCATCTCACTCCCTTATCTGCTGACAATCATGAAAACTGTAGTGCTGCAAGCTTGTCTTAACACCAGGGAAAGATGGATATTTATCTTATCAGCATGGTTTCTGTTCAGCTGTGTCTCCTGGCTGGGTCTTCCTTCCTACCTGTTTTGAGGAGCTCTCGTTCCTAAAGCACCATCCATCCTCCTGCTACAGAGAATGGGTTGTGGCAGGAAGAGAAGCTGCTTCAGGATGCTCTGCCAGGCAGGGTGATGATGGTGCTCACATCTGAGGTCATCACCAAAGAGGGGAAGGACCACAGGACCTTCCATACTTCCACTCTTCTGTGTCCCTCTTGGTAGCTTGCATAAGATGCATCATTCAAGTCGAGCAAGAGTGAGTGCTGTTTTTAGGAGCAGACTTGCTACTATTTGGCTGGTAAATATGGTTTGGTGGGTTGTATCTGTGAGGAATTTTTGAGCCTTATATAGGAGAATTTCTGTATTGACTTCTTGGAAGCAGAACTTGGTGACAAAATTGGTGTGGTGAGGCTATTGGAAAGAATAGCTCATCCAAACCAGATTCCAGTTACTTAGTTTGCAGTACTTAAGTGGAAAGAAGAGATTCCTTATAAATCTTAGGAGAAAAGCTGGCATTTTCAACAAAATGCTATAGATTTTTTCTGATACTTTATAAATACTGCACAGAAACTGATACTGAGGAGATAAACCTTTCTACCTCTCTTTTATCTACACCATAAAATAAAAGAATGCTATAAGTAGACAGTTTTTTAAAAAGTGGTTTGTTTTATCAAAGTTTCTGCTCTGCAAGACTTTGAAACCGTTGAGTTTGATTGTTTGGGTTTGAATTAATCTTCCATAGCACTGCTACAAATATACTCTCAGTATATTCTCAAGGCTTGGGTTTTATTCCAAGGTACACAGTATTCTCTATGCAGGAAATAAACATGCATAAATAAACATGTGTATGACTCATGTAGGTCGAGTGCTTTTCTCAGATGCAAGATGTTGGCTCTTAAAGAAACCGCTAAGATGAATATTGCTGAGATTAATATTGCTAAGATGAACATTGCTGAGGGTCTTCAGTCTCCTGGTTGGTTCCCCCAGAGGATACCAAACCTGCTGCCAGGGTAGTGATGTTGTGTGTGGGAGCTGAGAGCCCACCCAAATAACTGCAGCTAGGAAATTTGAATTTCAGTAGTACATTGTGTTGCTGAGAACATTGTTTTGTGCACTGCAAGCAGAGGGTTGCAATTTTTGAATGCTCTCGTGATTTGATTAGGAAAGGCCATCAGGCAATCTGCTGGAAGAGCAAGAAAAAAAAAAGACCTACAATTCCATAGCATCTCAGTATTGCTGGTGAAGTTAATGGCATGATTTCTGTACAGGATTCCTAAAGAAAGGCTATTGGATAGGCAGACTTCACTCTGAGCTTCTTAAGCTATAGTGGTTATGTACATTTTTAATTTATTGGTGACTTACCGGGATTTTTATAATGTCATTCCTTCTTCATTTAACTAAGCTCAGGAAATGTAAACAGATTTGAACATGCTAGTTTCTGGTTTTATAGCTAGTCATTAAAATGTAAAAGGATTAACACTGCATTAACTCTGTTTACTGCTGTTGATGTATCTGGACAATTTTGTTGTGTATAAGTAAGCCCGAATTCACTTGGAGTAATTTGGATCCTGCTTTTCTGAGCATTCTGATTATGATGTAAAGAGCTTATAAGGCTTCAACATTTGTTGTTCTTAGATCATCTTCATTGAAGCCACACAAGCTGTGTATCATTGGGTTTGTTGCAGAAAGCTCATCTCTTGCTGCAAGTCACTTTGCTTGACAGGCAAAACCCTCCAGCTGTTGCATCCAGCTTGTCTGCCATGCAGCCTTTTCACACTCTGGTATTGTGGGAGTAAAAAACGAAATAAGGAAAATAATGGGCTTCTTCACTGTGCTGAGTGCATTTTCAGTGTCTTAATCATCTATGACATTTCTTTAAAATCAGTGTGTTCAGTACAGCAACTTTTAAATGGTGTCAGACAGCCTTGTCTTGAGGGTTAAACATGTTCGTCGAAAAAGTCCCTGCCATCCTGATGACTCTGGATTGCATTGAAACCCCAGTTGCAGATGTGTACAGTTACAGTTTGCCTAATAAATGTTCTGTTTCTTATTTTTGTGTTGAATCCTTGTATTTGGTTCAGTTAGTGCCAAGGAAATGAAACCTTTTTGATGTAAGCATACATACTCTCCTTCCACAGCCACGAGTCATGTTAACCTTTTTTACTGTAATATATTTGCTGTAAATAAAAAATAAAACCTTTACATAGCCCATCTGTTACTATGATGCTCTCCTGATAATTTCTGATTTTTGATTCAGCGTGATTGGTTGGTCATGGCCAAAATTTGTCATTCAGAGCTTTCTTTTGCCTCTAAAAGGGAAGACACAGCTAATCAGGCAAGTGTTTTTTACAAGATACCATTCCACTGATAGATGTAGATATTTTCTGCAAAGTGCACAACATTAATGAGGCTTTTCCACTAAGCTGTATAATTAACTGACTGTGGGAACAATATATGGTGTGTGTATTTAGTGGAACTGTTCCAGTGCTTGTTTCTGAAAGTTGTATCTTGATAAATAAGGTGTGTGCTGAGTTAAAAATCATGTTATTTTATCAACATCTGGCTGCCACAGTTTGGAGACAAAAATCCACATCTGCCCTTTGTACAGATGGGTGTTTGCTGTTTTTAGCTTTTGCTGGAAAAAGAGGTACTACTGGATCCTCAGGAGTGTCTCCTGAAAAGTTTTAGCCTATAAAAGGATGATTAACAGTAGATTTGATAAGGCAGTATGTGTCATTCCAGCATTTCACTGTGTTCCCATAGTGTGATCAAGGCACACTTCTGCTCTCATTGACATTGGGATGTTTTTATCTGAATTTCTCTTCAACTGTTCCAGCCATTTCCACTGGGAGTTGGGAACTTCTCCAGCAATGTCCATCCAGATGCCCTCTCCCTGGTAACATCTGAGCTGTTAAAAAGTACTGACCTCCTTGGCCTCATATTTTTCTGTTCTTCCGAAGCTGTACAGCTCTTGGCTTTGTCCTCTAATGTTTCTCTTCTGTGACACACCAGGCTTTCATAACGGTAAAAACCATTCTGTCCCCACAGCTGCATTCATCAAATATGCCTCCTTTAATGGTCTCAGAAGTTAAATAATTCTAATAAAGCTGAAATCTTACAAGGCTTTATATTACCTTCATTTGTCACCAGTAGGTCATAGCACATTTGTTCTTAGGTTCTGTTTTGTAATGCAGAAGAGGCTGTTACAGTTTTCTACTCCTGTCTTGTCTGTGAGAAGAGTTACAGCACATTATTGAGATTGTTGGGTTTTTTTGCCCACCCTGGTACCTGGCAGTGATCTTGGTGGGTGGTGGTTGTTTAACAAAAGGGGTTAAGTACATGAGAAAGGAGGCTCAGGGAGAATTCAGGACTTAGGACATAACAAATTTACTTGGTGAGTTGCTTTGTTGTAATTATTTTTTTTTCTTACAGGACCTGTTATGCATTCTCATGGAAATTAGGGAGGCACATACAGTTCATAAAAATGCAAAATGAAATTCCCTTCTTGCCATGGGACTCTGGGAGCACAGGATTTAACAACTTGTAGCCTGAACTGTACATTTGTTACTGTGTGGGAGGGCAGTAAGTGGCACAGGACTGGGCACAGGAATGGCAATCACTGTGTTATCCATTTCTATTGCCAGATTGCAGCAAGAATGCTTTTTCACTGCTCTTAGTGCTCATAGTGAAGTTTCTCAATTCTTTAAAAGCAGAAAAATACAGCAAATTAAAGGAATTTTAGCAAAGCAATGAAAAGAAACAGCACCAACACTCTGATTCCAGGTAATTTTTCTCCAGTGCTCTTCTGTGGGAAAAGTAAAAGGAATTTGTACACAGCAACAAAGGTGAGGCAGTGTTGTTCATTTTCCACACTAGAGTTCAGACTCTTCTGTTTCATGGTATATCCTAAATGATATTCATGATTTATGGCCTGGGCAGTCCACTGGAGGGTACTGAAAGAGGCAGGACACCAAGCCAGATGAGGAAGGAGAGATGGTGTGGTATCACTGTTTCTTGAGTGGAAAAAAAAAAGAAAGAGATAAATTATTTAGAGGGAGTTTAAGGGTTGTAGTTTGATGTTAAGGAGAAAAGCTGCATTGAAACCAGAAAGATGAGGAAATATTCTCTGTAATGATGTGCACTGGGCTGTGCAATAGGCAGTGAGCATCAGGCAGGAAGAGCTTTGCTGGTTTACTCACTCAAGGATCTGTGCTGTTACCAACAGTCTCTAGAGGTGGTAGGAGTAGTGAAGGAAGGGATAGGAGTGCTCTGGGCTAAAACCAAAGTACTGTGGGCAAAACCATCCCTGGAATAAAACCAGACATTGTGCTAAGTCCAAAGCCCCTTCTTACTCTAAGAGTAAGACTGTAATTAGTCAAGCCTTGCCTAATTAAGCAGTAAAGGGGAATTATCTATTCTGCTGCTTTTAATATAAATGAGGATGGCTGAGGTTGTCAGAACTTTCTAGGTGGTCACAGACTTACTCTGACGTGGATGTGTTTAATTGAATAATGGTTTTTTAGCACAGCATCCTGGCTGGGAAACAGATTAATCTTTGTATCAGCTGTGATTGCTGCCCATGCTCTGGGAGCTCAGCAGAGGAGTCCAGCACACACCAGCACCATTCAGGTAAGATTCATGGGTTGGCATGACATAAAATACAGCTAAAGCAAATATTTTCAAAACTGCTCACTGCTTTCAAGCAAAGTCTTATGCAAGGCCACTGAGAAACTGTTAGTTACTGCTGCATGCTGCATTAAATCAGTGGGCCCTACCATAAGCTCTGAGGTCTCCAACAGCAAATCAGCACGGTGTGAATCACTGTGTTTTCTTTCTGGACCATCAGGCACCACGAGGAAATGTCTGAGTGTATTTTCTGCCTGTGGTAAGATGAAGGATCTTTCATCTTTTTCATCTTCCCAGTATAATTTATGTTGGTTCAGAGTTGCTGGCTGCACTGCATTAATGAAATGCCATCTGAAACCCTTTTGGCCAGTGCTCTTGGCAAAGGTGCAGGTGTGGACTTTCTGATCTCCCCTGGCCTCTTGGTGGGCAGAAGGTCTGTGTCAGCAGGGGTGGTGCCAGCCCTGTAAAGCTGCCCAGCACAGACCCCAGGTATTGTCACTGCCTGTGGATGTAGCACAGACTGAAGGGGGCTACACCAAAGGTGAGATGTGACACTGCATCAGTTAGAAGATGAATTTTATGGGAGTGGGGAGAAGCCATTGCACTAATCACTGTGCAGAGAGGTAATTCAGGGGTCCCAAGGGCTGTGTTCAGCCCATTGATCAGTCCCATCTGTTAATCTACCACAGCAGGTATGAAGCTCAGAAGGAGATAAGCAATTAAGGCCATCTGTGACACCTCAAGTGAAGATCAGCAGTAGGCAGGATGAAGACACAGCCATTACAGGACTTAGCAGAGCTTTGGAAGGCAAGCTGTAGCTCTGCTGGTGTAATTTCAAGCCTACTTTCACAGCCAGGCTTAGCTTTCATTAAATTCTTGATTATATCTTAGGTTGATAGGGCCATAGGATGGCTTGCTATCCAAGAAAGGGCTTTGGGGTGGGATGTATGTGTTTTTTTAAGTTACTCCCTCTATTGCCATATTTTGCAAGGACCATGCTTAGGATTGCAGCTTTACTTCTGAGCAGAGTCCTCAGGGCTCAGCAGGAGTAAGCAATCACTACTGAGGAGCAGAGCTGTTAAATAAGACAAAAGGCAGGGGAAAGCAGCACAAAAAGAGAATTCTGGTGAAACATGGAGTGTGAAAGTATCAGTTGGTCCAGGTATCAGAGTCAGGGATGTCCCACATCAGAGATGAAGAAGCGAGCAGGGAGTGGAGCAGACCTGGTCTGGTGAGCTGTGACTTGAAATTCCTCCTCATTTCAGCTCTTTGGTGGGCTCTCTGTTCCCTAGTCCTGCTGAGGGGGGTGGTGGAACCATCTCAGATGGCTCCCCAGGACTTCTCACTCCTTACCATTAACTGCTCACAGGGCCATGAACCCAACAGATCACAGCCAGACCCTGCCCCGCTCTGCAGCTCCACAGGATAAGGAATGGGATTAATGACAACAGCTCCTTTTCCTGGAAAGCAGTGCTGTCCCTTGGGGTTTTGCCCATGCCTTTGCTCTGAGTCTGGCTGATCTCTGTCCTTGATCCCACCAAGATTTCCCATCTCTTGTTCAATTTCTGAGTAGCTCAAGGAAGTGAACGTGAGGGCTGAGGGAATCTAGAAACCCCAAGGGATTTTGGAAAGTGCACAGAAACCCTTAGCATAAATGTTGTCTGCCTGTCACTGGTATTTGTGGAAGAGAAGGATGCTGAGAAATAGTTCCATGCTGCTTTCAGTTGCTGTGTATTAGGCAAATACCATGAGAATAGGAATTGCATTATTTGTACAAGGAATATTCAAGGGGCTGAAGTGTTCAGACACTTTAATTAGCCATGGGAGTGAACATCATCAGCTTTCTGTGGAAGAACAGCAGATTGTTGCCATTGTCTTTCTAAATACCTGTCCTGTTTTCCCTTTTGTATATTTCATTATAAAATAAAATATTAAAGCTTTAAAAACTCTTCATTAGCTAGCAGATGGCATTGCAAGTAATTTTTATGTGATGAAGAAAACTTTAATGGCAGACATTTAAAGTTGTGTTTAGACAGACTGTTGCCATTGGAAAAATCTAGTGAATGTTTTCTCTATGTTTTTGGCTAAACTGGTGCCAGATTTTGTACTGGGAAATAGAAGGGGATGATTTACATCAACCAGTTCCCTCCCAAGAGTGGTTCTACATCAGTGTAACACTGTTGAGTTCCACAGTCATGCGTTGATTTACAGAGGTGCAAGGGGGGAGGAAAATATCATTAACTTGATGCAGTTCAGGAAAATAGTACATTTCTTGTATATTCACCTCATTCCCTTGCTGGAGTTAAGACATTTTTTGGGAAGCTTAGAGGCAGCTTCCTGATAGGCAGTACAACAGTGTGCCAACTTCTGGACGTCTCTGGATGTCAGCATCAGCAGCACGTGGGGATAACAGAAATGGAGAGCAGAGACCCTGTCCATGCAGGAAAGCCCTGTGAAAACCTGACCTCCTTATCCCACCCTTGCTACATTTCCTGAGGTGTAAGACGCTTGTGTTGAAAGCAGGTAGGAACATGGTTGACAAAAAACCCTTTCAAGGCCTTGATGGTTTTTCCAGTTCTGTATTTCTCTCTTGAGCAGCCAGTGCCATGCTCTTAGGAGGTGTGAGCTGCCTTACAGGAATATGTTCACATCCACAATACCCAGTCTGTGATAAGAGGGGTTTATATCCCTTCAGATATGTGAATTCTTGTTTGTGGTGGTTTGTTTTTTGGTTTTTTTGTCCTCCAAGGGTTAGTTTTGGCCATGCAGGGTCTCACCTCATGGGAGCAGGGAGAGGGGAGCGTGCTGATTCATTTGCACAGCCAGAGAATCAACTGTCCATGCACATATTAAGAGATGAATCATGCTTCACAAAAGCAATAAAAAATGCCTCCTAAATGAGTAATTGCCTGGCTACCTCCTTAGGCTGTCCAGCCCTTTGTTCCTCCCCTGGCCAAGCTTCAGTGTCAGCTTTTTGCACTGCTGGGGACCTTTGTCCTTCAGGTTTTTCTACATCTGGCTGATCCGATCTCAAAAGCTTTTGTTTTCAGATTTGGAAGAGCCTCACAGCTAAGCACAGGTCCTCAAGGAAAGCCTTTCCCTTTTTCTCAGATAGTGTTTAGGATAAACCACACAGCAGCAAGAAATGACATCTCTAATGTGTGTGGGAGCTCTAGTGACAGGCTTGTTAGAAATGCCCTGACCAATGCACAGAAGGGAAAACAGGACAGTTTGCTGGAATATTAACACTCAGCAGAGGAGAATTTCTCTACTTATGAACCCTGAGGAAAATAACAGTTGCTCTGAAATGCCCTGTGAGCTTCAAAGGCTTGACATGAAGTTTTCTTCCTCAAAAAGCAGTGTTTCCCTGCCCAGGAGGAGCTTGGGAAGCAGAGATGAGGGTAAGCTGCCCTTCAGGATCCCAGTAGTGAAGGGATGTGCCAAGGGAAGCACCTGCTTTGTGATTTAATACCAAACAGGACCATCCTCTGTCGTTTTGTCACCTTCCCTGCAGTCATCCCCATTAGCTCCTGGGCAGCTCTTTGGTAGCACAAACCCTTGTCATGTTCTGCTGCTTTCTCTGTCCCACAGTGGGTATTTCTGTGGAGCCCTGTCCTGAAAGAAGGGAAATTACCAAGAGAAACACAATCCCTCCCTTTGCTTCTTTGCCCAAGAAGCATCTCTGCCCCTGCAGCAGGTGCCCTGCATGATGAACACACAGCCTTTGAAGGGGCTGATGAGCAGCAAATTGCCACCCACAGCGCTGTGATTCCTGCAGAATTCCAGCCAGCCCACTCCTGACAGCTCAGCCAGGCTTGGCACTGCAGAGGTTGCAGTTTCTAACTCTCAAATTGCAGTGCTGGCTTGTGTGGGGGACAAAGGGGCAAGAAGGATTTCAGCATTTGGGAAGGTTTCCATGCAAGGATGTTCTGGGAAGAAGCAAACCTGTGTCCCTGTGGTCACACAAAAACATCCAGGGACTCACTTTCTTGCTCTGTTTTGACTGTGCACCACTGATGTGGCTTATTTATCTCATTGGTTCCAAATTCACCCTTGTGTGCTCTCAGCTGTGGCAGTGCCAGCCACACCCACAGATACACATTTGGCATTCTGCTCTCTAGGAACATTTTAAAGCCATCATCTTCGCCTGGTGACTCCCTGGACTGCCTGTTGCTCTCCACTGAGTATAAAGGAACTGCTGGTGAGTTGTTGGGACAGAGTGACAATCTTGTAGGCACCAGGAATGAGGTGAGGAAATCCCATTCCTACCTGTCACACCTTTCCTTTATAGTCCTAATTGTTTGAGGAAAGGAAAGGCTGGAGTGTCTCCCTTCTGCTATTAACCAACCACTGTGTGCCACAAAACAAAACAAAAGAGCTTTGAATGTATAGCCAGGCTGACTAGTCATCGTGAAATGTTGCACCATAAATAGCTCAGATTAATAATTTGTTTATTTTCCCCTTTGCAATAGGCAGGGGGAGCATTTGTGAGGCTGCAAAGCAATGCTCATTGCAGCTAAATTTGGCTTTTAGAACATGCTCATGCGACAGGCATCACAAAAACTTTTGTGAGGAATGAAGACAATGTGAAATGTCTGAAGCACATGCAGAATAAATTGCAGCTGGCCTGTTTGCCCTGCACATTTATTGATGCTGCTGCTCACTTCTTTCCCTGGCAGTTCCCACACTTTATTACTAAAGTTGTGTCACATCCTGGTGCCTGTGCCTGTTTCATGTGGGCTCCATCACTAAATCTGAAGCCCATGTGTGCCAAGTTAAGCCACATCCTGGATGCTGTGGGTCTCCTGCTGTCCCTTGGCTCACTGCTGTGGTGCCTGTGTCCATGTGCTGCGGCTTGGACTCATCTGGAGCCGTCCAGGGAGATTCCCAGGATGCTCTGATCCCTCCAGAAGCCTCTGCTCCATCTGCCTCTGGAACTCTTCTGTAGATGATGCTTCACCTGAAAGATCTCATTGTTTTCAGGCACACCAGTGTGATGGGGAAGGGAAAGGAGTCAGTGCCCTTCCCTGGGGCAGGGGGTCACTAAAGGGCAGGGCAGGTACATGAGGCTCCAGGAAACATGTGCATCCCATGGAGAACAAGCTGTCCTCATTTCAGCTGAGTAAAACAACAGGATTATCTCCTGGCAGCAGGAATGGACTAAGTTTCTGAGGAAAAGAAAGTTTTCAGGTCCCCTGGAAGGACTCAAAGCTGTGCTCTGGGCACATGTGGAGGGTTCTCCTTTTCACAGTGAGGTGTGTCATGGGGTCAGCTGGCAGGGGTGGCCTAAGGCACAGGGTAACTGTGTGACTGGGAATGGGGGAGATGGCTCCCATGGCAAGCTAGGGCTGCCAGATGCCAATATTTTATTATTTAATTGCTCCCTGGATTTTACAAACCCTTGTGATGTGTTGAGTAAGTGCTGTTACTGACATTTTGCTTCACCTGGCTTGTGTGAGCCAAGCATGGTTGAAGGCACCTGTGTAACCCCACAGCTGATCTCTCCCTGGAGCTGGGCACACCTGTGAGCAGGACTGGGACACAAATCCCAGTGCAACACCTTCCCAGGGTAAAGGGGAATCCCTGAGGGCTGTGGCAGAGCACTGACTGCAGGTTGTGAGAGGCCATCAGCCAAGTCAAGGAAAACAAAAGAAGTTCATTTCCTCCCCCAAGAGCTCTCTGGAAGAGCTGTGCCTGTGGTGGTGAGGATGAGTTGCCTGCCACGTTTGTGCCAATGGAGAGCAGAGGGAGGGGAGAGCTGCCCTGGAGCGTGGCAGGAGCAGAGGGAGGTGAGAGCTGCCCTGGAGCGTGGCAGGCAGGGGCACCTGCAGAGCCCTGGCTCTGGTTGGGTGGGCAACATCCAAGGTAACCAAAGGCAGGTGGGGAGACACATCCCAGGCCTGTGTATCACATGGAAACTCTCATCATCCTGTGCTTTGTTTTCACATGGCTGTTGGGGTTAGAGACTTTTCCCTGCTCAGTTATATGGGGAAAACTCAGTTCACTCGGGAAGGACAGTTGGTCCCATCCAGGTTCTATGGCATGTTAATATTTCTTTTCAATTTCATGTATGCATTTGTTTATGAAGTGAACACATTAGAGCCTTGTCAAGGCTGTCATCCAGGTCTCCCTTAACAAGCAGCCCCAAACTTTGCCCCTGCAGCCAATGACCCTCATTCCAATATCCCCTCTCCTCCCCACACTCCTTTGCTCCCTCTGGCTATTTCCAATACAGCATGCAGCACGTCTGGATTGACCCTGGGTGTCCTCACTGATGCTGCAGCACTGGAGCCATGGATGTGCTGCTGTGGGAGGAGAGTCCTGGTTTTCCAGTGCACTCCTGTCCCGAGAGAGTTGGGCCAGAGAGATGCAGAAGTCCCAGGATATTTCCTGCTGCTGGAGTATTTATTCTCTTTTGTGCAGAAATACAGCTGCTGTGTTTGCTGCCCCCAGCTAAAGCTGTTTGGATAGATACAGACTGCATTTCTAAATGGGCACTTTTTATCCACTTTTTAGCACTAAACTCAGGCCCAGGGCGAAGCTGCTGTAGAAATTCCCATGGGAATTAGTGCAGAGTCAGAATGGGAAAGTCTTAAAGCTCCTTGCAGTGTTTTCTAGAGCAGCACTGGAAGGGGATGGTATGTCAGCCTTAAACTGAGATTTCCTGTAATTTGTCGGTTTTCACAATTACACAATTATTAAAACGAGAATTTTCTCAATTTTTTTCCTTTGCATTTGCTGGATGCCATGAATCAGAAAGTGGCTGGAACAGTTATCTTGCTCCAATGTAATTTGATTCTCTTCCCCCAACCCCCTTAGTATTTAATGAGAAACCTTTGTATTTTCATGCTTTAATACAATCTGGCACATAATTACAAATGACTCATAGATAATCTTGGTCATGGAGCTCTCTGAAATTAGATGATAATTTAGCCTGGAATTTCTGTAGAAAGAATGAAAGAAAAGACAATTATAATTATTCTAATCAAGATATCTTTTTCTTTGCCTGGGGTATTGCTCTGTGAACTGCCAGAAGCCTGAAAGTATTTAGACCATTGCTGCTGCTCGCTGTTTCCCAGGCAAACACTGCTGAGCACCATGGAGAAATTCCCAAAAATGCTCCTGACAGAGAGGAGAAGCTGAGATGTGTGGGGGCAGGACCACAAAGCTGAGAGCTGCCAGGTGTGAGTGGAGGCAGCCACCAAAAAGTTCTGGGTCAGGAGCTTTGTGCAAAGTCTGGAGCATCCTGCAGGGAGGGACCAGATCCTGGGCATTTTGTGACACCCACCGCTGATTCTCACAGCATGGACAGAGGCACAGCAGCTCTGGAAGGAGGGCTGGGTGTTGTTTGCATCACTGGATCTTGTGCATCTTCCTGGTGTTGGTTTAGGAGCTCCCAGTCACCTGCTGGGCTGTGGGGACAGTTCAACAGGCCAGGTGTAAGGCCCTGCACATGGATCAGCACAATCCCAGGGACAAATTCAGGGTGGGCAGAGTGGATAGAGAGCAGAGGAGAAGGACTGGGGGTCTTGGCTGACAAGAAGCTCAGGGTGACCCAGCAGTGTGTGCTCCCAGCCCAGAAGGGCAAACATAAATTGGGTTGGATCATTTTTACCAGATATTGGGAAGAAATTCCTTACTGTGGGGGTGGTGAGGCCCTGGCACAGGTTGCCCCATCCCTGGGAATGCTTAAGGCCAGGCTGGATGAGGCTCTGAACAACCTGGGATAGTGGAAGGTGTCCCTGCCCATGGCTGGAGGCTTGGAACTGAATGATCTTTATTGTCCCAGTCCAAATCATGACTCTGTGACAGGACCACCCTGCACAACAGAAATCGTGTCCTTGTCCTTGCTCCAGTGCCTGGGACCCATTTGCAGAAGGGATGTCTGTCCATGGGATGCTGAGCAAGGGAGAGTCCCCATGAAGTGCAGCCCCAAAGGAGAAGGAGCTGGCTGTGTGACACTGACCCTGGACCACTAGATCTGATGTCCTGGTCACTCCCATGGTGTGGCTGTGAATGAGAGCAGATTGGCAGGAAAACAGAGCATTTATCTTAGGAGAGACTCAGAAGTGTGTGTCTTGTCTCACCCAGCAAAGGCAAAGAGGGGATCTGAGTTCAATCTAAAAATACTTCAAAGGGGCAGGCACCAGGGAATATAGAAAGCAAAAAAACCCAAGGTTGCATAAGAATAAATAAGAATAAATTATCCGTGAAGTAATCTAGGCTGAAAACTGGGAGGTTTGTTGGTATTCTGGGGAGTTTCTCCTGGTTTTATGTTCTGTTTATTCGGGAGAGGGAGATAAAGGCTGCTCCCTCTGCATCCCAGAGGATGAGTCCGGAATGTAATGACCAGCATGTTCATGCCAACATCTCTGACTGTCCTGCTGCTGATTGCTTCTGGCAGCAACATAAAATTAATGTGCTTGTGAACGATCCCGAGCCCTGCCCTGCACCCCTGACAGGCATCACCATCCTCCCATCCCACCTCCAGGGCTGCCTGGGGCTGGCTCCTGGAAGTGTCTTCAAAAGGGTCAAGCACTGCTGATGCAAAACCTCTCCTGCTCAGAAACCAAGAGATGTTGGGCCAACAGAAAAGCCAATTAAAGTGAATGCAGCAATGTCACAGGAAGAGGGATGTGGTTGCACTGATTCTCATGATCACACTTGGCATTAATTAGATCAAACACTGTTTTTGATCTGTGGTGGGTACAGGTTTCTCAGCCAGCTGTCCTCCCGTGGAGCAGCACCCCAGGGGCACACACCAGGTGAGTGGGACCCCAGGTGGCTCCAGCCCCTGGCCATGCAGATCTCTGGCATGCAGATCCCTGCACACCCACTCCAGGGCTCTGCATGAGCTTTGCCTTGTTTGTGGGCCCAGTGGAGGGTGAGGGCTGGAGGGGTGACCTGTGAAAGCAATGAGCCCGTGTCCCACCCCTCACACTGCAGGTGCCAAGTGCTGCTTGCACACATGAAACTGTGTGTTAACAGCTGAAATCTCACCTCCTGTTTTTTTCCCCTGCACCTTTATAGCTCTTGGCTTTTTCCCTGCCAGTTCTTTTTCCACCTACCACTTCCTAGCACACATCATATTGCAGTGTCACACCAATCACTTGGTGGAAGAACTCACTGATGAGGACAGGGAAAAGTCTCCCTAAAAAGAACTTGGACTATTTCACATTTATTTCTTTTTCAAGCAAAAGCTTTTTATTGCTTTCTCAGTTATGCTGGCATTTCCAGGTGTGTGCCAGGGTGCTGTGGCAGCAGAGCTGGAAAACAAAGGCAAGGTGAGATGCTGTGGATGGGCAAGGATAAAACTCAGGAATATTAATGTGCTGTGGAAGCCACTCTGGGGCCAGGAAGGTGATAACACTCGGTTAATTCTGTTTGCCAAGCCACCATCTGATTTTGCAGCTGTGTCCCCAGCTTTGGTTCAAACCCTGCCAGCAGTGATATCCCAGCCAGGGCTCTCCCTCCCTGCGCTGCCACAGGCTCTGCAAGGGATCAGGGCAAAGGGGCTTTGCTGGAATGAATGGAACAGGAGTTTCCAACTTGCATTAAGATCCTCCACCCTAAATGGGGTTATCTTCCTTTTGTAGCAGCTCAGGTTCTTGGGGATAAGCCCTGCCACCCCCAGTCTTGATGCACAGGGGTAGAATCTTCCTGCTGTGCCAGCTCAGTTTGTGCTTGCAGAACAGTTCAGGCTGAATGTTTACTCCTGCTGTAGGATTATGCAGGCAGCACTGTTATTCTGATGGAGCTCATCCCTTTACCCCCAGGAAAGCAGCCAGAGGAGGCTCAGATGGCTGGGGAAAGCATTTTATCCTTATTTTGCCATGATGCTGTGCTGCCAGCGAGTGGGATGGGTCTGGCCTGGGGCTGGGCCAGCACAGAGGCTCGAGAAACAAAACAGAGGTAGATTCCATGTTTTCCTGTCTTTATGAACTGCACACTCAGGGCAGGCTGTGGAGGTGGGGAGGCTATGGGCTGTGCCATGGGGGTGAGGTGGGGATGAGCTGGGATCCCCCAGCACCCTGCTCTGCTGGAGCACCAGGAAAGCTCAGAGAGCTGGGGCTGCCCAGCCTGGAGGAGAAAAGGCTTTGGAGAGACCTTACAGCACCTCCCAGAACCTAAATCAGGAGAGCTGCAGAGCGACTTTTACAACGGCATGGAGAACAAGGGGGAATGGCTTCAAACTGAGAGGATAGGTTTAGATTGGGTAGCAGGAAGAAATTCTTTACTGTCAGGGTGGTGAGGCTGTGGAACAGTTCAGAAAAGCTGTGGATGCTGCATCTCTGGCAGTGCTCAAGGCCAGGCTGGATGTGACCCTGACAGCCTGGTTTGGTGGACACAGCAGAGGGGCTGGCACTAGAAAAGTCTTTAGGTTCCCCTCCAACACAAAGCAACCTGTGACTCTCTGATTTTGTGATGCACTTTTTTTTGCATGCCTGCAAACCCTCATTAACTCAGCAACAGCACGAACCAACTGGAAAGCAGCTTGCAGGAGGAGAGCCTGCTCTGCCAGGGGGTTCTCAGGGCTGTCGTGCCTCCTGAAACCTGTCAGAGTTGAGTTTAAGATCCTGTAGGAGTAGCAGGAGACTAAAGTCTCTGATAGATACAAAAATAGCAAGATCAGAGAAAAATGCAATTGGATTTGGAGCAGCTGCTGGGAAACAGATTCTTTGCAATAAACTGAAATGCTCTTAGCACTTGATGTTTGTGCACTACAGTGAAAACATCCCTGGTGCAGCAGGTTTATTTGAACTACAGAGGACACAACCTGTCAAACGAATGCACAGCTCCTGATTTGATCCAGTTCATTTTCGTGTGTGTGTTTTTTCTGCTCCTTGGCAGCTCTTGTGGGGCTTGCTGAGGCTGATTTGCTCGTGCTTTTGGAAGGTGGGCTTTATGGGAAGCCACAGCTTCTGATCCCCATGTGGAGATGCATTATCAGACAGGACGGAAGAATAAGCAGGGTGATGATGGATGTTCAGATTTGCCAGCTGAGCTAAAACACTGAAGGAAAAAAAAAAAAAAAAAAAAGCTGTTCTAAACATTTTGTTTGATCTCAATCCAGATATCTGATTTCACTTCAGAGGAACTGTGTGTTTTTTAATATTTGCTACACACACACCTGAAATGTAAGTTACATTTAATGCACGCTTGCTCTAGTATTCATGGTAAGGGATCGTGTGTAAACTTTTGAAATATGGCTTCACAAAGAAAAGTTAATTTAAAAATAAATGTTAATACTGTAGTCAAACTTCCCTTTGTCATACAGCCCTTCCAGCTCCCTTTTTCTTTAACCAGCCTGACATGCATCTGTGAACTCTTTGGGTTGGTCTGAATCTGCATTTTCAATTGCATAAGCTCTGAACAAAGAGTTTCCTTCCTGCACTGGAGAAAGCTGCTCTGCATGCTCTGCCCCCAACAAGATGCCCCTGCTCCTCTCCTGCCTTTTGTTCTTCTCTGTGAAGTTTTTGTCTCACTCCTTTGGTACAGCAGCAATATCAGTGTAAAATAAGAAATTGCTGTTCTGTATTGGTGTTTTTGGGGTGCAGCTGGGGCTTTACAATGCTCCCTGCTCCTGGCTGAGCTCACATCTCTGCAGGGATAACTTCTGCCATCCTCCTGCTGATTTCTGAAGGAGAAAATTAATAGGCAGGAAGCCAACAGCTTTATAGAGGTGGGACTTTGTGACAGAAAGGGACTTTGGTGGTGCTGTGAAAGGAAAATTATTTCTGTACAATTTAACATGAATCAATGTCTTTTGAAGATGAAAAAAAAAATCCACCACAACAAAACACCACCACCTGAGGACCAAAAAAAGAAAATGTGTTTGCTTTTAGTGGGGTTTTTTTTGGTGGCACTGCTGTTCAGCAGTGGATGCTGGGGACCAATTTTCACTGCCCAGGCTGGAAGTGACCCACATCTTCTCTGGTGGAGGGATCTGAGCAGGAGCAGGCCTAGGGGGCTTCTGTAGGCATGGCTGGGCTTGGTGTAACAACCCCCTGGCCCCAGAGTGCTGCCCTGTACTTTCATGGTTTGGTTTGAGGTGTTTTAGAGCCCTGGCACAGAGGTGTGCAGAAGGGGGTGGGCAGGGGCACCACCTCTTCTCCAGGAAACCTCCTGCAGGTGTAACTCTTCCCTCTGTGGGAAATGCAGGGGGCTGTGCCTGTGCTCAGCCCACCACACTCACATTTGGGACTGAACTTCAGCAGGGAAAACATTTTGCCACTCTGTGGACTCAGTTCCATATTGTGCAGAGGGCAAATCCACCTGGTGTGCATCTTGCTCAGCCCTTTGGGCAGCCTCAAATTCCTGTGATTAATCAGCTTTTCCTGTGAAAATCCTACCCAGAACATGGCAAGCCAGGAAGTGACTGCTCATAGATATATATCTCAATAGCTGAACTGGTACAAGCCAGTAACAAAGGTGATTTTGGGTAATGGTCCTACCACAGAAGCTCCAGCACTTTGAGGAGCAGAATAGCTCAGCCAGCAGGTACCTAACTGCAAAATTAATGATTGATTCTCAGTTCTATATTTACTTTAAGGTGTCACCTTCATTTTGCTTTCCCCAGCTTGGGGATAACTGGTACAGAGGAGGTGACTCTCACTCAGGGAACAAAACCATCACAGCCTCTTGAGCATCATCCACAGACCTTGGAAAGAGCCGTGGAGGCACAGGGTCCTCAGGCCCAGGAGCTGAGGGTGAAATTCAGAGGGAAGAGATCTTGGCTGGGCAGATGCAGCATGTTCACAGGCAGAGAAAGAGTTTCTTTTAAATTTGATTTATGCTAAGTGGAGAAAGGGTGGGACTTCCCAAAGCAGCTAAGGGAATTAGGTGCCTGATTCCCATTGATTTCCCTCTGACAGAGATTAATGCACTGTTTTCCACTTGGTGATGTACCCAGATGCGTTGGCAGGGCAGGATAATATATCAATCAGTGAGTCATCTGTCTGCTGCTAGCTCCCATGAACAGCAGCAGGATATTTTACATTGGGCCTTGGACTGGGCTTTTGTCTGCTAATCGTATTTTGGGTCATGTTGTGTTGGTTGTTTTCCTTTTTGGTGACTGCAAGGTGTGTTGGCAGGGGTTCCTGGGGCACTGCACAAGGCTGATCTGTGGAGTGCCTTTTTCATGGGGTGAGGCAGCAGATTTTAGACAGGGCAACATCTCCTGTTCATTTTCATCTCCCCAAATTCACAAGAATTGCGGGAAGAATAATTGGACTAAATGATATTTTCCAACCACCTTAGGCACTGTGCTGAGGCTGCATTTGCATGACAGAGCTTTTTATTTTCCACCTTCTGATACTCAGCAGGAGAGGGACATTATTGTCACTGGAATATTCCCGATTCAGTGAAATTGGAGTGGGCTAATTAAATAATGTAAAAACCTTGCCAGAGCCCAACACTTTTGTGTGAAAGGAAATGGCACAGCGTCCTCTCTCTTCATTTAAAGGGGAGGAGAGGAAATATGGGAGTCTAATGAACTCTCTAAGTTCCTGTGGCTTATTCTGAGCAAAGCAAGCTTTAGCACTATTTGCAATATTAATATCCCAGATGACTGATATTTGACACCAAATAAAAATCACATGGAAAAACTTTATTAACTTCTTCCTGTTGTCTTGGTGAGATTTCTCCTCAGTCTCAGGGAGTGAACACTGCTCCTTGAAACGTGCTGGAATTGGTGAGCTCTTTCTGTCTGTATTACTTTCATATTCTGTTTGTTTAAGGACTGGAAGTTTTGGCCTTGGAAGTGAATATCCAGCTCCCATTCATGACAGTTGACTTTGGATGAGGCACATGTTGCTCCAGGTCTTTCTAGAGAGGGATGTGAGCTTCCATCTTGGCAGAAGGAAGCAACCAAACCTCTGTTCTCACCAGAGCACCGCAGTTTTTTTGCTTTTCAGGGAAATCTGAAGTATTTGCAGGCTCCTCAGTGTCTCTGCTAGCTCTGCAAACCCTTTCTGCTCCCCAGGTGCCTTTGTGGGACCAGTGGCTTCTCCAGGGTCCCTGGGGGCTCAGCTGGCCAGATGTAGATGTGACAGAAACAGGGACATGTCAGGGGCAGATCACAGAGACTGAGCACTGAATCTCTGACATGATCCAGTTAGAGATATCCTTTTTGGAGAGATGTTCTTTTAGCCCTAGGGTAAAACCAGATCCAACCTGGGACAATTTCAGTGGCTGTGTTTGCAACTGGAGCTGTGGGGTCAGACGGGAAGGAGGAACTCTGGAAACTGGATTTGCTGCCAAAACTGGGGACTTCTTAATCTTCACCCCCCATCTGTAGCTGAACTATCTGCTCATCAAAGCCCAAAACATAACTTGTCTGGGGGGCCACACTTTGGTCTGCAGTCTGAGGATGCTGCAGTTTTCCTGTGAACCAGGGGACTGGATGTGGTGTCACAGGAGGTGCCTGTGGACTTGTGTGAGCATCCAGAACCACTGCTATGTCCAGGCAGGAGCTATAAGAGAAATCTCAAGCTCAGATTTACAAATTGCTAACGGGGACCCCAAGTTTTCCCAGAGGGCAGAGCTGGGATCATCCAACCCCCTGGTGTATTAGGTAATCCTATGGGGAAATGATGTCCCTGGCTATCCAGAGCTCTGCACTAGCAGCCTGACAAGTTAGATTTGCACTAAGAAGATGTCTCATGGTTTGGTGGTTTGTTTTTTTTTCCCTGTACAACATGTGAGATGTGGTGAGAAGAAATGCTCGGATGGTTCTGAGCCCAGATTGCTGTTACAAGAGAGTGCCTGAGGCTGAATGTTTCTGAGTGATTTCATTGTCCAGTCAGGACTGTTGATTCTGCTCCAGCAGGTGCTGGCAGCTTGCTGGATGTGCTAAAAATTGCTGGGCTTTTAAAAGGCCTTTAGCATATAGTCTGTCCTTGCCAGTGCTCTGAGAAACTTTGTGAGGTTCCCAGAAGGTCAGACAGAGCTTGGAAATGTCCTGAAACATTTGTCCCAAAATCTTTGCTGGAATAAGAGCTGCTCTTCTGGTTTCAGGCTCTGTCCAAGAAGTCACTGTAGCTGCCTGCCAGCCCCTCCGAGGTCCTTGGCTGCAAAGTGAGTGTGTGCTTGCTTTTAAATGAATGAATAACATTGTTAAAGCCAATAAGGACATCCATGCGCCTGGCACTCGGTTTGTTTCGTGCTCTGCTTTCAGTTAGGGTTTGATGTTTTATCAGCCTCCCTTTGTGCTTTGCAGACTGGTCCCTGCCCTGTGTCTGCTCCAAGCCCCATCCTCCTTGTGGGCATCCCACGGTGGGCTCTGCATCCCTCCCTGCCTCCCTCCACCATCCCCTCTGCCCTCCCTGCTCCAGGGCATTCTGTGCAGCGCAAGGCAAGAGTGAGCATCACCCTGCTGCTCCCCAGCTCCAGTCAGTGACCACATAATTCAGAGACCAGAGAATGGATGATGGTGCAAACGTGCTCAGACAGAGGCAATGAACTGAAGAGAAGCATTGTTAAAACTGCAGCAGCTGCAGGTTGAGCTGAGCATGAAAGTTTGCAGGGATCCTGCTTCTGGCCTCTTCCTGAACCCAGCAGTCATCTTGAGGATTCTCATAACACCCTGCCATAGCTTACAGAAACTTCTTGACACCCTGTATCACCTAGGACTTTTTTCTTTAAAAAAGAAGAGTAAATCAGAAAAGGTGCAGAGGAGGTTGAGCAAGTCAGCAATGCTGAAGTCCCTGCAGCAGCAATTCCTTGTGTCACCCGCCCTGGGAAGCTGCCTGTGCTACAGAGGGGCAAGAAAGTCCTTGCAGTGCCTGCCAGTCTGATCACTTGGTTCTGGAGACAAGTTTAACTCCAACAGACTGGGAGGCTGAAGGAAAACTTTGTGTCCTGAAGCTGCCTTCTCTGCTGGGCTGGTTCTCATCCTCCCCCTCTTTGTGCTTTCTGCTATTTTTATCTGGCACACAGGTTTGCTGAGTAAGAGTGCCCTCAGTCACTACTAATCAGCAGCCTCCCCAATCATGTCTGGATAAATAGAAGGGTAACATATGCCCCAAATGGCAGAAGAACTGGAAAACTTCGGTGACTAATCGGTGTGAGAGGGTGCATCACAGCCACCAGAGCCATTTCTGCTAAGCTCAGGCTAAAATCCCAGGGCAGATGCTATTTATGTTGTACAGCACTTCAGAGGCAGCCCTGCAAGAAAGCAGATAGAGATGAAGGTCAGACCAGGCCTTTCAAACACTGCATTACTTAAATGGCTATTCCTGCCTCAGCTGTCTTGCTCTGAGATTAGCCCAACTCCAAATGAGGAGGGTTTTTTCCCTGCCACAGTAAATCCCATGCATATCTCTGTGCTGGTTCTGAGGCTGGGAGATGCAGAGCTGTCCTGTACATTGCCAAACAATTCCTCAGGCTGAACACTTGGCTGGGAGATCCCTTCTGAAATAGTTAACCATTACAACATCTCCCCAAATTGCATCAGTCCTTTGATCTCCTCGGTGTGAAAAAAAACAGCAACTCATTTTCTAAATTGCTGTCAAGTCTTTAATTTTTTAGATACCTAAAGCTGGCATGTGAACACACCCATGTCTATAGCATAACCTTGGCTTCTCTGGATTTATGAGAAGCTTGGCAAAATTTGAATGATTGAGTTACTAAAATAACTTTCAGTGTAATTACCATGCATTGCCTTTCCAGGTACCAGGGAAATTGGATAATTGAAGTTCAGGTGACAGAGGTTGCACGGCTCTTTATAAAAGCAAGAAGTGTCCACTGTAGCTCTTTGAAGAAACCTCATTAAAATCAACTGAGCAGCATATGAAAACACTGAGTGGTTCATGGTTTGGGAATAATTCTGCTCTTCTGTGGCCATTTTTTTTTTCTGACAGGCTGGCTGGAGAACTGGCTGGGTGCTTGTGGGTGAGGGTTGGGCTGCAGAGGATGCTGCATTCAGTGCAGTCCAGGGATGCTGCAGTGACTGTCTCGAGTGCTGGCACCTCCTGACACTCTGCAGGGGCACAGACCAGACTTTGCATTTTCAAAGCAAGTGTAAACCCAGATTTAGCACCCTATGGGTTACAGATTTAATCCAGTATAACAGAGAGCAGCATGTGGCCCATACTTCAGAGCTATCACTGGTTCTCATGTAATAAAGCAGTGGCACAGACCTGAATGCCTCAGAAACCATCTTTTCCTGACTCTGACCCCACCCTGACAACTGTGTGCCACAAGAATGCCTGCACCCTGGGTTAAAATTGCTCTTACCAGCAGATAGGTTAACTCAGCACTTTTGCAGCATTTGTAATTTGAGTGCCTTGTAAAGGCCTCCTTGTACCAAAACGAGCATGTCCTTGACCTATTGCTATTTACGTAGCTTGCCAGATTATACATTAAGTTATTTTTTCCTATGCTGCCTTGAAGAGCTGTAGAAAGAACCATCTCTCCATCAGCTGAGAGAGGCACCCCATAGATCTCAGCTCCAGGCTCTCAGCAAACTCAAGGAAATATCCCTGTGACACCTGTGGTTTTCCACACTTTTAACTTTTCTTTGGAAACAGAATTTCTGGAGGCTTTTTAAGACATTTGAGACACTTGCCTGTGCCCAGCTTCCATATCCTGAGCAGGGCAAGGTGGGAGGCACCAGAGCTCCCTTTCACCAAGTATCAGAGGACTGAAAGATCTTTTTTGGGTCAGAACAAAATAGGACACCCACATGAACACAAGGGAACTGTGCAAATGCTGGATTTCCAGTTTTTTGTTCTTTGGCCAAACTGTGAAGGAAGCTCAGGTTAGACTAGTTCAAAGTAGATTTTTAAAAGTATTTTTGCAAGGTGAAATATTAAGCAAAATATTTTGTTTTACTGAGAACATAAAGTCTGACTGCTCTGGTACTTGACTTTGTTATTTTTTCATTATGAAGCTTGAAACAAAGCCATGTATTTCATGCGTGAATTTCCAAGAATTCCACTCCCCCCTTTTTGTTTTTTTTTTAATTTGGAACATACCCAAGAAGTTCAGTCCAAGCTAATAAAATCTGGCCATCTTGAGAACTTCATTTAAAAAAAAATAAATTCTTTTTGCACCTTAATATTTCTTTTTCCCCCATGGAGCTCCCAATTTCATGCCCTCAAGCCTTCCCCAGCACCACCCCGCATGTGAAAGCTGTGGGTGAACTGACATTTGTGTTGCCCTGCACAACTTTGGCTTGAAGAGCATCAGGTCCTTCAGGATGGTCTCCTGTGACAACTCAGGGCAGCTTCACAGAGACCAGGAATTTTCTGAGCAACAGAAGGGCTAAAAAGTGTTGGGAGGAACAAACTTTTGGGCTCCTGTCTACACAACCATCACAGTGACAAGCCTGTGTGTTGCTGTAGTAGTGCATCTTATTTTGCCAGACAAGTGTGGTATCAGAGCCAATTGGAAAAAATAAAAATAAAAATAGAAGAGTTCAAGTCCCAGCTCAGATAGCAGTTATGAGGTTGAATCAACTCAGCCCAAGCTAGGACAGCACTTAAATGTGTTCCCAGCCTTAGGAATGCACTTAAACTGCGTCTAAGCATGGCCCTGAAAATGCTCATGTGTTTTCCAGAGCTCAGTTTGTGGCTGTCCCAAAGGTTCCCATGAAAGCTGTTGCCTTTCTGGGTAAAGAGAATGAGCCTAGTGCACAGTTCCCAGAAATGTATAAACTATAGTTAAATAAAATGACAATAATTGGATTTATGTCATCTAAATACTCTTTGGTGTGAAATCTCCCGTCTGTATGTGGGTGAAATGATTTCTTTCATCTTTGCATAAAACCAAGAAGTTATAAAAATGAGAAGGTATAAACATATCCTTCAGCAGCAAGTGTTGTACTGTATTGGCAATTCTTCTGCAGCTGAAGGGAAAAAGATGTTGAATATTACTATATTGTAGGGAAAAAGATGTTGAATACGACTATATTGTAGTGTACACATTAGTAGAATATTATACAAAACCAGCATTCACTGTTCTGCATTAAATAGAGGTATGTATGCATTTAAATAGGCACATCATGGCTCGGGTTTATTGCACCAATATTTTATTTATCTATCACAAGCTTATTTTTACTGCTGACAAATATTTTCTGTGTAGTTTGAAATTCAAAAGAAATAGTCACACACAGTCATTAATGTTTAAAGTCACAGGATATTATTTAGTGTACTGCTAGTTGTATTATATTATACATTATGCATTAAATACTTTTTGGTGGTACACTTATTAAATACAAATTGAGGCAAACCAATCCCTCAGTGGAAACAGACCTGCCAAATAACTATTTTCTTTTTACTTTCAATCTGACATACAAATGAAGAGCTTTTGGATTTCAAAGCTGGTGCTGTTTTTACCCCCCTCTCTCAGTTTTCAGTGTGGATTTCCAGGGCTATGGGGACTTGTTAAGGAAAGATCAAACATAATATATATATGTATTAATGCATGAAACAGATATATTTACCTCACTGGGGCATTGAGAATTAATTAGCCGCTGATTAGAAAGTGGTGGAAAGTGAAAACCACCGTCTAAGCACTGGCTGCTGTTTTTCCTTTGAACGTGCAGCTGGAGATGGAGGCAGCCAGGGATGTGCCATGGGAGGTGTCTGGGTGTGGGGGCAGCCCCAGCCCAGCCTGGCAGCTGCTCCATCCCATGGATCTGTGACATGGCTTTCCTGGACTGCTCAGTCCATGGAATCACTGGGTTCCTGCTGGAATCCTGCCTGGTCACACAGGGAGAAGGGTGAGAGAGAGCAAACGTGAGAGGATGGCTCCCTCAGCAACCCCCATCCCCACCAGGCACTTCCCAAGCCTGATTAACCACCCCCAGGTTTATTTTCTGTGTTCTGTCTATGGAACATGTATATATTTTCTATGTTCCATCTTTCATTCTCTCCTTGAAGCCAGGTCAACCTCAATATCCCCAGGGCAGTGATACAAGGGACTCCCAGAGTTGGTTTTTTTTTTTTTTGGTTTCGTTGTGTTTTTTGGTTGGTTGGGCAGGTTTGTTTTGTTTTGTTCTTGATTTGTTTTGTGCATTGTTTTGTTTTCTTGGGGGTTTTTTTGTTTTGTTTTTTTTTTTTTTTTGGGGGGGGGGTGGTTTTTTTTGGTTTTTTTAGAAAGTCCTGGTTTTTGTTTGTTTTTAACCTGCCATCCACTGGTTTGATGGCATCTTGTTCCTGTTCTGTGGAAGGCAAGGAGACATCAGTCCCTGCTCAGCCTCTCCATACAAACCCTGAGCTTATGGACCCTTCTCACATCTCCCCTGTCATTCAGCTCCCAACCTGAGAGGCAGGACAAATCCTGCTTAGCTGTTTCCTCTATGGGTAATTTCCCTGAACCTTCCTCTAAGGACAAGCCCCATTGAGCCATTGCTGAGGGATGGAGAGCTTGGTGAGAATGAATTTACAAACCATGAGTTTTTCTGCAAAGCCTCTGGGAAGGTGAGAGCTCTCATGCCTCTGGGAGGGGAAGGAGAGGAACCAGGAGATGAATTTGGGAAGGAGATTTCTGTAGCTGGCCCAGTGTGTTGAATTACTGCTCCTGTGTGAATTTTTGTTTCTTAATGCTGTGGCAGGAATTAGTATATTGGGATTGTAATTAGGAGGCAGGACAACCAGGGGTTTTATGTGTGTGTCTTTTGTTATTTAAACCTTCTGCATCCAGTCATAGCAAGCTCTGGAGCTGCCTGTGCTGGCTTTGCAGCTCTTGTCTAACCAGTGAAACCCATTTAAATCATGGAGACTCTTGGGTCTCCCAGTTGTCACAGCCCCCTGCTACAACAAGAGAACCAGAAAAGCCTCTCTGCCACATCTGGCTCAGTTCAGCAAATGTGATTTGGGTTTTCATGTGGGCTGGAGGATGGGGCTGTGTTGGGTGGTGTCACAGATACCCAGTGCATCCCCAGGCATACAAGCAGCAAGTCTCAGCCATCCCTAGAGAGAAGAGGATGCTGCAAAATCTGAAAAAAAAAAAATTAAAGAAATTAAATAAAACATTAAGCTAAAGAAAAATAATATATCATGATGGCTTTGTGGGATTAGAAACACACTTCTTAGGCAGCCTTTAACCCCTTAATTCACTGCCAGTGAATTTATTTAATTCACTCAGACCTTGCACATGAATGGAAAGCAGGACTTTGAGAAACAGGACACAAGGGGGTGGGATGTTGGGGTGCTGCCATCATCCCTCAGAGCAGCTGGAGCTGAGCAGGGGTTTCAGCCCTTGCAGAAGCAGCTGAGCCCAGGGTGATGGTCAGCCCTGGCCACAGCCCAGCTGCTCCTTGCCTGTGTGCTGAAAACAGCACAGTAAAAGGCTGAGCCTGCCCTGAATTCCACTGGAGTTCCTTGACATGATGTTTTCCCTTCCCCTGGGGATGTATAAAAGCATTTATCAGCCTGATCCATGTGGGCTGGGGGCTGCTGGAGGAGAGCCTGTCCGTGTGTGTGGCTCCAGGCATGGCTGTCGCTGGCACAGGGCTCCACACATTTCATTTCAGCCTGGACACACATCTTGAGCACACAAGCAGCATTTTCTCAATATTGGTCTTTCTGCTTTGGCAGCAGGCGGATTGAGCAGCGACTAATTCCTCTTTTCTTGAAAGCAGACCAAGCCTCAGCGCCCGAATCTCTCATTAAACAAGCAGATTTACTGCCTTCTAATTTCCTATAGATTTTGCATTAGCCTCTTATCTGCTGTGCCTCCCACAGCAGCCTGGATGAGTCTGTTCCCCATCCGGGTGGCAAGCAGTGTCAGGACTTGAAGCACATTTCCAGGGCGTGGTGGCTGCAGACTGGCACTGACCACTGGCTTTAGCAGGTGAGGGGACAAGCTGTAGATGCCATAAAGGAAAACCTCCAGGCTTAGGCTCATTTTATCCAAATCTGTCAGAGACTTAATACCTTTGTCTGCATGTAATTAAAAAGAGGACATGAGAGGACAGGGAAGTAAGTGGATAGGCTGCAGCACACACTGATGGGGTGACTGCAGAGACAACCAAGAGGAATATGAGAAAACAAGGAAAAAACATTAAAAACAGCTCCAGTTTTTAGGCTCACATGGGGCAAGCTCTATAGAAATTGAAGGGAGGGTCATAAATCCATTAAAACTATTTACACCACTATGAGAACAGAGGCAGTATAATATTTTCCCCTGCCAGTTCAGGCTGCTGCCACGAGGAAAGGGGATGGAGGGTGAGTGGGGTCTGCAGACACTGGGATGAGGTGCTGGAGGGGGCTCAGGAGGTTGGCTAGGCCGGCTCCCAGCAGAACTGTGCTGAGTCCAGCACTGTTGGGAGCAGCAGCACACACAGGCTGGGCACTGGGGCAGGAAAAGCAGCACAGGCTGGCTCCAGCTCCTCCCAGGAATGGTCCTGGCTGGGGATGGACAGGGCTGTGCCTCCTCCCTGCTGGCCTGGCAGCTGCCTGCTCTGCCTTAAGCCCCATCTGACCCCAGAGAGAGCTGAAATTCAGCTCCTGCTGTCCACTGAGAAGAAAGCATGAGAAAACAGCAGAAAAAAAATCTGTTTACATCTTTGGTGGAGTGGATGAAAGCACCCAAGCAGCCCTGTTTATTTTATTGAATGTTTTGTGGATTGTTCGGAATTTTCATTAAAGTGTTATTTGAAAATATTCTTCTCCTCTTTCTGAATCAGGAGATAGTGGGAAGCCAAGGAGAGCGTCCTGGTGTGGAGTGTCTAACAGGGTAACTAACCCATGTTCTCTATGAAACTCTCCTTCAAGTCTCACAACTTCAAATCAAAACCCCACAGTACCCCTGGCTGAAGGGTGTCCGTGTCTTGCTGTCTGACATTTGATGCAAAGGGGATTCATTCTCCCACATCCAAGCTGAAATTCCCCAGGTACTAATCAGCAACCTCACATTTTCAGCTTGAAATGATTTGTGTGAAAGCCATTAGACAGTAGGAAGTGGGGTGTGTGAGAGAGTTCTCACTCAGCCTTCCCAAAGAGGAAGTAATTTTTTATTTGCATTCCTCGCCTGGTGACACTTAAGATTTTGCCCCCAAATTTTAAGCAGTAGAGGGAACAGGATCGCCCTGTACTTCAGCAGTGTTAGAAACAAAATCTGGCTGTTGAGTGTTTGTGTGTTGTCTTAGACCTGAGGTTCCATGCTGAGATATCTTCTTTAGTGGAAATTAAATAACATACAGTTGCCCCTGTCTACAAGGCTCATTACTGTCTGTCAGTTCTGACCATTATGTCCACTTAAAATACCGCAGGGAGAACATATTGGGATTCTTCTGATATACTATTCCTCCAAAAGTCAATCAAAAACCAATCTAGTGCACTTAAGGCTTTTACTGCTTTGCTGAAGACAATCTCCCAGTATCGGCTAATCTGCACAGCCTGCTCCGATAGCACAATGATTTTTGAGGGCATGTGAGAAGAGATTACCTGCCTGTTTGTAAATGAGAATAATGGCTCGCTCTCCCTGGGCTCTGGGTGTGCCATCAGAGGTGGCAAATGCAATTACTCCTCCTTCTCCAAGTGAAGAGAGGGAAAACCCAAGTGCAACGTGTTTGGACTGTGCCATAAATTCAGTGAAAGCTCTGGGTGGGAGGGAACCATCAGTGGGATCAGTGGGATCAGCTGGTCAGGGAGGTGAGCAGCAGGCAGTGGAGCTGAGTTATTTCCCCGAGGTGCTGGTATGTGAGGCAGCCCAGTGTGGGAGGGGAAGGGTTTGTTTTCAGAGCAGCTAATAGTCCCAAAGCATCCCAAGGGCCCGTGCATCGCTTTGCTCTGCAGTCAGGGCAGGGAAACACGGAATCTCAGGGCAGGGAAACAGGGAATTGGAAGCAGCAGGGTGCATGGAGAGAGACAGCCTGCCAGAGCAAGGGGACAGACTGAGTGATGCTTCCTGCAGATGGAGGGATGGATGGACAGATGGACAGGCACAGCACTGTCTGGTTAGAGTGCCAGAAGAGCTAAGGAAATACTGTGTCTCTATTCAGGGTCTGGGAACTCCTAGGACACTTCTCAGGGGTGGAGCAGCACCCTCCCCATCACAAAGATGGGGAAACCAAGGCACAAAACAATTCAGCAATTGGCACAGATAGTTCAGAGAAAACCAAAGGAGAGAGCAAAGGGATCCTTGTTCCTTGTCCTGCCTTAGTGAAAACAGTGTCCCTTTGCTCCCTCAATTTAAAACTAAGTTTCTCTTCTGCATTTTTCAGCACATGCAGTGTCCCTGAGGGCTGTGTACTGGAAGTTAGCATCAGTCTGGCTTCCAGAAGACACAGAATGCCTCCATGGATCCTCTCACCACCCATAACCCAGGTATTCCGGCACTGCTGGTGCTCCCACTCACCCTGGGAGGCTCAGTGCCTTTGAGGAGAGACAGCCACACTCTGTTCCCTTCCTGTTCTAGCCCTCTCATGAAGCCAGGGCTCTCCTGTGCCAAAACTCCCAACTCGAGCATCAATTAATGCATATTTCATGCATAACTGAGGTATCCTCTGCACAGCTGTACAGAGCTGTGCACAGTTGTACACAGTTGTACATCTGAACAAAGGCAGATTTCTCCAAGTAGAGCTCTTACTGAGACAGATTCCAGTGGTGGAGCAGCTTAGGACAGCCTAAACCCCAGTATTTTTTGGCTATAGCAGTAGTGTGTTGTCTCCTGGTTGTTAGAATAACTGGTGTCCTTCACAAACTCCTTGGGGTATCCTCCTCCCTGCCAGAGAAAGACATTTCTTCCTTCCCTGAGCTCTGTTCTGACAATTTTCATGCCAGGTTATGCATTTACTCCTAGCACATTTAGTGGTGTTTGAATGTATTAGGGAGCTGGACACTTACTGTGATGTTCCCAATTTTAATATCCAGAACTTAATCTCCCAGTTTCTTTTTCTCTTATGTGAACCTGGAATCACCCTCTATTAACTCAAGGTGGAGTTTCCTTGCCATGGGGTGTTTCTAGGGGACAGAAAGGCACAGAACAAATGCAGTGTCACCTGAGGTTAAACTGCTCCTGACCTGCCATCAGAGTCCTTCCCTCGTTGCTGGCTGGGATGGGATGCATGAGACCACAGAATACTTTGGGAGCAGAGAGGGATGGACTCACCTGCTCCTTGCTTTCCTAAGAAGTTTGTTGAATAATATTTCCTATTTTTAATGATTTAACTGTCAGCCTGAACATTAGGCTACTTATTTATGAAATTCAATTCTGGCCATACTCTTATAAAACCTCATGCTTCTCATTACAAAATATTAAACAAACAGACTTCTGTGGCACTTACCTGTGATACTGTTTTGGAAGCACAATAAAGAGATCATTGTATTCCAGGTGGTTCAATGAAAAATGTGGTTCCTAATTCGAGTAACACCTCTCAGCCCCTGTAGAGGTTTTCCCTTCCAGCTGTGTGCCCTGGGAAGCAGCACAGCAGCTCGAGCAGGTGAGCAGATGCAGCCCAGCCTGCACTCAGTTCATCGCTGGGGTTCTGTTGCTTCAGCAGGGGAAACAGAGCAATCCACGTTCCTCCCTCCCTCCCCAGCCTGGAGGGAAGTGTCTGTGTCTGAAGTTAGCAAAGGGGAGACTAATCACTCCTGTCCTGCTGATTACTCAAAAGCAGAGGCTGACTTTCTAAGCTTGTGGTTTTGCATGTCCCTGCACAGACACCGCCTGACAGCACGGCACAATTTGATGTGTTTATCCACAGCTCCCTGGGACACAGAGGAGCGTGTTCCTCTCTTCTCCTTCTGTTTTATGGATGAGGAGTGGAGCAGAGATGCTAAAGCTCAGCCTGACTGTCTTGACAGCAGCCATCAAAGAATTCCACAGTGGAGAAAGGAGCCTGTCACCAAGTATTTCTCCTCCATGCAAAGAAGCCCTGCAGCACTGGCCAAAGTGCCACAGTGAGCATCAGGAAAGGCTCCAGCTGGGGCTGGAGAAAAAGGCTCCAGCTGGGGCTGGGGAACCATCTCCCTGCTCAGAGATCACCTACCTGGAGTTCTGTCCCAAATGCTCCCATCCTGGTCCCTCCACCTGGGGTAGATAATGACCTTGTGACCTCTTTGCTTCCATCTCCAGCACTTTCTGCAGGGGAAAGTGATGCTGCTGCTCTGTGCACAGGCAGGCAGGTTCAGCTGCTGTAAATGCTTAACGAGGCTGAACTGGGTGGTCACATGTTGGGTTTGATCTGCTAAACCCTGCATTTGTCAGTTGAAAACTCAAATAGTGTAAAAATTGTAAAGTGACTCAGAATGACTAACATGACATCTGTATAGACTTTAGGAGACATTTTCTACCCTTTTCATACCCAATCACAGATTAATTCATCGGTTTGATAAAATAAAAAGTAATTAATATATTTCTGTCATGTATCTCCTTGCAGTCAGAATGATAAAATATTCACAAGAGATGTGGCTTGGAAACACGAATTTGATGAAGATGATTTAAAAAGAAAGAAACTTTAATTAAAGTCTAGAAAGGTCATTGAGTCCTACCATCAGATAATGGTGAAATTATAAAACAGATGGCAAATGTCCCCAAGAAGAAGAGAAGCAGTGGCCTGGAAAAAAAAGAAAGAGTTATTGCTAACAAAGTAAAACTGAACTCAGCACAGGCATTGCTTTAACAGCCTGGAGAATAGGAAGAGGTGGCCAGGCAATTTGGACTTGTACTAGAGTTTTTGACTGCTATTTAAAGTATTTAACTTATGGAGAAGGACACTGTATTTAGATTTGTCTCAGTCATTTCACAGATTTCTTTTTTTGCAGTGGGACAGAAGAAGGTCCTCTGATATTCCCAGAGAAAGCAAACCTGAGTTGATTTGAAACCTCATTCCAGAGGAAAGCTAAAGGTGAGGACCCACAGACCCAGATATGCTTAGAGAACTGTTCAGAGCTGAGGCTTGGAGTCAAAAGGTCCTGTTAGCAACAGATATCTCTGTGTTTTGATCCCACTGCTGGATGAGCTGTGTGTTTTTTGGAAGACTATGGGCCGAAACAAGAACAGGAATGCCAAACAGATGAGGAAGCCCTAAAACCACAATGAATGCATAATTTTTGGCTGAAAAAGCAGATATCCAGCTTACCCCATGGCTTAGATGCTATCTTGCATGGTATAGGATTGTGTGACCTGGTGTAATGCAATATTTATTGGGAGGAATTGTGTAATGTATGTGGCAACATGGTGCTATGATGACTTTATATCCTTTCTGTCTTTGAGGGAAATAAGGAGGTTTCAAAACCCAGAAAATGGAGTATTTTTATTCACCCTGTGATTACTCTTACATTAAGCGTGGGCTGCTGCTTCCCCAGAAATCCCACTGCTGCTCCCAGAGCCTTGTTCAGGTCTTGGCATTAGAGAAGGCCAGGTTCAGGGTTGCTCATGCAACCCTAATTCCCCGTGATATCATCTTCACTTACACTGTCACAATCTATTTCTTCCACTGAAGCCTGTCTCAGCCGAGGCAGAGGAGGGATGGTGCTCACTCACTGAGCAGCTCTTGCAGACACTTGGCTCCTTATTGCTCCACACACAGCCCCAGGCATGAGCTGCTGTTGGCTTTAAGCTCTCTTGGCCTTTTCTTGTGCCTGTTGCTGCCAGGTGAGTAATGGAGGGATGGAGAGATACTGAGAGGTTTGCAAGGAGGCTGAGTACCTGCAGTGCACCTGAATTGTCAGAGTGCTTCCCCTCCCACAGCTCCCACTGGTACCCAAGAGGGCTCACCCTCATCCCCAGCAGACCTCTGAGCTGTGCTGAGCACATCCCCAGTGGTGATCACACCAGAATCTCAGCTGGAACAAATGGATTTCTCTTCTCATCCCAGCTTTCTAACCTTGCAGACAGAGGATGCAGTAAATGCTCTCCTTGGCTGCCTGGCATTGACTCACACCTCAAACACATTTGTTATGGTGAGCAATGCCACTGTGGAGGAAATGTCAAGTGGCTACGTAATGAAACATGCCAACAAAATATATCTACAGCAAACAGTACTCCCAGGGCCCCATGCTTCACAAACAGAACAGTAGGGCACTTTGCAAAGGCATCTCATTGATTTCAGCAGAGGACAGGTTTCTCTCATCATCTGAGTCAGCCTTGATGTTGCTGACTATCAAACAGCATCCTTGGCACCTGTCTCAGGCTCTCAGCAGGGGCACGTGGGATTTGAAGCAATGGTCTCAGACATTTAAATCACAAATCCTTCTCCCACACTGTAGATAAAAGCAGGTGAAGACAGGCAAAACTAAGCTGTGACACATGCAACCTGTCAGGGCTGAGGGAGGCAAACCAGGTCCTACCCACAATTATCCACAGCTCCTCTGCCCGGTGTGACCCCTCCTGAAGCAGAGCTGGCTCAACAGGCTGTTAGTCCCTGAGCTACCATATTTCTCAGGGACTTCTTCAGTAATTAAAACAGTAACAAAGAGAAACAACAATTTTCAAGGATATCATGGGCTGTAACCTGGCAAACACAGATACCTATACCCCATACAGGAGTCCTGCTAATTGTGGCTGGGTGGGCAGCACTGCAGTAAAATTGGTTTATGAACTTCAGCTGGAGGCTGGTTTGTAAAATGGTCTTCAAATGTCCCCAGGCAAACTCTGCCTCCTCTGACCCAGCACCCTCTCTCCTTTCAGTCATCTCTGTGCTTCAGCATTGCCTCTCATTCACAGTAAACTGAAAGACCAAACCAGTTTTAATGTGCAGGGTTTTATTTGTAGATCTCACATGTGAAAGATCAAAGGTGAGCTAACAGGGCTGCTCTTTCCCCTGACATCCTCAGCATCCCTTTGGCTGGTCGAGATCTTAAAGATGGATGACAGCACAGACCAAACTCTCTTGGTTATCTTTTGGGCACACGTTGGATGAACTGAGGCAGACAGAAACCAGATCTACATGCCTCTTTATTTTCTCTTTTTCTCTTTTAGAAGGAAAAACATGTTCCCAGGGAACAGGGCTCTAACGCAACAGAATGTGAACGTAGGGTTTTTTTGTTTTCTCTAGCAATTAGTTGAATTTGGCTTGTCTTTTATCTGTTATCTCATGTCTACTACATTTTCCAGAAAGTTTCTTTGATTTGTAGTGCATTATCGATGCTAAAGGAGATAACTTCCCTTTCTTTTGCCTATTTAATTTGGTTAATGTGTTTAAACATTTTCTCCCCCCCTCAAAGGCGGTATAAAAGAAGAGCTTTTGCAGTAGTGTCCTTGGGGCAACTCAAAGCTTTCATGTGCATACCTAAGTGTTCACAGCTTCCCTCCAACACTTACAACATTCCACCATCTGAAATGGGGGTCGTTTAATATGTAATTCTTAAAAAAAAAAATAAAAATTGAAAGCTGTTGCTTGAGGGATCTTTTTGTCATTTTAACCCCTGGCTAATGCTTTTAAAAGAAAACAAAACTTACTGTTATTGTATTCTAAAACACAACACTTATTTCAGAATTTCACCTAAGGAGAATGTGCCAGAAGTGTTGAGATTTTTGAGGAAAGAAAGTTGAAAATGAGTACATTTTTTTGCAATTTCCCCTTCATCCCCTTTGCAGATCCCCTTCATGTGCCAGGAGGAATAAAACCATGATTTGCAGGAAATTTCAAGTGGACTTCAATTAAAAAAATACATTTTTTTCACTGTAAATGATTGACAAATGCTGTTTGAGGTAGACTTCAGAAGAAAACAGAGGCGGGCACCCTTCCGCAGGTGTTGACACATTTCCCAGAACAAGCGATTCATCTCCAGCAGAGCAGGAGAATTTGTCCCAGATTAGAATGGGGGTATCAACCCCGTCCATTTGCATCCCAAAGGGGCAGATTCCGGCTGGGTGGAGCATTAGCATATGTGCATGGCCGGGGACAGAGCCGAGCCCTGCTGGGCATTCCTGGCACAAAGGATGTCACAGCACCTGCCCAGGTGGGACCCAGCAGCTTCTCCTTCAGCATTGGAATCACTTCCTGATGGCTCCCAAGCACAGGAGATGGCTGCACCTGGCCACCCAAATGAATATTCGCATTTCCAAGCAGAGGAGAGCTCTCCCAGCCCCGCGGGAAAATCGAATTGCCTCCTGTTGGTGATGCTGAAACTAAAGGGAGCTTAATTTTAAGGAGGGGGAGCAACAGGATACACCAACCCTTGATTATTCCTCCCATCCCCACTCCTGCATTCTCAGTTTGCATCCACACTGTTGACTTTTCCACTATAAGTGACTTTTTTTTTTTTTTTTTTTTTTTGGTGGTTGTGGATGTTTCACTTTGGAACACTTGTTTGTTTGTTTGTTTGTTTGTTTGTTTGTTCAATTTAACCTGGCTTGTGTTACCTGTGATTGCAAAGTGATGACCCGAATTAGGGTGTTCATTTCTCTGGGGGGTGAACCCAGTCCTGCAGTGCTCTGAACCCAGCGTTTTTGGTGAGTGTGCAGGTGAAATGTCAACCAGGGGGAGCAGGGCATGTTTGAATCCTAAAAAGTTTGAATAAGTCTGCAATAGGGGTACAAATACATGCATGCAAACAGAGAGAAGTGGATTAAATGTAATCACTGTCATACAGTGAATGCCAAATAAATACCAAGTAAATACATTTATGTCCAGAAGGAGTACAGTGTGTTGCCTTTTAATCTGGTTATATGGGATGTATAGTTATGTCATTACAATGTACTTATCACCAGCTGGATGTGAGAGATAGCCACACAAGTACATCTTGTTTATTAGCTCATCCTTATGGTGTGAGGCCATATAAACACAACCATCCACAGCCATGTAAAATCTCTCCTACTTATCAGCTCATCATCTCACTTCCTATCTCAGCAGAAAATGTCCTCTCTCTTATTTGAAACTTCTTGGCTCGCACTTCTTATTTAGGTGAATGATTCTGCCCTTTATCTTATCAGATGTGATGTGGGGATGGAGCCTGGGTGAAAATTCCTGGCCCAAAACAGACCAGAGAAAAAGAGCCTGGGAGGGTCTGTTTGAAGTTATGGTGTTGGTTCCCTGGCTGTGAGCAAGGACTGGCAGTGCCTGTGCCACGCTTGTGGAAATTGTATTTCTGCCCTGACAACTCTTTGGTAAGAGAAGAGGGGCAGACAAAGCCAGGCTGGATCCATCCCAACACCCCAGGGAGGGATGAAGGCAGGCTGGGAAGGAGGGAGGCAAGCCCAGGGCATCAGGCACCTCCAAGGCTGCAAAAGTAAGACAGCAGTATTAAAGGAGGGATAGCAGCCCATTTTTGCTCTTTATTTTGATCTCTTCTGGCTTCTGGTAGTGCCCAGGGTGCCTAAAGGACAGTTTGTCAACACCTGTATGTGGAGATGTACTGAATTGCTATTTTTTTTTTTCATTGCAATAGCCAATTGTGGAACACTGCAGGCTATGTGACAGCAAGAGATTTGTCATGGTCACCTTTTAATATCAGTGTCTGTTTTCAAGCCCTTTCTGACACTGTGTTGGTGCCAATATCCCCATTTTGTAGTGGGGAAACTGAGGCACAGGAGCTTGCTGAGGCTCCTGGACCATGTCCAGTAACAGGATAGGAATTAAGCTTTCTGAGTCACAGTGGTACCAAATAAACAGCACACAGAGTAGCTGATTCAGATGAAAGATGCTTGTCTACTTTATTGATTTACACAATCATCTGTGACCCTGATGCTGCAGGAGAGATGATGCTATTACTACCTCATAGTAAGGAGAAATTACAAAGCTTTGTCAGGCTCATTTTGGTCTGATCCCTTACTCAGGAGCATCTGAGCCAGAAGTAATTCATAATTTGTTCCTCCTAGGCAAATTATCATTAAAATCTTTTCATCTTGCTCTGTCCTGTGAGGAGTTAGGGATATGCAGTTTATTTTTTAGAAAAGCGTGTTCTGAAGCATTTTCAGAGAATTTAATCCCTTCCACTCCATCTTTAACCTGCTTTCCTAAGGGAACAAAGCACATACAATTGCAGGAGTTATCCACCCACAGCCTCTCTATCTTGCTCTTGACCTTTAATAAGGGTGAGCCTCTCAGTTGATCCCAACTGCAGCTGACAGAGGGATGGAGGTCTCAAAGACCCTCGGATCTTGGGAGTTTTGTGGAGCTGGCAGCACAAGGAAGCCTTGGGGGATCAGCACCAGAGACTCCAGTGTGACCTTCCCAGGTGTGGCAGAGCTGGGTGCTAGAGAGGAGAGCCCTGAAATACCATGGGTGTGCTGTGATCAGCAGTGGTTCTGCTCTCCTGGACTGTTTTGTTCCCTCTCTAACCTCTCCTTTTCAGAGGAATCATGGACTCCAGTTGCCTGAGGAAGGGACTGGGGAATCCCAAGCCTACCAAAATCATGCTCTGTGTTTCTGGCCATCTTATTGAGACTTTGCTGTGTCACCTTGGAGGGATGGGATTGAGGACCAAAACTGCATGCCCTGCCCATGAGGTCATGTCCCTTCTCTGTCACAAACCACTGGAACTCAGATGGCTTCAACAGAGCCAGGGCAGCTTCCTCTGGGTGAGAAACCTTCCCTCTGCAGCCCAGAGCCCAGTGTGATACTGGCTGTTCATTCTTGGGCTGCTCCAGGGCTGCCTGGGACACACCTGCATGGTCCCAAATGAAATGCTCTGGGATGCACAAATCTATCTTATCACACCTTATGTTCAGCACTCTGCTCTCCTGGCAGGCACTGAGGTGTAACCAACCCTTGGAACACACAAATTATCAATTCCTGGGTGGGCCTGGACAGTTTTCTGTGGGTCACACACTGGCTTGATTTTATTTAAAAAATAAGAGGGGCAGAGGGAAAGACTCAGTACCAGGCTTTTCCTTGAGAAGCAGAAGAAGGCAGCTGCCTTTCACTAAGGAAAGCCCCAGTGATGTCTGGAAGGGCAGGGTGCAGCTGAGATGATCTTTCAGCTCTCTCTGTGGTTGCTCCAGCAGGTGTGTGGTGCATTACTGGGTGTTGAGAAGTTAATGGCCCCAGAGAGAAGCTGATATGTCTGCTGAGAAAAGATGCAGTGCTCTTAAATGAGTGGCAAGGCAGTGAGATGATGCTTGAATTACACCTACTTGGCCTCCTCTTTTTACTTTTTTTTTGTTGTTTTGTTTTTTTTTTTTTACCCAGCTCACTTTCATGGCGTGAGAGCCCAAAAGGTGACACTCAGCAGCTATCAACAATTTTAATATGGACTTTTCTGAGGGAGCCAGAAAAATAAAAGCTTTTTCCAAGGTCATTAGCTGACAATTGCAGCCTGTTTGAAAATTGCTTGCACTCTCTACTAATTGGTCTACCAGACCTGTTCATTTGTTAATTTGATGCCATTAGGTAACTGGCACATCTCTGCTGCAGACAGAGTAAGACAAGGACTGAGGGTGCTATTTTTGTCTTTTTCTTTGGGTGTTTTGGGAGGATTTGATGCAGAGCAAAGGTGCTCCGTGCCTGCTGTGGGGACCCTCCTCAGGGGTGGTAGGACACTGGAGACACTCTGGGCTGGGTGTCACCCCTGCTGGGTGGTATAAAACCTGGAGTGTAGGTGAAGGGGAATAGGCTGAATGAATAAATTACTTTAGGTTGAGTGAATAGCTCAACATTAAAGCAATTATTGTAATTACTTAGATTGGCCCCAAATTGACTGGTTTGGGATTTGCAAAGTGAAAGAAAAGAAGGTATTTCAGGGTTAAATGGATGCTTTATTTGATGAAATATGAGTCCTATAAATAAGAGTGAAAGGTTGGACATTCAGAACAGATACTAGTACCTGTCATGACCCTCTGATTTCTGACTGTACCCTGGGATGAGGGCTTGTGTCTCAGTCATTGCCCTCCACGAGGGTGCCTGGGAATTGGGCTGGTTTCCATCTCTTCAATGGTTTGTGTGAAATATGAGTGGGCAGAAGAGTGAAGAGGCAGATCATCTCTCTGACTGGTGAGCCAAGCTCAGGAAAGAAGCTCTGATCACCCTCTGTGGGAATACCCCCTGTGCCACCCCTGGGCATGCCCTGTAGCTGCATGATCAGGCTATTTATGGAGGAGAAAGACTTTGAATTCAGCAGGGATGCGATTTGAACTGAGATTAATGCCTGAGATGCTGCAGCAGAACAGACATCAGCTGTGTCTCTCAATCTGTGAAAGGTGCCAAATGCCCTGAAACTATTTATACGTTTAAGAGTACTCAGCAAGTGCAACCCAAACTGTTTCAGGTTGGCTGAAGCAGGATCTTCTAGCAGCTTCCCTGTATAATTGAAAAAAAAAAAAAAAAAAAAAAAAATATTGCTTTTTTGCATATCAGGTCTACCTCCTCCAGCCTGTTGTACTGCTGTGCCAAGCAGAAATCCTCAAACTCACTTTACTGGTTGATGGTATCTGTATTAAGGACCTGCTTGTTTTGGAAAATGGCAGCCAGAATTTCTCTGGTGTAAAGAAAAAGTAATTAGCCCAGACAGTGCACAGCTGCTGGGTTCTACCAGGAAAGGGCTCAGCTAAGCTCCCTGAGCTGACCCCAGGGTTTGGGGAACTTGTGTCATGGTCAGGCTGGACTTTGTCCCCCACTGTCAGCAGCTCTGCCTTGCTCTGGTACCAGTCTCTCACTTTGTGCCCTATAAACAGCCTTAGGACCAAGTATTGTGTTCATCATCCCTTCAGACTCCCTTGTCCACTTTTATCCACCATCCTTAGCCTTCCCTTGTATCCTTCATCCTGAAGAGACCAGGAATATCTCAGTCTCAGCAAGACAAAAGATTACAACTTACAAATCCAAATGTAGAACAGGTTTTTTGCTTTTGAATTAGGTAGGAAAATTATTGCTCTTGTTCCAAGGTCACTCTGGGGTTCTGGCTCTCACTGCCTGGACTTTGCCACTGAACACTTTTAGGTAGAAGGTGCTTCTTTTACCCTACAGACCTAAGAAAATGCTGGTTTTGTGTGTGATCCAGGTGTTGGGAGCACCTATTGGAGCAGATCCCAGGAGCACTGCACCAGGGTGCAAAAAGAGGACTCTCAATCCTACCTTGGATGTGCCCCTCTTTGGAAATCTGGGAGTGGGGAACTGGTCAAGCACCCCTGGAGAGGGACTTGGCTTTGAGAGGCACCCTGTGTTTTGGTGAGGCTGGATGAAGGAAAACAAGCAAAAGCCTGTGTAATTCTCCCTGGGCTGGGGCTTTCACCAGCCCAGCTACACTGGTCACAAATCACACCTCATTGCTCCTGACAGTCACAGCTAGGCTGGAAAAACCTTGTCATCCTGACCCGGCCTCAGGAGCCGGAGGATTTACTGAGTTCTTCTTTGCTGTGTTTTGAGAATTTCTTAAGAAAACACTTTCGTTCTGTGGGTGATTTCACAAGTTGGGAGAAAAGCAGCTGTTGGTGCTTCACAGCTCAGATTTCCCTGAGAAGTGTAAAGTCTCAGCTGGACACCACGATGATAGATTTTATAGATTTCCCCCTTCCTCCACATCCAGCAGGCAGCTAAACCCAACAGTGAGCTACAGTGCATTTCTCTGTGTTTAACTTCTCCTTGAGATAATCCATTTGCCTCTGTTCTTTGAAAACTTACTGAATAAGCCACTTGTTTCACACTGGTGGGGAAATAACACTTTGGGGGCCCCTTTTGTGCCTGTCTTATGTACAACAGAAGCGTGGAGTTTTATAAAGTCTAATAAATACCCAACTCTGCCAGATGTTAGCTTTCCCTTTTATTTTTTATTCCTTTTTTTCCTTTCCTCCTATTTTTTTTCCTACTAGAAAGGAGGTCGGAATTAAGTTCCAGACTTTGGCTGACTGCAAATAAAATGGGACTGTTTCTAAGAGACATGTTGTGACAGTGTAAATTATCACATTTTAGATGGTGTTAAATATAGAAATGCCACTTAAGAGGGGATGCATTTTGTTCAGCGTCTGATATTTGTCTCGTCAAGACTTTCCTGTGAGATGGTGCCTGTTTATTATCTTCCCACCTTTTTACTCCATTATTCTGCTCCCTGTGCTGACAATGGTTAATAAAGAAGTTAAAGCCTTTATCTGTGTTTCGTGGTGCTTGAGAGATGGGGGCAGGTCACTGCCTGGCTCGAGGGGGCTGATTCTAAATGAGCCTTCGGTGGAGAAATTCCCACTTGCACTTATCCTCGCTGGGATAAACCTCTGGATTAAATGCAGGGAGCAGAGGGGGGTGAAAAGGCCACGCTCAAACACAGCCCTGAGTCTCCATCCAGGGCTGAGGGGCTGGAGGGTCCACAGGAGGCAGGAGGGGAGACAGCCCAAGTCAGGAAAACCAGAGTGAGGAAGAAAAACATTTTCCTTAGACTGGAACAGGCAGAATTCACTGGAGTGAATGGTTTTGAAGTTTATTCAGTTATTTTGGCTAAATCTGCCTCACTGATGGCTCTATTTCCTTCTCCCAGTGGAAAAGCATGTGCTCACTCTCATTTATTAAATCAAAAAGTGGCATTTTCTTTATGGTGTGTGCTCTCTGTGCTCCTCAAGAGCGGTAATTGTGTGGAAACTTTCATAGTTTATACCTAAAGGAATCTTAATTTTAATACATACAAAATTACACCTATTTAAGCCTCATTTAGTGAGCAGCAGTGCAGTTTTCCATCAAACACCTCTCCAAACAGAAGCTGGCTTTGCACTTAGAGTAGATTCTCAGTTGTAACTTTATCTTCCCCATCTTGGTCTCAACTCCATTAAACTTAATCACCATCATATACTACTACCTGTTCAGTTAATGAAAAATAGTTTTCTCCAAAGGTAAAGTATTATAATTAAAGACTCTGTACATCAACAATAGCTTTTTTGCCTTCCACCTTTTTCCATTTTTAAAACTGGTTCATTCTGTGCAGAGTGAAATGCCAGAAATGCTTATGAGACAAAATAATTCTGCTCAGACGATGAGAAAAAATAATCACACAGGATTACATGGCCACTGATGAAATTTTGCAAGAGGTTCTTGTGCCTGCCATGGATCATCAGACAGATCTGATAAAACTCTTAAGTAGGCCAGTATTGCCCAATAAGTTAATGGCAGTGTTGCTTTTATTCAGAAATGATACCAGGCTGCATTTAAAGCAGTAATGAGACTTGTGCATGACTGGGCATGTGGTGTGGTCAGAAATCCCAGCCCATGGCAGAGAATAGGTCCATCCCTCCATCCACAGCACCTGAGGCTATGCCAGCAGTTCTGAGAGGTAATGCTTCAGGTCAGCTGATATAAAGTGAAATTATTTCTTTGGTTATTCACAGTATCAATTTGTTTTGTCAAAATTGCTATTTTTTTCCCTAAGCACAGAATTAATTTTATCCCCTCTTCCTTACCCTCTAAATTAAAAAAATCTGCATGGAAAATTTCTGATTTGTGCTAATAAAAATATGTTCTTGTGCATGTTCTTAGACTGCACATCCAGCTATATAAATATAGATGATTTGCAGCTATTCAAAAATAAAGCGGGATTTTCAAAAGCAGTCTAACTACTCCCAGCCTAAACCAGTTGGAGCAAAAGCAGGGAGAGTTTATAATTAAATTCACTGGGAGCTGTGCTAGTCCCCTGCTGAGTGCTTTAAACATTCCTCTCCTTAGAATCTACTGGGAGAAAAATATACTGTATTTATAGCCATCTTGTTTCAATATAAACATGTCAAACTGTAAATCTCAGACACAGAGATGGGCTCAAGCTGAAAACCTCAAATCCAGATTTCCAACATTCTCTGTTTCAGATCAGCTCCACTGTGGGCTTTGGGTTTGAGGATTTGGGACTGGTTTTTCATTTAGGTCCAGCTTCCCTCCTTGCATTTGGAGAGGATTGGCTCTCACACCCATGTCCCACTGCACTCCAGTTAAACTTCATGACCTGGGTTAGCTCCTGATTTCTCTCAGCTCCAATGTGCTTTTCTGATTGAAACACCCTTTGTGTTTCAGCACCCCTGTCCCTGATAACCTTGCTCCCCTTCGGAAGATGATTATGCATTTCCTCTACCGGGAGAAACGCGTACCTGTCTTTGGTTTCACATTTTTGTTCTGTGTGTCCCCGTGTTTTTCTTTCTGTGCTCTGTGCTGGAGAGAGCCTAATAATACAACAGCAACAACAAAAATAGCATTGTGGCTATTATTATCCTTGCACAGGTCTCTTGCTGGGAACAGACCCATCTGTGAAATGTCCGTGTGCTGCAGGACAGGCACCGCTCCTCTCTCCTTGGGCTGGAGAAACACAACCAACTTTGGCTAATTTGGGGTAAAACAGCAGCTAGTGGTGTGTTGACAATCCCAAGCTTGTTTAAGCAGTAGATCCAAGGGAGAAAGGGGGGGAAAGGAAAATGTTTCCATAACGACTGGCACATGGATGCTGTTCTGCTCCCGTGAGGTGCCGGTGTGTGTTCGCGGCTCTGGAAAAGGTGTGTGTGCTGCAGATGTTCTCTCAGAGCAGGAGATGTCCTAATAAGCAGGTACATTGTTCCACATGTTTAATCATGAACGGCAGTCAATGGCTGCTTCAATTCTCCTGACCCTTTTTTTCTTCCCTCTTGACCTTTTCCTTTCCCAGCCTGTCACAAATGAGGAATGGTTATTAACTGAAATAAAAATTAAAAATTAAAAATAAACACAGAAAAAGAAAGTAAGGAGATTAGGCTTGGGGGGAAGGGGGGACTTGGGAACATAAAGGAGAGTGGAAGTGTGTTATGTAGTATTTGTTTTCTCTGCTGCCATTTTATTGCTTTTCTGGGAGCGTTGCCAGAAAAATGGCGAGTCGCACTTTAATTAAAGAAGGCTCTGTGTGCACTCCAGCTGTTCCTCATGTGACCAGCCTGTCTATGGGTAAAGCACAGGATGCTCCTGCCAGCCTGCCCCAGTCAATGCTAACCCAATTGCTGACCGCACGCTGCCGAGGTTGGTGCAAACCTGCACCGTTCGGGGCTGTGGCTGCCCGCCAGACGCTCGGCGCCCCGTCCTGTCCTGCTGTCCTGCCATCCTCAAGGACCTGGCAGAGGCAGTGCTGGGGGTGCAGGAGTGCGTGGAGGGAGGGGGAGCTACACTCAGAACATTTTCTCTGCCTGTAGCAATATGCCTTACCCATAAGCAGGCCGTGCTGCCTGGAAGGAAGGGCAGTTTGAGGCTGGTGATGGAAGACTGGGCTCCCATTGAAGTATCTGGGAAAGCAGAACTTGGCTGTGAATGAATATGACTAATTTTTCAGCAGTAACCTAGATCTGAGATTCCCTAAGCTCAGGGAAGACTACTGCATTTATTTATATACATATATATATATTTTATTTTTCTGAATTTGGAAAAAACAAGTTTAGCTGGAAGAGTCCAGCTGTAGTGATGCCCCTAAATTGAAATACTGAGCTGCACATCTGGAAGGTGCTCTGTGGATTCATCAGCAATGTTACAAAAATTCTAACGAAGCAAAAATGCATAATGGGATGGAAATTTTTGTGATGACCCAAAGAAAAAACTGACATAGCATCTTACAACTTATGCATACTAAAGTTTTGTTTCTTGTGGAACCATCCTCTGAACCTACTTTTTAATGAAAGAAAATATGCACTCTGGTGATTTAGTCTATATAATTCCTTAAGACAATAGGTTGGACTGAGGTCTTGTTTTTGCTACAGGGCCCCTTTGCAGCCCTCTGCCAGTGTGGAGGGCACAAAGATGAATGTGATGTTGTTTGCACCCACTGTAGGGCCATTCTCCAGTGCCAGACAGGCGTAAAGGGGCCTCTCTGTAAGCGAGAGCTTCATAAAACCCTGTGTAATAAAACCCTGAGCTTTTGTTGCAGCAGCTCAGTGGCATTACTGCCATTGCAAATGTCACTTCTGATGTGTGCTAATTTAGGTGTGACATGAGACATCCAAGTGTAACCTGAAGTGTCCCACAACTGAAGCATTTTATTGTTCTTTCATACACCTCACCTAGCAGTAACATGAAGCAGCTTCCTCCCTCAGTGGTGCAGAGCTGAGCCTCCTGTGCTGACCTGCACGAGACCTTTTTTTGGGAGCTTTCCAACCCTTTTCCTTTCATAGCCTGAGAATTGCTCCTTCTGTATTCGTCTGTCTCCCACACACCGAGGCCCATTCACACAGTTTATGGCAGTGGAGGTGAATTGATACAATACATTGAGGAGATTCGAGACAAAACTATTGTATTTCTGAAAGCCAGCTCCAGAGTAGTGGGGACAGGCTAGACTTCCTCCCCTTTCCAGCAAAAAGGGGGAAACACTGGCAAAACGTGATTAAGGAGAGATGTTATCTCTGGATGTGGCAAAAAGCATTAGATGGAGTATTGGTGTGCAGGTGGGATATTGGAGATCTACCTTGCATACTTTGTCCAGCCTTAATGTGTTTGTAGAAGGCTCAGGGGATCTGGACAGCTGTTGATGCATGCTGACAGTGTTTTATATAAAGGCCATCTCAGACTGTGCTGGTGGAGAAGCTGTGCTGTCAGCTGTGGGCAGTTCCAAGCAGTAGCTGAATGAAGGCTCTTGTGCAATGTTTTCTTTGTGTGTTTACTCTGAAACCCAAAGGATACCCTGGGCCCCCTCTCTGCACACCCACCAGGCTGTCATTGTCAGATTTTGGGTCCCATTGATTACAGCAGGGAGTTTTCCTGTGTGCTGCATGGATGTGGGCCCTGCTCTGTGTCCCTGGGTCTGGTCGTGGTCATCTCCTCTGCTTGTGAGCTGGCTCCACACTCTGATCTTGTCTGGAAGCCTGAGGACTGCAGGGCCTTTTTCTTTCACACTCAAATGCTGTCTCTTTTCAGTGACACTGCCTGTTTGTTTGCACTCAGCTCATTTCTCTGAGGTGATTTATCAGTCTTCTGCAGTCCAGTTTCTCTTCAGGTGACGTCTTTATGGGACTTTCATTTATCTGGTGCTCTCTTTCAGCTAAATACCAGATTGTTTCCTCCATCCATGCAAGTTTCTTTTTTACAAGAAAACTCATAAAATATTTTCCTTTCCCTGGACTTTAGTTTTTGGCTTCCTAGGCAGTTTGCCTTCTCTTCACGTACGTTTGAGTGAACCTTGTTTGTCCTGGCTGCTTTGAAGTACAGGCTCAGAAGCAGCAACAACTTCATGATCTAAAAATGGTCTGGGCAGAGTTGTTGCTCATACAGGAGGCCCTTTGCTGTTCTGTGCATCAGGTGCTGGGGAATAATAAGACAGAGACTCTCTTCTTGTAAAATAACATGGACTCCTTATTAGCAGAATCATTTCCAAAATGTGTCTGGAGAAGGCATTTGTTCTGCCTTGCTTTACTTCTAATGCTTCTCACAAGTTCTTTCCATTCTGCAACTCTCCCAATTAGAAACAGGCTAATATGTATTTTGGCAGCATTTATTTCTGCACAAGTCTGTGTTGATTTGCTGGATGCAGTGTTTGCTGGCCACTCCAAGGGCACAGTTTTATTGTCACTCTGTTGTGGTCTAGCAGGCGCCCCTGTTAGAGCTAAGGCAAACTAACCTTGCATAGGAAACAAACTTGCTTTTTGGACTTGTAAATCAATTTTCCACATCTGGACGGCTTTTTCTAGTGGAAACATGGGTGTTGTAGGAAGTTGGATAAACAAGTTTCATTCCAACACAAGGTCAGGATGCAGCCAAAGTATGTACCCAGCTTGGCAGCCTCAGCTCTCCCTGTCCGGCTAAAACAAGGAGGGAAAGTCCTTGGGACTGAGAGAGGGAGAGAAGAAGGGCATTTGAGATGGGGAAAAAATACTGTAGGCAAAGGTGACCCAAATTCATATTTACTTGTCTGACTGATAGCATTGAAAGCCCTTCCAGGCAGGATCGTGGCTGCAGCTGGCTGAGAGCACGTCTGCATCAGACAAACTGATCTGAATCAGAGCTCACCAGGTGCCTTTGAGCAGGATGACACGGCTGTTTGGCACAGGGCTGCACAGCAACATTAAACTGGTCCTGGGAGTGGGATGGATGGGTCATACTGAGGGCCAGGACCTGCTCAGTAGGAAAAATGTTCTGCCTGGTGCAGCTCTGCCTGCTGGTTTGTTCCCATGAGGAGCAGGGATCTTGGCATGGTGTAGCCCTTACAGCCACCCTCAGTGATCCTCCAGGCCAATTCCTGCCACTGTGGGTCCCACAGAAACCAAACTGACAGTGATGGTGAGTGTGTGGAGCAGGAAGCAGCTGGATTGGCCATACAAAACCAGAACGAGCAGCTACCTCTGACCTTCCTGGGCCCAAAATGAGAGACAGCTACTGGCCAATCCTGGGCTAGGATGGCTTGGCAAGATCCAAATTGGATCTAGTGACAACCCTAAAAAAATCAGTTTAAAGCTTGGTCTCTGCTCAGCTCTGTGTGCATTGAAAAATGCCTGGTGTTGTGGTACTAACACACTGTACATCATAAATGTGAGCAACAGTGTTTTGGACACAGCCTAAAGCAGTGTCCAAATTATTTCCTGCCCAGGAATGACAATGCTGCAAGTGTGGTGGCTCATGAAACTCCATGCCCAGCACACCACCAAAGCCCATAAAATGTTACTTTAGCTGTAGGACAATAACACCTTTCTCAAGCAGGACAAGGCAGCTGGCTGGATTCCCGTGTAGGAACTTTCTTGGATACTTGGGAACTGCTAACAGGACACAGGATCTTTGCCTCTCCATGATTTGAGTGTAGTGCATGTGGGTATGACCACAGTTTCTGCTGTGATACCACTGCTGCTGGGCTCCCAGAAGCTACCCTGGGACCAGAGCAATGAGAAATAGTGGTGTGTTCAGGATAAAGTGCCTTAGGGAGTGAATGGAACTGATAAAAAACAAGGTGCCTTAAAGATTTTTCAAGGACTGAATTAAGTTCAGTAGTCAGGATAGGTGCATGATGTTATTATCAGTTGTTTTTCCTAACTCAAGACTTGGTGGTGTCAGGTGCAGGTCAGAGTTTGGAGTCTAAACACAGGATTAGCAGCAGTGGATAGACAGATGAGGCAGCAGAAAGGAACAGTGCCATCATACCAGCCAGCAGAAAATTCCAGCTTCTTGGAGGTGGGGTAGCAAAGAGGAACTTGAAGGATCAGCTCAGATGTGTAAAGCATCAGGGTATGTGTCTGAAAGAGTGGCTGTGGAAAACAACAGCTCAGGCTGAGTTCTTAGGAGGTGGTCTCTAGGCTCAGGAAGAATAGGTAGTGGGGAGAGTGGGTGGGAAAGAAAAGGTGTATTCTGTTGGAGTTGGTGCTTTGGGGTGGGTTTTTGAGGGCACAGAGATGTAAACTGTGGGTCTCTGCAGCAGCCTTCAGTGTTTCTCTGGAGGGGAGAGGATTGCATTTGTGAGGGACGGAAAAGATGATGCTGGTTCAGCTTGGCAGTGCTGATCCTGGGGTGAAACTAGTTGGAAATGCCCCTGGAAGGGTGACCTTGCTGGCTCTGATGTGGAAAGAAGAGGCAAGTTTGAGTCTGTCTCAGTGGTCTAAGATCACATCTGAAGGATGGACAGTGCATGGCTTTGTTTGAGCAGCCTGGGGTCAGGGTTGAACCAGGAGCCACCTGCATGGAAGGAATTGCTGAACATGTGTCTGGGATGGGAGTGGCCTTGGAAGCGATGGGGAAAGGCAGGGTTGAGAGCAGAGTCCTCTCATCAGGAGACAAGGGAGGTAAGGAGGGTCTTCAGAGAGATTGTGAGAGAGGTATGAGTAGAAACAGGACAGAAGAGTAGCATGGAAGCCAAAGGAAAATTAATCCTCAGGAAGGTGAGTTGTCTGAGTGAGGATGCAGGGAATGCAAAGAGACTGGAGGCAGAGCTGCATCTGAGATCCTGAAGACAGTTGTCTGGAAACTAGGCTGTCTCTTTGGCCAGAAATGTTGGTTTCTGTATGTCTGCTTTTGATCTCACTATGAACATTAGTAAAATATTTCCATTTTTCTGGCAAGTGGACGTCCCTAGACCATGCAGCTGCTCAGTAAAACAGCTTTGTTATCAGGAAGGTGGCCAACATTGCAATGACATTATACAGCTGTCTAGGGCCCTGCACTTTTGCCTGCATTCATCACCTGCCTTTGAACTGGTCCCAGTTCTCATTGCTGACCTATTGGAAACCTCTGCCTTGCACCAAGCTAATGTTTATCAGACTGAAGAGGCTTTGAATAAAACAATTCCTGTTCCAGGGAACTTGAATGTTTTGACAAAACTTCAGTCTCATCCCAAAATCTCCAAGCAGCTCCAGCCATGGATGACTTTGACATCTGTGCTCTGAGCTGAGCACAAGGAGAAGACGCCGTATTTCTTTAGTTGGTGCCAGGCTATTGTGATGGCTGATGCAATGTTTTGGCAGCTAAGCTGTAGCAATGAAGGTCTGTGCTGTAGGACCCAGTTCTAGCAGGAGTTTTTAGGTCTTAATATTAGGAGAAAAAAAAAAAAAGCCTCACTGAATGGGCAAATGGCCAAACCATAGTACATAACCTTGGAGCACTCCAGGAGTATTTTCGTAGCAGCTGGATGAGGAATGAGTTGATAGAGACAGAGCAGGGGGAGCTGGAAGCGCAGCCCCTCAGATCATTTTTCAGTGTGCTGGGCTGTCCCTGCTCTCCCTTGGCAGGAAACCCAAACCCTGCTGCACTGTCTCCTTGGCCACCTCCACGGTGGAGCTGTGATCTCCTTGTGCTGGGCAGGGCTGTGAGGGAGAGGTGTTTACACTTCTCATCCAGAGGGAAAGCCCAGCACAGGCACTTCAGACTGTAACCCGATAACAGGTTTGCCCCCGTCACTCACTCCTACTGCTACTAATAGAGCAGCAGAGGGAAATTCCTCAGGCATGTGGGATCTCTCAGCTGTGGAACAAACACCATCCTGGTCTTCCCCACTTCTTCCAAGTCAGTGGCTGAACTGCTACTCCAAATAGAGACTAATGCCAGGCACCTGACATAGAAAACAGAGAGGCTACACTGAATAAATCAGATGGAGGATTTCCAGAGAGGGCTGCAAAGTCTCACTGCTCTGTTATCATTGCCTGGTGTGGCTGTGTGGCCTGGGACAGGAGGGTGACAGGGAGAAAATCCCCATCCCCAGCACAACCACATCTCCCCAGGAGCAAGCAGATAACCTCCCAAACACAAAGTGCACAGGCCATAGTGCATGACTTTACTAGCCCCCTACTTTTGTGGCAGCCAATAAAATTTTTTCAGATTTGGGTTTGGTAGGGCATATGGTGCTGCAGTGGCCTGGCAAAGGAGTTTGGATGACTTGAGTGTGTGGTAGCTTCTTCCTCAGTAAACCCACTGGCAGATGAGTTTCCTGAACCAATAAATTCATGTGAGCATCCGCCCCAGCTGAGGTTATGCCAGCTTCCAGCACATCCCTGCTGGAGCAAGCTGGGATGGAGGGGCCTGGGAATAGGAGTGGCTGTGTGGTACAGCAGGGCCAGAGCCATGCAGAAAGCATTTGTTCCCAAGTGCTTCCATGTCCTCTGCTCACCCACACTGCCTCCTGTGCTCGACTTAGATGCAGATGTTCCAGTTATGTTCCAGTTTGTCATCAAAAAGCTTTGAGATTTTCTCTCTCCCCTGAGGCCAGCAGACATGGGAAATGGGTGAAGGCTGTTCTTTGACTGGCCATTTTGGCCCTGTGAAGTTACTTGGGAGGGTCTCTCCTTGCTGTAAAAACAACTTAATGAGCTCCCCTTGCCCTTTAGTAGGTTTTTGGTCTCACTGACACAGTCAAAGGGCTGCTTGGGTGGGCTGGGAGGTGTTGCTGTGCTGGGGAGGGGAAAGTAGAGATAGGGTCTGACAGAGAGACAGAGACAGGCTCATTTTGGTGAGCCCTACTTTCCTGTGTGCTTGGGGACCTGTGAAGCTCCCCATGTGGGTGTGGGGACCATGCTGGGAGGGAGAGACACCCCTCTGTGGGATTTGAGGCTCAGTGCCCCAAGGAGCAGTGCTGAATAAATGAGCATGTCTGCATCCACTTGAATCACTCTTTAAATGTGCAGCTGTTCTCCATGGCAAAGTATTGTACAAGAGTAATGGGGTGACCCCAATTCCCCTTCTGCTCCTGCAAAAACCTGTTCATATTCTCTCCTGTGCCTGAGAAACTGCTGCAGAAGGGACTTTCCCTCTCTCACTCTCTTTTTCACTTTGTAACGAGAAGAACAGTCTTTCATTGTTAAATTTCAAAATAATCCTCTTCAGTCAGAGTCTGACTCCTACATCCAGCAGCAGGGCTGGACCCTGTAGTCTGTGTGAAGGAGGTGATGCGTGTCATCCAATGGCCACCCATCGCTTTTCCTCCCCGTTTCCCAGGAATTGCTGTAGAGCCATTCCCTACTGCTGTGGCCAGCAGAGTAATGCAAAGGAGGGTCTGGCTCCAAGGCCATTGAATGCTGTGCAGTCCCTAAACTGCAGAGGATTTTGGACAAAGTCTTAAAGGAAAAGGCTTGGTAGGGATTTCCAGGGACGAGTCTGCTGCCAAGGAGAGCGGCACCAGCCTGCAGCCGGGGCTGTCCCCAGCCCTTTGTTCCTCGGGGTGGTCGGCTTCCTCCGCACAAAGGGCCTTTGGGAACCGGCCCAAAACTGAGGAGTGGCAAAATGCACTTAGTTCCCCTGCTTTTGTCAAAGGCATGTCTGGATGCCAAGGGAAGTTTCCATATCCTGCTGCCTTGTGTTCTCTGGGGCTCGTCTGGGACCTGCTGTGCCTCCGAGTCCTCAGGCTGCGGCCGGAGTCTGGGAGCTCTGCTCCTTCCTTTGCACACGGGTGGAGAAGACAACGGTCAAGTGTTTTCAGCTTTTCTGACTGATTTGTGCTCCTTACAAAGCTGGCTGCCTGGGCCAGTTTTCTGACGTGGGTTGGGTGTCCTGGGGACATTTGCTTTGCTTCTGCTGGGGCTGAGCTTGTTCTGGGGACAGAAGGCCTGGTCAGAAACTTGGGGAAGATTCTGAAAATTTGGCTCTGAGCTTGAGAATGGCCTCCAAGAAAAACCCAGGGCAAGGGGGTGAGTGAGCTGCCTTGCTTGGGAAGAAAATGTAGTGCAGGGAAAGCACTAAATCCTAAAGACATTAGAGACAGTTGTCTCCCTCAGTGTGTTTTGGCTTGAATAAATTGTGAATGTTGTCAGTAAATAACCTTTTTATCAGGCAAGGTGGGTTGTTCGGTCCAGGTCCTTTCCATGTGGTTAATCTTGTGTCGAAAGGGTTTTGCCAACACTCAGGGCACAGTATTGGGACAAACGATAGCACAGGCTTTGTAAAAGGGAACTGATGAAAAAAACCTGGAGATACAGGTGGATCAAACGACAGTGTTTGTTGGGAATTACTGTCCTGTGGAGAAGTTTTACACATATTGGTGCAATTACCTGATATCAAGATAGTGTTTAAGCTGTAAAAAACATCCATAGTGGTACAATGGGCAGCAGATTATGAGGATGAAAGCAGACTCTTATTAAAATGAAGATGCAGTTACAGGAAGTGTCTTAATTTGAGTTTATGCAGTATGACAATTTGTATATAAAAATGCCTACTTTGGAAAAATTTGGGGGTATGGTTTTTGTTAATTTTCTGTTCAGACTGTGCCTTTGGTGTGAGTTCATGTACTGGAGCACCAAGGCTGTCTTCTACAGACACACCTTTCAGGCCACCCAGACAGGGCTTGGGTCCATTAGGCTGGAGCAGCTGCAGGCAGCTATCACACTGGATCAGCCAAAGAGCATACTTAATCTTGCACGTGTGCCTAATATGAAAATAGTAATAAGTGAAAATCTGCCATTTGTTTGACAAGAGCATCCCCCAGTCTGGGGAGCACTCCCCTAAATGGCCACGTTTCGTGCAGAAGAGAAGCCAGAACAGGCAGAGAAACTCTGAAATGTGCTGTGTTTGATATGAAAAGCATGTAAGGCTTTTTTTCCTGTTTTCTGGAGGGAATTAATATAATAGAGCTGCCACCTTTCATCAGTCAGATTTGGTGGCAGCTGAGCTCGGGGACGGTAGAGGAGAGCATGTGAAAGGTGTGGAGAGAAGTGGAATTTGCATCGCAGAGGAAGGGATTTTTCTGTGCATCTCCAGGAGAAGTGAAGGGCTGCTCTTTGGTGTTAGCTTCTGTCAGAGACCCTGACAGATTTTGGGCTGGGCTGAGCTCGCTGGGGTGGGCACAGAAAGCATCTGGGTGTGCAGCAGGCATTGCTGCCAAAGAAAACCAAATCCTTTTTTTTGGAGAGACTGTCAGGGTCATTTAGAGGTAGGTTTAGAATGCACTGCTGTTTTCCCTGCAGTGAGGAATACCTCTCTCTGAACTCTTCCCGGAGGACAGGCTACACTGCCGAGTAGGAGGGGAACATCCCAGCCTGAGCTCACATCTGAGTGAGTCTGAAACACAGTGGAGCTGACACATTTCAGCAATCTAAGGGGAACTCTAGTGCAGAATTTGGTATTCTACGTATTTAATGTCCTATATATACTTTTACAACCTATATATTCAGATTTTTTATTGAAGATGCTTATGTACAGCATCTAGCACAATAATATTTGCTCTTACTTGCTACAGCCATAATTTTGCTAGGTACTGAGTGTCCCTGCTCCTGCTTGACTTAACCAAGAACCTCCTGGGCAGGGATGAGTATCTGGAGCTCTCACAAGGGGCCATGCAGGCAGAAGACTCTCAGAAACTCACCAGAGATTACACTCCTCAGGTCCTGTCCCAGCAGGACACTTGGATAGGTTGTGCAGGGGATTTTGGATTTAGTCGCTGCCCTACTTGCCCCTGTGGAGCTCACAGCACTGGAGCTGCTGCTCTGAGACACATTTCTATAGAGCAGATTTTTATATTGGCTCAGTCTTGGCATCTCTAAGCTCCTGGGATGGAGCTGCCACAGCTTGCTGTAGGCATAAACCTGCTGTTCTCCTAATGGCTGCCCCCAAGATTTTAGGCTGTCCTTGGCAGTGTGGTAACTACCTGCAGCTCTCAGGACACATCAAGCCTCCTTCTGTCCCTTTACAAGAGTTTCTCTTACCCACAGAGCAGAACTGAGCCACCTCAAGAAAACACACAACTGATTTGAATAAAGAAGGAAAGTGGAGAAATCAAGTGCCCTTTTTTCTTCCTAAAATTGTTTGGAAGATGTCTGAAACATTGGGACATTGCACCAGTGAGTGATATAATTAACAAGAGTTTAACTCAGCTCTCATTGTCAGCATGTGCCTTGAGAAGGAGCTTGAACAATTCCATTAAAACTGCACCACTGCAGACAGAGCTAAAGACAGACAACTGGATCTGCCCACTTGTACATGCCACAAGTTTCTGTCATCCCTAGAACACATCCCAAGGTCCTTGGCCTTTTTTAGGAAGCATGCCAAATCCCAAGATTTTTTTCCAGAGGAGGTTGTACAAGGACAATCAGAATTGGAAGATTGGGTGTAGAGCTGGGGAGGTGTTTTCTGTCTCCCAAGCAATTTGAGTGATCTGATATGATGGGGAAAGGGTCTCTTTGTCAGCACCAAACTGACTGGTTTCACCTGGCACGTGGGGCTAAAGAGGGGAGAGAGGTGGGAGGTAAAGGGTTTGGTGTGAGGGTGACTGGGTGGGGTTTTGGTTTATAGATACCAAACCCCAGGTACTGATCTGTGTTTGCCTTTCCCCCTCTTGCTACTTGATGACAGCATCTTAAACATTCTATGAGTGTTTTGAGGTATGGGCTGGATTTATGTGTGCTATTGTAATCTGCACAGTGCCTGGCACAGAAGGACTCAGATCCTGATAAATCCTGGGGCCCCCAGGGTGGGTGTCCAGGATTTTCTCCTTTAGCATGGGAACTGTCAGACAGAAAGTGCTACCTGTTTTTTTTTTTTTTTATTTTTTTTTAATCTCTTGTCCCTGCATTTTTGATTGTTCATTTGCCTGGACAGTATAAAAATGAGAAGAGGCTCTGTTCCCTCCTCCCAGTGCAAGGCATCATCCACAAAAAGGTGAGCTCTGCAATCATCCAATTTCCTACCTCTAAAAAAAACCAGTTTTGACTGAATATTTACCTGGCATTCACACACTGAACAAGAAAATATCATGGTCTGTAAGCCTCCTGTTTGAGTGAATCACCTTGTGAGCAAGGGCCAGCAGCTGGGTCTCAGACTGCAGCTGGCAATTCTCTTCATAGAAAATCTTCTTTTAGTGAAAAACCTCAAACATGGGGATCTTTTTATTTGAAACCTATCACCATCCCATCCTTCCACCCCCTGCAATTTTCAGCTGAGATAAGCCAAGTCTCTGGAGTATATTGTGTTCAGAGTGACCTTCAGTGAACTGGCGCCACGACCTCAGTGCCATGCCTGGAGCAGATCTCTCTGCACCTGCCAATAAAACCAGGAGTCTGCTATGCAGAGCAGAAGGCCTTGCTTCTTGGTGGACCTGGCAATTGGTTTGGAACCTCCTGTTCCTTCTGAATCTCAATCTGGCATTGAATGTGGTTTTTTGCCTGGTTTCTCAATGGATAAAATCCTTCAGTTTCCTATTTTGTCTGGTAGGCATTTTTGTACTGTGTACGTTTGCGAAGGATGCCTCTCTTATAGATTACCCTTCTCCTGCTATCTCATCACTGCAGTTACTGCAGGCCTAGTCAGTATTTTTGATTCATGGTTGCATTAAAAAAATATATGTTATTCAGGACAGGACACTGGCAGAACTTGTGACATGATTTAGGAGCATTTGATGATCTCTTAGTTATTTAACCTGAAGAAAGTGTTAAGCCTGTCCTCCCACCACTGTACGTGACATAAATGAAAAATTGGGGTGAAAAAGCAGCTAGAGAGACACTCTTCTGCAGATGGCTAACATACATGAAAAGGATTTTGTGTTACGTATTTGCTTAATTTCAGTAAAGATAGCATTACTAGCAGGTAGTACCTGGCTGGCATTTACATCTGTCAAACCTAAATGAGAGTAGGGTGTTTGTGAAGTTGAATGATTTAACATGCCAGTCTTTTCTCAGCTGTCATCTATTTCAGGAATTTCAAATCTTTCTAAATTAAACTTTTCTCCTTCTTGTTTGGCTTCAGAGAGGGGGAAAATTTTACTGGAATAAACAAGTAAGTAATTTTAGTAAAATCATACTGGTGGCAGGGAGGAAAAGGTGAAGGAGAATAGAGCAACTACTTTGACTCAATGAGATATTGATATGGATAAGCAAAAGAAGGAATAAAAGGAAGAGAGAACATGTGATTATCCAGCATCCCAAATGTGCAGTGTTAACAAAACTTTCATGTCGAGAAATGGCTAGCAATTGGCTTGGTACGTCAGGATTAAGAGTAATTGCTCAGCCTGCTGGGAAGCCTCATTGCTCAGGTGATGGAGCGAGAATTCCCTGTTTATTCAGCAGCCCCTCCTGTGAGCCAGGGAATCAGGTCCTAGTGTCAGGGAGACTGGCAAGTTTTCTCTCCCAAGTCTGGAAGAGAATTTCTTCTAAAAGCTGATCCTGCATGGTGGAAGCCAGGGCGAGTTCTGCCCTCACACACAGTTCCTTTATCATGGGTCCCTTAGGAGGGAATGACAATGCACAGCCATTTGGAAGAATGTTCTCATGACTATTCCAGATGTTTCCGTCTCACATTAGGCTCTTACCAGTCTCCACTATTCTCTGCTTGTTTCCTCCCTGTCTTCTTCCCTTTTCTGCCTCGTCCTGGATTAGAACTTCCTCCATGTCACAGGTGACTGGTGCTAGCACCAGTTCTCACTCCAGGGAAGATGGAGGTGCCTGGTAAGATAATTCCTGCTGCTAAAAGCTGTGGGCAGTGAACATTAAGCAGCAATTAGTGTGACCTGAGCTCTTTGCAGTGGTGCAATACCAGGAAACTGGATAGCGTGCAATTCCCGCTGGTGGATTTACTGCAGTCACTTGGTGTGGGCGAGACAAGGATGGGAATGAGCTGTTGGTGACTAATCATATTTCCTCAAGAGCTTGGACTTTTCTTGAAGGTCCTTCTCAAGGCTAGACTCATCTAAGGAACTCCTGATAGCTTCTTGACAGATCACCTGTCTGGCTTCTCTGCTGCTGAGCTGCGAATCCCAGGTGGGATTAAGCACCCTACAAGGCAGAGTCACCAAAATTCAAAGACATTGATTCACACTTGTGGATTGCAATGTGCTTTTTACAGGCCTTTGAAGAAACAGCAACAATGGATTTTGGACTGTTTTCAAGGAATAGGTGAGAGAGGAACCATGCCAGTTTTAATCTGCAGCAGCTACGGTTTTATTGTTGGGTGCCAGACTAGCAGCTGGAGACTGCTGGGGAGCAGGTTGAGCTTTGATGCTTCCAAATTGTGGTCCCTGGGGGTTTCACTGTAACCAAAAATGTTTGAAGTGCTGGCCTCTTGCCACAGCTTAGGATGAGGAATGTTTCTGAAAACCTTCACAGATCAGTATGGAACTGGAGTGCATTTTTCCCGTGCAATCCCAGGCAGGACTGAGATGGATGTACTGTGGAATTGTATTACTGTTTTATGACATCTCTAATTCACAACCCCAGGGCAACAGCAAAATACTAAGGACCAGATTTTTCAGGATGTAACTCTTAACTGAATATCTCAATCTTATTATCTTGGGGAAAAGGAATATCCAGTAGTTCATATTTCTAAAGTGCAATATGATTTCCAATTCCTAGATTTTTATAAAGTGTAAGAGTGGCACAAGTTTGGTTTGTGTATATAGATCTCTGCATCCTTACATGCAAAAAGTCCTGCAGAAAGCATTGCCTTTTTTTTTTTTTTAATATGGCAGTAATGTGTCTCCTGTTAAGGTGGCTGTAAAGGTAAGACATGGAATGCAAACCATTAGATTAGTTATTATTAACATGATTCTCATTTTGGCCTGAAAGAAATTAGTGTAACAGCTGAGGGAAAAGTAGGGGTCCTGTTTTGTTGTTCTTCAGTGATGATTAAAAAGAAATTGCTCACTGATATTCATTAGGAAACTGTGAGTTCTGGAACTCGTGAAATATTATCAGAGAAGGAACTTTGGCACCCACTGATGTTGGTATGTCTTTAAGCAGCAAGGTTCAGTGGGACACTGCCCACATATTTTATAAAGAAGCCCAACGAATGGAGAACTTTTCCCTCTTTCCCTTTACAGCCATTTTCCCTGCTTTTCCCTTCTCAGCTTCATTCCAGGTGTCTGTGCCTGCATTTGGCTCGCAGAGCTCTCACACAGGTCACTGAGAAGCTTTCCAGCCAAGAAACGGGTTAAAGAGCCAGTTTTGCAGCAGACAATTAGTCTCTTCTGGCAATATCCTAATTAATCCTGTTATTAGGCTTTGCCACTAATTGCTGTAGGAGAGGTCTGGCCCTGACAAAGCCACCCCCTTTGGCACGGTGCCTCCAGCACAGCCTGACCCGGCTGGGGGAGCGGCAGATGCTCGGGATGCTCTGGATGGAATTCCATGTGCAGGAATTCGCCTTTGCACGGATGGCAGCCTGCAAAGGAGTAATGTGGTGTGGAACCCCTTCCTGCACGTCTAGGAAATTTGGTTTGGGGGCTCAGTGATGCGTCCTCAGGTGTGTGATGTGCCACCGCCGTCTGCTGTGGATAAAAGGGCTCAGATTAAAAGCCTTGATCACCTCCCGTTAATGCTTCACGCCAACGGGGCTTTTAAAAGATTGTCTCGATGATAGAATGGGTGACCTTCACATCCCAAGGCTTCAGAAGTGCCAGCTATGCCCTCCCATTATATTGTTATTACCGGTTATAATGTCCTGCTGTAAATTGGATAAGCCTGGGTGTGACACTGAGACCGAGCTCATCGTTCTCCCGTCCCCATCTCACTGGAACCGCGTTTCTCTTTGTGCTCACTGAACAACAATTCACACCCCCACAATTTCCTGCACTTCTCCCTGAATTTTGCTCTTCAGCATTTTTTAAGTTGTGTGCAGTGCTCCATCATCCAAGGAGCATGCTTGAGTTTTCATGCTCGGAGCAATGGTGTCTAAGTGGTGTTGGGCGCTTCTGGCCCATCAGCCAGAGGCAATGTTCTCCCTGATCCGGCAAAAAATGGGAGAGCATTCCCTAAACAAGGGCAGGAGGGAGGAAAGAGGACGAACAAGTGACTGTAACAGGGCTTTTGTACTGCAAATTGCATGCCAAACAAGAACCTCTTGTTTTTCAGGAGCTACGTGTCCCTGAATTGGCTGAGCCCTTCCTGCTGAATCACACAACCTCACCTGGATGTGCTATGTGTGTGATGCAGCAGGGAGGAGCAATGCTGGGTTCAAGAGGGACTCTGAAACTTTAATGGCAATTTTCTGAACTCAGCAGAGCACCAGGCAAGCCTGAAAACCCTGTTTGTTGCTTATGATATGGGAACATTTGGATGACTAGTTGTCATCAATAATTTTAATAAGGTGCCCGTGAACAGTGATACACAGAGAGTGAAAATCTTCCCAGAAATGGCTTTTCAGTCCAAGTTCCACTCCTACTCACTGATTAACACTGGGTTGGTGAGTGTGCTACAGACCAGAGGAGAGAAACCACTCATGAGATGAGGCTGGCAGGGTTTGGTCCAGCTCGTGTATCCCAGCTCTGCTGGCCTTTGCAGCTCGCCTTTCTGCATTTACTGCTGAGCTTTATGGGTTTGCAGAATGATTTCTGGAGCTCCTTCAGATCAATACACAGTAGAGGTGCCTCTCTGGAGGGCATGTTCTGACATGATATTACCCTTGTCATCGGTTCTTTTCTCAGTTTATAGCTTTCCTTAATATTTAAATGGGTTTCTTGCTGCAGTGCTTGTGCCCCGTTTACCCAAATAATCTATAACTCAATGACTTCTAAATCCACTTCACTAGTTGTTATATTCATTATAAATGAGTTGTAGTGCAACCTGCATCTCAAGTAGATATTCTCATCTGGAGGTCTGTGCTGAGATCCAGCAGGAGCAGCGAATATATTAAACCCATAAAACCCTCAAGACATCCCATACCATACAAAATGAGCTCTAACTACAGACTTCATTCCTCCTTATCGCCTCTATTCGCCAACCACTCAATGAAAATGAATCACACACACACCCCAGGCAGCTGCTCCTGCAGCTACAGCACCTCACACAGCTCCTACCAAGGATGTGCAAGTGGCTGGAGCTTTAGCAAGGCTGTGTGGAGGTGACAAGACTGCAGATCCCTGCAGTTATCTGTGTGAGCCTTCAGTGCTTGTGCAGGAGGGACCCAACCCAGCAGCACTGGAGGCACCAGCATCTCCTGCTGGGCTACAAGCCCATGGTCTCACTAATTTCAGTGGCACCAGGCTCCCTGGCTGCTTTTTTCGCTTTTTCCCAGTGGAAGAGGCAGCTTGGTGTTGACTGGCCAAGGATTCAGACGTGCCTCTGTGTCTTTGAGGGCTTTATTATTGTCACAGTCAGCTTTATCTGCACAAAGGCTTTGTCTGGTAGGGTTTTAGCTACTTTTTAATCTCAAATCCTGGCTGATTGCTGTGCTAAAATGAGCTTCACTCCCAAAACACTGTTTATCTGAGAATCATGCATCGATGTTACTCTCAAGATTTAACTTCCTTTTTAATTCTGATATTGTGCTGTTGTGTGGGTTTGTTTTTTTTTTTTTTTGTGTTGGTTGGGTTTTTTGTTGTTATTGGTTTTTTTTTTTTAAATGCCATGGAGTATTAGATTTAAAAAGGATTTTTAAAAAAGGAAATCTGGAGTTTGGAAGAGACTCCATACCCCATTCTAATATTGAATGCAGGAGAAATATTAGAAGTTGGCAATATTCCTTTGCTTGTAAAATCTGATAGATTTAGATTTGACTAGTTAGCCTTGGATTGAGTAGTAATGTTAATAGTGTATGAAATTCAATGAGCTCTAATGCTATTTAAAAAGTCCTAATGAGAAGGCTGCTTTTGTGTCAAATGCTATTGTTTTTTTGTTTCCTTTTCTGCCTTCCATATTTGAAGAACACTAAAAATATTTTTAACAGCTAAGGAGGGAAATAGACTTTTGTCTGAAGGACCTGTGGGAGTAGGGGAGACAGGGGGAAGGCAATGGAATTTATTTGGTTGGTAGATTTTACTGTATGGATGTGCTCCCCTGTGAACCATTAAACTGGGGAGTTTGCTTGGCTTACAGCTGGGGCTAATTGGGATCTGAGTTTACTGACTGGCTCCCTTCTCTTTCCAATCAAGAGTCATTGTCTCTCCTGCCTGTTGAGACTTTTGTGTGATTTACTGGAAAGTATCAGCTTAAAGGACAAAGGATTGAGATTATCAGTGTGTACAGTGGTGGGTTTTTAAATGATCCTAAGATTAAATGCAATATTCCCGTCCATAACGAACAGTAAAATCTTGTGCATTTTGGTTTTGGTTGAACACAACAGTTTCTCAAAAAAAAAAAAAAAAAAAAATTACATGAGGTAAAAAAAACCCAACAAAACCCTAAAATGGCATTTTTAAAAATCCAAATAAAAATAATTAGTTTGCTGAACTGAACTGAAGCTTCTTGTTTTGAACATTATTAGATTGGGTCTGTCTGTCCTAAAATCACTGCCCAGGGCACAGATTTGGCTCCTTTACTGGTCTTTCTGCTTTGACTGGGTTTTGTTCATATAGAGACATCACAGAAGATATATTTTTGGTGTGAACCCACAAAAAGGATAAGAGCAATGAACTCAAAACATCCACTTGTAGTAGGCATCAAGGAGCATAAGCTGATGCAGTTGTGCCAAGCAGCCTTGAAGCAAGCTGTTTCTAATGATGTTAAAATAAGATCTTTTATAGTTTAAATAATCTTTGAACTTAAATTCTGAAAAGAACTTTGATATTTTAGCTTTTTCTCCAGCCTAGAGAGGAAAACAAACATCCAGTGATCAAAATTCACTGTGGAATATTAAATCTGATTCGATTGTTTTGTTTTAATACTACACATACAAGCAAAATTGATCAAGACCTGATGCTTCTGAGTTATATCTTATACAATTCTATGACTTTCTAAAAACTCTTTTGAAACATTTCTGCTCCAAAAGCTTGACAGGTCCCTGCACAGAAAGCCTTAGGACATGGAACTCCAAATACACTGTTTCATTCATTCTCACTAGCCTCTTAAAACCTAGTACTTATTTTATGCCAGCAGACAGAAGAGCCTTTTTCTAACCACGATAAATCTGATGACAATTTACTTTTTATGAAGTCTTATGTAATGCACTGTTTATCTCCTGGATAGAATTTCTTTTTGACTTCTGACTTAGTTGGAAGCAGAAACCATTACTCTTGTAGCAGGGAAAGCTGCTCCTTCTGCAAGTGCTCCCAGCCCTGTGTTTGCCTCTGCTGCTCTGTGTGAATGGGAGATAGCACTGGTTCTCAAAAGCTTCCACATCAGCCAAAAGCTGGGGTTTAAAGTGGGTTTCACTTGCTAGGTCTGTGTGCAGATTTAGCCAAGCCACCCAGAAGACTGGAAATCCTCCAGTTTGCACCTTCCCAAAGGCTGCCTGGGCTGGGTCCCAGGGCAAGGAGATGCTCTGCTTCAGCTGTAGCTGAAAACTTCACACTGTGGCCTTGAAGATGTTTGCTCAGCTAAATCTTTCCTAGAATAAAGCAAAAATGGATCTGAGTCATGAGGGCTGACTGTGCAGAACCCAGTGAGGTCACTGGTGAGACTGGTGTGGCCTCACCGGTTATCTCCAGAAGTGAGGGAAGCTCAGCATCTTGCACAATGCAGCCAATATACAACCTCCTGTGACTCTGCTCACAGCATCCTGCAAAGTACCAGCCATCAGCAAATAATCACTGCTAATTGTGTCCAATAGGGGTTTCAAATCCATTGCTTATTTTCTCTTTTCAGATGTTCTGCTCTGGTTTCCCAAAGCAGAAGTTATAAAAAGCCTTGCAAAAGGCAGATCTTGCAGTAAAGTGTCTCTTCCTCTATGAAAAGGATAAAGTCCCACAAATCCTGCACAAGATCTTGGTCTTTGCAATCATCTAGTCCAGGCTACAGACCTAAGAAACAAAAAATAATCAGCTCAGGCTTTGGATGCCTCATCCCCAGAATTAATTGTTCAGGTTTTCGTCATTATCTCTTGGCTCTTTCGCAGATTTTTTTTTCCCAAGTTCATTTAAGAGAAATCTATAAAAAGAAGCTTTCATTGCAGTATCAGATGTATTTCTGTATACATTACAGAAATACCTCTCTGTGTAGTTCAAGGATCTATCATTGTTCTATTAACTGTGTGACATCTGCATATTGGCACAGGTTTCACGCCCTGGTTGTTCTCCAGGGACTGTACCACTGCTCTATTGCTGGCACAGCCATTATTCCAGGGTAACTGGTGCACAAGGGCAGTGTTATATTAAGTGCAACATATGCTAGAAATCAGAAATGGAAATGCCTCATCATTGCAGTAAGAGCAATAAGCCAAGGCTTAGTTAGCAGCTGGGACTCAATATAAAAATAGTAAACCTGGGTGAGAAGGGCTCATAGGAGAAAAAAAAGCAATCAAAGAAGCAGGAACTTCTAATTTTCATTTTCAAAACCCGCTGGGAAAAGCATTCTTGCACAGATTTTTCATCAACATAGAAACAATGAGCCCCCAAAACAAGAGTGCTGAAATCTTCAGTGATAAATCTCAAGGGTTTTGGCTGAATGCTCATGTTCTCTTCTGAAGTGGTTGCTCTTTTTTCAGTTAAAAATGGAAAATTTCTGCCTTTCAAAACCTCAAGTTCAAGCAAAAAAGGGAGAACTTCTGAGATGAAACTTCTACACATTTTCAAGTTTTATTTGTATATTTCTATTTTGTTTGTTGTATTTTCCCCATAGTTGTTTGTAGGTTTGTAGAGCATATTACTAATCCTATAACGTTTTTTTGTTGTTGTTGGGGGCTTTTTGGGGTTGTTGTTGTTTTTTTTTTTTTTTTTTTTTCTTTTTTTTTGGCTGGGTGAAAAGAGCAAATATATTCCAGAAAAATATCTTATAAATCTGTGTTACATCACAAAGGAAAACATCTTCACTGGAAAAAGTAAATATATTCCAGAAGAATATCTTACAAATCAGTATCATATCACAAAGGAAAATATCTTCATTGGCCCCGAAATAACTCAGGAAGCCTAAAGGCAGGGACCCAACTGCATTGCCACCAGACTGCATGTGGAGCAGAGGACTGAGAGCTCATGCCCCAGGAGGGCTCTGACGTGGGGAGCACAGCAAGTGTCTCCTTTGCTCTGGAGAGAGGTACCCAGCTTCATAACAGCTGGACTTGGTGATATTAAAGGGGTTTTCCAACCTCCATGATTCCCAAATTCTCTAAGCAGAGTGCTGTGTGCTGTAGTGCTCCATCTGGGGCTGGAATGGATGCTCTGATGCTCATGGTTCATGTCAGGAAGAAGCAGCTCCAAAACTAGTTTAGGCTAACCCTGGCCAGGCATGGCTCTTTGTTCTGGAGTAGTCAGTGAGGCAGACTGGATGAACTTCTGGTCTTGTATCCTTGAGAGATCAGTGATGATCTTTTTGGGACTGTATGGAGAAGGCTGGAAAACGGCAAGGCTGGAGGTGTCTAGGAGGGAGCAGCCTGTGGGATGTGGTTTTGGTAGACACTTTTGTAGAAAATGGTGGGTTTTATTAAACTGTTCAGTCAAGGAACCAAAGTAGGGCAGTGGTTCTTTGCTTGAGTTTTAGGTCTTTCTTGAATCTCTGTCCTTCTGTGCTTCTCAGATGTGTCCCCTCCTTTTCAACACCTGAATCTTCTCACGTGTCTTCTCCCAGAGCTTTGATGCTCTGTGGGAAATAAAACACATTAGAGGATCTGGCACTGTAGACAAATGAACAGAAAAAAGGGAAGTAGAGTTCCTATCAAAATCTACTGCTTCTATTTTTTTTTTTGCCAAATTACTCTTTTAAGAAAAGTTTTTAGGAAAGAAAATGCCATTCTCTGTAAAATTCTAATGAGTGGTAGTGCCATTAACAGTTTCCACCTGAATTTCTGTTTATCTGTTTCTGTCAGTTTGCAGGTTCTCTGTACACTGATATACATGGATATGCCATGGCTGGTGAGCAAACTCAGAAACTCTAGTGCTGGTCCTTTCCACTGGTTTCAGGAGTCCCTGGTGTGTTCATGTTGGAATATTCTCCTGTCTGTTCATTCTAAAACCTTCAAATCTGATCAACAGTGCAACTTTTCTGATAGATTTGGAAGTGATGCTTCACTGCAGCACCAGTTTGTAGGACCAGACTTTATTGCTGTGGCTGTTCTTGTGCAAACTGAATGGGCTGATGATATTGTTTGGTTTCCTTTCTTTCCTTGTGTCTTCAGCACTCACACTCTTTTCACAGCACTACTGCTTTTTCCAACACATATCTCACCAAAAAAAGTCTCTAGACTTGCTGGATCTGACCAGAGCTCTGTGGACAGTGTTGAGCTGGCTCCTGCCAGCCTGATCAGTGTCACTGTAAGAAACCATGGATGGTTTCCATGGTGGAGCCATCTGTGTCTGCTGTATGAACTACAGCATAAGAAAACAATGAATCTCAGGCTATATAGTGACTAGATTATAGGATCAAGGATGTTTTGCATTTGGAAACCAAATGTAAGGTTAGGTGTTCACTGAGGGTAGGTAGGAAAATCTTTCCTATGCAAGATGGAAAAGCTGCCTTGACAAATTTCTGGTCAGAAATGTGGCTGGAAACACTGATTTACTGTTCTAGATGGTTCCTGCAGCCCACCCACCTCACCTGAAACCTCCTCAGCCAGGTCTGTCCCAGGTGAGGAAGGCTGAAAGCACAAGCATCCCTTCCTGCTGGGTCAAGCTCCTCTCAGCCTTTGGGAGAGGCACTGGTGCAGCCCTGGCTCCTGCTGATGGTGGGGCTGTCAAAGATGTGCACTGATCTCGATCCTTTTACAGTGCATTGCTGTGGGTATCACATCAAAACACTCCTTCAGGGAGCAGCTGCAGCAGAAGGTAGTAACTTTGGGAATTAGTTCAAGGATGCCCTAAAAAACTTCCATCGTCCTGCTGTGTGGTATCAGCACAAAGAGCAGTCAATGATGTGTCTTGCTCCATCCTGAATTTGCAGACAACTGTTTCATCAGCCCAGCCCTGTTTCATCAGCCCAAACCTTTGAAGGCTGATGGGCCAGGGAGGAAATGAGGCACACCAAGACCCTGCTATTGTGGTGGAGTCATGACCCTGCTGACCTCTGGCCCCAGCTCACACAAACAATACTGTGACCAAATAAGACTACAGCCTTCAACAGATGGAGAGTCAATACAACATCACTGAAGGATAATATATTGATTTCGTTAAAACAGCCAAGAAAACCCAGAATACACCAGTTATAAAGAACATGTTCTGCCCTCTAAGTTGACCTCTTAGAAAATTTGAACAGAGCTATGTAAAAAGTGAGAGAGAGACAGAGGAGATGCTCATCAAATTAGGAGAAGAAATTGCCTGAAAATGGTATTTGGGAGACTGAGCTAGACAATTTTTAAATAATAGAGTTGGAAACACAATGAAAATAGCCCTATCAAAATAGAATATATGTGACAGAATTTTTATAAAGCTTCACAAGGCTTCTGCAAATATAATATGCAAGCTGGGAATATTGGATTCCAAATAATAAAAAGCCCCCAGTCAAGCTCCATCTCATTGCAATGAGCTGTAGTGGCTTTAGGCAGATGCTAAGAGGTTTCGAGAAAGTGCTTAAGCAGTCTTACATAAGAGCTAAATGTGATGGATCCACGTGTAATAGAAACACTTTGGGGATAAAAAGAATCTCCCAAAAATCACAGTAGAGGCAAAGGTGGAAGCTGTGATGGATTCATCTGTGTCTGCTGTATGAACTACAGCATAAGAAAACAATCTCAGGCTATACAGTGAGTAGATTATAGCATCAACAGTGTTTGGAAACCAAATGCAAGGTTAGAACCGAAAAGTTAGAATTGAAAAAGGAAGATTCTTGCAGAAAATATCCTGTGGGAATAGGATCCAGCTGCTCTGCACAGCTGTACCCATGACTTTTCCATGTGCTGAAGAAGCATTTGCAGGTGCAGCCCTACCAAAAGGTGAGATGATGCTGCAGACAAGGCCTGATTCTCATCCCAGGTAAGCAGGCATGAGCTCTGCTCACCCAAAGTGAGGTCTGGATGGCTACATCACTCACAGGTTGCTGCAAGGAGAATTTTAGGCAGAGAGTAACTCTGTAATGGTCCTCCTGGTGTGTGCACACACACAAACACACTTACACACTCCTGTGATGAACAGAGACCTACACAGGCTGCCTCTCCCTCTGACTGCATAGTTACCCATTCCTAGCTCAACCCAAAAATAAAATGGAAAGTTTAATCCTCCCCCCTAACATGTTTTTTTTTAAACCTTTGCAAATGATGTTTCTTTCTGCTGTAATTTAGGATCTGTATAAATATATTCTGCTGCAAAGGGTGATAATTACCACACCCACACAATTTTATAATACACACATCTAATTGTAGTACAGTTATTTGTGGCAGCCAGGCACTGAAAATATACTTTTATTGTATGCCTCTAAGCAATGACAAAAAAGTATTTTTACTCCTACCTGAATGTATACTTTCAGGGAATTTTTATTTCACCTAACAAATCTGCTTTTAGATTTTGCTCTTTGTGTGGCTTTCAAAATTTCCCTTCTGCAATTAAAAATATAGGTAATTAGTAGGGACATAAAAAGACTCTTTGGGAATGTCTTGTCAGTGTGTCACAGTGCCTTGTGCAGATGCCCAAGCTGAATCCAAAAAAGGTGAAGGACTTTCTCATTGGTACAGCAGAAGGAAATACAGATATTGCTATTTCTTGTGGGTCAGCCTGGTCAGGGCAGGACTTTGACCAAGGCAGGGGGGATAATCATGGTCTATTTTCATCCTTTTATAGATGTCTTGCCAAAGGAGAAGCCAAGTCCTCCACTCCCTTTCTTTCCTAAGAAGCATTTTCCACAGCTAACCCTACTCCCAGAGGTTTTATCTGCACTGTCCAACAAACCAGGGCCATTGTTTGCTCTCACATCCTGATCTCTTGATTGCCAGCACTCCACGAATGTCAGAAAGGCCCTCAGAGGCAATCAGCTATTTCTGTTCGAATGTAAATCCCACTATTGTTCCCTTGCTCCAGGGGCTGCTCCCTACAGGCAGTCCCTATAGTCACCTTGTCTCTGAATTCAGTCCTGATCCACCCAGCCTCTCCCTGCATGTGCCCATGAGGGGCAGCTCATTCCTAAATCGCTTCCCAAAGCCTGGACTTAGCTGAACTTGTACCAGGATTTGTTGGAGAGTGATGCCTGAGCCTGAAATGCTCCCTTCTTCATGTAGTTTTAGCTCCCCAGATTCAGGATGCCTGAAAGGATTATATGCTGTTGCCAGAGCCTTCATCATCCAACAGAGTGAGATATCCTTGCTGCTCACTTTTTGCAAGGGAGAAGGAAGAGTACATCCAGTGCAGTCAGAACTTTGGGTCACATCACCAGGGGTCCTACCTCTGGCAATTAAATCCAGGCAGAAAACAAATCCCCTTGGGCAGAAAACATAATTAAACAAAGTCCTTAGTGAGTCACAGGGACAGAACTCGCCTCTGCTTGATGGAAGGAGACAGGAGGAAATGGCTGTGACACCTCGAGTGAGACATCTGAGGGACGTGTGCTCCTGTGCAGTGTCAGGGATGCTGTGGGGTGAGTCAGGCTGGGTTTCAGCAGGCGCTGTGCAGAGCAGTGCCTCTGTGCTTCTTGGGGGGATTCACCCTCTTGGGGTTTAGCCACAGCAATTTTGACTGCAGAGGGGAAAAGTTACTCAGTTTAAAGGCAGAGTGTCAAAGTTGGGCTCATATGTGGGATTATGGCAGAAAGAGCAGGGCTGGGGCAGAGGCAAGAAGGGGCAGGGAGAGATCTGGCACAGAAATGGTTTGTGGCAGCCTGCTCAGCAGCAGCACAGGCTCCACATGGTGCCAGGATGTCAGAGCATGCTCTGAGCCTTGTCTGTGGATCCCTGCATCTCAGCTTCCTGGGTTAGAGCAGGCCTTTGCCAGTCTTCAGCTCCTTCTGTCCTTGGGGTGCTCCCTTTTCACCCTGTGGAAAGAACTCCCCTTGAAAACCATGCAAAAGCCCTTAGTCCTCAAAGGCAGTGAAATGGTTTGGATGTACCCTGTACCCTGCTCTCTCTAGGGGACTCATGTCAGTGCAGAAACCCTCTGCCCTGCAGCAGCTGTGGGACCTGCAGGAACCCTGGAATTTTCCAGCCTGGTGGAATTGTCAGGACCCCCCTGCCCTTGTGCCACCACGCTGTTCCCTGAAGGGCACCCTGCACCTCTCCTAAGGCTAAAGCAGGGGCAGGACCAGGCTGCCAAGGCTCTAAGGGCACAGCTGCAGCCTCCTGTAACAGCTTGTTGCCAGGAGGCAATTAATCTAATTGTCTAATTTGAGGGACCAGGTGGAGATGCCCCTTGGGACCTGCCTCCATTCTGGATCCTCTGACCCTCTCTAGACTGGATGTCACCCTGAATTGTCCATGTCCTCCTGTCCTCATTTCTTTGCTTCCTCATTTCTGCTCTCTGGGTTTCTGCAACAGATCCCAGCATCAGCCCCTCCAGACCCTTCACCCTTCATTCTTCCAGCACTTCCTAAAACCAGTTTTCAATTCAGATCTAAATGTGAATCTTTTCTTCTGGATCTCCACTGCCTACCTTATCTATTCCATGACTGTGAGAATTAGGAATTTATGGAGATATCACTAAAGCCCAGCCCAACTTCTGTTGCACAGTCACACAACAAACTCCCAAAACATCAGCCTGGGCCAGCATCCCCCACTGTCTCTCCAATACAATGACAGTAATAACTTTGTAGTCTAGCTGTCTTCATTGATTAATTTGGATCATTTTTGAATAATCTTGCTCAGCACCTTTTTCAAGTCCTGGCTAATATTGATTAGAAAATCTGGAAAACATTAGTTTGTTGGAGGTAAACAAAATATGATAGAAGTCTCGAAGAGAAATATGTCAGGCATGTCACCAAAAGATAGGTCAGGCATTGATTTTTGTCTGTCTCCATGCCAAGGTCAGCCGGGCCACGCTGAATGAACACTTGGAGACGTGAGGAGACTGCAGAAAGTCACTGCTTTAGGGGCTGTTACCCTGGACTTGAGCTAGAAGCTGTGTCACAGCACCTAGATCAGCAGCAGGGTGTGAAGTTGGGATGCTGTGGTTGTTGCTCAGTGAGGAAGGTGTCAGATGTCTTCAAGGCACTTCTCCTACAAAACTCAGCTGGAATTTTTTTCTCTTTGAGAAGATGCTATTCCTCCTTCTTTGGGTCTGATCTGACAGATGAACTTGGGGAATGCCAATTACCTTGGCTGGCAAATTAGGTGCCAAGTACCACTGACCCTTGTGCAAGTGCAGAGCTGCCCAGTGCTGGGAGGGTTTAATCTCAGCAGGAATAAATCTGAAGCAGGCTGGAAAATCTTTCTGGGCAGATATGCAGCACATTCACTCCGAGTTACGTTGCTGTACTTGTGCTCCAAGACACAGGACCCCAGGTGTCCTGGCTTTCGTGTCTGCTCTGCATTCCTTATAAGTTATTGAGTGATTGGGAATTTAAAATATCCCTGTGAATATTCTGATTTGACAAGTACGTGCACAGATAATAACAGAAAGCTTTTATTATGGAAATAGAGATAAAGCTGGAAAAACCAGAGCCCTGTTTATTAAAGCTTTGGTTGCAGTGTGATGTGTTACACTCGGTGACTCACCCTGGGAGTCATTGGGACACGCATACTAATGCTGCAGGGCAGGAGGCTGGGCCGTGAGCAGGGAAAGATCATTCCAGTCAGGAAGATGACCAAAACCAGCTCTGCTCATCCCCTACCTGCAGCTCTGCCATGAATCATGTGCAGAGCACCTTATCTGTATCCCCCATCTGTTTAAAGGCATGACTCACACATCAGCCCGGTGCCAAAAGATGACGAAGGCAGATGTGAATGCTGGGGCTGAGAAGCCCCCTCTGAGCCATGGTGTCCCTTGGTCCTGGGCTGAGCTCTGAGCCAGCGATGGCACTGCAGCTGTGGGACTTGGGAATGGCAGGGCAGTGCTGCAAATGAGGTCACTGGGGTCACTGTCACTGTCTGGGGTCACTGTCACTGTCTGGGGTCACTGTCACTGTCTGGGGTCACTGTCACTGTCCCCTGCTGCTGCTCTGGTCCTGCCTCGTGGTGGAGCTGGGAGGGAGCATTTCAGCTGCCAGCTGCAGCGTGCTTTGAAAATGCAACCGCACTAAGAGCGTGTGATAGGCTGAGAGAGCCCCTTCCTTCTCCAGGCCAAGCTTTGTTAATTTGAAGGAGCTGGTCCAAGCACTGATAGGCACCCAGAGAATGAGATCAGTGCCATTTCTGTGTGTACAGCCCTGCCTGTTGCAAGGTGTGAGGATTTGCTCCTCATCATCTTCAGGAGTGGGGAATTACTGGAACTCTCTTTTGACTCCTTCAAAAATAGTTCAAACCTGCCAAATCACTAGGGAGGCCTAGAGCTACTGAGCTCCTGTAAGAAATAAAATGAGCATTCGCTCTTGAAATGGCAAAGTATCAAAGTTTGTCACTGACAGGGGGGTTTTGCAGGGATCCTTCACTCAGCTGCATGGGGAAGATGGAGTGGAAGAGGCAACAGGGAGACAAGTGGATTCACAGACTGGGACCTTTTATTGAACTGCTGTATAACCACAGGAGTATATTCAGACATCCTCAGGTGGTGTGGGCTCACTGTGGAATATCTTGGCTTCCTCCCTTTCGACTGCTGCTGCTTTTAACTCTGCAGCTTGCCTCTCTGAGGGATGTCTGTGTGGATCAGGGCTGGGTGATGCTGATGGAGTGTTGCAATATTTCTCCCACTGAGTGACAGGCAGCATATGAATCATCAACTGGTACTGAAGTGAGGTGGAGAGGGGGATGTGGGGTGGGCAACCATCTCTTTCAGTCTCATTTCCCCTTTGACAGGTCTCCTCAGGGCTTGTCACACAAGGCTTGTATAGCCAGGGCCTCTCTCTTGGTTTTATCCTGGGAACAGTAACACAGTAATTGCCTATATAGGATGAGGAAATAAACATCTTGATGGCTCCTGGGAAAAGATTCAAAGAAGACCCCTAAAAAAATATGAAAGAAAGAGCTTCTAAAAGCCAGGCATTTCAGCATCTAACTAAGAGGAGCCTGGCCTCTGTTGCCATTGAGCATTTGGTGAGAGCAGGCTGTGGGCTCGAGGCAGGTCCTGCCCTGGGGAGCACCGAGGGGCTTAGCCAGGAGATGCTCCCACCTGCTGTCAGAGCCTGCAAGAGAAATACTGAGGGCTGTGGTGCCTAAGTGGTTTTCTGGATCTGCCTCTTGGCAAAACTTCTGCTTATTTTAGATCACTTGGGAATTCATCTGCACTTTTCATTAGTTTCCATTTTGGGCTCTTGCCTTCACCCTGCAGTGGGCAGAGGCAGCCAGGTGAAATGGCTGAACTGAATCCATCTGGACCAGGATTTTGTAGGAGTCTCTCATGAAACAAATTGGTTTCTCCCATGCTGTTCAGACCTTCCAGCAGTGCTGTGTAAGACACATCCTCTGACACACAAGTTCTTACAGGGATGTTGTGCCACTGGTCTAGAAACTCCCTCAGCAGCTTCAGCTGCTGGGGTGAGAGCAAAGATTGTGACAGCCATTGCCTGTGCAGAGATGGTAAATAAACTGCCCTTTTCCACTTCTCTTTAGTGACTGATCCTCTCCCCCCACCATCAGCAGGGGGTGGGCCAGGGCAGGGCTGGAAGTGCTGCTGCTGCAAGGCTTGTCCCTTGTTTATTCCTCAAATAAACGTTTCATTTATCAGCTGGCATTTTGGCCCAGCTGTCTTTCTTTGGGGCTTGGCAGGAACTGAGATAGAAACTTTTGCTGCATAGAAGGGCTCTGCAGTAAGAGAAGTTTGGTGCTGCTGAAGGTGCTTGGGGTTCCCTTTGCAGGCAAAGAAACCCTCACAACACATCAGCCTGCCCCTAATGTTGGAAAACATACTCGTTTAAAAAAATTTGTATAACTTTAGTCAACTTTTAGTATAATTTTGTTTGACTTTGGCCCGGGAAAAAGGATTTTAAATTTCTTTCCAGGGCATTGTTCCACCAGGTGAGGTCTGATGAACTCAACATATCAACAGACTGGGTGTAGCCCAAAAGATAAAGGAGCATCAGTGGCCATCCATGAACATCTACCCCAGACTCTGCCTCTGGCAGGGTTGGAGACATTTCCTCTGGAAAAGATTGATGAGAAAGTCAAGGGGTGAAGATCTATTTAACACTAGAAGTGGAAAAATCTGGATCCAATAGGAGACCAAATACTAAGAACTATGAAACTTGGGACCAGTGAACACTGAAAAATCTAGTAAAAGTCATGTATCATGGAATGGTTCTCTCTGCACACCCAGGCTATGTGTAGATGAGATGATTTCTGTGGTACATCCTGGCCAGAACAACACTCTGTCCAGATAGTAAATCTGATTGACTCTCTAACTTTAAAAAATGTTGTTGGAGGGTTTTTGTTTTTCCCCCAGTTTCGCTGACACTAACAATTACCTCCCGATGTTCATCTACTTAGACTTCAGCCTCTTCAGTGGTCAAATGGGAGTAATTTAGTCATTATTTCCAGCAGCAAATTGACTCCATTAGAGTTCAGCTGACCGATGCTCCAGCTGCTAAAGGGCTGGGAGTGGTGCTGTCTGGCTGCTATAAATTAGACATCATCTGGGGTCCTGGTTTGCTTTACATCTCTGCTTTCCCCCTCTACATCCCTTCCAACTCATCCCTTGGTCTGATGTTTTTTTAACCTTTCTGTACCCCCGGTGTCCCTTTCATTCCCACGAGCACTGCCAGGCTGGCAGGTTTGCCAGCTTTGTTGTGTGCCCCTGAGCCCCCTGCCTTGGGGATGCTCTCCTGTCAGGCAGTGTGACATGGGCACTGCAGACACGTCATTCACTGCTCCCCTTTGACTTGGACCCTGCAGCTCCCCTTTTCCACCCTCCACCTTTGGTTCTCAGCACGTGCTGAGCCTGAGGGAGTGGGAAAATCCCCCTTCCCTTCATGGCAAATTCATGCATAGGCACAGCTACCACCAGGGCTTTGTGTCCAGCAGCACAAACTCCAGCGACCCTATTGTGTTATATTGACCATTTGTTAAATCTTTAAACTCCATCTGTTTAGGCTGAAATCCTTTTAATGACTGGACATGAACAATTTAGTGTTGATGTTCCTGGATGAAATTGGCTCATTTTGAACTTTGGTGCTCGCTGTTCCAGCTGGTAAAGCGTGGACACTGGTTTAGTGACATGTACACAGCTTTGCTAGGGATCGTTAAGGGCTGGTGGCCAGCACCATCAGGAGAGTCCAACAGATGTGATTTTCTTCTCTCTGGTACCCCAAAGCTCTCCCTTTCCATTTGCCTCTCCCTGTGCTGGGAGAGAAGCTCTTTGTTCTGCTGATTGTTTCATTAGGAGATTAAAATTCTGTTGTTAAATACTTGTATTTTTCCATTCCCCCCTGCTAATATTCATCCATGTTTACTGTTCTAGTTTTTTTCCATCCATTTTTGTCTAAACTGCTGCCCTCTATAGCATATGTTGATGCACAAAAGGGTCAGAGCCACAGGGATCTGATCTCTGAGATGAAACAGTTCAAACAGAATGGCCCTCAAACACCTCTGCTCTGAGTGGTTCTGAACAATGTTTAGGTTCAGGAGTGGAAAAGAAACCACCCAGGGAGTAAGAAATCACACTAAGCAAAAAACCCAGAACAACCAAAAGTCCTGGTAGAGATAAACATTATTATGCAGGTTATTTGGGGGGGATAAAAGCCCTCCACATTTCACTCTGTACCTTCAAGGTACAAGTGCCAGCAAACAGGAATGTGGCAGAAGGTGACCTGATTTTGATAACAGCTTTTTCTCAAAACATTTGATGTTTTCACTAGTTGTGTTTTTTTGTTTGTTTGCTTTGGTATTTTTTTTTTAATTTTTTTTGTGGTTTTTATTTTTTTGTTTGGTTGGTTGGTTTTGGGTTTTGTCGGTTGGTTTGTTTGTTTGTTTTTATCTTTTCCCTGTAACTCAGGAGGGCAAAAATGAAGCACAGAAATTGGAGATCCGGAGTTTATGGGAGATCTGGTACTTAACTGTTTTAGCGTAATGATTAGGTCTTTGAGATCCTCACTGTATTTATGACTGAGCCATGGGGCCAAAATAACCTGAAAAACATTAAGCAGTGAAAATTGGCATTTGACAAGCAAAGGGAGTTATCAAGCCTAAAATGAAATATAAAGCACACAGAAATCCAGTGCTCTACAGGAAAGGAGACTGAGAAAGAAAAGGGATGTTCAAAGTGATACACCACAAATGTGACACACTAGGTTGAACATGTTGCAGATTCATTACAGTGTCCTGCTAGAAGATCAGCAAGGTCTGAGATGAGTCCTGTCACATCTACTTCCAATAATCATATTAGCTCCGACAGTGATCCAGAATTTTGTGGCATAAATTTAAGCAGTTTGCAGTGAGTGCATATTGCCACTAATTTTAATTATCTGTAATTCAGTGGAGTGGAGGACCAATGCCAGTCCTGTAAATGATCTGCTAAGGAGGGTTACAGGATGAGTTTCTGGCCTGGTTGCAGCTCAGTGAAGCACCAGAAGTGCAGCACAAGCTGTCACCTGCTGAAAACAGGAATGTTAGGCACTGAAAGTCAGTGGCATCTGTGTAAAGTGGCAGGTATAGCAAGGGAGATAAACACACTACACTCAGTGCAGTGCAGAGCCATGCACTTGGAGTACCTTGTGAGAATGAGGCTTTGAGTGTCTCGAATTGGAAACAACTGCAAACAACAGCAGTGTGATGAAACTCTCCCTGTATCTGGGTGTTACTGCCATTTAGAAAGGCACACATTCAGAGTAATGGGAAATAACTCCAAATCCCAGAAAGACTGGTGAGAAGGAGCACTGAGAAAGTGTCAAATCCAACAGCCGTAGCAAGCTGGAGTGGCTGGAGCTCAGCCATGACATGGGCAGAACTGATGGATTTACTGCTGCTGGGAAACACTTGTGCTGCTACTTCAGGGTGATCTGTGGGCAGTGAGAGAGGTGCCAGAGAAACTCATTTAATGTTGTCTGAGGAAGGCAGAGTTCGAGGGGTGTTTCTGAGTGTCTCCCTGCTCCAGAGCTACTCATAAACCTGTGCTGTGCTCTGCCTTTGGCGACACAGGGCTGATGAGTCTGTGATTCTGAGGATGCCACGGTCAGCAGATGGCACAGCTTTCAGTGACTCTCTCCCTCTTCTGTGCTGCATCACCTCCCACCAATGGTACAGACACCACCACTTGAGAAAACACCTCAGAAATAGCACTTTGGGAAAGAATTTGGACTTCAAGTGATGGCAGATCTCCCGTGCTGCTGGTAGGTGTTATTTTTGTAAAACAGCAGCAACAAAGGACTATTCAGTGCTTATTTTCTGGCAGGGCTTATGTATCACTAGCTCTTCTCATGTAGCCTTCTCAGCTGGATGAGAAGAAATCTGTATATCACACAAAGATATTCAGGTCTTTGAAGGCAGCCTTCAGCTGGATGCTGCATTTCTCTGTCAAGCATTCTTACTGCAGTGGTGTCCTGGCAATTTGAGATGGGGTGGGCTTTCCTCTGAATTTGCTTTAAAGGAAAAACTGAGGGAAGATATCCCAATAGCTCAGGTGCAGACCTCTGGACAGATGCATTCAGTCACCATCTCTACTTTGGATGCAGCCTATGGAGGGAAATGGCAACTTCTTTATTTCTTCTTTATACTTGACTTTGGCTGTTTAGGGCTTCTGATATGTCAGCAGAGGAGAGGTAATGGCTGTGGGTTTGGAGGCTGTTAAGCATTTCAGCAGCCCCTCCTGTTTGAGAAGGATGTGCCCAAACCAGAATGCTTTGGGGTTTTCTCTGGGAAAATCAGGGCTGGGTGACCCTGAAATCAAAACTCCTCCATGAGACTTTTCTCTGTGTCAGAAGTTGATTATATGCTGACCAGTGATTTCTGATTTTCTCATCATGAGTTTCATGCTGCAAAATAAAGGCCCCCACAGACTGTTCTGAACTGACCACCCCCTACACCTTTCTGCTGCATTTTCTCAGCTTTCATTAAGCTTCTTTAAGGAAATCAAACTTTTGGTGTCTTTATAAATAGGCACATTTCATTATTGATTAAGAGGGTGAAATGCAACCACTTGCTGCAATTCACACTTCTAGGGATGTTACATACACAACTTCTCCAGAGCAACCTGTTCCACTGTCTCACCACACACATAAGCAATAAAGTACTTTAGGCATAGGAAGATGCCTGATGAAAAAAAGAAGTATTGGGAAAAAATATCTTTCCTTCCTTCTCACTGTATCCCATACATCCTCATGCTGCTTTTGATCCTCTCTGTGTCCTCTGTTCTGTCACATCCATCTCCCTCAACCTGGGGTCCCCTCTCCCCTGCTGCAAGCACCACTCTCACCTTGTACTTGCTACTCCAGAAGGAATAAGTTTATCCCTGAGTTCTCTTTGCCCCTGGCCTTTGGCAGCTCTTCCTCACTTTCAGGATTTGCTCCCATGTGTCAAGTGAGAGACCTCTGCTTTTTTAAGTGTGAAGACGCTAGAAAAGTCAGACACATCAATCCTCTGTTTATTTACAGGTCAGGTACAGGACAGGCAACAGCAATCTGAGATTTCCTGTGCTGCTTTACACATCCCTGACCTCTGCAATGACCCGAACTTCTATGGAGGGTAAGACTTAGTTCAAACTCTGCATCAGATCAGCTCTTAGCCCAGAGAATATCATGTGGGATGGCTCAAATATGCCAAATTTTGTGTCGTGATTAAGTGGAATTGTCCATGATCTATTAAGATCTGAGCAAATTACAGCCACATTAATTAAACATAGGCACTCTGGTTGAGCCTAAGCCACAGATGGCATCCCACAGATGGAATGCCACTCTTGATATTCACAGAGCCACTCAGCCCTTTAACTTCAGCTTGTGCTGATTAGTAGAGCAATTTATTTTAGGTGCAGCTATTGGCCTTTGCTGAGGAGAGTGCTGTTTAATGGATATCACTGACAAGGGCCCAGTATACACAAAAAAGGGGCAATGGAGAGCAGGCATAATGGAAACTCCAAAAGTTATCAGCTGTTCTTCCACCCCAGCCTTTCAGAGCAGCAGGAAGGGAATTGGGCACTGGGTTCCAACTGACATTCAGCAGTATTTGGCTATTTTATTACTTTAGGTGCTGTTTTTTAACTGATTGTAGCAGTGATCTGTTGGAGTATCTTATGATTAGGTCTTCTAATACTCAGTGTGAAACTCTTTTATAAGAGAAACACCCTTTGAAGCTGAGTCCTAAAATCATCCTTGTCTCTCCCTCCAGAAGGCTCAAGTTATGGCTCACTAGGTTTTGTGCTGGCTTTTTGGCAGTGCTTGTGGGAAAGGTGCACAGCAGGGTTTATTTAGCAGGAATGCTTATGGGTGATAACCTAGAGTGGGGCCCCATTCTCTTAAGCACTGTGCATCTTCTGTGCCAAAGAGGGGAAGGATTATACAAAATAAAACTTCTTACATCCGTCCACGTGGAAGCCGATGCATGGATATTAAATTACTTTTCCAAGGTCATGCAAAAAAATCTGTGGCAAAGCTAAGACCTAGCACAAGACAGCCTGAGTTCTAGGCCAGCACAATAATGTCAATTATAATCATTAATGTCAAAGGAGAAAGAGGGAAGAATAGAGGAAAGCTATTTCTGCAAGGAAGAGGATGGTGGGGAAGTATTTAACACTTCAGGGCATCCCAACACTGTGTGTAAAGATGTGTGGGATTCTAAAACCAAAAGAGATTTCTCTTCAAATGCACCATTTGTTTCAAACATTAATTTTAGTTAGAGAGGTGGGAGAGAACTTGCTATTACTGTCTTTAAAAGAAGCCAGCCTGTTACATTGGTAATTAATGGTGCTGGAAAGGCTTTTAACTGCATCTGCTACAGGACCTCTGTTTTTACACTAAGTGGCCAGGTTTTCCTGGAAATGCAGTGTTTGTCCTGATAAATGTTTGTCTTCAGAAGTAAGCTGAAGGTAGTTTGGAGGTTCTGGTGTGGTTTCTGTCGAGCTGGATCAGAGCTGGCTTGTGTCCTTCAGGCCTTTCTTGCTAAAGGCAGCACTGGCCAACAACCACCACCATGTAATGGCACAGCTCCTGGAAGAGCGGGGAGCATGTAACTGCCAGGCTCTGGAAAAGCTGGAAGCTCACCTTTTGGGAGAGCAAGGAGAAGAGCAACTAGTGCTTTGGCAGCTGATGATGCATGTGTCTCCTTTCAGGCAGTGGCCCTCACCCCATGAGAGAGGCATGGGCTGAGTGTTTGGAGCAAGGCATGGACTAGAATTTGAAGGGCAGAACATTGACAGACAATGTTTCCCACCTTCTCACCAGTCCCTTCTCTCCCTGACATCTCCAGAGGACCATCTGTAATAGAAAGCCAAGACCCACCAGTTTAGAGCTGTGACGAAACAAGGGCAGTTCGCTTTGGACTCTTGTCCTCTGCAGCTGAAGATCATTTAAGTTCTTTCATGTGGGCTGTGGTTGTCCTGGGAGTGCTTCCTCTGCAAACAGCTGTCGGAGCATGAGCTTTCTTTAGTGCAGCATCTGCAGCTGCTCCTCTCTTGGCCAGCAATAGAAGGCTGTGGCTGTGGGTCTGTCCATTGTCGTGTGTGCTGGCTCCAAGCCCACAACTTTGGCCAGGACTGCTCCCACTTTGCTCCTCAGCACCAAAATTTGTGATAAACCTCCTGCACTTTTCATGTTTCAGTGGACTTGACTGAAACAGAGGTGAAATTGTCTTGGGCAGGGGTTTCTTGTGCACCCAGAGGGATGTTTCTCCAGAGCAATCAGTATCAACAATACCAGTGTGCAGAGCTGCACTGGAACCAGAGGCTGCAGACCTGAAGGTTGGGCTGAAAAAAACCCTCTCTAATTTCATAGTGGGAGATAGCTTGATAGCAGTGGACAATTTAGTTCTCTCGCAATTTTCTGGCTGTTTGGAGGATTCCTGGGAGTCAGGGCTGCAAACTTTTACATCTGGTTTAGAGGAAAAAAAAAGACGAAAAAATATGTTTCAGAAAAAAATTACTAAAATATTTTTCTTCCTACAGGAAACTAAGATGTCAAGCTTTCATTTAAACTCTGAATAAAAACTGTGGAATATTGCACTTTCCAGTATTAGGGAAATCCTAAGTTATCACCAGTTCTGACTGGAACTATGCTTTTCTTTTCCACTTTGGCCTTGTCTTCCTAGTTAATTCTCATTTTCATCCTGAATTTTTTAGGTCAGAATTAGCTGAACTTGACCAGGTGGTTTTGCCTGCTTTACTAGATACCTGCAGCCTTCTGTGGATCCATTAATCTCATGACTTTTGAAAGATCTGTTTTTCTGTCAGTATCTTTCTTTGATAAGATGTTGTGGTGCTCTGCTGGGCTTAATGTTCTCAGTGAGTCCTTGATTTTGGTCAACCTGAAGCTCTGTTAGTTTGCTACCACAATTTTGCCAGAGACATACTGAAATCTTTGGAAGGTTTTATTGTTTATGTAACTAGAACTAAGTTACTTGCTGTCAAACTAGGGAACAACCCTAATTTTTTTTTTGTGCTCTCCATCACATCTGAATATACAGTTTTCAATGCAAACATCAACAAAAATTTATTCCAGGCTGCAATTAGTGTTACCATCAGGAATATTTTATATTAATTCTCATAATATAGATTACAATATAAAGCTTAGCCATCTTCTCCTTTGGAAATCATTTTCCTGTGCTTTCTTCCCCAGCTTGATAATGCTGGGTGATCTACATCTTCCTGAAAGCGTGCTGTTGGTATATATGCCTGTTACTGGTATTTACAAACTTATTTGGGTTGTACTCTACAAGAATCACTGGATAGAGAGTGGTGAAATGGAGTATACTGAAAATTATCCTTTAAAAGTAGTGTTGGAAGTTTTTACCACCTGCTTGATTTGATATGATTAGGGGCAATATAAGGACAATAGGGGGAAAACCAGTTTATTCAGAAGGAGATAGGGATATGAAATGAGGAGTTGAGGTGTTTAGTCAGAAAGCTCCTGAAAACTGGGAAAAACCAAAGCCCTTTTCATTTTGAAGTAACCGTTTCATAAAAAATTCACCAGTCTGTCCCATCTGTGTTGATAGCAAAGCTCATTGATTATCTCCCTGTATTCGTGTTGCCCTTCCTGACCCTATTTAATTTAGCTCCTGTGTGGGCACTTATCTTTGTGGTTCACTGTGGTTTAATGTCAGTGACTGGAAATTGATACACAGAGCTGGAGTCTCCAGCACTGCTCACAGCCTCAGAAGCCATTAGGCCCTGTCACCTTTGGTCACCATCCCTTCTGTCCTATCTCAGGACTGATAAGCTTCCTGTTGATATGATGATATCCAACAGAATAGCATTATGCTGTTGGGAAGAGACTTTCCATCATTTCTTATCTGGCTGTTAAATTGTTATGCCCATGGGCACAGAATGATAGGAAAAGTGGGAATGGCTTTAAACTAGACGAGGTTTGGGATAGATGTTAGGAATAAAGTGTTCAAGGCTAAGTTGGATGGGGTCCTGAGCAGCTAGATCCAGTGGGTGACAACTTGATCTAGAAATACAGTAATTTCACGATTATAAGCCGTACTGAGTATAAGCCGCACTTCTGGGTTTCAGCAACTTTTCATTCTTTGTCCATATATAAGCCGCACCTGATTATAAGTCGCAGGTTACAATACAGAGTGTGATAAAAGATATCTATTCTATCACCATCTGTTGAGGGTGGGGGCAGTGATCCTTATCCCCACAGCAGATATTCTGCTAATGGGCCATCCATTGAAACCAGGCAGGGCATTGTTCTTTATCTTTTCACAACCCATCCTTCCTCCAGCCAGTCATTTTCTGCTCATGGCCATTGAGTCCCACTGTGGGACTGATAAAATTACTGCATCCCATTGGGAGTTGCTCCAGCCAGGGGGAAGAGCCCAACATTTCTCATCAAGATAAAAACAGAGGTTTTGGGACACTAAGGGAGCCCCTTTCTCCGCTGGACTCCAGAGGAAAACCAGATTTCTCCACATCACCACTGGAGCTCCAGAGGGAAACTGCACCTTGTACAGGAGCACTGCTCCAGCTGAGCCACATCTGTCACTGCAGGAGGATGCAGCCACCATGGAATGGGACTGCTACCAACACCCTGCCTGACGGGTGTCAGGTTGTACTCTGACTGTGTCAGGGTTTGGAGTTTGTTTCTTTGTAGTACTGTATTTCTATTTTAATTTCCCTAGAAAAGAACTGTTATTCCTAATTCCCATATTTTTGCCTGAAAGCCCCTTGATTTCGAAATTACAATAATTTGGAGGGAGGGGGTTTACATTCTCCATTTCAAAGAGAAGTTCCTGCCTTTCTCAGCAGACACCTGTCCTCCAAACTAAAACAGCAACTTTTCGTTCTTTGTCCATATATAAGCCGCATCTGATTATAAGCCACACTTCGGGTTCGGACCAAAATTTTAGTCAAAATGATGCGGCTTATAATCGTGAAATTACTGTAGATGCTTTTTAAGTGAATTTCCAACCCAAACCATTCTGTGATTCTATGTTCCTATGATGTGATGAAACACAGGGGCCTCCACTGCTGGGGCCTCACAGCCAATGTCTGTGGGGTGCTTTCCTCTCCTCCGTGTGCTGCTGCACAGCCACGTTTACTTTGTGGGACTGGAGCGAGTAAACTCAGCTCCACACACACAGTCCTGTGCATCCAGCTGTGGGCTGGGCGAGGACAAAGCCCTGGATTGTGCTGTCTGTGCTCACAGGCACCGAGGTGCAGCCAGGCATGCAGGGGAGTGGGGATTTGTTTAGGGCAGGGGGTTTGGCCAGTGTGTGGCAGGAGGAAATCCTGAGGTGCAGGACAGTGCCAGGAGAACAAGGAGCCTGTTCTAATAGAGAAAAGGTAGTGCTGGGAGATTTCAGAGGGGAGGTTGTTTCACGGGAGAAGCCAGCCTGTGGCAGTGAGCCCCAGGAGGCTGAGTGCACCATCAGAGCAGAGGGGATGAAGGGAGCTCTGTGAGGCTACGTGGGGATCGGTTTGGAAGTGTCCCCTGCACCAAGCAGTGTGTGCCCATGGGGGCTATGCAGCCCTTGGCAATACCTTGGCTGGATGCTGTTAAGTAAGGTTTTGAGAATCAGAAGACAAAGCATTACAGACTGGAGGGGCTGGGACTGCAAGAGTGCAGCAAAGGACTCTTTCTTCCCCTGCCTGCAGGCTGCTGAGCACAGCAGGGCCCTGCTCTGTCATTAGAGCTTACTCAGAGCCACTTCAGCCCAAATCACCAATATGATGGTTGGCTGGCAGGGGCTTTGGAGGGAGAAAACGGCAATTACAAACTAAATGGAAAGGAGGAAATAATGGAAAAATGGAAGTTACCGAACAGAACTGGCCACAGAGTGGAAAGGGACTTTGTGGAAACTAATAAAGCATCATTACCTTTGTGAGAAGTACATGGAGCACTGCAGTGGTAGAATGTGAATCATAAAAAGTGATGCTTGCCCCATGCTGGCCGTAGACCTTGGTCCAGATCATGCTGGCCTTTTCTATCAGCCTTTTCTCTGTTCTTCCACAAAAAAAAGAGAGGGGAACTCATTGCTGTTCCCATATTCTGCTGGTTCCCCTTCCACTCAATAGCATCATCATGCAAATATGTCTAAATAATTTTTTCTACCACTTGAAGAAAGGTCGTGTCTATAAAACTACGAATCCCCTGGGCTGTCAGAGAGTTGAGGGGACAAAGGGGACAAAGTTAATACATTTCCACTTCTCTCTAAATAGTTTTTTAATTTCATTTTTCCTTAAGAATATGTATTCAGTGACCCTTCTTGCTTTTCCACCAGGGAACTGATTACCTTGTAGCAGTCCAACATAGTTTTCAATGGGTATTAACCAAGCCATAAGAAGTACAGATAGAAATAAATCTACTTTAAACTACTTCAGCTGTAAGAATGCATAGAAGACCTTATTTACTGTGAAATTAAACAAGGACAGATACCTGTTTACAGTCCCTGGCATGAAGCCAGCAAATGTGTTTCATTACTATGGCTAGAAAGAAAAACATCCTCTATGGATATTTTTTTTTACCAAAGCAAAAGAATTCAAAGAATTGGAATGACCTGACTCCTTGTGTTAGACTAAACTTGAAGCAGAGAAAATAGGATGACTTGGTTAAAAAAAGATCTTGAATCATGTTCAGTAACAAACTTCTCAACAAACACTAACTTGTTCCAGGTACCTGCATTTTTACTGAATATTTGGGAAGAAAAGGTTGAAATGCCAACAATATTCCTTTAAAAAAGGGAAAAGAAAGAAGAAATAATGAAGCCATTAGCTAACTGCTGTGTGTCAGCTGGTGAGCTTGATCAGCAGTGCGTTTTACAGGGTCTTGCACTGTCATTATAGTAGTTGATTGTCCCTCAGAAATAAAATATTAGCATGCATCTGACTGCAGAAGTTCAATAATAATAGCAGATAGTGGTAATACATTGCAACCAGGGACAGTCAGCCGCAGCAGCAGCAGCAAAGTAGTGACTAATTGTCTGTTTGAGGCCCATCTTGTCCCTCTTAATTTAGCCAGCTGCCAAGAAGTGCTTTTATGTTCTGTTCCAGATATCTGGGTTTGGATAGATGCTCTGACTTCCTCTGCTCTGACCATGTCTTCCTTGGCATAAATAATTGTGACTTTTAATTCCAACCCAAGCAAGTCTTGCACACGATGCAAACTGCTTACTCAAAAGCAGTTGGCAAGCCAAGGGTCTTGCTTTAGGATGGTGCTAGTGGGATGACCCAAAGCCCTAAATGTCTGATGCACATCTATACTGTGAAATCAGAGATGGTTTTGTGGATGCATGTTCATTTTTGTGAGATGTGGGATTTCTATTTGGAAAAACCCCAGACGAGCAGTGATAGTGCAGGGAGTGCCAGCAAACGATTAGTGCAAATTGTGGAGTGGGTTGGAAGGGACCTTAAAGATTTAGTTCCAACCTCACTGCTGTGGGGAGGGACACCTTGCACCAGTCCAGGCTACTCAGGAAACTGAATGCTGCATTTCTGATTGACATCCTGCTTACCTTTTCTTCTATCTGCCTATACATTCTTGTTCTCTGTAGGCACAGTCCCTATAATTTTCTGCTTTGGTCTCTTGGGGGTTGGCAGTGCAGTGGGCTCAGGGATGCAGATTAGCTCTGCCCATCTCTCAGTCAGACAGGAGTAGCTGCCTCCTGTTGAAACACCCTGTAACTGGGGGAGCCCTGCTGCAAGACAGCACTCATTATCACAGGCACAGTGTGTGCTAATGAGTCTAAATAGCTTCTGGAGGAGCTCATGGCTGTCCAGCACACTGGGTGGGTGGAGTGCTGTATCTCATGGTGTCAGCGTCCCCTTTGCTGCATCAGGCTTGCTGAAGCGCACGTTTCAGTGGGAAAGAGAAGACAAATGGATAGGTTTCTAATTTCTTGCCTGTTCCTTCCACAAACAGCCCTTCCCTTGAGCCTGCAGATTTATCACAGCTGAGAGGGAATTCTGTGGCAGCTTCTTATTAAAATATTGGCAGCTCCTTACAAATGATGCAGATGGATCACTGACTGAAACAGTGCTGAAAGGCAGCTCTGTCTGAGGTGAAATGCTCTTTGTCCATCACTGCTACCTGCACTTTTCCTTGCTGGAAAGCAGATTTTAATTTTTTTTTTGTTATACTTTGCCTACTTCAGCAAATCAACATCTTAAAAGTTATTCCAGAGGCTCCCTTATCTTTTAACAAATATCTGTGGTCTGTGGCTGTCCTGACCTTGAATTGGTTAGCCGTGCATTTCTCACATCAAGATTAGATTATTGCGGCTGCCTCCTGACAGCCTGGCCTGATAAGACCCTGCACAATTTCCAGCTGGTGCTGGATGCTGCTGCCAGGCTCCTGTAATAGAGAGATGAGCTCCACATTTCACCTCTGTCCAAAGCACTGTGATATTTGCCAGTTAAGCAATATATCGACTTGAAGAGTTCCCTGTTAAAGACAAACTGCACTTTTTAGCCGCACTTACGCCCATGAGTGCTTTGAGAAGTGAGATGAAAGCACAGGCAGGTGCTGCCTGCCCTGTGTAATGGTGCTAGGAAGGGCTCTTGGCACCTGGCCTCACATCACCTGCACTAATGACAGGTTATTTGTGGCTCACCTCTAAACAGGATGGCATGAGTCCAGCCTGTTTTCTCCTACATCTTTTTAATTTCCTCACCTAGGATTGGTACCAGTGATGTCTGTAGTGTCCTGGCTGCCCTGCCCTGCCAAGTGGTCTCCCCTGTGTTTTCCAGGAGGGGATGCAGGAGCTGCTGCAGGGGCTGGAAGCAGGAGGTGCTCTGTGGCCAAAGGCAGCAGCTCTGAGCCCTGCACTCCGGAGCTCAGCTCACTCACAGCCTGCTCAGGGATCATCACATGCCAAACAGCACTAGTGTTACTGCAAACACCCTGAGCCTGCAGGAAACTGCATGGTGCCATGTGAAAAATGAGTGGCAGGGGGTTTTACAGGACAAAGAGGTGCAGGGAATGGTTGAAATGTGTTATTGTGCATAAGCTAATAAAAACCAAGGTGGGCGAAGGACTTCTTGACTTCTTAGCATGGAGATGTTACTTTTTTGTTTTTTTTCTCTATTTAAAAGTATTTTCAGTTTCTGTGGTTGGTTGGAAAAAGGAAACTAGGTTTTGGCATTAAAGCTGTTGATGTTCTTTCTTGTTTCTTTTTCTTTTTCTTAGAACTCTAAAGTTTTACATCCTTGATATCTGGGACATGCTGAGAGAGAGGAGGAACTGTAGGTTTTCACAAATAATTATCCTCCCTACTTCCCCTGGGCTGACCTCTTTCCTTCCTGCTCCAAATAGGCTAAATGGGCCTCTCTCCTCCTCTTCCAGTCTTCAAGGGGCTGATGGATTTTCCATCACCAGAAGCTTCCAAATTTTTTCTTAAAAGACAAGTTGGATTAAATAAATGTTTGTTTGTTTTCTGTGTGTGTGTTTTTCCCCTGGTGGTCAGAGGAAAAAGTGGATGCTCTTTGATAACAATAAAATACCAGTGATTGAGACAAAGTGGATGCTTCTCTCCCATCCCTCACTGGATCCTGAGGACACTCAGCCTTCACCACACTGAGCTTGAGGTTATGTAAGATTCAGAACTGCTCCTCCATGATTGTACAGATACAGGGAGAATGGGTCTTCATTGAAAATGAATTTTGCTGTTGTATCCAAGTGGGGTTTTATGTTTTTAACTAATGTTATATTAACTGGGAACTTTTAACCTGCTATTAGCTGCACAGGCAAAAGTGAAATACCATAGACTTGACAGAGTGACTTCTCTCTCTTCAAGGCTGTAATTCTGCAAGGGAGGAAAGATTTTGTGTTACTTTTGTTATTTGAAACTGAAGAGTGGAGAGAGTGATCAGTGAAATACAAATGTGTGTCACTGGTGAGAATCCCTTGGGATTATATTAGCAAGCAACAAGATAGGGAGAAATTAGTAAAAATTATGTGGAGGTGCATTGCTTTAACTTCCTCTGCACCTTTTGCCAGTTTTTGTAGCTTTTTCAGCTTTTGCAATCCAAAGACTTCTCTTAAATATTAGAAAAGCATGAAAAACAAAAAAAAGAGAAATGCTTCGAAGCAGATGAGCTCAGTCTGTTTCAAAAAATATCATGCTCACCAAGCATATGCACAGTACTCAAATTAGCTAATTTCTTCTTAGCAATGATAGCTCTAGAATGCCCTTGACCTTCCAAAGAGGAAAAATTTGTACTACTGCAGTACATAGGATTTTAATATTAAAAGAGGTTAAATAGCAAAAAAGTCAAAAGCTCTTTGCTTCCTCTTTGGTAAGAAGTGAGCTAATGCCAGCAATTTCCATGGCAACTGCAAACAGACTGTCCTGTTCACTTCCACGTTATAAATAAAACAAAAATATTCTCTAAATTACATGCTGTGCCTACATGTATTTGCTATCACCCTGTTCAGCAGACATTGGGAAATATTTCTGTACACATTTGTAAGAAAAGATTACAAGATTTATGCAAACTGTGTAGCTTTGGTGGGCTGTGTTCCTCGAGGAAATAATAAAAATAACCTCAAAACAATTCCACCCTTTTTATTGCTGATACTCTCTGAGTTTCACAAGTAATTACAAGTCCAAAATCTATACCTTTCCAGTAGCTAGTACACACAATAATAAACTTGCACAGCTTTAAACTGGAGAAAAAAAAATAAAAAGGGCAGGTGATGACTGAAACTTTAGCCTTTTAATTTCTGATGGGGTGTACACTATGCAAGGACAGCTGGTTTGTGTTCTGGTTTTGTACATATTCCAGTAGACCAGACCTACATTGTGTGCTTTCACTGCACGTTGTATTCTATTCTGTTTTCCATAAAATAGATCTGGGTTCACAGCAACCCTTTAGGTGTGGGCAAGCCTTCATCCTGCCCTTCTTTAGGTCTGGGAAGTGTTGTTCCCATGGGTACAGCTACAGGGCTCCAACAAGGGATAAAGCACATGAGCTTCTTGGGCAAGAGCAGCTCAAGAACTTTCCTGGGGATTCCTCAGCCCCAGCTGGTGTTCAGCAGAGGGCCGGGCATGCAGAACATCCCAGCACTGCTCACTCTGGGAAGGAATGTCCATGTCCTGTGGGGTGCCCATCCCAAATGCCACTTCCCAGCCAGAAGAGAAGGACTGGGAGATGTGAGACAAGCTCTTTGAGACAGCTGCTGCTGCTAACTCGAGGCAGAGGTGACCTTGGAGGAATAACCAGTGCTGCTAAAAGCAGAAAGGTGCATTAGGCCAAAACTGTCATTCTCCATAAAGTCTTAGCTGGGCTGCCCTGTCCATTTGCTGCTTGTTGAGAATTGAGCAGTGTAATTACTCACTGGCCAGAGATGCTGACATCCTACTGTGCTTCCAGCCTGCTGGCTGAGCGTGGCACTTGATATTACTGGTTTTTAAAGCACTTTTGAACACTGGCCTTGCCTCTTTTCACACACAGGTTCTGGGGCTATACTACATTATCACATATGTGTGTTCACATGCTGAGTTACTGTCAGATGTAAATACTGCAAAGATTAGTTTCCACTAGTGCCATTGAATTATATCTATCTCATAACTTACTGGCCTGTCCTATTGCTTTCAGGGAGAAATGTCCAAAAATGTATTATTCTTCCCATGCAAGCAAATGTTTCTTAGTTTTTCACCCTCTTTATTACAAGAAGATATTAAGTCTGGTTGCTGAGGTTAGTTGCAGTTTACTATGCTTGTGTGTGTGTGTAAAGAAGGACACAAGTAGATGTGGATTTATTTTTGTATCATGTATTTTCATTCTTGTTAAAACTTCCACAGGTTGAACAGAGATTGCAAATACAGCATAATAAACACCTCGGCACAGCAGAGAGGATATAATAGATTCTGTTTATTAGAGATGATTTTTTTTCCAATTAAAATTGCAGGCAATGTTTCTAATTAGAGTACAAATTATTTCAAGTATATCTTGCTCTGTTAAAAATCTGTGTAGAGGACAGTGCTACACTTGAGTCAGAGCTGGGAATCCAGCCAGGAATGTGACCCCCTTGATCCCTTAAAAGCACAATTGAGGGTGAGGCACAGGAGGAAATGTCTCCATTTTCTGTTACTCAGCGTTGAATCCTGCCTCATGCCAGGCTTGACTCAGCCACCACAGGTTCCACCATCCCCTTGCCTGCATTGGAGATCCCTGCTATTTACACTAAAGATCCCTGCAAAGCTCTTGAAATTATGCTGACAAGTTTAACTGTTTTTGTAGTGTCAGACACACCATATGTCTGTGAGTTTACACTGATTTTTAGCTTTAAGGGAGTAGGGAGATGGTGAGGACCTCTGCTAGTGCCATACCTTCAGCAGGGAAGGAGCTTCCCGTGGTGGTACCTGTGCCACACGAAGTGAAGGCTGTGAGGATGCTCATGGTTTGGCCAAACTGGGTCATTTTGGGGGTCAGCTATGGATGGCAGTCGCATGACTCAGGGCAGAAGATGCTCTGTGGCACCAGTCTCAGTGATCTGAGGTGGGTACTCTCCTGATGCCACAAGCTGCCTGTGAAGAAGAGGGAACAATCTGAGCTGGGTGATGCTGCAGGGTGTTATTCAGCAGAGACATGTTCATGGGGGAAGAAATTTCAAATATTGTCCATAACTTATTTCTGCTGTCCATGTCTCAATGCTTCCAAGCACACTGTCAGGGCTCTGAGGGCATTAATTAATAAGTCTTAATGGGTCTGTTCAGCCTCACCTGGAACTCAGCCCTTGCCAGACACTCTATTTAAGCTCAAGCTTGTGCCTTCAGTCTCTGCTTGAACTTTGCTGCAGGTGCACCTACCTCCTTGGTGCTGTAGGGTCTGCTCTCAGGGTTGGACACCCTGAATGTACCTTGTAGATGGTTCCTAGGTCAGTATTTGGCCTCTGTTTCTGGATGGGCTTTGGAACCATGTTGGAGCCCTGTTTCTAGCCCTGCCTATGGCTCTGGGTCCTTTTATTCCTGATTAGACTCCCTGCTTTTCCCCTGGATCTGCTGCACCAGCTGGATTTGGACTGTGGATAGACACCAGGATCCACCTCTGCTCACCATGTCCAGACTCTTTGGGGCTGTGCCTGTTGGTGAGAGCCCTGCCAGGGCTAGATCACCCTTGCTGCTGGGTGTTTCTGCCCGAGGGAGCAGCCAGCCCTTGGTGGCTCTGCAGAGCTCTCAGCTCCTGTGACCTCCCCGTGTGCCAAACCACCAGCAGGGCTGTGGCTGATCCAGCTTACCCTGGACCCCAGGGGGATGGATGGCTGTTAGAACCCGAAGCCTGGAAATTTTGACCTTTGTATGCTTTCTGACACTGACCCCCAGGACAGCACTGCTTTTGAATTGAGGTCTTGGAAAAGACTTCCAAATTTGAGTGATGGAGTTAAAAAACTGGTGTGTAGTTAGAATAGAAGTGTGTGATCTCACATAGTGAAAAGTTTTGAATTTGGAATTTTTAGATTATAGTAATAGGTATGAGACAAGCTGGAGGTTCTTGAGTGTTGTCTCTTTCTGTCTTGTTCCTTCTTCTTCGTGCTTTCAAGTGCTAGTTTTTGGTTGGATAGTTAATGCTGAAGTGTGAGTCTCAAGTGTTATTAGGTCAAAAGTATAAATAACATAGGTGTTAGCTCTTTATTGAAGTTTATTTATTTAGCTTTAAAAAACCTTGTAATTACTAGATTCATCTTCATTTTGCTTACTTTTAGCTGGTAGCTAGAAGTGTTGCATAACTCTCTGTACTTTAGATAGATTTAATAAACAACCAAGTCCAAACACGAGAAATTCATCTCCTACATGTTTTTAATCCTGACTCTGAGTAAAAGCAAAAAAAACCCCAAAAACAAGCCACTAATTAAGTGGTGCAACTAACCTAGTTACAGATGGCAATGTGGTACCCAAGGACTGGCTGGAATGCTGAACCACATCTTGCTGTTTGCCAATTCCTCTATAAGTCAATCATCTTCCTCCATAAATAGCTGACAGCCCAGGGCCTCTTGGGCTCTCCTGCACAGCAGTAGGCTGCACACCAGATCTCTTCTTGAGGGGACACCTCTCGAGGTTACTCCTTGAGGATGAGAGGTTTCTTGCCACAGCAGATTCTTGGTAAGTTATTGTTGGCATGATAAACTTTGAAAACTTGCTAAATGATATGAAGGATTGATTGTGCACATAGAATCGCTTAGTCTTTAATTATTGTCCAAGTCTAGGACTAGGTCTGGATCCAGATGCACCTGAACTGTCCTTTGAAAAGCTCTTTAGAACACAAGGGGGTCTTTTCTGAACCTCATGACTTTTCTGACCTCATAAGAGGAGGTCAGTTTTGTTTCCCTTATGAAATAAATACTTGCCATCAAGTCTCGTTAAACCACTGTCTCATTTGCTATCACACTTCACGAAGTTGCTGATTTAGATCAATGAATATATAAATATTCATATATAATACTCCCCAGGGAGAACAGTGTGGCACTCCATGTGGGACACTCACCCATCACTTCCCAGTGCCCACGTCCTCACCAAAGTGCTGTTCCCTCCCAGCCTTGAGCTGTCTCCTGAGGGACATCTCCATAAACCAGGACCTCTGTGCTTAAGTGCCCAGACCATCTCCATCCGATTTGGAGGGAGTGTGAGTCTCAGATCTCAGTACAAGATTTGTCCCTTCTCTGCTGGCATTGTCACTTCTCATAAAAGACCAAGAACCTATGGGTATCACTTGCCCTGGGCTCTGCCACCAGGCAGGAGGATACAGACTGGGTTTTTCCTGCTTTTCTAGGTAATGGTGTTTTGTTAACCCCTCCATGGAGTTCTCTTCTTTGCATTATGTGGTTGGGATGGGGAGTGTGATGAGGACATCTGGTCCTTTATCTTTATTTGGGGAGATTTAAATAATTGACATATCTCAGTGGGCATCAAGGGAAAAAAAAAAAAAAAGATCCTTCAAGCCTCTCCAGTTGCTAAGAGACAAGTGCTTCAACTTTGAAAGTCACAATCCATGCAGGGGATATTATCCTGGCAAATTGGACTTTCAAATCTGGCAGCAAGAGAAAAAAGGTGATGCCCAAAAAATACAGGTCGCTTAGGTGATTGAATCGCAGAGACATCTGTTCTCCTGCTCTAGGAGGGCAGGGGGCTGCTCTAGCTGGTGAACATATGTGACCACATTATGTGTAATAATTTTACTTGTGAGCATTTTGCATTTTTTTTTTTGCTTGGCCAGGTGACCCCCTTCCTTTCCTTCTTTCCGGCACAGTTAATTTTTAACTCACCTTTTGTGTACAAAGCCTGATTGTGTAGTCAGGCCGTGTGTAGCCCTTGCTTTGAAGCCTGGAGCAGGTTTGTATGCAGATGGAGTGCAGGATCAAGTAGCAGTTTAAAGTTTTAAATCCTGCAAGCCTCCCTTGCAAGGTCCCTCCCCTGACTGGCACGGGAGGGTGAAGCACAGAGCTGCTCATCTGCAGTGTTTGTGTCTGGAACAGCAGCTGCCTCGCTTCATAATTCTCTGGTCGTGTAACTCTCTTCAAAAGCACTGCTGTTGATTGCCCATCAAGTGAAGCTTTAGGGAGGATGATTTAAAGGCTATGACCTCTTCTCTTTTTGATGTTCAGACTCTGTGCATCACACAATGGCAGGGGAGTAAATACTAACACTGTTATTACACTGCTCCTCTCACCCTGGGATGCTCATGGCAAGTTTTGCAGGGGATTTCAAACAAAACCCCCTGTGCTCTGCCCTGTCTGTAAAATGGGCTGGGAGGCTGGTGTGTGCCCAGACTGATGCTGGTCATGGTGCTCATTTCTGCCATGAATTTCTGAAATTCACAGGCATTTCTGTGCTGCAGGATGTCCTACTTCAGCACTGCTCTGCTGGGTCACAGCCAAACAGCTGCAGAACTTGTGTTTGCTGAGCAGGATTGGGATCTGGGGCTCCTGAGTCCTGCACTGTCCTGGGGCAAGGCTTTTGTTGCCCTGGGGTTTTCGTGGTCTCTGACAAATGATTCCCTGGCAGAGACAAACACCTGGAGCTGTAGCTGCTCCTACTTGGACACAAAGTGTTAGCAGTAGCAGCTGGTTATTTGGCAAACAGGGCTTTCAGTCTCAGCCTCAGTTCACTGAGAGGTGCACTTGCACACGCTTGATTTGAAAGTATGGAAAGGACTTAGAGTCTCAGAATGTAAATTCTGCCACTTGTGCCACATCAAACACCTACATCAGGTGTGGATTTGAGTGCAAAGACTTCACCTTGCTGAGCTCTGGCACAAAAAGTCACCTTCAGACTTTTTCTTAAAGGCAGAGAACATGACAAAATCAAATCTATTTGCATTATAAAATATACAGAATATGAAAGATATCATAATCCTAAAATTTTTAAGGCTAGAGAAGACCTTTAGGATGACCAAGTCCAAATATCAACCCAGCACCACAACCATGTCCACCATGAAACCATGTCTTCATGTTCTGTGTCCAGATGTTGCCTGCATCTCACAAACTCACAGTGGCTTTGGAGAATGACCAGTAATGGCCTTCTAAACTAGATGCTTTTTATTTTATTTGCCAAACAGAACAAAAAAGAAAAGCTAGAAAATACATTAAAAGTGAAAAGGAGAAGATGCATGAAAAAAGGGAGTAAAAAGGGGGGTTTTGATCTTTGGCTGGTGTTTGTGAATAAAGTTGACACAGAGCTAATGTCAGAGGCTCTTTCTTAGATAGTTTCATTTTAAGAGCAGGACAAAGGGTCAGCCTTGTCATGGTGGCCTAGAGACTAAAGGAGGAGAAGGATATCATAGGCTGTGTGTTGGAGTTCATGCTGTTCAGGTCACCTGTCCTCCTGGGACTCGTGTAGGATAAGGTATCCTGTGCAGTGCTGACAGACCCATCCTGTTGCTATTTTGCTCTCTGGTTTCCAGCATACCCAGTTTGGATTTGTCACACTGGTCCCTGCCCTTCCTGTTTACCAGGTGTGATCCAAACTCAGCCATCCCTGAGCAGAGTCCCTGACCTTCCTGTTTGGGTGAACTACATCAGTCAATAAGTTTCATTGACTTTTCTGCGCAAAGTCACACAAGAGGCTGATTTCAATTTCTCTTGGAGAATAGTGCATGACCACGTGTCCAGCCTCACTCCTGATGCTTTTCTTACTGTGCAGAGAGCTCTGTATTTTCACCTGGAGAAGAACCAGCCCAAAGCATTGTAGTTTTCCAGGAAATTAAGACTCAAAGCCAAACTTTTGCAGTCTTTTTTTCCATCTTTTTTTCCCCTTTCCTCTGCTGCTTAATTGGAATCTCCTGTCAGTGTGCATTTGTAATAGACTTTTGTGAACACAGGTCCTGAACCCTACGTGGTAATGTAAAACCATTGCTCTGTGCTCTCTATAGCAGATGGGAAATGTAATCTTCTGGGTCCTGTGACAGCATCTGCTCATTATTATATGAACAATGAGAGGAGAAACATAAAAGGTGCAATGTACATTTATTTCCTGACACCTTGTTTAAAAGGCAATGGGCCCAATTCTTACTCCCTGTAAGAGCTGCTGGGAACACTTTGGTGTAAGATACCTCCAACTCAAAAGGAGGATTGCTTAATATGACTGAGATGTATTTTTTTTTTTTAGTACTCTAAATTTCCCTCAGTTTCCACCTTTTAATACAGCTTGTCATTCAGGCAGTTTTGAGTACTATTGTGCATTTATCAAAAAGTGGGTGGCAAGGCAATTCCTACAATTTAGTGAATCTTGGGACATTTGTCTCAGAATCTTCTTAGCCTGAAGTTTTTTGCTTCTGTCTCAGACCTGAAGATGAGCTGCAGGGCCTTTTCCAGCTGCACCTTTGTGTGTGAGACTTATTTATTTGATTTTATTTTAAAAATACATCTCTTCCTGAAAATCTGCCTCATTCTTGCACCTCTGAGGCTGTAACAGAAGATCTGTACAGGATACTTTCACTGGGGGTAACATCTTCAGACTCCATCTTTTGACTGAGAATTTGGAATCTGTTTGGATTCAAACAATCTTCTAATGAAAGTGGATGGTGTATTTGATAGAGTTTGTGTGCAATTATCACAGAATCACAGAATTGTCAAGGCTGAAAGAGAACCTTCAAGATCATCTGGTCCAACTGTATCAGGTCTATGATGTTAAAAGCACTGGGGATTCAGAGCAGACTTACTAAATATCAAGCAAGAGAGCCTTAACTATAGCTAGACCAACCAAACAACTCAAACACTGGTGGCACCTTCTCTTTTGCATTCTGCAGGTTTTGAAGTAGCTTGAATGACAGCCTCCAGAGAACAGAAAGGACCCAAGTAATGCATTTTCCTGCTGGACAATGCCTTCCCTCTTCTCCTTTGCTGAGTCCTATTCTGCCTCTGACCTGTCTGCTGGCAGCAGGCCAGCTCTAAAGTCCCTGGTATCTGATCTTCTGCTATCCTCTTACCTTTCCTGCCCCAGCCTGCAGATCCCTGTGCTATCTGACCCTGTTTGAAGTCTCAGGGTGATGGGCTCCATTTCCCCTATCAGCCCTGCCAGTCTAGGTGGTTTCAGCATTTCAGCAATCTTCTATGTGGGCTGGTGCATTACCTGTAAGGAGTGGAGTTTCATGCTGGAATTATTATGCCCTACTTATTTTTAATCCCCCTCCACCATCAGCACCTTTGCCAAAAAGTGGAGTCGAGTTTTGCAAGCATTGCTTTGATCAGGCTTGTACCTTAGGTAATACCTGTATCAGCATTTGCATATTGATTCCTGGTGGAAGGGTTCACAACCCAGATTGCCTTTAAAAAGCAAGAACTGTTTTCCAATAATAATTCCTTTGTCTACTAATAAATACACAGACACAAAACAGGCATACCTGGGTTTTGGTCATGCTTACAGCAGTTCTCTCCAATCCTGCTGATTCTCTTTGTTTTAAGGGAAAATGAATGACACTGGATTCTGATCAGGAGAAGGTAATTCATCCCAGTTTTATTTGAAGATCTTCCTAAAACAAACATGGCTAATTTGAAAGCCTAAGCTCTTCAGCTATCAAAAGTGTTTAGCTCATCATATTTCTTAAGTCCTAGCTAAATCCCACATAATAAAGGTGCCATGTAGGTATTACCCTTTCCCTTTGCTATTTCACCCAGGATGAAGCCAAAATCATTGTTCCTTTGACTCCTGTTTCCAGAGGGAGGTAACATCTACTGTGAAAACTGCTCTTTTAGGGTGGTGCTGGCTGGAGACAGATGTATATTACAGAGCCACCACAGCTGTGCTGTGACATGTCACATCACGTACTGGTAACTAAGGACTAACCTGCTGGGTGACCTTGGTACAGTAAATCCACTTAGCAAGTTTTCCCTGAGAGGGTTTGGTACTACCCTAACCAGCCCCTCCATGCAGAAATCAGTAGATAATTTTTAAAGCCTTCCCTTCCCCCATTTTCTCATGTTGCTGTGTATTTATTTCTAGTTACTAGTGTAGGAGGGTTGGGGAGGAAGGGAGGAAGAGCACCATAAAACCCTGGCTGTTTGTATTTCATAGATCTAATTACTGCATCTTGACATGGGAATGCATGCAGGCACGTGAATGTGTATTAGAATTAGGCAAATACAGCACAAATATATCCATGTGTGTCCTTCCAAATGAGCTAAACCAACTGAAATGTCAGTGATTGATTTTTCTAGTGGCTGAAATTGCAGCCTTGCTTATTGGTTTGTTTGTGAACAGATGAGAAAGGGAGATTTTATCTCTCCATAATTTCTGCAGAAAGCAGATATATACAGTAAATAATTATCCATGAGAGTGTTTGTACAACAAATGATGCAATGTCCTTTCTGAAATTTACTTGTAACATGGGAAATGCATAAGGAAAATGTAAGAGCACAGATCTATTCATTGGCAGTGACAAAGCTGGGATCATGCAGTGTCCCTCACCTTTGACAGCATGTTATTTCTACTGCTCTGGCAAAGAAACAATTCTATTCAAGAGTCTGAAATATTTCCTAAGATTTTTTAAGGCCTTGTCTGTTCACATCCTGTTTGAGTGGTGGGTGTAGCAAAAGTCAGTGTCTTCTGTAATGTGTTGTGAAACTGAGGAACTCCTTGATGCAGGATGTTCTGATTGCTGGGGGTTCATAGGAGATTATGGGGAGGCTGGGCAAGTTAATGGGGAAGAAATGCACGCAGATTTAGCAAACACCAGCAAAACACCTCAAGCCCCTCTGCTGCTGGAGGTCTGAACCTCAGGCTGTGGTGATCAGGGCAGCATTCTTGAAGTGTTTCAATGCCCTGTTTTAGAACCCTCCCCTATTATCTGCTGTAGTCCATTGATGGAGACAGGTTGCCACTCTTCCCTGTACAACCTTGCCATTCTAGGATCCTGTGAGGGATCTCTGAGGTCTGTTAGTGAAGCTGGGATGTGTGAGTTGTTGTGTCCAGCCAGCACACACGGGTCACTATGCAAGGAAATATTTTAAATCTTATGTAACCCCTTCTGGGGACAGGTTTAAGTTCTTTCTTGGATCAAGGCAGACATGAACAGACTATTTGTGAGCTAGTTACAAAATGCAGCTTGCATTCCTAAACTGATCCAATGCACGTTTAGGAAAAACAGAATAAAAGTGATGAAAACCACTGCCTTGGCTGGTAATTTGTGATCAGACAAAAAGTTAGGATCCTGGAACGATGACTTCTTCATCCAGCTGCAGTGCATATGTAGACACACATAAAAAATGTCATTGAATATTTTATTCCTATTAAGTTATCAACAAACTCCATGTGTTGCACAGATAACAGGAGAGACCAATGTGCTGAACAGAGGTGCCTTGTCGTCACTCTCTAGGTTTGATTCTACCCCATTCAAATCAGTAAGAATTTTGCTACTGACTTTGGCAAAACTAGGATTTTCATCCTGAAGTATCAAACTGCAGGAATTTAGGCACCTATTTTCACATGGTCCAGATTGGAACCAGAATGTTTCTTTCAGTCTTATAAAGAGGTGTTACATTCCTACTGGCTCATCAGCTTAAATTTCCTCTCACGTATTCTAACAGCTAGGAAAGGGAACAAATAAAAGAACAATGAAGCAAAAGTAGTATGTTGAATTAATAATACAATTTATACACTTAAAGGAATTTAAAAAATATATTTCCATAGAAATTGCTTCAGAAATACATCAGAGGCACAAATTAGGCCCTCTGAGGTATGAGTAAATGTGAGGATGTAACACATGGTAATCAAATCATGTCATTTCATAGACATGGGGATGATCAAAGCATTAATAAAAACTGCAAGGTCACCTTGAATCAAGGATTCTGTTTTGAGTGTCAAACGTTTCTTTCAAACATTTATTTTTGGCTTGTGGGACTTGCAATGACTTGGGAAAATTTTGTCCCTGTGCTTGAGTCACCATTAGTTCAGAGAATACCAGGCTGAGGATGTGACTGCACATCCCACTTGGTGGGGCTGAGCTGGACTACACGAGGCTGTGAGCAACCCCAGACAAAAGGATAATAAGGCACAGCAAGGGGATGGGTCAGGCTCATCCTGCAGGAATCTCAGCCCAATTCTTTTCCTTCATCAGACAGACTGTGCCAAATATAGACAGCTAAACCCCCAGGGTTCCCAGGTGGCAGAAAACTGTGGTGGTTTTTTTTTTCCCCCTCTCAGTCTAAAACAAGCCTTCCTCTTTACTTCACATGAACCAGAAAACCTAAGAAAAGACTGTTTTCGACACATCAACACACAGCGTTTCCGAAATGAAATCTGCTCCCCAGATGCTGCAGCTTCTCAGAGAAATCGATGATCCTGTCAGTTTTGCTGCTGGTAGCAGCTGCTCTGAGTCTCAGGAGTTGTGGCTGGACTGGTGCCAGTGCCAGTCAGGCTTTCACAGTCCCAGCTCTCCATCAGAGACCAATCCACTTGGGCTGCTGCTCAGCTGTCCCAGACCACCAGCCTGCAGAAGGGACCTGGGCCAGCAGCTTGTGGGGCCCTTTGGAACCTCTGCTCCCAAATCCCATCACACAGCCATGACTTGGAGACCAAGGCTCTTCTGCCCTGGGGTGATGTGCTGGGTGCCACAGACCCAGAGCCTCAGGAAATCCCATCCTCAGCCCTGACACCACCATCTCATGAGTCCTTCCCAAGTCCTTCCACACTGGTTGCAGTTCCCCAAACTCAGGTGTATTTCCTCACTTCTTGGGCCATGGGGTTTCTGTCAGATTCCTTGACTCCTGCAGAGAATATTTTTGATGAAGTGTAAAGGGTTCCCTCAGATGTAGTTACAGCCTCTTGGCTATGGTGTGGTTCCTGATTTATGTGGGGAAGAGTGAGACAAACCAGGACCTGAAAATGCTTCAGTAGAACTAGTTAGGAAATGCCTTGTTTCCATGCTGCGAGAGTTGAGGAAAGTAGTAAATAGTTGCAATTTTTATAGACAGAATTTAGTGAAGAGCTATTCCTGGGAAGTTGAAAGGACTTTTTTTGTTTTGAAGCTTTGGTTTTTTTGATGAGAACCCCTTGAAAATATTGAATCAAAATCTGCTCTGGGAAAACTGATTCAGAATCAGAAGACTTTCTGAAGCAATCTAGTTTCCTTGAAGAGATTTGAAGCTTAGTAGAAAATCCAATTTTCTGTTGAGAAGAAAATATTGTCAGTTGTTCTGGATTTTGGTGCAGCTCTTCAGTTCCCCTGGGGTGGAATAGTATGCAGTAATCTTAATGGCTATCTGAAAAATGAATGGAGTCTTTGCCAAGGACCAGGAGGTCATCTGGCCAAGAAGTGAAGGAGAGAAGGCTGGAGTAGGAGGCTGCTGAATCCTGGCTGGAAAGATGGTGCCTCAGTGTAGCTCTTGTTACACTCTGTGTGGTAAAACTCCAGGCTGATGAATTGCAACTTAAATGTGCCCCCAGTGAACCATTACTAAGTGTGGAAACATTATTTATATTTTCCAAATAATTTCAAACAAAACAACCCCTGGCTAATGAAAAAGAAAAATTCGTCACCAAATCCCCTCAGTCCTATTAAGTGTTCCTGCTCGAGGAATATCACGAGCTGCACAAGAACATGGTCCTTGTAAGAAACAGAATAAAGTGCCTTCATGCTGCTAGTGACCTCAGCTGGAATTCCTGGTTGCTGGAGAAATATTGGTCTGTGCCTACAGGGGAGGCTGTTATGTGCCCAGCCTGTTCTCCTGACACAGGACTAATGGTTGTTTGTAAACACTTCCAGCCTTTGTGGCACAGAGGATGCAGAACCATGTCAGATATTAATTACCCTGTGAATAAATAAAGAGGTAGAAAGTCTGGTTTTATCACTAGCTAGGTAGTGGATATTTACTCTGCTTTCCTCAGTACTGCTTCTCATCTTGGTTTCATTGCGTCAATAAGTGCATTCAATAAGTGCTTTTGCACTGAACTCTCTTTTAAGATTCAGCCACTGATGTAGCTTATAAACAAAGCAATTAAAGCAGATATTATCAACAAAGAACATCTGGGGCATTTCTTCATTTCCAAAGATTTTCCAGAATTCATCTTTGCCCTCACATGGATTATGTGTGTGGATGAAATGAAATATGCTGCTATACTTCTGTGCATATAGAATGCATATTCACTGCTACTTTATGCCATAGATTTTTATAGTTGTTAAATTTCCTTTTCATTATATTTGATTTGCTAAAATGAAGGCTTGTTTTATCAAAACTAATTACATGGTATGTATTTAATGTTCTGTCCCTAAGGTTTTCATAGTAATAAAATTGATTGTTGCTGATTAAAATGGTTCTATTACATCAGCTTAATGTCACTTGAGGTGAATGTGGTATTAGAAAAAAGGCCATTAAAAATGTTGAATAGGGAACACAGAGGCAAGGATTAAAGAAAAAGATTTTTTGAATGGGCACTCTTTAAAAAAAATTAATGATCAAGAATTTTAAAGTCTATGACATGGCAAGGAGAAATATTTGAGATGTGTACAAAATCTTAGTGTTATTGGTTTCATGGAATTCATTCGAGCACCACTCTCCAGCTCCTAGGTAAATGTTCAATGTACAACCTTAAAAACAGAGCTTATATTAATTTCTTGTGTAATTACAGGCCTGCCAAATACAGATAAAGCTGTAAATAGGGCAAAGCCAATATTTGGAAAACATCTCCCTAATGATGAGGATCCCTTATTTCTCTGTCAAAGTAAACTCAAGAGGTCATTAAATTTTATTACATGGAGAGGGAGGTCAAGGGCAGAACCACAAGCTCTGCCAGAGTTGTTGGGAATGTCTGGTGGTGGCAGCAGGAGTTTTCCTTGGCTCTCTGGGATGGGACCTTGGGCAGCAGAGTGCAGGGGAAGCATCACATTTAAACTTGAGAAAGAGGAAGAAACAAAGAAATTCAGAAAGGAGGAGTCAAAAGAGGGGAGATGCAAGACTGAGAAAGAGAGGACATCTTAAAGAGCAAGCCATTTTTAAGGGGAGAAGCTCTGGTGCTTCCTCTACTCCTTTTCAGGTTGCAAAACATGAAGAATAGAATAATTTTATTTGTTTAATTGCTGTTATAGTGTAGCTCTTCCAGAGCTCTGCATGGCTGCACTTCCAGTGAGTCATGGAATCACAGAACCACAGAATGGGACATCAGTCATGTAGATCCAAGCTTCCCTGACCATGGTCAGGAACAGCACTATAACCCATAGATCAGGTTGCTCAGGGCACCATTTAACCTTGAGTCAATACCCACATGATTTGCCAAAAGACCTAATGTTTTTTCTTGAATCCCAGCTTCCTGGGGTTGTGTGACCAGCCAAGAGTCAGATTTCTTCCTCTCTCTCAAAACCTGGAACTAGAATCTATATTTAGCTACTCAAAAGGCAAGTAAGAGGAACTAGAATTACAAGGACAAGAGGAACTGGAATTACAAAATCTGCACGATTTTTAAGCTGCTCCTGTAGGTCAGCATCTCACTTCAGAGTGGCTGCCCAGAACATTTCCTGTCCTCTCCTGTGATTTTTAGCAAATTGGGAACTCTCTATCATCCATGACTCCTCTCTCCCTAGTCTCTGACAATTTTATTCATAATTCCATATTCTTTTCTTTTTTTCAGATGCAGCTGCTGAATGGCAGTTCTTGATGTCATTTGCAGCTGTCTTGAAAGAAGGTCAAAATAACCCACTTCTATTTGACTTAAACTAAAGACCTTCAGAACAGCTAAATTCAGTTGTATGGTTAAAATTAAAATTAGTTTGAGGCTTAGAAGCACAGCAGAGTAGGAATGTGTTATGCAAACCATGACTGGAAAGTGGCATGATGCAAAACCAGAGGAAAAATCTGTGAGCTCTGTGGGAGGAGGAGGAAGAGGGAAGGAGAAAAAGTTCTGAAAATGGGAAGCTTCCTGGGGGAATAAAAAACAGTAACAATGAAATTACAACTAAAGTGAGCAGCATGTCTGATATTTCAGGGACATTTGCCTAGAAAAGTAAATTCATCCTCCCATCAAATACCCAGGAAACACTCCAGACAAAAGTTATTCTTGACAAAAGAAGGCATTTTCTTGGGCTTGACAGCTCTGTAGGAGATGATGACCAATAACTGGGGAGTGAGTCTTAAACCCCAATATTGTGAAATGACAGCTGCTGTACAAACACATAAGGAAGGAATAAACTTCATCTAAGGAATAGGAACCTTTCTTACATAGAACTATGCCTGTATGCTTTTCAAAAGTTCTAAGTAGTGTGTGCACTTTTATATCCTTCTAGAGTTTTAATCCATCCTTCACATTCCATTAAATTGAAAATATTGTTTAATTACCAGAAAGGAGAGCTTTGTATCCATGGAGAGCATGATTCTTCTTATTTTCCAGGAAAGGGTGGCTAGGCATTAGGCCCCTGAGGGTAGGAAGATAGAAGAGGAAACAGGAGAATCTGAGGCATCATAGCTTGTAAAGTGTGTGTGCAAGGAGAAATTATTGCACCTTTCCTGTAGCCAAGTCACAGCCTGTCCCAGTAAAGGAGGTATTTTTATACTAAAGCCTAGATGTGACTTTGTTCTGTACTTAGACAGTCAAGAATATAAAAAAAGCTATGAAAAGGTGACAGAATATGAATTTTGCCATTCTCTGTTAACTCTTAGGGGCATTTGGCTGGGTCACAGAGAAACTTTACTCTTCAAAGTCGTCCTCACAGGACCAGTAGCTGGTAGGAAATCATCCCTGTTTGTGCACAGTTTAAGGATAAGATTTTGGGGCCTTTATGTATGTATTTTTCAGTGATACACAAATTAGAGTGGCATGTTTTTCATTGAAACATCCTGTTTATGTACTGAAAATGAGTTTTTGAGGAAACTAGACATGTTAGTCAGAGCTGGGTTTGGTCTCTTATACTTTCAGATAAAAATGAATCATAAGATAACTCTTTTCAAGTTAAAATGCTACATTTTTGACTAAAACCTTAGAATTTTGAGACAAATTGTACCACAATGTAAATTTAAAACACCATGGGAGAGAAACCCTTTGTTTCAGGCTGAAAAAAAGTATTTAAAAATAGCCAATTTCGTAGAGACATTTGAACTTCCATTTTAGATCAGTGTGAAACCACTGCAATTTGACTGGGAAACGTGAAGTCCGTGATTTATATAACTCTACCCAAAACACAGTTTTGGTACTGGGCAGCAGGACCTGATGCTGAACAGCTGTGCGAATCTCAAGGCATTCATATTTTAAGAGAACCTTGGACTAAGCAAAGTTCTTCACTTTGTCTGATTCATGTTGTCAGGCGATAAAAAGAGTTTGGGGGGAAATGGATCTTACAGTTATTTTGAGAATATTCATGCCATCTTAAGGCTTTCTAATAAAGGTACCTAATTTATGAGCTTAGGCATGTTATATATTCCATGGGGAGAGGTGAACTCCTAGTTTAGCTCTTACATCTCTGAAGTCTCCACTGGCTGTAAAACAGCCTGAGCACATCACTGAGATTGGGTACCTGGAAGTGGGAATTATGGATGCCTTGGATCGCTCCAAAGGCCACATTTGTGTGTTTCAGATAATATTTTCATTGTTTAACAAGCAGTGGCTCGTCTAGGATCTGGGAGTTGTTTTCCAGCAACATCTGGCAGTGCAGCCTGTGGGAGGAGCGCGCTGTCTTGTCGCATGTTTCACACTTTACTGGATTTAAGCATCTCGTAGAATTCAAACCTGGGATACACGAGTGAGATCCAGCAAAATTATAGTTATTCCTGTGTTTACAGGTTTAGAGAAAACAGGCAGGAAGATGGAGCTGGGTGCTAGCAATAATTGCCAGCTGTGCATGCACAGGAAAGGGCAAGAACCTTGTGCCTTTACAAAAACCTGCGTTTAGAGCTGTTAAATAAAGGGGAGAGGCAGGAAGGGGAAGGAGTGGCTCCAGCAATTCTTAGCTGGATCTTTACAGAAAAGAAAGGGTAATTGTAACCACAGGTTGAACTGCAACAAAACAGATCTAATTATAACTGGCTGTCTATGTCTTGCATTTGTGATATACCCATTACAGGAGGTAGCTGGAGATGTAAGAACAGCAGATGTCTCCTTTTCTTCTCTTTATATGGAATTCCCACTAATGAAGATGCTACAGAAGAGCCTGCCTGGAAGTGAAATGCTAGCTCCTCAGCTGATGTAAATCACTGTAATCCCACTGAAGTCAACACTGGAGATTTAACATCACGCTAATTGAAGTCAATGGAGCCAGGCTGATATACACCAGCTGAGGTAAATTCCCCAGAGCATTCTCTGAGGGGTGTTTGGAGCCTGCTCTCTGGTTTGAGTCACAGAGAGACCCCAGCTGTGCAGTTCAAACCAGGCTCCTTATTTAGAGCTGACCTTTCCTAAATTTCAGTGATAGTTTGAGACTGGTGATTGCAATCCAGGTTCATCCTTACACTTAATTTGCAGGGTTTCTTTCATCTTCCTGGCCCTTGTGGTTGCATTCCCTTGCGTTTGAAGATTTTTGCTTTTTGGCCTGTGATATCTAATTAGGCCTGATATATTTAGCTGTCACAGAGTACAACAATCTGTAGCTAGGCTTCTGTTATTATTGATGGTAATATTGTATGGAGGGATCCCCAGATGGTGTTAAACATAGTCTTATGAGCTCCTTTTCTGGTGTGTAAGCAAATGCTCAGTTTATGGAAGACCTGCTGTCTGATTTGGTCTCTCCCTTCATTATGCAGTGATCTTTGAGCAAAATATGTAACAAATTGTGGATGGTCTTTTCTCACTCTCTGTAACTGATGATAACTTATAGGGCAGAGTATTTTTGGAGGAAGCAGAACTGGAAGGTTGAGTTTCTGAAGGAGAAATTTTGTTTCAGGGTGTTTGTGCTTCCTTCCAAGAGGAATGTCTGATACGTCCAGATGACTCAAGCTATTTAGACTTCAGACTTTTTTACCAGTGAGATGGCAATACCAGAGACCTTTCCCCTCCTGTGTATTGGGGAAAATGCTGAAGCAAAAGCCACATTTTCTACAATGGATCTTTTAGAGTGCAGTTATGCAGAGGAATTGGTTTAAAACAACAACAAAGACAGCTTCCAGTGCTGAAGAGGTGTAATCTGAGCATCAAAGGGTTTCTTTGCAAATGGTATGAATGATGTCAGGGATGGCAGGGCTTCTCTGTCATATCTCTTTGTGCTTCCTGGCTTGTAGGTTGGTCCTATTTGATATTCTTGTAGGTTCTGGCAAGATAGGCAAGATGTAGATAGCCAGGGGGAAATAATAGCTTAATGGAGAAGACACTCAGAGTAAAGAGAGGAATTGAGTTTGTAGTCTTGGGCTGTAGAGAACCTCAAACCTAGAAGTCCTATTCTGAAGTGAATATTTTGATGAATAGTTTTTTGCATTTGAAAAACATGTGGTTTGCAATGTACCTACATTTGTCTCTCTTCAAAGGAGACAACATGAAGACAGAGACTCCAATGAACCTTTGGCTAAGAGAAGGGACTGACAAATGACTTCTGGGCTGGGTGGGAAGGACAGCCCAGTCACAGTGTTAGACACATGCAGAAATTAGCTACTTAATGTAGACATTTGAAGTCTCTGTTTGGTTTTTCATAGAATGGTTTGGGTGAAAAGGCACCTCAAAGATCATCTAGTTTCAAACCCCCTGTCTCTTTTCACTAAAAATATTTTTTTTCTAATCTTTTAGTGTTGTGGAAACAGTCAAACTTTGAACATTCTGTTCAGAGGCAAGTGCATTAAGAACAGTTTTGAGGGTTGCATTAAATGTGCACATAGAAACATAGACATGCACTCAAACATAGAACAGATTTGGGGTTCTGCCTTTTTGTGCAGGAGGTGAGACTGTTGCTGTGGATTCTGGAGTCACATGCAAGAAGTGTTCTGTGTCACCACTGCCTGTATTTCTACACTTTATTTCAGGACATAAACACTGAGGACATCACTGCAACTGATGCACAGAGCCCCTGCTGTGAAGTGCCTTGTGCTGCTAATGAGACCCTGTGTGATCTCCTATCGCTGGAGGGGCTGCCAGATGCCACTAGGAAGAGTCCCAGAGAACTGGTGATGAACATAAGGCTTGTGAGAAGCACTTTGCTAAGAACAGTAGCTCCACAAGAAACTTTGGGTTTAGCAGTCACTGCCTTCCAGATGGGCAATACCTCTGTGAGCAGCTGCAGGTGAAATCTTCAGGGTGGAGATCAGGGGAAGGGAGAAGAAAATTCTGCAAGCTGCTGAGACAATGAGAAGCCAGTCATTAGAGTCATAAAATGGTTGAAAGAATGGTGAGAGTGCTCCTGCCTAAAATCATGACAAATGTTTTCTCCCTTGCTCCTTGGGAGAATTCCTGCTCTGCTGACATTTTTTCTCTCCTCAGGGGATGGTAGTCATCCTGCAATTACATTCTGGTTTTCTGTGCTACCAGAGGGACTTATTTTATCTGCTGAAATCCTTGGGAAAGCTCCTGTGGCCTCTCATCAGCACAGGATCAATTCCTGAAAATGTTATTCTGAAGTAGAAGCCTGGTTGGTGTTCTTCCTAACTAGCTAGGAATGGAGTTTTGCTAGGCTGAGCACAAGTTATCTGAAAGCCAAAGGATTTACCTGGGCTGTCATCCCTGATGTTGGGAATGGGAATGTAGATGGGTTTTAGATATTTCATTTTATGTGGGAGAATTTTACCCAGCACCAAAGGCTGTCTCTGCTGTCCCGAGAGAGCAGCCATGGGTGAGTAGAAGAGGACTGCACTGCATAAAACCCTCTGAGAGTGAGGGGAAGCTGTTTTCCCAGGGAGACTGTAGTTAGTTCTGCCTCTGGCAGGGTAGAATGAGCCCTGTGCAGATAATCCAGTGTGTCATCACAGCAGTGTGCAGAATCCAGCCCTGTCTGTGAATGAGGGAGACAGCACGGTGCAGCTCAGGGATGCCACGCTGTGTCAATCAGCCTGACCACCAGCTCATGGGTGCAAATAGGTGCTGATAAATGGTGTGCAGTCCATCACTAGTTGTATCTGATTGCTACTTTAGTGCTCTGAACTCTGGAGCTTTCTCTGTTTCATGTTGAATTATGACTTTCTGAAGCCCACTGCACAATGCTGCAGGCCAACAGCGTGTGTCTAGAGGGGCAAATTTGCAGATATCTCAGGACCTTTGAGCTGAGCTGATACCAAATGAAGGAGATCCTGGGCCTCTGCTCTTAGGTTGGCAGATAACACCTCCCAAAAAGGGAGTCTGCTGATGTTTGTTTGTGTGTTTATTTGTACACTGTTATCTTGACTGCACAAAGCCCCTCCTGGGGACTGTGCAGCCCTTAAAGGTGCAAGAAGAAGGACACTTCTGAGGTTTACCCAGCAAGACTAGGAGAAAGAGAATGTGCCTCACTGGCACATCTGGTGCCTGACAAAACCCTGAGTAGCTGATTTAGCATTTTACAGCAGGAAAGTTTCCACTCTCTTGGCCTATTTGGAGAAGCTCTGGGACAGGATTGGGTCTCCTCCTTTGTAACCAGTATATTGTGGGCAAAGAGAAGTGCCTGCAAAGTCTCTTTGTTCACTATGGGTTTGTCCTCCCACTGTGTTGTGACAGCCTGGTTTGGAGACAGATTTTGGCTCTAATTTGAGGAGTCTAAAATTTTCTTTAAGAGGCTGGAATATAGTTCTGCATTCAAGCAATTCAAAGCTTCCAGCTGGAAGAAATATGTCCAAGGCTGTGCTTTGCTGCAGACCTTTCTGCTTCTGTCCCTGCCTCTATAGTCACAAATGCACATGGGTTTGCAAGTTATGTCTATGGTCTAACTCAGAGAGCTGTCTGAAATGGTTGGTCTTGTTCTCTTCAGCAGAAACTAAATAAAATATATGAATGTCTGCTGCCCTATTGTAAAATTTTCACATTAGCTGTGATTTTACTCTGATTCAGTCTGTGCTAAGAACTATGGCTAGTTACAGAACACCTGAGTTAGTGGATGTTAAGTGCCCATTACCCACCACACCTGAACACTTCTCCATTTCTTTAGCTGATTTGAAAATAAAAGAAAGTCTGTCTTATTTCTGGAGCAGCAGTTAGCAAAAATGAATGTTGAAAACATCAATCTCCATTACAGAGCAAGCCTTCATGCTCTTATCCCTTCTTGTGTGGCAAGACATGCATTTCCTGGAATTGCTGAGCCACTCTGTGAGCAGACAGGCAGTGTTTAACCCAACATGGGCCTTGCTTTCAGAATAGATTTATTTTGTGGATGATGCTCTACTCACTCACATCACTAGAGAAACCTTCAGCATTCTGACCATTTAGGTTGGGTATGTCTTCTTGCTGAGGCTGTGGAAGTGCTTGGGCAGCACCAGGGCTGTGTGTGGCCCCAGCAGCCCTGGGCTGTGGCTAATGAATCCTTTCTGGCACAGACAAAAGGACTCAAGGTTCATATGGGCTCTGTTGGAGGGGCTCCCCTCATGCAGGTGAGCACTGTCACCCCCTGAAAACATTCCTAAGGAGAGATGATGAAAACATCTCCTTGTGGATCTCAGCTGGTCCAGAGAGCTGCCACGTGTCCCCAGGGATGGAGCCACCCCAGAGCCCCTGCTCCTGTTTCCCAGTCATGCTGGATACGATGGAGTAGGGACAAGTGAAAATCACTCTGAGTTCCCTCTTGTGCATTCAGTCCCATGCTCAGGCACAACTCAAATCCGTGCCAAGAGGCAATTCAGGTTAGGAAAAGGGATATGCCATTTTTCTCTACCTCTGCTTCTTGTCACATTTTGTTAAACGCGGTCATGTAGCATGTAATGAAGACATCTGTTCGTTTTGTAGGAAACTGTGAAAAAGTGCGTGCGTTTGCCTTGTGCCATCTGTTGCCATTCTGATAAACAGTTGAAAACTCTGGCAAACATAAACAAAAACAGTGTGCTTTGGTGCTATAACTGCACCATTTTCTTTCTTGGTGCTCTGTGTTTGAACCTTCCCTTGTGATTATTAAATATTTGGGCCCCTTTGCTGTAAGGAGATCTGATGTGCAGCAAACACTGCAGTTCTGCTTCTGTCCGTGTCCCTCCCCTGAACCTGAGGCAGTGAGGAGAAGCAGGAGTTTCTGAGCTGCTGGAATGATGAGAACTGCTGTCTGTGCCACCTGGACGGCTCAACTTTCTCCCCTCCAGATTTTGTGCCTCTGAGTGGAAACTTGGCTGAATCAAGCAAATTATTTGGGAATATGCTACTGATCAGGAGGGATTTAGATGTATTATACAGGATTATTATTTTTCCAGAAGTCTGTCTTGCGAGCAAAGGTTCTGTGTTACAGAATGTGTTGAAAATAAGTAGCTTATATTGGATTTCTGTGATGATGAAGAACTATTACTGTATGGAAAGACAAAATAAAAGGGCATTTTTTGTGAGGTTCATGCTGTCAGAGAAACACAAATAACAATGCTGGAGAGGAGGGGTTGGTGGCCAGTTAAAAGCAGGCAATGGAGAAACAACACATGCAAGCTTTTCATTGTGGCTTTCAATGCAAGACCATACAGAAGATCTCAAATGTTCTATATAAACAATTTTTTCAAAAAAAGAACCATAAGTACTTGCACAGGAGTCTTTAGCATGTGCTGCTTTGCATTTACCAGATCCAATCTACAGAAATAGCTTTCGTGAAGGGGAGAAAAGACCTCTTTTAATTCCTGCTACATAGTCACTAAATATAGTTTATTCTAGTGACAGTGCATTCTTGCTGGCATATATAGACTGTGCCAGTTAACAGCTAAATTACCTTTTGTAGATTTCTGCCTGAGTTGCATATAAAGTGAGCTACATTGCAGGTTAAAAATAAAATGTACTGTTCTAACAATTATTAAAATTCATGTCTTATAAAGTACTTTAAGCAAAGAAGTTGAATGCAGAATGTCTAAGCCAATACTGCAGTCCTGGGACTGCTCTGACACAGAAAACAATATGAAAACACGGTGGTAAAAATATAAAGAAGCTAGGAAAAGATCACAGGAGAAATACCAGGTTTTCTTTTGAGACAAGCCACGGAAATGTGAAATTAAGAAGTACTCTAATGCATACTGACAGGGATCAGAGGCACAGCTCACATTGCAGCCACAGCTGGGTATTTTTAGGCTGGTTTCCTTGGGAAGGCAGGCCCATGAGCACGGGGGGATGTTTGTGTGTGTGCATGCATGCACCTGCCTGGGCACTGCCATGACTTCTAAACCTGCTGGTCTCTTGCAGCTGAGTTTGACAGAAATGGTGATTTGCATCCTGATGGTTTCCTGAGAGTGGATGGGGAGGGAAGGTCATCTCCATCTCTTGTAAGGCAGGAAGGAATTCACCTGGGTAGACTGGAAAAACACCCCAGATGCAGGAAACCTTGAGAGGGAGGGTCTAGCACCTTGTTAGGCACGGGAGAATCTGGCTGCAGGGCACCAAATCATAGGAAAACTGATTTCAACAGTTCCACTGCTTATGGAACAACTTTTGAGGAGGTGGGACTTCTGGCAAAAGCTTCCTTTTGGCAACTTCAGCAGACTCTCCTCCTCTGAGGACCAGACAGGGAAGAGAGCTGAAGCACAGACACAGCAGGGGGTTACAGCAACTCTTGGGAGTAGAGCTGCCAGGGGCTGCAATTTCTATTTCTGAGAAGATGCTGTAACCTTTTAAATTTAACTTTACAGTGTAAGTATATGAAAAAATGCTCTACTTTCACTCTGATGAACATTTTGACAGCCAATGTGCCATTGAAATTATTTTCTTCAGAATTTTTTTTGGTAGAATCGTATGTCCCTCTAAAAAGACAACTTTGTGAAACAACATACATTTTTTGTTAAAAAAAAAGGAAAAAAAAAGAACCTTGTCAGAAGGAGTTTATTGCTTGGAGTCTAACCAATTTCAGTATCAAATGATAAATCAATCTGTACAATTACAGCTCTAATGGGGATTAGGTCACAGTAAAGCTTATGAGTACTCAAGACTTAATTAGCTCACTGAAATCAGTGTGACTCTACATTGACTCGGTAAGTCTTGAATCAGACTCTGAAAGCTTGATGAGCAGCAGGACTCATTGCTGTGGTGCCTAAATTTCAATGATGTCTCCCCAGCAGGGACTCACTGTCATCACTCTCTCCTGCAGTCTGAGCAGGGTCAGCTGCTGTTCTCTCAAAGTAGTGATCAGATGTGTTTTTCACTTCTGTGTTTCCCCTTCCCTCATCCCCCATTTTGTAACAATCTATGGACCTGGGTCTGAGATATTATTCAAATCTTCTCTTTACCTGAAAGGTGGAGAGCCCTCATTTGCCACGAGGTTTGGAGATTCTTCTAAGACAGGAGGTACCGGGCTCCTTTTCTTAGAGCTCTTTGTTCTGCATGGGGAAATAATTACACTGCTATAGACAGTCACTCTTGGGACTTGTGGTCAGGGTACTTGTAGGACTGAACATCTTTTAGACTCCTTGACAAACTGGTTTGCAATACCTTTATGTGAGGCAGGAGCTCCTGGCTTTGGCAGAATTCCAGCCTTGTTCCCTCTCTTCTGTCATGTTCCTACTTGAGGGACCAAGCAAGGGTATGTGAGGTTTCTGTGCTTCCAGCTGGGTCCAAGAGACTTTATTCTTTCTTGTTGTTTGACCTTGTCCATGGACAGATGGCCCTGCTGCATGCCTGCACATTTAGATGGAGGAGATATGAGTTGCAAGCTGTGTTGCTGTATTTTTGTAACTGAGCTTTGATAAGAGATTCTTTGATATGAGACAGAAGAAGTTCAGCCTCTGGCATAGAAGAGGAATTCAACTCCTGTCTTCCTGCATTCCAGCCAAACACATTTATCACTAGGCTAGAAGTTAAACCTGGAGAACTTGGATCTTCATGTTTTGGTCAGGGCCTGGTGCAGGACTTCTCAATTGAAGAATTCTTTCATACAAATAAAAACTCTACAAATAAATTCACAAGTTGGTTTTTTTTACACTGTTGCCTAAGTGGGTTTTTATTTGCCCCCTTTTGGTTGTGTCCCTGTTCCCACGTGTGGGACTATCTGGTTTTGTTCAATGACTTTTCAAGCCCTCTTCTGATGTGTTGTGTGCTGCTATCAATCTCTGTCTGTCTGTCTGAGAAACGCAGCTGGAGGGGCACTGGGCTCTGCAGGTGTGAGGCTGGGAAACATCTGGTTTGTGAATCACAGCAGGGCAAATGAGAGGGTGTCCATCTGCTCCACAATATAAAGACTTGGACAGCTCCAGTAATGCCCCAAAGTGCTAAATTTATATCCCTAAAGCTAAGCTGACTTTATCATCACCATATATAGGAACTTTGTGCCTTGACGTGCCCGTGGGTTAAGTTGCAGTGCTCTGGGAGTGTTTAACCAAAACTATTTTTTAAAAAATAAAAATGACAGCTAGAAGCTTTAAACAAAAACAAACTCCTAATCATGTTGGCAGTGAGAGAATCACTACCTTGAAGTGATGACTGTCGTACTAGGCAGAAAATTAAAAAAGAACAAGTACAGGGAGTGAGGTGAAGTAACTGGTGTATCATTTATCAGCAGAGATGGGATTCTTGAAGCCACTGCCTTGTACTCCTTAAGGGCCGTTTTACTTCTGGATTAATGTGTAGATGTGTTGGTAACTGCTGTTTGTCCCTGGGATCAAATGAGGTTCTCAGATGAGTTTACCCCATTTATAACTTGCTGTTAATCACACAGCAACTCTACAGCACTGGTCAGTATATGAGAGGCCATGTAAACAGGATAATTTTTCTGCTCATCTCTTTATTATGTCTTACGTTGTTGGTGAGGAGATATTTGTCTTCTGGTCTCTGTCTTATGTATAAGAGGACATATCTGTAGAAATAATCAGCTGTCCCCTTAATAAAGACCTTGAGGCACAGATTGTTTACAAAATGAGGCACTGCAAGTAAGACAAGGTCATCCTCTAAGATAGTGGCATCACTTATGATCTCCCAATCCAGTCAGTATTCACACAAAGGTGATTACAGCTGACTTTGAACTCATAACATTTGAACTTATAAATTATATTAATTTTTTTTCTTTCACCTATATTTGTATTTCCTTATTTTGCCCATATAATTAGTAAAGCCTCAGTGTGTTTAGATCCTTGAGTGTGTTTTGATCCTTGATGAAGTAAGTTTATTTTTTGTAGACAAATACTTGCACATTCTGTGGAAATACATTTTACTTCACATAAGAAAAAAAAAGTAAGCTGCTTACTTATCTCCTGATTCTGGCTAAGGTGGTCACACCTCAGGCTAGGAAAACAAAATGCATGTTGGCTGTATTAATGGCTTTGTTGGAATGGAAGGGGGCACGTGGGACATAATCTCTACAATTTGTGAGAGTGAAACCTTTTGAGATGGTGGCAGTAGGGGACAGGAGCTCAGGACACTTTGAGACCAGCAGCTCAGGGAGTTTTCTGTGCACCTCACAGCCCTTTTATCGAGTCTGCACTTCATCAATTTGTCCAGGACGATGTTATGGCAGACAAGTTAAGGCAAAAGCCTTTGTGAAGTCAAAATAAACAACATTCACTGTTCTTCCCTCATCCATCAAGCCTATCACTTCATTGCAAAAGGCTGTCAGGTTGGTCAGGCATGATTTATCCTTCTAAAATCCATTCTGACCACTCCAAATCACCCTCTTGTCCTCCATGTACTTGGAAATAGTTTCCAGGAGGATTTGCTCCTGGGATTAGGGAAGACTGATGGGTCTGCTGCTCCCTGGAACCTCTTCCTTGAGGGCAGGAGCAACATTTGCTTCCACCCATTCTACAGGAGCCTCCCATCTGCCCAGGATTATTGAGAGTGACATTGGCCCCCAGCATTCATGGATGCACCCATTCAATCCCAAGGACCTTGTTGTCCAGTTTGTTTGAATATTCCCATGACTGACCATCCTCTGTGGGTAAATCTGGCTCCAGACTTTCCCACTGGCCTCAGGGGATTCCTCAAGACCACTCTTTGCAGTACGACCCAAGTGAAGAAGGCATCAATCATCCAGGCTGGAATTCCTCGTTCCTGCTGCTGGGATCCTGCGTTCCCACCTGTGTGAGCTGTGTCTTTGTTGCTGACAGCAGAGGGGAGCTTAGTTCTGTACCTCAAAAGAAGGTGTTTAACTGCAGGAAAATAGGCCATGCTCTTTTGATCTTTTTTTTGGTAAATGCGGAATCTTTTATGTTGTGTTGTGAGCACAAGTGACAGAAGACCAAAATGTCTGTTAGCCTAGTTATGTCTTACATCCAGAAGAGCAGCTACTAACACAAAAGGAAACCAGGACCCCCCATGGCCTGTCTTTTGCATTCAGTTATTCATCCCCACAAACAATATGGAAAAGTTTTACCAGGTAACGCTGTTTCTGAGGCAACAAATCACAGCAAGCAGATTGATTGTGAGTTAGCAACTAGGGAGAGAGGGGGGGAGAAAAACAACACCCTTCAGCTATAATGTTTTCTAAAGTTAACACGTTGCATAGGAGGTGTAAATGATATGAGGTCTGAGGGCTGCCGAATTTCCAAATGCCTTCCTCCAATATCTTGGTCTGGCAATTAATCAATTTTCTGTGCCTTTCAGAGTTTTCCTCTGAACAATGTTCTTCCTCTGAAGCTCATTAGCCATCAAAACCTGTCATGTCTACACATGTTTTTCTTGCACCTCATTAAGAGATTATTGATTGTTGGCTTCTACCTCTTTCAGAATTTGCTTCAGAAAATTAATTTCAACCACGAGTGCAATTTAAATGAATGCTTTTGCCAATGCTTGATAATGACTTCCTTCGTTTAAAACCATTTAAAAATTTTCGTCGTGTTTATTTTGTCCCCTGCAAAATACGAATCATCTTCAGCTGAAGCAAAAAAGGCAGAAAATGTACCTTGATAAAAATGTATGATATTGTCTTAAGATAGATTGAAGCCTGAAGCAGTTTCAGAAATGCAAGAAAACTTCATAATTGCTATTGATCCATTTGTAACAAGTGTATCTTGTGGTCACCAGATTTTTCTTCCTATATGAGGTTTGTCAATATAGTCATTCCATTGAGAGAGGAACATAGGCCAAGCAATTAACACTTTTTTGGGGGGATTGCTTTGGTAATTAGACCAATTTTTCACTGGTATGTTATTAATTATTCAGGTCTCATGGGGTTTTTTTAACAGGAAACATTGGCAAGTTCTTTCTGCACTCATGAACAAACTTCTCCTGAGTCATCAGCCAGTGGAGTCAGTCAGATATTCTTTTGCTCGGGAAGAAGGAATTAGAAAAAAGGCTTTTTACATGTAACATTTCCTGGATGTTACATCCCTTCTGGCCAGTGCAAAAGATAGGATTTTCTTTTAAAGCTGCTGGGGCAGGCAAAGCAATGACACACATTTTACAGGGAAACAGCTTTAGTAGAGAGATATGAAGAACCAGATTTGTTCAAGGTTTCTAACTGCTCTTGAGGCTAATGAGAGTCTCAGAAGGGCCCTTGTAATGGGAGGCATCAAGTTGCTGTTGTTCCCATGCTGAAATCAAGCAGAAGTGGAGCATCAAACCTTTCTGTGTACTTTTGACATTGCAGTGAGATGATTACAGCAGCTCATCCTGGGAGATGTAGCACTAAGGCCCTTCTTTCCAAGAGGCTCTCTCTTGACTGAAAAAGCTGTGTTCAGAGGCATTCCTTGTTAACCCAGCCTCAGTGCTGTCTGTGTGTTCTGCCTCCTGCCTTCATCACACAGGTTTCACAGACTCATTCATGTCAAAATGGCTTGTTTTGACAACAGTGGAAAATAGACAGGTGAACCAGTAAGACTCAAAATCAACCCAAAAGAACTGTGCTGTAGAGCTAGACAGCAGTGGTTTATGGAAGAGGATCTTGGGATCATTGAGGTTGGAAGGCAGCTCTGGAAATTATCTCATTCAAGTCCCTTGCACTCAGCAGTTTCAGCTAGAGGAGTTTTCTCAGTGCCATATCCAGTCAGGTTTGAATACCTTAAAGAATGGAGGCTCCACAACTATGCTGTGCAACCAGTTCTCACATTCAGCTCCCTTTGCAATTAATTCTTGGGTTTGGGGGACTTTCCTGTATTTCATTGTGTGCCTGTTGCCTCTGTACTGGGCACCACTGAGGTTTATCAGTCATCTCTATTCTTCCCTGACAAGTATTTATACATGTTCACAAGTCTCCTTTCTCCTGAGTTTTTGTTTTGTTTTGTTTTGTTTTGTTTTTTTGTCTAGGCTAAGCAATCTTGGCTTTCTCAACCTCACCTCAAATGCAGATAAGTGGTAGTGGCATTTGAATCTGACTTCACTGTCTAGAGTAAGATTGTGAAAAGTCACTCTAAGGATATCTGATAACAGGAGCATTCTGTTCAAGCCTTGCTGGTAGTTTTTGACCTTAGATGTCTCTAGGCAGAAAGACTAAGAGTGGATTTGCTGGGCCTTCTGGTCTTCAAATCCTCCAAAGCAGAAGTTTTCCTCTCCATGATGTTGGTTGAGGTTCACTCCATGCTTTATGTGGTTTCTCCTTCCCATCCTCCCACAGTTAATGATACCTCTCCACTCTCTTGGCAAGAATGGCTGGGTTGACCCATCTGTCTCACTTAAATAATTAGGGATTGGTTGGGTGTGATTCAGACTTTCAGTTTATTTCAAATGAGGCAGGTTAACCTGCAATCTGTGGTCTCCCATAGTATACTGAAAAACAACATTTTAAATTTCAAGTAAACAATACATATCTAAATTCAACCACCAGTAATAGGAAAACAAAACCTACAGCTGCATTTGCTCTGGTAATTGTTCTGTGTATAGGAGAGACATTTAAAATGCCTTTTCATTAAGGAATATGTTATCTACATAGTTTTAAAGACATTTAAAATGAAAACAAACTTAAATAAATATCATGGGCAAATGTTTTGTTTTATGGAACAGACGGGCCAGTTAGTCACCTGATTTTGTATTCTAACCCCCTGCACGATGAGCTTCTCCCACTGATTCCTGCACACATCTCTTGTCATGTGGCTGGATACTCAGGGAGTCACAGCCCATTGCCTAATCCTGTGTCCATTTGCCTGAGAATAAAAAATTGTCTATTGTGGTCCCATGGTGGTCGTTGACTTGACAGAGTGCTCTCCAAGCAGGACCACAGGCACCAGCTGCTCCCTCCTGTTGGTTCTGTTCTGGCTATCCTGGCTCCTGCTCAGCTCATACCAGTGCACTTAATCAAATTGCCACCTGCCAATTCTCTGTTTCTGGGCTGCACAAGCCAGCAGGAGACAGCCAGGTTCAATCCCAGTCCTGCTGCAGCTGATGGCAAAGCTACCATCAGCCTCGGGGAGATGAGATATTCCCTCAGTATTCCATGACCTGCTATACAGTTATGGACATCCCTGTCTATGGGGCTGGATAGGCAGCACCCTGTGAAACAGGGAAAATCAGTTTAGACTCTCTCAGAAGCCTTGAAGGATGAAAATGACTGGACTTTTAATGCTACTGAATTAAGTGAAATACACAGATAAGGATTTTGGGTGAAATCCCCTGTCTTGTACTAGTGCCAGGCTTGGAAAGCATTCATTTCTTACTGCAGCTGGGGGGATTCTGGTACCATAAATATCTGTATGGACCAAGGCCATTGCTAACAGTCTTGTGCAGAATAAAATAGACTTTGTGTCTGTGGGCAGGTTGGATGTAAAGTACCTACTGCTATGACCGTGAATAGCCACAGACCAGTGTGCTTTGCCTTGAGATCTCTGTTCCCAAGTCCAGGCACCACTCTCTAAGCTCTTCAGAAGGTGTTCAGTTTTATCTTAAAAGCAGCTGAACTCATTCTGCTCTGCTCTTCCCACTGGCAGGCTGTTTCAGATCCTAATTGCTGTAGTGATTAGGAAACCTCTTTTAATTTCCAACCTAAATGTATGCATGGCCAATTTCTATTCATTTGTTCTGGTGCCAGTACTGGCCATTAAGTCAAATAGTTCTTTTTCTTCTGGTGTTAATCCTTAAGATAGATTTGTAGAGAGCAATCTTCCCCCTTTCACCAGCTATTTTGCTAGTCTAAACAAGCTAAGCCCCTTCAGTCTCCTCTTGTAAAACTGATTCTTCATTCTGAGTGATCTCCCTTCTCCAAGTCAGCTGTAGTCACACAGGCAGAAAACCAGAAATCGTTTCTATCTTTAGTGGTTATATCTTAAGTAACTGCTTTGCTCTATGGAGTAATTGGCCAAGCATTACCATTCTCCTCATGTATCCAGCTCTACATATTTCTCTGTGCAGAAGATAGCTGAATAATCTGGTCCCATCATTAGAAAGATTTGTGAAGGACACCAGCTGTATGTCCTGCTGTAGTAAAACTTCTGTATTTCATTTGTGTTGGACTATGGATAATGCTGAGACTTTAAGCTGTTTTTTCTCACGTGGTGTTCTTGATCTTTCCCTCCTGTGTCCTCTCCTATTTTTTTTGGCGGGGGGAAACCCTTAAGAGGGTAGTCCATGGGGTGGTGTGTAAGAGCAAGCCCTGCTCTCTTCCTGACTTTTCTTCTTGTCTGCCAGCACAGTTGTGTTCAGCTGGAGGATCATACTGAGTATTTCCAGCTGCTCAGACATCTCTTTGCTTTTCAGAAGTCTGAATTTCCTCTTCACTGGCACAGATTTAAATGCCTTTTGTTAGGCCATGGTCTTCATCACACAAAATATCAGCAGTACATTCAGTTTTCATGATGAAGAGCAATCCTACTGGGAGAACATCAGTGAACATCTGAGCTAAAACTGGTAAGCTTTGAGGGTTTTGCTCACTGGTGTTGGCAAGACTCTGGAACAGTTCCCTGCAGGTCTAATTATTTTTACCAGACAAGCTCCCATTGCAATGAATGGGGTTTGGACTGTGCTGTGATTTCAGTGGACTTTATGCTGCAAGACTGTCACGTTGGAACAACATAACGTGCCATGAGAAGGGACTGCCCTGGGAGAGGAACAGGCTTGCTGGTGTGCCCCATGTGAGCAGGGCTGGGATCTAGCAACAGTTCAAGGTCACATTTTGACTATGTATATTGTTTTAATTTGCAGCATCTTGGCAGTGCAAGCAGTCACATTTGTTAGTGTTTGAAAAGAACAAGGGAAATTAAATATGCAAGAGCATTAGATTACATTTCAGCATTTGACATGAAACCACAAAATTAAAGCAATCCAGACACATGCCCGCTTCTCTACTTCTTTGCACCAACATGCCCTCAGCTTCAGCTCTGTGACACCTACCACTTTGAAGGGACAGTTCTGTGAGTTTGTGATGACTAAGAGTAATTTAAAAGTGATACAAGAATGAACTGGGGTGACAGTCTTATGCTTTGAACCTATTTCTTCTGTTTTATTTTTTTTTCCTTTCAAAATCCCTCATAGCATCAGAGCCATGTGTAGGACTGGCTTTATTCACAGAGCCTGACTTACAGAAGATTCATGTGTCTGTTGGGCTCAGGGTTAACATGGTATAGACTAGGAGAGAGCTTATTCTTAGTTCTGACAGTGGGTTTTATTTATTAGCCTTGAGTTCCTTCACACTTTCTTTTTCTTCCTGTGCTTTTAGACCTGGTAGGGTGTGTGGGAGTGGGGTGTTCTCAAAACACTGACTGCCATTTAGTAGCCCATGCAACAGTTGGTATGTTTGTGTCACAAATATTGCTGCTTCCTTACGTATTCCTGGACCTCATCTTTGGAAAGATTTTTTCCTTTGGAAAATTTTTTTCTTCTCATCCTGCCAAAATGTAGGATAAGATGAGTTAGGGTTGTTTGTGTTTTCTGAGAGCTGATATAGAAGGGAATTTAAATTTCCATGCTGTTGCTAACTTTTCAATGAAACCTCCTGAGTTTCTGTGTTCACTAAGAAGTTCCTTGTGAATTTGTTAAACTCAAAATGTTTTTCACCTCAAAAACTTAGTGAAGAAGATGTTTAACCAGCTCCCCAATGTTCTTATTTGAGCAAGTACAAGAAAACCTCTTCATATCCCTGATTTGTATTCTTGGAGCTGGTGCACTCCCTCCTAATAAATAAGTCCTGATGTGTTGGAGCAGCACAGTGCTCTCCTGTCACATGTGCTACACCTGAGCTGTGGCTCAAGGAGGACATTTGATCTTCAGAGCTCAAATCTGCCCTGTCCCATCTGTGTCAGTGAAGGCTGGAGTATCTTGGAGCTGAGTCTTGAGAAAGAAGCAGAAATGAAACACTGCAAGTCAGAGCTGACCACAACATCTTTTCCTGCTATAAACTCCCAGTTTAGAGAAATAGGCAGCATAGCAGTCCCTTTCTTTCTGCCTGGGTCTGTCCTATCTGTTTGGATTGTGGAATCTTTGGGACTCCTGTTGTTCCTGTACACAGACTGGCATCATGGGAACACGAAAATTGCTGGGTGGCCCAGACATGATCACAATAAAATATTGAGTGGTGATAGCAGGGAGATTGTTTGTTAAAGTCAGAGTCCTTAGACTACAGTTTGATCCAGGCAGTAGAGATGCAGCTGGACATTACCATTCAGATACAAAGCTGGTAGTCCCAGCACTGCATGCCCCAATTCTATGATCAGTGAAGGATTTACAAACAGAACAACAGAACACAAGACCTTGGAGGTTGTATCAGGGGAGGGCTCTGGAGGAGTAAAATGTTGGTCTATGCCTTTGTTTCTGTGGACACCCTCCAGTTATTGTTATGAAGCTGAGCTTATTGGCTCAATAATTAATTCATTGATTTACAAATAAAGGGTGAAAAGCATCAGGGTGCATTTTTTTTTGTGTGAGAAAATGCTACATTATAGCTTTCAGATTATTTCATGCTAAGTGTACAAAGTTAAGGTATTTTCACTTTGCTCTGTCAGTCAATAACTTCAATGAGCAGAGGCTGTGGAGAGGAGAAAGAGAACTGAAAGAAAACTTCCTACTGACTGATCCTCTGCTTAGGAGCTGCACTTGAAAAAGCCAAAGGAGAATAGTCTGCTTACAGAGAGAGCATCTAACAGGGCTGTTGACAGCCAGGATCGTGAGAAAATAGCAACAGGATGCTTTAATCAATACAGAAGGAGAGGTAATTGATTTTAGGGATAGCAAGGGGTTACTCAGCCAATAATTAACCACCCTATCAAAGTTTTCTGGTAAAACCATGGATTATGTTGAACTCAGAGTCCTGGCTCTCTGAGGAGAGTTCAGACCTGGATTTTCCTCTTCCCCAGTGCTCCTTGCTGCTGACCTGCTGCCACAGTCTGTGCCCTTTATTCTTTTTCACAGGCAAAGGGATTCACTTCTGATGCAGCATTGGCACAGAGGATCTGGGAAGAGCTGCCATGTCAGTGTGTGGTGGGAGACAGAGTCAGAGCTGCCCAAGAAATGCTTTTGTTGAGTCTTTTTTAGCTGAGTTTCTCTACATTAAAAGGGAGCAGGGAATTGCAAGATCCTCCAGTCTCCAGTCCTTCAGAAATATTTAAAGGACCCTTGTTGTTAATGGTAGCCTCGAGGCACAAATACTCAGTGGTGCAATTGTGATGAGGCAGTTGGTGAGATGAAGCAGGTGGAAATCCTATTGCCAGAGTTTAGGGTTCTGGAGTGCTCTGTTTATTCCTGTGATTAACCTTCTCTGCAGACATTTGACCATTCAGCTCAGAGTGCAAAACACTTTGTGGGATGTCCTTTCTTCATCATTTCTGACTCATAACTGTGTCTAAACAAAGGACTTTGTTTAGAAATAATATTTTGTTTCTTAAGGTAATGAGTTCATTCCATTCCACTGCTGCCCTGAATGGATTAATCTGTACTCTACTGGGACCACAGTTTGTTTCTGCTACAGTACTGTGCAGAGCCTCAGAAAAGACCTAGATCCTCTCAGGCTTTGATAAACCCAGATAATGAGAAAGTTCCTTCCGTGTTTATGGCTGGCTGAACATTTTTGATCAGCAAAAATGGTCTTTTTTTCAGCAAAAACTGTTTTTGCCAAACTGAATATATATGGGGAAAAACCTACTGAAGAGGCAGAGAGATGCTATGCATTTGCAAGAAAGAAAATGTATTTAATCTTGTTTTACAATAAGTGGACTTAGACATGACAGGGCTAAATGAAACACTCAGTAGCTCTTAGTAAGTCTGTGACAGAGCTAGGATCTCAATTTTGCTGCTCTAAGCCCTAATTCCAGAGTTTTAAGCTCAGAATCATCTTGTTCATTCTTTATGCTTTAAACATAGTTTGAGCCTACTATTTCCATGGACTCTGTGTAATGGGTGAGCAGCCACAAAAATGTTAATTGTATGCCTGGCTTTCCTGTTGCTCATGAATATCACTCAAGCCTTGTGCCTTGGTTTCTTTAATTATAAGATAAAGTTAATGATGCCACCTCAGTTTTGCATAATTCCGGAAGTATTACATTTTATTTTTCTTGCTGAGCACTCAGGACCAAGACCTGTGGTTGTTACTTGGCACTGTTAAAATCAAAGGATTATTTGCAAGTTAATGCATTGCCTTTCTGGGGACAGGCCAGTGCCACCTGTGAAGCTCTGTAAGAGCTGTGGCTAGGTCCTGCCCAAGCACAGTTTTTACATGCTGCTTCTCTTGCCTTCAGAGAAGTTCTTCTTTTGCAGTGTTTGGGATGCACTGAAATGTCTGCATGAATTGGAAGGTAAGAACAGAGGACGTGACTCCAACATTTTGTTGTGTGCCTTGCAATACTCCCTTTGAGGGTTGCGCAAAAAATTGTGGGCATTAACATTCAGATAAAAGGAAGATGTGTTTGGAATTCTAATGCTGTTGTTTATGCTCAGACAAGTCAAACTGTTCTCTGGGTATTTCAGTATAAAGCATAAAAGTTTCTAATTAAACTTATAAATCAAGAATGCATGCACTGAAAATATTTCCCACTGCTGGATGCAAAGAGTATTTATGTGATTTGCCAAAGAGCAAAAGGTGCTGTATAAGATGCAAGTAGTTGTTGCAGATTGCATATTGAAATACTGAAGGCATACAAGGCAGTTGGTACACACTTAGAGTGCATGTGTGTGTGTCTTTACCTAATGTAAGGAAGGGAACTCTTTATATCTGGTATTTCTCCTCGATTATTAGGTGTCCCTCTATTGGGAAAAAAATTGCCATTCAGCTGAAATTCAAAGTCACCATTCTCAGTCAAAAAACAGAGAAGGAGTAGTCAGACTAACTTGTCTCAATGTGCACGTAATCCCCAGCTGCCTTCCTTGATTCAGATCAAAATATAGACTGTCAAGTTTTGTTATGCTGTATTAAAACATTTTATTGGAGATCAGACTAGAATCAGTGCCATGGGGATGGGACATAAAATTGTAATTTTCTGTTGCTGTCCCAAACTTGAAAAAGAGACAGTACTGCAAACAGATCTTTGTGTTACCTTAGAGGGCCAATCCAGAAGGATCAGACTGGTATTAAGCATTTGGTGCGGTTTTTTTGTTGTTTTGGTGGTGGTTTTTTTTTTGTGCAGTTGTTTTTCTTTATTTTTGTTTGTTTTAGTTGTTTTGTATTCATTGTATACATGTGTGTATGTGGGGGATGGGATTGTTGCTGGTTTTAGCTTTTTTGGTGGGTTGTTTATTTTTTTTTTTGTTATGTTTTTTTCCTAAATCAGGAGGGTGCCACTGGACCTGCTGGTTGGTGGATCCTGTTGCTAGGAGTAAACCTGACCCTCAATAATTAGTGCTTGAGAGCTTCATTTGGCCTCCAGCTCTGAGGCAAGGTTAAAGTGCTGTGATGCTGTTCAAAATCTATTAACCAAACAGAGTCTTACGGAGCCTTTGGACTTCCTGACCTTATCCAAACTCTCACAAACAAATTCTCTAAGCTAATCAATGAAACAGAATAACTCTGTGGTCTTTACATCCACCCACTCCTTAGTGGTTCTAATCCAAAGCTCTAACAGGAGGGGTTTCCTTATATTATTAACAGAGGCTGATGACCCTCTGAGCTGTGTTTTGACCACCTTGCCAGGAACCCCTGCCCCCAGATAATATTTTTAACACTCCAAGGATATGAAGTTTTAGTAGCACTGCTAGACCTGGCAAACACATCCAGCCTTGTGGAGCCTAGAAATGCTTGACTGGCCTGGCAGCAGGTGAGGTTTTCACAAGCACAGCTACAACACCACAAAAACTCTCTGTGAACAGCACATGCCATCTTCCTGCAAATGCATAAGCAAAAAGCACATGAATTATGTGTAAATACTGATAGGCTCGAAGCCCAAGAGGAGGGGTGAGCCAATCGTATCTCTGCCATGGATGCAGACATAATGAAAAATCTCAGGTGTCTTGGGGACACACAGGAGATCCCAGTGGTCTTGGCATTACGAGGAGCCCCATCAAACAGCATTAGCAGACTAATTAAATGTGCAGCTTAAACTTAATTTTCCTGGTAGCATTAAGACGGATTAAACATTATTCATTTGGTGATGTCCTTGGTTCTCAGTATTTTTCACTCCTCTTCCCACCTTGTCACTTTGTTTCAATCAGTAATATTGCTGGGTTTAGTTTAGGAAATGCTCCTGAGCAGGATTTGAAAATAGGATTTTCTAAGCAAATCTTCATAACTTACAGCACCTGGGTTCCTATTTTGCATAAGAAAAATACTCCTTCTTTTAATGAAATAGCTTAATTATCCAAAGTGTGAACATAGTGGCTAAGTGGAGAAAATTTGCTAATCTGTAAATGAGGAGGAGGATCTGTTCTATAAATTGCATTTTCTGTATTTCTCTGTTTCTTTTCCTGCCATGTGAACTTGGTGAGACTGTGTATCAGTACCAGCATGAAATTGTTGGGTGCCAAGTATTTAGATTAGATAAAAGAAAATTGTCATTAGGTGGGTAGTGAGACACTGACATAAGTTCCTCAGAGAAGCTGTGGATGCCCCATCCCTGGGAGCACTCAAGGCAAGACAAGACAGATCTTGAAGCAACCTGGTCTAGTGGAATGTGTCCCTGTCCATGAGAGGAGAGGGGTGGAACAAGATGATCTTTAATGTTCTTTCCAACTAAAACGATTCTATGGTTCTATGATGAATATTCTGATTTGTGCTTCTGCTTTGTTTACTGACCCATCTTGCTCTACAGGCAAATCCAGGTCCTGCCAATCCATGCCCAGCTGTTGGTTGCACATGTGGTGAGAGCTTGACAGATGTGGCTGTTAATTGAGTATATGGGATCTGTTCCTTCAGACTTGAATTCTAGCATTCTGTCCCAAGGATTTGGTGGTGTCTTCAGTCTATCAGGAGGTGAAACTCCAGACATCATATTTAAACTTGTATGTTCAGTGACAGAAAGAGTTCAGACTTTGACTTGGGGGCACCTGCATGCTGACATGATCTTTAATCACGTTATTATGTACTGCCTTTCCACCTGAGTCTCTAGGTGGATTAGCAACTATAAAATCTCTGATAGAGAACAAATTATAAAGTGACCTGAAAAAGATGTTGTGATTATTTCTATTTTGTGAAATGAGTGCTATGATACAGGGTAAGGTAGTGGGGCACCTCCAAGCTAAGTAATAGGCTACCTTTTAATTCCTTTCACATGTCCTTGAAATCTGCCATTAGTCTTTACTGCACCAGGAATCCCCAAACATGTCATTCTCTGACCTACTGAATGTAAGCAGCAAAATCTTCTGGAATGTGATGAGTCCTGGGATACATGGGAGGAATTTTCCATAGACTTTTTTAATGTCTATTGACTTCTTTTTCTGAGTGACACTTGTATATTATATTTTATTCTCCGTACCCAGCTCAGCCTGCTGGATCTGAAAGGCTGCTCTCCTGCTTCTACAGCTTCTTCATTGCTATAATCACACTGTAATAATACAGAAGGAGCTGGTCAAGAGAAGCATCAGACACTTTCTGTGATTGCTGCTTCTGCCTTAAATGCATTGAATTTCTCAGTGGAAACTCCCAGAAGTGTTTTATGCTTCACAGTTGTAGAAGAAGGGACAGATCCATCTTGAATAAACACATGGACTGTAGGTGAAGCAGGAAAAAAGGAGAAAACAGAAGTGTTTTTCTGTCCAGATCAACAAAATTAATACAGATCATTAGAACAAGAAGGTGTTTATAACCATGCTTCAGCATGGAATAGGTGCAGGCTCACAGCTGGGGTCACACAGGGGATGGAGTGAATTAGGGGGATTTGTAAGGTCTTCTCCATAGAACTCATTACAGCAGCCTCTCTCCAGTCACCTATCCAGGGCACTCCTTCAATACTTTGCTTTGTTACTTGAGGGACCATGAACAGAAGATGAATGCTTGCAAAGAGGTGGTGATTGATGCAGGTATGTGGCTGGAGTTGCACGAGTCATGTGAAGCTCTTGGATTGCTTCTGCCTTTGAAACCTTGCTCTTGTAATGACAGTGTGAAAAATGAAAACTTTCCTGGTACCTGTGCCTTTCAATGCTCACAAATGCTATTCACAAACCTGAAAGTAGTAAGGTAATATGTCTGATTTCAAAGAGATGGACAACTTAATTGGTATATAAATTTAGCTCTAATAATGCATATTTTTCTTCGTAATATATTCTGTATACTTTGTGTGTTAGCTGGGTAATTTGTTTCTGCCTTCTACCTTAGGAAGCAGTGGGATGGTGCTATTTATCTTGTTTCTTGTGGGAGACTTTCATAAAATGTTTGCTGGGCTGTTGACTAAGCGCATAAGAAAACAGTCAAAGAAAACAGTCATTGCAATTTTTACTAATCTGAAACAATTTTCTTTAAGAAGCATAGAATGCAGAATGTCACTTGAACATACAGAGTACATTTAGTTTGGGACTGGTGTATGAATTTTCCAAAGAGAAGAGCTAATCAAAGAGTGATGTTTATGGAATAATAATGTGATTGGAACTGTCTGATTTATTTACTGATAGAAGTAATGTTGAAAATGGAATTTTGAGAAGCTAATTGTCTGTGTGTGAAATTCTGCTTCCACACTTCTGAAGTATAACTTGTACACTGGGTATTGTGAGGACTCTGAAGGGGCTTAACAGGTGAAACACAATTGTAGAGCCCATTAGATGAAGAAAGTTGTGATCCCAGGAGGAGGGAATGGAAAAGATGTGGGAGCTGATATGAAGTTGTGGTTTGAATCCCTCTCCTTCCCACCAAAACAAAGGCACCACTGTGAAATTCATTGTTCCCTCCCCAAGTGTCAAACATGTTTCTTTGGTTTTGCCTCCTCATGCATGCACGTGTACTTGCATATGTTTATATGTAAATAAAACCAAATTGCTTATCACTAGGAGACTCTCTGCTGTGCCTGCTGAGTTTATCTGTGTGACAAGTACAAGTCATGTCATTTGGAGTGCTGCTGGAACATGCTCATTTTCCTTCGACAAGGAGCAAGGTACAAAAGATGTTAAACTTAGAATGAAGTGTCAGCTTCATGCTTTGCCACAGGGACAACTTCTAATTTTTTTTAAAGTTAGGAAATAATCAAAAACCAGTGCCACCCCAGCATCCTTTGTTCAGAACATGCCCATGAAGTACTGATGGAGGACAGGTCTGTGTCTGACAGAACTCTGCTTTCCTGCAGTGTTTTCTATCTTGTTGAACAAACAAAAGGGTTTGTTATATTACCATCACCATTACCATTGCTTTTTACTTCATTTAATGGATTCCCAGTGTCCTCCTCTCTGCCACGCAGCCTGTCTGTGTCAGCACTGTTAACTATTAAGTTGTTTATTATTTATTATGTGTTAAATGCTGACAATGTGACGTGCAAAGGATGTAGGCTGAAAGAGAGGCATTTAACCAGATGTGATTTATGCTTTCTGCAAGCTGTCTTTGTAAGAATTCTGAGCTTTCATATTTGCAAATCTCAGGTTGGTGGGTTTTACAGGCTATTCAGCTAATTCAGTCCCATCTTTCAAACATCTGTCGCCTCTGAAAAGTTCTCAGTGTAAAGAGGAAACTGTTATTTATAAGAAGAAGCTGTCAAAGATCAGCTATGTTCAACAATCTAAAGCATCGCTTACGTACATCAGCACTAAACTATGCTCATTTGGATAGCATGAATGACTAATTTTAGCTTAAAATTGGAAGCAATTATGGGTTCAGGAAGAAAAGTAGGGCTGTATGTCATTAGTAATTGATTTCTTTTGTGGAAGAGCTTGAAACGAACATTTAAAAAGAAAAAACATTTTAAAGTGATGTAACCTGTGGCATGCAATACACAGATGTTTCGCAGATTTGTGTGTATGTGTCTCAGGTGGATGGATATTCCTGATGTTATTCTCCCTCCTCCCTACAGCTCCCTGAAACCTCTGCTTTCCCACCGTGTCTTTCAGCTCCCGTGAAGCTCTCAAGCTGATGATAACTCACACTGGGAACATTGTGCAATTGGTGCACAAAGAGGAGAGTGGTGCAGGAAGCTGGGAGTTGCTTGGTGAGATGTTGGGGGTAGTTTTGAATATCTGAAGGTCTTGTAAGTAAATAATTGTTCCACCTGTGTATCTTGTGGTGAACTACAGCAGGTGAGCCCAACAGAGCAGTGATGTTCTGGACACTGATGAAGGACAGTGAGAAGTAGGGTACAGTGTCTGTAGGACAAGAACTGACTGTGGCAACACACTCCTTCTGCTTCTCCCCTTCCCTGCACCTTGGAACACCATGAGGTCTTTCAAAGGAGTGGTGCTTGGCAATCTGGGGAACAGCTACTGGGTCAGGAATCCTGACCTCTCTCAAAGGAGTCAGGTCAAAGAAATTGCCCTGCACTTATCTCTCACTGAAGCTTGTCTTCTGTGGCAAGGAGTCATCAGAATGATCAGATCCAACGCTGGGACCAAGCTGTCATTCTTTCTGCTGCCAGTGCTGTAGTCCCTCTTAGGGAATTTAAGGGCCAGGAAAAGAAAATAAAGTCATTGCCCACAGGACTGATGTTATGAAGGATGCCTTCATTGGTGACCAGCTCTAGGAATGCTTTGGGCTAGTAAAATAAAGCATATTTGCCTGAGTGGAACCAGCAAGTAGGGAGAGGAATGGTGAAGTGATTTAGTGTCTGGAAAGCAGAATTTCAAAGACTTTGTTGGATCTCTCCTCTAGGAGAAGTTACATTTGCATGGTCTTTTGCAAACAGATGTGATCTGTGAGTCTGGGTAGATGACTTTAAACTCAGTATTGAGCTAGCGTGATGATGTGGCTTTTGGATTAGTCTAGATCATGTCCAGTTATTTTGGTGTGTGGATGAGGTGAGTATCTGCCTGCACAAAATCTCATCAGCCTGTTGGGTGGGATCCAGTTCCTCAAGCATTACACAATTTGAGGCCTTTTGAGATGTGTGAGGGTATCCAAGGCAGCCAGTGAGGGTCTGGCAGCATTAACACAGGACCTACATCTGACCCAAGCAGGATTCCTGGGGCATCTCAAAGGGCTGAAACCCCCTTGTGAAACACAGGTCCAGAGGACTGAGGAGCAGACCTGCATCAAATGCCCAACTTTTCATATGTTTGCCTGGGAGAGATGGCCTGCCCTCTGAGGGGCCAGGCTGAAATGGAATTTGCTGTCCCTTTCTCTAAGAGAAGTCTGTATAGAAAATGACAGGCTTGCATGTGGCCAGGAAAATTAAAGTCAGAGGTCTTCTGTGGAGTTCTAGTTTAAAAGACAAATACCTGCAGACAAGTTGGCTAAAAAAAGAGAAAGATTTCTAGTTTTCTGAATACTTTCTATTTGGTTTGGCTTCAGAGCTGGCAGGATTGCTAATTTCAGCCAAGGGATGAAAAGACCCTTACTTCAAATCTTGGACGATATCTGCCAAATATATCTGCCTTGGGACTAGCACACCTTGCTAGCCAAGACAGCAGAACTGTGAGGAGTCCAGGGTTCACTCAAGAGTCTTTTGTGCATTAGGTCAACATTTGTCAAGACATTTTCAAAATAATTTTTTTTAAACCAGCAAGTCATTTTTGATGACCTTGTTTCAGCCAAAAATTTCCAAGAATCTCTGCTCGCAGAGTCTGAACTGCACACAAGAGAAATTTGCCATGACTGTTTCTTTCTTTAGGACCCTTTATGGCAACAAAAATTACACAAAGATTCCATTTATCTCATTTCTGAAATTCATAGGTAAGATTTATGAAGGCCCCTGACAGATTGTAGGCTGGTCTCCAATCACTATACCTCACTTTCCTAAAGATAGAAAAGATCTGTGCAAAATTCTTATGGAAGAACAAAATACATGTTTGTGTTCAGGCACTCAAATAACTTTTGCTAACTATGTTAAAGCTTAGGCTAAAGACTCAGTTATATCAAAATTATCTAGTTTGGTGTTTCAGTCTTTTATTGCTTTCTGGCTACCTCATGCTGCTTAGTTTCTATTTCTACAACTATTTATGTAGTGTACAGCTTGTGACCATACCTAATCAGGCCAAAATTTAGATCTAGTTTTAAAAAAATAAACCTCTGCATATTAAAAAATATTGTAAAATATTTAATGTAAAAAAATTGAACAGATAACCTCACTTAGTACTGTTCCTCCCTCCCCCCCAGGACCCCACACCTGAATTGTAGGCATTTCTTGTTTTCAATCTTGTTGGAATAAAGGAAAAAAACCTCCAGTTCCTTCTATTTTGGTTTCCCAAGGGAATGAGACTTATGATCCTATTCTGCCTGCCTGTCAGTCATTCTCTTAATAACTTTTGAGTGCATTGGCTGGTCTCAGGCACCTTTGACACAGGGTAGCACCTCTCAGATATTACATTCCTACACATTCTGTGCAAATCAAGACCTGTGTCAAGGAGAAAGACTTTATTAGAAATTTATCCCTCCCACAGGTCAGCAAGTTGGTGTGGGCCGAGTTCCAGGCTGGCTGTCACACCTGACTGTGACATGGGGGATCTGGAAATGTGAATCCTGGGTGGATGTGGCAAAGTCTGGAACTGTGGGAAGGGGAGAATCACGTGGGTTAGAAAACACAGAACCATAGAATGGTTTGTGTTGGAGGGCACCGAAAATCTCATCTTGTTCCATCCCCCTGCTATGGGCAGGGACACCTCCAGGCTGTTCAACATCCCAGGGGAGACTGGATGAAGGGACACCAAGGAAGGTGACTTTATTGGAGGAGTGTGCTTTAATTGAGGACGTTAAAACCAAATCAATAAGGATATATTGCTCAATATTAATAAGCATCCAGGCTTCTGCCAGCGCACAGAGGGGAAGGTGAGATGCATTTACAATTCTGTTTGTGTGTTTTGTATCCCAGCTAAGTTGGTGGGTGACAATGAATAGTCAGACAACTGATTACTGAGTGTTTGATGATGATCTGTTTAATCTTAGTCCAAGTGAATATATTTAACGTCTTGATTTTTCTATTGAATGTGTTGTGGCATTGGTTGCATACAATGCTTTCTAACATCTTATTAACTAAATAAAATCACAGGGTACTTTTAACAATGAGTGGTTTGTTTGGCTGCATTAATATAAATTCAAATTCTTTTTACTGTCACTGCATGCATATGAACCATCTCTTGCAGAAAAAGAGATTGATTCTCTTTGTGAAAAAAAATTAATAGATGTTCCCATTACCCAACATACTCCTCCACCTGAGAAAATTTCTAAACTTCAGCAGCTTTAGCAGTAAATAAATGCAGCTCTTGGAATATTTCATAGTGTGTTATGGACCTGACTTGCCAGGTTTTCAAACCCTCAGCAGCAATTCAAAGAAATGATTTGATATTTTGCTCATGTTCTTAGTGTTTTGGGAGAGAAATATTTGCAAGGATTCACTGAAAGAGAAAGAGAGCACCAAACTGGGTGTTATTTTGGTTTGGAAAAATGCTATCATTATGCTCTGTTTATTAATCTGTTTTATGGTGTGGTGTGTTTTCATCAAGAGGACTCTGTGGGTAGAATAAAATTGAGAGTGTGAGACAGATCAACCAGCAACTTCTATTTGACACACTCTGTCCACTGGCCTAGTTTATTACACCTGGAGTGAAACAACTAAAGCACTTGGGATAAAAATGTCTGAGTTTTCCATAAAATGAACTCCTGGGTTTTGCTGGTAGTGGCTGTTGGTTTTCATATGAAATTAGTAGTGTCTCATTAAATGAAAGGCAATTATATGTATTAGCAATAATGATAGAATCATACAAAAAAAAAAGTCAACTAAAAAAATCCCCTATGGATGTAATTTTAAAAATGCATTATGCAAGGGTTAATTTGTGAGCTGAGTTTTTTTTTTCTTCCCCCACGTTTTGAAAGCTTTGCTGTAATTTTGTATGAAATTTGAGATCAGTGAGTCTATAATATCTAATGAATAATTTACTACGCCAACAGTCTTTCTGTGGAAGAATACTAAATTAATTAAGGCCTGGAGGAATTTCCATGTGTTTAAGCCATATTATATCTTCAAGGTTTTACTGCTTCAAAGTCACTGAGATGAACTCCTGGCTTTTCAGGTGTTAACAGTCCCAGGAAAACAAGATTGATGCCCTTGCTTTAGCCTAGAAAAACTAAAGGGCTTCAGCGTGTGTTTTGTGTGAATCTATTAAAAGGATAGTTCCTTGCACTCACTTTGTTCCCTTATTCTTTTTGGATGTTGTGTTTATAGGAGCTGCCCTACCATCTCCCACACCCAGAGGTGTTTTGCTGGCTTGGAAGGCACACTCTGAGCCAGCTCATTAGGGTGGTTCATTGCTCTGGGTTAAAGGAAGTGGGGACCCTCTCCCACCAAGACAATCAGCTGTAGCTGGGCTTATCCCTTCCCTGAAAAACACAAAACTTACTTCTAACCACACCAACCTGTGCAGAAAGTGATTGGTTTTGGACCTGTTGGTCAACCTTGAGAGAATCAGTCAGAAGCTTTTTATTTTTTTGAGTCTCAAGCCATAAGCGTCTCTCACAGCTGATGGTACAGTGAAGGCTGGATATGGTGAGAATGCCAACCTGCCACACACACATTGTTTATTTAAACAGGACAAAATAGCTGCTTTCCAGCTGCTCTCGATGCCCTTGAGTTGAAATGCAAATACAGAAAAAACATGTGCCACTATAACCAGATGACAGCCGTTCCCCTTCCCTGGAAACCAGTCAAGCACAGAAAGGAGGAAATCAGTCCCTCTCTCCCATGGCCAACCACTCTCATCATTCTCTCCTTGCTTCCTGCTGCTGACCAACTACCCCAGGCAGGATAATTTGACTCTGTGAGAAAGCCTTCAGAGGTGCCTCATTTAGGCTTTCATCTGGTACACAATTTAGTGAACCACTTTAGTACTTACATATGTCCTGGTCTGGGCTCACAGTAGTATGTTCTTCTCACACCACTTCTGTGCTATCCCCACTTTAAGGTTAATGAACTGGAGTGCAGAGGGTACTTTGAGAAAGGTTCATTAGGACATCTGTGACACATTGTCATGGGTTATTCTTGCTGAGGTGCTCTAACACACAATATGTCTGTCCCAAGAGTTGTAGCATGATGGCACTTGAAGTGAAGGGGAAACAACCCTAGCAAGGACAGCAGATGCTCAACTGCATTCTCTCAGGTAAGCTTAGATCTGAGCTGCCTTCAAGACCAGGTCCTTCCAAACACTGGATGGGCTGTTTGGACCTGGAGTGCTGCTGCAGAGGCCATGAGCCGTGAAGAGTGTTGGGCCTAAACCCTCTCCTGGCTTTGCAGTGGGGTTTGGGGAGTCTGGTCCCTCCTCAGCACAGAGCTCTCTCCCTTTCTTAAAGCCACATCCCAAAACATTTTGCCAGATCAGGACCTCTCTGGCAGCACGACCAATTTGTACATACAGTAAATCAGAAAGGAATCAGGCAAAGACTCGTGATACAGAAAGTGGCAGTGCCAGATTAAACGTGGTCAAATTACTGACTGTGTATGTTCAGGCTACTTCAACAAATTAAAAGTGGGGGCTGGAGGAAGGATAGTCAATGAGGCCTGTATGACTGTAGAAGGTGGGGGGAAGTCAGGCTAGGGGTGCTCAGCAATACCCAAATTGTCCTGTTTGCCAATATCCAGGGATAATTTACACATCAAAAGGAGAGGGAGGAAATGGACATGAAAAGTGACAGCGATTGCCAAGTTAAATAAAAGCCCCTCAGTGAACATGAAGAGCAATAAGAGCCGTTTGGAAAGTTGGCTGGAGAAGAAGAGGTTATGTGAGAGCTTATACCCGACCGCCTTCTTGGCCCCTTGGGAACCAATACAGACATGGAATTCACTTGACCCGCAGGGCTGAGCAAAATATGGCCACACATCAGTAAAGCCTGATGCTTAAGTCGTAGGAAACAAAAGCAGGACTGTGCCAGATGCCAGACGAGTGGGATCAGGTAGCAGGAACCACAGCCTGACTTCAAAACGCCTGAGTAAATCTGGGCTGCTAAATTTCCACTGGACTGAATCTGAAGAAAATAAAGGAGAAGGAGAATGCTGTTTTTTACTTCTCTAGCCGGATACTAGAGGAAGAATATAGGTTGAATTTGAATAAGCAAGAAGCAATATTTCTAAGACGGGGTGTTTTTTGAAATATGAGTCTTTGTAGGTTTAGCATTAAAGCAATTTCTCTTCTTGTCATGAATCACTGAAGGACAGACACCGTGTTTAGGTGGGATATGAACACCCAAACTTCTTCCTTGCCTCTCTGCCCTTGATTATATTTTAAAAAAAATCTCCTTTGAGCAAATTCAGAAACAGTCTTGATTTTGCCTACCACATCCCAGTCTCACTTTCTACTGCTGAATAGCTGCTTAAGATCCCTTGTCAGGCAGTGTCGTGCTGGCTCACTTTGCAAAGAGATGGTGCGAATGATCCGGGCTTTCCAGAGCAAGCACAACGAGAGCAAAACTAATTGCTGCCCCAAGCAAGAATCTTCCGATGAAAAGCTGATCTATTTTACACAAGTCCAAACCTGAAATAACTCCACGGACGTCAGTGCAATCACTCTAGATGTGCAAGAGAGGCGAATCTGCCCTCAAGTCCTCTGTCTTCTTTCCCTGGGGAGGGCAGCCTGGCTCAGGAGTCAGGGAGGGGGGAGAGCGTCTGCAAGGATTGCTGCCTTTTTATACAATCTGCATCAGTTTTGTGATCAAAGGCTAGAAGTGACCAGAATAGGCAGAGTCCTGGGTTTTCCCATTCACATGGCTCAGGCAAGCTTAACCCTGCCTGCTTATCGGGGGCTTTGATGGGGGAGTCATGTGCGACTCCACTGCTGCGACTCTTTGTTCCAGGCAGTGCCTCTGGGGAGAAGCAGAGTGGGTTTAAAACCTTGGCTGTTTTGGGTACATTAAGGCTTGAATCAGTCCAGAGTGCAGGGGTCTATGCCTCTACACCCCTGAGCTGAGCTGGGATGAAGCCTCCAGCTGCTCAGGCTCTCTGGTCTCTAGGGAAGAGCCAAACACCTCTCGGGGTGGCTCTATCTCTGGCTGCCGTACGGCGGGGATTGGATTACAAGCAGCTTCATGCTGACAAGGCTTTGGAGGAATAATAATATCTTGAATATTATGGAATTTGAGGAATAATAATATTGGGGGGATAATAGCATCCTCTGAGGAATGAGGTTGTCTCTCTCCCTTACAGCCCTGTCACAGAGAGGTTATAGATTCTTACATGTAGTGGGAATTAGCTATTTCTTTAAGACATACGTGCCAGTTCCAGTTAAAACGTTCCCAGCATGTGTGCTGGCACAGCTGGGATGGGAATCTCCCTGCAAAATAGAACAACTGGGGCTTCCAGAGCTGCTTGAAATCATTCTGCTTCCTCTGCCTGCAAGGCAATAGCGTTTCCCTTGGCACCTTCTCTTCCTTTCTTCTTCCAAGGAATTAAGGGCCAGGTAGAGTTTTGCTCCATTGTATTATCTTTAAGACCCAGACTCCCATTTGCTGTGCTTGTGCATTGCTCCATCAGTTCAAAGGAGCTATGCCAGTGTAATCCAGCTGAGAAAGCAACACACCATACACCAGGCTGTTTGGGATACTGAACTCTGACTTCAGGACAATGATGCTGAAAATAAATAACCTGTTTTTTCTTGCTAGAATACAGTGCATTTCTGATGTAACTGATTTGCACTGTCTTCACAAACCCTCTTTACTAGCACCAGATTTAATACCTGAGGCAAAAGTAGAAAGGTTATTTTTAACAGCCAAAGGACATTGCAGCAACAGGTCTGGAGGATGCAGGGTTCTAAGGCTTTCTCACAGTGCAAGGAAAGTCCCTGGGATGAAAACCCTACTGTGTACCAGAGAGGTGAGTGTGTGTCTCAGCTTCTGTCCTGGCTGGGGATCTCTCTTTGCCTGGGAGAGGTGACCAGGCTGCCAAGAGAGCAGCGTGCACTGTGAGGCCAAAGATCTACCACCCCTGGGAGGGCTGGGACTGCTGTCACCTACTGTCACCTACTGTCCCCTATTGTCACCAATCTGCTACTGTGCAGCCTGCTCACCTCCCCTGCCAGCTCCACATGGGGACATGCCACCAGCTCAAGAGGGACTCGCTCTGGGAAGGGCTTGATGCCTAGAGGAGCTAGAACCGAGGCTAGACAGGTTAAGGGGGATAAAGTGGATATTTATTGAGGGGCCTTCAAAGGCCACACCCTGGCAGTACCAGTGGTGGCCCTGCCTGGATGGCTCCAGGATGGAAGCAAAAGAGAGTTTGGTCACAAGAGCTCACATTTTTATAGGTTTTAGTCCCTTTGCATACAGAAGTCAACTGTCCAATTAAAAGCCTCAAATCATGAAGTGTCATCCTCCTCGCCTGCTTGTCCACCCTCTTTTCACGCTGTTTATGCTCAGAGCCTGAACTTTGCAGCAATTGTCGTTGAGTCCTCAGCTGGAATAGGACTTCACCACCCTGTGAAAAGGTCCTAGTAACCCTCAATATAAAACTGAAAGCTACACACCAAGGCAGAACAGCAAAACTTAAGACTTGAGGCATCAGGCTGGCCCTGGGAAGGGCTGGCCCTGGGCTGCACACATGCTGGCCTGAGCAGGCACCATCTGCTGAAAGGGGACTGCTGCAGAGGAGGAAGCAAGGGCAAGACTGGCTTCTCAGAGGTGCAGACATCTCTGTTTATTTACTTTTCCTAATTTGGTTGGATTGTTAAGGAAAAAAAATAGGCTGTAGAACAAAATCGTGTCTTTGTCAGCTACAGATGTGCACATCTGATGTATAAAGCTAATGGGGAACAGCGACCAAACCAACTTGAAAATCTTCTGAGCTGTTCCTGAAAAAGAAACAACCCCATAAGAGAGAAACCAAGCCATGCTGCCCAGATCTCTTTGTCACATATCTCAGGAGAGGTTAGAGAAATTAAATCAAGCTCAGTGGGCTTTTAGTTGCCTTTGGAAGAAGTTTCTGCCTGGCATGAAAGCCACAGCCATGGCAGGAGCTCGGAGGTGCCTTTCAGATGATTGCATTAGCCATGGCTCCAGGTGTCCAAGGCAGACAGCTGACAATTACACCTTTTGTTTTCTTTTCATGTTTGACAGCCAGATGCCTTTTTGATCTGCAGTGTGCATCTGAGTGTACGTGTATATTGATTTATAACCTCGGATCTATTACTCTGGCAGAGTCACAAATTACTTACCTGAGCATTTTAACAAATATAGGGCTGATTTACACACTAGACCCTCAAATGAAAAGGTTCCCTTCTGGCAAATGTCTTCTCCTGCAGTTTTACAAAACACGTTCTTTCCTGTGACACTAAAATTATAAGGCTGTTGTGTGGATTTCACCGAGTAAAAGCTGCTCCTGTAGCTGGTTTCTCAAATAATTGAAGAGTTATATGGCAAAATTTTATGGCTGGACTCTGGATTTTAGAATCCCACAAAAAGACCTGCTGTGACTGCATGCATGTTGTGCAGGTTGCCTATTTAGAAAGGAGAGATGGCTCAGGAGCTGAGGGATCTCAGTGACAAAAAACAAAAAGCTAAGCAAAGTCATAGAGCAGGAGCCCTTTCTGCAGCTCTGGAAGTCAGAAAAACCAGATAATTCCTACTGACTGCATGTTGTACAGCCCTTGCCAGAAATATGAAGAAAATATCTGTATTAGTTCAGGTATTGAGAATTACTTTTCCTGCCAAAGAAGAGTTAAAACTCAAAACCCCCCAAGCCCCTCTCTTCCCTGTGTGTTTACTACTGGTCACTGCGGGAGATGGAGTATTGGCTTGGAAGGCCTCTTATTGACCTTATTAAGTTCTTATAAAAAGCAAGTTGTTTTCTGGTTTACAGTAGAGATTTTCTGCTCAGAGAAAAAAATCTTTGCTGGTTATTTCTGGCTCTGGAGCCAAGGCTCTGCAGGAGCTCTGTCCTCACAGGTAATGGTGCAGCCTGTGGGAGACCATTAAGTGGTGCTCTGAGACGCAAAGTGGGCACTTCCAGGCTGGAGTTAAGACAGAGGAGTTTAAAACCATGGTGCTCACCACAGCACTCACAGCCTGACATCAGAATTGCTTCAGAATAAGCAGCAAAAACATTTAAGCAAACAGTTGTTGTGAGCAAGAAAAAGTCTGACTGAAGAAGGGGATTGGGCTAATTAATGTGTGACCTTATGGTTCAAGCCAAGACCAAGACTTGCTCAGACTGCAAAATTATGGACTGCCATTATATAAAGGAAGACTTGTTCCAGCAATTCCTTCTCTTTCCAGGGATTATTGGCTGGGGAATGAGAAGCCTGGGGTGAAAAACTTATTTGCCTCTTGGGTTGATCTAGGCAGTGAGGGAGGGTGTTGCAAAATAAAATTTTTCAATTTTTTTTTAATTTTTTTTTTTTTTTTTGCTACAGGAGTATTGATGAATTGGAGGGAAAAAGAGTACAATTAATAATAAAATGCTGTCCCTGACAATGGAAGGTAAATCCTAGATGCCTTAGAGGTAACAGGTGGTACAGAGCTCTTCTGGTAACAAAACCTCTGGGAATACCTGGTCCTACAGAAGAGCCAAAGAGAAAGCCTGGGGTTTATATTTCATAATGCTCTGAGAGCTGAGCTACCCTTGGAGGAAAGTTAATGCTGGCACTGCCAGGGGCCATATATCCCTGCTCACCTTCCTGAGTCTGCCTCTGCAATCTCTGCCTGTGCAGGATGTTAGCAGAGTGATGTGCAGAGCATGTAGGATCTATGAAGTCTCTGAGGAAGACCAAAGTAATGCTCCTGCCAACTCTATTGTGATTGCAGTAAGCTCCTCATTTAATATTTATCACATTCAGAATTCATAGGAAATCACTGTAGGTTGTAGTTTTAATAGAAGTTGACCCTGTAAACCAACTGATCAAATCTTGGGTCAAGATGACATGACATATGCAAATCATATGCAAAGCTCGTGAACAGCTGCATGTACAAAGATCACACTCCACCATGAGCAAACCTCCACTGACTTCAATTAAAGTTTTGCCCAAGTCAGCTTGAGCTTTGTACATAGAGCTGTATGTGGGCTTTGCATATGATTTGCATATGTCATGTAATGTACAATGTGGTATTGTGTACTGGCTGTCTCCTCCTAATTAATACATGATAGAAAAACTCTTCGAGAATAATGATTAAGGAAAAAATGGTGCATAAGGAAATTGCTTGCAAATGACCACACTGGTGAAATTATAACCCAGTAATATTGCAGTCCCATTTATTTTCTGTTAGGTTTAATCACCACTAATAATTCAGTTGAGGGTAATTAATCTTTGCTGATCAAAGTACAGGAAAGGGCTGAAGTACTGTGGCTGCATCCTAATGACATGTAATGCTGATGGTGCACAATTGCCTGTTTGCAGAGAGATGTGAAGATGTCCTCATCGGCACACAGTCAGTGAATAGGAGTTCATTATCACTCAGTACAGGAGAGAGGCTCAAATAATAAAGGAAAAAGCCCAAAAGTACATCCACAGGCAGGTGCTTGCAACTAGAGCTCAGCTTGTTCCCTGAGTTGGAGGGGTGTGTGCAGGGAAGCTGTGGTAGAGACCAGTGAGGGAAAGGACATTCAGTATTGATTTTTTAAAATCACTTTATCAGGATAAGGTTCAGCTAATGCTGCACTGAAGGAAAAAGGGAGTTTCAATTGCCAAACACTCCAGTTCCCCAGCAGAGAGTGACTTTTACCAAGTTCTTTGTGTCAGTCATTATCAACATGGAACTTGTTACCTTCATGGTACTTGTTACCTTCAAGTACCTAGCTGGTACTTTCTCGGAAAGGACACCTTCTCTGGGTGATTTGATGAGGCCTAAATGATTTTTCCCTTGAGGGAGGTGGTTGATGAACCAAGGGAGATGGACTGTGGGCTAAAGATCCTGCAATGGAAATAGTACATAGCTCAAGAGTGGATAACTAAGGTTAATCTTTGTTCTTCCCCAGTTTTTGAAGAACATTTTCAGATCATAATTGTGCTGCTGTCCTGGGCTAGGCAAAAATCCAGCAGGACAATTTTCATCTATATGGCCAGAGAAAAGGGACAGGGGCAGGTTGCCTCCTGAATTGCTTCATGAATATAAAACATGCTTGAACTCAAAATGCTTGAAGTCAGTGCTGTGCTATGTTGAGTTTTGCAGATGACATTTAAAAATCCCAACACCTAATTTATTTAGTCAGGGTTCATTTATTTTAATCTTCCAGCCAAACCCTTGTTTGGCAACTTTGATCTGAAAGTGGTGTTTCTTTTCAAAGTCACAAAAAAACCCCTTCAATGCTTGAATATTCTAGTTAAAATTCTTTTGATATTTCCTTCTATTGAAACTGCCATTAGTGGTGTTAAAAAAAACAACACCTATTACTAAAAAGACAGACAGTATTTAGAGCTACAATGGTCCAGAAGTACAGTAAATCAAAACTGGAAATCCATCAGTTCTTTGGCTGCTAAATGATTTCCATGCTGGGCTGGCATTTATCTTCTAGAATAGAGAAGCCTTTCAGAGAACAGCAAATATCTGGCAGGGGACCAGAGGCCTTGGATATAAGACAATTAGCACAACAGGGGAAAAGAAGGACTTCCGGAATTAGAGATGAATAAGAAATATTTGAAAAGTGCACTTTAAGTTATTGGTTTGATCACAGCTAATGTTTGTCACTTATTTCTCATGGTTGCAAATGTGCTGTATTACTCGTCTGGTTCTGCTTTCTTCTGTAATTAGTTGCACCACTGAGTGGTAGGACGGGTACAAACCACACTTGTTTTCCTCTACTTCGTCTTTAAAAGACTACTTTGTTTGTTTCAAAAATAGGGAAAACAGCAAGTTGTTAGTTGTTGCAAAGATGGACTGCTCCCTCTTAGTCTGCTGGCTTTCTCTCCATGCACAGCTTTAATTAGATGTGGGGATTTAAGCCTTTACATTCTGAGGCATGTAACAGACTAATAATTAAGAGGATATATTTAGATGGTTTAAAAAACCCACTCTACTTCCAAGAGCAAATCTCGACGATTAAAAGTGCCGAAGGGTTTCCAGGCTCCTTACAGTATCGAGAGCTGTAAGTTTGCTCATCTTATTGACAAAGAAAAATGTCCCAATCACAGAACATAAACAGACTATCAAGTCTCAAATATTAAGATGTCTTAACCATTTTGTGCTACTTGGTTAGAAAGACAAAGTACATTTTAATTGATTAAGGTCACACCATTTGAGCTTCTGGAATTTCTTTAGGATTTATCTTATAAAGATGAAGAATTAATGATAATATCATAATCTTGGCTAGTGTTAGGGACAAACAAGAATTTACTTGTAAACTAACAGAGGTGAGATATTCTTCATAACGAAACCCAGTTTAAGCCTCAGGTGGGATATCATATCTGGTTTTGGACACTACACAAAAAAATGTAGATCTACAGAAACAAGGTAGGTCAAAACACTGAAAATGTACTCTGAAAGAAATTTGGGCTTGCTTTGTGTAGGGAAGAGTGGACTGATGAGTGATTCAGTGATCTTCAGATGTGCAACAAGCAGCTGCAGAACAGAACAGGCAGTCTGTTCTCCATAGCAGATGGAAAAGGAAGTGGTGGGCTTAAAGTTTAGCAAAGGAAATTTCATTGAGGCATTAGGCAAAGCTTCCTGGTGTACAGGTAGTTATAGACTGGGTTGGATTGCCTGGGTTAACTGTGCAGGCACATTGAAGGTTTTCCATGGCAAGCTAAACAATATCTGTTCAAAATTGTTTAAGTTGCTGTCCTTGCTGACATGAATGGCTCTTGTTGTGGCTTTATTCCTTTATTCCACCAAACAGTCCATCCATCAAACCCATATCTCTCCAATTTCGAGATATGGGTGCTGAGTGGGACCATGTCAAAGGCTTTACAGAGGTCCAGATAAATGACATCTGTAACTGTTCCCTTGTCCACTGATCCATCCCAGAAGGTCACTGGGTTGCTGGGATTTGCCCTTGGTGAAGCTTTCCCGAATCACCCCCATGTGCCTTAGCTTTGGGGAGGATCTGTTCCACAGTCTTCCCAGACACAGACACAGGCTGACAGGTCAGAGGTCCCAGAACCTTCCTTTCTACCCTTTTTTAAGATGAGCACAATGCTTCCCCTTCCCCAGTCACCAGGGACCTCACCTGCTGTGACTTTTCAAATATCCTGGAGAGGGTCTTGGTAACTGCATCAGCCAATTCCTTCAGGACTTTGGGATTCATCCCATCAGATCCCACGGGTTTATGTGTGCTCATATTGCTCAGGTGGCCACAAACCTGATCTTCTCTTTCAGTGGGAGGGACTTTGTTCCCCGAGGCCCTGCCCTGAGGTCCATTCCCTTGAAAGGTGTGGGAGTGGGAAGATAGGTTGCCAGTGTATCTGTTTATTTATCATGATGAAAATGTAAATGAGAATAAAAATATTTTTGTGTTTAAAGGTTGCCATGGGATACTATTCACTATTGAAAATCTTAAAAGTTTCCCCCCCGCCCCCTGAAAATCAAAGTGTCCCATGAATCAAACTCACAATATTTCATTTGGATTTGAGCCAAACTGAGCCAAAAGTTGGGCTTTGGCAACTCAGTGAAGAGTGCCTACTCACATGGAGGCTCATAAGAGTTTCAGCTTTGTCTCAGCCATGCCATGGTCTTGTTCTTTGGCCCTTTACCAATGTTTTGTTACCTCTCTGTGATGGGAAGCTGCAAGGCTTCCAGGAGGGTACAGTGCAGCCTGGTTTATGGACACCTTTGTGGATCTGGGGAGCCACACTACAATTCCCATGGGCACAGAGGTGGGCTATTCTTGTTTTGAAACTCTGAGATATTTCACTTGAAATGCCAAAACATGCTGAATGTTGCTGTTCCCAGCCAGAAAATACCTCTTTTTATTGTTTTTAGGAGGGATTTTTTGAGAGTTTCTATTTCTGACAAAAAGCAACATTTTGCATTGAGAAGAGTAATTTTTCATATTAGAAAACACAGGAAAACAGAACATTCCACAGAAAATTCGCCTTTCAATGAAAATAAGAAACAACCACCCCTCTCTTGCCCCTTTGCTGACTCTCACTCTGACTGCACACAGGGAATTCCTAAAATTAAAATTCTTTTTATGGTGCCCCCTACAAAAATAGGTTCTAACATTCTCCCCTCCATGAAACCACCCTGGGGAGACCAGTTCCCAACTGGAGCGTGAACAGTGGTAATGGGAATGACCTGTGGTTTGTGATCCCAGCGACTGTGGGGAGGACAGGGCAAAGCTCTTTGCTGAGGGATTGTTCCCTTGCAAACCTCTGTAAGAGGGAGGCATCTGTGAAGGTCCCTTGGTCAGGGTATTATCAGATCCTCCTGCACTGTTCTGTCAGGTGAGTTGGGTCCATCTCCTTCAGGGGACACCTTCCTTGTGGCAATTCTGCTCCTCTGGTCTCTTAGGAGCCCAAGGCCAGGCTTCCTAAAGGAGTTCCTTGGGCTTCATTCATGGCTGCATTTTTTTGCACCAGTTAATTTTATCCCCAGCTCTTTGCCCTCTCTGAGACTTTGGTCTACCCTTCTTCTCTTGTTCAAATGACTCCAAAGTGCTTTGAAGCTCTGGCCTAAAGGGCTTCCTTCCCTGCACTGCTAGTATCCTGAATAACTGCACCACAGGACACCCTGGCACCCCCCCATTTTCTTCCATATTAAGAAAAACAAAATAGCTCAGAACTGTGCATGAAGCCTTCCCCTGTTGAGGTTTTAAGCCCAGTTGGAGATGAAACACCTCACAGCTGCTTGCTCAACCTCCCCCCTTTCCTCTCCCCTACCCTGCTGAAATAGAGAGGAGAATCGAAGTAAAACATGTATCTTGAGATAAGAACAGTTTAACAATTGAAAATAAAGTAAAATAAAATAACAATAGTAAATGATAACAAGGGAAAAAAACAAGTGACATACAATACAGTTGCTGACCATCCACTGGCCAGTGCCAGACCCCCTTCCTGAACCCAGATTGGCCCTGTCAGGGTAACTCCCCCCAGTTTATATACTGGGCATGGTGTTCTGTAGTGTGGAATATCCCTCTGGCCACTTCAGGTCACCTGGCTCAGCTATGCTCCCTCTCAGTTTCTTTTGGGAACCTCCTCACTGGCAGAGCATGGGAAAGGAAAAAATGAAAGAGTCTTTGACTTGAGATAAACTCAACTTAGCAAAAAACCAAAACCTCAATGTGTTATCAGCACCATTCTCATTCTGACTCCAAAACACAGCACTGTAAGCATTATTAACAAAAAAATTAACTCTGCCCTAGCTGAAATCAGGACATCCCCCCTTTCCCATCCTAGTATTTCTTTTGGCTGTTCCCCAGCCCTTTACAGGTGTCACGTAGGAACTCTGTGAGGGCTGGAGTACCAACCCCTCGATTTTCATTGCAATAAAGCCTTGTGACATTAATGCAGCTGCTGGAGCATAACTGAAGCCTTTAAACTGCACTTTCCTTTGAATAGGGGCAGGTAATTAGCAGGGTTAGCTATTTGATTACTCATAAATTTAAAGCTGTATGGAAACCAGCTGTCTGTGCCCAGAGTAGTTCCACTAGGAAGAAAAGTGGTGTTAGAATCAAATCCCTGCTGAACTGACACTCTGTTCCAGAGCTCTGGAGTGACTTGTCTCTGTTTCTTCCACAGACCTGATGTGGGGCATTCTGGGGATCTGTCAAAACTTTATTCTTTGCTGGCTGTAACATCAGCATTTCTCTGTCACTCTGAAAGCTGCTTGAGGCAACAGGCATATCCATGGTTAAGTGAGATGGGCCAAACCTTCACCCATCCAAACCAGCTGCAGGTTAGTGACAAATGCAAACTCCAGGCTGAGCCTCATCTCCTGAGTTTGGGTTGAACCAGCCCTGTGTTTTATGGCACACATAGACTGTGCCTGGCTCCATGAGGGCAGCTTGGAAAATTAGCACACACCAGGTTGGTGTTTGGCAATGTCCTGGGCTTGGGAGGTGAGGCCAGGCAGCCCAGCCTGCTGGGAATTTCAGTGGGGAGCCCTCTAGGGCATGACTCAGTCTGTTGTTGTGTGTTGTAGTTCTGGGGAAGATCTGTCATGTCAGAACATGCAGGGTAGTGACATCCTTGTAATTCCTTGGGAAAAATAAAAAGAAACTCAAGTGAAAGGTTCTGACTCTGTGCTCTATATTGGTACATCTTAAGCAATCAAGTAAAGATTGAATTAAGCCAAATAAATGACCAAATAAAGACAGTTGCATGTTAGATGCAAGGAGGAGCATTTTCCCAGCCATGTGCCTTGGTCAGCCAGGAAGCCTGTAGATATCCCCATGCTGAGTCCAGTTGTGCATGAGTGTCCTCCAGTCCCTCCAGTCCCTTGTCCTCTCTCTCTGGTATTAGCATTGTACTCTGTCACCAGAGCTCTGAAAGAAAAGGGAGAAGGAATACAGGAAATTTGTCTCCTTCCTTCTTGTACACTGAAAAGCACTGCATTCATGTTCTGGCTGTCAGCATTTCTAGGAACAGCTCCTTTTAGAAAAGGGAATCAGGGCCCTGCAGTGCCCCTCACCCTGGATGTGACCTGTGCCTGCTGTTCCTGTACAACACAGACAGATTTCCAGATCAGAAATGGGGAGCTGCTTGGGCAAGGAGTTTCCCAGTGACTGGTCAAAGTGACACAGCCCTGCCATTCCTGTGGTTCTTGTCACTCAAACCAGGCACCTCTTTCACCACAAGTGGAATCCTTTTCCTGCTACAGCTGATCTTAACTGCTGCTGAGCTCAAATGTCCATGACTGGAAATCAGCTGCTCTCCATCCTTGTCACAGCATTTTAACTGCCTGTGGGATATTAATTACAGGTTGTCTTTTTCAGACCTATACTTCTGCATTACTTGTTGCTTTAGGAGCTGAGAAAATGCCACAAGAGACAATGGCTCTACAGTGGCTTTTAGCCTCTCAGGACAAATCCCAGAGCTGACATCATCTGCAATTATGGTGCACAGATTCAAGCACTCTGACATAAGGTGGTAAATTATTCATGATTTGGCAGCCACCATAACTGGAGAGTGTGCTTTAAGTAACCTCACCTCACAGCTGCAAGTGTGGTTTGTCACCACAGTCATATTAGACCAGTGGCTTATCTCTAAAAACAATACTTTGGGTGACAGTGATAGAACTTTGGTGTAGATGTATGTGGGATAAACAATTTCCATTGACTTCATGTGAGTTTCTTGGCTAATATAGGAAGGATTAAAATCTTTCCTGGATGGGGCCATGTGGCTTCTACCCCAAAGACTTTGCAGTTTAAACCAAAAGAATGCTAAGTGTGGGTTGAACACACAATTGCAGCAGATTTGGTGGGCTAGAGCAGGGCAAAAAGGAATTGAATTAACAACTTTGCACAGGCAAACTTCCCATCTTGTTTGAACAACCTTGTAATCACTTCTGTGCTGGCCAAAGATGAGGGACAGAGACCTGGGGCCATCGGACTGAGAGGAAAACCAACCATGATAGAAACAGGTGGGGACTGTAATTAAGACTTGCAAGCTTTTAAGATTTAAAGAAGTCAGGTGAGCAATGAAAATATACATAAATCCAGCTACAGTTCTATTAAAGACAATCCTCTCCCTACATATTGATATCAGAGCCCTAGCATGGGATGGAATGTTAAAGCTGCTGTAACCAACCACTGTGATTATTGTAGGTGATTCTGCATCATTACACAGAGAATTCAGGTAAGACTGAGGCCACCATGGGGCACAGAAGGGGAGGAAATGCTCTTTGCCACCAGTGTTTGGCCCTGTGGAGACTGGGGACAAGCAGAAGGTGACATCCTGGCTGGTTATCAGGACATGAGAATGGCTGGAGAGGGAACCCAGCACTGCTGTGGCTCCTGTGGGTTTTCTTTTCTTCCAGGAGAAACACAGCAGCAATTTGTGCATCTCTTCAGCACATCACTGCTGCAGGCCAGAAACTACTGTTCAATCCTAAAAGGCAATTCCTGATGTCTGATAAAATGCATTTTCTTCTTGCTGTTTGTCCTGATGCTTACACAACTTTACCATACACCACTGTCATCATCACTGTAATAAGAACACATTACAGTAGTTTCACGAATACAAGCCGCACGGATTATAAGCCGCACCCCCGGTGCCTCGACAATGTTGCTGTCTTTGTCAATAGATAAGCCGCACCCCGAATATTAGCCGCACTTTCGTTCGTAGCGAGAATCCGTGCGCAGCTTTCACAAATTGGCAAATTAGTAACAGGATCGCGGCATAGCGGGCTTTACTGGCTCGGGGCGGGGCCAGGCAGGCTCGGCCCGCTCATGGTTGCCGACGGGGCCAGGTGGCCCAGCTCAGCGCCACGGCTCGGCGGGGCTGGCCGGGTGGTACTGCCGCCGCCGCCGGGCTCGCTGGCCCCCCTCTCCCGTCAGCACCGCCCCGCTGCCGCGTTCCCTAGCCCCGCCGCCGGGTTCGCCGGCCGCGGCGCGTTCCCTAGCCCCGCCGCCGGGCTCGCCGGCCGCGGCGCGCCGCCTTCCCTAGCCCCGCCGGCGGGCTCGCCGGCCGCGGCGCGCCGCGTTCCCTAGCCCCGCCGCCGGGCTCGCCGGCCGCGGCGCGCCGCGTTCCCTAGCCCCGCCGCCGGGTTCGCCGGCCGCGGCGCGTTCCCTAGCCCCGCCGCCGGGCTCGACGGCCGCGGCGCGCCGCCTTCCCTAGCCCCGCCGCCAGGTTCGCCGGCCGCGGCGCGTTCCCTAGCCCCGCCGCCGGGTTCGCCGGCCGCGGCGCGCCGCGTTCCCTAGCCCCGCCGCCGGGTTCGCCGGCCGCGGCGCGTTCCCTAGCCCCGCCGCCGGGCTCGCCGGCCGCGGCGCGCCGCCTTCCCTAGCCCCGCCGGCGGGCTCGCCGGCCGCGGCGCGCCGCGTTCCCTAGCCCCGCCGCCGGGTTCGCCGGCCGCGGCGCGCCGCCTTCCCTAGCCCCGCCGCCGGGTTCGCCGGCCGCGGCGCGTTCCCTAGCCCCGCCGCCGGGTTCGCCGGCCGCGGCGCGTTCCCTAGCCCCGCCGCCGGGCTCGCCGGCCGCGGCGCGCCGCCTTCCCTAGCCCCGCCGCTGGGCTCGCCGGCCGCGGCGGGTTCCCTAGCCCCGCCGCCGGGCTCGCCGGCCGCGGCGCGCCGCCTTCCCTAGCCCCGCCGCCGGGTTCGCCGGCCGCGGCGCGTTCCCTAGCCCCGCCGCCGGGTTCGCCGGCCGCGGCGCGTTCCCTAGCCCCGCCGCCGGGCTCGCCGGCCGCGGCGCGCCGCCTTCCCTAGCCCCGCCGCCGGGTTCGCCGGCCGCGGCGCGTTCCCTAGCCCCGCCGGCGGGTCGCCGGCCGCGGCGCGCCGCCTTCCCTAGCCCCGCCGCTGGGCTCGCCGGCCGCGGCGGGTTCCCTAGCCCCGCCGCCGGGCTCGCCGGCCGCGGCGCGCCGCCTTCCCTAGCCCCGCCGCCGGGTTCGCCGGCCGCGGCGCGTTCCCTAGCCCCGCCGCCGGGCTCGCCGGCCGCGGCGCGCCGCCTTCCCTAGCCCCGCCGCCGGGCTCGCCGGCCGCGGCGCGTTCCCTAGCCCCGCCGCCGGGTTCGCCGGCCGCGGCGCGTTCCCTAGCCCCGCCGGCGGGTCGCCGGCCGCGGCGCGCCGCCTTCCCTAGCCCCGCCGGCGGGCTCGCCGGCCGCGGCGCGCCGCCTTCCCTAGCCCCGCCGCTGGGCTCGCCGGCCGCGGCGGGTTCCCTAGCCCCGCCGGCGGGTCGCCGGCCGCGGCGCGCCGCCTTCCCTAGCCCCGCCGGCGGGCTCGCCGGCCGCGGCGCGCCGCCTTCCCTAGCCCCGCCGCTGGGCTCGCCGGCCGCGGCGGGTTCCCTAGCCCCGCCGCCGGGCTCGCCGGCCGCGGCGCGCCGCCTTCCCTAGCCCCGCCGGCGGGCTCGCCGGCTGCGGCGCGCCGCCTTCCCTAGCCCCGCCGGCGGGCTCGCCGGCCGCCCCCTCCCGTCTGCACCGCCGCCGCGTTTCCTCGCCCTGGTCGGCACTGCAGGCCCCCGCACCGCCAGGCTCCCCCACGCTGCTGGCCCCAATTCTGCTGGGCTTCCCCCGCTGCCAGGCAGCCCCACCCGTTGGCCTTCCTGCTTCTGCCATGCTCCCCTGCACTGCTAGCCCCAGTTCTCCCGGGCTCCCCCGCCCTGCTGGCTCAGGCTCTGCCGCCCTCCCTGCCCCGCCCTGCTGGCTCAGGCTCAGCCGCCCGCCCCCCACACTGCTGGCCCCGCCTCTGCCAGGCTTTCCCACCTCTGCCGGGGCCGGCCGGGCTCCAGCTTGGCTTGGGGCTGCCGCGGGCTCTCACTTCCGTGTTGGTAGCTTTTAGAATTTTGTTAATAGATTAGCCGCCCCGGAATATTAGCCGCACTTCCGGGTTTCCACCAAAATTTTGGTCAAATTGGTGCGGCTTGTATTCGTGAAATTACTGTAATTAATCCAGGAACTCTGGGGAAAAGCAGCCATGCTCTTGTTTCCTTTGTGAGAAATGTATCTTGTTACTCACAGAAAACCCCTTTGTATCAACTACTCTATTGATTACTCTGTTCATTGAAGACTTTTTTCACTCACAATCAGTCACATTATCTAGATGTAAAGTAGAGGCTGGAATAAATTTTTCAGAGACTGTTGAAAACTGCAAATGACCATACACTCACAGATTTTCACAGCCACTAGGGACTATTATGTTCTTTACCTTGACCTCTTGTAAAGCTGAGGCCAGAGAATATGACCAAATAACTTATTTATATGGCATTAGAGGAAACATGCTATTTTTAAACTGCATTTTAACTAGCTATTGCTCAAGGAATGTGTGTATGTTAGATTGCTTTTATGTTGTGCTGAAAATATAGTTCCTTCCCATTCTCATTTAAAATTTCAGTGTCTGCATTTCCTCCTGATCCATGGAGCTGGCTGTGCTGGTACCTGATAATGCCAGAGACCCCAGCAGCTTTCTGCAGTGCTGATGCAATGGCCTGTGCTCAGGCATCTGTTTGGAGTGTACCCAACTTCTCCTCATGAAGGGACAGAAAGAGACATTGAATGGACAAGAATTAAATGTCCTTTCCTGAGCTAAATACTGAAAAAAAGAGTATGTTGCCCATTTTGAAATTATTTCTTCCTGCTAGTGGATGAAATGTGTGGTAGTTACCCAGGAAAAAAAAAATAAATTGATTTTTTGGAAGCAATGTAGAGTCCTATTCCTAATCCAAGGGGAGATAATGGAGGAGGCCTCTAACTCCGTTAGAGTTTCTGCAGGATATCATCCAAGCTGGGATGAGCATTGCTGAACTGCAACAACAGCTGGGGTCTGCTTGGACACTGCTGTGTTCATCACCACAGACTCCTCTTTGAACTGGAATGTCCTTTTTACACCTGATGTGCCTGTTAATTGCAGTGATAGTGCAGGACTGGGGGCAGTGGGGGAGCCCTTGGAGAAAAAGGTGAGTGCTTGGGAAAGGGAACTTGGCAAATTTACCTTAATGAGCCCTGTCTCTTTTGGGAAAGTCTCGCCTACAGAAAATAAATTGAAAGAAGGTAAAAGAGACTGATTTTAGAAGCTGGAGGAGTAAAATCTGACAAGCTAAGGTTTAAAGTGCTGTTTGGCACATTACAGTGATTGTTGTAGCTATACTTGGAATATGGTGCATAGGCTGACTTCAAAGGATAATGGTGCTATAGTTAATATCTTCTGAGATGCTAAGAAGAGAAGTGTCCATCAAAGGATAGATGCTGGCCTCAGAGAATGAGAATTACATATATTAAAATACATCTGGGTAATAACATGAATGTACAATATCTTAATGAAGGATAAATAAAGGCCAAACACTAATGCACCCTCCTATTAAACAAGATGCCCCAGCAGCAGCTGAAAACAGAGCCCTTGCAGGCAGGCCCTTTGAATTTCAGCACCTTTGAAGAAAATGCTGTACAAAGATTGGTAAGTGCATTGCCCCTTAGCAGCTGTCTAGAAGAACCAAAACATAGCAGCACTGCTAGCTGCAGCCTGCCAAATCCAAATCCCTCTGCAAAACAAAATCCCAATAAAACACTAAATTGCAGGAAGTCAATAATTGTATCCAATTAGGCAGGATAAGTGAGCTGGTGCCAATCTGATTTCTCACACTTGAGCAGGGTAGACTCAAGTGCAGTGGGATGCTGCTGACAATTTTTCCTCCATCAATATGTGATGAACTTAAATCTTCTTAAAGTATGACATTTCCATGGAAGTTGGTAGTCCCTTACCCTGCAATTCAAAAGAAAGTGGTTTTGAATGTTTTTTTGGCATTTGCTCACAACTGAGTCTGTATGATTGCTCAAAGGTGGGAGACTTGGGTATGAAGCAAACAGATTCCTCTCCTGCTGGAGCCATAAATCAGCATTAGCATGTTCCTGGCCTGAAGCGTGTCCTGCACCAGAGGAGCTGGGAATGTCACATCCACAGATCCTGTACCACAGCAATTCTCCAAAACCTTGTCACCCCTTTCTCATCCAAACATGCTGCCAGAAGATGGCCACTCAAAGAGCCCTGTTCTCTGCAGTTCACAGCCTGTCCCGGAGAGCATAAACATCTTCAGTGCTGAATGCTGCAGAAGGGCAACACATTTTCTGGGCTTGTAGTGAGCTCATGCAAGCAAACCCAGTAGTGTTTGCACATATATGGGTTATTTTGCCTTAAAAAAACCAGTTGTATACCAAAAAACCACCCAGAATTCAAAAAAAATAGAAGGCCAAATTTGATGTTTAAGCCTGTGTAAATTACTGCTAGATTTATAGCTAATCACTGCCAGGGAGTGGCACCCTTGGAGGAAGAGCCAGTGCCTGCAGCAAAAATCTGTTTGGAGGAAGCTGTAGTGATGCCTGTCACTGTTAAAGAATCTGATTTATGGGGGAGAAGTTTTATGGAAGGGAATTGTGAGACAGGGCAGACAGCATGGAGAAGATGTGGGTGATCTAACAACACTCAGCAGCACTTCCTAACAGACAGAAATAACAACGTGTATCAGCAGCAGGTAATCAGCAAATTGCTCAATATGTAAGGCCCCCACCACATTTTTCCTTTTGCCCCTTTATACTTTGGAGGCCTGGTGTGTCTGAAAGCCAGCACAGAGCCAGCCCAGTTTCCCTTCTGACCAACACTGGAGTGAGTTTTAGTGAGAACTGGAGTGCTGGTGCTGCCAGAGTGACATTCACTCCTGAGCCTTGCTTATGGTAAGAGGGATGCCTGCTTCAGATAACATTCTTGAATATTTTAAACCTGACATTCATACCCTGTGTTTTACTACTTGCAGATTTGGCATACTTAGTGTGCTTTGAAAAAAGCACACCACTCAACAGAAACCTCTGCAACAAGTGTTGTGTATTAACCACGTCTATGTGACAGAAAAATGTGTATTCAACTAAAGCCTCTGTTACATACACACACGTGCCAGCAACACCTTTAAAGTTTTCAGCATTTGGTTTTGGTGCTTAAAATTCAACGATGCTCATGCTTCAAAAACTGGAAGGATAACACGAAGACATGAGGTGCCTCAGGGCAATGAAAGTTACTTCTTAGAGGTATTTGTGACACATGATTTAAAATTGGATGCCTTGCTTTTATTACTCCAAATCATTTCTGTTTGCCATAGATATACAGGAATAGAATAAATCCATTGCTAGTCTGGTTACTTCTCCTCCTTCACTTCCAAGAAATCCAATTTTTGTTTTAAAAAATGTACATGTAATTAAAGGACATGTAATTCAGCAGAAAGTCTTTAAAATGCATAACTGATTATCTACTTCCTGTAATTGCTGGTTTGTATATTGAAACTTAGATTGAGTTGGCAGACAATAAAAGATTATTTTTTAATTAGATATACTCATCCCTATCATTTGGGAATTGGGGATATTTTCCACCACTGCTATTCTTCCTATCCAGGAACACGCACTAATCTCTTTCTTGCTATCAATGTCATTTTTTTCCTAAATGAGAGATAAACAGAAGCTGCCTCTCTTTCAGAAACAGCACAGCTAGGCTGTGTTTTCAGTTTGATAGGGTGGTGGTAGCAGGATAGTTTATATGCATAAGATGACAAACAGGAAGACTACGTACCCAGTTTAAAGCTCTGAGATTCACTTACAATCCCTGAGAAATATTTATATTCATTCTTCATTAGAAATTCTGCTTTTGCATCAGAAGATTGTCAGCACAAAATTATCACCCCCAAACTGTTCTATTATAGGGTCCCAAACTAATTTTTTTCTTTTCCTTGTGACAAATGAAGCAATTGTTAGCTGTATTAAAAGACATCTCATGTAACCTCTGGCCCTGCAAGCTCCATCTAAAATGACAACAATGTCTCTAGAGACCTTTCTTTGCTTGATAATGGGCACTCAATTTATAAATCTTTTCTCATGTGGGGACAACATTCCAAAGCCATCGATAGGGTCCCCACACCTCTCCCACTCAGCCTGCCCTGCTCCCTCTGCATGGCTGTCATGGGGTGACCAGAACAGTCATGTCATGGCAAAGTGAGGGGTGGTTTTGGGTTTATTTTCAGTTGTCCTTTTCATGTAATTCAGCCACCAGAAAAGGAGGTGGTGGAAGCACTGCCCACCCTTCCCAAACCCTCTGAAGCCATGAACCCGTGTGTGCAGGCACTGCCAGTTCTGGGTTCACTTTTCTAGATAGAAAAGGATGTTTTGTGATTTGGGGCATGTGGCACAGCTGTCCCTCTAGCTGAAGCTGCATCAAATTTTGCTTGTCTTTAAATTTTGATTAACCTTTTCTCCACTCCTACTTCCTTTTCCAGGCTGTGCCTTGTCACAGCACTGCCTGTGCAACTCCTGTTCATGCCATCCCTGATAACTTTCCCTCTTGACTACTGTAAATCTCCTCCTATTGCATTTTTTTTCCCTGCAGGCATCTCTCTCTAAACAAAAAGGATGTGATTCTTCTCTCACTCCCACTGTCTTTAACCTGTTGCAGTTTGCCATGTCATTATTCATGGTTTAAACGAGGCTAAGTGAGAGAAGAATGGTGCACAGTGATTTTCATTATGCCAAAGCCGTGCTATTCTCTGCCCACGGGCTATGGTATTATATCCCCCTGTCCCTTTACCACTTTCAAAGGCTTCCTTTCCTCCTGATCAAGCTCAATAAAATGCTAAAGACTTCCAGAGCTTGTTTTTGAGCTTGCCTGACCCTGCTCCTCTGATCTCATATCCACTCCCACACACATTTATTTGGATTTTCTAATCTGGCTATCTGCTGTGGCTGCCCAGCTCTCAGCATCTGGGTGTTTGTGGTTATTTATGCTTGCCATTTGTCCAATGCATCAAACCAGTGAGTCATTTTCCCCCTCAGGCTCACCTTTGCAGCTTCTCTCACCCTCCCAACTGGTGAGCAGGCGCTGCTGCCACCTCCCTTTCCACCTCCTCAGGGCTGCATGGTGATGCCTCACTGCACAGCTCTGGTGGTGTTGACCTGACTCTTCTTTCTCTTTATGACTTCACAAGACCTGGTGGCTTTTCTTTCTTACACCAAGTGTCCAGATACCCTTCATCTGGCTGGTGTGTGTATGCACAGCCATTGGGACATGATGCTTTTCCCTCCATGTCTTCCTCCAACAGAGATGCCACACTTCCCTGTCAGACTCCACAACAGACTCCCTGCTCCAGCACCCTCCATCCAGCTCATTTCCCCCTCTTCTCTGCCCCAAAGGTGTCTGGGGAGGGTGCTGGGCTGTCCCCTGAAGGCACATGTGGCTGTGTCCTGCTGGGTACAGCAGGGTCGTGGGGTGTCTCTAACTGAGGGTCCAGGGTGTGATTTAGCTACTGGTGGCACCACACAGGTTTCCCCAGCCTGGTCTGCACCCAGGCATCTTCCTGTGATCAAATAGTGCTAATAAAGCAAGCTTTGTCAAAGTTGGTGTTTTCCAGGCTGCATTTTAATGACATTGACTCAGGATTTATGTTCCTGTAATAGGTTCCTCACGTGTGCAGGCACAGGCTGCTCCTTCCTTCCCTGCAGTAATTGCTGTACTGCCCTTTATGTGGAGAAGAGAGAGTGAGAGGTGGTGAGCAGCCAGTAACCTCTAGCTGCTACTGCATCTTCAGGAGGCCTTTCAGGCTGGCAGGTGTAACCTTTGGAGAAGACATATGCTATCATCACTCGTCCTCTCCACCCAGAGAGCTGCAGCTGAGGTGATGTGTGATCAGATGATTCAGAGAAGAACCCCAGGGCAGGACTGCCTGAAATATCCAGGTGTCAAGTATACTATAATCTCTTTATAGCTTCCTTTCTATTAGAGAGTATATAATCCATGTGGGTGCTCTGCTGCCCAGAGCAGCAATTTTCATGTGCATATGTAACCCTTGAGAGGTTTGTGCATCTTCCCAAGGCTGGTGCAGATTCTGTGCAACCTTTTTCCTTCTCAACAGGTCCAGCAATGTCTTTTGTCTCAATATGACAAAAGCATGAGATTGCCTAGACAAAAAGGAAGAAAATACTTACATTCCTGTGTAAGTGACAAGAATCACTGCTAGAAATTGTCTTAGGGATCTTTCACTATCCCAGAAGGTTTGATCACACTGACTTGGAGTGACACCAGAGAAGCTGAGCCTTCTTCTGAGCTTTACCAGCTTTGTAAAGGCTGACTGGTCATACATCCCTCACCCAGTGTCTGTTTTGCAACAAGTTTGTGAGAGAGTTGTGGAAAGTGGAGTTTTTGTGGAGTTTGACCATAGGAGAAGCTGTGTCAGGTCTTCTTTACCTCCTTATACAGAGATCAGTATAGGGAAATGTGAGGCAGTCACCCCAGTTGTCTTTGATGGGAGTGAGTATGGCTGGGGAGAAACAAGGTTGTGCTCCTGGAATCTCAAGACACTTCTCTGGAGCTGCCAAGTTTTCTCACAAAGTCAGCTTATCACAACTCCCATCCAGCATTTCTGGCTCTTAAGACTGAGATTCATTGTGCTGACTGATTAGAGGGTTCTGACCCATTCTGGAGGGAGGAAAGGTCCTGGTTCCCTTCCAGTGGGATACTTTAACCAGTGTTCTGCACACAACAGAGCAGGCAGCACTGTAGGATCCTTCATATCCAGTGAAAATGAGTGTTTTGAACTGTTGTACACTGAGAACATACACCTTCTTCCCCTACAGTATTTTAAATTAAGTATTTCCTCTGTCCAGGATTTCAGAGACTGTTCAAGCAGAGTAAAAATTCAGATGCAATTTCTGCATGTGCCCAGATTTGCTCTGGAGCACGTGTGATGTGTCCAGCATTTCCAGGAGCCACGGGCCTTTGGTCTGTACCCTGGACAGATGGTCTGTATATGCACAATAAATGCCATGTGTTTCTAAGCACAGACCATCTGCAAAACGTGGGCAGAGCATGACTGATGCTTCCTGAAAACCTGGGACAGAAATATGGCAGCCCTATGGCTGATGCTCTGCACTGTGACCGAGACCAGGATTTTTCAAAGGGCTTCAGCCTTTCTGCTGCTGCTGATTTCAGCAAATTTTCCAGAGCAGATGCTGAGCAGGGACTCCACGAGTGGGTCATTTGGTAGGACAGATGTTGCACATGCTGGGTATGTGAGTGCAGCAAGGAAAGGCAAGGAAATGCTTCACTGGGAGGCTGTTTGAAAACTATGGTGCAGTGTGGAAGGCTGCAGAGTGCAGCTGAGGTCAGGAAGATATTTTAACATTAATTCAGTATGATGAAAAGGCTATGTGGCTCTTTTAATGGAGTTCTACAGATATAAAAATGCACCTACTGATATTGTAAGCTGTTTTATTTATTCACTTATTAATCACCCTTGAAATTACACTTTATTGTAAAAGTATTACTATTTTCTTCTCCAATGGATACCTGATTAATGTCTTGTAAGCCATACATGCCCTGGCAAATGGCAGTGATGTGTTTCCCAGCTGATAGCTAAATAATTCTCCAAATGAGTTGTTGTCTCAGTACCTTTGGTAGATGATACTGCCCACTTGATGAGCCCTCCCCAAGCAGAACCAAAATTACTTTATTTTGCACTAATTTAGAATGGTATTAACCTCAACATTCAGCAGTGAGAAATTTCCCAAAAGCTTTTCTGTTGAGTTTTCCCAGTTGGAACTACTTGTATTTTAAACTCTCCCAAATGAAAAGGTCATCCCATTTATCCCAAGCCTTATTTGAGACTTTCCTATAACCAATATTTATGTAGGAGAACACTCTCATTAGCCCAGTACTGCTGCCTCTCAAGAGTATTTTGTAGATTTTTCAAATTTGCAGCTTTCCCATATTAAGGAAGGGAGAGAACGTAGTTTTGGGGCAGACAGCCTGTTCTCAGAGGAGCAAAACAAGTTTTGGCAATGGAAATTCCCATCATCCCACTGTGGCCTTCACTGTCTCTGGATTTTCTGGCTCCTGGGGAAAATTCAACATCACAAGAAGTGAATTTTAACCTCTTGTCCTGGCTCACCTCATTACTCTCATTTCCTACTCCCTTTCCTTTTCTCTCCCCTTTCTTCAATCCCTCCCATCTACCAGATCTCTGTTTGGATGTGCTGGGTCACTGTGGTGTGCAACACCAAGAAGATGGAGATTCCTCTGCAGGCATTATGCTTTTTGAGCTTAGCAGTGCCATACTTTTGTGATTGTCAGCCATCCTATCATTCTTTAGCACTATTATCTTTGCTGAAAAATCAGTGTGTGTGAAGTAACCCTCTAAGTTTGCAGCTGGAACTGTCAAATCTTTCAGCTGTTGCCTGTCTGCTCCTCTCCTTTTCCCACTGTTTATTTTATTCATAGGGTTGGACATGGACAGCCCACTTCTGTTTACTTCTGTATCCTTTGCAATGCCTCGCTCAGTTTGATTTTTGGCATTTTAGTCTCAAGCTTCTTGGCCTTGTTCTCTTTGCTGATTGTCTTTTTTCCATTCTTTGTTGGCCCTTTGTTGATTGCTATTACAGTTTGTTGAGGTAGTTTACCCATTCACTCACATTAACAGTAATTTTTACAGGCTTTATTTTTCCCTGGCTTGGGAGATGTACTGGAGGTAGTTTCTGTACTTTTGGCTGAAAGGAATCACAGGCCTTTCCCACATTCATGCTTTTCAGCTTTTTAGTCCAGCTGAGTTCACTAATTAGTCCCTTTAATTTCTCAAATTTTGCCCATTCGAAATGTAGAACCTTAATTACAGGCCTATTTTTGTTTACCCTTCATTCAATTTAAACTGAATCAACTTGTGATCTCTCAGTCAAAGGTTATTTTCTTTGATCATTTCTTCTGTAATGTGCTTTCTGTTTACCAAAATGAAGCCTAAAATAGCATCAGTGGTTCAGCACTCTTTGGTGAATTAATTTGTTGGCAATTACATCTAAGACTGTCTGGGCCATGCTGCCAGTAGGAGCTTCTCTGCCCATGAAAACATATTTATTTTCCTCAAATCTCATTCCTTAATGACATGGTACATCATCTGTGATATTGATAAAGAAGTAAATAAAATGCTAAAAAATCTAGAGAGGAACAGAGAACACAGCAGGGAGCATTTCTATGCCACTCTGTAATTCTTTAATGCTGTATGCATTTCTGGTACATCCCATCTTTTAAAGGATATAGAATACATGGAAAAGGTTCAGAGATGGGCAGCAAGAATGTAATATGGAAGAGCTTCTGTCTGAGGAACAGCTGACTGAGATAACAGGCTTCAACCTGGAGATAATTGGAGGTATCTATACTGACAGCTGGGATGCCATAAAAATGGTAAATAAGCAGGGATTGGTCACTGTACACCCCTAGATAAGGAAATACAAGGGGGTATGAGGAAAACCTAGCAGATGGTTGGTTCAAAGGAGGCAGAAAAAAAGTGTTTCTTCTTATGGTGTGCAGTTCTGTAAAACTTCTTCTTGCCACAGGTTGCTGTGCCTGTTTTATAGGGTTCAAAACAAGCAAGCAAAAAGGCAAACCAGCCCTAGGCAGATAAATGGAAGAAAAAAAATCCAGTGAAGACTTTTGCCTGTACCTCTGACTCAGTAAGCTCATGTAGGCAAGGTGTTTATCCTGGGCAAGTATCACCACAGACTTTGTTTTATATTCTGCCCTGGACATGTGCCTTTGGCCATTTTTTGGAATGAGATGGATTTCTAATGTGTAGGAATGCTTCTATAACCCCACATACAGTGATGAGCAAAGGACTTTAGCATATTGAGATTTTAACAACTGCAAAATGATTCCCATCTCATCACTAAGGATAACACAGGAAGATTATAGGGTGGTGAGGTGCCTGAACAGGTTGCCTGGGGATGTGGATGCCCCATCCCTGAAGTGTTCAAGAACAGTTTGGACAGGGCTTTGTGCAATCTGGTCCAGCAGGGAGGTGGAACTAGATGGTCCTCAAGGTCCCTTTCAGCCAAAATCATTCTGATTCTATGATTATTAGTATTTTTTTTATTTTTCTCTCTCTGGTTATTGGTACAGACCTGGGTTATGCTCAGTTCTGTGTGGTAGGTTCTTGCCATTTCTGCCTAATTTCCAGTCACCTTTCCAGTTGGAAATGATCTTAGTGCTTTCTCCATTCCCTGGTAGGCAGTGTGTCACTGAGCAAAATTCCAGAGAAGCACGGAATTCTGCTCCAGGTCTTCTAAGGAATAAAGGCAGGTGAGGCCAAACAATGAAGAAAATGTGATTGACTAATAATTATGACCTAGTTACAGCCTCATTGCATACCTGTGCCACAGTGTTCTTAGGCATCAGAAATTCTGTGGGTCCATTGAGACTACTGGACTCTGCTACCAACAGTTATCCTTCTCTGCCTTACCTCTCTGCAGAAAATGCTGCCAAAGCTGAGTTCATATCATGCAAACCTTTAACAGCTGCCTGATGTTCCTTTAATCTTTTACATATGCTGCATTCAGCCTCCTTCCAGTAAAAAGCACATGTTTTTTAAATGCTGCAGCCTCCTATAGGAGGTCTAAGTTTTGACTTATGACCTGCAAACCAAAGGTAACCAGGAGTGTGCAGTTGCTCCGTGAACTTTGGAGTTGCTCAGACAATGGGATTGTGTTCAAAGGACTGGGATCCTCCACTCTGCATTTGGTAACTGGCTCTTGCTTGCACAAAGACATGGATCTGTCTTGGCACATGTGGGGAGAATAGTCTGTCTTTCCTGGATTGTTTCCTTCTCCAACTTTTGTCTTGTCTGTTAAGGTCATTAGTTCCTCAGGCAAACTCTGTGCACTGTTTGTTCAGAGCTCAGAACAAAGAGATCATAGCCAGGCCCCCAGACACCACCGTAAGGCTGCTGTGAATGATCCTTTTTCAAACTGCACACATCATACCAGGGAACTCCCACATGGATGTTTCCAGACTGGTCATATGCACATCATCCTGACGATTGATTTTCTGTGGTTGCTTTGAAAGTCAACAGTTTACTATGGGTTCAATACGAACAGAAAAATAAAGAAGCAGTGTTCTTACCACCAGTCTCTCATGAGATAATCCCCTTTGGATATTTTCCAAGCTTTCTTCTTCCACAGGATGGGTTTTTAGAGTTTTTGTCCCTAAAATTCTTTGATCATTGTGCCTACATTAGTCTGCTTTTGGAGCATCTCAAATTAAAGCTCATCAAAAGTTGCTAATTTGTTTAAAATTCACAGCTGCATTTAAAAATTCTTTTGAATACCTTCCTATTCCTTCACCTCCCAGAGCTCCTATTTTTCATGAACACATTCTTTTTAAAAACCTTTTAATCTTCTTCACCTTCACTGTATGTCAATCTGGCTAGGACTAGAATCCTTCCTGTTTTCTTCAGTGGTTCCAGCTATTTTCCTGGTGCTATCCTACCATTGTTCTGACTTTGTCATAGGTATTGTGTCCTTTCATTTGTACTTGCAACTTCAGGAAGCGCTCCCTCAATTTTTTTCTGTGAGAGGGCCACCAGGAGCTTGCTGTCTTCATGTAGCCTCCCAGTTCTTGTCTCATTTAGTGGCTCCTGAGCCTGGTTAATAGGGTGATTCACTGAAATATTTTGCATCTCGCTGTACCAGTTGAAAGAGCCCTTTTGCATCAGTATGAATTTATATATAAATATGTATGTGCCATCCTGCTAACTTAGGGCTCTATTTACCTGCTCATGTGTCTGTCTATCAAGCACTGTTCTCGATGGAAATTACTTCAATGTCTCTTCGTTACTTTGAAGTGATTTCTAGACAGCCACTTACCAAAGAATATTAACATTGATGGCAGATCTATTTCCCTATTCCTGCAATTAAAAATTCTATCAATTGAAATGGTTTTTACAGGCCCACGACTGAAGCAGAAAAAGGAGAAAATTCTGCCTGAGAATGCAGTAATACTTTGTGTAGCAGAGGGCAGCAGGACCAAGTACAATGAATGTGGTGTTCGGAGAAGCACACAGGGAGAGAGGAACTGAGCTCCACTGAATTCAGCTAGCTATTAACTTCAGTGAGGCAAAGAATCCTCCCTCCCTTTCTCCCTTGCACAACTCTCACATAAACAGAGATCCTGAGAGCTGGTCCTGACTAAAGGTGCTGTGTAAGCTGTGGTAGTCTTAAATACAAGGGGTTTTTTTTAGTTTTTTTTGGTTTTTTTCTTCTATTCTCCTTTTCTGTGATGTGTTGCTGCTTTATACATTCTGAAATTTAGGAACTATCAGGATTTCTGGACCTGATGGTTTCACTTTCTCCATTGGGAGTTTTATGGGGCATTGTAAGACAGGCTGGTTTCGTCAGACCCATTATTTGACAAGGACTGTTTACTCTCTCTGGTTTGGGGCATCTAATATACATTGCTGAATAAGGAATCAAGGCCCACTGTTCAGTCACAGGATTTAATCTGGCCTGTTTCACATGAAAACTCATCCAAATATCATTCTTGGACTATTTTGGAAAATTATGGGCTGCACCTCCTGGAAAATTACACAGGGACCTAGTTTGCATGGGGCAAATCATACAGAATTTTTTCCTTTCTCATGATTCCCAGATTAGGCAGGCACTAAATCAGGCTCTGCACAGCAGTGCTCACTGCTGCAGCTGGTATCAGTGAGACTGTCGCTGTGCTCTCACTACAGCAATCCTTTCATATGATACATGAGATGTTCCTGGCCTGGATTCAAAGGGCAAAGGGGAGAAGGATAACAGCATGGGCCTGGATTTTGTGCATTTTGTTTACTGCAACATCCTTTTAACCATTCAACAGTGTACACTGCTGGGTTAGGCAAAAGTCATCAATGTTGCCCTTGGTAAGAGGATCAAATAATAGTGCCATATGCTCCTATGCAGTGACATGCAATCACTGTCTAGAAGAATTTTTAAACTAAAACCCAGATTAGACTCATTTATGCTTATTTTGCTGCACTCTAAGAGTATACACCATCACTGAAGTATCTGTGCGAAGCAGAGATGTAGAAGAACCAGTAAATCAGTTTTTTCCTCAAATAACTATTTTTCTGTAGCCTTAATTTGTTTTAGAGGAAAGTCTATTTGTCCCCTTATTCATGGATTCAGGGCTTTGTGCCACCACTCCTTGTTCTGGAGAGCTGCTTATTGTGACTTCATCTCTGTGACCTGAGATGTTCCCTAAAGACCACTGCCAGGCTGGCTCCTCACAGCCATCTGAAGAGGTGCAGAGCTCCCTGGATAGGTATGAAACCTTTTCAGGTCCGTGTAGCCATCAGAAAAAAAAAAAAAAAAAAGGGAAAAGATTAAACAATGGGCAAATTGGCAACATTGATCCTGGAGCGTTCTTTGCAGGACATTCAGATCTGTGCTGGCTCCCACCTTAATCCACCCCTGCTGACATGCATCAAGCATAAAACAGCACAGAGGCTGGCCTCTGTACTCTGTAAACATTAACTAATTAATCCTCCTTACAGCCTTCATAGACTGCAAAGGAGTTATTCTTATACTTCTCTTCATAGACTGTGTAACTGCAGCAGTCTGGATAAAAGATTAAAGGACACAGACATAATGATTGCTGAGCTTGGGTGCAGAAGAACTCTTGGACCTCTTTTGAGCACTTTTCATGTAATTTTTTAGCGGTCCCAATTGAGTAATAAACAGGTGGGGCTGTATAAGCTATTTCAAAACAAGCTTCAGGGCCTTAACCTTATCTGTGTTACGCCTACAAATCCACAGAAATTCTGTTTGCTCCTTGCAGGGGTTTACAGCAATGCTGAAAATCAGAATCTGACCTATCATATTAATATAAAATGTGAGGAAAAATACCCAACAACAAACAAAGGGCAATGCTGAATATAGGTTTGTTACAAACAAATTGGTTATGTTTGGTTTTTTCTACATTATTGCTGTCCAGCATTCCCCTGTGTATTCTCAAGGAAATGACTTCGTTATATCAGTGAAGTATATTGAAAATGAAATCAGTGGCAACACCAAATGTGCCCAGACATGACAAGACTTTTAAATAACAACAGAAGAATTCTATCTCCTTTCCTGTTTGTTCCATGTTAACTTAAGGAGATTGGTGCTGACTTTCTGGAATGGGTGCAGCAAGCTGTAAATGATGTATGAAAATTAAATGAAAAGTCTCTGCCCAGGACACTGTGCACAGCAATCACTGCTGAGGCAAATTAATAGCTCTTTGCTCCTGCACACTCTGACATGGAGCAGTGCAGAAATTGGAACAACTACCCAAAAATATCCTGGGCAGGACATCTGCTGATTCTTCCCTCAACCTCATTTTGGGTGGTAGTGTCCTTTAACAGGGTTGAAAGGGAAGAGACCCAAATGTTTATAACCCTTCCTGTACAGGCCAGGTGGTTTGCTCACAGGTAAGGAACAAGTCAGACCATGGTGCCTGCTTCTCAGGTCCTGTTTTTTCCTGCCTCTCTTTCACAGCTTTGTTTATGTCCTCCTGTGTTGCAACGTCCGGCCCCTGGGGCTGTGCAGTTGAGAGACTCTCATCAAATGGGCAGAATGAAGCTGCTCCAAGTGTGTGGGTGCAGCTGGCACCTGTGGTTGTGCCAGCAGTGCTGGGATGGTGACAGAGGGCAGTTCTGGAAGGCTCCCTTGTAGTCCCACTGCAGTGCAGCACCACAAACAGGGGTTATTAATGCCATCAAAAATTCATGCAAGCCCAAGTTCTGCAAAGGCTCTGCTGTGTGAACAGTCTCTGGAGATAAAGAGGGCACTGCAGCAAGAGTAAAAAGCTGATGTCCTTGCTACTGATGCCCTGGTTAGAAGCTGCTCTTCAGAGCTTTGGTCGTGACCTACTCCAGTGTCCTCAGGTGATGGAGTGACCAGATGTTTCAGCAAACATCCCTCATCTGGCATCCCCTTTGGGACATTTGCTATGCAGCTGTCTGCACCTCCCTTGCCCTTTTTGCACCAGTAACTGGTGCAAGTGTAAACTAAACCCAACAGAAATTAAAAAATAATACAAATTAAGCAAGATGCCGTTTGTGTGGTGCTCCTTCACAGCCCAGAAGCAGAGGGAGATGGAATTTAATTTAGGCCAGTCCTCTGCTGCATTTCAGATAAAGGATTTTTAATCTAGTTGTAGGTTGATAAAAACACCCCTCTCTGATCCTGCAGGCAACTTTTTCTGCCAATTTTCTTTGCACAGAAGAAGAGAGGGGAAGAAATAATTGAAAGAACACTGCTGCATAGAAAATGACACTGACGGAGTAATGCACTTTGGAACTGCGTGCTCTGCCAAATCCTTGTTTTCTACTCTTTTTCCTTTTTTCTTCAGAAATTTAAAGCTATTGGTATTCAGCATGATTAGGTGGCAGGGGTTTTTTTGTTGTTTTTCTTTTTTTTCCCTGAGTGCTAGCCAGGTAGCAGTATTTTAAATACAAAATGATTTGATTCCTCTATTCTGGAGTGTTATTTCAACTTTCAGAGTACAACTTGTTCCCTTCCACCTCAAGCAGAAAATTTTCAGGGTTAATTTATTCATCTAATTGCTGGATGCACATGTGGTATTGCAGTCCACAGTGATTTTATGGACTTAAGGCTATGGTAATGACTTAATAAACATGCATGTGTACATGATTTGAAGGCAATGTATTCTCTTGAATGTAACATTTCAGAAAACACGGCATGAAAAATAAAAGGGTAGCCAGAGGCATATCTCAGTGGAGGCGTGAAATGCTGAGCTTTTAGTATTTTTTCCAAATTAAAGACTCTGTTTAGAAAAGGTATTACCTGTCCAGCTTTCTGACAATTCATGAACGTTTGAATGATCAAAAAAACCTCACAATTCAACACCTTTTTTTTTTTTTCCTACTTCCTTTGCCTCAATGCTCTTTTGAGCTCTGGTCTAGGGTCTTGAAACTAGTGTGCAAACATCCACAGAAAAGCAAAGCTCAGCTGAGTGGAGAAAAGGAGCAGGACAAGTTTGATGGACAGCTTTCAGGAAGGGCATGTTAGAAAATCTCTGTTGTGGTCTATGAAAGGGTGAGGGAGGTCAGGAGGGACGGACAAACTTCAAGAGCTGTTGATTGAGGGGCTGGTTAATTATGCCACGCCAGCTTAAACAAACCCCAACACAAATGCACCTCTGTTGAAGTCTATGAATTTACACTGGTTGACTGTTGAAAGGAGGAAAGGTTGGACTCTGTAAATGTTGGTCAATTTATTATGCTTGAAAGTTAAAACAATTTTTGATTGTCCCATTGTCAATTATTAAACCTGATGGCCTGGATGCAGCTCCCCACTTGGGAATGAGCCCAGCACGTGCCTGGGGGTGCTCACCCTCTGCATGGCTCCTTCTTTCCTCCTCCCCTCCTCACTGCCCAGCCAGGGCACCAGCCAGGATGGAGCTTTGACTGAGCCCATATGGCAGCTCCTTTTCTCTCCTCCAGTCTAACAGAGCCATGAGATGTGCTGGCAGTGCTGCATGAAGTGCTAAGTTTTTTTTTTTCTGATGAGGCCAATTTCCACTGGTGAGCAAGCATCTTCTTGAGTGGTCCCTCAATAAGTGTCTGGTGAAAAGGTTGGTTCTCTGATAACTGGGGGAAAGGAGCTGCTTGCAATGAGAGTTGTGTTTGTATACTCAGTTATATTGGGTGAGGTGGGGCTCCAGTTCTTTAAACTTTGCTTTCCCAAAAATATACTCTGCTGCTTCTTATATCTAGTGGAATGGTTTATAATGACGTCCAGATCATGAAAACTTGAGATCAAGTGCCAAGTGGTTGGCCAATAGCAGATGTAAAAATCTTTGAGTCTTGGAAAGGTCTGGATAAGTGTTTTAGCCATTGCCTAGGCCTGATACCTGCAATATTTCAGGATATGATTTTTTTTTCATGGAACTGGACAGGTCACAAAGTTTCCAAATGTTTTAACTCAATTTTGAACAGCATTTGGCTCACTTTTTGGCATAACTCTGGTCTGGATGCCAGAGGCTCACCTGCACTTAGCATCTCTGCTTCCTTTAAGCTGTGACCAGAAAATGTCTCACTGGCAACACTTAGCTGTCACTCGAGATGGAAAAACCCTCCTTGAGCAGTCACAGTGAATTAAGCTCCTGCCACAATGGCTATTTTTGACCTTGACCAAATGAGTCCCCTGGGGATACCTGTAAGCATTTCAGCATGCTGTGGATTCAGATGCCATCTCAGCCTGCTCTGGCTCAGGAGGCTCTTCTGGGACATGACCAGTCTGGAGTCTGAAGGTAGATGTAAGGAAGGCCCAGAATCTTCAGAGAAATCTGTGATTGATGGGAAGGAACATCCTGAATCCCACTGTCCTTGACTTTGTAATATTTATTTGCCCATCCAACCCTGCCCCTGAAAATCTTCCTTCTGCTGAAACTGATTTTTCAAGTTTTGTGGAGGTAAATGGTGATGAATTGTTCTGCCTGAGCCACAGCATTTTTCTTCCAAAAATGTCACACTTTTTGGAGAAAGATCTGGTGAAGGACATGACTTTTTGTCTTGCCCTGCAGTGACTCTGAGGCACAGTTGAGGTTTTCTCTTGCTGCTTCCCTGCTCCCAAGAAGCCAAGTTTAACTCATCTTTCTATTAATGGAAGGAGCTAATGCTGAAAAATGAGCCACATAAGTGCAAGTCCTTTGAAGCCTGTGGAGGTTACAGCTGTTGGCTGCCTTGGTGAGAGTCACATCTCCCTCCCATGTGCTTGATGCAAAAGCAACAAGAGAATTATTATGGATTTCAGTTGGGTTTATTCAGTCTGGAAGAGATGTGATGAAATGGTCTCCCACTTGCACATTTGCTGTCCTGGATATTTAAAGCAGAAGAACTATCTGTGCATCTGTCCATCCCTACAGCTGCTGTAGGTCCTTGCTCATGATGCTTAGTGGCTACTGAGCCATAACAGCCAGTGACACCCAAAAGGGCCACGAGTTCCCTCTGCCCTTGGTGTCCAGCACTGCCCCTCCGCTCTGACCACAGTTCTTGTGCTCTCTGCTGCTCCCTACTCCCATTATTTTTCATTTTGCCTCTGCTAGTTTTGCTAGCAAGATGCCATTTGTCACAATTGCTGTATTGAAACGGGGGAGAGATTGGGCTGGGGAGGTGAGGTGTGCACAGCTTCACAATGGGTGAAGTTGCTGCCACAGCACCAGATCCCATCAGCAAAGAGCTGAAGGTGACTGCAAGCACATCCTGGAGAATGCCATTCATTATTCCCTCGTACAGGCAAGATGAAGCTATTCCTCTCTGCCCTCTTGGGAGGTGCTATTTAAAGGAGGAAAAGGCAGGTCTTTCTTCAAAGAGCATACAAGCTAACCAAACTAGGCAAGGGTGGGAGAAAATAAATATTACCCTGACTACTGAGATCAAAAGCAAGGCTTGGAGGTGCTAAATGATTTGCCTGAGCTGGTATAAGCAGTCTGTAAAAGAGCAAAGGTGGGAAGTGAACCCAGAGCTCTCACCCAGCAAACAGTGTCCTCTGAAATGCCATGTGGTCAAGAAAATGGCAATTTCATCAAAATCCAGCAGTTCCCTGTGAACTCTGACACCTTAAAACAAGTGATATAATTAAAACAAAAAAATTAATCTGTTTATTTTTCTCATATAGAAACTGTTTTTCCCCACTGTTTTCATTGCTATCTATTGTTGCTACTGTATTTAATAACTAATAATTAATTATTTTGATAGCAAAATACATAAAAATTGCTGATTCTAAATGTTCCAGAATTCCTGCTCTCAGAAACATTTGCAAGATATTTCCTTCCTCTGGCTTTGAACTAAAAGGTATTGGAATATGTTGGCATTTGTCACAAGACAAGTTGCATTCTGGTGAATGATAAAGAACAATGTGCTTTGTACTGTTTTTTAAGGATTGCCCCTTGGTCATCAGATTTTACCTAGCTGAAAATAGGAATAGTGTTCATTGCATTGGGAAATATGCTTGCAATACACTTGTGTTGTTTTCAGAAAGACTGAGCTCTTAATTACCTACAAAAAAATTTTGCCTAATACACTCAGGCACTATAAATACAACCCCTTAATTAACCATTTAATTCCTCTAAATTAAAGAAAGATCATTTAGTATATTACCATGAAGACATTTGAGTCATTAACACCAACTTTATCATCTGCATCAAAAACAAGAAAAATATTTTATTCTTTCCTTGAGCTGAGGTGTAAGGTTTTATTTTCCTAGATAAGCAAAGGACAGCTTGGTTCCTAACTCTTAATTCTGTATTTCTGATCAAAAAAGAGCACACCCTGGATTAATTTTCCCCCTGTTGGCCCCAAAGGCTGTTCTGTTCAGGGGAAGGAAGTTAAGTTACTGCCCCCTGACAGACCTCTCTGTCAACTCTTCAGGATATTGATGCTGCTTTGTTTGGTGGGAAAACACCAAAAGTCAACACAGGGAGGCACTGGAAATAGCATTCAGATGGTCAGGAGACAGGCAGTGGGTTGGGTGGATGCACATGAGAGAGCTGAGCACAGTCAGGAACCATTTAATGGAACCATTTAAAGACTGTGTAACCGTGTTTCTCTTTGGCTACCAGGATCTCCCCAGAGCACTTGCCCACTAGCCAGCAGTGAACACATCTGTTGTCGCTAGAGATTTTTCTGTTGACTTATCTCAGGCTCAGGCATGAAACCCCTGAAAGCCTTGGGGTTGAGGGTAATCACTGCTGCATGGCACAGCCATGGGGGGCTGATTAGGGAGCAAGAGGGTGTTGATGGTTCCCAGGTAGAAATGGAAATAGGACAGAAGCTTTGCTCCTGTGTGTGTGTTTAGGTTGAGGCTCATTCCAGAGAAAGATTTGGGTACCCAAAGAAGAACAGAGGTAAAGTTAGGTCTTGTGGCCAAAACTGTAGTGTGAATCTGCTGCTGCCTAACCCTGAGATTGTCTGGGTTCAATATCTGTTTAAGCATCTGCAGCAGCACTTCTGTGTGCCCAGGGCTGCCCTGCCTTCTTGGGATCCAGGGACTTCGCTTGAAAGTACATTGAGCACCACTCAGAAACTCTCCTGAGGTGTGCAGGTGACTCTTTCAGTTACCTGAAGAGAGGCAAAGGCCATGTTGGTCATATCCAAGGAGAAGTCACATCCACAAAGGTTTTTTGAGGACTGCAGCTGTGAGCTGAGGTAACCAAGTTCTGCCTCTCTCCTGCTTTTGTGCCCGAGGCTGATCTGGGTCTGATCTTCAGCCCAGGAGTGAGGAGCGACTGTCTGTGATGGTGGCAGGTGATTGGAGAGGGACCAAGGACCAAAGATATTCCTGTCACAAAGAATTGGGAAATTTTTAGTGATAAGAGGGATGAACACTAGGTTCCTTGGTGATTTTAAGAGCTAGGCTGCAGCTCTACCTGTGAGTTAATGAAACATTAGTGAAGTTAAAACTGAACTGAGTCTCACTTCAGAAAACCTGGTTAACTGTTTTTTTGTGGGGTTTTTTTGTTTCATTTTGTTACTGCTCTCTGTTTTTCCTCTTTGGTTCACAGAACTGTGCTTTTATGCTTTTCCATTAAACAATTTTATGCCACTGCTGTGGATGAATTAATCTTCTGAGGATGGCTGTGGCTGTCCTTTACTGATGGGGGAGGAGGGCAGCAGGAATGACTTCACTGCTTCTTTAATTACTGATCTCATTAATTACCCTCCAAACCAAGTGGGTTTTTGCTCAGGGCTGTTTCCACAAGCCAGAATGTCCTTCTGGAACTGGTTTACACCTGAAAGGGTAATTGCTTCCTGACTCCATGCTTAAATATTTCCAAAACCCAACAGCATCTCATCCAGTTTTATCACACACCTCCTCCCTCTACAGCACTGGGCTTAGCCCATTTAGGAAAGTTCCCTATTTAGCTCACCTTAAGACACCTGCCTGATAATAACCCAGACACAACCTGGTATGGTCAGGACCAGAATTTCTATCCTGTGGTTTATACCTTGAAATAAATGGGAAAAAATGAAAAAAAAAACATGTGGAGAGACTCAAAATGGACAGTGCTGTGCCTGAGCAGCCTCTCAGCAAACTCTCACCCTGCAGCTCCTTCTGCTGAAATTGCTGAATGCTGTGCCTTGGCCCTCAGGATACACTGGTACAGTGCCAGAGAAGCAGTCAAAAAAGAAAAAAAAAAACAACCCAGCCTACCAGAAATCCGTTTTCCTCTGGAAGTCCCTGAGCAAGTGTGGTTCTGGCAAGGGAAGGAGGATAAAAATGATCCTCTTTGTGGGTGCACTGCACCAGCTCGGTGCTGCCGTGTTGCTGCTCTACAGGCACTTTATGAGTGATGTGACAGCTTCCCTGACTGAAGTAATTCCAAGTACTGTAACATGAAGTGTCAAGGCAGACAGTAGAAAACATTTCAATCCTTTTCATTAGAACAAAGCACTATTCTCTTGACGGCTTTCAAATGCATATTGTTTAGCTATTATGTGCTAACCTTGACTGTTATATTCCAAGCACAATAGCAGTGGGAGCTTTCTGCTTTTTTTGTTCATTTCTGATCATGGTAAGAGGATTTCTCTTTTTTTTGCAGGGTCAGTAAAATATTCAGTTATAAAGGGGCAAAAAAAGTAAAAAGAAATATTTATGTTGCAGAAACAGTGAGAAGGAACTTTGAGGTCTCCTCTCATGTCTCAGTTTTCAGGTGGGTCAGATGGTTCCCAGCATGGATTTTTACCCTGAGTGGCTTGTACTTCTCTTGACAGAAATCAAAGGCTGCAAGTGCATCCTGCCTAGACTGCTTGTGTGACAAGTGACAGGCTGATGCTAAAGTGACTGCAATGTCAGCTGCTGAAAGCCTCAGGCAATGTGCAGCAGGTAAATGGTTAATTAAAATGATTCTTCAAGGATACCTGTAAGGGAACATGGAGCCTTTCCAAACCTCCACAGGGAGTTATTGATGGAAATTGCTGCTCCACTTTTTTGCCCAGGGATACACACAGGGTGGGTTACCTTAACAGTTTCTGACATTTCATCTGTTTGACCATGAGGTTGCTGAGATTGGAAGATTAAATTGCTCCTGAAAGAATGAGATGTGACACAGGTGAAAGCCAAAGATAAAGACACCAAAATGTGTAAGCAACACATGAAAAGCCCTGATAAAACCTGAGCTCCTTTTTAGGACCAGGTGGGCCATGAATGCTGGAGGACAGAAGTTCTTGTTCTCTCAAAGGGCTTTGTAGCTTCTGCTTGCCCAAGGGTCTGATTGATTTTTTTTGTCCCATTCTCCTGAGTTAACCTTTTCCAGTTTCCACAATCTCATCTATTCATCATACTTTTTCCTCTCATCTCATTCTTATTTTCGAACAACCTCATTTTGTTCCACTTACAAAACTCCTTCTCAAAGTAAAGCATTTCCTCTCCACATCCAAATCCTCCTTCCTGACCCCTTAATCTCTTCCCATCCATTCCTACCTTCTCCCTTGCACCAGCTCCCACTCTCATTTTTCCTACCCCAAACTGGAACTTTAAAATTAACCTCTCCTGCTGCCATCCCTTCCCCTCCAGAGGATTCAGCTCTTCCCTTTCCACTGTTTGATTTTTCCTCCTTCCCCAGTGCCAAGGCCTGACAGAGGAGTCCCTGATTATATGTCTTCATTGTAATTAAACTGGGCCAGAGCCCATTCGCTGGCACTTAGAGCAAGTGGCACAGCCTGGCTCACATCCATACAGCTAAAAATCCTCTTCCTCCCATAACAGGATGGCTTTATCCTTTCTGCCTATTGGGAACAGCCCTTGGCAAGTGCTGCTCTCTGAACCCTGCCCAGACACAATCTCTGAGTACTCCCTAGGACAAGCCAGAACAGTGCCAGGGAGCATGCTAATAATTAAACATTATAGACTGTGCTAGAGGCCTTGGTGCTGTTTAATTTACTTGCAAAAATGCAGCTGAGAGAGTGGGAGAGGCAGTGCCCTTGCTTTCAGCCCAGGTATCCTCTCACAGCACAGCCAGCATGGTTGGTTTGGCCCCTGTGAGGACAGTGGTCCCTGGAGATTGAACAAGAGCCCCTGGAAGCATAAACTTGGCTAAAGGTGGGCAGGGCTTTTTAGTCTAATGGGGGTGTGGGAAGTATGTCCTTCCTTAAACTTCTGTCCTCCAGCCACCAAGTTCCTGCCCCCAGATATAATCATCCAAGCAAGGATTTCCTTGGGTTTTTTTATTTTTAATATGAGTTAAAACCACAGTTTTTTCTGCTCCCAGCCTGAGGTGAGGATAGTAAAATGCTACTAAAGGGAACACCTACATGGGAAATTTTAACTCCTTTAGTTAACATTTAGCAAAATCTGTATTGGCTGAAAGCAGGGTCTTATTGTGTGTAAAGCATTCTTGTAGTGAGTGATAAGAACTTTATCTGCCACAGGTGAGTGTGGGTAGGCACACAGGCTGGGAGGATGGTGCTGGCATAACCCCTCTGACAAATCACATTTATCTGAGACAAAACACATGCCCAGTCAAAAGGAAGGTCCTGAGCTCTTGGTATGGGTTTGGGAATAATGCTCTGAACAGAGTTAGTGTGAAATTGTGCCCAGGCAGAGATAGTGTTGCTCCACTAACTACAAGCTTAGGATTTTGCTCTGACCCAGGGGTAAAAGCCATGTGGAAATCCTCTGTAACCAAACTCTAATAGTCACCCCTCATGTTTTTATACCCTGAAAGGGTTTGAGATAATTAGCACATTCACATCCAGATATGTTACACACCTGGTGCCTGTATATATGTGTGTGTATTTATAGCCAGCCAAAATCTAGCACCACCACAGACTGAAGTGGTCAAAGTAGAGAAGTAGGTTATTGTTGTTTCCATGGCTTTGAAAATGTTATAAGCAGCCAGGAATAAAAACAATAAATAATTACTGTGTTACTGAATACTAATGTTATTTCAGAAATAACCATGTATATTTTCTGAAGGTTTTGCTTGTCTTTTAAGCCTGAAATAACAGGCAAGCAAGGTCTGTAAGCCACTTTTTTCCTTTTTTCATATATGTATGTATTTGTAGATTGGATCACTGGTGGGTTCTCTGCATTAACAATGAATAAAAGGCTTGAAAGCAGCTTTTCAGTCAGTGAGTGCTGCCTGGAATTTGTCTTGGACTGCAATTTCAGGTTTGGCCCTACAGACAGTAATATGTTCATCATCTCATACTTCATGTAAGCAACTCCTTGTGTACAGCACCAGCAAGGATGACTGAAACACAGGGGTTGCCAAAATGTTCTGTATGCTATTTTGTCCTGGCTTCTCCTTGTTTTTCCCAAGCTGCCACCCTGGGAGTCTGTCCTTTCCCAGCGCAACGAGGGCTGTGGGAGGCTGGGGCTGGGTTCTCAGCTCTGTGCCTGGCTGTGTGGTCTGAGGCAGAGCATTTGCTTTCTACCATGTGCCAGGCTGCACACCTTGCTCATCCTATCTGGTTCAATGGTGTTGCTTCCTACAGTTCCTTTTCTTTTTTTACTCCCAAAAATCTTACTGTCTTTGTTTGAAACTGAAACAGATGTTTACATTACATGCATATTAGCACACAGTAAGTCCATCCAAGGCAATGGAAAAAACTCTGGTGGGACTGTCTTGTGTTAGAGGATAAGTAATAGTGACTTTGTGTGCTGTGTGGGAGGTGACAGGACTCTCTTGCTGAGCAGAATGGCAGCAGAACACCATTAGTGCACAGATACAGGAATTGTGTTATCTCTGGTGCTGTTCAAGGCATTGGCGAGTTTCCCTTTGACTCCAGCAGAGATGGAGTTGAGATGAGACATTTGCCTTTTTGTGGACACATTCTTCTTTTCAACTCAGAGATTTTTGGAGGAGAAATGCAGAGATTGTCAGGACAGAAGATGGCTGTGAAAACAGCCATTGCCTTGCTGGAGCTGACTGCTGTGGAGCCCACATGTAAGTGCTTGAACAGGAGGGAAGAAATCTCAAAGCTGGGACCCTCATAGGAGAGAAACAGCAGAGCAAGTGAAGTGAACACAGGACAGCAGAGGGGAGGGATGGGACAGGCAGGCAGACCACAGGACTCAGCACAGAGCACCCAAATCTCAGACCTTTGGTCTTGCCTTGGTGTGTCACTCAGGTGGCTCAGCAGGCTCATGGAAGAATGGTGATCAGAACACTGCCAGCCCCTCTGAAAGAGGGATAAAGCACAAGCTAAAACACAGAGTCTATAATTAAAAACATTCCATCTGGAATCTTGTTCAGATAGATCTAATGTCTTCTGCTGATTTGTCTCCCTTCACACCTTCCTAAGCTGCCCGTGTGAGCACTGCAAGGCTGTAATTCTGGGAGAAGCTGTTTTCTGCAAATTCAGAGCTGCTCTGGGCTTTGCAACTTTGCAGTTCTTGGCAGAATTCATCCCATTTTCTTTCTCCTCCTGCCCTGTGTGGGTGGAAGCCTTGTGGGGAGAGAAGCAAGGTAAACAGGGCTGAGCAGAAGAGGTTCAGGGAGGATTTCCACTGGGGAAATGGAGATTTTGTGTTGGGAGCCAAGTGTCAGCTGGACCCATTCCAGCCTTTTCTCCCCTCTTCTGCACTCAGGGAGGATTTAAGCCTTTCCAATACAAGCCAGTGCTAATAGCTGGGAGAGATCTTGGATTTCTATGGATTTTGGCTCAGACCACACTTCTTTCCATTTCCCAAGGAAAGTGCACTGATAGCCTGATTTATGTACCCACCTTCTGCTGGGACTTAATGAACAATGCTATGACACAGAGCTTTTCCAGTGGTGTATGCTGGCCTCACTGCAATGCAATAATTGCACAGCAGATGTGTATGGCCATGGGCCCTCCAGCTGATGACAAAAGGTGTGGTGACAGGAGTGACTCTGCATTTCTCTCCTTTCTCTCCTTCCCAGGTTCTCCCAGGCAGGAAACACTGCCAATGATAGTGTGGAAGTTCCTGGAGCTCTTCTGTGAATTGAACCTTCTTTCTGACTGTGTTCTTACATTTCAGTAGGTAAATCAGCCCATGAGGAACACTGCAGCTGGCACAAGGCTGTGGCTCTGGGGGAAGTGTATCCTTGGGAAGCTCACTCATTTTACTTGCTGCTAAGTTGGCTCACTATGTCCTAAGTTTCTGTGTTGACTGCAAAACCTCTGTCCAACACTCAAACAGGGCAGGTAAAGAAGCTGCAGCGTTTTCTGGCTTTATTTCAGCAGTTAATATTGTACTTAACCTCTCTAGCTTCCTTCTGTGAGCTTTGCTTGTGTGGGGCTTGGGGACCCTGCTTTCTGCTGTGTTCTGCCTTTTGCCTGTGCTTTTAATCTCTCCTTGAGAAAGCTTCTATTTCCCCAGGAAGATCTGGAAATCCTGGCACACTGAGCACTCAATACCTGTCTTTGCTGGTCACCCTGGGGTACTGAAGGCTTCAGCCCCCTCTCAGTGCAAAGGGACTATGAGGACTCAGAAGTAATTTGTGAATGGCTCTACTTAAGGGATAGGGATGTTGTGTAGGAAATGCCTTAGTTCTGCTGGAGAACACTTTACCATGGATATCCTCAGCCCCATCCAATCAAGAGGAATTCCCCTCTGTTTTTTTTTAATTAACCATCTTCCAAATCTGATGTTTCCTTTTTTAGAGGATGTGAAGAAGGCACAAACCTAAATTTTCTCTGTGAAGACCCAGCAGCAGAATGCTACACTTGGATTTGGAATAGATATCAGGATTGTCTGAAGGGAGATTGCTGATTTTTCCTCCTTTACTGTAGATCTTTGTTCTTGTCAGGAACATGAGATGCACGTCCCAGCACACCAAAAGGATCTTCAAGCATGTACCTGCCATGGAAGCCAGTGCAGGCTGAAGAGTGGGAATGGTGGAAAGGATAAGGGTAATTCTGGCAAGATATTCCTAGGGGTGCTGGAAGGAGGGAACTGAGCACACTGAAGTGACAGAACAGCTCATTGCCCAGGGCAGTAAGGGACAGCCTCTCCCTGGGAGAGGACAGGCTGGGCAATGATGGGTGCAGTCCTGCAGGGTGTGAACAATGGATCCATCAGCATTCCCAGAGAGGGCAAGAGGTGCAGCAGATCCACGCAAAGGGCACAGTCAGTGGGAAATGGATCCAGGGCCAGAGTCAGAGCTGGACACAAGGCTACAGCGTGGATCCCAGATGGAGACATGCACTGGGGTGGTGCAATGCCTATACAAGCCAATTATTTGCTCTCTCTTATTTTCTAACCCAAATGTCCTGTGATTTTCATCTCTCCAGGGTACTCCTGACTCTCACTTTGTTTTGGATGCCATATGACAGGAAAACAATGTGAACTGAGGACAGCAGCATGGGGTCTTCCCTAATATTCACTTCTGATTGAAAAGAGATTGAAATTTTAAAATTGAATTTCATAAAGCTTTTTGAATCTCTGTGTCCTAATTTAAAATAATTGATAACCATGCTGGAATTAGTTGGTTTTGGATTTTATTCAGGGCACTACACAGGTCTTTGGGACAAACAGTTATTTAATCTTTTTCAGATGAATGGTATTATTAGAATAAATTTGCTATCCAGGCAGAGATGATCTGTTTCAAGTATTATCCAACACTTACAAGATAAAAGTTGATATTCTTGTTGTGATATGTATTTTCCTAAAAAACTCAGATTTATCCAGCAATAACAAACCAGCCTATGTTGAGCAATCTTAAGGACTGAAGCATGTGCATTTGTTTTATTACAGTGTCCTTTTTATGATCAATTTTCATGTTTATTTTGGTCTGGTGCTCAGAGAAGCAACATGCACCATGTGCAGGTTGCAGATGCTATTGGTACAGCAAGATGAGAAGTAAAAATCAACAATTCAAAATGCTTAGCACATTTCCATACTCACAGGTAGCATTCCTCCTTATGCAAAACACTAAAAAGGCCAGATTTGCAAGAGAAAGGCATAGTTATTACTGCTTATTCTTGTGTTATCTCTGTTCCACACCACTAATCGTGTTTGATTTATCAGTCAAATTTTCCATTATTAATGGAGAATAAAATTCAAGGCTTAATTTCAGAAAAACAAACCCTCTGCTCTTAGCACAGCCATTAGATTGTCCCTCTAATTGTCTTGTTCACCTTTCCCCTTTGCGTGATAAATTGTTTCTTCTAGGCCAGCATTTTCTTCATAAATATTTGAATTTTTGGTTTTTAAATGGAATAAATTACCTAAAAAAGGACTTAGTGTCAGTTCTTTAGCTTGTGCAAAAGCAAGGAGAATGCCTGCCTCCTGAAGCTGGCACCTGGGAAGGAGGGAGTCCCCTTGGTGAAAAGCAAGTAATGAAGTTGCTCTGCGAAGCAAAAATCATCTGAGAGCAGAAAGTAGGGCAATCTTTTGAATATGAAGTTGTGAGCCTCCAAGGAGAACCTATGAGTTAATTATTGTTAGGTTTTCAGTCTCTGGGGCCTCTTGACCGTGTCTTCCTTGCCTTCCTCCTTGACCTGCCAGGGCCTGCCCGCATGGAATTCTTTGTCCTGCAGGTCCCTCAGCTTTTCACTGCAGCTTTTCACCTGCAGATTTTCACTGCCTGCCCTCAGCTTTGGAGGCATGAGCAGGCTTGTGATATGGCTTACACTAAATTAACTCACTTGCTCCCTGCTCCCTTGGCTCTTCCATTAGAAGGTGGTGCAGACATCCCCTGGAGATGAGAGAGCTCTGGAAGGCATCCTTGGAAACATCAGCCTAAAAAAACAGACTGGATTTTTAGAATAAGAGTTTAAGATGTTTAAGTGATCAGCTCCTCTCCAGTGCTATGCAGATTCTGTGGCTGCTTAAGAGTTTCAGGTGTGTGAAATCAGGGCATCTAAGCAGTGACTGTACTCCAGGTGTCTTAATACTGCAATGCCCAAAAATACTATTTGGGGAATAAGAGATTAGAAGTAATACATGGAAATTAGACAGATTTGACATGTCTTCAGGCACCTGACATGGAAGCAACCAACCCTCTAATCACCCAGAATTTTGGCTCTACAAGTACATAGGGAAGCTGAGCGTTGGGCTTTCCTTTTAGAAGAAAAATGATATATATACTGTGACTGAACTGTATTTATATATATAAAATCAAGAGAAAATTTCCATCTGCTTTTAGTTTTGCATACTGAGAAACTTCAAAGGCTTCCTCACTGTTTATTTTTATGAATGAACATGTAAAAACATATATACAACTGTGCAAATACACAATCTTGAACAGAGGAGGAATGTATGCACATATACAGTTTGGTGGCGGATGCAAAACTGTGTTTTTGTGCAGTGAACAAGCCCTGTGTTTCAGCCTTGACAAAGGGCACAGTCCCTCAAGAAGCATCCTTTGTTAAGAAATTATATTTTTGAATAATGTGGGAAACTTCCCATGTTGGAAGGACAGGACAGGCCCCCTCCTGATGAAGGCACAGAGGTGAAAAACAGCTCTGGCCCCACAGCCATAGCCCTGCAAACCTCTCTGGGAGTCCTGCACAACCTGCAGCTGCCTGTTTGGATCTGCCAGCAGCACTTTTCTGATTCCAAGCACAATATCACTCCCTGGCACACGTATTTCCCTCAGATGAACCAGCCAGGGCCTTGGTGACTGTTTGGAAAAGCTGTGCAAAGCTTGGCTGAGCACAGAAACTTCTGCACCTTGTCTGTCTCGTGTGCAGGATGAACCACAGCAAATCCTAAGTCATCTCGTTGCACTTGGAGTAGTGACAACTCTCCGACACATGGAAAGGGGCCAGCTACCAGACCAGCTCAGTTTTCCTTGTTTAATCTCTTAAGCACATTTTCAGGCTTAACTGCTTGAGTGGCAGAACCCCCATCAGCAATTTAAAAAAGCAATTATTTTGAATCTCTTCAGAAAATATTTTTATCTGCATGATTCTGCTCAGTAGCTGCGTATTAGAAACGGTATGAATCACTCCAAAATATTAATTGATAAGATTCATGACCTTAAAAACATTATTAAGAGCAGGGTGTAAGGCATGCACAGTTCCGTTCTGGCCGGGGGGGACACAGCATTTTAATGAAAGAGTGTTAATTATCACAAAGATGATAGAAAAATCTTTAGTTGAAAAGTTCCCTCTATGATTGGTTGTGCTTTATGCCCTCCACTTTACACAAAAAGACATGTGAGGTGAGTTATAACTCTGCAAATCCCTACAGAAAAAGTCACTTTTCCAGAAAAGTATTTTTTTCATACCACTGTGCTCTTCTGAGCCACCACAGCGAAGGCATGAGTGGCAGCTCTGATCTTCCTGCTCCTAACGGTTCCGTTTTTGTAAGAATGATCTATTGTCTGTAGTTGTTGAATGACATTTAGGAAAATTTCCATTTCTGTTTCCCTGTGCGTGCACTGAGTCTTCCGACATCCTCCACTGGTTATGGTGCAGTCAGAGATTAAAGAGACCCACTGGCTCGCTCAATTTGCTGCGCCTGCCTTTCTCCTGCTCAAGCTTGTCCTGTTTTTCAGAAGTGTTTACCTGATTAACACACACAATTACTGATGTGTGCACAAGGCTCAGTTCAGGTTTTGAATGTTCCCTGAACCTTTGCCTCCAGATCAAAGCTGCCACGTCCTCCCGCGCCAGATCAGCCTCCTGCTGAAGTCAGTGTGACTTTGGCTGTTAACTTTGGCCCACGAGCACATTCCCAGAGTGCAGAATTAGGTGAGGGCTCCAGCGTTTCGCTGCACCAGGACCTTTGTTGGAAGCAGAATCCGAGCCTCCATGTTTTCACATTATCAGTCATTTGTGAATTCCTTATAATTTTTTTAATGACTTCTGCAGAGAGCAGTCAGATGCTATTAAAGTTTTACGGAATTAAATTGGAGAAACTAATTTTGCTCTTAGTATTTTATTTCAGTGTGTAACTTGATTTTTAAGGAGCACTTTGTATCGCATGGCCGTTTGCGTTTGCTTTATAAGCATAACATAAAGGTTTCCCTGGAGTCATGGAAAAATTGCCTTCTACGTCCCCTATCTAATTAACACCATGTATGTTGCCTAACTCCTTATAATTCACTCCTGAGCACAGTATATAGAACATGATTGGAAAAATAATTTGAAGCAATGAGAAAAAAATGCCTTTTGTAATATATATGATATGGCCAAATGCACTTCCAATCAAATTATATTAGGAAAAAGAAAGGACAGCTCACTGAGATATCTGATGTTAAAAAGAAACACCAAAGGCTTAATTAAAAAGTATGCCTATGTTTTTAAAGGGCACTGTGTTTAAAGCATAGTAATGAAGTCTTTCTTGCTGAATAGCTCGGTGACCTGTGTGTGTCTGGGCTGAGGCTGTTCAGCTCCCTGGTGAGAGCTCTGATCCTCCATCCCGTGGGTCACAGAGGAGCTGCTAAGCCCCTGGTGTGCTCTGGTGGGTCACAGGTTTCCAGGAGGGAGAGCAGTGCACAGTTAATTGCAGGGCTGGGGTCTGTGGTGAGGACACAGCAGATGAGCCTCTGCAGTCGAGTAAATCCAAGTATTGCCTTGCAGCTGAGGGGGGGGGTAAGACTTTAAACCATTCTAACCAGATTGTAAGTACTATCTGACCAGGCTCTGGGGATTTTTCAGTCTTTTTTATTTTTTTCTTTTCTCCCTGTGGAACCTGAAAGACTAATATGATTTGAAAAGAGAGCAAGTGTCAGTGGACTCAATTCTTGCTGGTGCATCAGCAGTGGAACCAAATGCCAAATGAAGAAGTTAACCCCTTCCCCTCCACAGATTTATTGAGGTTAATCAGACTGTGCATGCATAAGCCAGGGCACTGCTGAAGGCAAGAGGGTGGATTTGAATCCTGAATAAATTAAATGTGGAGGCAGAGCTGGGGCACATGCAAAGGACTGAATCCACTCACGGTCGTGCAGTAACAGCGCTCATCACATCAACCAAAGGCAGCCTTTGCTCATGCTGCAAATTTGGCACCTTTCCTCCCTGCAGGGCTTGGTTCTGACCTGCTCCCTTCATGTGAGATGGACATTCTCTCCTCCACCTTTCCTCTGGAGAGGGAGCTCATGTGAGACCCCACAGTTCTCTTGCTTTCAGATGTTTCCCACTGCTGGGCTCTCTTGCAGAGCTTGTCACCACTGGTTGTATCTGGGTGTTTTAAGGTCATGTTGTATTTCCTTATTAGAGGGAGAGAAGAAAAAGAGATAAATATGTATTCATATTTTCTATACATGCACTCAAAAAACCCCATTCCCTTTTAAAGATTTTTAGAAGATGTGGTGCCATTTCCTGAAGGAGAAGCAGAGGGGGAAGAGGGTCTAGAAGAAAGGCAACTAGGAAAAAAATACTTCTGATGTTAACAGATTTAATATAATGTAAACACAGAATTAAATGTTTGTTTTGTCACAAAAATGAAAATGTCCACCCTGATTTGGTCCAGGACAGGGATGTCCACAAACATCAAACTGGGTAGAACTATCCCAGACTGGGAAGAAACACCAAGTCTGTTAGGCTTATAACTTCACTTGGAAAAGTGGAGTTCAGAGGTGTCTGATAGATGTCTCACATGGGGTAAGGAAAGCAGATACAATATTTGGAAAGAGCTTTAAAAAGAAAGGTGTCAAGTTTACACAGTTGTCACAGTCATAGTGGTCTGAAGGATACAAATCAGGCATTTTGGGAGGAACCATTTTGCATCAGAAATCTCTAACTTGGCTTTAGCAAAAGACAGGTACAACAAATGCGCCTACTTAAGCCAAGGCTACCAAAATTCCTCCTCCCTGGATAAATCCAGACAGCCCCACAATACATATTGCATGTAGGGCCTAAGACTACTTGACATCAAACTTAAAATAGTCCCCTCCCTTTCATAAATTTTGTGGTTTTTTCTTCCTTCAGGAGGAAGCAGTCCTACCTTCCCTTTTGATTTCTTATTTTCGGATGTGTAGGATTCAAGAGCTCCCTCCTCCCTTTCCTACCCTGGCATTTTTGCTGCATGGATTTCAAGGCATTGAGTGAGTTGGTCACTCTGCCACTCACTTGTGAGGTGCTGGAGGACTCTGCTCTCAACACAGAAATGCTGCAGACACTTGACACACCAAAGAAGTCAAGTGAGCAGTATGAGATGTTTATTAATTGGGAAATGCAGATCTCATACACTGAAAAGGAGTGTCGAGAGTAATTGGTTCAGGGCACTGAAACACAGGCATTGCTGCCTCTTGCTAAGGGAAGGGACCACTTGCAAACCAAATTCCTTCCTGCATTAACCAAATTGCCTATTGCACTGGATAAATCTCATATTAAATCAAATTTCTTACAGCTCTAAACTGCAGCTGTCAGTTCCTGAATCAAATATATTAACTATTACACATGTCACCTGTAAAATGGCATCAATATTCTCTTCCAAATGTATAGCGGTTGTTTACAGATCCCTGAGCTGATGGAGAAGGCACAAAAAAAGTCTATAGTTTGGGATAACATAAAATGCACCAAGCACCTTCTCAGGTGAACTGAGATCTGCTTTCCTGGTCACTGCAAATGGAGCTTTATACCTGCAAAGCTCTTCCTTTCAAATTCTCTTTTAGGGTCACTGGTGTATGATCACATAGCGTGGCACTAATACTGTTTAAATGAGCTTTGCTTATCAGGATGGTGAAAATGGGCTGATAAGCAGAGCTCACTAGAAATTGAAGCTTTACAGGAAAAATCATGTAAAAATGGGGTCAAGTTAGATTTTGAGGTTTCTCATAGAGTGGATGTAGAAGGTGAAAGAAGGAGGGACTGGCCAGTGTGAAAATCAAGACAACTTGATTTTCATCTTTTCAATTTTTTTTCTTTTTTTATTTTTTTTAGGCCCATTTATATTCTGTACCTAAGAACATCCCTTGGCTCTGGTTTTCTAATCTTCTAGATCAGGTGTGTATCTTGGCCTCAGGCCTGGATTTTCCTTCCATGGAAACAAGCCTCTGGTAAGGATGTCTATGCGTGTCCAAGCTGCTTTTTGGGCCAGGTTAAGAAGTTGGGTGTTTGAACAGAGAAGTGTTCCCATCTCTCCACAAACAGCCTGAATTCCTTGGGCTGCCCCAGAGCTTCAGGGTTTAGAGATTTTCAGGTTCCCCATGTCCTGTGAGCCCAGTGAATCAAAGAGGACTTAGAAAGTACCCCGAGCTTCTGTGGGTGAACTCTGTTTTCCAAAAATAACCTTTTCTTTGACTTTTGAAAGGACTTCTCTCTTTGTATATGGGAAGGTTAAAACCCAAATGCTTGAACTCAGGTTAGTGAGCTGGAGAACCAGTTCCAAATATTTTAACTTGATCTCCTTTCTGGTTAAGATCCACGGACAGCTTCTGAGCTATGCACTCCCAGCAGGAACCATTGCTGCAGGAACAGTCAGGAGCTGGGCTCAGGCACACAGTCAGGCTGGGGCTCAGCAGAGTGAGGTTTAATTCCTTGAGCTGACATGGCTTTCCTGTGTGATTCTTGGCAGATCACCAAATCTCCCTGGGCCTCACTCCCTGTCTGCAAAATCACACCTCTAGGACCTGCTGCCTTGAGAGAGAGCTGGGGAGAGGCCATTTATTGTTGTGTGTTTATAATTTGGGGGCTTTTCTTTTGGACAAGGCCCCCAGACAATCTCATAACACCAATCCTGAGATAAAGCAGGCAGATCATCTTAAATAGTCTGGCAGATGCTGGAGAGGCTCCAGCCATGAAGTGGTTGGGAGGTACAGCACAAGCTGCTTGCACAGCACTGAAAAGACTCACTGGCCTTTTGTAGCTCACCCCTTGTGAGCAGCCCATGATTTATTTATTGAGGAGCAGTTTCTGAGTCACCTTCTTCTCCACAGTACGAAAACACTGTGAAAGTGAGTCATTTTGAGGAACACAGCCTGCAGCACTCAGTTCTCACCCTGCAGCCTGGAACAGGAGGAGGAGAGCCCAGTGGGTAGGCTTGGAAGAGAGAGGGAGTGGGAGATGCAGCTTCCTTCTCTTCAAATCTTGTCATCTGACCTTGGGAAAGTCACATAGGATTCAGGATTTATACCATAAACAGAATGGAGGCCTGGCTCTGGCTTTCTCAGAAGGGTGATTTTTATAGACTGACACTGTTAGAGATGTGAGACTGTCAGATTCTGTGGTAACAGGGTCCTTTCACAAGCCTTGGATAGGGAGAGTGATAAAAGTGGAGATGCAATAACTGACTCTGTAAGTGTAAAAGGTGACTGCAGAGACAGCCAGAGTCAGATGTTCCCTGTGTTTGCAGGGGATTGGAGAAGAGTCTTGAAATTATGGCAAGGAAAAACAGAGCTTAAATGTTATTAAAAGCCTCCTCGAAGTGATGTGTGGAATGCTGAAATGCATTGTCTGGGGAGAGGGTGGACTCTCCAGCCCTGGGATTTTAACCCTGGTTAGATGCACATCTGTTTGGGGTGGTTCAGGTGGAGCTGCTTGAGGCTGCTTTTTTCTGGCTCTGTGCAGAAGAGCTGACTGCTTTCCCTGAGCAGGCTGACCTTTAGTGAGATCCTCTATTACTGACTGCCTCAGCATATCATAATGCAAAGAAGACAAATATTTAATTTGCCTAATTATTTGCTTTGTTCCTTTCTGTCCTGCTGCTCTTTGATATCTTCCCTTCCACTACTAGCACAGCTAACAAAGCTCAGTTCTTTTCTGTCTGTGGAAAATTTGCCTCTCCATCCATCAAACCCTCCCCTGATTGTGATGCTGTTCCTTGCTGCCTCCCCGTCCATCTCTGGCTGTAGAACTGCCTCCACCCTACAGGCATCATGCAGCTGTTTCCAGCTGCACACGTTTTCTAATTAAGGTATTTGGCAAAGACTGGCCTTTGCAGTGTTCAGGCTTTCTGCATGCTGCTGCCTGGTGTTTGGAAGAGGCATTAGCAGGGCTGGGACCCTAAAGTCTTCCTGAAGAGATTTAATCTCAGAAATGGGAGCTTCTTGCTAATGAAGAGCAAAGAACACAGCACCGAGATGAAAGCCCTCTTCTGTGGCTGGCATTCTTTCTATTCTCATGATGAGAGCTGGAGCAAGTGTCCCTTCTGTGTCCCCTCTGGCAGAGCTGTCCCTGCTCATTTCCAGCCCATTTATGCAGCAGAACATCCATGCAGGCAGTTCCCCTTCTCTCACCTCTCCTCTGTGTGGCTGTGTGTGAGTTTTGCTGTGCTCTGGCATTCTGCTCTCCTGCAGCCCCCTCCTGCCACACCTGAGGCTCCCTGTCCATGGCAGACCCATCCCTTCCCTCTCCTGCAGCCCATGGGCTGGGGCTGCATTTCCCACAGGATCTGAGACACCCAGGGAGCAGTGTAAGTAACTCTGCTCTGATGAGTCCCCTCTGAGGATTTTGGCTTTCTCTGACTGTGATGTGGTATCTCCAGTCAGTCCTGTCCCTTGTGAAGGTCTCTCCTTGTAGGGAGCACGAGGTCTGTCCATCCCTCTCTCTTCTGCTGGCTGGCTCAGCAGCAGGAGCACTGGAGCATTGGAGATCAGAGTGTCAGTGAATTGAAGCCTTTCATGAGCAAAGGAGCTGAAGCCTCACCCAGGTGCTGGAAAACACTTATCCATGGTGCCCTCTGGGGAACAAACAGCTCCCCAGGCAGCACCAGCTTGCTTGAAACCCCAGGAGGTGGAGGTGCCATCTGTGTTGTGTTCATGCACTCACACAAGTTGAGACATGAATCCCAGTCTGGATTGGGTCTGTTTGTGAAGGCAGTGGATAAGTTTGGGTTCAGAACGTTTTCTCACTCTGCTCAATGCACAGTCAGCTGTCACTGCCTGGGAAGACACTTGTGGGAGTGAGTCTGTGTGGCATTTCCTGCACACTGGGCAAGGTGGTTGGGAGAGCAAATAAAACTCCAGGATGTATAAACACTGGGACAAAAGGTCCTTAGGATACCACCTTGTGAGTGTTTCATTATTTCACGGACATCTTTCAGCAAGAGAGGAGAAAAACATCCCTTTCTTAGCTTTGCAGACTGTGTGAAGGATGCTGAGTGCCCTCTGCATCAGCCACATGCAGGGCTGGGGGCTGGAAAACCTCTTGGATGATCACAAGGACATAGAGGTGTGAGCTGGCCCATGGTGAACGGTCACCACACTGCAGCTGGGGGTTTCCACCCATCAGAGCTGCGAGTGTCTGCAGCAGGGAGAGAGTGAAAGCTGCAGACTAGTTTTAAGACAGAGGTTGATGGATTTTTTAATAGTCTCCTGAGTCCTTCCAATCCTACATTTCTAAAAAATGTACCAGAGAAAAAGAGGAAGCTCAGAGGGGATAAGAGAAATGCAAGCCGTCTTTGAAAAGAGACTGTGAAAAATTAGAAGTGTGGGATGGAGAAATGAAAGATAACATGTTAAGAGTAAAAAAAGAAAAAACAACTCCTCTAAAGAGCACCCACACCCTCTATCAAATGGTGCAGAGAACGTAAATCAGGCTTTGCTGCTCCCCCTGCTCATCAGACAGGAGCTTCCAATAACTCTGAAAGGTGATACATGGCAAATTTATCCCCTGAGCCCCACAGAGGTGCAGAGCACAAGGAACCTGTGGGGAATGGCAGCACCGAGGCAGAGAGCCCAGCAGGAAGGAGTGGAACTGGATAGAGCTGGCGAGACTGTCCGTGGTTATATGTGAATGGATAAAAATAAGCATTATAAACTTGCATGCTTCCAGGCACAGGCAACCTCAAACTCCTCAGGGCGAAGAAATTTCCCTTATAAATAGGTTATTCCATAACTGTTCGTGGCATTAGCTACTGTCAGAGACAGGATACCGGACTAGATGGGCCCCTGGCAATTCCTCTGGAGAAGCTCTTTCCAAAATAAAGACCCTAAAAAAATTCCCTGTAACAAAGAAGAAATTATTGAGTTGTTTATTAAATAAATTAATTTGAATAGGGAGAACAGCAGTTCCTTTGTTCCCCCCTCAGTTTGAGCTGTGGGTCTCAGAAGGGAAAATGAAACCACTGCTCCGAGAAGCAGAATAGCATCCTCAGCCCTTGCTTCTTCCAGAATAAAAGGCCTATATTTAGAGGGTGCCAAGTATTAGAGATATACTGAGCTGGCAACTGGTTTTGGCAAATTTCCAAACCCATCTGATTTTCCACTTAAGTTAGACATTTCAGTAACATAAGAAGTTGCAAAGAGAGCTGAAAATAGTGTTTTGCTATCTTTGCAGCCCAACCTGCTGCAGTTAACACAGTTTGGGGAGGAAATGGGAGATAGCTTTTGTGTCAATCAATATTAAGCAGCATCTGATTTTAGTATGGGTGTGGTTTTGTGCATATACTCAGACACAAGTGCATCACACATTTAGTGTGCATATATAGGGTGCATACAGGGTAAGGTACGGCTTCTCTATCAGGTTCACTGCTTGCTTAATTAAGCATTCATTCATTGTTTTGACATTATCTATCTATCTATCTATCTATCTATCTATCTATCTATCTATCTATCTATCTATCTATCCTACCTATCTACCATGTGGCTTACCAAGCACAAATCTATTAGAACAAAAATCAGGCTCTAAGTTTGTGCAGACTTCACCCTTTTTGATCTGAAAGCTCAAACAGCTGTTTTAAAGGACAAATACAGGTGTCTGAGACTATGACAAAGGATGGAAAATGCTCTGTCTCTGAATCTCTGTAACAGTTGCAGAGTTCTCTGGTCAATATTTTGCAGATACCTCACCCTGACACGACAACCATATGAGGTACAAATTGCATCTTTCTTTAAGAGAAATAAGTGGGGTTTATAGCCACCTTCCCAAGTATCACAGAGGAAATAACAGCAATTTCTGAAGTGAGCCTTCCATCACTCCATATAATCCGCTATTCCTTCTCTCTGTTTTAAATTGATCATACATTTTGCATAGACTGTTTGGGCCGGCGATTCCTATTCTTGTTCTCTATCCAAGAGTCAATCTTTTCACAGAGGAAAATTACAGCTTAAGCTTGTATTTCTGCATTGGTCTGATGTGGTTCAAAGGTATTTATTCTACCTCTTTAACTCCCTTTAGGGGTGCCTTTATTGTGATGTGCAAACTGCAGCCAGATTCATATCCTTCAGTATTTGTCCCTATGCCTTGTGTTTCATAATGGCTGCTTCAAATGTGTTTCAAAAGCTTAAAATCAGCAATGGAAAATTTTAAGCACAGAAACCCAAGTAGAGTTTAGAATAAATCAGGGCTGCAGTAGTTTCAATCTGCAATGAGAAGAACTCAGTGTACTTTGGATACTGCCTGATATCAATAAACATTTAAGGCTGGAAAAAGAGAACCCAAGCAGACACAAACTCAGAAACACCGAAGTGCAGTCTAAAATGCATCACAGTGATTCATGTAAAAATCATGGTCTTCCTGGGTGGATTGCAGGTGGTATGATTTATTTTGGTCACGCTGGAGTTTTCCTGGGCTGGTTTCGGCCACCTCACCTGCATGTCAGAGCATGTGTGGGTGGCCTTCACTGCAAACGTGTTGTTAGGTGTGGCTGGAGAGACCTGAGGATAAGTCAGATTGTCTGTCATCAGATATGATGCCATGAGTACTTCAAAGTCACTCATTCCAGAGTGGCAGGGCCCCCTGACAGAGTCCTTGTCTAATCTGACAGCTCTGACAGCTCTAGGAACAGCTCGGGGAGGAGCCGACCTGTCAGACCTGGGGAAACACAAAATCCAGCAGGGCTCACTAGTCCAGGATGCCACAAAGTCAAAAGGGAGAGGGTGGTGATGTGTTTGAGAGATGTGGGTTTTTCCTGTGTGACCTGTGAACACCAGAACATCTTGGATCTTCTTCCAAGGGGCTTTTAAAAAGAAACATCCAGAAAAGCAAGTTTATTACCAGTGGCTCAAATGTAAGGTAGCTATTATTGTTAATGTGCATGTGACAAAGATCTTACCCTCTCATTAGTAGGGAACAATTATGAGGTCATTGTTAGCTAAATATTATCCTCATTTTATCATCCTCTTGGATATACAAGTTGACATTTCTAAACCATTTATCAATTTTAGTGCAGTGAATGAGCACAGTATAGAAAATACAGAAATGCTCCTTTTCTCCAAGCATTAATAAAAAGATTTGTTTCAGCCTATTTTTAAACATTTTGGTGGTGGCTTTTTAATATCATATATTAAAAAGCCCTGGCAAATTGCTGGAAATGTCAGCTTAGATCAAAGCCGTATGACCAAGTGATTTGAGCAAATACATAAATGAAAGCTTCTCTTTCACACACGTCAGAGATTAAGATGTGACCTTCAAAACCATTCAGTGGCAACTAGTTCAGCAGACTCAGGCTGTTAAAGCTAAGCAATTGCCTGTATATTGACTGCTGCTTGAAGGGGATAGATAGAAGCCAGGATAACTCCATCTCCCATAAATCCCTCCTTTGTGAATTCCTTGCCCTATTCATCTTTGCTAGGGTTTGTTCTGTTGAATGTGTTCTTCTGGAATAAGGCCTTTTTGGCTCAGGAGAGGGTCCCCCAGTACAGCCATCTGCAACATTGCTTTTAGAGTCTTTTGTGTTGTTTTATTTTCCTGTTTTCTGCTTCATTATCTTCCAGTTTTACTCCTATTATTTTTCTTAGGAAGGCACACATTCTCATTCAAATACTTTGCATCCCTTGATATAAAATGACCATTCATTTAAAGACCTAGTTCTGTCATCTTAAACCATTCCATGAAAATTGTGTTCTTGTACATCCTGTTTGCTGTTGAATAATGTTGGAAACAAATTATACTGGCCACCAAATGAAGCACTTTTTCTTAAATTAGTACCTGAAATTTCAGCCTCACAAAATCAATCAGGGCTTGGAAGACTGGGCTGTGATCTCTCCTTCTTTTGCCACCAATTAAGAAATCTGCTGTCATGACAATGCTATTGAAGAGGCATGAGTTGAGCAGAATGGCTCTTGCTATCTCAGAGCTGGGGGGAGTAAACATGTGCTGGAGGCTGTAAAGTGAACAGATGCTCTGCAGAGAGTGTGCACGTGGGTCACAGTTCTGGGTTTACAGAATCACAGAATGGTTGGGGCTGGAATGGACCTTTAAAAGCCATCTAGCCCAGCCCCCCTGCCATGGACAGAGACACCTTGAACTAGACCAGGTTGCTCAGAGCCCTGTCCAACCTGACCTTGAATGTTTCTGGGGATGAGGCATCTACAACCTCTTGTGCTGCAATTAAACTCAGGGGGAGGATTCCATCATGTGTCCCACATAGTGTTACTGTGAGAAAATTCAGTGTACATAAAACAAAACTTAAACTTGGGAACAGGTGTGTTGAGTCAGAAAGTGTTGTTTTTCACAGGTGAGGGGTTTTCTTGTTAGTTTCTTTGCTTGACATTACACTTTGGCAACCCAAAACACAGTGTTCCTTTTGGAGTTCTGACTTACTACCTTATGACAAGGCAGGATTTTGGGATAGGCAGGAGCCACAGGATATAAACAGCATGTTAGAAAACACACTGGTCAGGACTTGCTGCTGAAAGGACTTTCTGTCTTCTTGCAGGGCTGAAAAAACGAATAACTTCCAAAGGAACCACAGCACAGCATGGAAAAACGTCAGTAATTGCACAAGATGCTGTCTGGGTCGATGCTGTATCTTTATGTGCTTGTCCTCCTGTTCAGTACAGACACATTTCTGCATGCTACACCAACTCCTGTGCGTATTTACCTCCTGAAGGGGACTGCCAGCAGGAATTCTCCTCCTTCAGTCCTTTTGCCTGCCTGTGCTCAGATCCTCTCACACACTGCCAAGCTTTAGCCGACCTCAGCCCAGCGAGTGCAGGCGTGGGCATAGCTTTGCACTTCTGGTGCTTCAGTGGGTGATGCTCACTGTCTTATGCTCCAATGGCTGTGATTTGATCACTGATAACCCTACTCAGAATGGAAAAGAAGACAGTTTCCAGAAAGTGCTGCAGAGCAGCAGGCCAGGGAGCTGCGTCACAGCAGTTTCCCACAGGAAGGGAGGTGTCTGCACTGACCTGATGAAATCCTTGGCTGATCCCGACAAGGTTCAGCTCCTGGAATATTAGTGACAAAGCTGACATCCTCCGGACTCTGTGAAGCATGACTGGGAACAGCACGAACTGCAGAGCCCAGGAGAGGGAAGCACAATTAAATAAATTCCCCCTTTTCCTGTGCACAAAGGGAGAATTGATACCCTGGTCAAAAAGCCAAGTGCTGTTACAGCAGTTCTTCGTTATAGGCATGTGCTTATTGGCTTTAGTAAAGTGTCAGAGAGCATGTCTATGCAGATTTGTGGAACAGATATTAAAAAATCCTTTGAAATTACTTATGGTGTAGGGTTGAGGTAGCATGGAGTCCAGTGTCTCAAATAACAAATAGGAGCAAAGATGAGAAATGCATCTTTGGTGTTTTATATCACAGCAGATGACTTTACTCCCTGTAAAAGGAGGGTGTAATCACTTGGCAGACCTGGAAGATCTGTACCAGGCACTGTAGACTGCATCCTTGAGGGAGGAGAGCTCTTTAACAGTGATACATTTAACCCTTTGACCTGATGAGGGCTCAAACCATCACCTCCATTCACCTCAGACCTCCAAAGGAATTTCTGGGATCTAGTTGGTGAACATGCCATTGCAAACACCTGGCCTGAACCCAACCAGAGATTGTGAGGTTGTGGTCCCTCTCTGAGAGCAGCAACAGCAAGCTTTCTCCAAACTGATTACAGGAATAGACTTCCCCTGACAAAATGAGAAATGCAGGCCCTTGTGACTGCAGTGAGAGACTGTGTGCTGGAGTTCACTCAGAATGAGAAAGGGAAGGGGAAACCATCACCTCTGCTACTGTGCTGACCTGGCTGCTTTTCTGGACTGTATTTGATGGAGCAATCACTATGGTGCTGCTGCAAATATCAGTGGAAACAGCAAGTGTGGAAAATATTTTCTAGTGACAAAAGAGCTAAGATAACTTTACAGTTGAAATCTTTGTGGCTGCTGGGATGTAAGCACCAATCCTTTTCATTTTATTGTTTTGAGTGCCTTGTATCTCATTGTGCATTTGATGAACAAGGTTGAATTGGGATCTTTGAGCAGGAAATTTCTCCAGCCTGAATGGAGGAGCAGTCAGTGCTTGCAGAGCACAACTCTTTGTCTTGTGAAATTAGGTGGTTTAGTGCTCCAGGGTCCTGTGCATGTTCCCTGCAGATTCTGCAATGAGCTCAGAGATCAATCATGGGTCAGACCCCTCCTGGCTGGTCAGATTTGATCTAAATCTTCACAGCTACTGAAAGGGGAATCAAAGAATTGCCTTAGAATTAGAGAATGGTTTGGGTTGGAAGGGAACATAATCTAGTTCCAACCCCCACCTCCATGGGCAGGGGTGCTACCCACTGGATTAATCTGCTCAGGACCTCATCCATCTTGGCCTTGAACACATCCAGGGATGGAAATGGGATCCTACTTCATCCCTTCAGACTCATTCCCCTGCAGCCATGTGCTCACACCACCTAATTGACCCCACTGACACCTTTTGGATGTCTCAGGCCTGTGAGCCAGCCCACCATCTGCTGAGTGCAAGAGAGGAGGCAGGAATGTGCAGCTGGAGGTGAGGAGGGAGGCAGAACTGGCCTTGGTGGTGGCTGTGCAGAATAAATAATTCCAAAGTAAACTGTGAACATCCCGCATGAGCAGTGTGAGCAGGGGTCTCATTGCAGTGACTGGTACCTCTCAGCTCAGGTTCAGTGCTCTGCAGAGAGGGGTGAGGGCTTGTTCTTCAGCCAGCAGATGCTGACTAGCTGTGCCTGCTGCTTCAGAGCAGCACTGTGCTGCTCCAGCCATCATGCCAGCCTCAGAGCCATGGTCATTTCTCCATGGCAGCCCTCACTGAGGGATGTGGTCATGTCATGCTTCAAACATAAGCTAATTTTGCTCTGGAAGCGAGATGCTGCATTCTCTGGCACCCACACACTGAATGTCCTCTCCTCTGTGCACACACACTGCCAGCTTGCTGCTTTGAGTCCTCTGTGCTGAGAATAGTGATAGTCTCGTATTTTTTTCCCAAGATTTGTTCTCTGTGGGGGATCAGCCATTTCCAGTTTCTTCAGAGAAAAATCCTTTTCTCTCTTTAACCCTTTAGGGCAGTAGAAGTGACAAATAAGTGGAAGATGGGAACAAAAATCTGTGCTAGTTTTGGTGCAATAATTAAACTCTAGTTCCAGAAACCTTACTCCAAAATGTACAGAGAAGGAACAAACAGTATTTGACTGCAGAGTATCTGTTCCATGCAGATCAGGAGAGGGGTCACAAGGCACAGGCCAAAAAGAATATGGCTTGGCTTTGAGCCAGGCTGGAGGTTCAGAGCTGGTACCTGAAATCTCATTTCTGTGCAGGAGGGAAAAGGAGATCTGGTGCAGGCTGAGCACGAGTGTTCACTGCACTCTCACATGGAATTGCTGCTGCTCTGTAAGATTATGGAGAGGATGTTTATCTGCATGGCCTGAGCAGAACCTTTGCAGAGTAGAGGCAACTTTTACAGTAATGGACAGTGAGGCTAAAACAGTGACTGCTCCAGGACATGGCTGCTGTGTGAAGCAAAGCGGTGGTAATGAAAATTGTTTTGCTACTAATTAGAGCAGTCACCACTGGCAACCACTCCAGTCTTATCTGAGGAATTTTCAGGCAGTCACTGCATCTTGGTGAAAAGCAGCTCCTCACTTTCTGTCGCTCTCTTTCTGAGCTATTTTGAGTGTAATTGTTTTTCTCCCAACAGAGGGATGGGAGGGTACCAATCCAAAACCATTCCTCAAGCTACACTGGCCTGGAAGGCATTTTGGTAGAGTTTTCCACCATGATTTGTACTGCATCAGGCTGAGCTGTTTTGTACTGATGGACTGATTTTTGTTGGTATATATTTTATAGATTAGGCAGGAGAATGATGAAAAGTGTGATGATAGCTTTGGTTCCTACAGCACTCGTTGGGATGAAGGAACTCTTGGTGCCTGATCCATCACTGTGGAGGTAAAATAGAGTTGTCCATGTTAATTCATCTCTCTAGGAGCAGATCTGTTCAGGCTAATTTACCAGCTCTGAACTACCTGGCAGCTTTTGGGACTTACATGAGCCACAGTATATGGCACATTTTCAACAGGAGAAAAAAAAACTTTTTTTTTTTTTGGTCTCAGGCACATTCAGTGACTTGACCTTGGATTTTCCCCATCATAGTGACATACAGTATCTGAACTCCATTCTAAAAAAAGCCCCACCAAACAATGATACTGGTCTCTGCTAGAAGCTAAACGTTTAAAGGCATCCCCTGGTCAGCAATCATCCTAAATCAATATTGAAAGAGAGAAGTAATTCATTGAAAACACCATTCATTAATTAGAGTGTGGCCTGAACCACAACAGCGTGTTCTCTGAAGGCACAGATTTATTTATATTTAGTCACTGAAGGATATGTGGAAAGACTAGTGACAATTGTTGATGATGGTTCATAAGGGAGGCTGCTTGCTGGTGCAAATGCATAAATTATTGAGACAAATTTAGCTGGCTGGAACACTGCATAAACCAGCAAATGATCTGAAACTTATGTGGAATTAATTGCATTTGCCTTTGCAGATGTCTGAGCACCAGAGCTTTGGAGCTAGCAAAAATGCAGGCAGCCCTAAGGCCTGACTGCCCTCAGGTTCCTGCTCAGCCAGACACAAGGAAAAGAGTCCATTTCTCCTGCACCAAGTAAAATTCAGCTGGATGTCACTGTTAGAATCACCTCTTTCCCTATATTGTTATTTTGTGAAGCTGTAGTGCAGATACTTATGGAACCAGGACAGTCAACTTTACCCTAACCCAAGCTGCATGACCAGCCTGACAAGAACTTAAAATCATTGTGTGATATCTACTAATGCTTTATTACCATTGCAAAGTGGCTGCATCTCTCATGATCTCACATTCCCCAGTTTTATCAGGATAAAAGTAGAGCACTCCTGCTCTGGAAAGTTTTCTGAGGCAGCTTCATGGCATTGTAGACAAAGCCTTCCATGATTTTCTTTTAACCTAAGTCAATATTCTGTTTAGTGATGACTTGTAAAATAACCCTGGGCAGAAAAGTGAGGCCTCAAGTATTGTCTGATGTGAAATCCAAGAGGTAAAAATGTGTCCAGTGCTAAATCCTATTTCTTTGGGCTGGTGTGAAGATAAAATACTGTATTTGCACTCACCCTCACCTGTATTTTGGAAATCAAGCACAGGAATTAACTCTACTGTTACTGATTGACCAGTGATTTAATGTTTCCTGTGCTGTCCAAATCCTTTAACTAATGTGGCTTCAGCTAGTTAAGGAAGGCAAACATGGATGTTTGAGTTCAGTTCAGCAAAGTACTTTAGCATTCATCAAACATCCAGTGCACAGGCAAGCAGAATTTCAAGGGTCACATCTAAACACCCTCTGAAAAAGGAGATGGATAGCTCTGTATTCATCATTCTTTACAGACAGTTTTTAATTCAGGTCATTTTCTCTCAGATTCTTAGTGAGATTTCCTGAGATTTCAGCTATGAGACACCCACATAACCCACAGGGGAACATGCCCATCTGGCAGGGGACCTGTGTGAGGCTGCCTCAGCTGCTGGAGCTCCTTAGCACAAACAGGCAGCTAAAGCTTTGGTTGAGGAAGTTCTCAATTAAATTGAGATTGTCTGGAGGCCAGGGATTCTGACGTGTGAGGTCCTTAGGAATGACCTCCAGGAATGGTTCAGGTCAAGCTGATCCTGTGTCAGAGCAGCATGATGGACCAGATGACTGCCAGAGGTCCTTTCCCAGGGATTTCATGTTTCCAGCAGAGCTATAATTGCAAGAATGAAAGGTCAAACATTTTATACATTTTGTATAAATACCATTGTGTGTGCCCCATAATGTATGAGTAACAGGCAACTGTTAAATCAGTTTCTATTGATAAAACACCAACTATCACTTAATATTTTAATGGGCTTCTCCTCGTAAGGCTTATGGTCCAGGCCCTTCACCAGCTCTGTTCCCTTCTCTGGACTCACTCCAACCCCTCAATGTCTTGTGGTGAAGGGCACAAAACTGAGCACAGGATTTGAGGTGTGACCTCACCAGTGCCCAGCACAAGGGACAATCCCTGCCCTGCTCCTGCTGGCCACACTATTGCTGATGCAGGCCAGGATGCCATTGGCCTCTTGGCCACCTGGGCACAGGCTGGCTCATGCTCAGCCACTGTCAGCCAGCACCTCCAGGTCCTTTTCCACCAGGAAGTTTTCTGTCTCTCACTCTGTCTCAAGCCAGGGTTGTGGTGACCCAAGTGCAGAACTCAGCACTTGTCCTGACTGAACCTCATACAATTGGCCTCAGCCTGTCTGCTGAGCCTTCCTGCTTTCCAGCAGATCAGCATTCCCACCCAACTTGGTGTTTGCAAATGACTGAGGGGACACTTGATGCCCTTGTCCAAATCATTGGTGAAGATGTTAAACGGAGCCCTGAAGAACATCACCTGTGACCAGCCACCAACTGGACTTAACCCCATCCACCCCCACCCCAGTTAAGGATCTTCTGTCTCTTCCTGTTTTTCCCCTCATCATTCCCTGCATCTGGAAGGGTAGGGAAGACCACTGCTTGTGCTCTTGATCCTTTAACCACTCATCCCAAGGCTCTGAAATATCTCGATTGCCTTTGGATGTTTCGTTGCAACTTCATTGCTGTCTACCTGAAAAATCAATAATTGATAATAATCTGAGGGCTGTGACAGGTTAGGGAACTTCTTTTCATGTCTTTAACCCAGGCTCCAAGCTTCCCTAGGAGGTGGTTCACTCTGCAGTTTCACTCTCTGTCTCAGATACTCAACCTCCTCAATGAGCTTTGTCACTAAATGAAGAAGTTCCTCTACCTGGGTGCATCTAAAACAATGGACCTGAACTCTCACGTGGGTGAAAGCTGCAGGTGAGCTCTGCAGCACAGCTGGGAATAAACCAGAGCTTGCCTGGTCCATAAGGGCATAGCTGGGAATGCCTCATAGCTGCCATGGTGGGGTCCATGAAGGGCAGGAAATGTCCCTGGGCATGAAGAGGACGCCTCGACCCAGCCTGCTGGCAGAGCTGTTGTGAATGTGGTGTTGGAGACATCACAGCAAGAGACACACAGCGACTGCCCCAGAGCATGAAGGGTGTCTCAGCCACATCCTTGACAACCTCCTAGTGAGTGAGGGACAGCTCCTGAGAAAAGCCAAGGTGAGGTCATCAGGTGACTCAGGGAAAGCAGTGACCAAGAGGAACAGTGTGTGAGCACAAAGCATCATTGTCTGTGACTGGTGAGCTTCCTTCTTTCTTGGAATAGGATCTGAGAGACAAATAGTGATTTCCACCCCCTCTCACTTCTGGTGGTCTGACCTCAGAAGGGAGTGGTAGAGAAACCAGCTGGGAGTAACTGGTTATTTAAAATGGATCAAGATTGTAGCTGGGAAACTTCCAGGAAGGACTACTTGGAAGGGAGGGAACATGGAAACACCCAGGGCAGTCAGAACCAGCTAGCCAGTCAACTTGGAAAAGAAACAGTGGAGCAAAGCGGTCTCTCCTCCACTAATCAAGAGAAATAAAGAATTGAAATACCCCCTGGAACTGATGGAAAATCAGGTCAGGAGCAGAAATATTCATGCATTCGCTCAACTGGAGGGTAAAGAATTTCCAAACCCAATTTCTTTTGTGGAAACCTGGCTCCCTAAGGCTCTGAACGAGATGCAGAGAATGTCCCACTGCATGTGGTGTGCTGGTTCAGGATCCCTGCCAGGGAAATCACTCCCAATAACAAGCAAAGCACAACTGAGCTGCCAAGTTTCAAATGTTCATGGGAGAGGGAGGCTCATGACTGGAGAGAGAGCAATGAGGAAGCATGAGTTCATTTACTTCCAAATCAGCATGAGTGTCCTCACTTGTGCTGTTGCCTCAGATAACACAGGTTCAAGATAAGTTTCTCATTGTTCTAGGAGCTGTACTGATTCACAGCCCAAGGAAAGTCCACCTAAATGTAATACACAAGGAAGCAGACAGATATGCCATGGTGGATGAAACTCAAGTAAACAGGACACCATCTGGGGCATGGAGGGATTTGATGTCTCAGTGTTTGTAGACTCCAGAAGCAGACATGAGGCCCCTTCGTTGGAGGACAGCCTTCGAGTCTGTGCAATACATGTCATGGCAACAGATCTGTGTGAATCTGTATTTGGATTAGAAGGCACCTTTAAAGGTCATCTAGTCTAAACCCCATGCTTATTGCACATCTTCATCTAGCTCAGGTTTCTCATGTCGTTCTTTTTCCCAATTTCTCTCTCTTTCTCTCTTTCACTTCCCAGAGCTTCCCTCCCTCTGTTCCTTCTGCTTTTTTGTCATTCCCCTTTTCCTGACACTCTTGGCTAAAGCCATCTTATGCTGGCAATAGTGTTGGTTCAAGTGGAAGGTTGTGCTAGAGGTGTCCACAGTCCCTTCCAAGCAGCATTGCTGTGATTTTGGGGGCATGCCAATCTCTGCTCAGCCCCAGAATTCCCCTCTAGATGAGCAATCTCATGATGGTTTCAGTGATTTTCTGCAGAGACAGCTATGGTCTTTCAACTGCTCTCTGCCTCTCACTCATTGCAATATATCAGAACAGGCACTCAAACAGCCTCGTGCAACTCCCCAACAAATTTTTGGGTCATATTGGCTCTTCCTCCCTACCTTTTCCTCATTCCCATATCAGGTACACCTGAAGAAAAGAGAAGAAATCTTTCTTATTTGTCTTCTTTGTCAGCCTGCAAGGTGAGTCTAGGATTATTTACAAAGTTGTATAAAATACCCACAAAAGTTTCAGGTACACTATCTGCTTTTTAAAGTTAAAAAATATTAAAAAAAGATGTGCTGAAAAAAAGCCCCATGTAAACAAGAAAACTACAGTTGGCTTTGTGTTTTCTGGAGGCTTTTTGCAAAGGAGCCTCTGTGCCAGGGACATCTGAGCTGCTGTACCTGGAGTGGTGTCTCTGGTTTGACAGCATGTGAGGACCTCAGCCCTTGTCAATCCTGAGTGAACATTTTGCTTTGCCAGCCAAGGTTCTCTTTGCAGCACCAACCTCTGCTGTGGTTCCCCTTCAGTGCAGTATTCATTGTCTGGATGTCCCCCTGCTTGGTGATGAGTCACTCTGTGGAGGTGCCAGCCTCTCCCTGGTGAATGCAGGAGCACTGGGGCCTCTGAGCTGGGAAAGGTTGTGAACTGGGAGGGGAGGATTTATGAACACACACACACGGGCTTCCATGCCCCAGGACATTAAAAAGGGATAGCAGCAAGCACTGAGCAGCACCCTTGTCACCAGCTTGGCAAACATGACTTGTTTACAGCTCAGGGGCTCGCACGGTGCATGTTCCAAGGAGGCAGGTTGGGGCAGGAGCTGGGAGAGGTCCCACAGCCCCATCCCACCCAAGCCAGACCAGACTGTGACTCAGTGGGCAAACACAGCTGAGCACTGGAGCCTCGACTGGACTTGCTGCAGCAATCCTGGAACTTCTGTTTGCTTCCCAAGGGGATTTAGCAGTGAGGGAACAGCCTAGCAAGGAAGGAGAATGGCAGATAATGTTTGCTTCCTTTTGATATAAATATATTAGACAGGATCCCTCAGTGGAAGCATTCCCACAAGAGGAAAAAAAACAAACCAAGTTATCACAGGACAGACGGTAAATAAACAGTAATAACAACAGCAGCAGCAGCAACAACAACAACCCTTTCAACTAATTCTTTATTTTCTTTTGTAAAGGGGATACTTTGACCTGACAGAAGAGTGCACCAGGAAATGATGTTGCACCATCTAAGGAAATGACACCTCTTGTATTTCCCCACTTCTCCTTTCTCTGGTGTTCCATCAGGATTTTGTGAGGCTATTGCAGGACACAAGAGGGGCAGGCTCTGAAGAAATCACTCTGATCTCATGGTGCAACTTATTATTCTGGAAATCAAGCCAGTCCCTGGGAACTGAGAGGGCTTTCTCTGAAAAGCAACTTCAACCTACTTTGTTGCTCAAGACATGCCATATAAACTTAGTATTTTCCTCTGGTACAAACTTTAAAATGCATATCACGTGGGCAAAGACACACGGAAATGATCCCTTGGTCCAACTTATGTCAGTACTGTAATGCAGAGGCAAAAACGCCCTGCTCTCCAAAAGGCACTGCTTGAAAAATGCAGTCCTTGAGGTTATTTTATCTAAGTTTCTATTACTGCTCTTTGTGCCTTAATTGCTACATGATGTGAGAAGGAAAAACAAGGACAAAAGGAAGATCTTGTACCATTTCTTGCTTTAGACATTTAGCATAATTTCTTATTACTTTGTGCAGAAATTCAGAATAAAATTGCTTAGCCTCCAGACACTGAGCATTACAGGTGTTGTAAATGTTAGAGGGTCCACCTGAGAGCCCTGATTATTTTTGCAGGGATAAATACAGGTGAAAGAATAATTTGTAATGAATATCATTCAACAAACCATATCTTCCATTTGTGAATTGTGCGTGAAGAGATTGTAATTTTCTTGAGCTGCTTGCTGAATCGCTTCTGGAAATCATTCTTCACTAGCAGCTTCTTGGAGAGCAATTTGCTGGGAGCATTTCATATTCAAAGTTTGCAACTTGAGCTATTTTTATGAGGTGTGTCACTTCTCTGGAAGGATCCATTCTCTAGTTAGATGAGTGCAACTCCTGAAGTTTGAATTTGTGTGATTCCAGTTATGAATATGAATTTTGAAACTTTGCAAAGATGCCCCGAATTGTTTGTTTGATATCTGTTTGAAATAGATTTTCTTTTTGCAAATATTGGAAAAACATGGAAAACAAAACCAGCAAGGTTGAGGCAAATTCATGAGAGCATTCAAATGAACATTTTGGCTGCTCTAACCTCCTGAGATCAGGCTCTGTGCTTTTGGTGTAGTGGCAAGGGGTGGTGTGTCATCTTGGGTCCTACAGTTTTTTGGTAAGAGTAGAGATAAAAGAAAACCCTTCAGAGGTCAGGCATAACCAAAAAGTGTTAACACTGGTGATCAGTGGGTGCTTCATGTGGCTTGTTCAGAATTACTGACCCTGATATTGCTCTAACACAGCCATTCTGCTGACTTGGGAAGAGCCTTCCCTGGTGTCCTTTATCTCTGCCACAGCAAAACTAATTTCCAAATTTTCCTCAGCAGAAACCGTTGACAGGCAGGAGATTAGCTGGAAATTAGGTCATCTGGGAAGAACACCCTCTCCTAAATACTGAGATCTTGTTCAAACCCGAGGCTGCAGTGCAGCCCTTAATGGTGGATAAAAGAGCAGCTCTTTAGACAAGGTTCATGTTTCTGTTGGCAGCGCTGTACAAAGCTGTTCCAAAATCTGTGATAGTGCCAAGGACTGTGTTCGTTCAGGCTAGGCTTGGCTTTTCCTCTTCATGTCCCCACAATGACAGCTCCTGTTGAAGGTGAGGGAGGGTGGAGTGTGTGGGAACCTGCTGGATTGTTTTCTCCTCAGTTCCTTGGTGCTGCTCCAAGCTGTGCAGTGCCTGGGAGGAGAGGTGTCCTTGAAGAGCTGAGGTATGAACCTGAGAACCACAGCAGTGTACACAATGTGCCCCTCTCCTCTCTCCTCCCAACGTCAGATGCAAATGGCTGCCTACAAAAATTTACCTTTTACATCAAGACAGCTGCAGAAAGGCAGCTGAATATGAGGCTTATGGGTTTGTTGAACTGGAAAGGAAGCTAAGCCTTTTAATATTTGCCTCTGCACTCTTCCAATCATGCTGAGAGAGAAGGCCTTATCTTTTGGTCACAAAAGAAGTATTGGCAAGGCCTTGAGTAATCCCAGCAAGACCTGCTCAAATAAAAGTTTGCAGAGCACAAAGCTGTGAAAATTAAGGGGTTCAGAGAGTCCATCACTCAGTCAGGAACACGTACTTCTTGAGAGTCTAGAGCCACTCTAATGAGCCTGACAGAGACAAGATGCCTCTGGCATCTCTCATCCTCCTGGAGATGGACAGAAATGAGACAGGCACTTCTCCAGAAGGAGCATGGAGTGGTTAACAGAAAATCCTCAATTATAGGTGATCAGGATTCAGGGCTCCTACAAGTGGGTGCACTGTTGGCCTTCCCCAACCCAAAGGTTTTAGTTAAAAAGGCAGATAAATGAACTGCTTTAGCCCAGTAATGATTTCATAAATGCACGTGTCTAAGTAATGATTCCCTGTATTATGCTTTCCTCCCACTTGTATTAAGCCATCATGCCTGGATAATCTAACACTTTGAATTAAGCCCTCCTGCTTTACCCATTGTGTGCTGAGAAATTCTGCCCGTGCTCAGCAAATCGCTGACTCCTATCAAGTCCCTACAAGTACAAAATCATTCATTTTATTTATACAAGTCATCCTACAGGCCACATTTATAGGGCAGGCAAAGTAAATGCACCTGTGTTGATGCTGCAGTAATTTAATTGTGTCCTGTCAGGGAGTCTGCTTTAAGATGACACTTTCATGGTGCAGCTTGATGGGGTTTGGCTACAGAACAGCCCAGCTGGCCAGAAAGAAGGAGAGAGCAGAACAGGGCTGGATCTGAAAGTGGCTTTTGTGGCTCTTCTATTCCTAATAATGTGTATTAAATTTTAAAAAAAAGCAAAAGAAAAAGAGAAGAAAAAATAGATTCATTATGAAGAAGAGGGGAAAATAACTACTCATTGGCTACAAGAGGATTAACAAGGTAGTTTACCATAATATTAGAGGGGAGGAAGTCTTTTTATGGAAAGCACTGTGGAGAAGATGATTATTTTTACTTGCAGTTGTTTTCCTTGCCTCCCTGTTGTTCTTTTTTTCAGTTCTGTAGAACAGGCTCAAAACGTGGTACAAATCATATTATTTGCTAATGTGCCAGCCTGGTGAGTGGAGAATTTTAGTGGTCTGCAAAGAGAACAAGCACAATTCCTGTTATTTGTTAATCACCTCTGTGTGCTTAACGTTCAAAGGCTGTTTTAAATATTTATCCTCCTTTTTCTCCAAGGATTTGTGTTTTCTTCTAAGAAGAAAATTAACTCTATCCCAGCCCAAACCAGGACAGTAATATTTCATTCCTTCCTGAGCCCAGATCTGGTGGGTATAGAGAAAATAACACTCACAAGGAATGATTTAAGGTCTTTAAATTTCCATTTGAAATCTGAAAATGAAACTCAGGCTGTCCTCTATGATGGTAAAAAAAAAACCCAAACCAATCAATCAAACAAACAAAACCCACAGAAAAACAACAACCAAAAGCCCCCCCAAACTTTTGTTTAAATAAGCAGCTTCACACAAACTCACCTTTTAGCATTTCCGAGAAGTGTGGCAAGTTACAAGTGCTGGAAATGGATCCATCACAGAATAAGCCCTGGCTTGTCACAAACTTTTGGTGAACCAATACATGGCCAGTCTCAACACATTGTATTGCAGATATTGTGCAAGTCCACCAATAAATAGACAACTCAGCTTGCCTGGTTCTTACTCACCTCGTTTGTCTGCCCGGGAGATGGGAAAGAGCTTAATGAAATGAAGTACAGTCAGACCAGTCAGACTTCAACTCCTTTTTTCTTCTAATACGTGACCTTAACTGCCTGCAATGCTGTCGAGTTCCTTTCAGTTTTTACGTGGTGTAAAGGGCCATTAAATGAGTCATTCTGCAGAGATAAAGGAAGACAGCAAAGCCTGAGAGAGATTTGGGGTCCTGCTGGACCCTGGGTAGAAATCCCAGGATGATATGATTGCATAGGATGTTTCTCTATGGATGAATCACAAACAACACCACAATGATTTTTTTTTTAATTGAAAACATTTCTTTCAGCTTCATAAATTGGTTACTCTTTCCTATGCAAACAACTCTGATTATTCATCATATTTGTGTGTTCTTAATTTCCCACAAGAGTTATACGTGGGATGGAAGTTTTCTTTTAGTATTTGATAAGGCATTGTTTTTAAATGCCCATCATCCAGTCTGGGAGGATAAGCTTAGTGATTGAAGTCAGCAATTACAAAATCTGTATACTGAATTATACTGAAGGTTACAGCTTATAAACAGTCAGATGACAAGAAAATACTGTGTGATACTAATCACTAATCATATCTTGCTTAAAAATGCCATTTCCAGGAATCAGGATCAATCTGCCAATGAGTCACTAACTGTAGAAAGAATTAAATTCATAGCATGCATTATTTGAAGTGAGTGTTTTGATCGTTTCGCTATCAAAAGCTGATTCCCATTGGCTGCAGAGGAAGGAGGCAATCAAAGTAACCTCTGTTTTTCACATAACTTGTTTGTTTTTCAGTTAAATACTGACATCAAAAGTTTGTCATACAAAGGCAGAGCCTTGTCTCTAGCCCTGTGTTACACACTGTGAAATGCCATCCCCACTGATTTTGGTGACAAAATTCCCATTCATTTAACCTCATGTCAGAGGATTGATTTTTATTGACACACGGGGGAGCAATTAATTATTTACCCATCAGCCTGAGAGACCATTTCAAAAGGATTTATTTAAGGTGCTGTTCTTTAAGAATCAGTTATCTTGAGACATATGATACCTCATACAGTTCACTCTGTTAAATACCTTCCCCTCAATTAGCTCATGTTTTTATTCAAGAGAGGAGATGGATAGGTCTCTTCAGCTGGCAATGCTTTCAGAGTGTGTCAGGCCAAAGGGAAGCTAATTACAGGGAAGAGAGAAAAATGTGGAAAATACTGTTTGCAGAGGGCACTGTAGAGAGGAAACTTTGTTGTGAGCAGCCCTCTCTCACATTACACATGCTGAAGCTGTACTCTTCTGACCCTAAGATTAATGATGCCAAGCCAAATATTATACCCACGTCTCAAGGGTCACAAGAAAACTTATTTTTTTAATCATCTGTTTCTCATTTTGCTGGCCACAAAGATATTTACTAAGGAATTAGTATATATCTAAGTTTAAGTAGATTAAAATAGAAACATGCCACTGTTTACTGGATACATCTGCTCTCATTAGTATAACTTGTTGCTGTTGGCATGAAGCAGTTTAATTAAAATGGCAGCATACTTTTCTGTGGAATCAGAGCCTGGTCCCAGTGGGGCTCCTCAGACAGATGTGAGCAAGCAGTGCCTGCTGTGGTGGCTGCAGACAGAGCCCAGGGCAGCCCCCCTCTCCCACCCCTTCAGACAGTCTCTCCAGGAAAGGGCAAGGACAGAGCAATTCTTCCCCTTACATTAGACCTGTCTGGGTTTTTTCCTCTCTTTCCCAGATATTCTTTATTTGCTTTAGTCCAGCTCATTCCCTTAATGCCTACAAATGTTGTATATCAGTGACTTAGGTGTAGGGTGCCCTATTGGGTGAGGTACTGAGAGCAGATACAATGCCTGGGATGATGCAGGTACCACTTCTACAAGAAATAAAGTATTTGCCATCTGCCAAATACTGAAGGAAAGTCTGGAGGCACCATCTCCTCTGTTGCCCATGTGTCTGTCACACAGGAGGACATTCTCTCAGTGCTGCTCTGCCCCAGGACCCAGATGGGTTCCAGAAATCCTGTGATTGCCTTGGAAGTTATGAAAAAGTCAATTAACAGAGTCATTTGCCTTCTGTTGCTGTTGTTTGAGATGATACTTGGCAACAGTACTTAGGGATTTTTTATTTTTTTTCTGCAATGGCGTAGGTGAGAAACTGTGCTGGATCAGGAAATTACTCTGGCATGTGAAAAAGGTAAAAGTTTTCAAAGTCTGTGGCCAAAGAATACTTCTACTGAAGTTAAAACCTGGTGGCCAGGCCACTTTTCTGGGATTTTGATCTGGAATGGGATTTGGGACATGCCCATCCTAGCCAGTTTCCCTAGCCAGGAGCTAGTGTTTTCTTGTTCTCCTTGGGAATCCACCCCAGCACTGAAATATAAACATCTGAATCACAGGTGTGGTTGCCCAAAACTTCCTGGGTAGTCACCAGAGACAGGAAGGTTTCTTCAGGGAGTCATTGAAACACCTTGAAGATCACTTCCCCAGCATCTTTTCTTGTTGCAGTTTACTAAATAATATAAATCCTACATTTCAACAAGAGGGTGACTCAGTTTTCTAATGGAATGGGAGGAACTGGAAGATCCAAGTCCTGTCACGTCTGCCTGACAACATAATTTCTGCATCTCTCTCTCAGCTCCACCTTGGACCAGCCACTTGCTGAAATGACACTGTTTTGAAGGGAAAGATGCTGTCATCTCTCAACCACTTTTGTTAGGATAGAAAATCAGCCACCTACTCCTCACCCAGCAAGCAGAGCAGTGTGGTTAAAACATTTAATAACACAAATTGTTCTTGTGGTGGAACCTGAGGCCTCTGCTTTCCGTTCTTTCTGAGGCACAGGTGTGTATTTGGGTGTTTTCTGGGGTGATTTCAGAAAGTGCCTGTCCTGCCCAATGTCTGGGCAGGTACCAGCAGGACCTGGAGCCTCATACTGTGCAAACACAGGGATGCACCTCCTCCCCCAGGGGACTGCAGTGCACATCTGGGATGGGGAAACTGTCTGCTTCATGCTGGCCACACAGCTGTTGAAGCACTTTGGGCTGTCTGGCCATCAGAGAAAGGAGAATGTCCTGGTGCTGAGGAGCTCTGTGAGGCAGTGGGGCTGAATGTGCCTCTTCTCCCATCCAAGGAGCCAAAAGCAGGAGAACAGATGTTGACAGACACAGGGACTCCTGCTTGGCATCTCAAGGGTGGGCACTGGCAGACCTGGACTTAAAACCAGCAGCCCCTGATGTTCTCGTGGGTCCAAAGGCCAAGGGATAGAGCTTCACTTGCCTCTTCTACCCTGCTCTGTCTGCTTTTTGTTTCTGAGCAGCTCCTCAGTGCCTCCCCCTCGGTTGGCAGCATGGAGAAGCAGGGAAGGGGAGCCAAGAGTCTGCAGTGAGGATGTGTTTGTGTGGATGAACACACTTTCCACATATAAAAGTAATAAAGGGAAAATACTATATAAGTTCACTTGCTGACTGTTTTGCTCCAGTGCCATGGCCCAAGAACAATCATCCAAACTCATCCATGTGTGAAAATTGTAATATTGGAAAAGGCTCCTGTGTTTGCTATTAGTCATATTTCTTCATAACAACTTTCCTCTGTAAGTGGATACAGAAATAACTCTTCAGATTGTGGATCAGAGCAGGGAGCTGTATTTGCTTAGTGGTGTAGCTGCATTGATTGGCATCCCCCTGCTCTGAAGAAATGTTTTTAACCAGCCAGAGCAACGAATGCTGTTGAAAAACCTACATGAGTTACACTGACAGCATTCAAATGTAAAACCAACTAGATGTTTCAGGAGCCAAAACACGATTATTTTTAATTCACTGTGGTTAGGATTGGTTATTATTTATTGTTTGAACACAGCAGCACCTACTGGCTCCAGCCAGAAATCAGGACTTCACCACAGTAGGTGTAAAAGGGAGTAAAAAACAATTTTCCACCCCCTGAGTGGTCTGAGTCTGAGCAGGAAGCAGCTGGCAGAGTGTTTGGATAGGAGCAGCACAAGGGAGGAGCAGGAGGGAAGGGAACACTGGGCTGAGTGCCCTGGGTGTGCTGGGCTGGCTGTGTGGGGTTCAGCAAGGAGCCTTGTGGAGGGCAGGGAGCTGGTGGTGATGATCTGGGCACGTTTCTGGGGGAAGGAAAATGAAATCTGGAGGTGTGGCAGGAGCTGGAGAGGTGTCAGTGCCTCAGTGACACGCTGCAGTTTGTAAGGGAGGAAGGTGAGGAGGACACAGGGGATGCAGGGGGAGAAAGGACTCACCAGTTAGCAGCACAGTGTGGGATAATGGGATGGGCAGAGGGGGCAGAAGAGTGACAGTAGAATTGGAGGAAAAACTCCAGATCATCTATTTCTTTATGTCTTTTTTTTTTCCTTAGTTTTTTTTTTTCCCTTTACTTTTTTTTCCCCCCTTTAGTGGGAAGTTTTTTTCCCAGAAAACCCACCTTTGGAAAAGCTAAAGCTAAGCCTTTTGGCTTGGCAGTTCCCAAGCTGGGATGGTTGTGCCAGTTTCCCATCCTCCCTGCAGGATGGATGCAGGATATCCTGAGAGCACCTTCCCAGCCAACCCAGCTGGCAAAAGGCACTCTGTGCAAGTGGGCATTGGTGTCTCTCCTCTTTCTTCCCCATCTTCACATCCCAGCATCCAGACCTCTGCCTCTGCTGACCTTGGCTGCAAATCCTTCCATTTTCTGGAAAGCTGTTGTCCCTTTTTCCTCCCCTTCAAGAATAACATTGAGCCTTCCACAATAGTTTTGATAGTTTGATTTTTTCCCCCTACAACAGAATATGGAAATTATCTACAAAAGTGATTTTCTTCCACAAATATTTAGTTTTCTTCCCTAAAAAGATTTTTTGCTTAGAGCATCATTCCCATGAAAAGTTTGTGGCCTTAGTGGTAAAACTGCAGTGAAGGAAATTATTTTTGCAACATTATTTCAAATATATATGGTTAGGAAGAGTTTTGTCTAGGCCAGGAATCAGGAAAAATGAAAAACAGTTAAAGTCTGTATTAAATTCCATTTTAAGATCTCTCTTCTAGAGCTGTCTCCATATAATGGCTCAGAAATGTCCAGGGAAATTCTGTCATTTCTGGTTTCCATCTCAGACTGAAACTGAAACAAGCAAGAAGCCTTATAAAAAAATCTTGTTCCTATGAAGGGTTTTCCAATTTCCTATGTTTTTATTCTCATGAGGTTTAGATAAAACATCCAGATTTTTCCTTTTTTAAATGGAAGCCAGACTCAAAATCTGCTGAGGTTTCCCCATCACTAATTATAGCGTGTATGTGAAATTATTTGCTGTGAAGGTGAAGGGTAGTGTGAAATTAAAATTAGATGCATCAAGAACAATGCTTTCCTGTCTTGGCAAGTGTATGGGTTGGTGCTCTGAAAGAGAGTTTTTGTTTTGTCACATTAATTTCCTGAAAAATCCAGAAGGATGCAACTGAAGGGGGGTTGTGGGCTTGTTAGAAAAACAAACAAACAAACAAACAAACAAACAAGTAATATTGCTTGGGGTGGCGGGGGGACGTAATTTTCTGTTTCATAATTTCATTTAATTCTCCCTGCACATACTGGGAAACATGCATGTTATTTTTCCTCTCTCCTCAAATTAAAATTCCAGATAAGGGCAGGTCCTATAATCCCACTGGAGGCAGGATTCAGCTCGATGCTGTCCAGGGAGTGAAGGATTTGTGTGTGTGAGCTGGGCTCACTCCCTGCTGCCCTGGCCAGCCCTCCCTGGGCAGCAGAAGGGATCTCTTGGCAGCAGCAGTAGCCACAACACTTTTCCCAGTTGGGCTGGATGTGTTTTCCTCACAGGCACCTCGAGCAAAGGTCTGTGCTGCTCAGAGAGGAGCAGAGGGATGCTCCAGAGATGAACACCGCGGTCCTCGCCTGACAGCAGCCTTGTTCTCTTAAAAACCACATCCCTCATGTATGGCTTGCCTGAGGCAAAGCCCAGCATCAAGGCAGTGTGTCCACCCTGAAACCAGCTCCTTCTAATCGAGGGAGGCACCTTGATCCTGTCAGATCCCTGAGAGCACAGGCAGCTCTGCTGAGCTCCTCCTAAAACTGAGTGTCACTTTTCTGTGCTGAGGGCTGGGTTGGCTGGGCCCTCCACCACTTAAAACTTATTTTTCAAAGTTATAGATGATGGTTTGCTGCCTTGGTGGGTTTTTTTAGCTGTGGTTATTTGAGATTTTTAGTTCTTTATGCCATAAAATTTCCTGAGTAGAAATATCTGGTGGCTGTGAGTTCAAACTAACCGCTTCAAATCTAAACAGGAGTCTTAAAACACAGAAAAATCTTACAAATGGAAGGAGTTTTCAACTCTCTCTTTTTGGGGTCAGGAAGGTTTCCTGAAGAGTTTGGCCTGGAAAAAACAGAAATGAAATTTTGGAAAGCTGAAGAATTTGTATTTTTAAAATCTATGAATGTTACACAGAAAAAGATGCCTGGTTTTTCTATGTGTTACCAACAAAATTATCCTCTGAAAATGGCAAAGAGAATGTGGTTCCCTTTGCTCAGTCTAATAAAAGTTGTAACAGAAATAAACCCAAATAAATTTGTGATTTTTAATTTCAGGGTGGCAATTGAAAAAAACAAAAAAAACCAAACAATAAAAAAGCCCAACAAACCACAACCAAACCAACACCCTCCCCTGTATAATCTGTGAGTTAAATTCCCTTGAAATTGCCCAACATTTGATCCCAGTGACACAAATTATTGTGAGCTTGGAATGATATCAATTACTCCCCATTACTACCCGAGGGCTTGCTGAGATAGTGGTTAATAAGCCAAATCCTAAGGTGCCCTTTCCATTTGTGGGTAAGGTCAAAAGCAATTAAGGACTGGAGGATCTGTGGTGAAAGCTGCACAAGTGTAATATTGGTAGGGTTTTCTTTTGTAAATCAAAGTCACATCATTTGAGCAGTGCTGGGTTTGATCAGCAGATGGGCTCTTCCCAGTGCTATCCAAACTCAGATGTCTGTGGAAAATCAGCTTTCCCTTGATTCCACTCGTGGCTGTGGCTTATCTAAGACAGTGCATTTAGGTGTAGTTAAAGCAAGCAGGTGGCAGAAAGAGTCCAAATGACACCACATCTTTTGAAAATTTGGGGTATTTTATACAAGACAGATAAATCATCATCTAAGTGGACACACTGTTCTCTTACACAGGTGCCTGCCATATTAACAGCACATTCCCTGTGTCTGACTCTACCTTCAATTTCAGTTGAGCTCCATCATTGGGCCAAGGTACTCTATGTGCACCTGAATAAAGAGTCCTTCTCAACAGGATGAGATGAACTAATCTATTATTGTGACCAGACCTTCTTGAGGTTCCTCTTGCAAAACTCACTGTTTTTTTCCCAAATTCAGAGTAATTTCACAAAAGGCCTTTTTTAACATGGATTTCAGCTTCTCACAGGAGGATCCAGAGGTGGTATCTGATGTCAGCAAAGTAAGCTTCCTCAGACATACTTGTCCCAAGGAAGACAGCATTATGACCAGACTTATTTTCCACAAACTCATCTTGATTGCATTAATTATGCTGCTATCTGTTAATTATTTCCTGATTTTCTCCTGTATCAGATTTTGCGTGCAGTCAATTCCAGATGAACCTACTGACAGCTGTGCAAGCCTTTGCCAGTGACCTCTTCCTACACTGCTACAGTAGTATCTCCCAGGCTTTGTGATTCCTCTAATTTTCCAAGAGCTGCTATGAATTGAAGTCTGTGGCTCAGAAATCTGCTCCACCAGTTTTCTTAGAAAGCAGTGATCTGCATTATCTGGGCCTGCAGACAATTTGGGGTAATAAAGTTCTCATGTATAACCTGCTCCACACGGGGCTCCCTGTGACAAACTTGGCTCTCTGAAAGCCAACATCCAGCAAAAGATTGTCAGGTGGGCTGTCTCCAAAATCAGAGGAGGGCAGGGAATGTTGTCAGAGGTGGTTGCTGCCATCTCAGGGGAGCTGGAGCCTCTGCAGATTCCTATCTGTCCCTAGTGATGAAATAAAAAGTCCACTTCACTCAGAGTATAGGGCTGCTTCTTGATTTTTTTTTATGTGTGAGAGGTGGGTTGTGGTCCCCATCCCACAGACTGCACCCAGAGGATTTGAGATTCCCACTTTGTGACTGACACAGTGTCCAGATCAAGACCCTTTCCTGAGATCTCTTTCTCAGATATGTTCTTACATGTCTCACCAGCATCTGCAGCATTCCTCATGGGCATTAATATCTCCCAGCACTGGTTTTAGCCCCTAAAGCTGGATTTTGCTTCATCACCAGTTTTTTTTCATTTCTTTTATAAACCAAATTTGCTTAAACACAGGGTTTTTCAGTATGTAGAGGCTTCTCTATGGGTTTCTGGCTGGCAGCACACCCACAAGTGCCTAGACAAAGGTGTGTTTGAGTGTGCTGGAGATGTCTAATTTACAGAAATAACAGAAAATAGTAATTCTCAGCACATTTCCTATGAGCAGAGTATTGTTCCCCTGTAAACAACCCCACTAAGCAGGCAGCACTGTGGTCAGACAAGGTCCCCCTTGCCCATCTCAGCCTGTTGTTGCCAGTCCCAAAGGAAGTTCTCCAGAGAAAGTGGCCTTTTGTCTCCTCCCAGACCGGTTAGTTTGCATAATCTGGTTAAATAAAATGAATACACACAGGCACAAAGAATTGTGGGGGAAATGGTAGTATAACTAAGGCTGAGTGGTCCATCTAATCTGACATCAATATAATAAAATCGTTTATTTGTGTACACTGGAACAACTCCTTGGGACTGTGGTCTATTCCTGCTTCCCAACAACACTGTCATTAAAACAATGGGCACTGTAATTACTGTGATAAAAAGGCATTATTGCTTCAGTTCTTCATCTGGCCCATGTGCAGAAGGAAGAGGTTTTCTTTATAATCTCCCTGCAGAAGGAGCACAGGGACCAGAAGGCTCCTTCTCCCACTGGCTCTGCCGTACAAAAGATTTCTCCACACCGGAGACTGCAGTGTGAGAGCCTTTGTCTTAAATGAAAGGGCATAATACAGGCCTTCTGCCAGCACTGGCCACGAATGAAAGCAGAGCCTTTATGTACCAGCTAACTGCTGAACTGCAGACAATCCTGTAAAATCTGTGCTCCTCGATTACCTCAGCTGCCTTCGCATTGCTGGAGTGCTGCTGAGCCTTGGGAAGGGGCTGCCAGGCTGGAGCTCCACAGAGCCCATGCCAGGAGCAGAGCAGAAAACCTGCTTGCCCAGCACAGCCACCCTGGTGAGAATGAGGAGAGTGGCCCAGGAGGGAGATATGATTAATACCTCCAAAACTGTTGCTCCAGCTATTTCTGCAGTTGGGCCATTTCATTCTGGCAAAGTGCATCCGAGCTTCTGCTCGGTTCAGTTCCGTTTGAAACCTGCTAGTTTGGCAGATTGCTCCATTGCTGTGAGCTCACTGCCCAGCTCCTGTAATACCAGACTCTGCAGGAAATAGCCCAGAGGTGAGCATTTTTCCACTGGCCCTCATGAAAAGCTCTTTTGAGTGAGTCCAAGAGCTCACAGAGAATCTGTGAGCATGGCCTGGATAGCCAAGATGCCCTCTAGTCTGTGTCTGTGCCTTTCCTTGCCTTCATCAGATCTGCATTGCCTGCCCCCCCTGAGGAGCCTGGGTTGCAGAGCTTTCTGGGCTTCAAAGTGCTCAAGGGGTCCCTGAATCCTTCAGGTTGCTTAAACTGAGACAGTCTGGCTGCTGCAGCTCCAGCTGCCATAAAGCCCCTGCCTTGGGGCTCTGACAAAGTACTGACTTGGCTAGGAACATGGGGAACTGTTCTTCCTGGCTGCAGTGAGAATCCTAGAATTGTTAAGGGTGGAAAAGAACTCTAAGACTGAATCCAACCATTAGCCAGCACCACTGTTAGCCTTGAGGACATGCTGGCAGCAAAATCCTCCCTGGCTGTCTGATGTGAGTGACTGCAGGCGGGTGGTGTGGCAAAAGAATATCAATAATGTGCTGAGATGACCACTGCAATTGCTAACAGCCTCTTTCAGAAAATGTTTTCCCCACTGCAAGCATAACTGATGTAAATTGAATGTGTCAGGCTGAGTAGAAGCACCTACCCCCTTCCCTGAACTGCTCTCCCCTTGTTTGACAAGGTACAAACAGAGAGCCCATTCACATGTGAGAGGAGAGTACCAAACATTGCATCAAAAAGCAGGAGCCATCCTGTTACAATCTGCTGCTTGTCAGGATTTGACAGCGTTGTGAAATATAAATGATCTCTGCGATAGCAGCGCCTGCCTCAGTCGCCGGTAAACAACTCCCCTCATTAAAGAGATGCTTTAGAAATGACAGCACCAAATTATGTTAATATTTCTGAGAGGTGCTCTTCAGCCAGAGATCCTGAAATGAGGTTTGCCAAAATACCACTTCTTTGTAAGCAGAGGCAAGTGGCCTCACAATTGAAAGACTGATGCCATCAAACAGGCTCCGAGCAGTGTGAAAATGGAGCTGTTTGGATGTATGAGAAGGGACTGTGAAAGAGGATAGGAACTTTTCCTAAAGCTCTTTTTTATTCTCTTTAGAATATCCCCTGTAACCTTTTTAGCCTCACGGATTGTCTTCAGTTCTGAGTTTGTTCAATGCCTAATTCAATATCCTTATCCATGACAGTAACTCACAGGTCCAATCCTGCAATACCATCTTGCTAATGGTTATAAATGCTAGATCTGAAACTTGCTTGATCTCAGACTATATTCTGCTGTTCAGTGCCCTCTGCAACCTTGTTAAAAGAACAGTCAGACTCTTGGGAAAGAGTCCTGAGTCATTCTGCTTCCCTCCTCAGCATTTGGATTTTCCTTGGAGACATTTGGTTAGGTTTTTGCCTTGATTTTGCTTATCCCTCAGATCTGGTGAGATTAGAGTCCAGGACAGAATGGCTGCAATAAAATCATTACAGATTCCACCTGCATTCTTCTCTGAGTCAGAGAGAAATTAACAGAATAATACAGGCTGCATGTATTTCTCAAGTGAGAGATCACCGAGATCAGTCTTTGTCAGAAATATCACTAGTAAGAACAAGCTATACGCAGTGACAGATAATATTTCATAAGACTTCCAAGCTTCTTTTTTGGAAGATGAGAATATTTGATCCTCTTCTTGTCAGCAGGCTCGCTCTGAGTTACTTTTATAGCAACATTCTCCACTAAAGGTTCAGTTTCTCTCACGCTGTCTGCTGCTACCCTTCAAAAAGGATCTGGGCTCTTCTGCAGAGCTCTGGCTGTACCTGCCTGTGCACAGGAGCTGCAGAGATGAGACCCTCCACCCACCATCCTCTGTAATGCAGGAAACTCTTCTGTGTCTTTAATGTGGCACTGAAAGTCATTTCTGCTGTGGACAGGTCCTGTCAGTCCTGTGTGTCATATCTTCACTACGTTGTTCAGTTTTATATTTTCTGAAGATTTTTATCACAGTTTAAGCAGTTGGTTAAGTTCTTCCAGGAGGTGATTTTCTTCTCTTAGTTTTTCTTTTACCTCTCAGAATCCTACACAATGGTTATATTACATATACTCTATACAGCTGGCTATAACTCTACATACAAACTCTATATATACTATATAGCTGGTTGCAGCAATGTTAATGCACTTAAAAAAAAGGTAATAATTTCTATGGATGGATCTGAAAGCAACTGTGAAGACTTCTATTCTTTACACTTTCAAATTGTACATGTGAGTTCATACAAGAACTTCATGCTAATTCTGTGTTTTTTACACATCAAGGAAAAAAAACCCACTTGAGTTTCCGTAAAACACAAATATTCCAAATAACTCAGCTGTCATATTTGCAAGTATAGCATATGGATGCCAAGTGTAGGAGTAATCATGGTGTTACACAGCAAAAGAAGACATTGCCTGACTCCATGACCACCAAAGCCTGGTATATGATGTTGTAATTACTCCTCCTCAACCCCACTTTTGGAAATGTTTGGTTATTATCATGCCCAGGATTTTTTAATGATGAACTGTATGTATTGTTTCTATAAATAGTAGGTGTTCATTTGTGTTAAATAGCTTTCCATTTTTTAAATTATCTCTGCCAGCCTTCTGGTGAGACAAAATAATTTCCCTTGCAGAGGCAAAGAGTTAGGTAAGACTTTCACTCAGACAGAGAATTTTGATTTTCTCCATGTGACTCCCATGTCTGTTCTGACAGATGGAGACCACACACTGCCCTTGATGTGTTACAATCGGTATCTTCAGCAAGCTGGGTGAATCACTTGGTTGACACCTCAGCAAGGCTTGAATATGGAGGAAATGCATCTTTGAGGACACTGTCACTCCAAGGTTGAGATTTTCAGGAGTCATTTCCACCCACGGGAGTTGTGCAAGTGTCCCATCAGCCTTTCAGGCAGATGAGACAAAGGAGGAATATCCATAACTAAGATGTTGTTTCTGCACACCTGCCCAAGCTGCATTTTAACAATGGCTTTACGTTTAACCTTGACATTTTGTTGGCAGCAGGAGAGGCTGCAGGTGAGGCACAGCAGTCCCCATGGGACACAGGCAGGCTGCTTGCCTGCAGGGCACGGAGCTGTCGGGGTGCTCTGAGCCAGCCCCACAGCCAGAGAGGGGAGCTGGGAAGGGATTTCAGGGATTTCATCACCTGTGCTGGCCAGGCTGTCCTGACTTTGCCACAAGCTGGGAAGGAGGGTGCCCACATCTTCAGCATCCACCCACAGGCTTGTAATGCATCCCCTTTGGGCTTGCCTTTCTTGCAGTGTGAAGGTGTTTGAAAAGCACTGGGACTGTGTCAGACAAGACCACAAACAAGTAACAGCTATTTCTGCGTGTGATGGATTTCTTGGTATTCCTACAGCATAGGGATTGCTTGCTTTGCTTGGTGTTCATGATTCCCCACCTTCCTACCCTTTGCTCTCAGTATTAATGAGATGCAATTAGGACTGTTAAATCAGTACAACTATTCTGGCCTTTTTTGCAACTGGCATGTTTTCTAATAAGCTTGTTTGTTTTTTTTTTTAAACTTACTTGGTTTGAAAACACAGAATCGTGATACATTTAATCTGACAAGGAAGCTGCAGCTGTCAGGAACTGTAGTAAGGTGTGAATGAAAAGCTTATGCTGACAGAGGGATCTGGGCTCATAGCTCTGATTTCCTTGGGCAGGTTCAAGCGTAGCCTGCTGACAACGGTTAGACATTACACAAGAGCACAGCTCCTTGCCAGGTTGCTTTTCATAGCACTGTGTGGTTGTTCTTTCCTTTCCTCTGCCCTTAAGATGAAGGAAACAACCATCCACAAGAGAGATGGTGAGAGAAAACCCAGCCTGCCTGACCCGAGGATGATTTCTCTGTGGAAAGGCAGGACTAGAAGGGCTTGGATCACATTAAGTGAAGTTCCCAGGGAAAAACCCTGACATTATTCACTACAGTGCATGTTGAAAACCTTATTAAGCCAAAATAACAGGTATGACTTACAATGCCTTTCTTCCAACAGTTTCTGTAGATTACGTCATGTTGGTCAGTTCATGCTAACAACTGGGGATTGACCCAGTATGAAGTGGAAGGTATTTACTCTGTTTAGGAAAAGACTAAGAGAGCACTTGGTAAGTTATCAGCTTGAAAGGGATTTAGTTTTAACAACGATGGAGCTCCCTCTTGACTCTGTGGAGTAGAGAGAAGATGAAGTGCTGTGTGTCTGAATGAAACCATAGGTTCCAGGCTTACTCTCCAATTCTGCACTGCTGATCTTATTACAGAGGAATGGGAATCAGTCTGCCTCTCCTCATCTGAAAGCCCTTGGTGTTTATCCTGTGTCTGTGGATGAAATCCAAGCCAGACTCTCGGTGTCAGTGGTTGTGAGGGATATGGACTGAAACTCGAGCTTGCTGCTTGCCAAGAGCACCTCAGAGCCCTGCATTTTAGAAATCACAGAAGCAGAAGATGGATTTCCTTCATAGTGGACCATAGGCAGAGAGAGCTGCCTATGCAAGAGAGCTGAAACTCCCCAGCTTCAGGGCACACATGCAGACAGGCTGAGAGAGTGAGGATTGTTCAGCCTCAGAAGAGAAGGCTCCAGGGACACCTTGGAGCTCCTTCAGTACCTGAAGTGGCTACAAGAGAGCTGGAGAGGGACTGTCCAAGGCAGGTCATGACAGGATAGAGGGAATGACTTGAATGGAGAGTGGGTTGGACAAGGCTTCTCTGCTCAGCCTGAGGGGAGACATCACTGTGGTTTCATCATCCTCACGAGGGGCAGCAGAGGGGCAGGTGCTTGTCTGTTCACTCTCATGGCCACTGACAGGACCTGAGGACATGGCTGGGGCTGTAGGGGAGGTTTAGGTTGGATATCAGGAGAAGGGTTTTCTTCCAGAGGGTGGCTGGGCACTGGAACAGCTCCCCAGGGCAGCGCTCACAGCCCAGCCTGGCAGAGCTCAAGGAGTGTTTGGACAATGCTCTCAGGCACAGGGGTGACTCTTGGTGTGTCCTGTGCAGTTCCAGGAGATGGACTTGATGATCCATGTGGGTCCCTCCCAGCTCAGCATATTCTGTGGGTCTATGGTAAGATGGTAAAAACTGGAAGGAGCTGTGAAAGGGGGAATGTGGGAGAATTTTAAGCCCTTGGTTGAATCCTGGCTTGCTGTGATGTGGTGACAATCTTCCCTGCAGCTGCCCAGACTGCAATCTCTGTCAAAGAGAACGAATGCTGGTATTCTGATTGAATTGTTACATCCGTGTTACGGTAATGCTCATGTATATTTTTAAAACACTCAAATACTGCTTATACACATCACAGAAAATTATAAATATGTGTAACATTAAGTCTACAACAGACTTGAATACACCAGTGACTGAGTGTATAAAAATACACCCACACTCTTATCATTGCTCCTTTAAAATAACATTATTTTTTCAACAAAGCCCAATTAAACCAACAAGAATTCCACCAAGAATAGAAAGTTCTCTGTCCTCAGACAGCTAATATATCTTGCTTAGTCTTTTGAGAGCCCTAAAAGCAAAATTTAGTATTTTGTTTTCAGCAACACTCTCCTACAAGGGAGAAAAAGAATAATTTATTTTTGATTCATAGGAGAAGTGGCTGAGCAGGGGATCACCAGCTGGTATTTTGATTACTATCTTTGTGGAATATATTATGGACTCTAATTAAGTAAACTATCTCTCATGTCTATAAAGTTTAGGGTTCAGTGTTGGAACCTCTTGCTTGTGGATAGAATTGGATAGAGCATGTATCAAAGACAGTTATGTCTGTAATAATTCTAACCAGAGTTCTCACAGTAAATGCCAGATAAGGTTTGAAATGTGTTCAAGGGAGGGATTTAAGATGAATCCATTCTCTTCTGGTTTTGTTTAGTGCTGTTTAACAGAAACACACAGCAATGTTCAGCTAACTGCAGTCACTGGTAGCAGCCATTGGAACAAGTGCTGCACTCCTTGAGGTGCTGTGGTCCTGGCCAGAAATGGGAGGAAAGATTCTGGAGGGAAAAGGTTTAATTCCCACCAGGACTGACTTCCTCCCTTGCTTGCTTCCTTCCTTTTCCCTCTTTCCCTCCCTTTCTCACTCCCTCTGTCCCTCCCTTCCCCAATAGTCCACCTTTCACATCAATACAGCAAGAACCCCCCAATTAATCTCAGTGCATCACTGACAGCCTGTCTTAGGTGTCACAGCTATCTGGGATTTTGATGCATAGTGAAATGAAGATTATATGATCTTTCTTCAGCCTTTTTTCTTGGCCTGGACAACCCTGTCATAACGTTCAGTTGCATTAAATCAGTACGTTTGGGCTATCACCGTAAATAAGATGCACTATACATGTCAAAACAAGTTCTTACACAACCCAGATCTCTGTGCCTTCATTTGCTACTTACACCCTTCATAAGTCATAACAGGGAACGAAGCAACCTCTGTGATATGGAAATTTCTTCTCAAGTGCATAAATTATGTCTTAATGCTTCAATTGCTTGAAAAGTGGGACGGTCCCACAGGTCACCATTTCAATTCCAGCGATGAGATTTGCAAATATTAACAATGATTTCTGGTTTATGGGCAGGATTAACTTTACAGGTATCATGGTTTAATGCCAGTCAGCAATGAAGCCCGACACAGACACTTGCTCACCCCCAGCCCTGTGGTGGAATGGGGGAGAGAATTATGAGAGCAAAAGTGACCAGCAAAAGTGATTCCCGGGTTAAGATAATGGGACAGAAAAGGAAGAAAATTATCATAATGGTGGTAATAATAATGACAAGGGAGTTGGATATACAGAATTGCTCACCTCTCGTTGATCAATGCCCAGACAGTTCCTGACCAGTGGCCTCCAGCCAGGTTTCCCCACAGTTTATGTACTGAGCATGACCTCATACGATATGGAATATCTCTCTGGTCAGCTGGGGTCATCTGTCCTGGCTGTGTCCCCTCCCATCTTCTTGTGCCCCTTGGCTTTTAGCTGAAAAGCCCTTGACTCAGGGTAAGCACCACTTAGCAACAGCTAAAACATCAGTGTGCTATCAATATTTTCTCACACTAAATCAAAAACAATACCCATTACCAGCTAGTAGGGTGAAAATTAGCTCTTCCCCAGCCAAAAACAGGACAACAGGCATCGAGGCTCCAGTTCAGTTGAACGTGGGGAAAGAAAAGCCTTCAACCTAATAAATTAGCAAAATCCAGTAATGATGGCAGTTTACTTGGTTTTTAGGGATTCTATAAACTCTCCCAACTCTGAAAGGCTAAATCATGCACTCAGCTTCAATGTCAGAATTTTGTGTCTTTATCTTCAGCCTGATGCCCACGATGGGTAAGAGGGACTCATAAAGGGAAGGATCTGCACTGGGACCTGCCCTCTCATCCATGTGTGCCACAAGTTTATCATCTGCTCTCTGACCAGCTGCCTCTCCAAAAACTTATGGACATCTCCTTGATTTCAAGCTCCCTTGGTTTTTGAAAATCAGCTCTCCTATAGACCCTATAGGTGTTTTCAGGATTGATTTCCCCTGGAAGTGTGGTGGTTCAGCATCTTTCACCGCTGAGATGAGAGCAGTTCATCAGGAACATTTCTGAGCCTCCAAAAATACGTGCAGATTGGCTTTGGTGTACTCATTTCTCCTTGTTTGAGCACTAAAAACGCATTCAGGCAGCCTCTTAAAGTCATACAAATAACAGTCATTGAAATGGAAAGCAGTAAAATTATGAATATTGTATCATGCAATGTTAAATTACAAATAAATAAAACATCTGGGGCCAGATGTTTCTGTTGGATTCCTGTGTTGAGCTGCCATTCCTTTCAGCAACGTTTTGTGTGCACTTCTGAGAGCAGAGTTTGGCCCTTGATGTAGAGAAGAGTGTTTTAATGCAATATTAATGGAGGATGATTTCTCCACTAAAAACGAGGAAACTTGGAAGATGGAGAGATGAACACATTTTAGAAAAACATTGAAGGTTTCTCTAGAACAACAGTGTGGGGAGTTGGTTTTTTTTAAGGCTGAAAGGACAGAAAGCAAGACCGAAAGAAATTGGAGAAACCTCTACAGAGTACATATGGTGAGAATAGGGAACAGACAGTATAAGCAATTTACTTGAAGCAAATCTGAGTGTTCAAACATCACTCAAGAGTTTTAAAATATAGAAGAATGGTGAAAACATGTACAGGAAGAAAAAGGCATCTCAAACATTCCAGCCTCAGGTGGGCTTGTCAAGTACTGAACTCTTATTTTTTCTTTCTGAAAGTCTGTTGAATCGTTCGTCAATGCAGAATTTACTGATACCCCCGGGGCAATTTCAGGAGAAAAATGGCCATTCAATCAGGGAAAAAAATCCCCTGAAGAGGTTTGCCTTGTTTAGTTGTGGGCAGGTTTGCAGAACTGGATCTGCAGTAAGATCTGGAATATGCTTTTGCACCCTTTTGCTGATTCTCTGTGGGTTCCAGTGTGATGCCTGTGGCTGGAGGTGCTGCTTTGTCACTGTTTCTCCTGCTCCCCTGGATGCCCCTGCCTGGGCTTGTTTGCCATGTTTTTTTCAGAGTTGGCAGACAGCCTTTGGGAGTGCTGGCTGTTTATTTTGAAATGTGCTGGAAGGAGTTAAGTTTTCAAGAGACACGTCCCAGTTTCCTGCCTGCAGCCTTGCTCCTGTGTCCACAGGGTGCAGTGCACTGGGCTCAGCACTGGTGGATGAACACTGAAAGAAATTAAAGATCAGGCAGCAATTCACTTTCTGCTCATCTCTTTGAACATTTTATTAAGGTGCTCTTCGTCTCCATAGCCAGTTGTCCACTGCCAATTCCCTGCTGTGCCTCCCAGGGAAAAGAGGATTTTGTAACATCCAGCCCCCGAGCTGTGCCAGCAGCCTGGTGCCCAGTAGTCCAGCCAGGGGAACCTGGCAGCTCCAGTCAGATTGGGAGCTCCCAGGTTTCAAAATAAAGGCTCAAGTGTGTGAAACTGCATTGTGAAAGCAACAGCATGCATCTGACCCTGGACAGCATCAGCAGTCTGTGCTTTTGGAGAGGAATTGGAAGAAAATGCATAAAAGTCATCTACCTTTACTGAATGTTAGTTATTTAAACAAAATCAAAGCAATCAGTGACCAAATGAAGACTACAGAGTATTTTATTTACTGGTGATAGAGAAAGAGAAAACTCACTTTTTGACAATATCTTGAAGTTTTACAGTCCTATCTTCCTGCTGCTGCTTACTCTTTTCTCTTCTTGACCCAAACCAGCCTGTGCAAATCCAGTCTTCTGCTCAATGTCCTCTCTCCATAAACATTAAAAAGCTGAATGTTCTTGGCCTGTGGTCTTAGCTCCTCACTGCATCTACCCACAGATGATAATTTCCCAGGTCAGGGCAAAAAGTCTTTCCTTCCATACAAACAATCTTTCAAGCTGGAAATCCTTTTCTAGCACAGCTAGGGCAGCAGGTTTGCTATTTACTACTTTGCATTTCCTTAAACTGAAAGAGGAGATATGAAAAAAATCTGCTCAAACCCAGTGTTTTGGTCAGTGAGAAATGACATCATCAGTAACCCAGCCAGATGGGGCTGAGCACTGTGTCTGTGAAAATGTTCATAGGAGCAGTGAGCACCTTCAGACAGACGCTTTCCATTAGACTAAACACAGGTATTGCTTTTAAAAGTGTGCAAGGAAATGGGACAGGAGACCAAAGCCAGCAGTTAAACACAGCTGTTTTTTAGCCTTGCTGGCCCACCCCAGTTATTTTTCTTTTCAAGGTGTGGGCTCAATCATGAAAGTGGAAAAAATAGTGGAGAAGTTCTGTGTATGTCTCTTCCACACTCTGGATATTATAAGGTAAGCTTGAAGTTTCTCCTCCAGCTTTTCTTATCCAAATGTTATCTATACAAAATCCAAGTGCTAAAGCTGGAGTGGGAAAATTGGATATGCCACTTTTTGCGTGTGAGAAAATTGTGCCAGAGCTTTTATAGGGCCTTTAAAAATGGTGTCTCTAAATAACACCTGCACTGTACATTTTATATGCCAGTGTTTCAATTTATGAAGTTTCCTTTGGCTATGCCTGAATGCTATCCTGCTTTTTATATCTGACAAGAACTTCTCTGCCATGTCTCTGGAGTTTTTGGACTTCAGGGTGTTAATAATGAACATCTTATGCCTGTTTCAGTGCCCATGTCTGACAAGAACAGCACTGGCTTTTAAAAGCCCTTTATCTGAGCTGAGTGGAAAATGATGTTCCCATGCCATGGGACTTTCCTGCATCTTCAATATTTTCTCTTCCTATGCAGAAATAAAATTCATGCTAAGTTTGTGACAGGTTGGTGTGCTGCAACATAATTTTGGTTTTTGGTGATGTCTGCTCCTTCACACAGAATTAGCTGGCCAAAAGGAAACGAAAAATTCCCTCTCCAGCGTGTGACACTGGGTGCTGTGGCCAGGCAGACACAGCAGCAGGTGCTTGTCCATGGGCCCATCTCTCCCTTTTTTGTGTCTCTGTGCAAGAGCAGTGCCTTTGTTGCAGCTCCAGGACATTTCCCAACAGGTCTCTCACAAGCCATGAGTTCTTGCCAAAAAAGTTTGTTTTCTTGAATCAGCATTTTCAGACTGGGAAGAAGAAATTTGGATTGCTTCTGCTTGTTACAAATGGACAGACTGAGAGTCCCTGGGAGAGGACTTCACCCATCACATCCAGTTCAGTGTGGGCCTGAGAAATACCCAGTGACCAAGTAGCTCAATGGAAATCTCCCCATATCTCAGTGTGGAGAAGAGCTGATACTTTTAAAACAATTGCATGTTTAAAAATACATGTTTCAGTTATCTCCAGCAGCACCATGCTAACAGCATAGAGCTGTTCCAGCAGCATAAAAAGGAGAAAGTTCCATTTTCAGACACTTCAGCTATTTCCCCTGGTTAGTCTAGAAAGAGAACACCAAAATCACTGAAGTGCCCTGGGCAGACATTTTATAGCAGCACAGGCTATTTCATTGCTGGGAGCAAGTCTGTAATAGCCTTTTAAGCATCATTCAGCCTGAATTATCTGCTTAAGACATGTACATAAATCTTGCTATATTACACAATATTTTTTGCCCCCTTTCTTGAATTTTAGTCCTCCAGCTCAAGTTCTAGAAAAGGAGCAAATTAGTTTTCCTAGTTACTCATCAAAGCCAGTGGGATGACTGAGTTATGCCAGGAATTTTTGGCCCAGTTTATCATATTCAGAGGAGTGAAATTCTATCTAATGAAGTGGGAGAGGTATTACAGAAAGAGGAGGCAGTAACTGACTTATTATTACTCATTTCACCTTGATTTTATGTCATTTATCTGCATGTGCTCTGCACTATAGTAGTACCCTGATGATCCATTGAGACTCATCTTCACACCTCCCTTCCGAGGGAGACTCATGTCCTAATGATGGGCCATTAGGAAAAGGATGTTAACCACATTAATTCCTAATCCCAGCTCTAATTTCCAGCTGTTTCACAGTGCTGGAAAGGGGACCAAACCCCACTGTGCCTGCTGGGGCACCTCTTGGGGGGGGTGCAACTCCAGTGTTTGCACAGCAAAACAAGGAGAAACCATGGGAAACATGCCCAAGGCAGGGAACTGAACTGAGACCCACCTGTCTGGATGAATGCCCCAAGCATCAGCCTGCAGGATTTACCTTGAATTCCTTTACCAGGAATACCTGTCCTCTCTTGCTTTGTGAAATCTCTCATTCTCACTCTCATGAGGACAGTGACTCAGGACAAGGCATGGTTTCACCTGAAATTTCAAGGACAGCTGTAATCTTAGAAGTTGAGTGAAAATTTGGAACTGCTGGAGACACCTCTGAATTATAGCCCCCCATAAAGACAGGAGGTGCCAGTTCCTAGCATGCACCTGGAGGGCAGCAGTCATCTGGCCAGACAGTTCATGGCAGCTCAGAATTGCTGAGGGTGGAGATTATGAGGAAGAAATTGTCACTGTGTGGGCTAGAGGGCAGAAGACACAAATCCAGGGAAAACTAAGTTTTGTTAGTTCTGCAACACCAAAACCAATTTAATGTTCTGTTTCTGGGTGCTGCCTGTAGGTTTTAGTCCCTTTATAGTTGCTGTTGGTGTCAGTTTTTCCAGGAGTTCTTTATGTCCCTGAGCCAAAGCAGGAGCCATCTATACTCACATGTACGCAGGCAGAGCTGTCCAGATTTGCTGTAGGGAAGTCTGGTGGATCTATTCCTAGCAAATTGTGGAGTATGAGAAGTGATATATTGGGAAATTTTGGCACTGAGGCTGCGAGGCAGCGCTGCTTACAGCCCCATTCCCACTGAAGCTGGTGCCTGTCTGTAGGAATGTGGGCCCCTAATCCACTGCAGGAAAGAAGATGCTTCTTTTTACTGGTAGAATGGAGCAGAGAAGAAATGTAAATCCACTGCCTGCCTGTTGAGCTGAGCTGTGACCTGACCATGCACTAATTGGATCACAACAGCCTAAATGGGTTCAAGTCCCACACGAGGGCCCTCAGGGCATGAACTTGTCCACAATGGGTCAGTGGCCAAGAGCTGCCCATGGCTGTTAGTGCTAACTACTGAATTAATCTTCCTCCCTCAGCCAGCACACCTGGAGTGTGTTCAGGTGACATCTCTGGAGCCTGAAGGTCGCTGCTGATGCCCTGCAGCATCAACACTGGAGAGATGTGTTCTTCTAGTGATACAACACTGGAAGGACATCCTCTTCTGCCACCCATCCTTTCCTTTCAGATGTGAGGAGCTGCAGATCCTGCTAGGCGTGTCAAGACAAGTTTCTCTCCATAAATGATCAGACTGCCAATGGAAATCCCAGGCAATCTGTAGCAGGGTTTTCAGGATGCTGACAAATGCCCACTGGGAGCATGGCTGCCACCACCACCTCATTCTGCAGAGGCCATGGACAGCTGTCAGATAATAACAGCTTGGGATAATTAGTGTCCTGAAGGGCTTGAACTGAGGGCTCAGAAATGAAAAACCACATTAGAGAGTAGCTATTGCCTCCTCACCCCTCGAGACTGGTTGTGTACGTCGAGCTCAACAATAACATTAATAAAAAGCAATCCCAAGAAAAGCAATATAGCAGGCTGAATTGCCTCTGCTGCGTCTTGGGCTTACATTTCATTACAAATACCTTCTTACTCAGGGTAGGGTCTTTTTAAGTCATTAAGACAAGTCCTGAAGTCCTTTCTCAGTTTTCACTCATACCTCGGATTCTTTCTCATTAACTTCAGAGGATGACTCTTTGTCTGACTGGAAAGTGAAAGGGGGTCTTGGGATTTGAACTGCTGGGAATTTTGCTTGAGTAAGCAGCAAGAAATGTGGCCATGATAATAACGTTTTTCTTTTTTTTCTTTTCCTCAATTTCTTCATGCTGCTTTTCTGACAGCTTTGAAAGAGTGGGAGGAAAGCCGTTAGGACTCACCACCTTTTTGGTTTGTTTTTGAGGATTTGTGAAATGTTTTTCTTTTGAATTTCTAAGCAGAAAATAATTTCAACTGAAAAGCCATCATATCTCATTTAGAAAATGTCAATTAACACTGGTAAGGGCATTTTGCAACTAAACCAACATGAAGATATCAGGGTAACTACCAAAACATTTAGGTCAACAAAAATCTTGCCTTTGTTTTTGATTATAAAGGCCACAGAAGTTTTAACTTAAATTTTTGCCCTGTTTGAAATTGAAAGTTTGGCTAAATCATTCCCATAGAGACTGTGTTCAAACAAGGACATGTTTGCATATCTGCCTCTGATCATACAAGATAGTGCTGGATTATGTGATGTGCTGGCTACAGTGGTGTGTCCTCCCACAATCCTGTCCCTCACCAGAAACATGGACTACTTAGATAACAACAGCTTCACTCCTTTCCTGATCTCAGAGAAAAAAAAAAACAGAAAAAAAAAGAAAAAAAAAGCTTATTTATTTTTTTTTTTCTCAAGGAGAAAGTGAGACCAAGGGCAAAACTGTATTTCAGCACTTCTGGACACTGCAGAGAGCCTGCCCCAGTTTTATCAACAGAGTGTGAAGTGTTGCATGGGAAAACCTCATAATCGGAAAAAGTTTACTTTAGTCTATTTTGAATTTTGTTTAGGAATCACCAAGAGGTTACTAAAAGTCAGCAAAACTGCGGACAGATTTATTTAAGATGAAATAAAGAGTGGCCAGCTCTGGAAATGGGTTGTGCAGGTGTAGGGAAGGTAGTCAGCAGTCACAGGTGTCTGGGACAGGAGATGGGAAATGCAGAAAGGTGACAAAAAACTGTTGCAGGGCAATAACAGCTTAAAACCAACACAGCCATCTCTGCAATTAGCATGTGAATATGCTGAACGATTCCTCTCCTTTACCTGTGGTTTTAATCTCAAGCCTCTCTGCTATTCCTGTACTGCTGCTTCCCAACCCCTCTGCTCTGCCGGAGGGGCTCAGAAGAAGCTGTGCAGAAATGAGCAGGCATCCCGAGAAGATGCCCACGCCAGTCTTCACAAAGTAAGTCCTTTTTCATACACCACAATGTAATAATGTGTAATAATGGACATCAGCCCTGCTCAGCCTCATTTAATGACCCATAACTGAGTGAATAATTCATTCAGCGCCTAGAGATCTCTCGTGGAGACTTGTTTTACCACAGGGCCCTGGGGAATGAAAACAGCAATAAAGTTCCAGCTTTTAACCCATCCATTTACAAAGCCTCCTGATATTATTGCATCCATGATCAATTTAAATGAACTTGCTGGAGGTTTACTAGTGGCCTTCCTGTATTTCATGCCTCAGTACATATTTTTTCAGAGCATTTACAGCTTTTACTTATTGTTAATTTGAAGGGAATAGAGAATTCTCATCACAAAGTCACATTTTTATTTAAAGCTTTAATTGTCTGTATGAAGAGCTTGTCTGAAACCCAGCCCTTTTGGAGTCACTGATGTCATTTATTATCCAGTAAACTCTTTTAGGCTTTAGGACAGGTTAATACTCCTCAGTATCAGTATAATTTTTCTTAGACTGTGTTACTGTGTTTATATGAGGATCTTCATTTTGCTTTGGCAGCAGAATTTCTTTTCTGCTACTGCAAATTACAAAAAAAAAAAAAAAAAAAAAAGGAAAAAAAGGGAAAAAAAAAGCCTTCCTAAGCTGGATCGCTTTGCAGCTGTGAAAACCTATAATAACTTCAGTCGGATTACAACTACATCAAAGGTATTATATATCCCTGAGTAACATATTTACTGGGCTTTTCAACAGCTGTATAATTAGCTCTGGATGACTACTTTTTTCCTCTATGCCTTTAAATATCCATATTCCAAATTCACAGATATTCAGTGGGAAGGTGGTTTTCCCTTTCACAGAAGGTGTGCAACCCACTAGATTTTTTTTTTTTTCCCCAGAAACAAAAATAGGCTTCAGCTTTCCTGTCCCCTGGTAACCAGACCCAGCATGTCCATCATCCCTCCTGGCTCACTGCGGCTGCCTGATTGATGAGGGAAGTGGTTGGGGCAGGGGACCGGGACAGAGCCCTTTGTGGCATCCCCCGAGGAGGCAGCAGCTGTCCCCAGAGCCCCCCCGGACAATAGGAGGTGGCAGAAGGTGAGGAAAACACTCGTGCCTCCACAAGGAGGAATAAAAGCTCCATATGTCCCGGGCCACAACAGATGCTCCTGCCCCTTCTCCATCCCTCCCTCCCCTGCAGCATCTCCATCCCGGCACTGACAGCTCCATTCACAGGGACATTCCCGGCACCGGGCAAGGGATTGTCAGCTCCTGGTGCCAAACCCTGCTCCCACCGCACCTCCGCTGTCATTCCCTTGCAGACGCCTTTTTTTGTTATGCAATTACCTTTATTCTGGGGACAGGAGGGGAAAGAGGCTTTAAAATCCTCTTTAAGGCTAGCTGAGTTTTCTTTCCGGATTTCTTTTCTTTGCCCTGTGCTGAGTAGCAGAAGGTGGTGCTGGTGTGGAGGGAAGTTTTTCCCCCCATGAGGATACATCACAACCTGCTGGTTTATGTTGTGATGATTGCTCATTCCCATGGCCAGGACGGCAAGGGAAGACGTGAGAAATGCTTTTACATATCCTCAGTAGAAATGCTGATTTCCTCTTTTAATTTTTATTTTTTTTCTCAGCTGATGGAACTTTGAACTCAGTTTTCTCCTTAGAAAGATTTCCTAATGTGAGCTCCTAGCCTGGAATTGTCTGTTCCCAGTGGCCTTGAGATGTGTTGGCTGGCTGGCTCTGATGTGCAGGAAAGCACTTTCAGGACAAACAGATAATACAATTTATTATCTGATTTTATGAGAGCCATTTACACTTTGCCGAATTTTTTAAGCAGCAAGCCCTTCAGAAACGTATTCTGAGTGTGATACCTAGGAGAATTGCACACACATTTCCTGTCAGCAGCCAGAGAATGGTGTCTAACACCTGCTATGAAGAGCTTGAAATATATTCTTAAATGGCTTGATTGCTGTGCATTTCCCCTGAGATGAGATGAGATGTGATGGTGCAGTTTCTTTTCCATGAGACCAACTGCAGACACTGCTCCAGCAAAGCTCCACAGCAGCCTGGCTGAGCCTGTGATCACTCGTGCTCTACCCCCTGAACTGGAGCCTGGGCTCACAGCCCAGCTTATGCTCACAGCCTCACTCAAGACCAGCGACTGGGAGGCAGCAGACACGGGCCAAGGGGAATTTAGAGCAGGATCCTGCCATATAGGGGTTTGCAGAGCAGGTTGAGAGCAGTGGAGAGCTGCCTCAAAGTGTCCTTGCTGTAAGCACACGCCTGTGACTGCAGAGTCTGTTCCTCTCTGCCACACTTGGGAAGCCAGCAGCAATAGAGACCTGTTCTGCACGAGAAGTGAAAACACACACCTTGGTTTCCTGGCTCAATCTGCTTTTTCAGAGCATCCTGCTACTCCCATCCAGGTGTACTGCAGTGTCATCAGGAGGAAATCTTCCCATCCCATGGCCAGGTGAGAGCCAGCACCCATGGGGGTGGCTGAACACACCTTTCCCTGCATCCCCAGCCTCTGACAGTGCCCCAAACCAGCTGTGACAGTGAATATTGTGAATATTCAGCTACCCAAGCACTGGATGAGTAAACCAGAGAGCCTTCTAGGCAATACCTCCCAAGAACTCAAGCCTCAGCCTCTTTGGTGCACAGCAGGTGGGAAAGAGGAGTGATGAGAATGAGACACACCCTTATAGGGGATGTTTTTATTTCTGTATCCTGAATGGGAGCACATTTCCAGCCATTACCTTGCTCTCCTCTGTGCCAGCTCACCCCACCACACACCCACCCTATGAGCTGGTTCGTGGTGTTCCTAGAGGAACTGCTGGTTCTTAGAGGCTTCAGCTGGACTTGGTGGGAGCTGGGAGCTTTCTGCCCCATAGACAAGACAGTGCAATCCAATATCAATTTTATATTAAAAGAAAACCTCAGTGATTTTCTACTGCAGAGTGTTTGTGTTTTGAGACACCTGAGTATATACTCTGCAAAGGAAAGAAGGAATATATTAGGTATGTAAATATTAATATTTATGAAATAAATCCTGAAGTTTCAGCTCTTCTTTGGTTGTGGATGTCTTGAAGCTTATTCCATGGAGGATAATGTTTTTCTGCTAATAGGTAAAATGGCAGAAAAACCAGGACAGGCAGAAACTCATTTAGCATTTCAATTAACAGGGAAAAGGCCCTGGAATTTGAGTAGCAATTTTTTGTAGCTTTCAAAGAATATTTTCAAAGCTTTCTCAAATAATGTACTTTTCTTTGAACTTCCATTGCTGGAAGTTGCCCAGGAATTTCACAGATAACAAGCCTCTCTCCTCACTGCCACTCCTATACCTGCAGGATGGTTCAACTGGAATTCCTCATCCCTGTCCCATGTTCCCTGGGATTTTGTGTGAGCCCTTCCCTCCTTGCAAAGGCAGCTGGACCTGGGTTGCAGTGAAGCTGCTGGGATGCCAAGTTCCACAACCTCCAGGCTTAGGGAGTGTATTTTGCCCTTGCAAATTAAAAAATGCAAGTGAAAAAATGAAAAAGGGCAGGTGTAAGGATGTGTTTATGGGACAGTACAGATCTTCTCTAATTATTTTTTGGTCTGTGGAGGAATACAGTCTGATCCTTGCATAAGCTTTTTTGAAAAATGGAATTAAGCCAAAATGTCCATACTTAGGGGTCCCTCCATCTGGCAACAAGAAGAAAATTTATCCTAGATTCTGTCAAAGTCTTCATGAGAAGGCTCTGTCAAACATATGTGATGACGACAAAACTGCACATTTCAGTTTTACCCATGCTTCCTGGTCAAATACAGTAAATTTTATTGTCCCTCTGCCAGATTTCCTAGTTTTTTAAAAGGTAACAGCATTATTTATAAAATAAGGTGGAAAAAGCCAGCTTGGTAACCAGCTCTGGTTGATCATAGAGAGTCCCCCTGGCTGTCAGGCTGCTCTGCCCACACCACATGCTGTTGTTTGTGCCCATCAATCCTGATTTCAGAGCTGGGCAGAGGGGATGTCGCTGGTGGAATTCAATGCCATGATTTCTGATTTACAGCCATTGGGATAGGATACACCTCCTGACTGCCCCATAGATACCTCATTAACTGGTATAGACCAGGAAGTTTGCAGGGTGGTGGAAAGCCAGCTGTGTCCCAGCAGAGCACAGCCCTTGGCTCAGGGAAACCAATCCCCCTTCCTCATGTTGGTGATGCTGTGATCTTCAGAAGCTGTACAGAGCTGAGATGCCTGTAGTTAGTGCTGAAATATTAGGGATACATCTGTTTTAAAGGAAGAGTCTAATTTTAAACCTTTAAATTAATTGTCAGCTTCTCTGTTGTGGTTTGGCAGGCAGGGGAGAGGAACAGGGCTGTCCCTTCCTGCACGTGGCATCGTATCCCCAGGAAAAGGGCTGTACATCAAAGCAGCCCTCACGTGCTGAGCTGCTGGGATGCATGGTGGAAATCCCTGGGAAAGGCTGTGTGCACATCCCTGAGGAAGGACTGGGGTATATCCCTGGGGAAGAGCTGCCATGGATTGGTGTAGTCTCACTGCTTACTCAGGGTGAGGGAATGGCCCATCAGAATCTGATTTACAGCTGTGCATTGACCCATAGACTGATAGAATGTTGAAAGGAACCTCATCCCAACCCCCCTGCCCTGGGCAGGGACACCTTCCTCCAGACCAGGTTACTCCAAGCCCCATCCAACCTGGCCTTGAGCACTCCCAGGGATGGGGCAGCCACAGCTGCTCTGGGCAGCCTGTGCCAGGGCCTTTACACTCCCACAGAGAAGAATTTCTTCCTAATATCTAATCTGAACTGTCCCCAGCTTAATCCATTACCCCTTGTCCTAGCACTCTGTGTCCTTGTAAAAGGTCCCTCTCCAGCTCTCCTGCAGCCCCTCCAGGTCCTGGAAGATGCTGTAAGATCTCCCCAGGACAGACAATACGTTGTTGTGGCTCCCCTGACCACGGCCCACGTTAGAGTCCCTGAGTCACCTTGATTTCCATCAAGCAGCGTATTCAGAGCGAGAAGCTCTGAGTTTTATCTTCTGTGTCACAGTGACATTTTCAGCTTCAGGCTTGTGTAGGGTGAGGCAATGAGGAGGTGCCCAGTTACTTGCAGAGTACTTACCTTTTAATGGAAACATACTGCACCTCCCAGTTAAGGGATTCAATCCCCTTCTCCATATGAAAGCATAAATGACCATATAGAAAGGTAAGAACAGGGCAAGCATGCTAATTCCATGTCCTCAAGATGTTTAAAAGACATGAGCTTTGGGTTGGTACCCCTACATAAAAATAGATTATAATATCATGCAATCAATAAAAAAAAAAAGAAAAAAATATTAGAGGAAACAAAAACAATTCAGAAACTCTGCAGGGTGGTTTGTAATGGATCTGACAATCTAGTGGCCACTTCAGTAGCATAAACACATTCCAGGATGCATTATGTTTTATATTGTATGTGTTAAAATATTTAGTAACTACATTGCAATAAACATTGTTTTGATCTCAAAGTGCACCATATTTTAAAGTCTGTTGTACTCCAGGAAGAATTATATTCTCCAGCCTCCTTAATAAAAGCCACAATCCATGATGCTCTTGATGTGCACGGACTACACAGTATGATGACATTCTTCAAGAGGCCTTTAATGAATTAATGCCTCTCCAAATGGTTTTAAGCTTACAAAAGAAGATGTGTGCATGGTCCTAAACCATTTGGAGCCATTTTATTCAGTGCCTATTGATTTTAGTGCCAGTAAACCTTCCTGCTGCCTGCCTCTGATGAGTATTACATTATATCCTCAGTAGCACACAATGGGATTTAGCGGCGCCAAAAATGTAATTTCAGCACAAAATACAAAAGTCATTATAACATCAACTCTCCTTTTTCTTCCAAACTTTAGATTTAGATACCTTAGGATCTAATTTCTGAAGAAACTGCTGCTATTTCTCTGAAGTGATTTCAGAGAACTTAATCCTCCATCTTTAAACTAATCAGTGGGGCTGAAATGGGCTTAAAAATAAGGAACTGCAAATTTAGCTGTTTTTTTTTTTTCCTTCAAACAGCCTTTTTATGGAGTCATTACTCTAATATCGGTAGTGGTACACAAGGATGTTTGTCTCTGTGCTAGTTATATGTTTTTAGTAAGGAGTTCTCTCTAAGGTGCTCTGGGCAACAGAGCCAGAAGTTTTCTCCTTTCCTTTTTCCTTTCTGTTATTCTACAACTTCCCCAGTGCATGCCAGCAGAAGCCTTTTCCCTTCCCTTTAGTTGCTGCTAAAGGTGAAGATGTACCTCATTTCCTCAATTAATGATGCATCTTCTTCAGCTGTGGCTAAGCAGAAGGGAGACACAGCCAGCATCCAACCTCCCAAAAAGTGCTGCTGTGGGGCTGGGGTATCCCCACCTCTGAAGTTCCATGGTTTTCCCACTGTGTCAGCCCTCATGGAAATGACTTTGATCATTTCCAGCAGTGAGATAAAAAGAGGGATCTCAGAAACAGAAGCCACAGGCAAAGTAGTTCTGTACCATGGGAATAGACATGGATGTAAGACCCATGGAGATAAGGGGTCTATGGGAAATGGAAATATCATCCCCTTGCTCTGCTCTCCTGATGCAGTACCTGAGCAGGGAGGCGAGCTGGGGCCAGCCAGAGAGCCTCCCCAGTGACAGCCTGATCCCTGTGGGTGAGATTCATCCCTACTCAGCATCCCAGGATGGAGGTGAGGAGGGGATTTGCCCACCCCTGCCTCACTGGGCTCCTGCCTTCTGGTGATGCAAAGCTGAGAGAGGCGGGTGTAAGAGCCTTTCAGCAGGCAATTAAAGCAGAACGTTTTCTGTAATATATAAACAAGCCCATTAAGCCTGACTTTAATGGGGCTGAGATTCTATGATAAATAATTGAAAAGAAAGCTTAAAGTGAATTTCAAAGATTCGCCCCCCCCCCCCTTGAAATGTATTTACAATCCTACAGTACATTATATAGCTTGAATGTTTAATCAATTGTCATTTATAGACAGTTCAGTTCCTGGGGTTTTGTGATATATATGTGCTAAACAAGCCACTTGAATGTCAAAGCCATGGAGCAGCAGCTCTTGGGTTGAGACAGATTTGACACAGTTTGTAGAGGGCTGCACATGGGAAAAGCTTGATCTCATCTCTGCTGCTTTCTGTAGTTCAAAAGGTTCTTGAACCAGCTTGAATTCCTCCTGCTGTAGCACGTATAAGATGACTGGAGAGGGACCTGCTAATTGCTCACCTGGTCCCCAGGTCCAGCCAGCAGCTGGCAAAAGCTCTGGTTTCTTTATCAGTGCCGTGGCAAAATCCCAGTCCTGCTCAACAAGACCAGAGGAACAGGGAGGCAGAACAAATGGATGTATGAGAGGAGCAGCTGATGTTTATTGTGCACTAAATGTACTTGTCAGGTGCCTCGTTGTAGGTATTTTTCCAGGGCTGGTGGTGATTAAGGATGTCAGGGATGATGTGCTATTCCCTGCTCAGTGAGTGAACATTTATCCTGCTTCCACTATAACATGGGAACGTCCCTCAGTGCCTTTCAACACACACAGTTAAAATGTCTTGTAAATTAGACGCTGGACTTCCCATCCACTGTGCAGCTGCCCTGACTGAGGCTAAACTGGCACTGCCTCAGGACATCACTGGAGTTTCACTGCAGCCCCCACCATGCTGCTCAAAACCCCCAGCCCCTCTTCTTCCCTTCCCCTGACCTGTACTCAGATCAAAAAGACACAGATCTCTATTTTGCAGAGAAAAAGCTGTCTCTCTCTAAACCTCAGAGGTCAAGAGCACCTTTAAGCCCTAGAAGATTCTTTTAATAGATGTTTTGTGAAAGCTTTCACACGTGTTTTAAGGTGCTGCTAAAGTGCTTTGGGACTTCAGGCATTCAGGAGCTTATTGATGTCCTCCCCCAAGCTTCACCTCCTACTGAAACGGGACTCAGTGGAGAACTTTCAGTTTTGTTACCATCACATATCCTTTAAATGATTCTATTTCTGTCCTGCAGTGGTTTTGCTGACTGGGAGAATGCTTGTTCCTTGCCTTTACTGGGCTGTAAGCAGCAGTGATCTGGCCATGACATAGTGGGAATTGAATTGGTAGTAGAAGAGTTAATCAGGAAGAGAGGGTCTCTGAGGTGTGACCAGAGTGGCATAGAATTCCCCCTGCTCAGAAATGCAGCAATAAATACCCAGATGGCTTTTAAAATAATATACATGGATATTTAAAATTGTGAAAACAAGCAAAGTAGGATTCAAATAACTAGATACTCATGGCAAAAGGGATTAAATCCTGCTCTGAGCAGCTGTGCTGGAAATGGTGCAGCGCAGTCCCAGCTTTGCACCAGCGTGCATGAAATCACAGCTCATTCCCACAGAATCCCCTAATCATCCTTCCATTAACTCATATAACTGTGTGGGACTAGAGCAGATTTCTCAATAAAAATGATGGATAAGTAAATTGGGAGAAGCACTCTATCACTTAGCAGGTGTGAGAAGATTGACAGTCCCAGCACTGCTGAGGGAGGATTGCGTGCGCTGACTCCAGGGTGTCGCTGTGTGGAAACGCTTGTGAGTGGCTGGGGGAAAACTGCTGGAGTTCTTTCATGAATGAGAAATGGTGGTGCTGGAAGAGGTGATGCTGGAACAGGATGCAGGAGAGCTGCAGACACCCTGTGAGTAAACTATGCAGAACAGCATGGGCAGCAGGCATGCAAGGAAGGACCAGGAGCCTCCAGATGTTGAGAGAAGGGGTTGGAGCAGAAAAGCTGTGGCTGCCCCATCCCTGGGAGTGTTCAAGGCCAGGCTGGATGGGTGTGGTGGAAGGTGTCCCTGCCCATGGCAGGGGATTGTAATGAGATAATCTATTTCCAGCCCAAACCATTCTGTGATTCTCTGTGTCCCAGAGCAGGAGTGCTGGGGTGAAGGTAGTGCAGCAGTGTGGGAAATGGCACTGGGGAGGATGCTCTTTTCTGTGGCTATGAGATACACTGGCCCTTGGAGAACCAGCAGGAATTCTGCAGCAGCAGGCTCAATTGAATGGATAATGTAGTAAATTAATGGGAGAAACCCAAAGGCCTCCTCCTCTCTCCTGGCTAAGCCCCAGCCTGAGCTTTGCCTTCTCCTCAGAGTGGGGACTGGGGGGAAGGCACAGCTTCTCTGCTTCCCCCGAGGACTGGCAGCCTGCAGGGCTGGGAGGAGATTCCCAGGTCCCACAGCACACTGGGTTTGACTCTGCTCACACGGGGCTCCAGTTAAAAGTGTGGTTTGACAGACAGGTCCCTTTGGCTCACAGGATCCCCCTGCACTGCCACTGCAACCTGCAGCTCTTCATGCAGCACTTTTCAGAGAGGCACGAAATCCTCCTTGTACTGAAATTCCCTCCGTGGCTCTCCCATTCAGCATTTCTGAGCATTTATACCATGCTCAGCAGCGAATTAGCAAACGTCAATGCCATCACTCACAGATGACAGCAGCCTTGCTTGATGAACCCAGAGAGGCAGAGACAGCAAGTCCTGGGTGTCTGTTGGGGCAGTGCCACTGTCCCCTCGCTGTCCCCACCATTCCAGCTCACTGGAATGCCCCTTCCCCAGTGCTGTGCTGTCCTTACAGCCCTGGGATGGGGACTGGTGGCAGGGAAACACCCCTGCTGATAAGAAAAAAGAAGTGGGGGATCGGGATTAATTTTCATACACGGTGCCTGGAGAATTAAGCGTTTGTTGTAAAGATTTATTGAGTGAGAAACAATGCTTTGCCTAATCCCTTGGCAGGGGGAGCCGCTCTGGCTGAGACTGCTCGATAATTAGCGCTGGGAAATTCCCTGCTCCCTGCTCTGCTCTGCCTCCGAGCTATCTCAGGCGCTATCAAACCCTACACCAAATCGTACCCAGCGCGATGAGCAGGTCTTGCCGTCCTGCAAACCTGTCAGGGCACTCTGCCAGCTCCAGAAATAGGGATTTGGGGCAGGGAGGTTGGCTGCTGTCCGTCCCCTTGGCCACCCTTCAGCTGCACTTTGCAGAGTGCTGACAGCCCTGGACACATGGACAGGCTTTCTGGGATCCCTGAGCCTGTCTGCTCTGGATTTGCTGAGTTTTGATGTCTGGCAATGCCTGTTATCTCGTTTTTAACACAAAGATGGGGTTGTTCGCCACAGGCACCCCATGGGTGGGAGCACCTCCACCTGGGCAGGGTATTCATAGAATTCACAGAATTCACAGAATCACCAGGTTGGAAGAGACTTTCAAGATCATTGAGTCCAATCCAGCCCTAACACCTCAAGTGCCACATCCAGTCTTTTTCTAAACACATCCAGGGATGGCGACTCCACCACCTCCCTGGGCAGACCATTCCAGTACTTTATCACTCTTTCAGTAAAAAACATTTTCCTAATATCCAACCTAATTTTCCCTTGATGCAACCTAAGACTGTGTCCTCTTGTTCTGTTAGTTGCTGCCTGGTAGAAAAGGGAAAAAGTATTTCCCAAATCCAAGCACTGAGAAAAAAAAAAGGACAAACTGCCTGCTACATGGCTCTGAGCTGCTCTCATCCTGTGAGTGATAAAGGTGTGAAACAGAGAGTGTCTCCTTCTTTGATGGCCATGACATTGCTGGAGACACATCTGCTGGGTGGAAGGTGACACTCCTGTCCCAAGCCAGCACCAAGTGCCACGATATGCAGGGAAAGGCAGTGGTCAGACTAAAAAGAGACAGGTGGAAGGACTGTAAGTGTCAGGCAGTGCAGGCAGCTGGAAACCGCTGTGATCACACCGTATCATCTGCTAGGTCTCCTTAAGTGTCACTCATCTGCTGCAGTGAGCAGTTCCCTTACAGATCCCGAGGCAAGAGGCAGCAGAGAAACCCAAGATGTGCTCAGGGGTTGCACAAGAATCAGGCAGAGTCCTGCTGAAAAATGCCCCGAGGCTGGGCTGATGTGCAGCAGCGAGGAGCAGTGATGGCCATATGGTGTGTCAGCACCACACATCTCCCCTCTGCAGGTGTCCAGGAACAGGCAGCCAGGAAGGTATTAGAGGAAAATGACATTTGCAGAGCAATTCTCCAGTGTTGGTCCTGAGTGAAAAGCACCAATCACTTGGAGAAATGAAGGTTATACCTGACTCTGGGAATTTGTCCTCCACCTTTTGCTTTTTGAACCTCAGCAGTTCTTGCTGCAGAGCAGCACAGATGATCCCAGAGATGCAGCACCCCACGAGTCTTACTTAAGACTAAGGTGGGTGTCTAGAAACTATTCCCAAAATACATTTTTACAGATTCTTTCCTTTTTTTCCTTGTCTTTTTAAATGGCAGTGCTCTGACAAAGCCATCCCCATGAGCCAAGATTTTCCATAGTGACTAATGGTTTGGATGGCACTGGTTGAATATTTGTGGAAGTGAGCTCTTGAGGGCATTACTGTTCAGATCCTGTGAGATTCCTCACATTTGGGAGAGGCCTTGTTGGTGTAAAAGTCACACAGCCAGGACAAGCACAAGAACTACCCTCCCAGATGAAGAATGAACCTGGGGAAGGATTCAGGAGAAGAGATGTGTCTTGGGACAAGTTTCTCGAGCACCTAGACATGAATCCTACTATCTGGCCCTCATTTTCTCCTGACATAAAAATGCCCCCATGCTTTTCAAATGATGCAAAGCAGCTCTTCTGGACCACACTGTGCAGCTCACCAGAGGCATGACAGGGATTTATCAGATGGACACTTAGAACACAGTATTTTTTAAAAAGACTGCCTGCTTATAACATTTTCCATGCATTTCCTAGTATTTCTGGTGAGCTTTTCAGCTCACTTGATATATTATTAAGAGGAGCTATGAAACTAATTAACTGAGGAGAATGCTATTTAACTGTCAATAAACCTTTGGATCTCTGCCCTCTTTCCTCCAAATTTAGACATTCATTCTGCAAAGCCTTCTCTGTTCCCTACCCCACAGCTTCTCTCTCTTTCCTTTTCACAGCTCCTTGGTGGCACCTTTTTGCTTCACCTGGCCCAAGCTGTTTGTCCTTTGCATTGCTCCAAAGCCTGGTGGCTGCCTGCTCTCCATCAGTTTGTCAGGATATGATGTCTCACTGCTGCTGTGCCTCCTCCAGCCTCCCATCACCAAAAACCTCCATGGGGCTTTCTCCCAGGCTGGAGACTGTCCCTGATGCATCCTCAGGCCAGTTCCTAACAGGGCTCTGCTGGGAATTACAGTGGTGGAATGAGAAGGTCAATAGATGAAAATGGAAAAAGTAAAGAGGGAGGAATTTACCATCCAAGCACTAGTGAGCTCCCTACAGCTGCTCCTGCTGGACTGTGTAAATTTAAACCCCTTTAAATTACAGCTGTCTTTATTCTCCTGACTCAGAGGGCAACAGCTCCTTTCATTCCTCCTTAGAACTTATCTTCCAGCAAAGCCCATCACTGCTGATGCTTATTCCCCCTCCCCCTGGAAAAACACCTCCTGGACCTGCTGCTGTGGTGGTGCCTCTGCTGAAGGAGCCCCAAGGATTCTGTGGTTCCCTGGAATTGTGCAGAAATCGCTCCTGACACACGAATAATGCCCCATTTCTCTGCACAATGGCCCCATGCATACAGTGGCCTCACAGAGAACAACAGATGACTGTAGCTTCAGAGCAGATGTGCATGTTGTCCATGTCAGGGGTTTTGCAATGGAGATCTGGAAAGGGAGGGGGACAGGCAGATCTTTTGTGAGAAAGTACAAGGAGCCTGGTAAAAAGAAAACACAATGTAGAGAAAAAATATCTCTGGTATCTTCCTGTGGCAGGCTTTGAGAACCTTGATTCAGGGCTGTCTGAAATCTGTTTTCCCTAGAAAATAACTCTGTAATTTAAAGGTAGAGCAGAGCCTGGCTTTAAGGTACAAAATTGCTCCTGGATTTGCAAAGAAGACAGTAAGGAACAATTTCTATTGCCTCTGGGAGAAAGTATCAAGGGCTTTGCTCCCCTTGCACAGCTCCTCAAAGCCTGGAAAATGAGATAGTGACCTGAACTAACTTTTTTGGTTTAGTTCTGCATGAACTACATTAAATCATGGCACTGTGGATCTGGACTGTCCTGAATGACAGCAACCAAAGTAAGAAATGGCAATGGACTTTTTTCCACACTTGAACCCTGTGCTGGTATTTTCCTGCTGGTTCTTGAGGTTGGTACATCTGAGTTTGGAATCAATAGCCCGGCTTTCTTGGACACACTGCAAGAGACAATATGGAAGAAGCAGCAGCCAAAATAGCAACAACAGAAGTTGCAGCAGGCAGATTAGTGGCTGCAGCAGGCTCTGATCAAGCTGTTCTCCTTCTGTCACCATTTTGAGTGTTTATTGTTCAACACTCCAAAGTGCTGCCGGTTACAGGGCTCCACCAGTGAGAAGGGATAAAGGACAGTACAAAGGCCCTGTAGGAATGCAGGAGCCCACCCAGCTGCTCTGTGCCAGGGCTGGATGCCTTCCCTCCCCTTCATTCACAGCCTGGCCAGGCCCACCTGACTCCTGTCCAAGTCACACATCCTGGGGAAACTGTTGATTTGTCTCTTCAATAATTTGGTTACAAGCCCCAAGGCCTGGAGACAGCAAAGGTTCTGCCCGTGCCCCCTGCCTTTCTCAATCCATTGGCCAATGCCAACAAACTTTGTCAGGGAGCTATGAGATTCCTGCAAGTTTCATAAAAACAGGAGACTGCATTGAGGATGGGGAGCTGAATCAGTGCCCCCATAAAGCTCCTGGCTGCTTTGTCCATAAAACAGAGCACATGACCAGAGCATCACTATGGAATGCTGAAGGGGAAAAAGTACAGAGGACATGAAGGTGATCAGCAGAGAGCCCTGGGAAGGAGGTTCTGTGCAGAAGATGCTGTAGGAGGAGATCTGATGGCTTTCTGTGGGAGGATCCAGAGGCACATCTGTAGGAATCCAGGTTTATTTGTTTTTGCTGCTGACAGAACAACTTAATTATGCACTGAAGGTCTCATTTGGTCTCCCTGTGCAAGTCCAGATAAGGAGGAGCACAGCTGAATGCCCTTTAGCTCCCTGGTTATCTTCAGACAGATTTCACTCTGATGTGCTGATATGGGATTTGGGGGAGGAGCTGCAATTCCTGTTGGGGATGATCCAACCCCAGAGCAGCCTTAAGTAAGCCAGGGATGCAGAGTCCCAGGATACAGGACTGCTGGAGTGCTGTGAGCCCCTTGTGCCCCACACTGACAGAGGAACGTGATCCCCCCTCCTCCCACTGCTGCTGGAGCTCCTGGGGCCTGGAGTGCTGCCTTCCTATTTGAAATAAAAATCTGCATTTGTGAGAGCTGATAAGTCTTTTCAGGGTCTGCAGCTGGACTGTGAATAGGCTGTGAAGCCCTAATTTGAGTTCAGATGGGAGTGTTGGGCTTTTCCCCTGAGCCCACTCTGGTGCCTCAGGGACACCCCTGCTCTGCAGGAGCTCAGCTGAGCTGGGAATGCAGTGCAGGTCTGAAAAGGAAGATTTATTTTTTTTCTTTCTCTTAACTTTGGAAAACAAAATAGAAGAACTAACAGGCTGTAAAACATGCAGTCTGCTACCAAATTGCTTTTTAAAATGTCTCCAGCTTTACAAAAGTTGCACGTATTGCCATTAGACATCCCTTTCTCTATTACCTACTTACACCTCTTCAGAGTTGAATGGAAAAATTAATGCTGAGCCTCCTTCTCCTCATAATCAAACATTACAACACCGAGAAATTTAGAGTGAAGATTACACAGAACAGTCATTCCATAACAATACAATTATGATGAAATAATTTTAGCATCTTTGGTTGGAGATGAGATTAAATCTATTTTAATGAGACATTAGATGGGCTTTTTTCTCTCATGTTTTTTTCCTCGTGGCGCCATTACAATGCAGAGGAATTTTTTTTTTTTTCAGTTGCCTGAGTTTGTGATTTTTCCTTTACAAGAAATCAATATTCTGTGCAGTGAAAATCAGCTGAGAGTATTGCAAAACTTCTTTTTGTACCTAAATTACCAACACACTCCCTCCATCTCAACTTCATGCTGACAGTTTCTTTTTCCTGACAATTTCTGCTTTTCAGGTTTCTTCCCTAAAATAACTATTTCATATTTCCTGCATCAGCAAGGTTGCAGCAGAGTTGATTCCCCAGGCTTCTGAAGCTGCCAGGGAGCTCCATCTCGCTGAGCTGTATTTACAGCAGCTCTGAGTCCCAGAGGCAGCCCAGGGTGGCCCAGAGGGCTGGCAGTGCTGGCTCTGCCCGTGGTGCTGGGGAGGGCTGTGCCCCTGCAGGGTCTGGGGGTGGCACTGCCTGTGCCCCAGCTGGCTCAGAGCCCCAGCTGCCCCTCCAGCCTGGCCTCAGTTTGCCAGGACTCAGTGTGTGCCCTGGGGTGCAGCACCATGGCCATCACAGGACTATGGTGTCTGTTCAAAAGGTCTGGGGCCATGTAATATTCACAAATCATTTGCTCTCATGTGAGATTTGGTTTGGTTGTATTTCTTTTTATTTTTTTAAATTATTTTGATGGCAAAGTCTGGGCTGTTCTCAGATATCAAAGTGAACCTAAGGCTCTTCAGGGAATGATAAAGTTTAAAAAGGTGTGGGCTGTCTCCATCTCTCAGCTGGGGAGGGCTCTTCTGTCTTTGCTTCATTTACCACAGCTTCTTCCCAAAGGCAACCTCCTTCTTTTGATCCAAAATAAACTCTGGGAAGCTGTTCACTCATGGATCACCTTCTGAGGCATCCTTCGTGATTTATCTGGCCAGCATCACACTGGGGAGGGTGACCAGCTGCCTGCACTTCCTTCTTCTGTTTTGAAGAATCAGGTGGACAGATGGAAAAGATCTTCCCAGGGAGCAAATTGGTTCCTTCAACAAACTGCTCAACTGTGAGGGCAGCTGGAGGCTTTAACTTGGGCACCTCTGCTAGAGATGGATTCAGACATCCTGAATCATTTTATAAACCTACCAGCACAAGGTGCTCCTAAAACAACAAATTTGTTGATAGCTTGCTCTGTAAGAAAAGAACAAAATATTAGATAAAGGAGAGTTGCATTCATTGATCAAAGCAATGGGAAAAGGGATGGAGCTGATGTTATGGATCATCAGCCAGCTGCCTGAGTTGGAAAAAGGGATGTCATGTTTTTTGCCTTTAGAGGAAGAAGGTCTAATCAAACACGTGCCAAAGAAGGGGAAAGCCCCAGTCTCCCTCTGAAGGCAGAAAGGAGTTCCATGGAATTGCTTGGAGCCCTTGAGTTAAATGCATGTTGAGAGGAAACTGATAAAGATAAAACACAGCAATGGAAACCTGCCTCAGAAAGAGCAGGTAGGTCCCAACTGTCAACAGTAATCTGAACCTGTAACAAGCACTCTTGTTTGAAAATGAATCCAACTGAAAATGAAAGATTAAACAAGTACAACAACGTAAGAATAAATTGCACATAAATCTCTCTGGTATTCAGGATCAAAGGAAGATTAAAGAACAAGTTATGGAAATGTGGTAGAGGCAAAGAGAACCTATTAAGTGATATCATTTAGTGAGTATGCTAGTAATAGAGAGTTCACATCTAAGTTGAGAGAAAAGGGAATGAACCTGTAGCTGTTGAAAGAGACTTTAAATGATATCTGGCATGAATGTTACATGATGAATAAGGTTCTATAGCCCAAACCAAACAAAAATATGACCTGGGATCAGAGCTGGTATGAGAAAACTCACTTACAGTTGTGTTTTAAGGATGATGGAGAAGGACCAAATTATTCCAGTCCACCTTGCCATTTTGAGGATGTGAGGGTGGACACCAGGTACATGAATTACACTAAAGGAATGACATCCAAGTAAGGATGCAGCTGCAGGGCAGGGAGTATTTCTGGGATCAGCAGGGTCCCTCATCTTCCCCTAGAAGCTCTTCTTTCCCTGTTTTCCTCTATGCTGGGCTGAGGTCACAGCCTGTTATCCAGTGATGATGTTTAGTAGAGACTTCCTTCAGGAAACCTCACTAAAGTACTTGTCTGTGTGTGAGACTACACATTTATGCAAGTATGCTCTTTTACAGTGACAATATTAACACCAAAAGGCCCCATGTCAGGCACTTTGCCCTCATATTTAATAAGCCTTCTGACTCTAATGATATAAATAAAATTGAAAAAAAAAAAGAGATCCTCTTCTCTCCACTAAGACAAGTGAGAGTGTTTAGAAGAAGCATCTTGCCTCAGCTTGTGCAGAATCTACAGCAAGCTTGAACCTATCACAGAATCATGGGTGCTTTTTTACTGCAGGGAACACTGTGTCTGTCTTTTGGGAAAGAGGGCACTATATTCAGGACAGGGGGCAAGAGGTGCTGGGGACTTCATCCCATGTGGATGCTTGATGCTTATCATCACTAAATTCAACAGATATTCAATAAATATATTGATAGCCCTATGTCTGTGCTGATTACAACCATTTAATTCAATACAAACTCCTTTTTTCCCCCAAGATTATTTTTTTTCTGTGTAGTCTGTAGTTTTCTTTATAAAAATTTGTCAGGAGAGCTTAGAAAAGGAAGAAAATGCAACAAGCCTTTGTCAATATTTTCCTGTAGTGAAACCAGCTGGAAATTGAAAGGGACCAAGGTGGGGAAGGTATTTGCATGTGCAAAGGATGATATAAGTGCAGCTGAGATTATATCAAAGCAAAGACTGTACGAGGCAGTCAGAGGGAAGGTTTTGCCTTCACTTGGCCTCCCAACCCAAGCAAACAGCAGCCTTTGATAGCTTTGAAGGTTATTTCTTGCTCACACCTCGGATGGGTGTGCATTTGCTGAGCGCATCGCCCGTGGGCAATCTGATTTATGTTCAAATGTTTGCGGCACACGAGGAGCACGCAAATCTATTTTTATGTATGTATTTATTATCAAGGCATGCACAGCACAGACTTTCCAGCCTACACTACACAAAACAGCTCAAAGCTGTGCCTGACAGCAAAAAAGCTTTGTGGAGGTCCTAACCCAAGACATTGTGTAAGTCACCCTACACAAGCCCAAACCTGAGCAGCAAATGCCTGGATGGAGATGCTCACATCAGTGTCTCCACCTGTTGAATCTGTGAGCAGGAACTGGGTGAGGTCCCAGTCTGGGGTGAAGTGTAAGCATCTCACATCACACACAGGGGAAGGGAGGGCATGTCCCAGCTCAGAGCTGTCACTGCCCCAGGGACCTGACCCTACAGCCAGCACTGACCCTGCCAGGCTGAACCCACCCTGAGGCACTGAGCACTGCTCCCAGAGAGGAAAGCTGTTCATTTAGTATGCCCAGTGCATGTCTCATGAGATAAATTCTCCATTGCAGTGTTTGTCTCTTCATCCTTGTTTGGACCTGCATTTTTTGGCTGTTATGTAGTCAAACTGCATAAATAAAATATATCCAGCATTTTTCATCATTAACAGACTTCTCACAGCGCTTTTCGTTTTTAGACACTTCACCTTTTCAAATCACTCATTAAATATTAATAAATTAATCCCTCTCACACTCTTCTGACGCATTCAAGACATTTTCATGATGATCATCTTATGTGCTGTTTTTTATTTGAATATGAAATACATCAAGTGGATGTATCATTCAATACAATTAGCTGGCAGTTATAAACAGTGCCAGAAACCAAGCATGGCAGGCTGATTTTCCCTACATGTGTTCAATTGGCACTTAAATACAGGAAGTGAAAAAATGAAGAGCTAATGGCATGAATGACTTTTTGAAAGTTTGTTTACTTGCTTCTTTTCATTTCCATGAGTCCTTTTTATGAAAGTTAGTAAAACCACCAGTAAGATCAGACATTTTTGCTGGGCCAAATGCTTGTACTGGGATTGCATGGCAAGGTTTTGCTACAGGGGGGGCTACAGGGGTGGGTTCTGTGAGAAGCTGCTGGAAGCTTCCCCCATGGCCAACAGAGCCAACGCCAGCAGGCTCCAGGATGGTCCCACTGCAGGACAAAGCTGAGCCCATCAGTGACTGTGGTAGCACCTCTGGGATAATATATTTAAGGGGGAAAAAAAGTCCCAAACAAAAAATGGGAACTGCAGCTGGAGAGAGGACTGAAAACAAGAGAAACAACTCTGCAGATCCCAAGGTGAGTGCAGGAGAGGAGGAGGTGCTGGAGCAGAGATTGCCCTGCAGCCCACAGTGCAGCCCATGGTGGGGCAGCTGTGCCCTGCAGAGATTCACCCACAGCCCCTAGAGCAGACTCATGCTGGAGCAGGAGGATGCCCAAAGGAGGTTGTGACCCCATGGCAAACCCAGGCTGCAGCAGGTTTGCTGGTAGGACTTGTGATCCCATGGAAGGAACCCACAGTGGAGCAGTTTGTGAGCAACTGCAGCCTGTGAGAAGGACTCAGCTTGGAGAACTTCATGGAGGACTGTCTCCCATGGGAGAGACCCCACCCTGGTGCTAGGAAGAGTGTGGTAAGTCCTCCCCCTGAAGAGGAAGGAGCACCACAGAAAGTGTGTGATGAGCTGAGTGTAGCCCTCATTCCCTCTCCTCCTACGCTGCTGTGAGGGAGGAGGTACAGAATTTGGAAGTAAAGTTAAACCTGGATTAAGAAGGAGAGGGGGAGAAAGGTGTTTTAAATTTAGTTTTTATTTCTCATTTATTTCTCATCCTACACTGATGTGACTGGCACTAAATTAAACTAATTTTCCCCCCAGATGGGTCTGTTTTGCCCCTGATGGTAACTGGATAGTGATTTCCCTGCCCTTATTTCTGTCTTTTGTTATATTTCCTCTCCCCTGATGAGTGGGGGAGTGGCTGAGCAGCTTTGACGGGCACCTGGCCTCCAGCCAGGCTCAACCCATCACAGTGCTCACCCGTGTCTGGGTGGGAGGCTGCAGCACAGCAGCATCTCTGGGCTAAGCAAATGGCTCTGTGATGGGAAAGGGACACTGCCTGCACCAGGGAGCAGAGCCTCTGAGCAGATCTCCTCACACACAGTATTTGTAATGCCCAACGTGGAAAACCATGCTATCCAGAGCCATTTGCAGGAGTTACAGACAAAATGTACTTCCAGGCTCTACTCCAGGAACTGGTGGCCAAGGTTTGGGTGCTGAGAAGGGAAGGACACTGCTGGTCCTGGAGCCAAGCACACCTTGCCAGCTGACAGTGCTGTCTGTGCACTCAGGAGACTGTTTCCTACAGTTCAAGAGCAGTGACTGGCTTCAGACAAGACTGATCTCATTAGCTTTGTGTACATCTCAGCACTTCAAAATGGGGCAGCAATAACTGGGAAAAGATGTCCTGTTCTGAAAGTCAGGGTGTCTAGCAGGGGTTCAAACCAGTTCACATGAAGCACAGCCTTCCCTGAGCCTGATGTCTCACTCTCAAACAATGATGAAATCAACTTGTGTGTCCTGGCAAAACCCTGGCTTGTGAGAAAATACTGAATATGTGGAGTGACAGGCTGGCAGTGGCTTCCCAGGGAAGTGTCAGCCCTGCTGCCCATCCAACCCTTCAGATCCACAGCGCAGCCTGAGGCTCGTGATTCAGCTGGAAGCCAGGCAAGCTCTGTTTCTGCCACCCTTTCTGTTGTTTTCCTTGCCATGCCGTTTAGCCTTTCCTTGGGAAGGTGATGTCCCTCTGGTGGTGCTCACTAGCAGCTGCTGAGCAGGCAGGATTTCAGCAGTGACACAAATCCCAGACAGCCCTGTGGCAGGGTGATTCCACTGGCCTCACACAGCCAGCCACTGCCCTGCCAGCAGGTACCCAGGGCTCCTTCAGGGGCAGTGGGGGTGTCAGTGCCACAGGCACTGGTCTCCTCTCACCCTGTTGGTGTTGGACTCTCTGGTAAGGCTTGTCCCTGACAGCTGAGGGCAGGATGCTGCTGGGAACAAGGGCAGGCACATGCTGATGTGAACCCATGGGATGATATTGGTTCTTCCACAGCAGAGATCAGGGGTCTGGGCTGCCTGTGGGAGCCCCAGGGTCAGGCTGAGCCACGTGGCTCCAAGGCTGTCACTGGGATGAGCTCTGGTGTTCCCGGCACATCCCAGGTGTGATACACCTGATCTCCTTCTGACATCTGCTCTGGAGCGAGACAAATCAGCCTCTGCTGGTCTCTCTTGACTAACCACGGGGGGAGGAGAGGGTGACTTGCTCCAGGTTAGGTGAGGTGAATCCCAAACTAGGTGGGCACCACCTGTGTCCTGCTTTTGGTCATCCTGCTGCAGCACAGCCCTGCTGGCTGTGGCAGTTCTGTGCTGGGTTGGCAGAAAGCTGCTGCTTCTGGAAACCACAGCGGAAAGTGAAGAGGCTGTAGGGGATGGATACATGTGGGGATGCAGGGAATAGAGAGTAAAAGCTCTGTTAAAGCTGCACCCAGGCCCTATCTCAGGCTCTTTGGAAGGACCAACTCTTTTAGAATTTTATTTTGGTAGGGCAAAAATACAGGATAAACATGCTAAGATTGCTCTCTCAGCAATGTGATGTTCAGGAATCATTCACAGCCAACAAATTGTTGAGAATGGCATCATCTGTTGTCTGAATTTCTACCTGGTCAGCATCATGCAAGACCATGTCTGCAAAATGCAGCAGCTTTATGCAGCCAGTTTTTGAAGAAGTCCCTTGCTGTGCAGCTCCTCTCATCCCCATCTCCAGCCAGGCACACCACGAGTCATCAGCACTTTGCATTAGCAGAATATATAAAGTGCTTATATGTTTTACCATTCACTGGGCACCCCATGTCACGCCTGTCACAGTCCTGTTGGTCTCCTTTGGGCATCACCACTTCAGACCGTCACCCAGCTGCCTCTCCCAGCTTTTGTGTGCAGTGCCACCATGGCTCTTGCACCCCTGGCCACCTGCAATCACCTTCTGGCTGATAATTGCTCTGCTGCAGCATCCCCCTTTCATCCCCATTCAAAGCAGCACTCCAGCACCAGGGAAGTTTCTGCTCTAGCACTCTGAAGCTGGGAAGTACAGAGCGAAGCCAAAAGGGAAAGCACTTAAATAGGAGGAGGTTTGCCAAGCTATGATGTTACAAACAGCTGCTTTGTTGACAGCTCTGTCATAAGGAAATTACCTCCCCCCCTGCTCAGTGCTTCTAGAAATGGTGTTTTTGGAGCAGATTGTGTCTTTTTGCTTTTGAAAAGCTGTTGGGTGCTGTACTTCAGGAGAATGTGAACTGGAAAAATCTTGAAACCTTACCAATATTGTACGGGAAGGGAGAGATCTGTGCTTGCTTGTGCTTCTTGCCCTGTTCCCCCTCCTTCAGCGCTCTCACACTGACACTTGGTTCCTATTAGAGCCAAATGCTGTTTCCTCATATAGGGACTTACTCTGTTTAGCAATTATTAACATAATCCTGAGCCAGAGAAACAACATGAAACCCTATCTGCCCCTTGGTGGAAGCACTGGTGAGCAGCAGCACTGAGACAAAGAGGAGGCTGGAGACTTAGAAGTTTGCAGCATAGCTAAAAAAAAAAGTCATTATGATGCAATTCAGCTGCTTGGAGCAGATGTTTGGCCTGCCCACTGCTGAAAGGGGAGGCACAGCTTGAAGAGGGCACAATCTTGGTCGCAGATGATTAACAGAGAAAGCAACAGCCTTGAGTATCTAAACATTTACAGTGAGACAAAGGGATCAAGGGCTCTGTCCTTCAGCCTGCACTGTGCTACACATCAGGTGTACACAGGTGGGATGTACCCAATTTTGGCATCAGGCTGTTAGGAGGGGCAGCTCAGAATGACTTAGTGAATTCAGGTCTCCAAACTTATAGGTATTTTATTGTCCTAAACCACCTACTTACCTGGCTCTGTAAGCTCTGTTCCCAGGCCTGGAGGAGTTGAGAGAGGCAGGAGGAGCTTTTCTTCATCTCCTGTTTGATCTGCAGTCACCTGGCAGCACCCACAGCCTCTCACTGCTCCTCTTTGCTGCAGCTGCTGGAAGCAGCCCAGGTGTGGTGCAGGGTAAGAAACCAGCTGAACTACCCTGGGGAGGCTGAGGGCTTGTGGATTGCTGAGGGTTACATCTTGTCTGAGCCAGGAGCCAGGTCTGCTCTTGTGCGAGGTGACGTTCAGGGAAAGGATGTTGACACAAACCTAATTACAGGTGTTGGGAAGTTTTAAGTCTCTCTGTGTTGGAAATGCTTTTACAGCTCAGCTCTTTTGTTGTAGTTCTGGATCGTTTAATTAGTGTGTCCTCTCACTCATGAGGATAATTTCAGTTACACAATAGCTGTTGCCACAGCAGCTTTCTGTTTCATGGATTTTACTTCCTAGATCCCAGCTGGTTTCGTATTCCTCATATAGCTGTTCTCCTGTATACATCTGTACATATTTGTATGTGTATCTGTATCTATAAAAGGAGGAGAGGCCAGGAGTCCATGAGGAGATGTGCACAAGGGCTGCAATAACCCCAGTCATGGGCACAGATTGTGGCAGGTCCCCCTGACCAGCAGCTCTGCCAAAAATGATGAGGCTGCCACATCAGGCTCCAGCCAGCCCCCACTTTGCCACAAGGCAAACCATGTACCAGGCTATGTTAGCTGGAATGTGGCCACCAGGTGACAAGCTTCCTCCCTCCTCTCCAATGGAATTCATATGGAATTCTGTGCCCAGTTCAGGTGTGCTGGTTGGAGACACTTGAGGGGGTCCTGTGGATGTGGACCTTAGTCCCCATGAGGAGACACAAGGCAGCTGGATTTAGTTTTCCCAACCAAGAAGAGGCCAAGGACTAAGCTAATAACAGCCTACAGAAAGCATGGTTACAGCAACAAAGGGACTGAGCTCAGGACAAGTGGTTTGAGAAGTTCAGGGTAGACAGAGGGAGAAAATGCTTTGCAAGGAGGGTTCTGCAGCCCTGGAGATTGTCGTAGCTCTGCTAGAAGAAGCCATGGCTAACTTAATTCGGCGTTGGCCACAGTCCTGTTCCAAGTGGGAGGGTGGACTAGAGACTTTGAGAGATCCTTCCTGTGAATCACTGTGAACACACACAGAGTACCAGCACAGCCACACCACACTGGCTGTGCTTTCCCTGAACTGCCACCAACACCTGGCTGTAAATATTTTTCTCTGTTTTTTCTTGCCAGGCTATGATCCTATCTGTGTGGATGAGGAGATTTTTGGGACACAGGTAATTTTTAGATCTGTATCTACCATGGTCCATAGCATAGTGAGGTATTATGTACAATTCAAAACAAGATAAATACTGCAAAGGAACATGGCTGCAGTTACTTTCCACTGCATGAGTAACTCAGCAGAAAACAGAATTAGTTCACCTCCAGCAAGATTTGCTGTAGCCACTCATCAGCTGTGTTTTCAGGTGTGCTTTCCCTGCAGCAGGGCACCTGCAGCCATTTCCCCATCAGTGAAAGTCTTTTCCAGCCAATCAATCTTCTATTTATCCACCAAATCATGAATGTGTGTTGGCTCTTTAGCAGCCTGACCCCTGAATATGTTTGAAATGAGGGACTAACTCATGTGGGCAGATGTGTCCGTGTGTGCATCTTTGTCTGGATGTGTGTGTGGTGGAAGGGAAAGGTCTGACCAGAATCAAACAAAAATAGAATCCTAATCTCTTTTCTGTGTACAGCAAATTGGAGTAGATAGTTTCCAAATGAAATCTGAGATGGTGCCAGCTGCCTGAAAACTGTACCTACTTTAAAAATAAAATCCCACTCACTGCCTGCAAGTCATCCTCATCTGTGTCTTCTAAAGTCTTCTTTTACCAAACTGTCCCATAAGATGTGGGTATTAAAAACCACCATTTTGAATTGAACTGGGCTAATTTTAACCACTGGCATTTTAACTGGCTGGGGCTGTGGCCCCTTCACGTCCTGCTTCCTTCAAGGATGATCTCCTTCTTCCCCAGGAAAACTGCTGTCCTGCAAAGAGAAATTACACAAATATCAAATAAGGACTGCCTTTCATCTTGAAAAAGCCCCTATGTGCCACCAAAAGACCCCAAGCAGCAGAACAACTTGTGTGAGCAATGAACGGTGGAAATGTTAAAGCAGCTTTATAGGAACAGTAGAAGAAAGGAACAAGGCATGAAGCTCAAGCATATTGAATAAATGCTTTGCACATTGTTGTAATGAGATTCAGCTGACCGAGACATTTATATGGGGAAGAAATCACAGCCTCATTGCAATCAATAGACAAGTTGCCACCGACTAATGGAGCTCTGCTTTCATGATGTTTGTATTGCAACATAAGCCAAGATGCCTATGAGCTGTCAAAACCCTTTAGAGCCATTTGTCCCAACAACCCCACAGTATCATCCCCTAATACTCTATTATGCAAAGAGACCCCTTTTATTTTTATTAGAGCTAATTCACCAGATGGCTTCTCCCCGCCTCCCCTCCCTGCTTTGATGTAGCAAATGCAAGCGATTTTGCTGACTGCAGATCAAGGCACAGATCAGTGCTATTTGCCATGCACAGAACATGAAAAGCAGAACAGGGACTGTCGGGCAAACATAATATGTTTGTAAACAGCAAAGAAACCTTTGCAGACACATGGGAGGTGAAGCAGCCCCGCTCCCCTGGGCTGCAGGTACTGCTCCTGCAGGGAGTCAGGTGGGGAAGGGGGTGAATTTCTGCATATTGGTGAGAGATTAGAGCTGCTGGTGACACTGAACCAAAATTAATGAGGGAGCAGAGAGGAGCCTTCAAAGAGGAAGGAGTAGAAATAACCAGTTGGGTGACTGTCCTAGAGAAATGCTGATGGGCATGGGCAGACAGATGAATGTGTTCCAGTGACCCAGCCCAGGTTACAGTGCTGGTATCATGGCTTTCTTTTCACATAGCAAGTTAATTGCACACAACCTTACCAATCCTCACAGAAACTTTGTCCTTCGCTGCAAAAACCTGTTAAAAACAGAAGAGTAAAAAACAAAACTTCGTGTAGGTTCTATGTGAAAGAAAGCTCCTAAAAGCAAACAAATTTAACCCAAAATAAACCACAGCTTTCTCCTGGTTGCAATGCCATGCACTCAGGTGAGAATCCTTCCTGGGAACAGTGTGCTCCATTGCTGGTGGCACAGCTCTGTTTGTAACAGATTTCCCACCCCTGGATGAGGAGCTGCACTGGCTGGAGGTACAACCCAATGCCTACAGCCATCAGGGAGCAGTGTCTCTCCAGAGTTATTCTCCCTGCCTGCAGCAAAGGGTGTTCCAAGGACAGCTGGAGTCAGGTGTGGGACCTGTGTGTTAACTCCATTTAGTGTCTGTGATCAGGAATGGTGCACATCGCCTTGTGCCACACATGGTGCAACAAATGCCCTCAGTAAAGAATGGGTACCTGTTTTTACAGCTCATCACAGTGATTGTCATGATTTTAAAAAGATATGTGCTTTTAATCCAACATCTTGATTTTATGCAGTGCTGAAGGCAGCTGGGCTGGGCTGTAGAACCAGAACACAACAGCATCCTGCTCATCTGTGCATGTCTGCCTCCTGCACGGACCCTCTGCTGTCTAACAAGGCTACAAGCCATGAGAGAGGGGTTTCCAGCTGTTGGGACATGTTCACTGCTACAAACTCCCCTGTGTCTAATTAAGCTCATGGCTCATACTCCCCTTTGGTGATGGTGCTAACAGGTTCTCCTCTCCTGCAGTGGCTGCTTATTTTCATTAGAAATGGAGTGTAAAATCACTGAGACCTCTGCTGCACTGGGAGATCTGATTAAAATCCTGGGTTTCAGGATTTATTAGGAAGAGGGAACAGGCTGGCAGACATAATACGTAAGGCATTGGCTTTGCCCACAATCATATTGCTCTTGTCAGGAACCAGGCTGGGGGAGCCCTCATGCAGCCCAGGCTCAGAAGAGCCAGAGGAAAGAGCAAAACCATCTCAAAGAACCAGCCTCCAAGAACAGGAAGAAGTCCCTGGCTTTAAACAGGGTGAAATCATCCCTTAACATACATGCCTTGTTTACTGCCTTGCCCTGGAACTGCCACACAGTAAAGTCTATGCCCGTGAATCCCCTGAAGACTGGATTGCCTGACAAACAGTTTTATGTGCACCTTGTAAATGGAGGCAAATGGGTAACATTTTCCAGTTTCACCATGAAATGGGTTCCCTCCTGGAGAGGGGGATGTAGAAAATCTCAGGATAAAGAGATATGGTACAGGGAGATCTGATGCTGCCCAGAGCACTTGGCTGGATTTTTTTTTTAAGCAGCACTTGCACTGCCATAAAGGGTAAAGGGATTTGTGGGCCTGGGAACCTGCTAAAGGTCTGTGGGAAAACCCAGTTCTTGCTCTTCACTTTGCATTGCTCTGTAAAGCAGCACAGGAGTGGGAGTTCAGAGCTCTCTTTCTGGAGGCAGGAGGGCTCCCCACCACTGTCCACACCTGGGGAGTGATGGAGGAGCTCACTGAAACCAGAAATCATTCTCTGGAGATAGAGATCTCCATACTGAAGAGACATGGGAGTTTCATTTAATCAGTAAAAATTCTCTTTCACCCCAACACAAGAAACCATGTAAAATGTTTCTGCACTGCTCTTGAGCTTGCCCCATCACAAGGCCCCAAGTTCTTTCTCCCAGTAACACCAACAGATCTGAAAGGCCATTGCTGTTTTTTCTGTTTCTCTCTCACAGATTTTTTTTTCCTGGCAACACCACTCCAGAGCAGCACGTTTTCACAAACAAAGTTAAACTGCTTGGTTTCCATTAGTAACATGAGCAGTAAAAATAGAGGACAGGTGTTTCTTAGGAGGTGTGAAAGAGTAGCGGGATTTTCTTGGATTGTGGATGATGCTGTCACTGTAGGCTATCTGCTTTTTCTTTCCTCCACCAAAGAACATAGGAACATTTTCAATAGCATTTACTGGTGCTTAGTGAAGCCAGGCAGGTTTGTGCCTGCTGTGCCTGCACTCCCTGCAGGCAAAAAGAAATTGCAGCAAATAACCCTCTCCTTTGCCCATGTGGATCCAGATTCTCCTTTGCCCATGTGGATCCAGATTCTCCTTTCAGAGACATCTTTGCAAACTCTCAGGAGCAATTAGCACAGGACCTCTGTGGAGGGAATTGCATGGGGGATGAAGGACCTCAGCACAAGCAACTGAGCCCTGGTAGAACAAATAAACAGGAAAATACCCTAACTCCTGTGGGGGTTCAGCCCTTCTTCTGGGATCCCCAAGAGTTTTTAGTCATCCTTAGGGAAAGGTAATGCTCTGTGTGATGAAACATGCTTGTAAGACCTTAAAGATGCATTTTCCCAGTTCCCACCCTGGAGATTCCCTGCACTAGAAGTCTGGAAGACTTTTCCATGCACCTGTTTCTGAGCATCTTCTCTCAGTATCTTTCACTGAGGGTTTGCCACAGTGGCTAACAAGTGGGAAGGACAAGGAGGCCACGACTTCAGCCCTTGTGAGTTTACCTTTCCCTCTGAGCCAGAAGAGCTGTGCCTGTGCGCTCTGCAGAAGGGCATTTTCCATAATGCATTTTCTGAGCCACCACCAGCAAAAGCTATTAAATACTCCCCTGACATCAAATGCACAAACAGTGTGAATGAAGCTACTGGGCCTCATAGCTGTGTACAGATCTTAAATATCCTTCTGAACTAGCTGAAAACACCACTGTGTGTCAAAGCCAGATGGGCGTTCCCCCCACTTTTCTTTGTTTACCTCCTGCTCGTGTCAAATGGTGTATTAGGGCTGTAGTGTAACACACAGCATTTGAACTTCTCCTTTGTAGTGAACAGTGTCAACAGACTGCTTTTCCTGAGGAAAAGATCCCGAGCCCATAAATATCACCCCGGCGTGCTGTGCGTTGCTCCCATTGTGCAAATCTCCCCACAGCTCTCACCTCTGCTCCTGGATCACAGCGAGATAAATGTGCTGCTTAAGGCCTGATTTATTTCAGTCAAAGGACAAATAGTTTGATATCAAAAGGAGCTTCACAACAATTAACATGACAGGCAAGGAGGATTAGCTGTTGTGATTTTCGGTGTGGCATAAGCAGGCAGGTGCTGTTATTTGGGCTGCATCCCTCCCCCACACCCCTTCTCATTAAAGAGATAGTTATTGTACTGCTGTGAAAAGAGCAGCTGCTGTGCCTGAATTTCCCTATCAGCCACTGTTTCTAGTGTTGGTATGAATTGGGGACACATTGTTGGGCTTTAATTAGCCCTGAGCCCCACCACCACAGGGCTGCCCTGCTCTGACACACACCCCATGATGCTTGTGTTGAATGTGCATTAATCTCCTCGCTCCTGATGGCTGGGACATAACCTCTCCAAGAAAAGAGAAAAAAAAGGAAAAAAAAAAAAGAAGATACCTTTATAGAATTTGCAAAATGCTCAGCTTTATGCTAAGCAACCAAATTAAATGTAACCTTCCCTCTTGACTTCTCCAAGTCCCATTATAATTTTTTAGATCTTTGCTGTTGGTGCTGACTCTAAGGTTTCAACAGATGAAAACCTACTTTCAAACAGATGAAAAACAGTTTCCAAACCTGAGCCTAAACTTCATGGGGGAGCAACATTTGACAGGCATTATTTGGCACTGACTTCTTCCAGGGATTTGTGTGAAGTTGGCTTGTGAGGCAGCGTGGGCACAATAAGGCAAGGTGGGTTGCCAGCAAAACGAAGAATGACAGATCCCACAGAATTACTGTGGTTTCAGTTAGTTCAAAAACAAAGAAAATCCCAGAAACTATGGACTATCCAGAGGATCAAAACAGTTCAGGCACATTTATTGGCAAGATGCAAGAATTTCTCAGCACCTTCCCTGATCACATTCCTCTTTGCTTAGGTGAGAAGAGCAGACTCTGTTTCCAGACCTACAGCTGCCTTTTGTGGTGATCCTGGTACCTCTGCTAAACTGAAAATTTGGTCAGGATAAGGACATTTCTGTAACACAGGAGAGTGCTTGTGCCAAAACTTCCTGGTGGCCTGCTTCTGATCATGGCCAAAAATCAATTCCTGCACAAGGCTGTGAGAGCTGGAACCAGTTGCTCCAGCAAAGCCATACTGGAATGATTTACCAAAGCAGTTATGGATTTTACAGTGCTTTCTGTAGCCTAACTCTAAAAACACACTTCAAACTCTTAGGTACATTGTGCCTACTAAAAACTCCCAACCAATGCTCTTCATTTTTTAGCCTTTACCTCAGACTGCCCCTGAAAACATAAAGCACCTGAGGAAAAACAAAATTCTTGCTGAGCCTTGAAGAGTTAATCCCTCTGTAAATTGTCTGCCAGCTGGTAGGAAGATCTTTGCAGCACAGCAGTGTTTTCACCTGCTGTTTGTGTAGCCTGTAGCAAAGATGTGAGCTGGAGTATTTTTGTGGGGAAGTTTTGCCAGCCTGGGCTCTCCCACAGGGAGTGATCTCTGGCTGACAGAGGGTGTGCACGTGCATGCAGGGAGATGACAAAAAAAGTCTTGCTAGAAAAATATTGCAGGATTTCGCAGGTTGAGCGTGCAGAGATATTCCAAACAGCCTTGAACTTCAGCCAAAATCCTGATGTTTGCTACTGGTTTTTTTTTTTTTAATCACTTGTGTCTCTGTTCTGCTTGGGGAAATTCAAATTTATTGTCCCCCAGCTGAGGTCTGTTCAGATCAAAAGTGGTGCTGGTATGGGTTCAGTCACACCTGGTCCATGGGAGATGAATTTAGCTCTGAGTTGGTACAATGTCAGTTATTGATATTCTGTTAGTCTTGAGCTTGAAGGTGCACTGATGTTATTTTACTGCTTCTGCTGAGGAGATGGATTCTAAATCTATGTTTTGCTTTCTGCCCAGACCCTACCTGCAAATATAATAACAGCAGAGTTAGTGTCTTCCCAGTGACTGCTGAACTCTCTAACACAGCCTCTACAGCCCCATAACAGTAGCTGGCATCAGATCACAGCACTTGATTTAAACTCCAC